>NC_136361.1:19171547-20544047 GCF_037039965.1 Doryrhamphus excisus
GTTAGCACCCAGGCCTCACAGCTAGGAGACCCGAGTTCAATTCCAATTCTGTGTGGAGTTTGCATGTTCTTAACATGCATGCGTGGGTTTTCTCCGGGTACTCCGGTTTCCTCCCACATTCCAAAAACATGCTAGGTTAATTGGCGACTCCAAATTGTCCATAGGTATGAATGTGAGTGTGAATGGTTGTTTGTCTATATGCGCTCTGTGATTGGCTGGCGACCAGTCCAGGGTGTGCCCCTCAAACTCGAAACCTACTTTGGTTGTGGGCCAAACCACCGACATGGACATTTTTTTTACATAAGAGTAGGGGGAATTTTCTATAAACACAAAAACATCACAATCTGTGAGATGTGCGGAATGGACAAATTATGCTTTTCCCAGCATGCTTTGCTGTAGTTAAAATGACCACTTTTGTTTGTCTTGTGTCTTTACAGCTAGGGTGTCATCATAAAGTGTTTTTAGTCAAGTACCAATAAATTATTTTCACTTTTGATCTGAATCTGGCACCCTTATTAAGAATGGTTGTCACTATTGCCCAATGCCAGAGTAGTTCATACCGGAAGAATCGCTTACTTACTGATATCACTCTTAGCTCTTTGTTTGATAAGGTCTGTGAGGCGGGTCGAATCAATGCTGTTTTTCAAACACTTGGATAAAATTGGATCACCCCACACGCGGTCACGTTTGACACATATACTCCATCGCATGCAATGATGTAGCTGTGCTATAGTATGTTGTGTAATCCTAATTCCCCGACACCTTAAGAGCTGTTCTCAATCAGTGTGTATGAGTGTCCCTTTTACTTTGGTGCCGTGACCCGAATGAGAGTGAGGTTCTGGGGGTGAGTGAAACAGACGCAGACAGAAAAATTTGCAAACCTGATTCTCTGATCCCTTAAGAGCTGTACTGGATATTTTGTTGACAGCAGTTGGGACAGAGGCTTGGAAAACAACAAAAACTTGGAATTACTTTTCCCTTTTTTTTTTACCTGTGCTTTGGTTAGGTGCTTTCACTCGTACAGTAAATGAAAGCAAAGTGGTCTTTGAAGGTAGATGTAAGAAAATATTGAAAAAATTATAAATCCAGCATTAAGACCATCACTGTTAATCCAATCAAAGAGAACCACAACACAGCATCCTTACTCGGGTTGATCAGTTGTTATTGTCAGTGCTGTGCTCTTTGTCAGACAAGTCAAGAGAATCAGTTGAGGCTTTTGGACACAGTGATCAATTTTCTAAATCAGTTATTAATCTTATCCCAAGCAAACCACCTCCACATGAAGCTTATTACTGGAACAAACAGGCGTACTGGCTTGAATAGCACGCTAGCTTTAATTAACTTGAGGTTATGCACCGCACACAATCACTCAACTCTCAACACAGACGTAATAACATCATAAACCCTCCATTTTATGCATTCACACACAGCATCAACAAGGATTAATATACACAACGCTGGAGAAAGTCATACCTAAGTTTAACTTTTGCACCCCACAGCACACTTCTATGATGCGTTCAAGCACAGCCAAAGTGTGAAATTTCAATGGCAGATGAAAAAAAACACTGTCAGTGAAGTATAAGGACATAAACACGTAAACGTTGTTAACTGCACATCCTATGGCCGCACTGCACATTCAACCTCCGTGGGCTATGTCAACACATCTCACCTCCCCACCTTGTCTCCTTCTCATTAACTTTGGAGCAGATGGCGTGCCCTGCTCTCTCTGTGTGAGCTTGACTGACAGGGGTTGGTTATTCACCTCCGTAGACATGATGCTCCACTCCATCTCTCCTATCTCATCATGTCCTTTAACTATGATGTTCCCCCGGTCTCCTCCAAACCTCCTCTTAGTCCCCTTGACTTACTTTTGTGTGCTTTCACTTGTTTTTTGTCTTTTACTGACATGTTTCCACACTGGTTTGTAAAGCACTGGTGATATACTACGGAAAAATAATTTCCTTGACCTAAAATGTGATATTGAGCAGTCGTGTTTTTACAGTATGACCGATTGTCCAGTCGTCAGGCAACAGGCTGATGCTGCTTCAGGCCCGGTTTAAATCACACTGTTATCCTCAGGGTGCCATAAATAGGAGGGATCAGAAGAAATTAGACAAGAATATAAGATTGTGATTGCTTTGCTTCAGTAACTTTACAAATTGATGACTGCCAAGTCAAGTCAATTCAAGCTGATTTTATTTGTATAACCACTTATTAAAGCGTTGAACAGGAGTAAAAGATGTCAAAAGTTAAATATAGAAAGTGGAAAATAATCACAAAAGGCATATAACTAATGCAGGGCCCTCAAAAATAAAATCAGCAAAAAGTTAAAGAAACTTTAACTTTATGAATAGGAATATAATAATTGTAATAATAGAATGTATAATAATAATAATAATAGAATAGAATATAACAATTATAAGAATAGGAATGCTCTGATCGGGATTTGCTCACCAATACCGATTCCGATACCGATCATCCATGAATGAAATCGACTGATACCGATCCCAACTACATAGATTCACTGTAAATGTTTCTATTCATTTATGATGGCTGCTATTGGCCAGAAGTACTGTACAAGGGAGGAAAGTTCTGACAATTCCAAGGTCGTCGGCCTGCTCAAGGGCCCAAAAAAATAGGTAATTAGGCTATTGGAGGATGAGGAGAGTTTGGATGTGGGAATATGTTTCTTCTTCCAGGGATCATGCATGAGAATTTTTTTTGAAAGCACCAAATATTTATGGGAGTGTGGTAGAATGACAAAAAAATATATTGTGTATGTTGTAAAAATAATGTCGTATAGGGAATTGTGTTCCCTGCTGCAACTGAAATGGTTCTCCAACACTGCAGCAGATCACTGACCCAGGAAACGTGTGGGTCAATTGCACATTGTCAGAGTTTTCCAAGTGATGAATTCCTGCTGGCAAAACTGAGCTCAGACGAGTTTATTTTTTTATTTTTTTTAGCTGTGCTTCAAGAGAAAGTTGAAAAGTTTATGACCTAATGGAAACCTTAATTAGTTCTAAGTCTAAGCCAATATTTGTTTCTGTGGGTTGCCACAAATTTTGAGTGTCAAAATTGTAATAATAAATACATTTCGGTCAAAAAATCAATGTGCCTCTAAAGTTTTTATTACATAATTTTTTAATTAATGCATTAATGTGCACTAGTGATGGGGAAACTCGATTTTTTTGACTAACCATCTCACTCGATACTCAAATCGTTGTCGAACCCTTATGGTGCAGCTTGGGAAGGCAAACTAAAGGAGAGTTGATTTCAGGCTAGTGCAAGATCTGCTTTTTCCACGGAGCTAATACATTTATGCAAATGCAGTTAGAGCAATGCTTCTCAAATAGTCCCCCCTCCCCCCCCCCGCCTGTCAGTGTTGTGCTCCATTAAGGTTTGCCTGGTCAGCAGACAGATAACACGTTCTCAATGAAGACTCCAGTTAAGTTCCATGTCAAAGCCTTGACTTTGACCGACTATGAACACAAATAAAGCATGTAAATTATGATTTTCATAAGATACAAATAATGCTAATTTACATTGTAAATTCCATATACCAGATAGCAGTTGTGGATTTACATGGTGATTTCAAACTACTCCAAATATGACAGCTAATTAAGCAATTTAATGTACATTTAAATCAAAGATGCAAAATCGATATAACATACTGTCAGCTACTTCCTTCTAATCACCCACACCTGTCCCTTAATTTCAGTGTGTATTTAGTTCAGGTGTGTGCTTCTCCCTTTTTTGGGATCATTATCATTTGTTAGTCTGCTTCATGAGTTGCTTTATCCCGCTGCAATAAATATTTTTACCTGCATTTGGTCCTGCTCTCTGCATCCTGGGGTCGCACTGCAAAGCAATCAAGCCGGACCGTGACAAACACTGCACAATTAATGACGTGTTACCTGATTTCCTTTTTTTTTTATTTAGCTTGTATTAGCTTGCGTGAGTTATGATTCAGTAAAAAAAAAAACATTAAAAACACAAATTTATGACTTTCATATATAATGGGCACTGTCTAAGCAGTGACCGATTGATTGACATGAGTGCAATATTGTGTTGAAGGATATTGAATATAGGACATTTTTAAGTTTAAAGAGTTTTGCACAAAGAATGCTGATATTTCAGTTTTGCGGGCATATTTGTGCTCTCTGTCCTTCACCCCATAATCTAACATTATGATCAGTCGTCTGCTATTCACATCCCGATATATTAGACCTCTGAATCACTCACTCTAGATTTAGGCTCTTGATATTTCACAGTCTGGGAGGCTTTTGTGGCTATTTCAGCATATTTGAGGAGAGGGCATTCAAGGAGCTGGATGCTTGTGGCCTCCAGCGAATGAATAAGAAAGCGACTGCAGCAGAAATGTTGTGTGTGTGTGTGTGTTTAAATAGAAAAAAGGAGCACGGACCTTTATGCACAGACCGAGTGCAGCAGATAGGGCTCTTTGCCGTGATGTGTTCAGTGACCTTGTGCTTTCAGTGATGGGCTTCTATCTCCGCTCACACAATAGCACAGCAAAATAGAATTCTTGGGTACAACAGCACACAGACGAGACGAGATCTCACCAATGCAATAGGGGGGGGGGTCTAGCCAAAGAGATCTTGCCATGAGATTGCATGTGCAGTGTGAGAGTGAGTGGAAACAGTAGAAATGGAGAAAAGGGAATGCCATCCATTAGACGATAGACCTCAGCAGAGTCTGACAGTGTTTCCTTCCCAAGCTAGTGTGGCAGTGGTTAGATTTAAAGCCCATGTACTCCGGTGCAAATGAAATTGTGTGCACAGTAGACTAGAAACTGGCACATTTCTCTAACGAGACAGTGATTGTCACAACTACCCTGCAAGTTTTGAGGATCTAGCAGTTCTCTAATATTAGAAGTGGAGAAGTGGAACATCATAACTGTCAACTGGGATCAAACACACCCGTGCTACCTTTTTTTTTTTCCCCTCCCCTGCCTCGAGCGCACTGTCCAGACGTACTGGAGAGTTTAGTTTTTTGATGTAATATTAGTAAAGTGCCAAGCAGTCAGTGCATCATTAAAATATCAACTACATAAAAAACATTAAATAATAATATAAAAAGTAATAATAAAAAATTATAAAATATAATAATAATAATAATAAAATTAAACACTCATAAAATTCACTCATTGCTATTGCACGATGTTAAGTATTGAGGGTACTTATTGCAAAACACAAATAATAATATAAAAAAATATTATTATTATTATTATTAATAATAATAATAATAATAATAATAATAATAATAATAAACACTCATAAAATTAACTCAGTGCTATTGCACGATGTTAAGTATTGAGGGTACTTATTGCAAAAACAATAATATAACAAATTAATAAAATATAATAATATAATAATAATAATTAATAAAATAAAACACTCATAAAATTCACTCATTGCTATTGCACGATGTTAAGTATTGAGGGTACTTATTGCAAAAAACAAATAATATAAAAAATTAATAAAATATAATAATAATAATAAATAAAATAAAACACTCATAAAATTCACTCATTGCTATTGCATGATGTTAAGTATTGAGGGTACTTATTGCAAAAACAAATAATAATATAAAAAAATATTATTAGTAATAATAATAATAATATAATAATAATAATTATAATAATAATAAACACTCATAAAATTAACTCAGTGCTATTGCACGATGTTAAGTATTGAGGGTACTTATTGCAAAAACAAATAATAATATAAAAAAATATTATTATTAATAATAATAATAATAATAATATAATAATAATAATTACAATAATAATAAACACTCATAAAATTAACTCAGTGCTATTGCACGATGTTAAGTATTGAGGGTACTTATTGCAAAAACAAATAATAATATAACAAATTAATAAAATATAATAATAATAATAATAACAATAATTAATGAAATAAAACACTCATAAAATTCCCTCATTGCTATTGCACAATGTTAAGTATTGAGGGTACTTATTGCAAAAAACAAATAATATAAAAAATTAATAAAATATAATAATAATAATAATAATAAATAAAATAAAACACTCATAAAATTCACTCATTGCTATTGCATGATGTTAAGTATTGAGGGTACTTATTGCAAAAAACAAATAATAATATAACAAATTAATAAAATATAATAATAATAATAAATAAAATAAAACACTCATAAAATTCACTCATTGCTATTGCACGATGTTAAGTATTGAGGGTACTTATTGCGGTTGGATAAAAAATGTTTTTAAGTCTCTTTGACCTGTAACCTCAACCCGACGGCAAAAGTTCAAACCTGGAGTGACCAGGATGGAAAGAGTCTAATTGCTGATGTGTTTTTCATCCATGTCTTCCACAACCCGACGGTGAAAAGTGCAACAACTGACAATACAAGGAGGAAGGCAGGAATTGCTAGTGTTGACTGGTGTTGAAGTGTTGCCTTTATTTCCTGAGCAGTTATATAATGGATATAATGCAGCATAAAGCATTGAAATAATTCCCCTGTCTTCTATTCACTCGGTTTTGAAGCAGCACATTCTCGACCACAGAGGGGCATGATGAACTTTGAGTCGGGGGGGTATGGATGAAGTCTTTTCACCCAAGATAAGAACCTGTCCTTTCCAGAGAAAGAGCTTCTCTTGGAGAACGGCTTGATCCATGGTCCTACCTATTCTTTCCTCCACCCTTTCTCTCGCCTTCGTCCCTCTTTTGTATTTCTCTCCCGCTCACTGTAATCCAACGTGACACATTTACAGATGGTCTATCAATGCCTCAGCCCATCAGAGCCCTGTGAGCGAGCCTGCTGGCGGTCTGTGGGGACCCGATGGGCTGTCCAGTAGCTACTGCATGGGCATATTTGCATTTGTGTGTTTATCTTGTGATTTCCAACCTTTTACTTTTGAGGCCAATATGACAGTTGTGGCTTGTATGTTTTGGTTAAGGATACACAATATATAACCTAACGTTGCCATATGAGTGAGATACTATAAATGGGTGCATGGGGACTCCACGATGTACTGTATGTCTTGGAAAGGGAACAAGAGAAGAAACCAGACTGACACTTCGATGGATTAATGTGGAGTGGTGTAGACGTGAGGAAGGGCCTCCTGTGCCAACTCAAGGTGGATCTAGCATCCCTAAGGAAAGGTCTTTGACTATATGTCTTAGTCCATACATCTCACATCTCATCTTTCAGTATCTGAGAAGGCGTAGCTCCCTAATCGATGTTGAAAGTGGATAACACATATCTCTTTCTTATGATAATCACGCACTGAGCACAAATTAGACCCCGTATTGGACAGATGTTATATTTTATGCATATAGAATGCACGCTATACAAAGGGACGATATAATATTCTTGAATATGGTAATGAAAATGCAAATAATCGTCGCTAAGTATGGCATGCTGATGTCAACTGAATATCATTAAGTGGATTTTCTAAAAGCACAGAAATATATTAGTTTAAAAGTAACGCAGCAACAAATCAAAAGGCCTAATTTATAGCAATAACCATTTATGGGAGACTGCTTAAACTGAAAAAAACCAACATGTATATTGTATTATCCTCTCGGTAAGCATCCGAAATCTATATAACGTATGTGCGACTGTTAGGATAAGGTGATTATTCATTGTTCGTTGCGACTAAACTAAAATCTAATCTATAAGGTGACCATATTGCAAAGTCTAACAGGCTTTGTTCTAATTAATCATCCATACATTTTCTATTTTTTTGCTGTGCCCACAACAAATAATTAGAAAATAATATTAAAATGTTCTCTTTGTTCCTCTTTTCAAGATTGGATTTGTACAATTGCTTCAATTATTCTGGTAAATAAATCTACATTGGTGAATCCGGATCAGGATCAAATGCAACAAAAACCAGAAAAATGGAGAAAACATAAATACCAAAATAGAATAACTGCAGTCAAAACAACCAACAGGAGAGGATCAAAGATTGGAAGCGAGGAGAGAAAACAAAGTGTAGAGCGATCTGGCAACTTTCTGGTGGCTTAAGAGAGCTAATTCCTAAAATGCTGCTCATCCTCGTGGCTGCAAACATAAGAAAGAAAGCAAAGGTGCACAGACTGGACAAATAAAAATTCCAGAAGATAATCATAATTCCAGAAGAAATTAAGACACAACATCCAGTTTACAGGTCATCCCAAATTCTTAAACACAAAAAAGTGAGGAAATAACACACTTTTAGCATTAAATGCATATGAATTTTATAGATGTAATCAATAAATGTTTGCAAATAATAAACTTTAAAGACAGCCTCCATGCTGTAGCCACTTGAGCTGGGACTTTGTCCGAGTAAGGGCTCCTGTCGCCGTATTGTGTTCTATGTAATCACCTATAAACATCACAAGAGATTTAACTAAATTTACAATAATGGCCATTGCTGGGAAAAACTGTACAAGTTGCTGTACAAAAAAAAAAAGAGCAATCAAAGTAGTCGTTGTTATGTTTGTCGCATTTCAAATATGATTACTTTGAGGAAGCCTGCAATACAAGACAGGAGCCGTGCCTCGCATAAAATATCTATGATATCTATGACAAGGAAAAGCAGCACTTCACCCGTCTCAGCTTGAGAGACCATCTCCAACCCACCCCTGACACCTTTGACATCAACGCCTAAGGCTAAACCGAGTTGAGGCGCTGTTGGGAGTAAGTAACGGCTTCCACACACGGGAGGCGACAAACGAACGTGATTGGTGGAACTCGTTGCCAACGTGTAGCAAACCCAGTAGTACTCTTGCTAGTATCGAGGATAAATGTCAGTGTTTGTGTAAATTAATGGAAACTTGTCCAGATATGATGTTACTCTGATGCCAACAAGTTCCCACGCCGCTGCTTTTTTGTTTCAAGGACATTCAGTAACATCCCTCATACCTTATATATTAAATAGTATAGTAAAAATGATCATAGAAAAGACACAGTATAGTCTCACAGGTTAGCAGTGGGAGGGACTTCCAGGTTTCTAGACACTAATACTTCCTGTGCTGGCTTTCTGAATGTCTTGGTCATTTGTATTCTTGAAAAATATAGGTCAAATCAGGTAACATTTGCTTAAATATTCATATTTTTTGTCTAATTATTGGCTGTAGGTAACTACAAAATAGTGATGATTTAGTAATATATAGGCTGCACGGTGGTCGAGTGGTTAGCATGCAGGCCTCACAGCTAGGAGACCCGAGTCCAATTCCACCCTCGGCCATCTCTGTGTGGAGTTTGCATGTTCTCCCCGTACATGCGTGGGTTTTCTCCGGGTACTCCGGTTTCCTCCCACATTCCAAAAACATGCTAGGTTAATTGCCGACTCCAAATTGTCCATAGGTATGTATGTGAGTGTGAATGGTTGTTTGTCTATATGTGCCCTGTGATTGGCTGGCGACCAGTCCAGGGTGGACCCCGCCTCTCGCCCTAAGACATCTAAGATAGGTTCCAGCATGCCTCCGATCCTCGTGAGGAGGAGGAGGAAGACAAGCTTTATGAAAATGGATGGATGGAGTGTAAATATGACTATAGGGGTGTTAGTTCAGTTTAGAGGGCTTTAATAAAAAAATTATTTGGCTGGCAACCAGTCCAGGGTGGACACCGCCTCTCGCCCTAAGACGTCTAAGATAGGCTCCAGCATGCCTTTGATCCTCATGAAGAGGAGGAGGAAGACAAGCGGTATGAAAATGGATGGATGGAGTGTAAATATGACTATAGGGGTGTTAGTTCTTTTCTAGGGAGCTTTAATAAAAAAAAATTTGGCTGGCAACCAGTCCAGGGTGGACACCGCCTCTCGCCCTAAGACATCTAAGATAGGCTCCAGCATGCCTTTGATCCTCATGAAGAGGAGGAGGAAGACAAGCGGTATGAAAATGGATGGATGGGGTGTAAATATGACTATAGGGGTGTTAGTTCTTTTCTAAGGAGCTTTAATAAAAAAAAATTTGGCTGGCGACCAGTCCAGGGTGGACCCCGCCTCTCGCCCTAAGACAGCTGGGATAGGCTCCAGCATGCCTCCGATCCTCGTGAGGAGGAGGAGGAGGAGGAGGAAGACAAGCGGTATGAAAATGGATGGATGGATGGAGTGTAAATATGACTATAGGGGTGTTAGTTCTTTTCTAGGGAGCTTTAATAAAAAAAAATTTGGCTGGCGACCAGTCCAGGGTGGACCCCGCCTCTCGCCCTAAGACAGCTGGGATAGGCTCCAGCATGCCTCCGATCCTCGTGAGGAGGAGGAGGAAGACAAGCGGTATGAAAATGGATGGATGGAGTGTAAATATGACTATAGGGGTGTTAGTTCTTTTCTAGGGAGCTTTAATTAAAAAAAAATTTGGCTGGCGACCAGTCCAGGGTGGACCCCGCCTCTCGCCCTAAGACAGCTGGGATAGGCTCCAGCATGCCTCCGATCCTCGTGAGGAGGAGGAGGAAGACAAGCGGTATGAAAATGGATGGATGGAGTGTAAATATGACTATAGGGGTGTTAGTTCATTTCTAGGGGGCTTTAATTTAAAAAAAAATTATTTGGCTGGCGACCAGTCCAGGGTGAAAATGAATGAATGAATAGTAATATATAAGTGCCACACATATATAAGTGTATTCCAGTAAATACACACACGAAAGAGAAAAAAGACGACAACAAAAGTTGAGTACAAATCTGTAGGAAGTGAAAGCTAATGAGAAAAAGAGTGACTGGGAAGATAAAATGAACAAAAGTCAATAGCGTGTGTGCACAGGCTACAGTATGCGTGTGTGGGTGTGTGCGTGTGTGTGTGACATAAAGGCGTGGGGTGTTGTGCGCCACGTGGGGCCCCTCTTGTCGACTGCCTGCGTATCCCAGAATCCTATTAGGAGCAAGTCACACTTGGGTGGCACATTCATCATGGACCCTGCACATTCGGATTGCTGTTATGAATATAATTAGAGGAGAGGAGAAAGGAGGTGTTCTGGGCACTCGCACACTTTTAGTCATATGTGTGTGCACAAACACATATGTCAGACAAACTTGTCTGGGTTACGTATAATCATGCATACAAAACATGATCCTATGGCTGCCTAACTGACACATATAGGTTCATGTCCTATTCATATACGCGGCAACACACACCCCCACGTACTGTTTATTGTAGTTACTGTAGATTTTTACCCACCCAAAAAGAATTCTTATTTTTTGGGGTGGTAAAATCCGAAATTCTTATGTAGTTGTTCACATTACCCCAAAAATGTGACTTGTATTTATGTGTAATGTGAACATACGTGGCACAAAAACACAACATCACACGGGTGTGTGTTTGTTTACGGAAGTTAACAGTTTTTAATGGTTAAAATTTCAAGGATTTTGTTAACATTTTCTTAACCAAATTTTGCGTAGGAATTTTAGAAGCACAGAATTTTGGCTAAAGTGGCTTGTGGAGAACTTGTTTGATGTCTGTTCCGACAAGTGTGTAACTGGTGGTGGGACATTGATATGAGCTGCTTCACAGATTATAAACAGTCTTGTTTTCTGTTATTATGTCTACTATATTAAGTTATACCATAGTAAAAGTAAATATAGGGGTGTTATTTCTTGTCTAGAGGGCTCTAACAATGTTAAAAACATTATGTAGAAGATCATAAATAAGTTTTCTATGCTCCAACATTGTAAATATTTCTTTCTACCGCTTATCCTCACGAGGGTCGCAGGGGGTGCTGGAGCCTATCCCAGCTGGGTACACCTTGGACTGGTGGCCAGCCAATTTTTGGAATGTGGGAGGAAACCGGAGTACCCGGGGAAAACCCACGCATGCACGGGGAGAACATGCAAACTCCACACAGAGATGGCTGAGGGTGGAATTGAATCCGGGTCTCCTAGCTGTGAGGCCTGTGAGCTAACCACTTTCTCCACCGTGCAGCCCCAATTGTTTATCACTTTCAAAATATTTTTTGGCAATATTAGAGCCCTTTGGACATGAAATAACACACCTATAGTCATCTTTACACTCGTATTATCGTATTATCCATTCCATTCATACCTATGGACAATTTGGAGTCGCCAATTAACCTAGCATGTTTTTGGAATGTGGGAGGAAACCGGAGTACCCGGAAAAAACCCATGCATGCATGGGAAGAACATGCAAACTCCACAAAGAGATGGCCGAGGGTGGAATTGAACCCTGGTCTCCTAGCTGTGAGGCCTGCACGCTAACCATATGACCGCTGTGCAACCCGGTCTGGAACCAATTAATTGCAATAAATTAATTAAATAATAAACTATATAAAGTTTCCAATGTTCCTGGAAATATAATAACATCTGCCTTTATACTTCTGCTTACAAATATAGAAATTGTCATTTTGATTGATATATTCATGAAACAATATCTATACCTTTATATTGGTTGTAATTTGTATCGGTGTCCAACTTCAAAAAAATTAGATATTTGTGATATTTTACATATCCCATTAGGTTGTGTCTATAAGTGCATAATCCATACAAATTGTAGTCCAAATGAATAACACACTGATTTGACTTCCAGCCTTCTGAAGGCAAAAATCCAGTGTCCATATTTGTAATCTCATATACGTAAGAGCCAGGACAAAGCTCTCATTAACTGTGTGCATGAACGCTGGACAAATGTAACAGCCTGCTCTGTGTCTTCAGCAAACACACACACACACACACACACACACGATTTGCACCCTCCGTCTGTCTCCCTGTAACTCTCTCACCCTGTGAGAGGATGTGCAGGCAGGAAGCTAGCCAAGACTCTTGGAGATCCAGCATGTGTTTACCACGTTCCAAATGAGAGAACTGCCTGCCATCTGAATGCTCTGTAATATCAATAATTGATGCTCTTGAGGAGTAGTAATTAAATTAGTTAATTATGCCAGTGAAATTACATGTAATTATGAGACTGGAGGGTGTGTTTAGTAAATTAGTCTCATCCATGCTCACTGTGTGAACTGCTGCCAAATTTTATTCCTCAATGATTCGGTAATTCCGATCCACTCTCTACATCTATTCATTCAGACACCATCTGATCGGGATTACAGCGTCTCTGTCACTGGAGGTATTGCTTTGTGCCTGATAGCGATACGCTAAGTGTGTCTGGCAACAACCGTGGTGTGATTTGCCGCACATATTCAAATATTTTGTCAAGTGAAAAATAATAATCATTATAACTTTACACAACTTTACAGCAATGCAAATTTTTTTTCCAATAATCTATTTACAGGGCGGCACGGCAGTCTAGTGGTTAGCGCGCAGACCTCACAGCTAGGACACAAGGGTTCAATTCCACCCTCGGCTATCTCTGTGTGGAGTTTGCATGTTCTCTCCGTGCATGCGTGGGTTTTCTCCGGGTACTCCGGTTTCCTCCCACATTCCAAAAAAAAACATGCTAGGTTAATTGGCGACTTCAAATTGTCCATAGGTATGAATGTGAGTGTGAATGGTTGTTTGTCTATATGTGCCCTGTGATTGGCTGGCGACCAGTCCAGGGTGTACCCCGCCTCACGCTCGAAGACAGTTGGGATAGGCTCCAGCACCCCCCGCGACCCTCGTGAGGAAAAGCGGTAGAAAATGAATGAATGAATGAATGAATCTATTTGCAGTTTGTATATTTTACTCATGACAGAGAATATAAAACATGACTATGAAAGACAGCACTTTGAACATTGTAGCATTCCATACAGATTCCAGGAATACTATTAACTAAATGCTAAAGTGTGAACCTTCCCAGGAGTGACCAACCAACCAAATTTGCCCCAAGAGCATAGCAACGACTCCTCCAAGAAGTCACAAAGACCCAACAACAACAGCCAAAGAACATCATATCAACAGTAAAATATGGCGGAGGTAGTGCGATGGTCTGGGGCTGTTTTGTTGTTTCAAGACCTGGAAATGGAACCATGAATTGTACTGTTTACCAAAAAAAAAAAAATCCTCGTTTTCATTTTTTTTAAATCTCCCTACTCAAGCAAAATGCTAACTTTATTAAATATTCAAAGTTTTATAAGCCCATGGTATTCAGCTAATATTGTGTAATAAAAAGGCTTAAATGCTTGAATGTTCAATATATTAGTGCCCTGCTCTGTTTATCCATGTAAGCGCTACCTATATGTAATGATATGTATTTATGTGCTCCACATTCATTTTATGAAGACCATCCTCTCCCTCAATGACAGCCTTTATTGCATTTAATCACCTTTTAATTGCATTCTATAATCTCACCTCCATTCTTCCAGATCTTGTTATGAACCTTTTGGCTTTGAAAGACTTGTGTGGGATTTCTCTGGGTGTCCAGAGGCGTCCGTCACCACATTCAAATTTCATGGCTTCACTTTATTTCAAACATATATTAATTTAATAAGTCATGCTGTTTCATGGTTGCATAAGGCCTATTATTAGTAAAGAAAAATGCACATATTGAAGAAACTGTTAAAATTATTTGCCTAAATTAAACATTGTCAGGTATGAATATGGCTAAATTAACAGAAACACAAATACAAGAAAATTTAAAAATATATTTTAAAATATATAAAAAATATATAATAAAATATATAAAATATAAAATATAAAATATAAAATATAAAATATAAAATATAAAATTATGAATGTAGTATATGTCTTACTAATCACTAGTAATTTTTCGATGAGACAAGCACCAGGTTTTTTTTGCAGATTTAAATCTGCAAAAATGTGATCTCACAACAAGCATCATAACAATAAGGCTAACACTAGTTACTGTTGCAGCTGTAATTCAGCTAAAACTTAACTCTGAACCCCTGACATCACTTCCTGTCCACTTGTCCAAATGACATTTATTGCAACACACTATCACATGACTTTATTTTGTGTTATGTTATGTCTTAAATTGATTATATACTATATTGGGTAATACCAATGTTAGGGTGACTATATGGGTGATATAGTATCATGTCTTTAGGTGTTATTTTACCGAATGTAGAAGGCCATATTTAGGTTTTTTATGCCATTTTTCATACCATAACGAGGAAAACAATTGCTTTATTGAATTTAATTAAGATACATACAGTATTTGTCAGGTGGGTGCATGGATGGTGGTGTGGTGTGCACTTTTTTGCCCACTGTACAATTGAGTTGGACACCCCTGGTATATGTGACCTCCAGTATGACGAACTGGTGGCCAGTCCAAGATGTAACGCTGTCAACCTTGATATGCTTCAGCTCACCATAGCCTTGAATAAGTGGAATAAAATGAATGAATAAACAAATGCATTTTTGCTTCAGAACAGCTCACCACTCCACTTTCCCTTTAATTGCTCTTGTGTTTGATGCTGGAAACACACACGTGTTAATTAAAAAACAAAACACTGGACAAAATTAACACATGAAAAAGGATGTGTTTTATACTTTCTAATCAAGCATGCAAACTGGTATGAAAAATGAAAAACAACTGATTGACATGTTCATATAATGTAAGTCTTGCAATCAATTTCAACTTCAACTCAGATATTGGGAATGAAAGTCATTTTAGAACAACGGAATGTCCAAATATTGCCCTCAGAAAAAGACTTATGGGTCGGCAAGTGTGCTAATGTTGCATTCAATAAAATAATTTAAATTAATGTGCCATGAAATAGTTCATTAATGAGGATGCATGGGGCGCATAAGGGGACCGACAGATGAGGAGGCAGCAAATAGCAGATGTCAGCAACAAGGCCACATTCAGAAATCTTAATAACTTCAAAAGAAGAGCTGCAGTTTGATTATGATAAATATGGCCTTCTTCTCGACAAAAGGTCCAATAAATCCTTATCGCACATTTCATTCAAGCAAAACTTGAATTTTTTTTAAATATTGAAAATGGTCTTATTATTACGGTCTTATTTTTAACCTGCTTTTCAAGTAGCAGATATCCACAATCAAGTCTAGGTTCTCTATAGATCTTCTTTCTTTTTCGGCTTTTCTTTTCAGGGTTCGCCACAGCAAATCAATCACCTCCATCCAACCCCGTCTCCCCTCATGTCCTCCTTCACTACATCCATAAACCTCCTCTTTGGTCTTCCTCTACGCCTCCTACCTGGCAGCTCTAAATGCAGCATCCTTCTAGCATTCTTCTCCTCTGGACATGTCCCAACCATCTCAGTCTGACCTCTCTGACTTTATCTCCAAGGCCTCTAACATGTAACGTCCCTCTGATGTACTCGTTCCTGATCCTATCCATCCTGGTCACTCCCAATGAGAACCTCAGCATCCTCATTTCTGCTACCTCCAGTTCTGCTTCCTGTATTTTACTCAGTGGCACTATCTCGAGACCAAACAATATCTGGATTCTCTATAGAAGTGATTAAATATACATATAATTATGTATATTTGAACATCTCAATTTATCTGACCTACTGTAATTTCAGCGTTATCTTTTTTTCCACTTTTGGTTTAAACAGTGAACCATGGATGTGTTCTTCCTACCTCCATATTTAATTACGACCATAGACCACACTGGGAAAAAAAAATTACAATTTACCAGCTAATGTTGTAATAAAATGTCTAAATGTGGATCATAATCTTACTAACTACAGAAAAGACTAATTGTTAAACACAATAAACAAATACTAAAAAAGCACACACAATCGCACATCACACTGTTGTTAAAACAGTCTTTCGGTAGCGGTGAAGAAAATCTGCGATGACGCGTCGTGCTCTGTGAAAGTTCCATCAAGGGAAGTGTTGTTGGGAGACAGCAAGTGTAAATAAGACACATCACTGCGAGAAGAACCTTTGCCTTCATCATCCACTGAGGACATATGGATGTTCACCATGACCCCGCCTTTGATGTGAATTGACTTTTAACACAATCACATTCGAGCGTGTAAACACATTTTTTAAAAAGCTGATTTTTATCAATTTAATGCAATAGTTGGGTATTTTTTAGTGCATGTAAACATACTGAGTGACATCTTCGGAACAATCGTATGTCTGATGTGACAACACAGTTGAATGTGCTGTAACAGATGGTGACAAAAGTGACAGGAAGTGTATTCTCTGCAGAATGGGGTGACACATATTTGTGGCGTAAACACACAAGTGGGATCAGTCACAAAAGACAAGAGTTCTGGTCCAAAAACTGTTACTTAGTAACACCTCGTACTTCGGTATGTGCCAAAAAATAAAAAATATTAAAAAAAAAAAAAACTATGTTAGGAAAGCAGGAAGTGAACAAATGTAACAGTTACTGATTGTATTTTCTCCCTTAATAATAAAAAGTTTCATTTAAAAACTGAATTTTGTGTTCAGTGGTGTTGTCATTGACTAATGCACAACGATGAGCCAATTCAAGAAACAATACAAGCAGTTGATGTTTGCTAAATACAAGGATGAAGAGTCTTGAACCAGTCATGATGTGTTATACATATCACTATATTGACACTTACTATGGTACCCATTATGTCATTGGATGGTCATATCACCTCGTACTTCGGTATGTGACAAAAAATAAAAAATATTAAAAAAAAAAAAAAACTATGTTAGGAAAGCAGGAAGTGAACAAATGTAACAGTTACTGATTGCAAAAATCAGCACAATCAAGACCACAACAGTCCTGAGCAAGAAGAAATAATATATAACACATTGAAAGCTCGAAAAGGAGTGGGAAGAAGTAAAACTTATTAAATCCCACCCCAATATCTATAGGGTAATTCAATGGAAACCGAAAGCAGCTTTTTTTTTTACCTTTCTTCCTAGTGATACCTCAGCATTTATTAATATTTATACATGTGAAGGGATTTCTAATACCAGCCGTAGTAATACAAATACTTCAATGGTAGGCAACATCAGATACACAGCGAATACCAGCGATGACAAAATGAATACCACAAGATAAGTAACAGTTAATCACAATCATCAGTTATTGGATGAACATTTAGCTATGAACCAAAAAAAAGGGTGACGCTCTGTATCAAATCTATCCCAAATCCCAAAAATCCCCCTCAAAAAATCCAAAGAAATCCCCAAAAAATCGTAAAATTCCCAAATTAAAAAAAATACGTTTTGGGCTATATAGCATATTTAACCTTTAGATGCATCAGTGGGTCAAAAATGACCCCGTCAGGTTTCTTGAAATATCTTTGTAATGAATGCAATGTTTTTGATATCATACCATTCACATTTTTAACTTACCTTTTATACATTTTAAGAAATTTTTGTTTTTGTGTTACTACCCCAACCTTCTATAAGTGGATCAAAAATGACGCGGTCAGGTTGTTTTCTTGAAATATCTTTGTAATGAAAAATTTTTATCAATTCATATTCCAGGTATTCCTCAAAAAACATGTTTTGGATATCATGCCATTCACATTTTTAACTTACCTTTTATACATTTTAAGAACTTTTTGTTTTTGTGTTACTACCACAACCTTCCATAAGTGGGTCAAAAATGACCTGCATGCATTTTCTATGGAATCCAATAGGAACCTTTGATTCTTATCAACTTATCAACTCCTAAATATAATACGAAATATCAAGTGATTATTCCTAACCAAAATAAAATTGGCATAAAAACGCATTGATTCTAGTATGGGTCATTTTTGACCCACTTATGGAAGAGTGTAGGGTCCAGTCACTCATGCATCTAAGGGTTAAGCAAAATCATACTCACCAACCTGTGACAGGAATCCCCACCCATCTTGTGTGTAGTTATGCTTCTTATGTCGCCCTTCTTCCATTCATCGGCGGTTGCACATTTTGCACATTAGCGAGTAATAAATAACCAACACCCGTTCGCCCAGACATTGACACTTTGTGCAAAATAAGCCATAAAACACCAGATTATTCACAAATGTGTTTGTAACCTTCTGTTAGAAGAAACATTTAATTGTTTATCCCTAATTATATTCCACTCTCACACTTGAATTGTTAGTAAAGCCACAGCAGATGATGCATTTGGGAGGGAGGAGAGCAGAAATGTGAAAGGATTACGTCAAACTGTTGCAAATCTTGTTCAGGGATTAGCAAGGCTTAAAATCAGGAGAAAACCCAAGGGTGTCTTCTCAAGGTCTGGGTGTGTGTGATGTGTGTTTACTCTCGAGATGACACACTCCAATATACACACACACACACACAAACACGCACTCGTTCATGTTACACCTATTACACCTATTACATTCATGTACGGACGTGCCTCTTGGCATCCTACACACACATCCATACATGTCGTTGTGATTGAATCCTGAAAAAAAAATGTATATGTGTTTGCATGAAGGGGGTCTTCCTTTTTTTAAAAGTGTGAAAAGGTTGCGTGTCTGCCAAATGCAACCTCAGCTTTAATCTGTGAGATGACCCACGGGGTCAAACCCATTCTCTTGGACGTGTCCCTTATTGTAGCAGGCAGTTGAGAGCCTCATCCGCAGTCAAGCTCGGTTAAAGCGTGAACGATCTGGGGGCTGTCGGACGGTGTGGCCATCACATCTCGTCTGCGTCTGCCTCAGAGTACATGACAGAAAGGGCTGAGGGGTTTCAGACACACCGAGAGAGCGGGAGTCAAGCTGACAGCTGTCACACTTGTATGTTCAATGACAGACAGGAGGATGGAGAGGACAAGGGAAATATGGACGCAGGGATGTATCTGGTGGGGAATGATTGATCATAAGTAGCAAACACATAGAACATGTAAACACGCATTGTTGTATCCTACATAAAACTAATATGAGTTTAAACAAAACATTTGACCAAGTGTTACCGTGTGTGTTCAGTGTGTTTGCACTAAGATAATATAACACAGGATTCATTGGGTGTGAACTTTGAGCAAAGAATTACAGTAAATATTATAGACCTCACAGGTGCAACTCATTTAGAATACATTCAGCACATTCTTCATTCATTCCGCCGTCAGTCAAAATAAGCAGCATAGTGCAGAAATCTCTTGTTTATTGCAGTTAATTGATTCCAGACCCGACCGTGATGAGTGAATTTGCCCAAAGTAGGATTCCAACGTCATAGTTATAGCATAGAAAACACACTCGTGTGTGTGTGTGTGGACAGTGGCCTGTTATTATTATTATTATTATTATTGTAATGGTAATGGTTTTATTTCATTTGAACATGCATCAGATTACAATTGAATGCATCCCATAATCAGTTCACAGTTCCACATGTCCAAAAGGAGTAGGAAGAAGCAAAGCTTATTAAATCCTACCCCTCCATCTGGTACTTTTACAATCAGTAACTGTTACATTTGTTCACTTCCTGCTTTCCTAATATAGTTTTTTTGTCACATACTGAAGTACGAGGTGATATGACCATCCAATGACATAATGGGTACCATAGCAACTGGCAATATAGTGATATATATAGCACATCATGACTGGTTCAAGACTCTTCATCCTTGTATTTAGCAAACATCAACTGCTTGTATTGTTTCTTGAATTGGCTCATCGTTGTGCATTAGTCAAAGACAACACCACTGAACACAAAATGCAGTTTTTAAATGAAACTTTTTATTATTAAGGGAGAAAATACAATCAGTAACTGTTACATTTGTTCACTTCCTGCTTTCCTAACATAGTTTTTTTTTTAAATATTTTTTATTTTTTGTCACATACCGAAGTACGAGGTGATATGACCATCCAATGACATAATGGGTACCATAGTAAGTGTCAATATAGTGATATGTATAGCACATCATGACTGGTTCAAGACTCTTCATCCTTGTATTTAGCAAACATCAACTGCTTGTATTGTTTCTTGAATTGGCTCATTGTTGTGCATTGTTTGAGGTCCTTACTCAATCCATTCCATAGTTTGATTCCACATACTGAAATGCTATGGCTCTTTAACGTAGTCCTAGCATATAAGTGTTTCAAATTTAGTTCTTCCCTAATTTTTGCTATTATTTTTTTGCCTGTTATGTAAGTAAGTTGTTTTTCCGGCAATCTAATCTGGTGCTTGTCTCCCAGAACAATTACTGACAACTAGTGATGTAAACTGTAGAATACCACGTGCCCAATTTTTAGTACATGTAGCAATTTTTATGCTTAAAAATAATGAATTTAAGTATAAAATAGTAGTTCGTTACTAACGCTGCTAACCATGACACCTAAAGGGTGCAAACTAACAAGTGCTTAGTTGCATAAGGGCAGCAGAGGCGGAAGAGAACCTCAGGGATCATCAGTGGTCGTCAGTGTTATGGGGTTCAGTGTTTGGTACATGTACCCATAAATTAATAAAAAACTAAATTGTGGTCCGTAGCTTCAGTCAATGTTTATTTGTTTGACTCTTGCAACCATGATTAAGGATAAACATGGTATTGTGACGCTGACCCACATGTTGGGTTGTTTGAGCAACACCAACAAAGGTCTAATGTACCTGTCATATGTTTCATAGTACCTCTTTCTTTTCCTTCCACCGTAATATTTTTCTTTATGTCTATCCACTGGGAAAAGCCTGTGAGCCAAAGCATCAGTTTTCCCAGAGCCGCCCCTGATAGAGGCAGATGGTGTCGATTTAAAAAGGTCCCATGGAAGTGTGTCATTTCTGGTGCTTACAACCCAAACGGATACAGAAACATTGTTGGAAACACACTTGTGCAGATGTACACCCATTTTTTTTTGTTTGCATGTAAACCTCTGTCAGTACTTGTACTCTATGTGCATTCTAAAGACACAGCATGCATGTATATTTTATATAAATATACATATCTGATTTAGAAATGTTTCAGTACTACTGTGTAAATATCAGCATTTATGGTAGCGGCTGGTCTGCTCGCCCGCACCCCTGCTTGTTTTGAGCTATGAAAATAAAGGCAACCAAATTCTGCTGATGCATAACATTTGGATGGGAAAGGCACACAGGAGCACCTGGTGGGATAGCCTCAACTGGTGCCTGTTAAATAGCTACCCGTTGGTGCCAGCTGCTGCATTGTTGGACTGAGACAATATGAGAGTTCCAGTAGCTTGACACGGGCATGTGTGTATTTGTGTGTATTTGTGTCCATTCTGACCTCACCTGCCCCCTTAATGTTTACAGGTGTTTTCCAGAGAATGTTGGAGGACCTGTGATGCTTTTTACACTTTTGTGATCAATAAATTCACTCTACAGTGTGACCAATTACAGCAGAGTGGGCGTGCCTGGAGGCGGGCCATGGGTGGAATACATTAAAACCGACTGTTTTTGCAAAAAAAAAACAAAATTCAAAGTAATACAGCCGAATAGGTGCAAATTCTGGAAGAACTAAAAATCTTTATGTGCTGGTTATTGTGTGTAGCTGCTCTATAGGAGTCCACAGCTCAATACAAAGGGCCAAAAAATGAGCATAATGCATCCCATTGAAGCGAATTACTTTATTGTAAAGTGCAGGTCGTTCACAGCAGAGTGGGCGTGCCTGGAGGTGGGCCATGGATGGAATACATTAAAACCAACCGTTTTTGTGGATAAAACTAAATCCAAAATAATACAGCTGAATAGGTGCAAATTCTGAAAGAACTAAAAAAATTTCTGTGTTGGTTATTGTGTGTAGCTGCTCTATAGGAGTCCACAACTCAATACAAAGGGCCAAAAAATGAACATAATAGGTCCCATTTAAGTGTAATTCCTTTATTGTAAAGTGCAGGTCGCTCACAGCAGAGTGGGCGTGCCTGGAGGCGGGCCATGGGTGGAATACTTTAAAACCGACTGTTTTTGTGAAAAAAAACAAATCCAAAGTAATACAGCTGAATAGGTGCAAATTCTGGAAAAAAAAAAAAAATTCTGTGTTGGTTATTGTGTGTAGCTGCTCTATAGGAGTCCACAACTCAATACAAAGGGCCAAAAAATGAGCATAATAGGTCCCCATTTAAGTGTAATTCCTTTATTGTAAAGTGCAGATCACGCAACACAAAGTGGCCTCTCTTATATTAGTTCCACAAAGCAGCCGCTGGTTTATTCATGATGCCGCTCATACACACACGACATGTTCAATGTGCACAGTGTGGAATTCCTCTGCTGGGGTTGGTGTAGATAATGTTAATTACCGCTCAGCAATGCATGCTTTCATACTCCATTGATTCGCCATTTTTCAAAAAGTTATATTTTCTCCTTCATATTGTGATTCATACCAGTTGGTGTTTGTCTCAATGGTAGCGCAGATAATGATGACTAAATGATTAATGGGAGGTCATTTGGAGCATTTGAGTTTGGTATGTGTTTGGAGAAAAGAAATTACACAATAGCAAGGCAATACTTTGGTTGTGGAATCACGCAGAACAGAAGACATTCTGACATGTTTTTTTAAGGCTAATAAAGGTAAGATGCAGCAGGTATTAAGTGGCTCCACCCCAGGAAGTCCAAAAATGGTTCTGCAACATAGAGAACAGATCCGCAGCAAAACAAAAACAGTCAAGACTGGTCAGACAAAGAATTTGGTGACTCATCAATAACTTCAAGAAGTCATTAGCCACGTTTTGGAAGAGGAGTTTTATGAGGAGTTTTTCTCTTTCCGAATGGAATCTTTCCGAATGAACTTTCCGAAAGCAATGGTATACATGGAAAGGAATATTCCAATCGCGTGTCTACATGCGCCGCTATAATCAACCAGAATAGTCAATGGGGCATGCGCAGTAAAGCGTAAACACCAACATCACATGATACCGACTTCCTAGAGTTTTTCTTTCACTTGTTGGAATAACTCCATATTGCCAGTTTTTCATTCGTCCAGTCTTGGAATTTAGTTTGAATCAAAAACAAACTTTCCGCAGCAGTCCAGTGCTGATTGCTCGCCTCTATTTTTTAAAATCGAAGAACGTCTAGAGCTGCGTGTTACGTCATATCGCAGCATTTGCTGAAAGAACGCACCCGGGAACAGGAAAATCTTGCGACTATTTTATAATTCAGCTCGGCACATGTTTTATATAGATATATATTTTCTTTTTTAATAAACTGGACTGGACTGAATGGCGTATAGAAGGGTTTAGATTCTGTTCCATAGATGGCGCTAATGCACACGAAAGCTGCTTGCAAACCGCCAATAAACAACAGAAGAAGAAAAACACCACAAAGAAGAACGCAGTCTGACAACTTTCCGTTTGAGCGGGTACAAGATACCTCAATCGGATTGGGGAAAGGAATATTCCACATTTATGAATCCGATTATATATTCATTCGGATTGGCACTTTTCTTTCGGAATGATGTGTATACAAAGGTTAGATTCTTTCCATTTGAGCAAATAATGGAATTGGAATATTTGGTTCCATGTAAACGTGGTTATTGACTTTATTAACAAATATTTCTGAAACCCTGAAAATGGACATGTTCTACAGACAAATTCAATCAACACAGAAAAAAATGGCATTTTATTTCTGTGAAATTGCTGACCTCTCTTATCTACCCTTCAATACTAACTGCCATCCTGCCTCACCGCACCATCTCATTAGTGTTCCCCACTAAACTTTAAACACAAAGACTCTTCACGTGCATGCTATTAATGAGGGAACTGAGGGTTTCTAATAAGCAGTTTTGCTTTTAATTAAAATGTCTCCATAAATTATCACCTCATAATCCAGCTGTCAAATTTCATACAGCTCCCGCTTAGTTTGACTCCAAAATTAGAGACAGAACCATCTATCTATCAATCTCAATAAATGTATCTTTCCCCTTTCGGTTTGGTAATTCTACCCTCTGGCAATTTATTTTATATAGAGGCAGAATATCAGCAAAAATTATATATGTGCTTTACAACCCCGCCTCTCGCCTAAAGTCAGCCGGTATAGGCTCCAGCATAATGCTAACTGATGTACCACTGTACAAATCAATTAATAATATTGATTTAGTGTTTTTATTTTTTATTTCTTGAGATTATATTATCTCTGTCTGTTGAAATAAAGCTGCCCAAAAATTAGTAGTACCCTTTCTGCTACAGTGTGGCTCAGAAGAATATGTTAATAATGTTAGTGTGTCTTAATTATTGATGGTCGAATAAGACTTGGCTCCGCTCTGCTGATTTGGCAGTATTAGTGAGGGCGGCTGGCCATACTAAATGATTTATTGTGGCCAATTTTCTTCCTGGGAGGACTTTGAATTTATAATGAGGAAATATTTCTCTAATGCCAGTGTGAATTTATCAGACTGTAAGCTGTTTTTCTGATACCAGGAAGTCTTTTGGCCGCCGCTGCCGGGACAATATGTAACTATTGCCTCTTGTATATTCAGTATCTATTTTCATGTGCGCTGTTGTTGGTTCATATGCTTACATTTTTACAAATGGAAACAATTGGACAGCTTTTTGATATGAATTATTCACCCAGTGACATTGTTAAAACTTGAAAGGTGTTAAAATTGCTATTGGCTGTTGACTTATTAATTTCTACTAAAATAAGCCATCTCAAAACAAAGGTTGACATCACAGAGTGATGGATGTATAAAAACAGAAAGTTACCTATTCCAATTAGTAGTTAATCTGCAGAGAAACTCCATCCATCAGCTCATCCAAGCATCATACGAAACAAAACACTGAGCGTGCTATTACTGGCAGCAGCTGTTACCATGCATTCATTAAATATGATATCTGTATTCATTATAAGGTCTGGTCAAGTCTATCTGAGCTGACAATGTGCAAGAATCGGTACACAACCTATACAAATCACCTTTTGTAGGGTAGGGTGTGTATACGCATTCATTTTCTATGTAGCTTGTCCTCATGAAGAACCTTATTGATGAGTGGTAACCAAATATATACACAGGACCTGGAAATATAATAAAATGAAATAACAGCATAGGCTTAGAATCACAGCAATTTTATTTGTCCATATCCAGTGGTGTGAAAAAAGTGTTTGCCTCTGTCACACCTAAATGTCTCAATTATCAAGCAAATTTAAATATTAGTCTATGCCGCTGCATTTCAGAAGAATATCATACCAACAGTAAAATATAGTGGTGGTAGTGTGATGGTGCAGGGTTGTTTTGCTGCTTTAGGACCTGGAAAACTTGCTGTGATAAATGGAACCACAAATTCTGAAAAGGCACTTCATGCTGGAAAACCCTCTAATGTGGCTGAATTACAATTCTGCAAAGACAGTAAAATATGGTGGTGGTAGTGTGATGTTCTGGGGGCTGTTTTGCTGCTTTAAGACCTGGAAGATTTGCAGTGATAAATGGAACCACGAATTCTGAAAAGGCACTTCATGCTGGAAAACCCTCTAATGTGGCTGAATTACAATTCTGCAAAGACAGTAAAATATGGTGGTGGTAGTGTGATGTTCCGGGGGCGGTTTTGCTCCTTTAGGACCTGGAAGACTTGCTGTGATAAATGGAACCATGAATTCTAAAAATGCGCTTCATGCTGGAAAACCCTTCAATGTGGCTGAATTACAATTCTGCAAAGACAGTAAAATATTGTGGTGGTAGTGTGATGTTCCGGGGGCTGTTTTGCTGCTTTAGGCCCTGGAAGACTTGCTGTGATAAATGGAACCATGAATTCTGAAAAGGCACTGGAAAACCCTCCAATGTGGCTTAATTACAATTCTGCAAAGACAGTAAAATATGGTGGTGGTAGTGTGATGTTCCGGGGGCTGTTTTGCTGCTTTAGGACCTGGACGACTTGCTGTGATAAATGGAACCATAAATTCTGAAAAGGCACTGGAAAACTCTCCGGTGTGGCTGAATTACAATTCTGCAAAGATGAGTGGTCCAAAATTACTCCACATCGCGACACATTGAAAATTATCGCAAATGCTTGATCGCAATTGTTGCAGCGAAGAGTCAAGATTTCCCGTAAGTGCTGCAAACATGAGCAGAACTGTGACGTTAACAGGCTACTAGCATGTAAAGCCTATACAACCAGACTTATAGTTTTTTTTGGCCATTTGAGTATCCATATTTGAGTAAATATACATTCATTCATTCACTTTCTATTGAGTAAATATGCATTCATTCATTCACTTTCTATACACAGGGCACATATAGACAAACAACCATTCACACTACACTCACATTCATACCTATGGACAATTTTCATGCAAACTCCACACAGAGGTGCCCAAGCGGGGAATCAAACCCGGGCACGCTAACCACTCGTCCACTGTACAGCCAGTAAATATACATATATACTGAAAATCAACCTAAAATAACCTTAGTTTGCCCTTGTGAAACTGTAAGAGGTGGGAAAACCGGGTCACTATCCCACAATTTTCCCCAACTCCTCTGTGTTTATTTATTGAAACACTGATGTGCTACAGTGGATGTAACCGAGCACTAAGTATACAATAATTCCACATTCCCGCTCACATTCTACCAAATAGAAATAATCCGGGTTCCAGCTTCCCCAAGGCATACACTGTCTTCATTTTCTGACAAATATTTATGGATAGTAATTGTTATAATGTAATGTTTAATCTGTACTGTTAAAAGGCTCTACTTGATCCTTCGGCATTACAAATGTTATTATTATTATTATTAATGTGTATGAGTGTCAGTGTTCTGGGAACACCGGTTGTGATTCACAGGTGAGAATTGAGGAAATATATGATATTACTATTTTTCTATGTGTAAAACATTTTATATTTTTATCTGTATGGGGAAAAACAAAACAAAAGTCAAAGTTGTTTCATTTGGCCGCAGTAAAATTATTCAAACAAACCAGAGATATGTTTATATGTATTGAAATTAAAAAGTAATATCCCACCCAGATTGATGTTTTTCTAGGTCAGGCCAAAGAAAAGAATGAGAAAACACAGAATGAACTATTTGAACCCTAAAGGATGCATTCAAAAATACAAAACTGGCTGCAATGTAGATTTTCATGTACTGCAGCTACGAATGTCATGCTGAGTAAGAAATAGATGGTCAACAAGCCCACCGGACCCAAAGTTGACCATGTTCTAAACATGAGTATTGATCCCAGAGACATACTGTACATGCGGGACCAACCCCTCGCTAATAGAGACATTTACACATTAGTACATTTTGGCAGGTGTTATCCTGCTGTTGTTGAGAGCAGACGCATGCCGGGCATCATTAGGCCCCGTGCCAAGCCTGCTTTGGCTGCTCGCCTCAGTGTGTGTGTGTGTGTGTGTGTGTGTAAATGTGTGTGTATTTCAGTGCAACAGCAGTGTCACAAGGGGCTCCTTGTTGAAATTGAGAGTGATGTTATGATGCTGATCTGTGTGCAACATGTACAGTATCTGTTTGGACCACTGATCTGGAAACAGTGGTAACACAAAAAGCAAATGTTCTTATTCTCAATCTCAGCGATTCGTGCTGTGGTGAACTCCTCTGACCAAATTCATACCTATGAATGTGAGGGGGGGGGGTCGCCAATTACCCTGAAATGCATGTTTTTTTGGAATGTGGGATAGGTTTTCCCGGAGAAAACCCATGCACAGAACATACAAATTGCACAGAGAAACTCCAACCCACGTTTCATGATTTCCTGATTGTGTGGCCAACATGCTAACCACTCAACTACCGTGCAACCAGCAGCACAACAGGTAAATAGGCACACAAAGGGCAAGTACTATAATGATAAACATTCATTCATTCATTTTCTACCGCTTATCCTCACAAGGGTCGCGGGGGTGCTGGAGCCTATCCCAGCTGTCTTCGTGCAAGAGGCGGGGTACACCCTGGACTGGTCACCAGCCAATCACAGGGCACATATAGACAAACAACCATTCACACTCACATTCATACGTATGGACAATTTGGAGTCACCAAGGGTCGCGGAGGTTGCTGGAGCCTATCCCAGCTGTCTTCAGGCGAGAGGCGGGGTACACCCTGTACTGGTTGCCAGCCAATCACAGGGCACATATAGACAAACAACCATTCACACTCACATTCATACCTATGGACAATTTGGAGTCACCAAGGGTCGAGGGGGTTGCTGGAGCCTATCCCAGCTGTCTTCGGGCAAGAGGCCAGCCAATCACAGGGCACATATAGACAAACAACCATTCACACTCACAACCGGAGTACCCAGAGAAAACCCACGCATGCACGAGGAGAACATGCAAACTCCACACAGAGATGGCCGAGGGTGAAATTGAACCCTGGTCTCCTAGCTGTGCGGTCTGCGCTAACCACTCGATCGCCGTGCAGCCCTATGATGAACAACAATTATGTTAATTCTAAACAAGTAACTTCAGCAACGTCTTACAAAACAGGTGCCGCAAAGCATGCTGGGAGCCACTCCCAATACTTCATGGAGCCAGCCCTCACCCAGACTTTACCTTTAGTGGAAACTCAAGTCTCTAGGCAATTGAGTTTGATACCCATGTTACACACCGTTTTTTTTTTTTTTTTTTTTTGGTTTTCGACACTATTTTGGAACAGATTTTTAACAAAAAAACAACATTTCACTTTATTTACCGCATGCTATAATAGAAAATCAACACAGATACAAACCTAATCACACCCCCAGAGTTTCACCAATAAAGTATGCATGCTGCAGCCATTTACAAATGTAATAGATTGCAAAAGTGTTTATTTTGTAGCCCACTTTTTCCAGCAGCTTCAATCAAGTTTCCATCTGCAGGGAACGTGAAAAGAAACCAGAGACACAACAAAACAAAAATGTAGGCAAAGGGGTGATGATGTCGGGATACAGCCTCATCTCCTTCATTTGCAGAATAGAATATAAATTGATTTCAAACCAAAAATCCATTAATAATGATAATGGCAAAAATTATTTTCCAAGCAAGAGACTCACGCACTTAGCCTAGAAATGTAAAATCCATCCGCAGATGTGTTAATATTAAAGAGAGGCTGATGGCAGGGGAAAAAAAAACAGCAGCATGTGAATATGTAATGACAATTGGGAGGCCATAACAAACTCTGCTTTTATGTTGAGTATTACTTATTAAAATAGCTTCTTAAATATTCATCACGTTATAGATGGCCCCTGCCACAGCTCTCTATTTGTCTCCTTAAGATATCAGACTTGAGAATGATCGAACTCAGCCCCCCTTTTTTTATAATAAACCATAGCTTGTGATGAATTATTGCAACTTTGGTGAGTTTATTTAAGGATATATAACATGTGTATTCTATATTGATGAGGTTTTGCCATTGCTGTGAAATTATAGGTACAGTACATTTTCATAAACACATCTTAATGTGACTATATAATAAACTGCATGTGTAATAACACATTCATTTCAATGAAAGTGTTTAATTCCAATGTGGATCTGTTCCATGCCCCAAGCCCTAAATATAGCGATGTAGCTATGGTTATCGCTAACATTGGCTATCATTGAATGGTTATCATAACCATACAAACACTCCAAATTATTGATAATATATTTTGTACATATGTGTGTAGTATGTGGTACTTGTCTCGCCAAACATTAAAGTGATATTACTGACACCTAGTGACCAGTATAAGATACTACAGTCACAATTTCATTCTTCTGAATGCCTTGTGGGGCTGCACACAGGCCTCACAGCTAGCAGACTGAAGTTCGATTCCACTCTCAGGCATGTTCTCCCCGTGCATGAGTGGGTTTTCTCCGGGTACTCCGGTTTCCTCCCACATTCCAAAAAAACATGCTAGGTTAATTGGCGACTCCAAATTGTCCATAGGTATGAATGTGAGTGTGAATGGTTGTTTGTCTATATGTGCCCTGTGATTGGCTGGCGACCACAGCCACCCTTGTGAGTGAGGATAAGCGGTAGAAAATGAATGAATGAATGTTGTTTGAGGACAGTTACATTTTTAGCTTCCTAAAAAATACATTTTAAGAAAAACACCAAACTTTTAATTTGGACATATAATTTCTTGATTAATTCTGGCTCTAATATCACATACGATAGGGATGACTGCTTCAATCTCTCTCCAACTATCCTATCTAAAAGGGAAAACCAGAGGACCAACACATTGCACTGGTTATATTGATAAGTAAATACTACAGCTTTAAATGCTCCTCACACCCAATTGGCTCCCTGCTATTGTTGCAGAGCCCACGCCTCAGTGAACACTAAATTCTCACTGTCACACTTCAATAACCCTAATTGTCCAAAATAAATGAGCTAATTTCCAAGTTCCATTTTCATACTTTGTTGATTGATTGGATTCTTTTGTGTGCCTTCCCACGTGGACATGTTTGTGTGGGCTTCACATTCTGCATCTGTGTGTGTGTGTGGGTGTGTATATGTTCAACCGCTGCGTGTAATTTGACTCAAGACTTGTGTTTATTACGCTTCCGTTATTCTTGGGGCGAGCTATTCTCTGACCCCTGCTGTTTTTTATGCATCCATATTCCTTTCATCATCAGAAGGAAGCGAGATGGTGAGAAGGGAAACAAACTGTTTAAAATCGACTTGGGTTGTGTATCTGCATGTATGTGTGTGTGTGTGTGTGTGTGTGTGTAAAAGTGTGACTTTGACCTTAAAGATTCAATGCTGGATCCAGGATGATTTTTTATTTGCATCACAACCCCTCGGGATCACATTAAGTAATTCAGCAAAAAGCCAAATTAGATGTAAATTGCTCATAACACACATGAGAAATATTACATTTCAGTCGTATTAAGTGAAAATATACATAAGTTGATTTTAAATTGTTAAAATGTGCATTAAGAAACTCAACTATAGGAAAGGTCATCATATTTTGAATACCTTATATGGCTACATTAGGTCAGTGTTTTTCAACCTTTTTTGAGCCAAGGCACGTTTTTTTACGTTGGAAAAATTTTGCGGCACACCAATAACCAACATTATTTGCTTCTTGCAGCTTTTTCCTGATTACGGACTCGCCACAGCAGATCCTTTTGATCCGCATACTAATTTAACCAACAATGTTACAAAATATCACCACTACCTCTCATGTGCATCACTAAAGTCTATTAGAGGAACGAGGAAATCGGCTACGTGTTGCCACACGGACGAATATTACATTGCTCTGCCTGTCTTTACACCAATGACATAATATTTGCAGAAAATTATTAATACATGTTAATTAAAAAAAAAGTGATATTGAATAATTCCTCACGGTACACCTGATGATTTCTCACGGCACACTTGTGTGCCACGGCACTAGATCATGGATGTCCAAATAGCGGCTTGGGGGCCATTTGCGACCAGTCAAGGGTGTATTAAGGGTGTAAATCCTGACCTTAACAGGGACAAGATGGATGGATGGATGGATGCAACACTGTTCTGATCTAGACTACTGACAAATGATAACACACACACACACACACAGAGAGAGAGAGAGACTGGAGTTAAACTTCTTTTAACCCAACCATTCAAAAAGTGATGAGTATTTTTTTCCCCAACTTTAAATCCTTTGCACCCAAACTTATCACATCCTTTGTTCTTCCATTCAGCAGTCTTGGGGCAATAATCCCATCAATACACTATCAGTGAAGGTGGCCTAGATAAGAATTCTACTGCGGCCTGTCTGTTGTGAATAAGCTGTCTCGAGGTCTGCACGCTCCAAGTGAATACACATGCACACACAAACGAGGGGTTTTGAAAAAGTTCCTTAGGTATAAAACCAGGATGCAATGAAGCACCACTCAAATACTTTTGATTTCTTGTAATGGCCAAATATCCATTTTCTTTCATTTTGGGGACTTGACGACTGTTTGATCCTATAGGAATCTATATGATACCGATCTTATCTACCTCCGCAAAGGTCTGAAAGTCAACTACTGTCTGTTTTGCACTGCCAGACTGGCGGCTAGCATTCTAAGTAAAGTTAAACCGAGCAAGAAAAGTGTCTGATTATAAATATAAGTGGGAATGGTATTACTGTCTTGTCATCTCTGCTGGAATCTCTGATTGACTGATATGAGAAACATAAGAATACCACCTTAATACCCTTGCAACTATAAATTGGTAGAGGTGCCTAGGCTAATCATACATAAATATAGAGGTAATAATTATCATTATTATTATCATTAATTATTATTACTTTACAAAAAATAGTAATAATGGACAGCAAGACATCATTGCTTCAAAAATTGAGTTTGCAACAATTGGTTGTTGATGATAAAACAAAGAAAGGTGGTGATTTAAAATCATTTAAAAACATTATCTACATACCTCAAAATACAGCAACCATTACAATACAATACAATAAAATATAATGCAAACAATAAAACCTAAAGTGAAGACTGGGGCTGGAGCTGGTCATCGGCACAAGACTAGACACACACAAACTAATAAACACGTCTAAAAACCTCAGGTAGGGTTTAACAAGAAGAAACTGATGTTTGGGTTGGTCACCTGTCCAGACACAGTCTCAGGTTCTTGTTTTTTAATGCATAAGATTAGACACATGCAATCCAGAAAATGATATGTAAATGTCACAAAAAAAATGGGCTAATAAATTTTCAGAAAATAACAGATAGAATGATACTGCACTCTACAAGAAGCAAAAATTAAATGTAAAATTAAATAATTAAAATAAAAAAATCCAAAAATTGTTAACTATAATGATGAAAATGGTAATATTAATGATGATTATAATGAGAGTAATAATGATAAAGATTATAACAATAATGATAATAATGATAATGATAATAACAATAATAATATTACAATGATAATAATAACAGGGGAAAACAAGACAGTGGCATGAACATGATTATATCTTGCAAAAAGGGGTAGGCATTTATAAGCTTTTGCTTCAGCCTACTCCTTTTTGGGCTTGTGATCAGATAGTTGAATACAAATATTGAATTGAATACAAATGTAAATAATGGAGAGTTGTGGTGTTTCGTGTATTTGTCCAAATAAATATTAATTCATTCATTTTCTACCGCTTTTCCTCACGAGGGTCGCGGGGGGTGCTGGAGCCTATCCCAGCTGTCTTCGGGCGAGAAGCGGGGTACACCCTGGACTGGTCGCCAGCCAATCACAGGGCACATATAGACAAACAACCATTCACACTCGCATTCATACCTATGGACAATTTGGAGTCGCTAATTAACCTAGCATGTTTTTGGAATGTGGGAGGAAACCGGAGTACCCGGAGAAAACCCACGCATGCACGGGGAGAACATGCAAACTCCACACAGAGATGGCCGAGGGTGGGAATTGAACCCTGGTCTCCTAGCTGTGAGGTCTGCGCGCTAACCACTAGACCGCCGTGCCGCCCCAAATAAATATAATATATATTTTTTTTTTAAAAAGAGCAAAGAGCCAGGCAGTGCCCCGTGGTTTGCGCTTATGAGACACACTTTAAAAATAAAATCAGCTCGGGAATCAAGCCTAATTATTACCGCCTAATTAAATGATCAAAAGATCTTTTGTTGTAATAGCGTTTGTAATAATGCTTTATCTCACAACTGTACAATAACGCTGAGCATGTTCATTGTTTGGACCGTGAAAACACAAAGTGTCTGAACAAGAGGGTCATCTAAAAAGGAAAACACCTCAAAGACAAGCCAATTCAAATGTCACCCTGACCCAAAAGAGGCTTGCGGGTTAGTTAAGAATTCTGTGCGTATTTATATTCGCCCAAATGAATTTTGTAGTAATATACGACATCTAGAGTCTCTTCTTGGCAACTGGAAGTGAATAATACATGAAGAAGATGCTGCAAAGATAGCATTTTATTTCAGTTCTAAAGTATAATATGAGTTGTTTACTTCTGAAATTGCTCAACAGGGGGATTGTTGTGCAAGACTACATTTTTCATGCCTTTTGATGTGCAATTAATAATTGATTTTATCTTCAACACAACACGAGACGCACAAAGGAGATTTTTAAGGCAAAATGTGCGGCCTATGATCAAAGACGTTGTGTTTTTGTTGTGGGTTGACGTCAATAATAAGTCCTCGGCATTTGAGGTGATAAGTACAATCCAGAGTGGTTGGGGACTTGGCAGTTGTGTATATCCGATACTAGAAAAATAAATAAGATTAACTTTTTAAAGATAAAAGCTTCATTAATTTTAACTTGAATGACTCATAGTACGTTAGTAGTAGTATGTAGTATGTTATACAAAGTTTGTCCTATATGTTTTCGGATACAGGAAGCCATTGGTCGACTTACGATGACGTTTTGAGTCAAGTTTTCTCTCCACAAGTATCTCTCCAAAAGGTTTTTTCATTTGTTATGAACTTCTATACGGCACGGCGGTCTAGTGGTTAGACCTCAGACCTCACAGCTAGGAGACCAGGGTTCAATTCCACCCTTGGCCATCTCTGTGTGGAGTTTGCATGTTCTCCCCAGTGCATGCGTGGGTTTTCTCCAAGTACTCCAGTTTCCTCCCACATTCCAAAAACATGCTAGGTTAATTAGCGACTCCAAATTGTCCATAGGTATGAATGTGAGTGTGAATGGTTGTTTGTCTATATGTGCCCTGTAATTGGCTGGCGACCAGTCCAGGGTGTACTCCGCCTCTCGTCCGAAGACAGCTGGGATAGGCTCCAGCACCCCCGCGACCCTTGTGAGGAAAAGCGGTAGAAAATGAATGAATGAACTTCTAAACTGACAAAAGTAGAAAGTACGTTTCGGCAGTAGTCCAGAGTTCCTCGGGAGCGCTTGGGAGCAAGTTGCTTGTTGTTTTTGGAAAATTATCTATTTAAGCATATAATAACATTGAAATGTATGCACCGTACTTTATTGTTAGGAAATATTTATTATGAACATTTTAACTGTCTCATCTCACCCAGAAAGCGGTATAGGTTGATGATGTAATGACAATCAAGTGTTGTGACGTCTCTTAGTGGTTTCTTCCACTTGGCTCTGACTTTTGAGAGGAAGGTAGAATCGGGATTCAGCCTAAATCTATCCTGTAAACAAATGCTTGAGATCTAAAGACTTTCCTATAGTTGTTTTGCTAACCTTGGAGAGCGAATCCATTAGCATTTGAAGGAGATAAATATTAGCAAAGAAAGAGAGCGTCCTCGGAAAAAAAAAAAAAAAAAAGCTGCCTTTCGTAGTCAACCATCTGTGCAGGCTTCTCTTCTTGCATTGCAATGGAACGTACTTTGAGGCCTGACTCGGAAAATAAGCCTTTCTTACGCCATTGCTATTAATTCCGATAGACTCCAGTGGTTCTCTCCATGTAAATAAATCAGTTGGACTCGAGACCAAGGAGGCAATTTTCACGACAAGTCCAGTTTGAAAATATTTCAGTTTCTTTCTGGATTTAGGGATATACCCCACAGACCGCAGTCACATTTTTTTTATACCTTTCAAAACAACTGTCCGCAGATAACAGCTTCACGATTGATCCCAATACAGCCTACAATAATCGTGTTAGATGTTGTAACCATGCACCATTGCTCCAATCAGTGGATGGCCCCCAAATGAATGCACTGCGTTTGTTTTCATGCTTTTATTAAAGGGAGACTCTGCTCTTTATCAAAGACTTTCTGAAATGATTGAAATGCTGGACACATTTTGGTGTCTTTGCCAGTATGCGATGCTATGCACACTGAAGAGGATTTTTTATCCACCCCTTTTCTGACATTTTCCTTTTTTGTTGTTTGTTTACGTGATCTTCCAGCTGACATTGGAATATGAAGGATTCTCGCCACGTTCTCTGGTTCTCAGTCCAAAAACATGTATGTTAGATTCCCTGAAGACTTAGACTGATGCTTCAAAGCGATGTTTGAATATTAGCATATCGGTGTGTTTAACAAATATTTCAACATTGCAGTACACATCTAAGGCAGGAAATATGCCTTTTCAATGTTATTGCTCACAGTGAAAAAAAAACGGGTTTTGGTGTCGGGATCACTTTAAGAAACACGTTAAGTAGCACAAAACCATAATGGTTGTTGGTATAAATAAGGAATCGATGGAACTTACCGTATTTTCCGGACTATAAGTCGCACTTTTTTTTCATAGGTTGGCTGTTCCTGCGACTTATACTCCAGAGCGACTTATAAATGAAAAAACTGTTTATGTAACATAAACACTGGACACCTTTTCTGTTCTTGTTTATTTTTTGTGTAGCTGAATAACCATTGTGTTAGCATATCTTACATTTATTCAGCCTGTTCTATAATCTTTTATTAATGTTAAAACTTCAAAACTTCAAAGAGGACGTAATGTCTGTTTTATAAGTAGTTTGGAAAATAAATTACCTGCAAAAAAATGCGACTTATACTCCAGAGCGACTTATGCATGTTTTTTTTCTACCTAATTATGCATTTTTGGCCATGTGTGACTTATACTCCAGTGCAACTTATGTATGTTTTTTTTCTACCTAATTATGCATTTTTGGACTTGTGTGACTTATACTCTAGTGCGACTTATGTATGTTTTTTTGTACCTAATTATGCATTTTTGGCCTTGTGTGACTTATACTCCAGTGCAACTTATGTATGTTTTTTTCTACCTAATTATGCATTTTTGGCCTTGTGCGACTTATACTCTAGTGCGACTTATGTATGTTTTTTTCTACCTAATTATGCATTTTTGGCCTTGTGCGACTTATACTCTAGTGCGACTTATGTATGTTTTTTTCTACCTAATTATGCATTTTTGGCCTTGTGCAACTTATATTCTAGTGCGACTTATGTATGTTTTTTTCTACCTAATTATGCATTTTTGGCCTTGTGCGACTTATACTCTAGTGCGACTTATTTTTTTTTTTTTCTACCTAATTATGCATTTTTGGCCTTGTGCGACTTATATTCTAGTGCGACTTATTTTTTTTTTTTTTCTACCTAATTATGCATTTTTGGCCTTGTGCGACTTATACTCTAGTGCGACTTATTTTTTTTTTTTTCTACCTAATTATGCATTTTTGGCCTTGTGCGACTTATATTCTAGTGCGACTTATGTATGTTTTTTTCTACGTAATTATGCATTCTTGGCCTTGTGCGACTTATACTCCAGTGCAACTTATGTATGTTTTTTTCTACCTAATTATGCATTTTTGGCCTTGTGCGACTTATACTCTAGTGCGACTTATGTATGTTTTTTTGTACCTAATTATGCATTTTTGGCCTTGTGTGACTTATACTCCAGTGCAACTTATGTATGTTTTTTTCTACCTAATTATGCATTTTTGGCCTTGTGCGACTTATACTCTAGTGCGACTTATGTATGTTTTTTTCTACCTAATTATGCATTTTTGGCCTTGTGCGACTTATACTCTAGTGCGACTTATGTATGTTTTTTTCTACCTAATTATGCATTTTTGGCCTTGTGCAACTTATATTCTAGTGCGACTTATGTATGTTTTTTTCTACCTAATTATGCATTTTTGGCCTTGTGCGACTTATACTCTAGTGCGACTTATTTTTTTTTTTTTTCTACCTAATTATGCATTTTTGGCCTTGTGCGACTTATATTCTAGTGCGACTTATTTTTTTTTTTTTCTACCTAATTATGCATTTTTGGCCTTGTGCGACTTATACTCTAGTGCGACTTTTTTTTTTTTTTTCTACCTAATTATGCATTTTTGGCCTTGTGCGACTTATATTCTAGTGCGACTTATGTATGTTTTTTTCTACGTAATTATGCATTCTTGGCCTTGTGCGACTTATACTCCAGTGCAACTTATGTATGTTTTTTTCTACCTAATTATGCATTTTTGGCCTTGTGCGACTTATACTCTAGTGCGACTTATGTATGTTTTTTTCTACCTAATTATGCATTTTTGGCCTTGTGCGACTTATACTCTAGTGCGACTTATGTATGTTTTTTTCTACCTAATTATGCATTTTTGGCCTTGTGCAACTTATATTCTAGTGCGACTTATGTATGTTTTTTTCTACCTAATTATGCATTTTTGGCCTTGTGCGACTTATACTCTAGTGCGACTTATTTTTTTTTTTTCTACCTAATTATGCATTTTTGGCCTTGTGCGACTTATATTCTAGTGCGACTTATGTATGTTTTTTTCTACGTAATTATGCATTCTTGGCCTTGTGCGACTTATACTCCAGTGCGACTTATGTATGTTTTTTTCTACCTAATTATGCATTTTTGGCCTTGTGCGACTTATACTCCAGTGTGACTTATACAGTGAAGAAAATAAGTATTTGAACACCCTGCTATTTTGCTATTTCTCCCACTTAGAAATCATGGAGGGGTCTGAAATTTTCATCGTAGGTGCATGTCCACTGTGAGAGAGATAAACTAAAAAGAAAAATCCAGAAATCACAATGCATGATTTTTTAACAATTTATTTGTGTGATACAGCTGCAAATAAGTATTTGAACACCTGTGTATCATCTAGAATTCTGACCCTGAAAGACCTGTTAGTCTGCCCATTAGAAGTCCACCTGCACTCCATGTATCATCCTGAATCAGATGCACCTGTTTGAGGTCGTTAGCTGCATAAAGACACCTGTCCACCCCATACAATCAGTAAGACTTTAACTTGTAACATGGCGAAGACCAAAGAGCTGTCCAAAGACACCAGAGACAAAATTGTACACCTCCACAAGGCTGGAAAGGGCTACGGAGCAATTACCAAGCAGCTTGGTGAAAAAAGGTCCACTGTTGGAGCTATCATTAGAAAATGGAAGAAGCTAAACATGACGGTCAATCTCAATCGGAGTGGAGCCCCATGCAAGATATCACCTCGTGGGGTCTCAATGATTCTAAGAAAGGTGAGGAATCAGCCCAGAACTACACGACAGGACTTGGTCAATGACCTGAAAAGAGCTGGGACCACCGTTTCCAAGGTTACTGTAGGTAATACACTAAGACGTCATGATGTGAAATCATGCATGGCACGAAAGGTTCCCCTGCTTAAACCAGCACATGTCAAGGCCCGTCTTAAGTTTGCATATGACCATTTGGATGATACAGAGGAGTCATGGGAGAAAGTTTTATGGTCAGATGAGACCAAAATAGAACTTTTTGGTCATAATTCCAATAAGCGTGTTTGGAGGAAGAAGAATGAAGAGTACAATCCGAAGAACACCATCCCTGCTGTGAAGCATGGGGGTGGTAGCATCATGCTTTGGGGGTGTTTTTCTGCACATGGGACAGGACGAGTGCACTGCATTAAAGAGAGGATGACTGGGGCCGTGTATTGTGAGATTTTGGGGAACAACCTCCTTCCCTCTGTCAGAGCATTGAAGATGGGTCGTGGCTGGGTCTTCCAACACGACAACGACCCGAAGCACACAGCCAGGAAAACCAAGGAGTGGCTCCGTAAGAAGCATATCAAGGTTCTAGCATGGCCCAGCCAGTCTCCAGACCTGAACCCAATCGAAAATCTTTGGAGGGAGCTCAAACTCCGTGTTTCTCAGCGACAGCCCAGAAACCTGACTGATCTAGAGAAGATCTGTGTGGAGGAGTGGGCCAAGATCCCTCCTGCAGTGTGTGCAAACCTGGTGAAAAACTACAGGAAACGTTTGACCTCTGTAATAGCAAACAAAGGCTACTGTACCAAATATTAACATTCATTTTCTCAGGTGTTCAAATACTTATTAGCAGCTGTATCACACAAATAAATTGTTAAAAAATCATGCATTGTGATTTCTGGATTTTTCTTTTTAGTTTATCTCTCTCACAGTGGACATGCACCTACGATGAAAATTTCAGACCCCTCCATGATTTCTAAGTGGGAGAAATAGCAAAATAGCAGGGTGTTCAAATACTTATTTTCTTCACTGTATATGTTTTTTTCTACCTAATTATGCATTTTTGGCCTTGTGCGACTTATACTCCAGTGTGACTTATATATGTTTTTTTCTACCTAATTATGCATTTTTGGCCTTGTGCGACTACGGTACATTGCCGATAGCATTTTCTGCTAGCAACATATGTTGGCCTTTCAATGAAATTAAGGGACATTGTAAAAATAAACAATATTTGTATTAATATTTGTAGGGACCATGAAGGCAGCACGAGTGTACCATTGCGCATTTGAGAAAACATCCATCCATCCATCGATTTTCTATGCCACTTCCTTCACTCCTGCTTCTCTTTAAGATATGCAATCCATCATTTTCAATGTAAATCTGGCAGAATGTATTATTAGTGTGTTATTTGTACATTTTTTCTGGTTTGCGCTTCTTCTTCTTCTTTGCAAAAGTTGTAAAAAGCAACGTGTTTGATCTATGACTATTCGCTTGTGATGATAATGAGGCAATTAGCTACCGCATTCCTACCTTGTTTTTTTTTTTGGTCAGCATTGGCATTGGACCAATAAAGACTGTTGGTCAGGGGCTGATTTGACTGAGGAGATGCATGCTGGGAAGAGGGCGGTTGCAGCACCCATCTGTCTTCAGCCCCACGGCCCTGCTGCTGCGGCGCTGGAGGGCACACCTGTTACACTTTCCCAAGGGTGTGGAGGTGGAGAGGCCACAGCCACCCTGAAGCACAAAGAAAACACACACTTCTCCGAAGGAGGGGCAGCGAGAAGCATGTGTCCACAATGCACACTCTATGGGGCAGAAACCTTTATTCACCCTCAACCTTTTCTGTAATACATTCCAACACCACAAGTGGATTTCTACAATTTACACTCACAATACACACAATACACATTTTTGGTCAGTCTTTTCAAAGAGTGTGTGGAAATTTAGATGTGAAAATGAATAGACATACTGCTGAAAATAACAAATACTACACAATCCTGGTACACAAGTTCACAACATGACATGTGATTCATCATTTTAATAATAGGTGTTATTGAACACCGCCGAAATCAACAGTGGTTTTGACTACTTGTTGCCCTTAGCAACTGAAACCTCGTTATATTCAATCATCCACAATGACGTTCAAGCAGAGTTATTTTTGTTTTTATCTGACATTCACTAATTGACTATACCCTCCATCCTTCAATAACACGCCTGTTATTAACAAATTTAAATGATTTATTCCAATTTTGACGATGACAGAAAAACAGAGAGAACGGAATGACAATGACAGATTTAAAAAGGGCTTATTTTATTCTGTGTTTTTGAGTCACTTCACCCTCACTCCCTACGCTTTTCTACCAATAACATTCCAGTCACCGGAAGACTTGGACTGATGCTTCAAAGCGTTGTTTGAATATTACCATATAGGTGGGTTTAACAAATATTTCAACATTTCAGTACACATCTAAGGCAGGAAATATGCTTTTTCAATGTTATTTCTCACAGTGAAAAAAAAATTCGGGATCACTTTAAGAAACACGTTAAGTTAAGTAGCACAAAATCACAATGGTTGTTGGTATATATAAGGAATCGATGGAACTTACCGTATTTTCCGGACTATAAGTCACACTTTTTTTTCATAGGTTGGCTGTTCCTGCGACTTATACTCCAGAGCGACTTATAAATGAAAAAAACTGTTTATGTTACATAAACACTGGACACCTTTTCTGTTCATGTTTATTTTTTGTGTAGCTGAATAACCATTGTGTTAGCATATCTTACATCTATTCAGCCTGTTCTATATTATTTTATTATTGCTAGAACTTGCCTTCTAAGAGGATGTAATGTCTGTTTTGGTCAAGTAGTTTGTAAAATAAATTACCTGCAAAAAATGCGACTTATACTCCAGAGCGACTTATGCACGTTTTTTTCTACCTAATTATGTATTTTTGGCCTTGTGCAACTTATACTCCAGTGCAACTTATGTATGTTTTTTTTCTACCTAATTATGCATTTTTGGCCTTGTGCGACTTATACTCCAGTGAGACTTATGTATGTTTTTTTCCACCTAATTATGCATTTTTGGCCTTGTGCGACTTATACTCCAGTGCGACTTATGTATGTTTGTTTTTTCCACCTAATTATGCATTTTTGGCCTTGTGCGACTTATACTCCAGTGCAACTTATGTATGTTTTTTTCTACCTAATTATGCATTTTTGGCCTTGTGCGACTTATACTCCAGTGCAACTTATGTATGTTTTTTTTCTACCTAATTATGCATTTTTGGCCTTGTGCGACTTATACTCCAGTGCGACTTATGTATGTTTTTTTCCACCTAATTATGCATTTTTGGCCTTGTGCGACTTATACTCTAGTGCGACTTATGTATGTTTTTTTTCTACCTAATTATGCATTCTTGGCCTTGTGCGACTTATACTCCAGTGCGACTTATGTATGTTTTTTTCCACCTAATTATGCATTTTTGGCCTTGTGCGACTTATACTCCAGTGCGACTTATGTATGGTTTTTTTTCTACGTAATTATGCATTCTTGGCCTTGTGCGACTTATACTCTAGTGCGACTTATGTATGTTTTTTTCTACCTAATTATGCATTTTTGGCCTTGTGCGACTTATATACTCCAGTGCAACTTATGTATGTTTGTTTTTCTACCTAATTATGCATTTTTGGCCTTGTGCGACTTATACTCCAGTGCAACTTATGTATGTTTTTTTCTACCTGTTTATTTTTTGTGTAGCTGAATAACCATTGTGTTAGCATATCTTACACCTATTCAGACTGTTCTATATTATTTTATTATTGTTAGAACTTGCCTTCCAAGAGGACGTAATGTCTGTTTTGGTCAAGTAGTTTGTAAAATAAATTACCTGCAAAAAATGCCACCTATACTCCAGAGCGACTTATGTATGTTTTTGACTATACCCTCCATCCTTCAATAACACGGCCATTTTGCAACAAATTTAAATGATTTATTTCGATTTTGACGATGACAGAAAAACAGAGAGAACGGAATGACAGTGACAGATTTAAAAAAGGTTACTTTATTCTGTGTTTTTGAGTCACTTCACCCTCACTCCCTACGTTTTCTATCAATAACATTCCAGTCACCGGTCGGCAGTTGGATCATAGAGATGTGGCGTCTACTGGTGTTTGAGGTCGCCAACAAGAAAGACAAGTAGCAGATGGTGGTCTTTGTCATTCCCTCCTCTTTTCAATCTCCTGGCAAGCATCGCCACCTCACTCTTTCTGACCCCGTCCCACCCCCCACACACTCTCTCTCTGCACCATAGCAAGGACCTCTGTAATCAGATATTGAAATTATTTAAAGCGATTAATTATTTTTGGAGAATCAATAGGAACATGTATGCAGCAGAGATTTGAGGCTACATATTCAATGTGTTGAATGACATTCCTTGGGAAAGTCTTTAAAAAAAAAATTCAAAAGGGGGGTGGGAGGATGGTGGCCTGGGGTGGGTGTTTCCAAGAGGAAGAAAAGAAAAGGAATGAGGAGGTTTTTCCAAGAAAGAAAAGCGCGCAAAATGTGTAAGGCTTTCTTATAGGACTTGATGAAAAGAGGTTGAGGTTCCCGCCTTGGCATTTTTACAATTGGGAGAAATAGCCAATATTTTTAGTCATCTGTACTTCAAGAAGATACTGTGAATGCCATTAATTCATTACAAAGATGACATAATTTCTTTGTTTTATTTCTTTTGTTCCACATTATTACTGGTACAATAAGTACTATTATTACAATAAGTCATTCTGCTGTTTTTTTGTGTCAAACAGTCTGTTCTCCTAAGTAGCCCAGCAAGAACTCAAAGGCTTGAATCTGCCACCCTACTGCATTAAAGGCATCCTAATGACCCCACAGGGCACGGGGTTGAGTCTGTCATTAACTCCAATCACTGGGTCATCATCCATACTCATTCCATATCATTGGCAAAAGGCATTGGATGGGCGGATGGGCAGTCGATGATGCTTTACTCATTTGGGGAAAGAATAAAACAAAAATATTTACATTCAAAAAGGGTCTGTCTAAAACCTGGAATCTGTTCCATTCATTAATTCAATCATTTCCTGCACCCTGGACTGGTGGCCAGTCAATCACAGGACACATATAGACAAACAACCATTCACACTCACATTCATACCTATGGACTATTTGGAGTCGCCAATTAACTTAGCATGTTTTTGGAATGTGGGAGGAAACCGGAGTACCCGGAGAAAACCCACGCATGCACGGGGAGAACATGGAAACATGGAATTGAACTTGGGTCCGTTAGCTGTGTGGCCTGCACGCAAACCACTCGGACACCGTACAGCCCGTAACCTGTTCCAGACACCCAAAATTGATTTTCATTCATTCATTCATTTTCTAACGCTTTTTCCTCACAAGGGTCGCAGGGGTGCTGGAACCTATCCCAGGTGTCTTCGGGCGAGAGGCGGGGTACACCCTGAACTGATCGCCAGCCAATCACAGGGCACACATAGACAAACAACCATTCACACTCACATTCATACCTATAGACAATTTGGAGTCGCCAATTAACCTAGCATGTTTTTGGAATGTGGGAGGAAAACGGAGTACCTGGAGAAAACCCACGCATGCACGGGGAGAACATGGAAACATGGAATTGAACTTGGGTCCGTTAGCTGTGTGGCCTGCACGCAAACCACTCGAACACCGTACAGCCCGTAACCTGTTCCAGACACCCAAAATTGATTTTCATTCATTCATTCATTTTCTAACGTTTTTTCCTCACAAGGGTCGCAGGGGTGCTGGAACCTATCCCAGGTGTCTTCGGGCGAGAGGCGGGGTACACCCTGGACTGGTGGCCATTCATACCTATGGACAATTAGGAGTCGCTAATTAACCTAGCATGTTTTTGGAATGTGGGAGGAAACCGGAGTACCCGGAGAAAACCCACGCATGCACGGGGAGAACATGGAAACATGGAATTGAACTTGGGTCCCCTTGCTGTGTGGCCTGTGCGCTAACCACTGCAGCCCGTAATCTGTTCCAGACACCAAAAATTGATTTTAATATAGAAAAATTCCTGTTTTATATGCAGGAAAAACACTTCTAATAAATGAATATAAATTGCAAAAAAAAGCAATAATTGAACATTTAACATCACTTTTACCTTGATTGAATACCCTATTGACAATGACGGAATTATTTTTTTAATTAAATGGTGTTTCTCACATTCTTTACTAAACTGCACTTTTTTCATGGTGCTTTATTTTGCAGCTGTAATCAATAAAAAATAAAAACTTGAAGGTTCTGTTTTTGATACAACTCTTCTAGTAGATCATAGATGTACGTATTATACAGGAGTACCCAGTCAAGTGGCCAGTGAGTGTATATGGCTTTTTTTCTTGAGTAGGCACTTAATATATCTCATATAAATGTGCAGATAAAGGTTTAGGTTTAAACAACAGCTGTACTGCAATATACAGTACATTGGTGCACCTGTTGTTGCTTACACACACACACACACACACACACACACACATTGGATACACACTTAAAACATATGGAGAAGAGCCACACGCCAATCAAATATCAGTGTAAACCTACATGTTGTTGGCTTTGCAAAGTTTGTAGTGCAAACAACATCCAGCAGCATGAAGTGGACATGCAAAACATCAGCTCGGAAATGTTTGGTGTGGCTACAGTGGGAACTGTCAAACTGAAAGTACCAACTATGGAAAGAAAAAATAACTCTCAATAGCCGTGTTTATCGTCGAATATTGATTTGATTTTAATATAAATCATATCTTGTCAATTTCTCACAAAATTGCCCATTTGGAATTTGAAAGAATGATGTACTATACATATCACTATATTGACAGTTACTATGGTACCCATTATGGTATGTCATTTTATGGTCATATCACCTCGTACTTCGGTACAGGGCTAACAAAATTTTAACATTTAAAAATAAAAAAAAAACCTTAAACCATATGCGGAAAGCAGGAAGTGAACAAATGTAACAGTTACTGATTTTAAAAGTACCAGATGGAGGGGTAGGATTTAATAAGCTTTGCTTCTTCCTACTCCTTTTGGACATGTGGAACTGTGAACTGATTATGGGATGCATTCAATTGTAATCTGATGCATGTTCATTTTATTTCTATTTTAGTCTATTTCAGTTTAACGGCTGTTTGCAATACATTGCTTACTCCCATTTGTCTCACTCACATTTCTTCTTTTCTCATTTCTTAAGCTCTAACACTGCAAAATGTAAATTCTTTTCAATAGAAAACCTATATTCAACACTTAAATGTCACCAGATTATGCTGGGAAAAACGACACTGTAGCATTGAATAGAACTATTCAATCTATTATAGAGCATATGACTTGTAACACTCCGAACATAGCATTTGTGTTTGTTTGCAAATAGGTGTGGATGCAAGCATGTGTGTGGACAGTTACTCAGGTTGCACAATGTAAACAGTGGATGCACCTGTGTAAATGACGCGGAGGGAACTTGTGGGTTAAGCTGGTGGGGCCACCAGGGACTGAGGCATGTTGTGCAAACTATATCATAAGGAGAGAGGCGCAACCCATCGCTACCACAGCTGAGCCCGCTGACACTGAGAGATGTTGGCTCAGATGGTACCGGTCGCTTATACACACACTTGATGAACTGAATAGAAGCACTGTTGTAGTACAAAAAGTAGATGGCATGTCATAGGTACACAAGATCTGACAACCTGTTTCACTCCAAAAGTTTCCAGATCACGACCGGCTATTGATTCGCTTTAACCTTGCGTGACTTTCTGTCACTTCCTGTTGAAGGGAGCAAATGTTTACTGCCTGAGCTGCATTTGATATGTGAAATTTTGACTTGTCACATCGAATTTTGTGAAATATATATTCATTAATAAATCATTCTGTATTTTAGATTAGATTAGATTAGATTAGATTAGATTAGATTAGATTAGATTAGATTAGATTAGATTAGATTAGATTAGATTAGATTAGATTAGATTAGATTAGATTCAACTTTATTGTTATTGCTCATGTCACTTGTACAGGGCAACAAAATGCAGTTAGCATCCAACCAGAAGTGCAAATTTATAAATACCTTATTAGTAAGTAAATGTAGAAATAGATAGATCTATGTACAAACTATAACAGGCTATGATACAGTGTGGATATATACAGGGGTATAAATGACTATAATATGGCTATTTGAAGATTATACAGATTATAAACAGTATACACAGTAGGAATGTGACAATATATAATAACAGTAATATGTACAGTAATGCAATGAAGTGACTATGATACAGTTTTGTGGTTGAATATGCTTGATTTGTCATTTTTTTTTAATACTTTTGCCTAAAATTAGCACTTTCAAGCATTAAAATGGCTAAATTAAGTAAAATAAAAATACTGTATCTATCCATCTTTTTCTATGCCGCTTATCCTCACTAGGGTTGTGAGTATGCTGGAGCTTATCCCAGCTGACTCCGTGCAAGAGGACTTAGTTGTCATCCAATCACAGGGCACATATAGACAAACAACCATTCACACTCAAATTCATACCTATGGACAATTTGGAGTCGCTAATTAACCTAGCATGTTTTTGGAATGTGGGAGGAGTCCCCGAGAAAACCCACACACACAATAAAAGGCAGAAGATGGATGAATTAATGTATAAATAAATTTTGGACTTTGAGTTCTGTCTACAAACAGCATCACAACAAACGGGCTTATGTGATAATAAGTCTCCAGTTACCAAGTTCCAGTCCCAAGTCAGCACAGCAATAAACCTTTGGGGAAGTACAGCCAGAAGAGTCATAATTAAAGAAGCACCAGAGAGCAAATAGAAGACAACAAGATAAAACACACATCTTCACGCCTTCTTGTTGGACTGCAGATTTTAAACCTGAGTTGGATGTCCACAATTGGCAATAATAGGCTATAAAAAGGCTGTACACTTTGTGCACATTCCAACAATACACACATGTGTCACATCCATTGCCAAGGTTACTGAAATGATACCAACCACATACAGTATTCTTAAACAAAATAGAAAGCCAAGGTTACACTGAAGCCTGGTAAAAGCAACATCTCGAACAAGTAGACTTAATCATGAACTGACAGCTTCATCCATTTATCTGCTATTCTAACGCTTGTAGTCATTACTGTGAACTGGAGCCTAACTGGAGCCAAACTGGAGCCTATCCCAGCTGATTGAAGGGGTGAGGTGGGATAGATCCACAAGTTAATCCCACATTTTAAAAAAAAGCATTATGTTGAACCAACTTGAAACAATCATTTCAGTTGGTATTGGCTTCATTCACATGAACACACAAGTGTTTAATTGTGTTTAATTGAAATATTTACTTAATTTATTTAATTTATATTAATATTTAAAAAATGTAATTATACTTTAAAAATTATAATCAATATTTACTTTATTTATTAAATTTTATTATTTAATTGAAATGTTTACTGTTTGTATCTGCCACGATCAATTCCTCCAAATAAATACTCCTTCACACCAACGTTCCTTCTCCTTATGACAACAACATTCATTCACATTATATCAATTTCTGCAAGATTCCCCATTATTATTGGTCAATTCCGTAATTGCATCCCCAATTCCATTCCACTTCAAATTCATAGGACCCTACCAAAATGAAAACGACGTCCAACCCTGTTTATTAACATCCCAAGATGCCCAGATTCCAGGGAATTTCACCACAAAACCTGTTTTCCCGATGTATCTCTTATATGATAAATGCTTCTTACCTGCACTGCGTTTTCACTTGTCCGCTATCTGCTTTTATGGCACATCTCAGTCCGCCTGTTTTTCAGGTCCTGTTGGGTCCTGTTGACCACGTTCACACTTGACCAAACAAACCAGACTAGCAGCCCAAATTGGTGCAACTTTGTTTAAAATAGAATAACAAGTGTGAACGCAGCCACAGGATGTCTTGGTCCACCTGTTTGGTCCTGGGCAGTATTCACAAACCAACTGTACTAGCAGAGCAAATGGACTCTAGCTAATTTTAACCACACCAAAAATGACAAGTGAACGCAACCTTAAGTGGTCTCGGTTAGCATTTTTGGTCTGGTGTTGTTTTGAGTTTTGATACAAATGGAAATAGAGGCGAGCAAAGCTAAGCGAAAAGCTAATAAAGTGGAGGCAGTGTGACCAACGCAACACAAGACGTTTTTAACTTGCCAAATGCACCGTGTACATACATCAGGGATGGGCAAATATTTTGACTTGTTGACCGCATTGAGTTAACAAAATTGCCCGGGGGGGCAGAACATATATTTAACACACACACACTATTTTATGCTTATAATTTTCCTTGAATTATTTGTGTAATTTAATCTGTAAAAGTATTCTTTGAACATCAGACCACATCAAACTATGTAATTTAATTTTTCAGTTTTGTTGTTTTTTTTATACTAAATATGACATCCGACTTGTAAGTCATGTTGCCAGTTTCTATGTTAAAAGTTGAAATACTTAGAAAGCAGCTGGCGGGTGGTCCGCATGTGGCCCCCGGGCCATAGTTTGTGCACCCCTGGTGTACATGGTCACTAGCCAATCACAAAGCGTGAAGAGTGAATACATGATGAGCATTTTCTTTAAACATGAATGCGGATAATTACGTAATGTATGATTTGCACGTCGAGTGGTTAGCACGCAGACCTTACAGCTAGGAGACCAGGGTTCAATTCCACCCTCAGGCATCTCTGTATGGAGTTTGCATGTTCTCCCCGTGCATGCGTGGGTTTTCTCCGGGTACTCCGGTTTCCTCCCACATTCCAAAAACATGCTAGGTAAATTAGCGACTCCAAATTGTCCATAGGTATGAATGTGAGTGTGAATGGTTGTTTGTCTATATGTGCCCTGTGATTGGCTGGCTGGCGACGAGTCCAGGGTTTACTCCGCCTCTCACCTGAAGACAGCTGGGATAGGCTCCAGCGCCCCCTCGTGAGGATAAGCGGGGGTTGCGGGGGTTCACCCTCTGTGTTGACATGAGCATGTTTTTAAAAACACGAATGCGGATAATTACGTAATAATTACTGTGTTGACACGTGACTAAATGAAACATACTAGTAAAGCAAATTGGCTGTTGTCTATTTAAAGTGAAAGTAAAATCGGAATGCATTCTTCAGTATCCCAAAAAAAATGTTTGTCCCCGAGCCACAGGTTGGACACCCCTGCTGAAGGAACTACATATATAACAGCAGAGATAATTCTTCCTGCTGGATTTTAGTACAGGTAAATATTTGAAATGTGTCTCACACACTCCAAAGAGTGGGAGACACGCCTTTTCCTCTTCTCCCCAGTGGGGTCAGTGTGCAGGCTTGGCGCCTCCCCTCTCCTCTATAAATGTGCACAATCTACTCCTTGTGAGCACTCGGAGCCCGATCCTGATCGCACACCACAAAGGGGAATGTGGACACACTAGAATCGAATTCCCTTGTAAAAATATTTCCAACGTGGTGTCTTTTTAGAAGTGCAATTTATCCGCAGTGTCATTGTTTTGGTTTTTTTTTTTTTAATTCACGATGAAGGCTGTTCCTCCCGTCCACCCCCAGGACTCCTCCTCCAGCAGCAGGGAGCTCTCCCTCCAACATATGCCCAAGCACAGCTTGCACATCTCCCGGTCCAAGATGGAAGAGGAGGAGCGGTGCTGTTTGCAGTACGACATGAACGACTGCTACAGCCGACTGAAGCGCCTGGTGCCGACCATACCGCAGGATAAGAAAGTCAGCAAAGTGGAGATCCTCCAACATGTCATTGACTACATCCTGGACCTGCAGTTGGCCCTGGAGACGCACCCTTCTCTGCACAAACAAGCCCCTCAGCGGCACGGAACCTGCGCTCCCCCTGCGTCCAACCCCGGCCGAACGCCGCTCACGGTGCTCAACACCGAGCGCCACCAGGTACCGTTTGTTTACCGGTGGAGGTTATTATTCCTTTTTCCGTTATTTACTACCCTTAGACGCTCGCCAGCAGACAAAGCACATCAGCTCCGTCATGTGTAATTCGCCCTGTCTTGTGTTTAGCACATGTATGTGCAAACTGCAGCGACCCATACGTGTAGAATCTTGCAAGAAGAAAGCGCATTTGTCGTGTGCGGATTGCGCACTTGATTGCGGTGTTTATAATTTGCATGATAATGATGATGATGTGCTTTGAGGCCCATCTCATCGCACTGCTACTCAAGTAAATCAGCCTGCAGTCTCCTCTGTGCAAAAAGGTCAATTTATTATTCAGTTGGACACAAAACAATTTAAAAAAAAAATTTTTTTTTTTTGCTTGTCTGCTTTACTTATTTTTATCCACTACATGTACTGAACATAATGTTATATTTCCTTTTTTTTTCTTCTAGAGGACATCAATTGTCAAAAAACCTGAGGACTCAATTTTATGCCGCTGAGACACATAAGCACCGCAATGGTAAGTTTTTAAAAATTCATATACATACCGAAACAATCATATATTAATGGTGTAAATGTAGGCCAGTGCATGCAAAAGAAAGAATCAGGCCTCACTTTGGCCTCTGTTTGAATTTTGTCACTTTCTTCTCGGTTAAAGTCAAACAGCAGTACAAAGTGTGCGTAAGGGTGGGGTACATATCCGGGGGGGGGGTGGTGTGTGACGGTCCGTTAGATAGCCATCAGTCTTCAATCCGACAACCTGAGAGAAACGATGTGGATGTGATTTGGACCTGGTTTGTTTTGGCTTGTTGGTCAAGCACGACCTCTGTTGTTTCGGTGGCGCCACTCAGTCTGGAGCTCAGCAGCTCACCCCACCCCACCAAATCTATTTATCCCCTCCACAGGTGTGCAGGCTGCACAGAGCCTGCTCCAAAAGCCAGCAAAGCTTCGCCAGGGACTCACAGCCAACTGGAGGCACAATCACAACAAAATTTGGAAACCACTGGAAGGAAGTAAACTCGCATATAATGAACATTTTTTTTTCTTCCATAGAGCATGGAATTTGCATAAGACCCCTTATTTGTCCCTGTTCGACCACATTTTTCTTTTTGGTAATGAAGGAAATATTTTTAACCCAAATTATGAATGATTATTTTTTTTTTTGTGAAAAAAGCGAGTCCAGTTTAAAGCTTTACTGAACTGCAAAAGTTGTTGTACATTTCTTGTAGACATCTATTGTTTAAAATAGATGATTTGTGTCGGGATCTTAAAATATTTGATATTGTAAAAAAAAAAAAAGGACAATTCAATTTGAAAACCATTTAGATTGTACATAAAGAGAAATAAATGATCTATGGAAAAATAATGTATGTTAAAGGGATACATATATACTTCGAATAGACTATTGTAATTATTCAGATATTTTTATTAAAACCTTTTTTGTCGTTTTGTAAATATTGTGTTTCCACTTTGAAGTCTTTAGTCAATGAATGTGTTTTTTGTCCTCTCACAATGATATCAGTTCACTTTGCAAATATGAATATGTAGCATGTCGGGCTCATTGAAGAGATGTCAAACGTGCACTGAAGCAGGCCTCACTTTGTAGATAAGCTTATTTGCTCACTTGTTTTTATACTCACTAACGATGACTTTGACCCATTTGGGGCAATAGGCCACTCTGCTGCTTGATGTTTGTTTGTTTTTTTTTTTTTTTTAATAAAAATGCCTGATTTAATTATGCTACAAAGCACTGTCCGCAGAAACTGTAACAGTGTTTACAATGTAATACCTAAAAATGCATTTTTAGTGACTTGACGTGTTTGTCGGCGAACAAAAAAGTGATTTGATTTGAGTTCATTGAAAGAAAAATGAGCTTTTACATTTCATGACATGAAACACCGACTTTACCTCGCCACACTCCTGCCAGAGTGGGAGGGCACATGTACGCCACTGTCAGCTGCACGGTTGGAATTGATCTTCGCTGGCTTGTGAGGAGTTGTCAAAACAATTAAAGTTGCCAGGAAGAAGTATGTCGTCTCGTGTTTTCTCATTGTTTTGTTTGTCACGTGAAGGCTAAAGAGGGAGGTGTGCAAACGTACCAGTCCTAGCTAATACAAAAAAGTAATACATTACTATTCAAATCTAGTGTGTTCCTGTGGTTAGACAGTCCATCCTTGTCACATTATGGTTTGAATTTTCATTATTTCAAACATATATTAAGTGATAAATTATGCTGTGCATCATATCACCTCGTACTTCGGTACGAGGTACATTATGTAAAAAAAAAAAAAAAAACTTAAACTGTATTATGGAAAGCAGGAAGTGAACAAATGTAACAGTTACTGATTGTAAAAGTACCAGGTGGAGGGGTAGGATTTAATAAGCTTTGCTTCTTCCTACTCCTTTTGGACATGTGGAACTGGCAACTGATTATGTGATGCATTCAATTGTAATCTGATGCATGTTCAAATGAAATAAAACCATTACCATTACCAAATATGGCCTACTGGCAAAAACAAAAGTATTTTCAAGCATAAAAATGTCCATCCATCCATTCATAAACTGCGGTCGAGAGGCAGAATAAACCCTGGACTGGTCGCTAGCCAATCGCCGGGGCACATACTGTATAGACAAAAAATTATTTACATTCACATTCATACACATGGACAATTTAAAATCGCACTTAACCTAGCATTTTGTTTTGAATGTGGGGTGGGGGGGGTGAAGTAAAAATGTCAAAATTAACTAAATCATAAATATAACACATGAAGAAGACGCATTCTACTGCTGGAGCCTATCCCAGCTGTCTTCGGACAAGAAGCGGGGTACACCCTGGACTGGTCGCCAGCCAATCACAGGGCACATATAGACAAACAACCATTCACACTCACATTCACACCTATGGACAATCAGGAGTCGCCAATTAACCTAGCATGCATGTTGACGCATTCAAATTGTGATATGCTGTTAAATGATGTTAGAAGGTCGAAACTTGATTGCAGGAACAACAGGCTTTTATTGCAGGTTTGAATATCTCATCCCAATCCTGTGCACACACATATATTACTCTTTATGGAAAGAAACAGTGCAACCATGTGAGGCCTTGATACGTTTATACGTATGCAGGATGAAGTAGATATTCCATTACGGTGTCTATATCAGTGTAAAAATCAGGCAGTACTTTGGTCATGTGACGAGCATACAGATTATGGTATGGGTCCTTTCTTTGTGTTTTTATGATGTGTTTTATATGTGTACTTATGTGTTTTATTTGAACAATGTTTTTAAATAAAAGATAAGCGGGTCGCATGCACTATAACTCATCAAACTGACGTGCTTCTGTTTCACGCCATTCCACACTTCCTGGCTTTGATTAATGACATGCAGAATCATCCAAAATGGTCTGTGTATTAAACTGGTTTTAAAAGATAGCATCTGCTACTGCATATTTAAATGGCAGTTAAGTGATGCGTAATTATCATCATTCAGCACTACTAGATACTGTACATTTATATTCTTGGCTTTACGAAAATGTACCCTTTGAATATCAATGAAGACACACGTTGGTACACAAACCTGTCAACATTTGCATTTGAAAAATTTAATGAAATTATTTTCAGGAAAATAAGATAAAGACGCTGGGGTATGTACCATGTTTTTGGAATGTGGGAGAGCATAGGGACTTATTTATGTTTTATTTTTTTTTATTATGTCCATTACATTGTGTAATACAAGTGTAAAAGTGACTACAGCTTTGAACTGACCAGTGTGTTTGTACATGTTATTTCATGTATAGAGGGCTCTAATAATGTTAAAAAAACTGTATTTAGAGGGTCGTGAGCAGGTTTTTTTTATGCTCTAAATGCGAAAATATTTAATTCATAAATAAGGAATCCGACTTTCGGTCGGGTCTAGAACCGCAATAAACGAGAAATTATTGTACATTCACAATCAGAACACCTGCACAATCTATTTTAGTCTCTTCGGGTTGATGTCAGATTGTTGCATCACAGGTTTACACCTATGGCGTCAGAAATCCACCACCTCTAAAAGGCTAAAGGTGTTTTTACAGACATGGGGAGAAAGACTTACACCAGAAGGAGAGAAGTGTGGGAGACCAGAGACCACTGTTGGCAAGATTATTCAAAAACAGACGGAAAAACAAGCATCCCTCTCTTGAGCTCTTTGAATCTGTGATTCTCAGAAAGGTGAAGGATCGGTCCAGAATCACACCGGGGGAGTTTGGTAATGATCTCAAGGGAGCTGGGATCACAGTCTCGTAATTGCACAACACTCTGTGACGCAAAAGACATAAAACGAGGATGATTGCTGCTTTGAATGAACCTTGGCTATACGTTAAAGAGCAATAACAAGTTAAGCTGAGCTGTCTCATTTCCTTCTATTGCTGATTTAACTCCACATTATGGCGTTCCATGGGGGCCTATATCCCTGTGTGTTAATCACTACTCTTCCTGGCGGTCCCAGAAATATATGGCGACCGCTTATGTCTTGCATAACATTTATTATTTACTTGAATTGTATGCACAATATTAATAATTTGATTTAAGTTTTATTTTATTTTAGCATGTATGTTAATACGCAAATTACCCAAAGTGGCACCTTCATTTTTCTCTGTCATTTACATAGTTGACGAATGACAAATATAAAAATATCTGAAATTTAACATACACTTAATTTTTCCCAAGAAAATGAATACTTCATGGATTCGTTGTCAGATTTGGATAAAAACGTGCCGCCCTGCTCCACTTCCAAACATGTACCAGATGTAAGTTTTTTATTGATGCCTCATTAATCACAATTATATTTTCCAAATTCATATTACTTATGATAATTGATGCACAATTATTTCTTCATTTGGGTTGCGTTTGAATTGATGATTTGACACGTCATGTTTTTATTTATGAGAGGAAAATAAGAAGAAACAATAATCCCACTGCGAATGATTCATTTTAATTACCCAACCTCCGATGATGCTTTAGATTGGTGATGCAGGATGTGAGAGATGCACCACAGAGGGGGAATTGAACCGACAGGGCCTGCTTAGACACTCGCTTTTTTTTTTTTCCTTTGACGTCAATATTGTTTAAAGCACCCTAGTGACACTGAGCTATAAAACACTACAATATAATTTGCATACTGTATTCATAACCTGCGTCCAACTGCTTGTTTTCTTGGTATTATCCAAAAATATGACTTAGGTCAACTTTGAGACTCTTTATTAAAAGTTTGAGTCACAGGAAAAAGTGTTTATGTGTCCGTTTTACTATTATCGTTGTCATCAATCAGCTTTTTCCTGCTTGACAACAAATGGATCCAAGGACGGAAGGAAGAATGATGTGAGGAATTTAAAAGGGAAGAGACTGAAAAACCAAAGGAGGATGTGGCATCAGCGGTGCCAATCGAGGCTCCCAGGAGACGGGCGGTGAATTACAGAAATGAGATCTCAGATAAATGCCAAGCTTCTTTAAATAGCAGAGAGAATGGCTGCATGCCCCTGGAGAACTCAGAGATTAGAGAGGGGAAACCACAAGTCTGCCAAGTCCCCGAAAGATTGGTGTGTGTGTGTATGTGTGTGTGTGTGTGTGTGTGATGAGGTGGCCAACAGCCATGTCACAGAACATGACCCGAAGGTGCCGCCATCAGACAGCCAATATGGCACGCTAAATACTGCCGCTCCATCAGGGCGGATGCAGCGCAACCGCCTCCAATCCAACAGGTTTTTGCTCACCTAATGAGCCTAATTAATGAGAATTCATTCACAATTTTTTATCCCACAGACATAACGAGGTGACAGTAATATATTGAAATGCATAGAAGAAATATGGAAAGGATGAAAAATAAACATAACTCATAACTCGCAATTTAAAAAAATATTCAAATCCTCTACAATAAAAATGCAAAATAAAATTATATTTAATATTTTCTCGAAAATCTGATGAGGCAACAGAAAAATTCCCTCGCACTAAATTGTCTTTGTGAGCAAACAGCCAGAAAATGATTTCAGCAACTGCCTGAGGGGAAAGTACATCAAACCAAACAGAAATCACATTGGAGTCACAGATGACAAATGAAGACCTTAAATAACTGCATTACAGAAATAGAAAAAAATTAATTTCGGCTGCTGTGCAATATTTCAGTCTCTCAAGAGCATGCGTGTGGATTAACAAATGTCTTTTGACATAGACAATTTAAAATTTCATAAGGAATGACATATTTGTATTTGCATTGCAGTGTATTCCAGTGTTTTACCTGCACAATTTGTAAATATAACCCACCATGGAGCCAAAAAAAGTCACAAGTGCCAAGAATTTTAATACAGAAGGTGACAAAAACCTTATTGAATTCAATCTTGTCCAGATAATATCAGAAATCCGCATCAACAATAAATTCCATCCATTTGTTATTTAGAATTATTTGACATTGCAAGTAACTTTGGAGGCCACAACAGAAAGCCATGTTATTATTAGGATCATAAACCATTACCATTATTATTATTATTATAATAAGAGATTACACATTTCAGGAGAAATTTGAATGCATTCACATGTGTGCATGTAGGCGCAAACGCGTGCACATGCACAGTTTAGTTCCAAATGTGAAAATTATAAATAGTGGTGTTATATTTCTGTATTGTTATTTTCATGTCTTATTTTCATGCCTTATTTATGTCTTAAATGGCTTATTTTCACTGATTATAACTACTACATTGGGCAATATGAGTGTAAAAATGACTATAGGGGTGTTATTTCATGTCCAGAGAGCTCTAATAATACTAGGGATCGTAAAAAAAAAAAAATCTGATGAAAGATGAGAGTCTAAACTTTCTTTTGGTGTTTATCGTGACTATATAACCTTAGAACACAATATTCTGTGTGCCTTGAAAAATCTGTCAAATTCATCAAAAATGGCCGGTATCAAGAGGGATGTCTTTTGACTTAATGAAATGATTTGACTGCAATGTGATGGTTTTCTTATGTTTCTGTTTTTGTCAGATCTTTCGGAATGAATTAATAACTAAACTGAGGTTCCACTGTATCGTTGGTAATGATGCCATGGCGTCAAAACAACACCAAAAACCCCATTTGATTATATCCATATATACCTAACAAGTTGTCAAAATATTGACTATATGCTGTTTAATACAGGAATATTGCTTCTAAATTGAATGATTAATGTTTTCCGATGAGCACAAATCAAAAGGCACATGGCGCGACAAAAAAGACTGAGTAGAAATTGGATCCATAAGAAACGACACGTTGAAATGAAAGAAAATATGCACGTCTGATCCCGCCATATGTTTCCATATAGACATCAAGCCATCGATTAGGGGAGTGTTGTCATCTAGTTGGCACCCATTAGTCCGCCAGCTTTGGCACGCAGTCAACAACTAATTCACATGCTAATGTTTTCCAGATCAGGTCTCGCCCCCCCAAAATGCTTCCCTTTATTGACTTGATTTCATGATTGGGCAAATGGCCACTTCAATATCACAGACGCATGTTTGTGTTTGGCTCCGAGTATGCATTGGCAAGGCCTCATTTGTGGAGAGGTGGAAGATTCCCAAGCTTATGAATAAACAACAACAATCATTTACATAAACAATAACATTATCTGGCACATGAACCTTGACGACAATCAATTATGGTCATTACTGTCAAATCATCTGCCACGGTTGGCTTTTAATTACAGTTAGCTGCAGTTGGAAAAGAGGGAAAGTTTAGACACGATATCGGTCAACACTCTTAATAGATTGTTCTCGTGCTCGCCGTGACCGCAGTAAAAGCTGTCTCGAGTGTGCTGAAACCTGTCAACGTGGAACAAGCGTGCACAAACAGCTGCAGCTAACTTTATTCTTATTCTATATCGCTCTCCCATTCGTCCACCCACAGATACAGTATCTTCCTCACCTATTGCTTGTCTGTTCATTCCCTGCCTCCATTTTCTTGCCCGGCAGCTGTCTTTCTCGGGAGACTCTCGCCTACACTTCTGTGTATCAGTCAGTAAGTTGTAAGAGTGCCTACATGCTCCCTGCAAGAGCTACTAATCATGGTTGGTTGATTATTTAACCAGGAGAATTGAGTTTCTGTCGTTTCTATGACAATTCTGGTCCCTGATTTTAGTTCTATAGGTGTAAACCTTGCAATACATTTCGGAGCAGCGAAATACCCAAACTGCCCACACACTGAAGTAAGGACGATTACATCTTGGCACATTAAAAATATAATTTAACAAGAAAACTAAACAGCTCTGAAAATTGAAAAAAATCAGCCCAAATTATACAAGAAATTTAGAAAAATATTTTTTTAATATAATTTTAGTAGCGCAAAATTAAAATGTTAAATAAATATTTTTTTTGTCACAATATGATAAACAAACGCTGCACGGCAGACGAGTGGTTAGCACGCAGGCCTCACAGCTAGGACACCCATGTTCAATTCCACCCTCGGCCATCTCTGTGAGGAGTTTGCCTGTTCTCCCCGTGCATGCGTGGGTTTTCTCCGGGTACTCCGGTTTCCTCCCACATTCCAAAAACATGCTAGGTTAATTGGCGACCTCAAATTGTCCATCTGCAAATGCTCTGAAAATGGAAAAAAATTGGCCCAAATTATACAATAAATTAAAAATTTAAATTTTTTAGATAATTTTAGTAGTACAGAGTTGAAATGTTAAAGAAATATTTTTGTCACAATATGATAAAGAAACAAAACAAAATGAAATTTTAATTTTTGGAAAATTAGGTTGAAGAAAAACTTACTATTTAGAAAAGTCAAAATATATAGGGAGAAATGTGGAAATATTTAAAGAAAACAGAAAAAACTGATGTTCATACTAATGTTCACTTTTTCACCTATACTGCCATTTTTACTAGAAATATATAATATATATTAGCATACTATCTTCAAATATCTAAGGTGCATGTGTTGCTTTTTTTTCTCATTGCACTTTAATACCATCTATATGTTGGTAAGAAATTAAACAGCTTATACCCAATTATATGACTGATCAAAACTAATCAGCACATCGCCACGAAGAGCGCAATCTCTGTGGCAATGAGATGGGAAATGAGTAGAACAGGTGTATAGGTGAACAAAGATAAATATAGCCTGGCTTGATTAAGTAATTTCTCTACCTGTCCAGGATGATAACTGAGTATGTTAATCGCAGGCCCTATTAGTCATTTTCTCATTTGAGCTGTCGAGAAATTATTGTTATACGAGGAGATTGGTTGAAGCACGGTGAAAAGATTGGCCGTTTGCCATTCATCTCAGTCCAAGTCGCAAAAAATTTAAACATCACAATGGAAGTCATAACAGTAGCACAGTATTTGGAGTTTCCTGCAAAGCAAAATAGCCGACCATAAGCTAACATAATAACAAAGATCACAGCTTCACTCTTCATTGTTCTTTAAACATATGTATATTTATCAATAAATCATGCTGAGACACAGCATTTATTTGAGTGTTATCTAAAAACAGGCACAATAATAACAGCATAATAATTGTAAAAAAAATAATACAGGCAACTTTTGTGGCTGTAATTCAGCTAAAACTCAGACAACACACAAGAACAAGTCTTATTTATGTCTGAAATTGCTTATTTTCACTGATTATAACTACTACATTGCATAATATGAATGTAAAAAATTATTATAGGGGTGTTATTTTATGTCCAGAGGGCTCTAATAATACAAGGGATCGTAATTTGCAGAAATGTACTCATCACGACTGGGTCTCGAACCAATTAATCACAATAAATATGGTATTATTGTACTATGTCATGGGTTCGCTATGAAAAACTGTACAACAAATGATGGCTTTGTTGATACTGGTTTTGAGTTTTATTGACAATTCATTCATTCATTTTCTACTGCGTATCCTCACGAGGGTCACGGGGGTGCTGGAGCCTATCCCAGCTGTCTTCGGGCGAGAGGCGGGGTACACCCTGGACTGGTCGCCAGCCAATCACAGGGCACATATAGACAAACAACCATTCACACTCACATTCATACCTATGGACAATTTGGAGTCGCTAATTAACCTAGCATGTTTTTGGAATGTGGGAGGAAACCGGAGTACCCGGAGAAAACCCACGCATGCACAAGAACATGTAAACTCCACACAGAGATGGCCAAGGGTGGACTTGAACCCTGATCTCCTAGCTGTGAGGTCTGCACGCTAAACACTCCACCGCCGTGCAGCCCTTTATTTACAACTACATAGTGAAAAACAGTAAAATGGACACATAGACGAAAAAATACACAAAAAAATGTCCAAAAGTATCAAAGTCCTGCTGCCGTGCATCTGTCGGCGTATTTTGTGTGTGCGCTCGCACTCCTGGCCAAAGGGGAAGAGAGAGCGGGTGCTCTGTGCAATGATGGGGTGTCACTCTCACTCCGTCACACGTCCTTCCAATAAAATATCTCTACTCGGAAGATCCGCCCTTGTGTTTTTCTTTTGTTGCAACCAAGTTGACCGCACAGAACGTCCATTCTTAGTCAGAAGTTATCAGAGCTGCCGTGTTGTTGGATGTACAGATTGTCTCACATCATCACATCAAATTCCAGCCCCAGAGAACATCAGAGCAAAGTGGATTCATTGTTAGCTGTTCCTCTTAGAATGAACTCATCTTAATTATGTTCATCTTTCTCGATCTGTTTCTCTAGAAATGTCCTACTCCGGTGTATAACCGAGTGCATGGTGGGATGCCAGGGCGCAGACACACCCTCACCTCCATACCACGCTCACATCCACCTTCGCTCCAGCATTGTGTATGCACAACCCGGTACCTAGCCTCACTCAAACCCACACTTAAAAAGACACACAAAACATCTATGTGTCGGTAGTCACACATCAGATACAAAAGACACAAAGAACAGCAGCAGCAGCAGGCGAGCTGCTGGAGACGTTATCATTCCATATCTGTGCTTGGAGCCACACAAGTCTCCAAGGCTGCTATCAGCTCCCCCATTATCTCTGTCTGAGAGAGTGGAGGAGAACAGGCACAGGAGCCTCATCCCACCCACCCCCCTTCCTCATCACCTCCTCTCTCAAAGCACTTCTACACACACACACACACACACACATATATAGTAGCGACTCGTTAAGCGTGCAGAAATGAAATGTCTGTCCCCCTGGGTCTCCCAAGTTGCAGAGCTTAGCTGTGGAGGCACACGTTTGGTGACAACAAGAGTGCTAATAAAAACTAAAGATACAATACAAAGACGAGGGAATGGAAAGAGCAAGCACGTACTGGATCCAATATTACAAAGTAGAAACACTACCGACCGGATGAGGAGGGGGGAATACATCGTGAGGACCATCTGGGTTGCTTTTATGAATATTTTGTGTGAAATGAGTCACCCTGTGAAAAACCAGTTGAATTCATGATAGTTCATGACAACAAGTACTAATAATTTGGAATTGCAAATAACCATTAAAGGGTTCAAAGGTAAAAATAAACAAAAATAGTTTTGAATTAGTTTTCAAAACTATTAGTTTTCAATTAGCCTGCTTCATGCTAGCAACTGTACATTAAGGCTTGCTAGCATTAGCCATTTAGCTTATGTTCAAATGCTCTACAACACATTTTGTAACAAACATTTAGCAGTCAGCTGTTTACTCTAGCAACTTTCTAAACTCTTTACAGCCGTTAGTATAAATTATCTCTACTTTGTACTAATCTGTTGTACAGAATAAGGAAGAGAATCCACAATTACTTGACGTATATTCACCCTCAGGATTTATTCTTCCTCTGTCGTTTTGTCACCTACTCTATACCACCATCGCTGCTAGCACCCCCTAGTGGACCTTGCGGTATTACACCCAAACGCCAACAATGGAGGTTTGGTTATTTTAGAAACAAACATACAAAAAAATAGTAGGGTGTCTTTTTTTCTTTTACAACTGAATTTTATATATATGACATGAACTATTACTACTCTTAAATGCTCTAAACATATTTATGCATTTTAAACATTTTTTTAAACCATGTTACCTTATCTTTTATGTACCTTACACTTCCCAAACTTGGAATTGAGGTAAAAAAAAAAAGTATTTATTTACATTCCACGAACCAAGCTTACTAAAATCACATATCAACATACACTGTAAATAAACCTGACATATACTGGATTCATTACACCAACTCAAATGAATCATTTATTTAGAAGACACATTCAGCTAAAGCTAAAACTTCCTGTCCGCCCACTACTCATTTATTATTTCATTTATTTACATTTATAGCAACACACACGAACACAAGTCTTGTCTTAAATGCCTTATATTGGCTATATTTGGCAATATGAGTGTAAATGGTGACTTTCATGTCTAGAGGGTTCTAACAAACACATCTTTAGAAGGTAGTAAACAAGTTTTCTAAGCTGTAACAACATAAATATTGTACTGGAACCAATTAATCACAATGAACGAGGGATTATTGTATGGCCAAATGGGCCAGCCAGCTCTCATTGTCCACCATTGGTTTATATTTTATGAGATAAAGCTCAAATTGTGGAAACTGGTGGACTACTTAGTTGTTCCATTAGCGCGATGCAGCTGGTCTCGGTGTCCCTTTGTGCTGGTGGTGACACGGCTGTCTGTGTTCAGCCACTATCGTCCTACAAAAAACCTTCACCTTCTTATGTGTAGACTCTGAGACACCTAGAAAACGTGGGAAATAAATGTAAATATCAAATGAGCAGAAAGGATATTTATACTTCTTTTGTGATCCGACTGAATGTTACTGTCATTGTAAGCGAGGGATGGGTGTAACACCGTGACATAGTGGAATAACACAGCAATCATTAAAACCTCCCAGTTTTCTACATGGCATCCATAACAATGCCAATAATCATCAACATAATGAAAAATCATTATGGTATTCCTTTCTGCACTGGTCTAAAAATACAAACAGCTGCTGATTAGCAGGATGACAAGACACAGAGCACTAAGATGACAGTCCTTGGAGATGAAGGCGGTTCAACACTGAGCATTGTGGACCCAAAAGTGACAAAGAACAACCAAATATAGCAAGAAAAGCAATAATTAATGGGAACTGTACTGTGGAATAATTTGTCACTTCTGCTAAAAGCACCTCCTTGATCGCAGCTGTGCTGGTCTACAGAGACGAGAATCTTCTGAGAACTGGTGATCCAATTACAGCATTTCACAATATTCAAGTCTGTAATCCAGTAGGAAACATATACAGTAGTCCCTTTTTTATCAAAATTAATTGGTTCGAGACCCAATTGTGATAGATAGGATTCCTTATTTACTGGATGTATGAAATATTTTCATAGTTACAGCATAAAAAACCTGTTTACGACCTTCTAAATACATTTTTTAAACATTATTAGAGCCCTCTAGACATGGGATAACACATTTTTTGATAGCGTACTTCCTGCGCTGACTATTGTCTCATCAACATAACATTACTGAGACAGAGTGACTAGTGTAGAATACTACATATCACGTCTTTAAATGCATCTTCTGAATGCCTTATATTTGTATTTTTGGTTATTTAGCCATTTTCATGCTTGGAAATGCTTAATTTAGGCAAATAGTATGTCAAATTTAATAATTTGCTGTATTCAACCATAAAAAATTATTAGGTAGCCGAGTGGGCCACACAGTCAGGAGATCAGAAAGACCTGTGTTCGATTCTCCGCTTGTCTCTGTGTAGAGTTTGCATGTATGAGCATTCATCTGATGTTTTTAACCAGCAAGAGCATTAAAAAAAACTGTTTACGACCTTCTAAATAAATTTTTTTAACATTATTAGAGCCCTCTAGATATGGGATAACACCCATAGTCACTCATAGCAGCTTTTTCTGAACAATCACATTTTAATCTTGAGATCTCTTCTTGTGACACTGCTACACGCTAAAACTGGGAGTTCCTTGTTGCTTTTTTTTTGATAGCGTACTTCCTGCGCTGACTATTGTCCATTCAACAAAACATTACTGAGACAGAGTGACTAGTGTGGAATACTACATATCATGTCTTTAAATGCATCTTCTGAATGCATTATATTTGTAATTTTCATGCTTGGAAATGCTTAATTTAGGCAAATAGTATGTCAAATTTAGTAATTTGCTGTAATCAAACATAAAAAAATTATTAGGGGCCACACAATTAGGAGATCAGGACGACCTGTGTTCGATTCTCCGCTTGCCTCTGTGTGGAGTTTGCATGTATAAGCATTCATCTGAGGTTTTTAACCACGAGCTGTAGACCAGCCAGGAGACGTCACATCACAGAGCAGTCCAGTTTATTGTCCTCCGTCACCCTCAACTCATCACAGAATAGGACATCAGACACCGAGGCGGCCGTGCTGATGAGAAGAAATTCACTAATTGTTTGATTATACAGATCTCCATGCTAATGAATTACTACTCTACGGTTCAGGAACATGGTGTGCAACCTGAATTATCACCCCAACACTCAAGCTGTGAAAGCTGATTACTCATTAGAAGGTGACTGAGTGGCACAAACCGCACTGACATCTTTAAATCCGCCCCTCAAAACCCCCACCCCATGTGGTTCTACTGTATGTACAGTATGTGTAATTGCTCTGTTGCACATTTTCATACAGTCGACTGTATCAGCATTGTTTGAATTAAAAATGCTTTGGTAATTTGAACGGAATAAAAGAGAAAAAAATAATATGAATAATAATTTTTTAAAAATGCTGCTGAAATATAGAATGACTGATTTCTGAAACCGGGGCCAAATGCATACATTTGTTTGTATGGATTATCCTGACAATCGATGTTTACTAATAAATAAAGTGTCATTTGCAAAACAGACGGTCAAATAAACCCACTCAAAACGGGTTAGTCTTAATAAATTCAAAAATAAGAATCCAATGAAATAATGCTGGTAACAATAAATAACGTTTAGAAAGCTGCACATTTGTGTGTGGCAGAAACACCCCAAGAAGAACTAAGTAAAGTGCAAAGTCTGTACTAGTAGAAGTATTCAGGGAAAATGCCTAACTTCCTCCTTGCATCACCATGGCCATCATTACAAATTGCATATTTACGAATACACGAATATACGAACGTTTTAAGGTGAAAACATCAAAGTAATTTTGTAGAAATGGCGTTCTGCATGGCCGAAAATTATATTTTTTTAAGTGATTTTTTTAAATCTGAAAATGCTGGCGGGCTGCATGGCGGTCAAGTGGTTAGTGCGCAGACCTCACAGCTAGGAGACCAGGGTTCAATTCCACCCTCGGCCATCTCTGTGTGGGGTTTGCATGTTCTCCCTGTGCATGCATGGGTTTTCTCCGGGTACTCCGGTTTCCTCCCACATTCCAAAAACATGCTAGGTTAATTGGCGACTCCAAATTGCTTTAAAAGTTAAAAAGATTAAACTAAACTCAGGCTCCAGTGGTGCGCCAGTGGTGCGCCAGTGGTGTGCCAGTGGTGCGCCTTATGGTGCAGAAAATATGACACATATTTGATTTGTAATTACCATTGGGTGGCTGTTACTGCATTTAATTTCTACTCTAATGGTATTTATTTTGTTGGTATTTGCATTTATAATCATCAGACAACAATGTTACAGGGTTGCACGGTGGAGCGAGTGGTTAGCACGCAGGCCACACCGAGTTCGATTCCACCCTCGAGTTTGCATGTTCTCCCTGTGGGTGGGTTTTCTCCGGGTACTCCGGTTTTCTCCCACATTCCAAAAACATGCTAGGTTAATTAGCGACTCCAAATTGTCCATAGGTATGAATGTGAGTGTGAATGGTTGTTTGTCTATACGTGCCCTGTGATTGGCTGGCCACCAGTCCAGGGTGTACCCCGCCTCTCGCCCGAAGACAGATGGGATAGGCTCCAACACCCTCGTGAGGAAAAGCAGATGAATGAATGAATGAAAATGCTTGCTTATTGTTTTTGTGCATATCTTTATAAATGTACTTCATTCTTTATTTCTGATATTCATATGCTACATTATTAATATGGCAGGAGTAATCAAAGCCAACATCTGTGGACAAAGGCTTCAGAGCACAAAGCAGACAGGTCATGTTCTTGGATGTGTTGTTTGTGAAGGCGGGAGGGGCATCTAGCAGTTTACATGTACAGTATCTTTATCTGTGTGTGGGTGCATGCGTGGGTGCGTGCACATGTGCGAGCGAGTGTGTGTGGTGGTGTGTGTGTGTGTGTGAGAGAGAGAGAGAGAGTGCTGCCACAAGACAAAAGTTAATGAGGTTTGAAGGCTGCTGTAGCAGCGGCAGCCACATCTTTTTTTTTTCCCCTGTCCTTTACCTCTTTGCTTCCTGCCTGGGCCTTTCTTAAAAGGATAATGCAGCAAGGGTCTTTAAGTGTGCAGCTGCAAAGAGAAAGACAAGGGCAAGAGAGAGCGGTTTCGAGGGAGGGAGAGGAAATTTGGTGTAGTGAGCAAAAAGCAGAATGATGAAAGCATGAAAGAAAAGTGTAAATTATTATTTTTTTTAAATCTCACTCTCATTAAAGTAAAACAGTCATGTGAAGCAGACATCCTTATCAGTTGATCAGTCTGCTAAGATGAGCGGTCATTTTTTTTTTTTGCCTTGCTCCCTGTTGGATGGGCCAATTAGTAACCTGTTAATTGGTGCAGGTGCACATGCCTGAATCAAGAGGCATTGTCATGTCATAAAAGATCTCTGCAGACCTCCCGTTGGCTTAAATTAGCCCACTTTTCCACCAATAGCAGGTCTCAGGTGTGGGTGTTGTGGGCAAGACGTGTGCCTGTTAGTGTTGGTGAGTACATTGTAATTAGTATGTGGCTGCTACAAGTCTCCTTGTTGCCGTTTTCTGGATCTTACTAGCTTCTCACACCAGCTGCCTTTTTGCTTTACCCCCTGCTTGGTCCAGCTCCCTCCATCTGCTGTTGGAACCTATGCAATATGTTGTTAAATTCTTCAATTCCACAAATTTTCATTGTTTCTTAACATCATTTTCACTGTCCACATGATCGCAATTTTGATCATTCTTCCGATCATTAATATTTTCTCCGTCTTTAGTCATCTGCATGCCTTTTGGCCGTCCAGGTGCCTCAAGTTACAGTTCCAAATTTTCTGCACCATAAGGCCAATAATCATAAGGCGCACCATAAGGCGCACCATAAGGCGCACCAGAAGGCGCACCAGAAGGCGCACCATAAGGCGCACCATAAGGCACACCAGAAGGCGCACCAGAAGGCGCACCAGAAGGCGCACCAGAAGGCGCACCAGAAGGCGCACCACCGGCACCTGAGTAATTTTCTCCCACAAATCCATCAAAGTCCTCATCTTCTGTATCTGAATTGAACTGAGGCGCAATTTCGTCATCAAACATGTCGGGTTCCCTCTCATCATTGTCGGAGTCGGAGTCTCATTGTCATGTGGCTGTTCAGCAATGATGCAGGCTATTGTGAAAGGTTACAGCAGATACCTTAGCCCAAGCACCCACAATCCATCCCCATATGGTGGCGTAACTCACCCGGTTCAGTCTCCCAGTCATCCATCGCTCTCTTGAACGCCCTGTTTACACCAATGTCCAGGGGTTGGAGTTCTTTCTGGAATGATGGCAAGCTCGTTGTCATGGTTTAAAAGTCACTTGCCACCCAGCGGCCAGTCGCACCATCAACCTGCTTTTTGGTGGTCTACTCTGCAGTCTGATGTCAAAGGGATTTGAGCCTGCCCCTGGTTTCACACTGCATGCCTTAACCCTTAGATGCATAAGTGGGTCAAAAATGGCCCGGTCAGGTTGTTTTCTTGAAATATCTTTGCAATGAAAATTTTGTATCATTTCATATTCCAGGTATTCCTCAAGAAACATGTTTTTGATATCATGCCATTCACATTTTTAACTTACCTTTTATACATTTTAAGATTTTTTTGTTTTTGTGTTACTGCTCCAACCTTCCATAAGTGGGTCAAAAATGACCCGGTCAGGTTGTTTTCTTGAAATATCTTCGTAATGAAATTTTTTTATCATTTCATATTCCAGGTATTCCTCAAAAAACATGTTTTTGATATGATGCCATTCACATTTTTAACTTACCTTTTATACATTTTAAGAATTTTTTTGTTTTTGTGTTACTACCACAACCTTCCATAAGTGGGCCAAAAAATGACCTGCATGCATTTTCTATGGAATACAAGAAAAAAGGAACCTTTCATTCTTATCAGCTTATCAACTCCTAAATATAATACGAAATATCATACAAGTGATTATTCCTAACCAAAATGGCAAAATTGGCATCAAAACGCATTGATTCTAATATGGGTAATTTTTGACCCACTTATGGAAGAGTGTAGGGTCCAGTCACTCATGCATCTAAGGGTTAAAATGTATTTTTTTTATCCTAGTTTATTATTCTATCTTTCGATTCTTGTGATGTTCCCTTCAAATTTGGCAGCTTCGTTCAATGCAATTTTCCACTTTACACAATGAGAAATCTCCATGTAAGACACCAACTCCTTGGTGTTCACTATATTTGACTTAGTAGCCTGATTTTTTGCTGTGCCGTCGCACTGGTTGGTTATGTACACTCCCCTCCTCACTGCTGTGCCCGCTATCACTAATGCAACAGACATTAGCATAGTGTTTGATGTCGAGTTAGAGGACATTTAGACGCTCTCTGCTTAACAACTGTGTCAAGTGTTTGCCACGTCTATTTACCTCTAGAACAACATCAAACAATATGCACACGAGGCAATAATGGTGCTCCAGTTGTGGAGGATGCTGAGAGGAGGAGAGGGACAGATAAAGAGTGAAAGAAGCAAGAGACCATGGAAGAAATGAGAGCAGAGCCCTCAATGAGTGAAGTGAAAGTGGTGAATCAGCAGCGCAGTGAGGACTGCTGAGTCCTCTAAAGGTCTCCATTAGAATAAAGCGAAGACCTTGCACACGGCCAACTACACTAATATCACTTACTAACTGGGCAGTATTATCGACTGTATAGATACATTTTTCTTGACATTTTTAATTTGTCGATTATAATCACAATAAAACAATACAAGCAGTTGATGTTTGCTAAATACAAGGATGAAGAGTCTTGAACCAGTCATGATGTGCTATACATATCACTATATTGACACTTACTATGGTACACATTATGTCATTGGATGGTCATGTCACCTCGTACTTCAGTACGTGACAAAAAAAAAACTATATTAGGAAAGCAGGAAGTGAACAAATGTAACAGTTAATGATTGTAAAAGTACCAGATGGAGGGGTAGGATTTAATAAGCTTTGCTTCTTCCTACTCCTTTTGGACATGTGGAACTGTGAACTGAATTATGTGATGCATTCAATTGTAATCTCATGCATGTTCAAATGAAATTAAACCATTACCATAAAACACATGACAAAAACCCGTTTTTATTTTTCTCATAGTGTAATATTTTTAATAATAATATAACTATTTATTTATTTATTTATTTATTTTTACAGTGGCCTTGGAATTGTTGTAACTTCCCCTCTCATATTCAATAAGCAACTAGATTTTACATACGCACTTTTTTCTTTTTTTTACAATTTTGATGATTAAAAAAAATATATTTTGACTCAAAAACAGACAGATTAATTAAATTGTAAGATCATTGAGGTAATATTATGACACAGCCTCAAGCCCAAATAATCACATTTTTGGAAATATACCTAATTTGAAAGAAGAAATCTGTCCTAATAATTATATTTTTTGTGAAATATTAAAAAAAATATATGAGTTTTTATGGTTTTTTACGAGAAGACAATTAGCTTATTTACATACTGGAGATCCTTTCATTCATTCATTCATTTTCTACCACTTATCCTTATGAGGGTCACAGGCGTGCTGGAGCCTATCCCAGCTGTCTTTGGGCGAGAGGCGGGGTACACCCTGGACTGGTCGCCAGCCAATCACAGGGCACATATAGACAAACAACCATTCACACTCACATTCATACCTATGGACAATTTGGAGTCGCTAATTAACCTAGCATGTTTTTGGAATGTGGGAGTAGAAAACCCACGCATGCACGGGGAGAACATGCAAACTCCACACAGAGATGGCCGAGGGGGATACTGGAGATCATGTAGTAAAAAGTAAAAAAATGGCGGAGATGTGCAGGTCAGTATTCGAGTAACAAGCAGCAATCACGACGGTTCCTCAGCTCTATTCAACTCCACCAGCCACAGACCAAATCATACGGCGGTAACTCTGGCAACCAAGGCTTTTTGGGGTATGAAGTGCACGTTAGTACTTGATACAGTTCTACGCTTGTGCAAGTGTACCATTTGCCTTCACATTACGATCAGCCAAGGCCTCTTTTCTTTTGAGCAGCTCAAAGATCTTTAGCTGGAAGTTGATATATGTCAATCAGCTTTTTTCGCCTGTCACACAGGAGCCATCCTGTCCGTCTCTCTCACCTCCAGCGAATGCTTCCCTTGCACTGATAGCACTCCAAATGTCAGATGAGCGACTGCTGGCAGAAGAGAGATTGCCTGACCTTATTGTTTGCCGTCTCCTCCTTTTTGTTCTTCACAAATAAAGGGTTTCTTAATAAACTGAAAGGTCCTCTACTGTGGCCCACTGAGAAAATGAAAGGGGGCAGTGAGGTATGGTACAATGTGACGAGGGGGGGAGAAAAGAGGAGCTCATCAGAAAATAAAAAAGGTGCAAGTTAAAGATAAGGTGCCTGTCAGAGATTAATCCAGGCCTGCTTGATTGTTTTCTTTAATACCAGACCTGCTCCAGCAAGCGATAAGTTTGCTGAGTAATTTGGTTTTCCAGGGGACAGGGAGAGACTAGAGTGGCTGGCTTGGTGCTCAAAATAATATTCAGGTGTGCTCCATAATTGATTCTTGCTACCCTGTAGTTCTTAAAGAAAAATGAGATGAAACTCAAAACTGCTTTGACGGGCCTTTTTTATTCATCCTGCTACTTTTCTCTTGCGCTCGCTTTTCTCTCTGGTTCTTTTACCTCACTTTCGCCTCCGGATTAATAAACTGGCTTTACAAAAAAATACAATACAATAAAGGAGAAGAGAGCGAGTGCTTTTTAGTAGCCTCTAGAAGTATAGTGATACTGTCAGAAAAAGGTAGAAGAGATAAAGAACACAGTGAACACGTTTTCTACCGCATACCCTCACGAGGGTCACTGGCGTGCTGGAGCCTATCCCACCTGTCTTCGGGATAGAGGCAGGGTACACCCTGGACTGGTCGCCAGCCAATCACAGGGCACATATAGACAAACAACCATTCACACTCACATTCATACCTATGGACAATTTGGAGTCGCTAATTAACCTAGCATGTTTTTGGAATGTGGTAGGAAACCGGAGTACCCGGAGAAAACCCACACACGGGGAGAACATGCAAACTCGATGGTGGAATCGAACTCGGTGTGGCCTGCGCACTAACCACTCGACCACCGTGCAACCCTGTAACATTGTTGTCTGATGATAATAAATGCAAATACCAACAAAATAAATACCATTAAAGTGGAAATTAAATGCAGTAACAGCCACTCAATGGTAATTACAAATCAAATATGTATCATATTTTCTGCACCATAAGGCGCACCACTGGCGCACCGCCGGCACCTGAGTTTAGTTGAACTTAATTAAGTTTTTTTAAAGCAATCTTCTACCACAAATCCATCAAAGTCCTCATCTTCATTCATTCATTAATTTTCTACCGCTTATCCTCACAAGGGTCGCAGGGGGTGCTGGAGCCTATCCCAGCTGTCTTCGGGCGGGGTACACACTGGACTGGTCGCCAGCCAGCCAACAAAATGAATACCATTAGAGTGGAAATTAAATGCAGTAACAGCCACCCATAAGGCGCACCATGAGGCGCACCACTGGCGCACCACCGGCGCCTGAGTTTAGTTGAAACTTATTAACTTTTTTTTTAAGTAATTTTCTCCCACAAATCCATCAAAGTCCTCATCTTCTGTATCTGAATTGAACAGAGGAGCAATTTCGTCATCAAACATGTCGGGTTCCCTCTCATCATTGTCGGAGTCGGTCTCATTGTCATGTGGCTGTTCAGCAATGATGCAGGCTATTGTGAAAGGTTAAAGCAGATACCTTAGTCCAAGCACCCACAATTCATTCCCATATGGTGGCGTAACTCCTAGTCATCCATCGCTCTCTTGAACGCCATGTTTACATCAATGTCCAGGGGTTGGAGTTCTTTTGTTAATCCTCCTGGAATGATGGCAAGCTCTGAATTCATTTGCGTCATTTGCTTGTTTTTTCATAGTAGCAGTGAGACGGGTGTAATATTGTTTTACCTCGTATACCTACAGTAGGCGTGGCAGAGGTAAGCGTACGTACTGTACGTCTTACATAATGTTCTCTGCCAGCGTATGTATTACATTCCTCTGTCAGTGCACAAATAAGGTGTACCGCCACTTTAAGTGCACCTTATAGTGCAGAAAATACGGTAAATGTGGTTTTAACATTTATTCGGATTATTTTTTTCACGTTATTTGTCTAAAAATGATGGAGTTAGATGCATCCATTGTGTTTTCCTTCAGTTGCTACAACAAATTCAACTCAAAAACTTGTTTCGAGCCGCCCGCACACGCCTTCATTTCAACCTTTTCTACAGAAAATGTCTTGTTCTCCAAGGCTGTTTTCCCATTTAATTTTTTCCTTTTCAGAGAAGGCCATCATAATTAGAGATGCATTTAGCGTTCCTGTGAAAAGGACAATGTCTTTTTTTGAAAATGTTGTTCCCCTTGGACAAGAAGCAAGCGGGGAATGCAGTGATCTCAAATGGTTCCATTATTGTGGTTAGGTGGACATATTGCACGCTCTAATGGCCTCACTTTGGAGGACAGGCTGGCCTTTTTCACATTACTTCCACATCAATGGGAAAACCATCTCGAGAATAACTCCAAATCAATACCATGCAGACCACGGTTCACCTTAGTCGGGAGGGGATAATAAAGTGTAGAGACTTAAAGGGATAGTTTGGATTTTTTTTATATGAAGTGTACTACAGCAACAGTGACTCCCCCCTTATTGGTCCCATGAGTCCAGTTCTGGTCTGAGATCCTTGACCAGGAACATAGTTGCTAATGAGTAAAGAGTTTGGCTTCTTAAAGCAATATGCATTCAAAAGAGTAACACATTTGCATCACAAAAATGCCCATGAAAAATGGGATGACCTGACAAATACTGAACAGAAACTAGACGAAAAAATACAAACAGACTTATCAGACAGCCACACTTGGAAAATAATAAAAATATATATATATAGTTGATCCACCTTTTATCACAGATCATTGCTTCCAATGTGAAGGCGCAGCAACTGTGCCTATAAACCTGCAATAAAAGTCTGTTGTTCTGGCGATCATGTCTGTTTGTTGTCTCGCCGATAAAAAAAAGTAACCAAAGTAGAATACTACATCCAAAATTTTAATTTGTCTTCTTAGTGGTACAAAAAAATGTATACAGTTGACGAATTGCATGATTTCTTATGATTTATTAATGTGGTAAAAAATGACTGGAGATGCATCAAATGGCAGTAATCAAATGGCCTCCCCCCAGATGGGCATGCCCTGGCCATCTCAACTGGCTCCTATCCATGTGAAGGAGCAGCAACTGTGCCTATAAACCTGCAATAAAAGTCTGTTGTTCTGGCGATCATGTCTGTTTGTTGTCTCGCCTATAAAAAAAAGTAACCAAAGTAGAATCCTACATCCAAAATTTAAAATTGTCTTCTTAGTGGTGCAAAAAATGTATACAGTTTGCTCAAATATGCATATTTTTGACAAATAGCGTGATTTATTAGGATTTATTAATGTGGTAAAGAATGACTGGAGATGCATCAAATGGCAGTAATCAAATGGCCTCCTCCCAGATGGGCATGCCCTGGCCATCTCAACTGGCTCCTATCCATGTGAAGGAGCAGCAACTGTGCCTATAAACCTGCAATAAAAGTCTGTTGTTGTGGCGATCATGTCTGTTTGTTGTCTCACCAAAAAAAAAACTAACCAAAGTAGAATCCTACATCCAAAATTTTAATTTGTCTTCTTAGTGGTACAAAAAAAATGTATACAGTTTGCTCAAATATGCATATTTTTGACGAATAGCATGATTTATTATGATTTATTAATGTGGTAAAGAATGACTGGAGATGCATCAAATGGCAGTAATCAAATGGCCTCCCCCCAGATGGGCATGCCCTGGCCATCTCAACTGGCTCCTATCCATGCGAAGGAGCAAAAACTGTGCCTATAAACCTGCAATAAAAGTCTGTTGTTCTGGCGATCATGTCTGTTTGTTGTCTCGCCAATAAAAAAAAAAGTAACCAAAGTAGAATCCTACATCCAAAATTTTAATTTGTCTTCTTAGTGGTACAAAAAAATGTACACAGTTTGCTCAAATATGCATATTTTTGACGAATAGCATGATTTATTATGATTTATTAATGTGGTAAAGAATGACTGGAGATGCATCAAATGGCAGTAATCAAATGGCCTCCCCCCAGATGGGCATGCCCTGGCCATCTCAACTGGCTCCTATCCATGCGAAGGAGCAAAAACTGTGCCTATAAACCTGCAATAAAAGTCTGTTGTTCTGGCGATCATGTCTATTTGTTGTCTCGCCAATAAAAAAAAAGTAACCAAAGTAGAATCCTATATCCAAAATTTTAATTTGTCTTCTTAGTGGTACAAAAAATGTATACAGTTTGATCAAATATGCATATTTTTGACGAATATAATGATATAATAATGTGGTAAAGAATGACAGGAGATGCATTAAAAGGTAGTAATTCATAAATGTAAATACCATAAGTATATTTTTATGTATCTGTCTCTGTATTAGAGAATGGAGATGGCTGAGGGACCAACATATTGCACTAACGTGGAAGTAACTAAGTAATCGGTTTGTGGGAAATCAATATTCTGCCAGCAAACAAACCCCCCCCCCCCCGAGTCCATCGGTGTCGCTCTGCAATTACAACATATATTGGACAGTGCTAATTGCAAGTCTCATTATTTGAGGTTGCAGACAGTCACAAGCTCTGCAGCTGAGTTCATTGCTAATCAGTGTGGGGTATGCCTACAAATATGCAGCATTGTAGCCGCTCTATGTATGCATGAACATGATAAAAATCAATAAATAATGTGCCTGATGTCCGTGGAACCAAAAAATAATCAGCTAATATTTAATTTTTATTAGTTATTGTGAATTTCTATGGAAGGTATGATTGTGTAAGTCCAACGAGCAATCATTGTTCATTCAAAGTATATTCCAGCTTCTTTATTGTATCAACACAATTAGACAGTCCAATTAATTTATTCATAAATGTTTCATTGTCACGTGCATGCACACGCGCACACACATTCACACACACGTACATGCGCCTGTACTCTTCCTATTTTCTCCCAAGGGTTTCTGTTAAAATTGACCTTCTCTGCCTTTCATCACAGGGAAATATCCCCCTCAAAGAATAATAAGGGCACCAGACACATTAATTAGAGGACGTCTGTTTAGATAAACGTCTGAAAGGGAAGAAGGACAACGTAAGGAAAATAAAATTCAGCATACTCTGCGTTGAAAAAATATTTTTCAGTTCACTAAACAAATGATCATTTGTAGATTACAATCTTCAGCACTGAAAGTATCTTATATCAAATCTCGGTTTTCATACGTCCCAGTTTTCATATGATTCCTTTTTCGCAATTTGTGTGAAAATGCACTGTATAAATTACTGTGTCACTGTCGGTTATTTTTTTTTAATTGAATATGACTGCTAAATAACCCTTAATGAGGCTAAAGTGCCAGCCCTTGTATACAAAAGGTAAGAAACACTATTGAATTTGTCTGCATCAACAATAAATTCCATTACTTTATCATTTATAGTTAATTTACATTGTTTCCTGAAAGTAAAACTATAATTATTCTATATAAAATCCATATTATGCAAGGTCAAATCACGGAGGTAGCAGCATAAGCAGAAAAGCCCAGCCTTCCTTCTCCCTGGCGACTTCGTCCATCTCCTTCCAACGAATCCTCAGGCCTTCCCAGGCCAGTTGAGAGATATCTTTTCACCAAGGTGTCCTGAACGCACCCTGAAAGAATTTACCGTCAATTTAGCTTCCTACCCTAACCTATGGTCATGAAATGTATAGAAGTGACTGAAACAACAAGATCACACAGATAGGATGAGACGTTTGGTTGCTTGGACATCTGGTCAGAAGGTCCTGGACGCTCCCTTGTGAGATATTTCATCCATACCCCATCCGGAGGAGGCTCATCAGGAGCAATATCCCAGACTAAACTCTAAACTGACCTGGGAATGCCTCTGGAATGGTAGGGAAGAGGGAAGTCAGGGGCTCTCTGCTCATCCCATATGCGTCGCTAGAAGCTGCATGGATAAAAATAGGGCTCCAATAAAGTCATTAACAATAAAAAATATCTTATTTATATGCAGCGGTTTCTCCGAGGACACAATCTTTACAGCTTAAGTGTGAGATATGCTAACAAAACCCACGGGTGCTTGCACATGTCACTAGAACATACAGTATCTTGAGGTAATGGAGAGTGAAGCTGGGTTGCTGTACACTTCTTGTAGTGACTACTGCTGTCATACAATCTGTTTTTTTTTAAACCACTATTGGTCAGATATTTTAGCCGGATCTGGTGTTCCTATATTTTTGGGGGTTTGAAAAAAAATGTAATTTTTAGAAAGTTGCACATGGATTATGAGTTTATTTATGATTTTATTGTTTGTGTATTGTACCATTGGTCCTTCTATTTCAGTCTATATTTACATGATGCTAAATGTATAAATCTGTTTTTTGTGCCTGTGCATTTTTGTATGCATATTTGCAAACATCTGTAATGGAGCTTTTCATCATTTGATCATTCATTTTCAGTGACTCAATCGTACTTCCGACTAATATACAGCAATCCCTCATTTATCACAAATAAGTGAATTTCCTCGAAGTAAGATTTCCTTTTAATAAATGTCATATTTTTGAAGTTAAAGCACAGTTAACATGTCTACAACATTCTAAATACAGTTTTTAATATTATTAGACCCCAATCGGCATGAAATAATACCCATATAGTCAACTTTATATCCGTTTTACCCAATATAATAGAGATACTAGATAGTAAATAATAATTTTAAGACATAAATAAACCATCAAATTTGAGGATTACTGTGTCCATTTTTATATTTAAAAAGGCAGAATTTTTGCTACAAATGTTATTGTATTGTATTGAATTTTATTTAATGTGCAATTGTCCATAATGTTGATGTATTTACAGTGTTCCCTCACTTTATACATTTAGCTTATATACTTTTTTAAGACGGGCACACATTTGTCTCTTGTTTAAACACCCTTAAAGTTCAGATTTAATTTCAATAATGTAATATATTATACTATATATGAAGCATGGTTATTGATACATACATATATTCATACATTCACTGCAGCATGTGACATGTGACAATGAACGTAAGCTAACAATACCTATTCAATTGTTTTATTGAAAGCATATCCGTAAACATGTTAGATATAAATGGATTTATGGACGCGTGAAAGAAGCTTGGGCGACTGGGTTGTGTCGTTTCATTAAAATGATGACCCACGTGCAATGTATGATGACAGAAAGAAAGACAAAGATAGTAAGACAGATTGATGCACTGTGGTGTACTGCGCCTGTGCAGTAAAATAACCCCCCCCCCCCACCCCCCCCGGACCACTGTATTGACATTTGGACTAATAAAAACAAGAGAGAGACATTTCTCAGGGTGAGATTCTTGTGTTTGTGTCACTTATTCACATATGGGAATAAATCACCTGATGGGATTATCATATTTACTGTGAGACCTTTACCACGGTGACGTTGCATGATTGTGTTTTCAGATAAGTGAACCTCATGATAAAATAGGACGTGGAAGATGTGAGTTTGAAATGTCAGACCAATTTGACACACAGGCAGAGAAAATGGATGGATGCTTGACAGAATAAAAAAAATGGCCGATAACGTGAATTTTGACATACAAACACTGCGGCTCACTCACATCAAATACAACTAGAATTTCAAACCTGTTTTTACATTGCATTACATTTACTGGTCCAGAGGTTTTCCCTATAATTTGAATTGTTATAGTTTGTCACCTTTGGGCTTATTAAAAATAATATAAACAGTAATTACTGTGATCATCTAATTAATTCATTTTAAAAAGCTATTAACGGCAGGAGATAACATTTTTACAATCTCATTATGCCAGGCGTAATTAGCATGTTCCCAAATAAATCTGAAATAATTAAACTTTTTTTTTTTGTTTTATTTCTTGCATTTAATTCTTTTGTCGTTCTGCTGTTTGTACTCTTCTATCCTATTTTCTGTTAGTTATCCCACACTTTAGATTACTATAATCCCTCTATGGACACATCCTTTTGTTTTTAGAACATTTCTATGTTTTGCTTTCATCCCTAAGCTTCACTTGTGTTGAATTATTAGGTTCATTCTTTGTTTGCTGTCATGGCTAAGAATGTTCACTTGGTCCCATATTCATTCATTTATCCATTTAAATGTCCAGTGCATTCTAATTGACTAATTGAGATTCTTAACAAGAAGCAACCCTATTAAGGTTTTGGACAATACATATTGTGCATGCTGAAAACTCACCATCCAGATAATTCTATGGGAAAGAGTGGCTCATCCAGCCTGTTCACCATTAGGTTTCTACTGGTTCAATTCTTCATAGCATTCTGTCATGTATTGTATTCATATATGCAACACAAGTTGAAAACAAGAGTATATATGATGGAAATTCTAATGGTTTATTTATTGTGGACATGCTTAAGGAGTTACATCACATTTACGCATGCACAATTCAACTTACTGATAGTTTGACATGTTAAATAATCAATACAAAAAAAATAATTAAAATAAATCAAGAGTTGCATGATTTCAGAAATATAAGTTCAAAGAAAACCTATTCAATTAACCCAATAAATGTAAATTAATGTCATTGGATATTTTCTACCTCTAATACTTTCAAATAAAGCCTTATTATTTGTCTTTTGAACGTTACAGGCAAACATACGCCTCACTGATATCTTTATTGCAGTGTTAGAACGCTACCTGGTGGTTTTCTGTCGTTAATTCAACCTTATCCTTGTGTTCTCATTCCCATGCCTGAGTTCCTGTTTCTATACCCTTATTTTGTAATCACTTCCGGCCTTTCTTTGTTTTCGGTTCGGAGGGCCGAACATCAGGTGCTCGCTTAGCAGTGTGGGCATTTACTGCATATTATTGTGTTACAGTATGTTTACTGGGCACATACTGTTCCCTTGTAATACATAAATCAGAAATGTCTTTTTCCGTCATAAAACTATGATTGACGGCATGGATATTAGATAAACGCCTACAGCTACAGTATTTCCTGGTCACTTCCAAAGTCACAGCTTGTGACTTGCAATTTCTATAATTAGCGCTAGGGGGCAGTGTTTCTCTGAGAGTGAGCATTACATTGTACTCAATAATATCACAACCCTAAAATCCCAATGTAACATGCTAGTCCCTTATCATTTTATTAAGGACGTTAGCTCAGGAAATTGAATTTTCTCACATTAAAATATTAAAAAATGAATACAATAAATAGTAAATAACAAAAAATATAACAATAAATAAAAAATCTAATTAATCAATTTATAATGGAATAAAAATGTTAGTGCAGTACAAAGATGTGGCATGTTCCAATGACTGGGTTTGCCTAGGTCCCCAAATGAGGATTGGAGGAGACGGAATGGTGGGCGGCGAGTATGCTGGAGCCTATCCCAGCTGACTTTGGGCAAGAGTGTGTGACTTGATGACTGGCTTGCTTAAGTCCGCTCTGAAGGCTTGCAACACTGGAGCTTAACACCACTATGGTCAACATTGTCCTGTATTATTTCCACCCAGATTGAAATCGACGACATGCAGCATGAAAGCCGATTGGAGGAATATCTATATATGAGGGAGAATCATTAATGAGTGGGATGTTGTTTTGCCGCAAGTGAGTAAGAGCGTGAATAAGAGGAAGAGGTTGCATGTAGGAGTATACCACTGCAAATATGGTCGGGAGACAACACATTGCAGCTGCAGCCCAGTTTTATTAAGAGGATGAGCCAATGAACAAGCAAGCAGTGTCTGGTCCATACACCCACACTGCCTGGGCTGGTGTCCTAGGAGATAAGCAAAACATTGTTTCATCCTTATCATCTCCATCATAGTACACTATACGCATTCTGTTGTTTTCACAATATCTGTCCGAATCCTTTACTTGCCTTATATACTTGCATATGTCATGACAGGAGTAGCCTACTGTACAAGGTTGCATTAAAACTAACTATTGGGTCAATATTTTTTTCAGAATTAACGCTACACTACTAGGAGACCCAAGTTCAATTCCACCCTCAGCCATTTCTGTGTGGAGTTTGCATGTTCTCCCCGTGCATGCGTGGGTTTTCTCCAGGGTCTTCGGTTCCGTTCCACATTCCAAAAACATGCTAGGTTAATTAGCGACTCCAAATTGTCCATAAGTATGAATGTGAGTGCGAATGGTTGTTTGTCTATACCAGGGGTGGGCAAACTACGGCCCGGGGGCCACATCCGGCCCGCCAAGTGTTTGAATAAGGCCCGCCCAATCTTTCCAAAGTATTTAATTTAAACTCAACATACAACCTGGCATCATGGCCTGAGCCAACTTTTTGATGGTTTTATCAATTTCGTTTTTTGACATGGTCTGTTGTTTACAAAGTGCTCCTGAAAAAAGGGACACAAGCACATAATAATAATAATAATAATTATTATTATTATTATTAGATTATTATAATTATTATTAGAACTATTGATAATATGATTATTATAATTATTATATTAATGCTAATTATTATATTAATTATATATAATATTATTGTTAATTTTGCATATTTTACATAATAATAATATAATTATTATTATTTTAATTTTATTGTAATTATTATAATATTTTATTATTTTTAAAATATTTAAATATAAATATAAAATAATAAATAATAATAGCAGATTGCATGACAATTTTACAGATACAATAATACCAGGTGGACTGTTACGTGTAAAATATATAGTCTGCCCCCCCCCTGTAAATTTTGTCATATCAATGCGGCCCGCAAGTCAAAAAGTTTGCCCACCCCTGGTCTATACGTATGTGCCCTGTGATTGGCTGGCGACCAGTCCAGGGTGTACCCCGCCTCTGGGATAGGCTCCAGCACCCCCCCCCCCGTGACCCTCATGAGGACAAGCGGTAGAATGAATGAATTGAGTTGAATAGAGCTTTTTGTGCTTGTAGTAATCCATTGAAAACAAAAATCCTCCAACTAATTAATCTCTGCAGTGTTTTTAATTATGCATGAATGGTCACGCATTCATTCTTCATCCTTTTTTCAATTTGAATATCCTTGTATTTACACCTGTTCCTGGCTGCTTTTTGGAACATGTTGCCATGGCAGCAGTGTGGGTGTTTTTTTTTTCTTTTTATTTACCATCTTACTTCCCAAACACAAGCCAATAACAAAATGCACCACATATACTAATTCAGTGGGTGGTAGTTTTTGTGTTGCATATCTATTTTTACTGGGGCTGGAAGGCTTTTAGGTAAAATTATATTGGTGATTTTCAGCAGGCAACTTAGCCAAGGTGTCAGCTGCAGTTAACTCAAACAAAACCCAGAAAAAAAAAAAATTAAAACTATATACTGTACACAGTGAGCGCACACTAAACTCCTCAATATACTAATAAAACACAAAACAACACTGATATAATCTATAAATATTCCAAAGTATATGCCGCCTTTGTACATCCATAACAGTGAGAACAGGAACTTAGTGACTCATATGTGAGGCTGTGATGGAAGTGTGATTTTCTTGCTTGCTTGCCCAATCTGCTGCGTTGTGATAACGTCAGTTCATCCTCTTCCTCTACTGATCCTGTAGCCTGCCATGAAGAACAATACATTGGATAGATTTCTCCTTATTCTTTCCCGTTGTCCGCTGTCTCTACGTAGTACGTAGCTCCTGAAAGGATGTGATGGGTTGTAATGCTTTCTCTCCACTCACTTTGAAGTGTAATATTTCAGCACAGCCCACAATCCCCAAAATAATAATTATAGACCAGTATTTCCCAACCACTTATCAACCACTTATTCTGTACATTAATCCCTTTTTTATCATAAACCTGACCACGACAGGTGAATTTCCTCAACGTAATATTTTTGTAGTTTGGGCATAGAAAGCCTGTTTATGGCTTTCTAAATATGATTTTTACCATTATTAGAGCTCTCTGTATACATGAAACACCCCTATAGTTACACTCATATTGCCCAATACCTATAATCAGAGAATATCAGCCAAAAAAAAAAACCTGTAAATAAGTGGTTGTGTGTGTTTCGATAAACATCTTCCAAACGTCTGGACAGGAAGTGATGTCGACGATTCAGTGTTCAGTTTTAGCTGGAGTACGGCCGATTGAGTGAGAGAGCAATGTTCAAACATTGTGCCATCTAGTGATAGAGCATTTAATTGTTCTTAGTCTAACTATATGTTGATGGCATAGATAGAGGAACATAAATACATTTTTGTAGTAAATATTCATTCATTTTCTACCGCTTTTCCTCACGAGGGTCGCGGGGGGTGCTGGAGCCTATCCCAGCTGTCTTCGGGCGTAAGGCGGGGTACACCCTAGACCGGTCGCCAGCCAATCACAGGGCACATATAGACAAACAACCATTCACACTCACATTCATACCTATGGACAATTTGGAGTCGCTAATTAACCTAGCATGTTTTTGGAATGTGGGAGGAAACCGGAGTACCCGGAGAAAACCCACACATGCATGGGGAGAACAGGCAAACTCCACACAGAGATGTATGGGCAAGGCGTGTGTCGTGACGGATGCATTTTATTGATGACATTTTACACATATGGTACATGACAAAAATCCTGAGGCTTATTGTTATGCCATTCATCAACAACCATCAACTTATATTACAGCATGATAATGCACGGCCCCATGTTGCTAATATCATACATGATTCCTGGAAGCCGAAAAACATCCCGGTTCTTGTATTGCTAGCATTTTCACTGGACATGTCAATCACTGAGCGTGTTTGGGATGCTATAGATCGGAATGTTCCAGTTCCAAAATATCCAGTAACTACACAAAGCCATTGAAGAGGAGTGGACTAACATTCTGCAGGCCACAACCAACAACCTGATCAATTCCCTGTAAAGGGGATGTGCTTAGGTACAGTAATTGCTGGTCAGACCTATTTCCCAATGCCGTTGACAGATTAAAATGTATTTCTTTTGCTGGAAGGGAATCAGGAACTCCAACCCCTTGTGCCTAGTGGAGGCGTCTTTAGGAATTGTAAACAAATGTGGCTTTACCTTCGAGGCAAGTAGAGGGAGAGATAGAAAGTGTATCTGGCTTACAGCAATGCCCATATAAGGAAATCCGCCCATCTGTGACATCACAAAGGGGTACTTTTGCCACGCCTTTTGAAACCGAGCGTTTTGAGACATCCTAAACTTCTTTCAGGACTTACTTCCAAATGCGCAAACCTCATTATCTGAAAGTTTGGCATAGTTTATCATGAGAATACAACATTTTGACAGCATTTATAGGTCAGAAAAGTGGAAAAAGCTAAATAGGTCCCCTTTAAAACTTTTACCCAGTCTGCACAGCAAGGACATTTTTAGCACTACTGTATCATAACAAGAATGTTCACTGTTCAAATTTCAATTCCAGCCTTTTTTTGCACATGCTACTCGCTACAAGCCATAGGCATCATACTTTTTCAATATCCTCGACATTTTCGTCGCCCAGCTAATTTGAGTTGCGTGCAGACAATGATGTTGTTCCTTAGGCGTGTGTTTCGAACAATGGCGCAGTGTGGGACTGTTTCCTTTTTCAAAGGAACCTCGAAAGGAGGCTTTGGAGCAAAAAAAAAAAAAAAAGTTTTCTCTACCACACAGGCGGTTGCTTCCTGAATATTCAGCAGGGATGAATTCCCTCTTGTGTGTGTTACCCACACTCTATGTCTGAACACACAGACACGTACAACACACACACACACAAAACAAAGATGGCCACGTTTCTTGTAAAGTACGCAGCATTCATTTAAAAAAATTCATTCATGGTTATTTTATAGGCCAGACCAGTTATTAGGTCACATGTCTGATTGTGGATGTGGGTCATCCATACAAAAAGAACAATAAGAAGACATATGATTATTTAATTTTACAGCCTGTGGAGTATGGTGTCTCCCACATTGTATTTATGGGTAAAATACAGTATATAGTATTCTACACTGGTCACTAGGTGTTACGTAATAATGTTGAGACACACACATGCTCACAATTTATCTCACAACAGCTCTACATGAGGATACTTATAATATATATAAGATATATATACGTATATATATATAAGATGCGGGCTCAATTTATCAACGTTTCATGCTCTGCGTGCCATTCCATCGCACGCCTCTTCCCACCAGGCTCTTAAACAGCTTACTCACAGTACGCAATGGGGGGTAGTATTCACATGGATGACCTCGCCCCACCATACATAAGACCCCACCCCGGCCGGGGCCCCTTTTTTGCACCATTGAGTTGACCAGCGGCAGATGTTATTCAGATGAATTTAGCCAGACTGATTTCTGAATGTAAGATTGCAATTTTAATGCGTCACCAAAATCTGACTCATATTTTAGTAGTGCATAAAAAATACAATATTTGTGGGGTGTAATGTAATACATTGTATGTTGTATGTAATTTAAGAAAAAGTAAATTATTGTTTAATTAACACAGGAAATGCTCGGTTGTGTAAAGAAGTCTGTCATTTACCAGATTCCCTGCGTGTGTGTGTGTGTATGTGTGTGTTGACCTATTGAAATCATTGCAGAGCAGTGTCCCTGTTACCATGGCAATGCAGGCTTCTGTGTCTCTCCCCTTTCATTTCCCCTCCACGCCAGAGTCAGGTCATGTGACCGTGCTGACGTCAAGCAGGGGCGGGAGGCAAAGGAGAGAGTTAGTGTGTCTGCGTTTTTTTTTTTTTTTCAAACAAATCCTCCTAACCCTCAAACGAGGTCTCTCTCCGAAAGTCAGTCTCTGTTATACTCCTTCAGCTATTCCGTGTATCTCTTTCTTTTTTGTTCTTACTCTCACTGTTATTTTTTTTTTATTCCCGTTTCGGTTTCCTGTCACTCTTTTCGCCTGTTGCTTCCACGTCTCCCCCCATAAACTTAGCCTAAGATAGTGTTGGGTGATGACCTGCTAAACAACGCTACAAAGTGAGGTAAGCTTTTTGTGTATTTGTATTTATATTTGTATTTATGTGTATTTAAAAGAGCTTCATGTTCAAAACGATTCCTACACTCATTGAATTACATTTATTGATTAAATACAAGCTTTCTGTCACGGCATGCCGTACACAGAAAGATCTCTATTTCATAACGGTTGCAGGAAGTGAGTGCATGATGGTGGGGGCTAGTGTGACCATCATGGGGGCTGAGAGTGTTAGTATGTGCTCCGCAGCCACAAGTGATGGGCAGCTCCACATGGCTTTTCCTCTCAAAGCATTCTAATGTCGGTGGCAGTCGTGGGCTGGAGCTGCTTCTTCTGTCTGCCAGAGATTTAGAAGGCGGAAAGGGGGGGGGGGGGGGCTGAGCAGCTGCCACCTGCCCCCCTCTCACCCAAACCCCCCCCCCATTGAAGGGAATTGGAAAGCCTGGAGAGGCATGCAGTGCAAAAATGCAACACTCATAATCTCTACATGTTAATTTTAATACTTGCCACAAGTGATTCATAGAGTGAGATAAGTGTTTTTCTTCCCTAATCATTTATTTTCTGGATTTTCACTTAGCGGGGGTCATGTTTAAGAACCCCTCCTCCATTCTTTGAAAGAGAACTCTCACACAAACCCAACCGTCTCCCCGCATGACTCAAACAAAAGCATACCAGCAGACATCCAGTGCAGTGAGTGCAAAAAGAAAGGGGATACTATATATATGTATATATATATAACAAGTGGTCGGAATCTTCCTCTAAGACATGAGTGTAGATGAGCTCAATCCATTTGCATTTGTGAATTATATTCTGTTAATCCCGTAATTATTGGGCTAAATAATAGATTAAATTTAATTTGTATTACGTAAAATGCCAAATTTGTGTAAGAAGTTTGGATATACCACATTGAAGAAACCTATTTTCAAAATTACCCCTCACAATTTAGAGGAGATGGACCAATTTTACACCATCCCAAAGGATCCTGGTAATTTAGTAGAATCTAGAACACATTTGGGGTCACACATTATCAGAGTAAAATGTTTGCTTTGTCAAGCAAGGCACTGACATCTTGGCGGTAATTGTCACTGTTATGGTAGTACATGATGTATGTACTTATTCATTCATTCTTTTTTTACCTCTTATCCTCATGAGGGATGCTGTCTTCGGGCGAAAGGCAGGGTACAACCTGGACTGGTCGCCAGCCAATCACAGGGCACATATAGACAAACAACCATTCACACTCACATTCATACCTATGGACAATTTGGAGTCGCCAATTAACCTAGCATGTTTTTGGAATGCGGGAGGAAACCGGAGTCCCCTGGGAAAACCCACGCATGCACGGGGAAAACATGCAAACTCCACACAGAGATGGCCGAGGGTGAGATTGAACTCTGGTCTCCTCGCTGTGAGGTCCGCGCGCTAACCACTTGTCCACCGTGCAGTCCTATGGGGGTAATCAGATTACAAATAGCATCAGTTGATCAGCATCAACTATATACAGTAGTTGGAACATACATACATAAGTCTGTATTGAATTTTTTTTGGTTTCCACTTGACATCACATCCGGATGTAGTCGTCACTGACTCAGGCATGTGGGGGTCAAACCACCGTATTTGTCGCTCAACGTCACGTGACGTCAGAGACAAAATCCTGCATACACAGTCTTATTGCCGCGTATGCTGGAGTCTATCCTTCACACATAGTGGCAGTGCAAATGGGTGTATTCATGCCTATTTATATGGTTGGAATAAAATAATACATTGTATTAAAGACATTTGTAAGATTAATCTCATTCGAGGAGCTGCTGTGGAAAAAAACACAGGCACATAGAACATAAGTAGTAACTTTATCAGACATCCTGCAGCTTTCTCCACTGTGTATTTATGGGTGGAGTCCTAACTCGGGTTAAAAATCCAGCGACAATAACAATTTCCTTTATCATATCCTGTGTGTCTACAGCTTCAGGAGGATCACAATTATGGGTTAATTGTTCAGAATTTTTGTTCTTAATTAATTTTTTCAATTAATGTTTATGTCGTTTATGTTCCTTTGAGCTTTTGTCGGAATTCTCTTCAAATATTCTCAGTGGAAATACGTATTGGTGGCCTTTTAAGTGTAGTTCTATTTTATTGTTATTATCTCAATATAGTGATGAATAAATTTTAATATGACTACCAGAAGAAGAACAGAGCACAGTTGATTTATAGCCAACCTCAGGCTTTGTTGTGGTGTTTATGTGGATGTGGGTTATGTGTTTTATTGCTGTTGAGTGGCAGTTACATGCACGCACAATTAAAAGTAATTTATTTTTCTGCGGTTTACCATCTGAAATGACAAAAAATTAAGAGTTACTGCTGAACTTCTTGAGGGATCTATAACATCCTGTTTTTGTGCTTAAAAAGGTTTCATGTAACACTGGTGGAAACTAAACTTGAAAGCAGTTTATGTAACCACTGATTTATGACCTGAGTCAGACAGCGAGAGATGGAAAGAAAGAGAGTGAGAGTGTGAAAGAGAGGATCTTAAAAAGATAGTAGGAGGAGAAGTATGTGTCATAGAACATTTGTAAATTTGGTATTAAACTAGTTCAGGTTTTAGTATAGAATTGCAACAACATACTCCTTGTAAGTATATAACGCACATTTTCATCAATCCGTCTATTTTCTAGGACACTTATCTTGCAGCAACAAAGTGGGATCCAGATTGTTGTCAATTTTCTGCCATTTTCAACATTCACCTCCCTTGCTGCTGCGCAAATAAAAAGCCTAACTGTTGGCTGCAATCCTTAGGAAGGAAAAATGTATTTATAAACATGAAATTAGGCATATTTATGTGAACGTTAAAAACTTCAAGCACATTTGACAAACTGCTCAGCGGAATTCAGTCAGTCTTAAGTTTGGAGATGTTTTTATAAAGTCCACAAATTATGTTTCAACAATTTATATTGGGTTGGATTGTTTTTCTATGATCTATAATCAATGTGAGCTGTGCATGCAGAGCGATATGTTTATGGTGGATGCTAAGAACAGCTGGCCTGCCAGACTCTTGGTCATTCTCCAGTTGGGTTCTTTGTGAAAAGGGTCAGGGGTCATTTACTTGATAGCCAGCTTCAAGTGGGGGCAGAATGCTCAGAGGGGTTGCCTACAGCTGAAGATTCCCATGCAGGGTGTCATGCTGACATGGTTCGTTTTGAAAGGATGACCCTGGCCTATAGGATCTCATGCATTCGTGGGACCTATGGGAAACACATTCTGGGTCTATTTTTATCCGCTGAGTGGAATTCCCACACACTGACATAGTAGTCATACTGGCTACAAACACAAACAGTCTTCAATAAATTAAAACCGCCAAAGTCAAACTCTATCTGCTGGTTGATTTCCAAGTTTTTTGAATTTCAGAACTTGTTGTATGGCAGTGCTTCTCAAATCGGGCAGGCCCCCAAGGGGGGATGCGGTAAACTGTCAGGGGGGGCTATTGCTTGGCCGTTATAATTACCACTGTTTATGGAGAATATTTGTGGAGAATCTGTTTTTACGTGTATGGAATTGGCTGGAATGGAAATGCACATTCCGTAAGTGGTTAGCATGTAGGCCACACAGTCAGGAGATCGGGAAGTCCTGGGTTTGATTCTCCATGTGGAGTATGCATGTTCTCTCCGTGCGTGCCTGGGTTTTGTATGGGTACTCCAGTTTCTTGGCGACTCCAAATTGTCCATATGTATGAATGTGCAGGGTCCAGGGTGTGTCCCGCCTCTCGGATAGGCTCCAGCACACCCGCGACCCTGGTGAGGATAAACATAAGCGGCATAGAAAATACCACATGAGTGTCTTTCCACTGGGAAAATCACAGTTACAGTGATTCCTGTTTAAACTGGAAGCACCATATTATTATACCATCCTGGCATTTCAGTGTATAAGGCATTTTTGGTGATTAATGATTGATGACATTGTTTAGTCTATCCTACAATACCATTTTTGATATCAACATACTAAAACTTTCTTCTGAAATTCAAAATATTTTGTGTGTTTTTCCATTCACCTCAAAGCTTTTTAGTATTTTTAGTAAATTCTCAACAACCTTTTCAAACCCATCCAAGTTCCATGGGGTCATCCTGTCCCCTGACCTCTACTGATTCTACTTCTCTTTTATTGGCCATTTTCCATGATGCTGTATCCTGTTTCTATATTTTCTACACAGGAAGCTAAGAGAGCTGTGGTGCATCCCTTGGGTCATACTTAATCAGAACCATCTCCAGACTCAGTCTTTACCCTCAGGCTGTCTCTCACTATGCATACACTGTCAGTCACAAGTAGCCAGGACATATTATCCATGTCTGCAACTATCTTTTTTATATGAGTTATGTTTAAGATGTAAAAGTATCTTTATAGCCCTATTTTATAGCAAATTCATTTACTGCTGTGTAAAATTGTAATTCTGTTCTGGCTCAGCATCAAGTATCGTCGGTACACTGTATGAATATTAAGAACCCACAGTGTGTAGGTCATATGTCAAAAACATAACCACAGCAACTGCATCAGTGGTCATGTCAGGTTGAGCAATCCCTCCCACCAGGGCTACAGAGACACGGGTGCAAATTACAGCCATCTATCCATTTTCTATACCGCTTATCCTCACTAGGGTCGCTGGGGTATGCTGGAGTCTATCCCAGCTGATTGTAGCACAAAACAAAAAGGTGCAGTGGTCCAAAATAGTTGTTAAATGTGATTCGCTGGAGTGTGTGCTGAACCTACTGGTATCCGTCACATCCGTTATGGAAAATACCACTCAGCTTTTGTAGTATTGTTTTGTATTTCCTTTGACATCACCTGTAAACCTGTAAAGTACTATCATTTTGGAATTGACTTGAGGAATGTGTTATATTTTGCTTCGTGCCAGCTCCCTCAATTTTCATTAAACAGGCCGCTCAGTTACTATAGCAACCTAATGAAGAAGCAAGACAATTTAAAGGTATGTTCACACTCTGCTCAGCAACTGCCTGGTCATCTGGTTGATGGTTATTGGACTACACAATAGTGACAATAGTAACGACCTTCATTTGGGTGGAGGATGGTCCTGTGTCTTGACTAGCAGCCAATCGGATTGTGCGGCTCAGGGCTGGTTACTTTTTTGGGTCACCAAACTTGACTTTTTTGTTCCAATGGCACATGGCGAAAGGCCTTGCTTACGCAGCTCAACAAACCGAAGATAGAAAGCTTTGAAAGCACTTCTGCCACTTTGTGACTGTTTCTATGGCTTAAAACTGCCCTAACATGATCAATTCTATTGTGCAGTTGCATCATCACCTTTTTTTGGATTTTTGGATCAGGCGTTTAGGTTGAAAAAAAAAACATAAACACTTATTTGGTAGGGAATTAATTAAAGTGATACTTTATTCTAATTTGAAAAGCATGACAATAGTGATGAACAACTGTCAGATATAAGGCAAGCATTTTAGGACCCAATAAATCAGTTATTATTGATAAAATAATAAATTTTCCAAAATATTGCATGCATAACGGCAAAATTTAAAAGTAGAGTTTGAAAGTTAGTTTTGAAGCCAAAACTCTTCATCATCTATAATCATATAGATTTTTTTTTTAATAAAAAAATCTAAATTAATAAGATACATTTAAAAATAAAAAAAACTTCTGATTGTAAAAGAACCAAATGGAGGGGTAGGATTTAATAAGCTTTGCTTCTTCCTACTCCTTTTGGACATGTGGAACTGTGAACTGATTATGCAATGCACTCAATTGTAATCTGATGCATGTTCAAATGAAATAAAACCATTACCATATCATAAGGATCATCCACCTCAGTTGAAGCCACCATGAGTATCCATATAGAACTGGATGTTAATGTAAGAGCACTGAGCCAGAAAGCTCATCAATGGTTATTTGATATGACGAGTATGTTGCTATGGTAACTGCTTTAAAAATTGCTTCATAAGAGAGTGTAGGTTGCAGTAAAAGGTTTTGACAAAGAGTGTGAAAATAAGGCACAAGCTAATTCTGTGAGAAAGAAGGGTTTATCAGGAAAATTGTGGAAAGCGCAAGAGGCCATATACACTCATTTTGTCTCTTGTTGACAAATTCCTGTGGTGTGTTGGCTTTTTGAATTAGTCCCATGCTTGCTGCGAGGAAGTAACGTGACATAGCGCAGTGAGGAACATATAGGACGTCAGCAGAGTAGAACCTCTAATGTCAAACATGATTTACTGTAGTTTGTTCAGGTCATCATAAGTAATGGTATATATGTTCCAGATTTAAGCTGGTGCCATCATCAAAACTTTATTACAGCTTCATTCAAGTTCTACTTCTGCAGTACTACTTCTTGAATGTTGTGGCCATGTATTGTCAAATGTAACTGGAGCGTAAGGTCATTAGCTGAATGATGCCTGAAGTGTGGAAGCCGACATCAGCTGAGACATGTCTATTCTTTATCATAGCACATTACCACACATTGGGACAACCTACTAACTGTCAGTATCATGCCTAGACGTGGTAGATGAGGATCTGCCTGGTGATGATGTGATTGAAGTGAAACATTTGACTTCATTGTTGATTTTCTGTTAAGTAAATACCTGAGAGTCGTGAGGACCAAGGAACGTCTCGCCCTTTATGACCTCGCTGATGAACCGCAATCATCCCCAGAGAACTCTTGGACCTGGTCAAACATCCGACGAAGGGGGCTGTGCGTTAGCATCAGGGACTGATCTGTAATGTGTACAAGAGCACCCACCACAGTGATCAAGATGTTGCGACCTTATCTTGAAATTTCCGATTCATGGTCGTCAAATCTCAGATTTTGGTTTGAATTGCTCCAGTCTGCAGCAAACAAATTGACAAAGGGTTCATTGAAGGTGTTACAGAGACTGAGATTATGATTACAGTGCTGAAAATAATTAAGCCTGGTACTTTCTGTGATATGCTTAATATGAAAAAAGCTTCATTTAAAGCAAAACAGTATGATAACGAAAGCCCAAACAATTGTTATACAGATTAATTAATAAATTAATAAATTAATTAAGCTAAAACAGCATGTGATGTTTGCATCTGAACAAAGCACTGTTTTCCAGTACAACAGGAAACTTGTGCACCCACTTTGTGTCTAAAATGTAGCTGAGATCAGTATGATCGAAGACCACAACCTGGAAGTAATATATGATGCAGTTCAGATGCAGATGACCAAGCCATACATGCTTCCATTCTGATGTCTTCTTTGGCAAAGAGTATAGAGAAATGTACTTTTAGACTTTTGCAACAGAATCTACATACTCTATCAAAATGATCATGTGTATGTCAAATGTGATTGACTGGCAACCAGTCCCGTATCCCATCTCTCGTCTCTCATTCATAGGTACAGATAACCCTCGACGGAGAACACGATGAAGTGGGGAGAAAGTCAATGTTTTAGTTTTTGTTCAATTATAAAATCTTTGAGGCATTTGAATTCTCGGGTACTTTCGTCATGGGTTACAGAAGTTTAGAGTTGATTCTGCAATCTTTCACTTACTCTCTGTCCCTTGACCGACTCAGCCCGCCAGCATCCCCACGCCACCTATTACTTACATGATTAACATATTTATATGCGATAAGCACCATTATTACTTCCACACCAGCCTTTAGGTTACAGGAAGGCTGTTATCATCTATATTTACATGAGTCATGCAGCCATCTTTCTTGTATTAATGCTGACTCACAATCTACTTGTCCGTCTGACTTAAAGGGTAATACATTTGCTTGATGTTTAAGTGGAAGCACAGTGCAGTTGATGTACAGGGTCAGGCAAAATGATGTGACACATTTGTAGGTTAAATAAAAGGCAAATAAAGTAAAAGTATATATAATGCCATTGTTTTTGTTTCTTTTTCAGTTGCTGCCATGTATTGGACTGGTGAGCATTGCGCTTTTATTATGGAAACGTTTATCAAAACAAAGGAATCTGTAACTGCAACACAACGAGCGTTCCATTTGCTCTTCAATCTTGGTAGACATGATCTCTAACCAGCTCGAAACGCCACCTTGTTATGGGTTACCAACTTCAGAGCGACTGGATCTGCATTGAAACAAAAATCAACCGGCCGACCTCGCACCGCCAGAACTGATTTAATTTTTAAAACATAATAAAACAGAATTTAATTATATGTACAGTAAAGTCTTGTTATATTGATATCGGTTAAAACAAATTACTACTTATTGCGATACTATTTTCATTTCCCGGCAAATTTCTAGTCTTTTATGATATAATTAGCTCCGTTAGTACGATACACGGTTATTATGATAATCCGGTTACTAGGATGCCTTTTTCATCTCCCGCCAGCCAATTTGGTCTGCTTATATCGATACAAAAGCAGCTTAAATCAATCTTTGCTTAAGGATTTCAATACCAAAAAAGAACACGGCGAACGGCTGCTTCCAGTCAACTTTATTTTTCACACTTCCACCACCAGAGTGCAGCACACACAGCGGAAAACACCCATCCCTCGCGTCTACCCCTCCGGGTGGCAACACCTTCCCTATCGATAGTTCCGGGGTGAATTATGTCCCGGTAACCGGTAATCACTACAGTGTAAGTTTATTTTTATTTACTGTAGTACAAAATTTATTGTAGTACAAAAGCATGCTAGATACGCAATCCATGAACTCAAGGAGACAATTACATGCCATATCAAAGATCCGCCCATTTTTAATGCAGTTCGGCGCAGGATCGGATATGTGGATAGTCCGGTTATATTGGTATTTTTTCCGACTCCCGAGAATATCGATATAATGAGACTTTACATAAACTTTTCAGAAAAAAACCCTTTTTTGTTTCTTTACTTTATTTGCCTTTTATTTAACCTACAAATGTGTCAGATCATTTTGCCTGACCCAGTAGAAAAAGTATCTGTCAAAGAAATAAGTGCCCTGTCCTGTGACTGACTGACAACCAATCCAGCTAGGTTAAAGTCCACTTCTCCGGTGCCCCTGAGCAGGATAAGTGTTAGAAAATGAAGAAATGTATGAATAAGAGTGTCTTGTTTGAATCTCCCACCCATACATTTTTTTTTTGAGTAGCAATGACATTACATCTTCCCTTGTAACATTGGAAGCTATTTCACCAACAAAAACATTACCATGTTTGGCTGCTTAGCATGCACTTTTACAACAGTAAATTTCCCTTTGATGTTTCTTAAGAGAAGGACTAACAGATGTGTTTGGCAAATGCGGCTATCTTAGGGAGCATTTGTTGAGGTTGCAAGGGTAAATGTTTCCATATTAAGAGCATGCATGTGAACAGTCATGTTGCGATCGATTCAACGCCCTGAGAAAGCATATTACGTGCACCGCTGAGATATTTTTTTTTTATGTTACTTGTGTTACTAAGCAATCTCGGGTTTCACACATTTGTAGCTAATACTACACAGCATTTGTAAAGGTGAGAACAACGTGTGACACTAGTAGGCAACAGCAAAAACCCAAAACACATGTCAACATTTGTCACCAGCTTTATAATAGCATGTTAAATTTAAAGTATTTGTTAGGCCCGCCATCCCTATAGTTACAGTTGCTATTTGCTAAGCTATGGTTGGACATTCAGCCATTACCTTTAATGGATAGTGAGATTGTGACATGTTGACTTCCTCATTAACAAATAGGTGGTTCTCACTCTTTCAGCCTATAAGTGGTGCAAACTAGAGGCGGACTCACACTAGACTAGATCATTCATTTTCATTTATTCAATACTTTGACTTGTTTTGGTGGCCGTCGCTCAATCCCAAGGCAGACAAAAGGAAATTACAGTACTGCTACTAAATACCATGCAAATTGGCATTGTCTGTTTACATATGAGTCTGATCTCTTTATTAAATTAATCAATGCTCTTCATTTTCTGTGTCATCCAGCAGTGAGCCAAGTCATTTAAGAGCTTCCAGACATGGGGAAACAGAACAGCAAGCTCCGTCCTGAGGTGATGCAGGACCTGTTGGAGAGCACAGACTTCACCGAACACGAAATCCAAGAGTGGTACAAAGGCTTCCTGCGGGATTGCCCCAGTGGAAACCTGTCCATGGAGGAGTTTAAGAAAATATATGGCAACTTTTTCCCTTATGGAGATGCTTCAAAGTTTGCAGAGCACGTCTTTCGCACTTTTGATGCAAATGGTGACGGGACAATAGACTTCCGGGAGTTTATAATTGCGCTCAGTGTGACTTCACGTGGCAAACTGGAGCAGAAGCTAAAATGGGCCTTCAGTATGTATGACCTGGATGGGAATGGCTACATCAGTAAATCTGAGATGCTGGAAATTGTACAGGTGAGTAAGACATCTATGAGGGTTTTACTTTAATGTTCAGTGCCTATTTCATATTAGTTAGGGCTATCATAGTAGAAACGGGGTTCCAATGCAAGTATGAAAAGTATAGAATTTGATTTTATACATTTCTTGGTAGGGCTGCACAGCGACCGAGTGGTTAGTGCGCAGGCCTCACAGCTAGGGGACTGGAGTTCAATTCCACCCTCAGCCATCTCTGTATGGAGTTTGTATGTTCTCCTCATGCATGCGTGGGTTCTCTCCGGGGACTACGGTTTCCCACATTCCAAAAACATGCCAGGTTAATTGGTGACTCCAAATTGTCCATAGGTATGAATGTGAGTGTGAATGGTTGTTTGTCTATATGTGACCTGTGATTGGCTGGCGACCAGTACAGGGTGTACCCCGCCTCTCGCCCGACGACAGCTGGGATAGGCTCCAGCAGGATAAGCGGTAGAAAATGAATGAATGAATGAATTTCCTGGTATGGAAAATGGAAACTGATCTTATGGAAAAATATTCAGGTTTACAATTTTAAACATACTTATAGTATAGTATATAGTATAACATACTTATCATTATGGCTAAATAGCTCAATCGTTGTCTTGTCTTGTCTTTCTTGCTTCTGTATGTAAAACTGGCTTCAATGTGGACAGTGACACAGCAACCCATCATGCATGTATTTAAACTTATACAAGTTCAAGTTAACAAATATGGTTCCCTGACCACAAACGAGCTACAGCAGATGTCATATAGAGAAAATATAACCGGTAGCTGCAGTAAATGCATTCACATTATCCGAATGTTCCTCTTTAAAGACATTTGTGGTTCCCAAAAGCAATGAAAAGAGAGAGAGAGAGCATAAATGGCATTTCCTGCACAAGAGCGTCAGATATAAACACCATCACATGCTGGACTCCTTCCCTAATGCATGTTGGATGCACTGAAAGGTAGCGAAAAAATATGGAGGATTATGACGTAGACGTCTTTCGCAGTTTGTTAAATGTGTATGTGTACATATATGGCCATAACCTTTACATAAAAAACCTTTTGATTGCGGGGATGGGTCTGCTCTTTCCCAATGAACATATGAAAGCAAATATTCCATACTCCTACATACTTTGAATCACAAATAGAAGTGTGTTTGGGTTTGACTAGCCATTAAACCAACCTCTGATTCATTTCTAGAGCAGCAATAGTTAATTCCAGGAAATATGAATCCATTATGCTTTACATATACAAAGCTTCAAGGCTACATTTGCTCTCCTCCCACAGTAATTGAATAGTCTGCCTCTGCCTCTTCTATTGCTAACCTCTAATATAATCCTTTGGCACATTTCCTGTTAAATAGTAGCACTTTTTTTTCCAAAAGGCATACTTTACACATTTATCAATGGCTATTCGGAGAACTCATTTAACTATAACAAATAAAAACGACCTCCATCAGGGAATCTGAAAGCATGTTTGTAATCAGTTCAACTAGACACAAAGCTAAGTGTTCCCGTTGGCTTTAGTGCACAATGATAGGCTGTGATTGGTCAGCTTGTAGAACATTATTTCCTGACGCATCAATTAGTGGCACCTAACGAGTTGCTACTGCAAAAGACAATGTGCATAAATGTTTTTGTTTTACACCAAATACCTTTTTGTGACACCCTGGTTTCATCCCATCATGTCAATGCATCCGAGTTTTTCTATTTTCGATACTGCTCATACTAAGAGTCCACTGGGCCGGCTCCAGTTGGTGCCAGTTCGCGCCAGTGCAAATTGCTGTGGCAACTAGTGTCATCAATAAGGTGCCTAGTGGCGTATAGTGGCTCAAACTGCCTCCCAACTGGCTCGTAGTGGCCTGTAACGGCGGCAAAAATGGAGTTTGGCGGCAAGAAAATTTCAAAATGTTTAAAGTCCACCAAGTGGAACCAAATGTCACAAACAATCCGCCTATTGGAATCATCTGGAATGTAATGGCACAAGCCAAGTTGCGCCAATGATGCTAGGAGTACAGTTGGAGCCAGTTTGCGCCAAAGATTATGTAATTGCCGCATAAGGGCTCGCTGTGAGAACAACATAGCATTGGTTATATTGTATATATACATCAACTGGACAGTATCAACTATAACTTGTAGTCCATCAGAGGATGAGCTGCCATGCCACTTTGTAATAGGAATCATAACCATTGCCAATTTAGCTCCCACTGCACTGTAATCACAATCATGCCTCATCTTTTCACGTCAGCTATCATTCTCCTGAAAGCAGCCTTTTTAATAGAGATAACCATTTCAATGATTACTACCAAGCAGCCTGCAAGGACACAGGGAGCAGAGACACACCATTGATAGCTCAGCTTATGTGTTATTTCAATAATTCTCTTATAAAGAGAATATATTTGACTGAGGGCTGTCCTTGGCATACACATTAGTTAATGTACAGTAATGTAACGTACATGTCTGCGGAGATGATTTAGAAAAGTAATTGTATTATTTGTCTTCATTTAGGCTATTTATAAGATGGTGTCCTCAGTGATGAAGATGCCTGAGGATGAGTCAACACCTGAGAAAAGGACGGAGAAGATCTTCAGGCAAATGGACACCAACAGAGATGGTAGACATTTTATTTCCAGCCTTTTTAGTCGTTGATGTGCCTTTGTTTTTTTTTATTCTCATTAATTTCATTTATTGCTGAGATGATGATTACATTTAACACCCAGGCGCCTGGTGTGATTCAGCATGGTAATGTTTGCTTTCATTTAGAACTTTAAAGGGGAATTCTGCCCTTCGTTCACAATTCAGTGATATATTCAGCTACAGTGATATTGTTGTTGTAGCAGATAACATGAAAAACTATATTTATCTGGCGGACTAACACAACGCCTCGCTAACCGCCTGTCTCAGAGTTAGTCAGATGCAATATGTAGGTTGTACAAAAAAAACACGTCAACACACAGCGCACAAAGTCACCTACCTACGGCACTATGTGGGCAACAAACCAATATCTATGTGTAATACCCATGCCAAAAAAACACTTAAATATTCCTGCCGCAAGGCATGCTGGGTAGCTCGCAATTCTGTATTTTTATTTCATACATATTTCTGTAAAATATGTTGATAAGGTTAACATACTCTTGATATCTAATGTTCTTTTTTCACGCTTCATATTGTTGTTGCAGCTGGACTACCCAGCATGACTTGCGGGCATTTTGAAATAACAGTTTTAAGTTACCCATTATGTTTAGCACTTAGTTGATTCATGTGATGCGTTAAGTTGCTGTGGATGTGACCCGCGTGTCAAAAAGTTTGAGAAGGAACATTACACCCCTTCTTGGTGAGCCGTGGATCCACAATGTTGTCACCAATGACCTGTGTTACCATCATTCTGTTATAATCTCACATATTCCAGATATCTCCCATCAAAACTATGTAAACTAACTGTCAGTATGTGTTTTAGGGAAGCTGTCACTTGAGGAGTTCATCAAGGGAGCAAAGAGTGACCCCTCTATTGTACGCCTGTTACAGTGTGACCCCAGCAGTGCTGGACAGTTTTGAAGATAAGGCAATGGTTTGTAAGGTAGGTGTTTATTTTTGTACAATCCATCCATTTTCTATACTGATGCCTTCATTTGGGTTGCGGTTGAGCTGGAGACTATCCCAGCTGACTTTGGGAACAAGAGGGCGGGTACACCCAGGACTGGATGTTATTTAATCACAAGGCACCTATAGACAATACATTCACACTCACATTCACACCTATGGATATTTTACAGACGCCAATCAGCATAAAATGCATGGTATGTTTTGCTGTGTGGGAGGAAGCCAGAGGAAGCCTATATTTTATATCCCAGTAAAGATAATTAAATGACTTATGTATAAATGATAAACGTTGATGACTGTGCGTCGCGGTATATATATAAGATGAATGAAATACGAGAAGATGGGACATTGTAGCAGCCATGTTTTTATATGAAATGCTCAAAATAAAAATGCGTCTATCTTGTTCAGTGCTTCTATGGCTGATCCATAATGCCCTTCGCCGTCCACTCTGGAGAAGTCTGATGATGAAGAATGACAAGCACAAGATCACGAAGAAGACAGGGCCTTTTGGTATACGTTGAAGACTTCAAAGATGTGCACAACTCCCAACCCCAAAGCGGTTTGTCTAAATTCAGACAAACTCCAACTGCTGGACCGTCTTCTGGTTTTGAAAGCCCACAATGACGGAACGAGAGATATTGTGTTTTAATGCCGGGACTTCCTTTAGGTAAGAGAATTCAATCTGCAGAGCGGACTTGAGATCAACGACCACTTCTAATTTTCTCTTTTCTACTGTGAGAATGTTTATTGTGTATTACACAAATGTCTAGATTATTTGTTTCTTTTAAAAAAAAAAAAAAGTAGTGTGCTACTTTTTGCATTTGCAGCTTTGCAAGTTCTCAATAATGTATTGAAGGATGAAACGCATCATTTCCTGTGGTTTTGCATGTCAGTGGACATCTTTTAATAGAGGAGCAACAGAATATTTCTGGCCCTCAAGTTTTCGATGCAAAAAATTAAAGTGCACACCTCAATTTGTAAGGCAGATCCAGCCCATGATGAATTTTACGCTGTCACCTATGTATTGTATTGTATTTATGCTGCTGCAGGATTTCAAGCATAAAAATCTGTTTGTTTGTCACGTAGTCTGTATAGAAGATATTTTACTATCATTTATAGATGTTTTTAAGTGCCGCATGTGAAATGGGATCAGTTTGCTACTAATAACACATGCTCGGTGTTGTGCGAAGACGTGTGACCAGTCACACCGTGCTTGCTTCTGTTCCCAAGTATTTTCAGGGTTAGCACTACCAGTCAGTATTACTCAAGTTCCACTTAGTATCCCTTTTCGGTGAAACACAAAATAGCATCTTGTGGTCACATGCCAAATCAAACAAAAGGCAGTATTGTATAAATGTGTACTTTGTGATGTCCATCCAGACATCTTCGATGCCGCTTATCCTCACTTGAGTCGCGGGGGTATGCTGGAGCACCCCGGACCGGTCTGTATACATTCATGTGATGTGCTTAATGAAATGTTTATAGTTGCAGTTGCATTTTTGTAGGTTTTTGTATGGCATTTTGTATGGCATCTTTCAGTGTTAAATGGTTTCAGTTTTTGCACATGCAGGATTTTGACCGACTTTAAAAAAAAGGCAAGAATTAAATTTACAAATCAATGTTGTGTTGTGGTTTTGCTTACTGCCTGAATCTCAGGGTGCACTTCTAGCTCAGCTGTCAGATCATATAAATAGTTAGACCAACCCACTGACTGTATTTTCACCTGTACACTCTTTGCTGTATGCATTTACAGTCATGGATTTCATCAAATTTATTATATAAATTATGTAATTACTACTATGACAGTGCCAATGGCGGCTTGGTTTTAGTGACGCTAATTTAAATTTTGTTACATTCATGAAATGTCAATGGAAATTATGAATGTCATTGTTCCATTATTACATGTGCACAATAAAAATGTTTGCAGCCTGATGTCACTGCCCGTATACTGCAATACGCCCATGTGACAAGAAAAACAAAAAAATAAGATTTTTTTGTTCCAGATTTTATGCAACATTCGATCTGAATGAGTAGAACTTCAGTGGGAAGTTTACAAGCAAAATTCCGTCTCCCAATTTTCAAATTGCAATGCTAAATAACACAAAATTGAACTTGCATTGTAATTTTCACCTGTATACAGCAGCGTCAACATCCTGTGTGAACCTCCATAGGTGAGGGATGTTTGCTGGAAAGGCACCACCGGTGCAGAATAAACCTCCTACACAAACCCACGCTTCGCTGCCACATTTCTCAAGAAGCTTCTGATATGTGTATCTCTCCATAAAGTGAAAAGTTTATGCTGAGGACTGGAAAGGGTGTCCTGGCACAAGCAGACACAACAACAGATTGATTCTGCAGAAACGAGCCAATGTCCTCTACCAACACAGTTCAGAAGACCCTGGCAGTAACAGGTTGTTGCCTGGCAACAGCATTGCAATGCCAAAATAATCAGTTCAGCCACATTTTTTGCCTCTTTTCTTTAAAAAAATAAATAATTGTCTGTCCGAGACACTATTCATAATTAACACACCCACATTGTTTCTGCTCAAAATCCTTTCAGTGTAATCCCAAACAATTGACTAAGATCAAACATGGAGCTTCATTCATCTCACCTATGGCCAGATTAGACCACCTGATCTTTCACATTGAGAGGCGCCTATTAGGTGGCTTGGGCATCGAGCACGGATGCCTCCTGGGTGCCTTCCTGGTGAGGTGAGGCCCTGGAGCAGACCTTGGACACACTAGAGGGATTAGGTCTCTCAGCTGGTCTGGGACCGCCTTGGTGTCCCCTCGGTGAAACAGAAAGAAGTGGAGAATAAGATCAACTTGACCCTTATGAAGATAAGAGGCATGGATGGATGGATAGATGGATGGATGGATGGAACAAGGCTCAGTTAGATTTTAAATACAAAATATCCACGGTCTAATGAAGCCAAGTATTACGGCCATATTGAAAAAAACAATAATAATCAAAGAGTTCGACAATAAAGTTGTAAACCTTTAAAACAAAACAGGAAAGAAGACTTAAGCCTTATGACATGAATTGTTTTCTAGTGACATCTGGTGGTCATCATATGTTATTGCAACCAAATGGACTTGTGAGACAAGATTTTGCTAAAGACAGATGCCTTCTCCAAGTTCTCAACTACTGCTGCATAAGCCCCCCCCCCCCCCCCCCCCCCCCCCCTCATCACAAAATAGCCTCAACGGGCTTCTATATCTAGCCGGAAATCCTCCAGCTCCCGAATGCTTTTTTTCCCCACCAGAGAAGTGACATTCCACGTACTTCTGCTGTCGATTATTGAACCAGCAGTAGTGGTGTGTCGGTTATGAACGAACGGGTCAAAAGAACTAGTTCTTTTTTGTGAACGGAATGAACGAGGTCATCGGCCCCTAAAATACCCGTTCAGTCAGTTCAGTTGCAAATGCTTTTTTTGATTGGCTGGAGAGTCAGTTCACTGTTTCTTTTGCAAGGCGGGGACTATCTACGTGCTTGCATGTCTTATGCTATTGTCGCTCCTCGCTCTGAGAGTGGGTGGGGTTAGCTGACTGAAATACTTAGACCGAGATATTGACTCACAATGTCGGTGACCTGTGTTAACACACGGGTCAAAATAATTGAGCCGTTCGTTCATGACCGACACACCACTAGTCATCACGTGTTGTTGAGCTGTTGAGTCGGAACGAACGTGAACATGAGTGAACGGATTGATTCGACATGGCTGACCGGGTCTATGACCAGGGGAGATCATAGGCTAACATCCAATTGACTGAAATGAACGGATCTTTTTACTGAATACTCTCCTGAATGATCCGGTTCACTGAAATGAACGGTTTTGCCCACCACGAAGTCCAACAGGTTTCCCGCTTGTCCAGCTGACACCCAGAACACTCTGCATCCAACCTTTTTGGCTCCTCCCAGGAGTGGTGAGCTTAGGAGGGAAAAATCAGTCAAATTATTTTTCTTTTCATAGTAGTTTGCTAATCCACTCTTTGTCTCGTCCCTCATTAGCACCTTTTAGTCATGGGTGACTCTACCAGGGGCATAAAAAACCCTGACAACTGAGCTCCTGTACATAGACTCCTGTTTTATGGAGTTAAAAAGCAACTCTGAGTCTATTCTGTTCCGACTCCATTAAAATTACCCGTGTTTTAAGATAGACAGCTGTTAAAAATGCTACAGATAATTCACAAGCTTCATGTTTCTTGTAATCGGAGAGAAGCAGATGCAGACCACCCCCCTTTCATGGTCTTTCTGTGTACCAACACACACTTTAATGCTGATAAGAGGAAGCCTTGAGCTCCTCTTGTGACAATTGTAAATATTGGGGTCAGCCTGATGTTCATGCACAACTGGACCAACAGGTTTTGTGAGCAAGTGTTGTCTGTTTCACCCTGAAGACAAATACCATTTGTTCTCACACCTCTTACCCCTGCTAACACACCACAGAATTGACTATTACCTGTATATATGTATATACGTAGCATATCTATATATGGACACACATCATAATGTGATCAGTGCAATGTGATTTAACTAAAAAACATAAAAAACAATGATGTTGCAGAATTCCATGCGTGTATTCATGAGGTAAATATTTGTTTTAATTGATGATCAGGTAAGAAAAATAAGACAAATCTTGTTTGTGTGTGTCAGAGAGAGAGAGAGAGAGAGAGAAAGACTGAATTGCAACTTGTTGAACTGGTTAGGCATCTTCTTTACTGAACTTAATTATTTTGCCTTTAACTGGAATTCTTTCTAAAAGCACCACACCTTGACAAGAATGAGGGTTTCGCTGTATTGAACCTAGACCATCTATTCTGCAAAGAAATAGCTTACAGGCTTGACATATTTGTCTTCATGTTCCCCTTGGAAGTCGAACACAAACTTTTTTAATATGTAACTTTATTCGTATATCTTTAGTATGTGTTTAGTATGTAGTATATCTAACATAAATAGTATGTATTTATGTCCACAAAGTATGCAATTCCTCTCCCAAACTGCAAGACTACACAAATAAATGAATGAATTTTGGTTTGGAGGCTTAAACTACAACTACCATGATGCGTCACGTTCGGTTGGCATAGTGATTTGTGACGTCATCCACCCTGCACGGGCCGAGTCTTTAAATAGTAGAATAGGGGAGAAACCCCGTGGACTGTTCACACGACAAACTGAGAGAATTAGCTGGAGGTTTCTAGACGACACCACTGCAATCTCCCGTTGCACAGGTACGGACTGACGAAAACTTACCCCAGCCGACATGTCATGTTATTTGGTTGACGATTGTAGCGTAATAAAACCAATGACGTAGCCTCTCCATTGTCTGTAATTTCCAGACTTAAGAACAATGGCTAACTGGAGTGTAGAAGGAAGGTGTGTCATGTCGAAAGTTGAAGCTAGTATTGTGTCTCACTGTAAACCTGTTGGGCTGTCTGCTAACTGGCAAAGAGTTCTTTATCGTGCTTATGTTTCGAGGTCCATAACCGTGGGGTTCTAATACAAGCATAAAAAAACAAATGGAAGGTATACAGCAGACCTACTTAACTTGTAAAAACAAGTTATCGTGTGTGTGTGCGCGCGCATGCATGTACACTCATATACGTACGCACACACGCACTAGGGTTGGGCGATATGGATCTTAGCATATATCATGATATTTTTAGGATGTATCACAATATGACGATATAAAACGATCTAAAATTTTAAGTCTGGCATACAAAGCTACAAACCTTAAAGGGGAACTGCACTTTTTTCGAAAATTTCCCATCATTCACAATCCTTATTTGAAACATGAACCGAAAACGAGTTAATTTCAGCAAGCTTACAGTACTGTCATTGGGCGACACCTATTTCGACTGCGAATCCCTCTAAAAAAAACCTAACAACATTGCATCGTTTTATATACACGCTCTGATCATGCAATAACACGTACAGTAATGATAACATGTAATAGTTGCACTATTTTGCCCTATTTTGATGATTTAAAACGCCACAATTTCTTTTCTCGGTGGATCGATACATATAGTTATGTTGGCTCTGTTAACAACAGCGAAAACGATACGATATCTCCATACGATATCTCCTTTGGATGGCTTTGTGCTCCACTCCTCAGGTTTAAAAAATCCTGACGGCAAACCAGCATCTTGTTGAGTCTTTGTAGCGAAATCGAGAGCTCAGTATCCACTCTTCGGTCCGTGTTTGTTAGCTAGTATCAATATTACGCGCTAACGATGGATCTGCGCGATCGATCGATAGCGCTGCGCTCGAGATGGATCCATCTTTGGCGCACAAATCGATTGATTTCTGCGCTCACGATGGATATAACCGCCTTGTGCTGGAGACCGATGCTTTGACACTGCGCTGACAATATAATGACAATCGTTGATCTGCTAATTGCATACAATGACAGGGTTATGGTTAGGGGTTAGGGTTCACACTCCCCCCACGCCGAGAACGGTAACAAAGTGAACTGCTTGACAATTAATCAAAGATTTGAAATTTGCATGCATCGACTTCTTGTTGATTCTTGTAAGTAACAACGCTCAGCGCTGCCATCTGTTGGCATCTAAACAAACTACACACATCCATCCCCGGCGCAGTAATATACCATCGATCGTGAGCGCAGAAATCGATCGATTTGTGCGCTAACGATGGATCCATCTCGGGCGCAGCGCTATCGATCGATCGTGCAGATCCATCGTTAGCGCGTAACATTATCATCATGACCCATTGGGCCCTATGATTTCCACATTAACGGAATCGTGGAATTGGCCAATTAAACGTGGAATCTCACAGAAATTGAAAATGTGACTGGAATGCTGTCATCGGGAGCAGAAGGAATGTTCGCATATTTACTTAGCTGGGCGGTCAATGGTGGCACAAAATCATTATAAACACGAAACGCGAGGTACTCAAATTATTTGAATAATCGTTGCAGCCCTATTCCAGTTTACTTAAATGGTCTCTCCAGTGACCCCCCCTTTTCACTTTCATTTTTCCAGTGAGCAGCCATGAGTGCGGAATCCATTGACGAGTTGATCAGGAAGGCCAAACTTGCTGAGCAAGTGGAGCGTTATGACGACATGGCTAACGCTATGAAGTCTGCAGCAGAGCTTGAAGAGAAAGAACTGAGCAGTGAATATCGCAACCTGCTTTCTGTGGCCTACAAGAATGTGGTTGGGGCTCGCCGATCCTCTTGGCGTGTTGTGTCTAGCATTGAGAAGATGGAAGGTGGTGACATAAAGCAGTCCTTGGCCAAGGACTACCGTGAGAAAATTGAAAATGAGCTCAAAGAAATCTGCAAGGATGTGCTGGTGAGCTTTATTCTATTGTATATGAATTTATTGAGTTGTTACATTTATGATGTTTGGAACAGCAGCAGCAGCATTAACACATTGACCTTAAAAGTCTACCTGGTAGTTATTGTGCTGGACATGTTAAAATAAATTTGAGCTGCAGGCACTTAGAGGAAGATAAATAACTGAAGATTTAAAAAGACAAGGTGCAAACTCAGCATGGGCCAGTATGAGATTCTGATGGTATGATAACCTCGGGCAAAAAGTCACAGTTTCACAGTATTGTAATTCCAGCTCAATTTTGAAAAGTTTGTAGCGACCCTCGTGAGAATAAGCAGTAGAAAATGAATGAATGAATTAATATCACCCAAATGTTTGTCATAAGAGAAAAGAACAGTCAAGTCAAAACTGTCATTTTTGAACTATATAATGGAACACAAGGATCGATGAGGATCTTAACTAAAATATTGATAGGATATTTATTATAAACATAATATGACAATTTATAATAAATAAAATGCAGTTCTCAATGCAACCAGTCCAGGGTGTACCCCTGCCTCTCACCCACAGACAGCTGAGATAGGCTCCAGCATACCCGTGACCACTGAGGACAAGTGGCATAGAAAATGAACGGTTGGATGGCAGTGGCTAATTGCGCAACTCAAGTCACAACACTATTTTCTTAGTACAAAAAAAACGTAAGAGTAAGATAAAGTAAGATGCAAAAAATGCAATGAAGTGGCTCAAGAAGGTCTCAACATATATGTAATAATAATAACAATAACGATAACAATAATGTTGCGTTATGTCATAGTGGTGAACGTGCCAGGAACGATCTGTTCCTGGCTCATATAATTTTTGGTAGGAACTGATATGTTAAGTGATTGTCGCTATGCCCAACTTTTGGCAACACTGCACACTTTCTCTCATGACAAACAATTTTTGTGGCTTCATGTTAACTTACAAAGTTTGATGTCGCTGTTAAACCTTTTTTTCTTAACTCTACAGGGCCTCTTGGACAAATCTCTAATTCCAAAAACTGTATTGCCTGAAAGCAAAGTCTTCTATTTAAAAATGAAAGGCGACTATTACCGCTACCTAGCTGAAGTGGCAACAGAACCCGAGAAGGAAGGTATGAACATGAATCCATTCAGTTTGTGTGATGTTGTGGTGGTTTTATTTTTAGGCTATGTATTAATGCACAATTTAATTTTTTTTTGTTTAAATTTGATTGTTTTTTATGTGGTCATTCACATTACCAATCAAATACGACATGTTAATAAGAACGCAAAGTATCTGGAGAGTGACATGTATGTGCAGAAGCATGACATCGCTCACATTTTTGTGTGTTTACAGAAGTGAACATTGTTGTAGTTTGAGTGCTTGTGATGTGCGATACCATTGATTTCATTTCCAAGCCGATACGGGGTAAAACCTTAGGCTGGTATCGGTGATTTCACGGTTCTGCTGTCTCCATCCTTGCCAAAGCAAAGTGAACATTAGAGAGAGAAAGTGGGTTGGGTAATAGCATGTATTCAGCTGGGGGGTTACATTACCGGACTGTTTTACTAGCAACTGATATAAATAAAGACAATCAACATGATATTAACGCAAGATTTCCTGATTCCGGAGTCGCCACAGCTGATCTTTTGATCAACATACTGTTTTTTTGGCTCAAGATAATGCAGACTTTTATTAAATGGTCCTAATTTGGCAAAATGGGGTCATATTTATTTAGTTCTTCTACAATGTTTTCATTTCAACAAACTCACAATGTTTTTTGTTCTCCGACTTTAGAAATTATTAGCACCTCAGAGGAAGCCTACAGAGCAGCCTTTAAAATCAGCCAAGACACGATGACATCCACCCACCCAATCCGCCTTGGTCTTGCTCTCAATTTCTCTGTTTTTTTCTATGAGATCCGCAACTCACCAGAAAAGGCCTGTGAACTGGCTAAATCTGTAAGCATTGCTGAGAAATATCTTTTCTTGCTGTTTAAATAATTATTTATTTTTAAATGATTATATTACATTCATTTAATTCAGACCCCAACTGAGACTTTTGTTGTTGAATCTCGTAGGCTTTTGATGATGCCATTGCGGAGCTTAACACGCTGAGTGAAGATTCCTACAAAGACAGTACACTTATCATGCAGCTACTGAGAGACAACTTGACAGTAAGTTTAAATGTATTACACGATACACTATTATTCATTCACATTAACACGTTCATCCAACAGTCTATACTTGGATTTAGGAAAAGCATGCTCACTTTACATTGATACAGATACGCTGTGGCTTTTTTTTCACAGTTGTGGACTTCTGATAGCCAGTCTGAGGATACAGAGGATGCCAAAGATTGAGCTGAACCCCAATTGTCTCTTCTCGCCAGTGGCCATCATCATGACCATAAACACTGAGACCACCATAACCATAATTATTGTCCAGCTCTCCAGAATGCCTCTTGCGTCGGCTCACCTCTGTTAACTGGTATTTGTAGTAATTCAAGGTATGGGCATATAGGGGTTTTCCTTATGCATACTGTAGGTTTGTATGGTTCTAATGGTGGTGGGTTAACTCTTTAAAGTTAAAAAGCAGTATGCGTGTCAGTGGTTTTAGTTTTCTTACATCTTTTGATAAAGAAATATACCTCACAAGACGAAACATTGGCTGTTGAATGAAAGCAGGCTAAAATACCAAGGAAGGCCAAGTCTGAACACAAAGGTTGCATTCCATCACTGTCAAATGTTTAAGTTTCTACAGTTTAATTTACTTGTTTTTATATGATTTATGTTTGTGTATCGGTTACGAGGTATCAAAGTTGCAGTGACATACAAGCTTCTTGGTGTTTTGTGCCTCTGGGGAAAAAAAACTCCACATGCTACTTTTTTCAAATTGTGTTTTACTTGTCATGTTATCACATGTTTGTGATAGCAGAGCAAGTTCTTCCAGGTAAGTGGAATAAAACATTTTAACATTTTAATTCATCCATTAAACAGGCAATCTAGACCAGGGGTGGGCAAACTTTCTGACTCGTGGGCCGCTTTGAGTCAACAAAATTGTCCAGGGGGGCCAGAAAATATATTTAACACACAAACCCGATTTTATACTTACAATTCTAACATTCTGCATTGAATTACTTGTCTAATTTTATCTGTAAAAGTGTCATACTATCAGCTGTATGTTCTCATGTCCCTTTTTTTAGGAGCACTTTAAACATTAGATCACATCAAATTAAGAAATGTAATTTGATTTTTTTTTTTTTTTACTGAATAAGACATCCGACCAGCAAGTCATGTTGCCAGCTTGTATGTTAAAAGTTGAAATACTTAGAAAGCAACTGGCGGGCCGGATTCAAACACTTGACGGACCGCATGTGGCCCGCGGGCCGTGGTTTGCCCACCCCTGATCTAGACTGTTGACTGGAAAGTTGGATTTTTTTTAATGCAGTGTTCTGTCTGCAATAATCCATTGTATTGTCAGCAATGCTGTGGATTGTCAGCACCCGGGGGTATTTCTTAAAAGACCACAGTGTATGTTTTTAAACTGTAAGCCAGTCATTATAAATCAATTGTAATTTCTGTGATTCCTTGATGCAGTGAATCACATTGAAATGCGAAAAAAGTCATCTTCCAATTAAACATGAACGTGGTTTTGTCTTCTATATTTGTCATTTTTGAATGCTCTTTGCTGTAATTTTGAGTGGATGCACACCAGTGTGCAAATTATGGCAAATGTGCTCTTTTAAAGTGTAATTTTGAAATTTTTCCAGTGCGCTAAACTGATTTAAAAAAAAAAAAAAAAGATATATTCAACCCATCAGACAGAGTTAATTTGAGCTAGTAGATATCAGACAGCTTTTCTTCTCCACATCCGATCTGAGAAGAGTCAAACAGATGGATAAAGTCACCTGTGGGTATTGTCAGTTTAAAAAAATTATTTCACTAATCGGACACCGGAATAAATTTTAGCACAACTTAAATTTAACAGAGCAACGGTATTAGTGTGTGATTTAGCAAGAGTATTTCAACATAATTGGTAGAGTTTCACAGAAGTAGAAGTTCTGTTAATATTAAGTGTAATGTTTAGTGATTTAGTAATCACAAATCATTCCAAGTGTCTCAAAATACAGTACTATTTTGACCAAGTAACCTATCGAGTGAGTAATTAAAAATGAAGTATTAACCAGAAACTGAATAAAAAAAAACTGTTTTTGGGTCAAAGGTCATGCAAAAATATTGTAAGCTCCTATCAGCAAAGACAAACAGGACAGCCTTGGGATTATGTACTGTTGGGGACATCACATCAGGAGAGATGCCAGTTTATCACCTTGTGTGCGTCATACAAGATTCGTGAAGGAATGATGCAGAGAGTTATCTTTAGACACAAATCAGTCTGGCAAAACAACTATCTAAAGGAGGGATCGATCAGGAGCGAACGCTCTTTCACATTGCCGGGAGCTCAGGAGGACTTAGAAAGAGATTTATTTGGCTGTCCGGATCTCCGGGGACAGCAATTCTATTTTGTCTGATTTATTGTTCATCCAATTCTATTTTGTTTAATATAGTTTTCATACATTTTGTAAATATAATACCAAATTATTAGTTTTTTTCTTTTCCCATGACTGAAAAATAGGGAAATCAAATTGGCTTCACTTAAATATGTATATATAATAATATAATGTATATACAGTATAAACAACTATTCACACAATTCTGCATGCACGTTTTCGGAATGACTCAAACCCTCGATTTCATGACTGTGAGGCCAACATCCAAACCACTAGTCCACACTACAACATCACTTGTGTTATCAATACATTTTATTTTATTGGATTTACTTCATTTCTTCTTGAAAAAAAACAATCGGGCGAGGCTGCGTTTGAACACAACTGTTTGTGAACTGCTGAGATGATGAAATCCAACCTAACATATCGCGAGATTTCTGACGTCATACGTGATATCGACCGCCCAGTGGTTCGGACTGGTATTGGGAAACAACCTCCACCGACCTTCCTTTCATTCCTGTAATCCGTCTGCGTTGGGTGTGCTCCGTAGCTAGCCACGGCACACATTTTATTATTATGAAACAAACCAAAAGCTAGACCGCACACGCAGACATATTTTTATAAGAAAAAAAAATCGGTGAAGCAGGATTTCATTTGCCAACTCAAGCAACGCCAAGAGGGAAGAAGAACCATAGACGTAACGAGAAGGACGCTGGCAAGCTAACGTTAAGATAACCGCCATTACAGAAAGCGTGGGTAATAACTCAAGCCGCTGTGTTGAGCTCGTTTATGATTTTGGGGTTGCTCGTTAGTGTTAATTAAACACGTATCTGTGTAAATTTACAGACATTTTTTGTTCAGATTGAAACTGTGTAGATAGAAATTAGTGCTCCTTGAGCCGCATCAGTTAGGCCGCGCATCGATAGCTTACTGCTCTTGCTAGCTTAGCCCACGTTGTCACCTTTGGAGAGGAACGTGAGGAACGACTCGTTTGGGGCGGTTAGTGGTTGACGACAGGACAAAGACGATAACCGCTTCACATTGAAGATTGTGTTTTTCCAACGTATCACAGAGCGACACTTGCCATTACGTGTCTTTGGTGTCTGAACACGCGTCGTCGACATGAACCCCAGCGCGCCTAGCTACCCCATGGCCTCCCTCTATGTGGGAGACCTGCATCCAGACGTTACCGAAGCCATGCTCTACGAGAAATTCAGCCCGGCTGGGCCCATCTTGTCTATCAGGGTGTGCAGAGACATGATCACCCGTCGATCCCTCGGTTACGCCTATGTGAACTTCCAGCAGCCCGCAGATGGTGAGTGTTGCCGTTTTGGTCACGAAATGTGTTGACTCCATTTTGAACTTTTAAGGAAAATACACGTTCTACTTAGGCTACATAAAAGTAACACTCATGTATTAGAATTACAGACAGTTTTCTGTCGGTTTGATGCAGTGTCAATGTTGTCCATGTTGGATTTCTAAAAAAAAAAACGGTGTTTGTTTCAGCTGAGAGAGCCCTGGACACCATGAATTTTGATGTGATCAAAGGCAGACCACTTCGCATCATGTGGTCTCAGCGGGACCCCTCCCTGAGGAAGAGTGGAGTGGGCAACATTTTCATTAAGAACCTAGACAAGTCCATTGACAACAAGGCACTCTACGATACCTTCTCAGCATTTGGAAATATCCTGTCCTGCAAGGTAGGTGCAGCAACGTTTGCCTTTTGAGCATTTTGGTTTGTATGTTTGTGCTTGACATACTCACTACTACTTTGCATGACTTTTAGGATGCATAGCTGAACATCAATGTTGGTCAAATGTATTAAAATTGCATGGTGTTTGATTGTTACTCAAGTGGTCAAATGTTTCCTTTCAAGGTGGTTTGTGATGAAAATGGCTCAAAGGGTTATGGCTTTGTGCACTTTGAGACCCACGAGGCTGCCGAGCGGGCCATTGAGAAAATGAATGGCATGCTGCTCAATGACAGGAAAGTGTAAGTGGGAATATCATTCATGACCCATTGATTTAAAGATTTTGTTAAATATCTTACTAACGTGATCTTAATGAACTGCAAGCCCCTCTGAGTGTTTTTAATGAGTGACTAGACTACATTGCATTTTTCTCACAAAGTTCATTTGCAAAAACGGATACCCCACGTTTTATGTTTTGCACAACATGAAATATGTGTTTTTACAGGAAGAAATGAGAAAACTTGGGATATCTTTTTGCAAATTAACACCTCTAGTAATTTAACATTGGAACTAATTGACTTTTTGGATAATTCAGAGTAGAAAAGCACCAGAAATAAAGGTAATTGTGATTGATATTTTGTCTCTGATCAAAAGGTTTGTTGGACGCTTCAAATCACGCAAAGAGAGGGAAGCAGAGCTTGGGGCCCGTGCAAGGGAATTCACCAATGTTTATATCAAGAACTTTGGGGAGGACATGGATGATGAGAAGCTCAAGGAGTTGTTTGGAAAATATGGTAATTAAAAAGTAGCACAAACACTACCTAGATTAAAGCATGTTTGATTGTGCACATTAAATCGTATTCATTTGTGTATTTTCCTATTTGCTTAAAGGGCCAGCTCTCAGTATACGTGTTATGACCGACGAGAGTGGCAAGTCCAAAGGATTTGGCTTTGTCAGTTTCGAGAGACACGAAGATGCACAAAAGGTAAGGTTACAGTGTTGTTAGTGTTTAAGATATTGTCCAATGTCTTAATGTGTTGTGAGTTTCTTTCAGTGGCTCTGTGTATGTATTTTTAGGCTGTGGATGATATGAATGGTAAAGAACTAAACGGCAGACAAGTTTATGTGGGCCGTGCACAGAAAAAAGGGGAGCGCCAGAACGAACTGAAGCGTAAATTTGAGCAGATGAAACAGGATCGCATGACCAGATACCAGGTTTGTTTGCCTTTATTTCAAGGAAAAGAGTATACCTGGGCATGTTTGAATGGGTCTACTACATGGAAGTGATTATGACTGATAAATTCATTATTTCTAGGGCGTCAACCTGTATGTGAAAAACCTGGATGATGGCCTTGATGATGAGCGTCTGCGTAAAGAATTCTCTCCATTTGGAACAATAACTAGTGCTAAGGTGAGTAGATAATGCAGTTGGGCTGCGTGAACATATAGAACCAGTGATGAAATCATGATGGTGCTTTACAAAGAGTTGGCGTTGACGCTGTTCTTGTCCTCCTCAGGTTATGATGGAAGGCGGACGCAGCAAAGGCTTTGGCTTTGTGTGCTTTTCTTCTCCGGAAGAGGCCACCAAAGCCGTAACAGAGATGAATGGCCGTATTGTTGCCACTAAACCATTGTATGTGGCCCTGGCTCAACGCAAAGAAGAGCGCCAGGCCCATCTAACCAATCAGTACATGCAGAGGATGGCCACAGTCCGCGCTGTGCCCAACCCTGTCCTTAACCCTTACCAGACTGCTCCACCTTCTGGCTACTTCATGGCGGCTATACCTCAGGTGATACTAAATGACTCGCCTCCCTTTTGAAGTACATATTTTTGTATGGCATAAGAGATACTCATGATAGTTTGTCTCCTTCAGGCCCAAAACCGTGCTGCATATTACTCTGCCAACCAGCTAGCTCAGCTGCGTCCCAGCCCGCGATGGGCTGCTCAGGGAGTGCGTCCACAGCGTAAGTTTCAACATTTTCAACATAATGAATGCTGGTTTAATTCATGTATATTTTCATTAGTGTTCAAAAGCTATAAAATGGTTTTAATTCCCTGCAGACTTCCAGAACATGCCCAGTGCCATGCGCCCGTCGGCTCCCAGACCCCAGACTTTCAGCACGATCCGTCCTACCGCAACCACCAACACCCAGGTCCCACGTATGATGGCTTCTCAACGCATGCGTGAGTATACCAGTTTGTTTTTTGGTCACTGGCTTGATGTTTAAATTGGAGGTAATCCGTTCGTTGTCCCTCGCCCCCAGCCACCCAGGCCCTCAGCCAGCGTCCTGCCAGCGCTTCAGCCACTGCCGCTCCAGTGCGGGCCATGCCCCACTACAAATATGCTGCCGGAGTTCGCAACCCTCAGCAGCACATGGCCTCCCAGCCACAAGTCAACATGCAGCAGGTTCATAGTCTTTTCTTTCAATTTTTATTAGACTGTCACTCTAAATATTCCGAATTGATAGTTAAGGATACAAAAGATGAAGTGAAACTTGGAGAAAGTGTTAACAGATGTGTACTTTTCATCTTAGCCGGCTGTCCATGTTCAAGGACAGGAGCCCCTGACCGCCTCCATGCTGGCTGCTGCCCCTCCTCAGGAACAGAAACAAATGCTGGGTCAGTACAGTACATTGTCCGCTCATTTATTTTAGACGTGTTAGTGGCTGCAATATAAAGCTCACATTGATCCTGTTCTTCCCTCAGGTGAGCGACTGTTCCCCCTGATTCAGACCATGCACCCCAGTCTGGCGGGCAAGATTACTGGCATGCTGCTGGAGATTGACAACTCTGAGCTTCTTCACATGCTTGAATCGCCTGAATCTCTGCGCTCAAAGGTCTGTAAATAGTGTTACAATACTCACTAGAACTGTTATATATTTTCATATGCAGTGGTTTATTGAGTCTTGTTTTGATATAGGTGGATGAGGCTGTTGCAGTGCTCCAGGCCCACCAGGCCAAGGAAGCTGCTCAGAAGTCCACCACGCCCGCTGGTGTTCCCAGTGTCTAAGGTGTGTGAATTTTGTTGGACAACATTGCTGTAATATCTTATTACAATACATGTTTAACAGTTAATTTCCTTTCCCCGTAGATTGAGCAATTTGAAACCTGCTTCACCGATGGAAAAAGAGAAAAAAATTTAAACATTGAAAAATCCAAAACACAGAAAACATCGCAAAATGATAAATTTTTTCTTAAAAAAAGAAAACTATTTACTCTGCCAGGTCTAGGAAGGGTTTGACTAGACCTTGATCATAAACAAAAAAGTATTGAAAAAAAAAGCAAAATCATCAAAATTCAATTGTAAATGTGAATGCATTCCTCTTTTATGTCATTTTACTGTGTCAGTGCCATGGACTAGAATATTAGTCATGGCACAGGATGGGGTTACCAGAGCATTTGGAAAGTTTATAGTAAAATGCTGGTTAATAAATTGTCATTCAAAATGTCTGTCTGGATTCATTTTCTGCATTTTCAAATTATACCTGTTGGTTGATATTGTCTTAAGACTGTTAACTTGTATCAGAAGGCTGTAATTCCATGGTTTAAAGGGGAACTGCACTTTTTGCCCATCATTAACAATCCTTATGTGAGACACCCTATTACTGTAGCAGCTAGCATGGAAATGCTTAATCTCGCTGACAAACAAGAGCCCTCGCTTATTGTTAGACTTAACACAGACAGAAGACTTTCGCTTCAAAGATGCAAGATGGTCTTTTGCCATGTACATTTTTTTTTTTTACCTGAGGAATGGAGCACTCAGCATCCCAATGAGAGCGGGAGTCGTAAGTGCTGTCGCTGCAATTATTGAAGGAACTAGCATACGTATGTGTTTCAAGAAGTTTTGTTAGTGTTTTAAATCATCAAAACACGGCGAGGTACAACAATGACATGTTACCACTGTATGTTTTAATGCATGATCACATGTATATCAAACATGCAATGCTTTAATTTTTTTTAAAGAGGGCTTCATAGTCAAAATAGGTGTATCCAATGAGAGCATTGTAAGCTAGCTCATATTAACTCGTTTTCTCAAGGTATAATGCACAGGCAATGGAAATAAATGTGTTCATGTTTCACATAAGGATTGTGAATGCTGCTCAAAATTCCAAATTAAGTGCAGTTCCCCTTTAAAGTCTGGATTTAGAAAATGGTGGATCTTTGTGTGATACACACTTGTCAGTTATTGGCATATACTCAGGATTTAGTTATTTTGGGCTATTATACTTACTGTACATGGGGGTGGAGTATAGGAGGGAAAGGACTGTTGGAGAAAATGGGTCAAATGAATAATAATTTATGTAGCTAAATGCATGATTAACAGGAATAGAGAGACAGAAAGAGAGGAGTCGACAGTTCTATTCATTCAGCGTCCTTGATTGTGACTTTGTTGAACAAATACTGTAGCCTTAGATGGCTTGAACAGCACACACAATAATGGCTGTAAAAATATTGTAATGATTTACTGCACCAGTAATTTCCAAGTCTAATCAGATGCTGGATACTTTGCCTTCAAAATAATTTTTTAGCATATTTTAGCATGTATGTTATTGTTTTTAGTTCATTACATTCTTCAGTCACATTAAAGTGTGAAGTGAGATATAGTTTTCCCACCTCCTTTTTGTCCTTATGTGAAAAAGAACGCAGTATTATTTTTTTTGCTCAAGTATGGATTTGGATTTACGTTAAAATAAATTTGATTGGTAAATGGGCCCTGATATGAGCGCATGCAACAAAAACCCGATCCAACTCTCGCGATATGATTTGAATTTGTGAGCTGGGGGGACAACAGCTTGAACTGAGCCTGGTATGTCTTGTTCGCGCACTGGGTGCTAGCGGAACACAGACGTGAGTCCAGACTAAAAAGCAGTACTAGCAGTAGCGGGGAGTACTTTATCACTCATTGTTTTTCTCTTATACAACATTTTGTTTTTCTTCACTGTCACTGTGTCTGGAAGAAGAGCAACGTGCAACAGACGGTATGTTCTCATCGTTTCTTGCTAACCTTGTTAGCCTGATGCTAACGCTAAGCCGTGTTTGGAAACCTTATATCGCTCAAGGACAGCGCAGACAAAATTACAATGTATGTAAATATAGCTCCAGTCGTGTCATGTGATCTTTATTTCTCGCAGAGCCGACTTTTGTTATTAATTTGAATTGGCATGAACATGGTAAACTGTTCCACATCATTCTGGAGAAACCAAAGCCCGTCAACATTGTTTCTGTCTTCCTATTGCATCATCAATCATAACAGCAACTCATTACTAATTGTTTATTTGAATTAATTACCAATGTAACATTCTATAAAACTGTGTTTAATCTGAACCGCCACTGTCACTGCTGCCCGTCTGTAAAAAGTATTTTTTGAACACTACAGAATCTATTGGTCATATAGAAATTATTTTGAAATATCTGTGTGTGTGTGTGTCAGGAAACATTGACTATGTTTACATGAACACATTTTTCTGTATAAACTGGAATTTTATAAATACAGCAAAATTAAATCTTACTTTTTCAAGCAATAGGTATATATTTATGTTTACATGTCAATTAGAATATTTCCAATGTTGTTGGTAATAATAATCTCAAGACGTCAAATAGAAATGACATGCCAGATAAAATAGTATAAGGTATCGTGTGCCCTCCTAATACAATGGTATGGGAAACATCACATTAGTAATAGATAGCTGTAAAACACCAACAGAGTGATGAAGATTGAAAAAGTACTCTATGCATTTTGTGTCCTACTCACAGTATTTTGTTGTCAGAAATATTGTATTTACTTTGAACTTTGAATTCACCTGTTTTGTGTTAAGGATATCTTTATTGTGCCTACTCAGAAATTAATTAATGAATGAATTTCGCTGGATGCTATCCAGACCGGTGTTTTCCCAAAGAGGTCATCAGTACAACATGATCTGTGTGTGTTTTTGTGTTTGTCACGACCTGTGACTGACCTGCCTTATTGTAAACACAGCTGCATGTTGCAGGTGTTGGTCTGGTAAACCCAAAGGGAAATACATCGTCAGTGCGGTACATGCAGTAAAAAAAACGGCATCAAATCAGTAGAAACCAATTCAATTAAAGTGCACGGAAACATTGTGTTTTACTCATCTTTAAAGTTGGATTAACACATCTAAAATACTAGATTGGACATACCAGATTCCTCTTGCATGTACTCGTATACACTTTAATTAATCAGTCACCGTTGCCAGTGGTGCCACCTGAGGGTTCCCCTACGATTTTCTGAAGATGTGGTGGCATTGGACTGGCTGCCGCTATGTCGTGCTGCTGCTCCAAAAATATCATGGTACATGCTAAGGTTTATATAGCCCAGCCCTAGCAGCCAGGCATACTATCTGCCTAACTACACAAGATAAAAAAACATTAAATAAAGGTTACAAATACGGCCTCACAACTGCTAAATTGCTATGCGTTATACACTATACTTAATTTTGTATGTGCTGATTTGAAGACAGGAAAATGTGACACTGTGTTCTTATGTGAACCATTTATATATAATCCAATGAAAGTGTAATGCACTGTTAATCAATTGCTTTAGGTAACAGTTTTAAATATTTAACTGTTGAAATGAAAAATGTCTCAGGAGCACTTACACCTCAATAGTATAGTGACATTGTTTTGCATATTGTGTCTTTTGCTAGGTTTTGTTGCAGCTGTTTCTCCCCCAGTGACTAATTTTCCGCAAACATTCGGCTGTTAGATGTGACCACGAGGTTGATCAGGAGAAGCCACCATGTCTTAAGCACAGAGGGGCCTTCTGGAGCCCTACCCCCTCCCCACCCTGGACCACCTTCCCCCTCACCCATCCATCACCTTAGTCCTTCTCTCAGCTCCATTCAACTCCCAGATCTCCCTGCACATGTGAGGGACAGGTTACCCTGCCCTGCCTCCTCAGTGGCCGATCCCTCCCCTACTCCAGGAGAAATGAGCCTGCATAAGCACCATCAGTTTGGTAGTGGTGGGGTAATGGGCTCTGACCGGGATCTCCAATCCACAACCTCCACCATTTCCCTGTCGTCTGTGAAGAAGGCTCCCAAGAAAAGACGCCTATCCCTGGCTTCCCTTTTTAGATGGCGGGGACGGGAGGCCAAATCCATACGGCGGAAGTCTCGAGAGCTGCATAACCCTGGTTCAGGAGGACTAACAGGGGTGGATGGTATTGCTAACATCGAGAGCATCCATTCCGAGATGTGTTACGATAAGACATCTACCCTCTTCACTGTGGTCGGGGCTGAAGATGCCTCAGCTGCAGCTGCCGCCAGCTCATCTGCCTCTGGAACTTCTTTCTTGGCCTGCACATCATCTTTCTCCAAGCAAGGGGGTGGGGTAGGAAAAGAGCTTTTAGAGTGTCCCCTGTGCCTTCTGCACCACACTAAGGAGAGTTTCCCAGAGATTATGACCTGTCACCACCGCTCCTGCATTGACTGTCTACGGCAGTACCTGCGCATTGAAATTTCAGAATCACGTGTCAACATTAGTTGCCCTGAGTGCTCGGAGCGTTTCAACCCACATGATATCAGTATGATTCTTAATGACCGTGGCCTGATGGAGAAATACGAGGAGTTCATCCTCAGAAGGTGGTTGGTGGCTGACCCTGACTGCCGTTGGTGTCCTGCACCTGATTGCGGGTAAGAAATGTGTTTATTTCTGCATTCAGTTTGATGCATGGATTGTCGCCATATTGTTATATAACCATTATCTATATACAGTAAATAAATGTCATGATATGTTTTGTTTGTTTTCTGCTAGGTATGCAGTTATTGCCTTTGGTTGTGCCAGCTGCCCCAAGATCACATGCGGGAGGGACGGTTGTGGTACCGAGTTCTGTTATCACTGTAAGCAGATATGGCACCCCAACCAGACTTGCGATGCTGCACGACAACAGAGAGCCCAAAGCCTTCGCCTGAGGACAATTCGTACGTCGTCTCTCAGCTATAGCCAAGAAAGTGGAGCTGCAGGTTGGCAATCGAAGCACACATAGGCTATATTACTATCTGCTATGTCATCATGGCAAATGTGGACTCTTCACCCTTTCCCCACATTAGCTTGCTAGTCCACACTGCAGTTTTTAAATCATTTAACATGAAAATGAAGATTGAATTAATGGCCGAGTTTGCCTTGAGTCGTTATGATCCATGTGACAATAGTGTAATAACTCGATTATACAATCTGTCATGTATTAAATTAACCCCTTCCCCTACCCCTTAAAACCTAGAGCCAAGGCAAAGAAGCCACTTGATTATCATTACATCATCACCCTTCACCCTTGTAACATTTATTGCAAAACAACTCTAATAAATAACAGCTGACAAGGAGCACTATAACATTTATAAAAACAGAATGTATCAAATATGCACGTATAATATAAATAAGAATACCACAAACTTAATCAACAAATGTATAAACCTTATCAAGCATCATTTCAGCTTGATATGGTTTATTTGGCCTTGCTCATTTATGAAATGCTGTACATTGCAGTGAAGTTGTATCGATGTGAGCCAGCTAGCGACAAGCAACAATTCATTAAGGATTGTGAATGATGGGCAAAGTTCCCCTTTAAGCAAAAATGTGCTAATCAGAGCAGACAAACCAGTACCATTACTGTACTTTTAGGACATATTTTTACGGTGTTGGTTGGTTTTCAGATACCACATTGAGGGGTATCCAGACGTTGGCGGTCGCCTGTAATTTACCAAATGATTTACCCTTAAACAAATCTTTCTGGTTGGTGATTGCTATTATATTCTGTTGCAAGACAATATTGACTTGTTCTTTTTCTTTTTGTTTTATTTTGTCATCCTGTCCTCAGCTGATGACATCAAGCCATGCCCACGCTGTGCTGCTTACATCATCAAAATGAACGATGGCAGTTGTAACCACATGACTTGTGCAGTCTGCGGCTGTGAGTTCTGCTGGCTTTGTATGAAGGAGATCTCAGACTTGCATTACTTGAGGTTAGTATGTGCATACAAAGGATGAAGTAGGATTCGCAAAGTAGGATTCCTTATTTATAAATAGTATATTTTTATAGTTAGAGCATAGAACACGTGTTTACGACTTTGTAAATTCATTTTTTTTAACATTATTGGAGCAAATAAATAAAATAACACCCTATAGTGACTTTTACACTGTATTACCCAATATTGTATAGTAGACAGACATAGTAACAAAAAGTAAGGCATAAATCACATTGCAATGACCGCGTCTTCATGCAGTGCATCAGTAATATAAATGTCTGACACATACTGACCAGTATAAAATACTACTCTAATGCCATTGTTTGTGGTTAAGGACCAGTCACTCACACTCTTTACCAAAGACGCTGCTCTTTACACTGCTAGCATTCAGCTAAACACAGTCAATCTAGCTAGCTGACATCTCTTCCAAGGCCCTGCTCCTTAAAGGCACACACAACAAGTCACAGATATTGCACCACATATCATGTTTTCTGAATGCCTTAGTTGTATTTTTATTCATTTAACCATTTGTATGCTTGGAAATGGCAATTTAGGCCACATCATTTGACAGAGGAGTGCAATGTGAGCTATGGCTCATTTGCATAAAACAGGATAACCCTCCAAAACCAACTGCTCTGAACGGGGCTCTTTAGAAAGAGTTTTAAATGTGCTGTAATTCTTGATCCTTAAGGTATTTTGACTGAAGCGTGCCATAGTAATTTGTAATTTTGCAACGTGAATTTCATGTATCTCTTTCTCAGTCCGTCAGGGTGTACCTTTTGGGGTAAGAAGCCATGGAGCAGGAAGAAGAAGATTCTTTGGCAACTGGGAACACTTGTTGGTGCCCCTGTCGGCATTGCACTGATCGCTGGCATTGCTATCCCCGCCATGGTTATTGGCATCCCTGTATATGTTGGAAGAAAGGTGAGACCTCAAATATTCAGATTAGTTTGTAATACAGCATTGAAGTTTCCCTCATTTGGTGTGTAATTTGCCTCAAAAGTTTGAGATAAACCTATTGACATAACATTTAATCAAGAGCTGCTCTCACTATGCCTTACTGTTGACATTCACTGCAGTTTTTCCCCATGACAATGTACCTTAAAAGTTTTATTAGAATATAATACGCCTATATATTTCACTATTGGGCCATTTACTAATATGACAAAACATTTTATACGTAATGAGAAATTGATGAGGTGACTTTTAATTTACCCCCCCTTTTCTATCCTAGATTTACAATCGCTACGAAGGTAAAGATATCTGCAAACACAAGAGGAACCTGGTGATAGCAGGTGGTGTTACACTGTCTGTCATTGTGGCACCAGTGGTTGCAGCAGTCACTGTCGGTCAGTTTACTCTTCATTTCTTGCACATTTTTCCATCCTGTGACAAACTCATAGCTCTTTATTGCCAAATCTTTGACTGTGCTAGAATTCTACTTGCTTAATATTAAAGTTGATTGAGGAGATATATGTTAAAGTGCTTTGAAATCTTACTTTACGAAAGTCCTAGGTTTGAACATAAATGAAAGGATATGAAAATTGGGGCCTCTTTTTTTGTTCATAGTCTAACTGTTTTTCATATGTTGTTGTCTGCTTCAGGCATTGGTGTTCCCATCATGCTGGCATATGTATACGGTGTGGTGCCCATCTCGCTGTGCCGTAGTGGGGGCTGCGGTGTCTCCGCAGGAAATGGAAAAGGTGTTCGCATAGAATTTGCTGATGAGAATGACATGAATGTTGCCACTGGGACTGCGGCCACTGGTAAGGCCAGGACCCTGCACACCACTACACTGTTCATATCACACCCTTGTTGCTGCAAACCAAAAAAATACCTTTTGCTGGCCAACCACTTATCCTCGTGGAACTCCACAAGTGACACCACTGTACTCAGAGGTCTGATCCAGGAGATAAGATCGTAGCCAAGAAAGTACCTGAGCGGTAGCACCAATAGTTCCGGTTATATAGTGTGATTGACGGTATGGAAGGCAGCACTGAGCTCTATTAATAATAATATTGAGGAGGTGTCACGATCCATAGATGACAGAAGATCGTTTGGTTGTATTTCGTCAGGCTATACGAACATGCCGGGCGGATCTCAAGTTTGGTCGCACACCATTTGCGCTCCATCCTCAGACATAATTGTTTAAGTTTTCATAACCATGTTGTGGTCATCTTTTTTTGTAGATTCAACATTAGCGACGGACACCAGGAACAACCCCAGTATATGTGAAGGTAGTGTTGGGGGTCTTACAAGCAGTTTAAGTGCCAGTGGCAGCCAAATGGACCGACTTGGGGCCATCAGGGACAATCTAAGCGAGACGGCATCCACAATGGCCTTTGCAGAAGCCAGCATCACAGGAAGCCTCTCCAGCAGTGCCATGGTCCACTACCTTAGCAGGTACAGCACATAGTCCATTCATTTTTTTTTTAGTTATTTTTCCCACTTTTCCAGGTTCTGGGTTGTCCCGTTTAGCATCTTTCAATGTTTTTGCCCACAAGTGGGCATCTGAACTACCCTGTCATGTTGGATTGGAAGACCCTACCAAGGGTGTAAAATCTACTTTCTAATATGATGGCAGGTTGGAGGTGCAGGCTGATGTGCAGAAGGACCATTACAGCCTGAGTGAGTCGGGTTCCGTCAGCTTGGGAAAATTCAGCGACAGTGCAAGTACTAAAGCGTTGGCTGGATCCATTCTTAATACCCACATTCCCTTTGACAGGTAGGTCGTCTTTATTTGAGCAGAGGTAAGCAGCATGAAACTGTTGTTCTTTGTGTAAACACTCAGCAAACAAATGCAACACTTTTGCTCCCATTTTTTCATGAGCTGAATTAAGTTAAGCAGTACAAAATACACAATATAAAAAAATGAACAAATTACCAAAATAATTAACAAATCAACAATTTTACCCAGAGTTATATACAAATACAGTTTGCAGATAATATGAAATGAGATGAAATATATGACCAGTCTATACACTATGAGATCTTGCTAGTGAGTTAATATGAGGCATTATAGAAATACTTCACTTAGAACTTAATATATTGCACTTAGAGCAGGGGTGGGCAAAGTACAGCCCAGGGGCCACATCCGGCCCGCCAAGTGTTTGAATACGGCCCGCCCAATCTTTCCAAAGTATTTCATTTAAACTCAACATACAACCTGGCATCATGGCCTGAGCCAACCTTTTGATGGTTTTATCAATTTTGTTTTTTGACATGGTCTGTTGTTTACAAAGTGTCCCTGAAAAAAGGGACACAAGCACCTAATAATAATAATAATAATTATTATTATTATTAGATTCTTAGATTATTATAATTATTGTATTAATGCTAATTATTATATTAATTATATGTAATATTATTGTTATATTTGCATATTTTACATAATAATAATATAATTATATTTTAATTTTATTGTAATTATTATATTTTATTATTTTCAAAATATTTAAATATAAATATAAAATAATAAATAATAATAGCAGATTGCATGACAATTTTACAGATACAATAATACCAACTGTTACGTGTAAAATATATAGTCTGCCCCCCCCCCCCCCCCCCCCCCCCCGTAAATTTTGTCATATCAAGAGCAAAAAGTTTGCCCACCCCTGACTTAGAGCCTTAATATTGCACGTGGAGTCACAAATAGTTACAAATCATCACCTAACAATACGGGTATTTACCCCTTTTTGGTCAGGATTATTTTCTTAGGGTTTTTGTGTCCACCAGCAATGAAAAATTGTTGTCTGTCCGCCTTTTAGTGCTCTTTTTATGTTTCCACGGTTGTGCTGTCTCCATCTATGCCAAACACAGCAAATAGTAAACAGGAAGTAGCGAAAGCGGGTTGGATAATACCAAGTATTCAGCCGCAGGGGGTTACTATAAATAAATAAAATCAACAAGATATTAACTTATTGTTATTGAATTGGAATAATGTGATTATTATGGCCTTTTAGGTTTTACATAATTGAGTTTAGCTGATAAAAAATGGGCAAAAACTACACTTCTGTTGAGTATTTCTCTAGTGTTAACTGGTAAATCTGAAAAAAAATACAAATTAAGAAATATGTGACAATATACAGTATATACTACAATCTAATGGCATGGTAACGCTGGTGTTTTTGCGATTGTCATCTAAATCATCGTCCTCCTGTGTTCTCTCCAAGAGATGGGAACAGTATGGAAGTCCAGGTTGACATTGAATCCAAACCCGCCAAATTACGGAACCACAGTAGCAGCAGCAGCGTAGAAGATGGCGCCCAGGTTGGCCGCTGTGGCTGGACCAGCCCCTCTAATGACCGCACGTTCTCAGAGGGCCGAGGAACATCTACCAATTGGGTCAAAGAAGCATGTTGCCCCTTGTCTTCCAGCTTAGGAGGCAAAAAATGCAAAGGCAAACTGCGCAAGACGGGCGGCGGCACGAAGATCAACGAGACGAGAGAGGACATGGACACTCACCTTTTGGAGCAACGTAGCACCAACTCTTTAGAGTTTGACTCTCCTTCTCTGAGCAGCAGTCTGCCCTCCGTTTCCGACTCTCACTCCAGCCACTTCTCTGAGTTCAGCTGCTCTGATCTGGACACCATGAAAACATTATGTAACCACGGTCCCGGTGGAGGCGACCACCACACCCGCTTCGCCACCGTTGGCCCCTTACCCGAGGTGGAGTACGACCGTCTGGAAACCTGTCCTAGTTCTCGGACTTCCTGCCAGGGTCTTGGTGCCGCTGCTCCTCATTCACCCAACTCCTCGCTTGCTCACGCAGAGCTTCCGACGCTTTGCTTTATCACAGAGGAACATGGCAGCCTGGTGTGCCCTGCTAAGCTACTAAAGGAAACCAACAACAATCACCACCAATCAGAACACGCCACTCAAACCCAGCAGTCCAACTCCTGCATACACACGGATATATTAAATATAACACCTTAAGTGCTGCGGCTTTTTCATTCCGGAAAAAATAACATTTCACAAAATGATTTCAATCCGTGGAGAACCACTGTGCCACTTTCTATCATTCATGCCTTTTGGCTGGAGGAATCGTACCCACATCGTTCTTGAAAGCCCTTGGAACTTCTTGATGGCCATTCCCTGACTTGAAATGATCGAAAGAAATGTTTCTTCTATTTACAAGACGACTCATTCAGACGGGAACTTCTTTTTGGTGCCTTCGTGAAGCATTTTGTGTTCTGTGTCTTAAGAACCCCAGACCATGAATGTCTGCGTCAAGGGGGCGGGGGGGAGGACGGAGAGTTCCTCTCATAAGGAACATACTGAGACATGGTGAACTTGGTAAATGAAGACTTTTCAATGGCCTACCAAAGACCGCACTCAGGCTCTTGTTAAATCTTTTTTTTTTTTTTTTTCTTAGTCCAGTCCCCTTTTAGACGTGTTATGTGTTTTACAAAAATGGGGATCAAGAACTACATTGAGACTAGTAACCGAAGACACACAGCGGCCAAAAGGCACATGCACTGTTATTTCTTATATTGTTCATCTGCAAGATTCATAAGGCGCTCTTCTTCTAACGAGTTGTCTGTTAATTTCCCTTGCAGTCTTTGTGCTGCCAGTTGGTGCTGCTATGCTGACTTGAGGTCAAACGGTATTTTCTACACTTTTTTTTTTTTTTTTTTTTTTTGCTTCAGCCTGCCTTTACTGCTCAGAGGCTGCATCGCGACCTCCGGCATGGCTCAGGTAAACTCTTTATCAGGTGGATAAACACACTTTGAATTGTATGTCAAGTCTACATTTGTTACGGATTTAAACGTTTCCTTCTGCAGTACTGCGTTATCGGCTGTATCTGTACGCAGTATCTATACCACACAAGGTTTTTGTTGTGCTTTGTTCATCAGCAAAACTGGTCCTTACTTAACACACCAGTGCCAGATATAATTGCAGAGACCCTTAAGGCAGGGGTGTTTACACCGGGCACATTCTGAAAGTTATATTTTAATAAGAAAAATCAGCAAAAATGTATAAATCTGCAGTAATTTTACACTAGTATGAGAAGAAAATTAAGCTGAGTTGAAATATTTGGAAGGAGGGGCAAAGAGCTTTTTCACCTTTGTCACACAAAGATGAGATGCATTTTATTGACTATACGTAACTTCTTAGCCCACCTATATGTGTTTACAGAATATTAAAGCGGCCCTCTGTGGGAAAAGTTTGGACACCCCTGTCCTAAGGTATTTGTTTTTGGAGTTTGCATTGTTTTATGCATAAAAATGCATATCAAAATTAAAAAATGTAAAAAAAAAAAACATGACATTTTTGTTTATTTACTTCGATTTGTGCAGACAAAAATTTATTAGGGCTATTTTTCGATGTAAAATGTATGTATGTATATATATATATATATATATATATATATATTTAAAATCAAGACATGCAAGCAACATTCCTAGTGCTAGTATCATGTTCCTTGCTGTAAAATAGGTTATGCATTTTTTTCTCATAGTAATATTTTGTGACCCACATAGTGTTTCATAGGTATGTCACTGTGCTAATTCAACAACAAAAATGTATAAGCTTTATCTTTTTTTACAGGTTCTCAGCAGGAGCTGGAACCTATCCCAACTGGCTTAGCTCATTAGAGCGGAATAAACCCCGGACTGCTGTCCAATCAATTACAAAGTCATACTTCCTGCCCATTATTAATGGCTGCTTAAAGAAACACAACATTTGGGTTAGTTTTAAGCTGTATTTTCAGAAGTTGAACAGATATTGTTGCCATACGGCACTTAACAGTACTAAAGAGGATCATGCAGATCTACAATATGTCTTCCATAACAATAATACAGCATATAAGATTTAGAACTTTGTGGTCTTCCCGTACAGCAAGGAATGTCTTAATTAGCCCAACGTCAAATTCCCTGAATGTCATGCTCATATATCAACATTCCGATATTATGAAAATTACCAGTCAGGTCACCTGTACTGAAAAAACTCATTTTAGACCCAATTTACTAGTATACTCAAGTTCAATAGTTCTCTGAATCTGTGAATACTTAAATGAATAGTGGTACAAAAGTAATTCTCTGTAGCAAAATTGCCTTTTAAAGAAAAATATATTTTTATGCAATCACTTTAAACTTAGTCTCAGGTCATTTACAGTACAGCGCAATTAAAGTCAATGTGTTTCCATTTGAATATATTGCTTTGGGACACATTTTGCAGCAGCCTGCACACAACAGTTTTGCATAGACCCGAGAGGTGTGGTGGTGCAGCAGCTGATCCGGGCGGATGAGGTGGACGGTTCAGATGTATATGTTGGCCAGGTTCTGAACGTCATTCTTGGTGAACTCTGTGCTCTCTACAGCTGACAGGTGCTCAAACAGCTGATGCACATGGCTGCGTTCGTCCTTCTCCAGCAGCATCAATGCAACCTGAGGAAACAGCAAAAACATAATTACATATATATTCATTCACTATACGGTGTGGATATACAAAAAAAATCAGATTAATAATTTTTCTAATTAATCATGATTAATCACCACGCGCAACTATGTTTGAAGTACTTAATTTAATACTTAATAATAAAATACCCATTGGCAAAAAACTTGCAGCTACTTTTTATACTAAACAAAGCTCCTCTTACCGAGAACCTGTCAGCAGTATGTAGATGACTGAGGTGTTGGTAAACTAGGTTCGGGTCCTTCTCCAGAAGGTTCGAGTCCAGCACCTTCACGATGAAGCTCATGGTCTGCCCGTTGAGGTGAGTACTCAAAAACTGTGGTAGCTTCTCTGGGTCTGTTGAAGCCAGCATGTCGGCGCACGCCGCCATGTTGCCGCTGCCGCAGGCGTTGTTTAAAGCTTGGCCGAATTCGTAGGCGTTGGTTGGTTGCACTTTGGTGCTGAACTCTTCCCTGAAGCAATTATCGGAGCTCGGAACAACTGATGCTTCATGATCACTATCCACCTGAGGGGGACAAAGGATAAGACAGGAAGTGGGTTTACAGCATTCTGTCCCATTTTACATGTATAATATAGTATATACAGCATTCATATTCTTTATGTTACAAAGAAAATAATTACATGGACAGGATAATTACCGGGCAATGTAATACCTGAAAAACAGGTCAAGCAACAAAAACCGGGCGTGGTATTCACTTACAAAATAAACAAGGTTGCTTGATGAAGTTAAATGCACACATTATTACATGATAAGAGTATATACTAAACTCAAATACTTTAGATTATTAACCGGGTGTAATATCATGCAAAGCCTTGCCATAGACTCCATTATATCTGTTAAAATAAATTAATCTAGTTAACACGGTTAACGTACATTCAGACAAGGGTTTGAACCCTTGGGCTGTGGACCTGTGCCACGTTTTTACCTCTGTAATGGGGATTATCTTCCTGGGTTTATCCAGACTTTGCTTGACTAGAATTGTAACCTCCTCCAGCTCCTTCTCTGCTTCCTGCACGTTGGGGTCCTGCTGCAGCACCTCCTGCAGGTCTGAGCTGCATGCCAGGTAGTCCTGTGACACGGAACAACATTCAAACATAATAAAAATAATAATAAAAATAGTAATGCGGGTTTACAGCATTCAGTGGTTAGGAACGCACGCCCATAAATTCTTTTAAAATATATTCTTGTAACAAGACTCCCCCCAAGAACTAGTTAAGATTGCGTGGGAGCATACACCGTATTTTAACATCTTAAGAGAACATTGTAAGGTTGACAAGATGGTTGAGTAGTCGAACCATGTCAAAACAACACCAGCAAACTCAATTATCATTGCTACACGCCGCCATTGCTGTTTTCCCATCGTGCAACACATTTGTTGGTGTGCTGCAATAACATCAGCCCCCCTTTGGGCTCTGGGTCTTCTGGCGGTCAAAGGCAGCATTGCAGGGACAGCCCCCATTATCTATGCTGCTTGTCCTCCAATTAAATGGTTTGCACAAATGAAATGCATTATGGGAAAACTTTTTTTAATTTTCCATAGGCTTGTATTGGTACATGTTTGTACATTTCTGAGGTATACCTTTTGAGTAGTTAAGTTCATGTGTGATGAGTAATGTTTGTAAGATGCTCCCGTGAGTCAGACTGTTATATTATTACACTGTTATACGTATATACAGACCTCCTGTAATATATAGTATACGTATAAGTACAAATCAGTATTACGTATGGTAGGAACAGAACTCGAACTTAAATAAATTGTAAACAACGCATGCAAATTGAAGAAGAACACCTCTTGGATAGACGTTCCTCATGGCCAGCTCTTCTCACCTTAAGGCCTTTGTTGGCCATGGCTCGTCTGAAGAAGGCCTTCTTATTACTTGGCTCCAGTTTGAGTGCTGCATCACATTCCTGTTTGGCCTCCATGAATCGCTCCAGTTTCAAGAAGCACAAGGCTCTGTTGATGTAAACACACACACACACACCACTTGTGACTTTTGTCTCTCATCGGCATTTTAACTATCATGTTCTGACTAGGGCTGGGACAATGCGTCGATGTCATCGATGACGGCATCAAATCGCAGCGGGGGAGTCGGGGGAGAAGAAAATATCTCGCAATAGGATGTAAGTTTTCAATTTTTTTTTCTTTCCTTGTTTGCAATGACAGCACCAACGCAACTTGTACTCCAGCCTCGCACACACAGAGCATGTACCCACTCAAACACACACACACATGGAGTGAGAGTGGCGGTGGAAAGCAAGAGGTTAAGATAAAGTGCTTTTGCAGGAACACACACAGCTGCTATTATTTTGATTTATTTGATGTTTATATTTTGATTCAGATTGTGTTTTTTGCACAATATAATATTATTTTTGTTATAAGATTCCATTGTGCACTTTATTGTTGTATTGTTCAATACAATTCAGTTTTGAACTTATTAAAAATATATATATTGGTTTTATTCATGGAGCTAAATTAGTATTAATTGCTATGAGGTGAAATTATGGGGAGATGAATCGAAATCAGATTTAAAAATTAATCGTTAGATTAATCGATGCATTGAAAAACCATTTTCTAGATTAATCAATTTAAAAAATCGTTTAATGCAGTCCTAATTCTGATAACGAATGAACAGAATACAACAAAAAAAAGCATAACCAGGATTAATTTCTGTGGATTTTTCCACTTGACACTCCCTTCCCAAAACGGCCATAATGTAAACGAGTGTTTACTCAGGTGTAAAGTGTAAGCTGCTGTACAGCTGAGTCACACATACAAAAGCAAACACAAACACAATAGGATGTTATCCCTGTCAGCTGCATCACACAATCAACCATTTATTCATGAAAGAAAGGGAGTTCCAAAATGGAAAACATTGGGACATGTTTTCTCCCGCCCGATAAGAGAATCATTCAACACGATATTCAGGACGAGCCGGGATTCCATAAAATAGGAACAAACATGACAATTTGAAATGTTTACACCAAATAAAAATGATTGACTCCTTAGCGCCGAATATGGACTAACCTGTTAGTGTAGATCGCACATTCCTCTGGTTTCATCTTAAGGCAGTCGGAATACTTTCCCAGAGCATCCTGGTATTGGCCCTTTTTCACACACATGTTCCCTTCTTCCTTCAAACGAGCAAAACGCACTTCTGCTTTTGTTTCTGGAAGACAAACACAAAAGTCATTTGAATAATCTCCACTTTTTGACAGAAAACTAGTATCCCAACAGCTGTCCCTTAGCTGCTGTTGGTCTTAGAAATAATTATAAAACATAACATATGTCTAAAATATGTAGTTATTTCATGCATTTTTGTTAATTCCATGAGTTCATTCATAGTTATGAGAATGTACAATATAAATTGTCTTGAAAATAAAGAAATCATGTTCAATGATGAGGTGTGTTCAAACATTTAGCCTGCACTATACCTCAATTTGGTTAGCATGCAAGCCTCACAGCTAGGAGACCCGAGTTCAATTCCACTCTCGGCCATTTCGGTGTGGAGTTTGCATGTTCTCCCCGTGCATGCATGGGTTTTCTCCGGGTACTCCGGTTTCCTCCCACATTCCAAAAACATGCTAGGTTAATTGGCGACTCCAAATTGTCCATAGGTATGAATGTGAGTGTTTGTCTATATGTGACCTAGTCTTGAAAATAAAGAAAAATTGTTGAATGATGAGAAGTGTTCAACCATTTGGCCTGCACTATATCTCAATTTGAGGCTGCAGGACGGACGAGTGGTTAGCATGCAAGCCTCACAGCTAGGAGACCCGAGTTCAATTCCACCCTCGGCCATCTCTGTGTGGAGTTTGCATGTTCTCGCCGTGCATGTTTGGGTTTTCTCCGGTTTCCTCCCACATTCCAAAAACATGCTAGGTTAGGGGTGTACCCCGCCTCTTGCCCTAAGACAGCTGGGATAGGCTCCAGCACCCCTGCGACCCTCGTGAGGATAAGCGGTAGAAAATGAATGAATGAATATATCTCAATTTGAGCTCCACTATACCACTAACCTGTGTGGTTTATATTCTCTTTTCCACTGCAGGAATTGTTCATGAGCTTTTTCACAAGATTTTGAAACCTTGTGTTTTGTAATAATAATAACGGTGTTCGATCCCAATAGGTGTACTAATAATAATTGTGTAATGTTAAAAGCTCATTCATGCAGAGACAAACTGCTTCTTCAAGTCCTTCCCAGCTTAAGGGAATATTTTTAGCTTCTGTTCTCACACAGTAATCCTCCAGTCTGTCTGTGGACAGTCTAAAAACAGCAAGTAATGCGCCCCTTTTTTTTTTTTCCATCACTAACCAGCATCCCTAGCAGCCTTCTCGGCCCGAGCCTGGATGACCTCGGCGCTGGATGGATCCTCTCTGCGGTGTTGCTGGGCTGACAGGGGAACCGTCGGGATTTCCGGGAGTTTCTCTCGCCAGTCTGCACCGTCTTGCTCAATAAGCAACCGTGTGATCCTAAATGACAATAGGCGGAAGTAGACGTAGAAGTAGTTTTAAAGAAACAAAGTATTGCTTTCCATTATATTTAGTTTTAGCCTCCCCTGGCTAGAAGTGAGAGGTCAATCTTAATACCTGTTAACACTGTCGTGTGCTGCCTGCACGCTGCTGTCTATCTGCAACACAGTCTTGTAATCCACGTAGGCCTTTCGGTAGCGCTCCAGAGACTCATTAGCCATGGCCCGCCGCAGGAGGGGCTTGAGAGAGAATGGCTGGAGCTCCAGAGCTCTGTGAGTATTCAAATATATTTGGCAATAAGAGTATAGCATCAAGTCTGCATATTCACGATATATGCACGAAGTGGACACTTTGTTTTGTTTATGTGCACAATCTAAAGGCTGCATTAAAAATTACTTTTTACAAACAATAATGCTACAGTTATACAATTATAACATGCGATGATGTCGTACTACGCAAGTACTGTATAGCCAATGTTGCTGGCAGACCATCTTCCATATGTTTGTGTACACTCAATAGTACATTATTATACCTACCAATAGTATCATATACCAAAATAGCTATTATTTTCCTTCTCACTAAAATTTCCACGCGCAAACACAAAGACTGGGAATCACCTTGTGCAATCCTGTATGCAGTTTTGACTATTGCCATCTTTCAGGTAGCAAGCTGCTCTATTGGAGTATAGAATACATAGGTCCTCTGGACTATCAATACCTGAAAGACAAGCAAACAAATTATGTAAACACATGACATATGTAGAGGTAATGACAGTAATAATAAAAAATATTTGCTATAATAGATGAGAAGTATACTCTATTGTCCGAGTGTAACAAGACGCCCAACTGACGATATTGGGTCGACGAGACTGACTGGATAAACTAAACTTTTTTTTCTTTAACAACGTCACATAACAACGCATGGTTCATTTTGGAATGTTCCTTGTCCCACTAATTGGTGCTAAATAATATTATTGTCAACAAATCAACCACTAATGTTATAATAGTAATATTAATAAATTATACATTGTAAATGGCATTTGGTATTTCTCACAAGCAATTCATACTGACCTTTTGCAGCATTTTCAAAATGCTGTTTTTCCAATTGAGGTGTCAGTATTGGTAAGGCTGTTCAGCTGTCCTCTCATATTTCAAATTTTTAATAAGCCGTTTATAATAAACAATGCTATACAATATTTAAAAACAAACCATTGAGTTTTTATTAGTTTCAACATTTTAGCTTTTTCTAGTTATATTATTGCTTTATTTTTCCACCTTGTATTTCTGCAATAAACCTGGATGGACTGGGTTGCATTGTGGAGGGGTTTATGCAGCGTTTCAGCCCTACATTACATGTTGGTAAAAAGTGGAGCTCCACTCCCGCTTGTCTGTGCAGCAGATACTTCACCTTCGTTGACCACTTTAATAACCGTATAAATGCATGACATAAGAAACACAGAGGTAGGCTGGACTGCAAGGTTAATAGTGTGCATAAAGCCATTAATGTGCAGTTCAATGGTTACTATATTTCAATCATTCACAGTAGCGATGCCATAGTTCTTTCTGAATGGCTTCTGGCTGACCTGTTCTCACCAGACAGATTTTCTCTAAACAAGAAATTTCATCTACTGTCGTGATTTATCATAAATTATTAAAAGAAAAATGCAGCAATAAAAAAAATTAAGTACTTCAGTGAGTGCCTTTGTAACTGTTTTTTTTATATAGCTTTTTTGCGAAAGCTAAGTCAGGATTAGTGTTATGAGGTGGTGCACGTGTTGCTAATGTGCCCTGTGTATTTAGACTACAGTACATTAATACGCTTATCTTAGCTCCAATTAGATTACGGGTGATGGCCAAGGCAGGCACGTGCTATATTTCAGTGGAGGAAACTTGAATCGGTGGTCTAGTGTCATGAAATCCAGAGCAATAATGAGGAAGTATCAGTTTCTCTTCATCCATCTGATATTGTGTCTTTCACTTTCTCACTTCCGCTGTGAGATTTACAGCTCCAGTCTCATCCGATTTTACAGTCACTGGCCTGCAGTCATGTGACCCGAGCAGAGAGGCTTAGCACCAGGCTGCGACTCACAGAAAAGCCATCCGTTTAGAGCAACCTCCAAAGTGACACATCACTCTTCTTGGGTGACAGTCCGTCCTCAAGTCCACATCTTAACTGATGTGACGCGTGTTTAAACTCATACGGGCAACTTTAGCCTGAAACTGGCGAACGGGAAAGCTGTCATACCGGCAAGGTCATGACCTTTGAATTACAGCTTTCATGATTTGAAGCTACGTGTATTCAAATAGAAGTGATGGAAGATTTCTCAGTTTCATGTGACATGTCTAAGATGCTAATCAGTATGTTATGTTATCTAACGTCATTGTGGCACAAGTGTACTTGAGTGTCATATATAGTACAATAAGTGTTGTAAAGACAGTATAAGTAACAATAACACGTTCATACTTACCGGCATCTGTACAGCCTTGAATAGCTTGAGAGTATTTTTCCAGCGCATCGCCAAACTGTCCATTCTTAAACAGCAGGTTTCCTTCATTCTTTAAGCGGGATAGCGACATGGGGAGGGCTCCACACAGTACATCGAGATTGACATGTTCCCCAACAGTTCCACCAACTGGAGTCTCCTTGCCGCTACTGACTTGATCAACCTGCCCCGACACCGTTGAGCCTCTCTTGCTCGTTCCATTAGCTACCTTTTCCTTGGACTCCTGTGAGACTTTGAACTTGTCTGAGCCGCTACCTTTGCTCCTCCGGTGTCCGTGATGGGAGTTAGCGGACTCGCTGTGCGGGGCCCCATCCCCTTTGCCATGGGGCCTCTTTTGTGCGTTACCCATGTCTCCCCTCTCCGCAGGAGCAGCTGAGCATTCGTCCCCTCCCACAAGCTGGCTTGGTTCAACCGGACGATCTAGAGGGTAGGAAGGGAGGGGAGGGGGGGGTTCCCGGGGAGAGGTTACAATGAAACACACCCACAGGAAGCAGTCAGTGGTTACATCACAGTTGGGGGAGGGTTAGGACGTGCATGACATCGAGCCACATAAGAGGAGGAGTTCCAGGAAGCGGCAGGAAGAATTACAAGAGCACTGGTTGGGTGGGGGTGGGGCGGGAGAACACGTGTGCATGCGGTTAACGTGTCACGTGGTCTGGAGGGAGGGGATTTTCAAAGCCGTCAGTGTGGTCTGTGGTTTAAGGGGCATTTGTAACAGGAATGATGGCGGGACACGGCGTTACACCTGCACTCCATCGCCCATGACAACAAATACAGAAGCTTATATGGGAATATAGGGAGATAGTTAAGACCGGCAAACGGTATTTCAGTATTTTGCAATATTTTTTTACAACTTTTCATGGGACAACACTAAATTAATAACACTTTCAATGTAAAATCACAAGTGTACTATTTAGATAACTGTGTAAATTTGCTGTCCCCACAAAATAACCATTATGTTAAACCTCCTGGCAAATAAAGTGAATACGCCCTTCAGTTAAACTGCAAAAATTTGACCCAATTTTCACCCCAAGGTCATGTGATTTGCTACTGTTGCAAGGTTTTAGGTTCGAAGTTCAATATGGCACCTCGTGTCAAAGAACTGAGGATGTGAAAAAGAATAGTTGCTCTATAGACGCTCTGGACGAGTGCAATGTGTTAACTAGGGCTGTCAATCGATTAAAATATTTGATCGTGATTAATCACATTAAAAATCCATAATTAATCACATTTAATCACAGATGGAAATATGTTTTTATTTATAATAAGTAGGAAAAATATTTTCGATGTGCAACTACACCGATAATTACATCAAATTTTATGTAAAGGGATATCAATTTGGGAACTTTTGGGCCAGCAAGCATATTTTTGTATTACTATTTTTCTTCATTATTAGCATATTAGCTCTTAAACTCGCCCACAAACGTTCAGCAAATACAAAATGTGAGCAAGTGAGACCTCTCGCACTAACATGTTTTTGTTTATTTGTGTCAGCTCAAAATAAGATTAGTTTAATTATGATACTGGTTTTAAATTCTAAATGTTTTTGAGTAAAAAGCCTAGAAAGGATTATTATTAAATATTAAATTGCCTCAATGCATCTTTCCGCACTTATTCGCAATAGTCATAAAACATTTAATCCAAATTGCAAACCTAATTTCATTTAATTTCTTTTAAAACACATTGAAAACATTAAAACACAATGACACATATCATTAACGCGTTAACTTTGACAGCCCTGGTGTTAACACATTAAATATTTGGGCACAAGCCTGACATTTTTACGAGAGGTGTACTCACTTTTGTTGTTATCCAAGTGTTTTAGTGTTGTCCTATTAAAAGATTTACAATATTTGCAGAAATGAGGGTGTACTCACGTATATAACATACTGTCACTGTAATTGGTGTGTGTTCAAAGTATTAGGTGAATAGTGTGCATATTTATTATGTTCTTGCAGGTTTCTCTTTCAGTTTCTCTCCCTAAAATATCTTTTTTTTTTAGTTTTTTTAGTTTTTTTTTGTTTTGTGGTAGCACAATAAACTGAATCATCATTTATTTGCATCACAAAATCCTAATTTGTGTGTATAGACTTTTACTATACACAGAAGATGCAGTATGATAATGTACCAATTTTACTGTAAATGTGAAAATCCATTGTGAAGGGATTTAAATTATGTACAGTAGCTTATAATGTGAATTATGTGTATCAAATTATATGAATGATAAGGTTTTGCTCATTAGGAAACACATTGTTAAATGACTAATTCTCTGACAGTGCATCATATTTCTCAAGGCAGGCTTTTTTCTGATTTTCTATGGATTTCAGTTTATTACTACTTGTACGAGTAAATTGTTCATAAATAAAGCATAACAAAACTGGAATTACCGTGCTGGTAAACCTCCAAGAATGTTCGATTTGGGATGAATTCGGATCAACTACTTAAAATGTGCAAATCCAGAGTTTGGAAAAAAATGATTTAATAACATCTCTCACCGATCTGCTGGGGTTTATTGTGTTCATCGTCCTCTTCTACTTCTTGGATGATGATTTTTTTGCCTTTTCTCTGCTTTCCTTGTCGCAGTTCTGTCATCTTCTTTGGAGTTTCAGCCAGAAGTTGCTACATCACAAATCATTGCCCACATCAGAGTATGCGATAACGTACGTCAGCAAATGTTACCACTATTATATACAACTGCAACTCTTGAATGACGTCAATCTTTTCCAACTAATTTTTGCTAGGTGTGCTTATTATTATTATTAGGGTGGTATTATTAACTCGTCGATACCAAAATGTAGAGTATCCGCCCACACTACTTGTTGTAATATGCAGTCATAATGACAGACCGCGACACCTAGTGGACAAATGAAGCAACTGCTTCAAATCACTTACAGCGGCTACAACGTTATGTGGTTCCTCTCTCAGCACAGTTGTCAGGTCTTCAACAGCCAGTTGCCCGTTTCCCATTTCATTGTGGACGGAGGCACGGCGAAGCAGAGCTGACCAGGAAATGTAGTATTACTACTAAAGAACAAATACTGTTATAATAATGTAGATAAGAATAAAACACCTTTCACATTGCAGGGATCCAGCTCCAGTACACTGTTGCAGTCCTTCATGGCACTGGTCCAATGCTTCAGCTTGATCTCTGCCTGAGCTCTGTTATTGTATGCAGCCACCGTGGGCATAATGGACAGGCTCCTGCGATGATGAGGCGATAAAGGTCAATTAGACCTTCCTTTACAGTTCAATGGAATGGAAACCTAACCTGGAATAGTATGCAACTGCCTCTTCATAATCCTTGGCTCGGAAAGCTTCATTGCCTTTGTCTTTTTCACGCTTTGCCAGAAGCAGCTTCTCCTCAGTTGTCAGCACTGGATGTATTCAGATATTATTCGAAATTGTCGTACTCCCAAGTCAACACAATGTTGCATGAGCAAGAAAAACCTCATGTATTACATGAAGGATCCACTTCAGCCTTGGGGTGTTCTGTGGTTATACTTGCAGGCTCATCGTTTCTGATAAAGTCGCCATCGATTTTTTGACATTCTTTCTCCACATCAAACCTACAGGATGAGATGTTCAAGGTTAGATAATATACATTCATTTTTTTGCTACATTTTGTGCATTAAAGATGCCAGAGATGCTAAAACTAACCAAACAAATGTCAACATATGCTAAACCAGGGGTGGCCAAAGTGCAGCCCATGGGCCATTTCAGGCCTGCAGCTTGTTTTTCCCGGACTTTAAAGATTTTTCCTGGCTTTAAAGAAGGATAATTTGTCGCATTTGATGCACATAACATGGAGGTCTCCAGTGAAGCTGACAATGGAGGCGGGCATGATGTTGCTCTAACAGAGCATCAGGTAGCATTGCTGATGCAGAGAAGTAAGCTGAAATAAACAATTAATGGCATGTAAGACTTAAGGAAGCAAGGGAAAATTCAAGGCCGGATGATGCCAAAGTTGTCAAAGACATCGAATAACTGCACAAAATATCTTAAGATCACATCAACTACAAAGAAATTAAAGACAACTTGATGCGGCTTTGAGGTCAGCATCCTTGTGTGTTGTTTTATTAAATGTATTCCTATTATTAACAATTGATTCGTAGTGGACAAAAAACAGTAATAGCTATGGGGAAGGGGTAGGATTCAATATAAGATCTGCTTCTTCCAACTCTTCCTTTTCAGTCATGCTGAATTGTGCAAATGGAACCATGTGATCGTTCTTCGTGAGGCTTGCTTGCCTGAAACAACATACCATAACAAATACTGCTATTTTTTTTTAATTAAAAATATTTTTATCGCCTTTAGCACTGTGTAATCGGGATGCAGGCTGTTTTATATCAAACTTTGACGTTAGATTATACTTTTTAGAAAATGTCAATGTGGTCTACTTGTGATCTCACCTTGTGCTAATGAACAAAACGTTGACATCTTAGCTTTGGCTTATTGACCAAGCTGCGGGCTGAAAATGGCCCCTAGGCCACACATTTGACACCCAGGTCTATGATTTTTATTTAAAAACAAAATGACTTACTTGTCCCATTCTCGATAATCTCGTGGTTTGATACATTTCGAAGACCTCCACTTTCCTGTCGGAGCAGAGTCCTGCAGGGAAAACAACTTGTTATCTTCCCATGTATGAATGTAGTAGAAATACTGATCGAGACATTAGACATGTTTTACCCCACTGAGCGGAACAGAGTAGTTGGACCCTCTTACAGGCGGCATACTTTGAACCACATCATCTTCGAACATCAAATGCCTTTTGAGAGACATCTCTGTCTCTCGGCTTTCATCTTGCCACATCTGCATGCAAAATGTAAACTTTTTGAGTAAAATTCTACAGAAATTTTGCCCCCACGAGGTAATGAATTTGTAGCACACCCTCAACTCCTGTTCAATAAGGCTCCTCTCATCTTCTGGAAGATTGGAGGATGTGGAAACTGGATTTTCCTTCCTTAGTGCTCGGCTGTGAGGGTCTAGTTTCTCCAGATGATTCTCACAAAACTCAATCAGATGAGGATAAATGCCCTCCTTGCCAGATCTAATCAAAACACAGCCAATCACAACACCAATTACTTTTAGCAGTAGTAAGAATATCAATATAGTAAATAGTTACCACTTACAAATTATAATATGAATATGAAGGCTTAATAACACTGTTGCATTGTTTTTATTTGTAATGTCAATTATATGATTAATTATATCTTTAATTTGATAACTCATTCACTTCTCTACCCCAAATATTAAACAAGTTACAGCCGATTTTATACCGGAAAATAGCTTTAAGCTAGCTTTAAGCTAGCTTTAAACGAGCTTAATTTTCCAAGCAATTGAAGATGAATAAGTAATATAGTAATAAAAAAACATGCATACGAATGAAAATGCACCCGATATCATGAAAAAATGCATTTTGAAGGACGTCCGCACAGACTCTCCAATATGGGTTTTCTATCATCACAACTTATCTTTGTAATGAGACAAGTTTGATTCAAATAATGGCTGTTTACCTCAATAATCGAAGAATTTTCTCCAGGTATTTAGTATCTTTGCATTTTTCAATGTAGTCATATTCCAAGTGCTCCACAGGGATCTTGGCAGTGGAAGAATTAGAAGTACAGTTACTTTGAAGGAAGGAAGCAGCATCCATGTCTAAGACCTACTACTCCTGCTACTACAAAGGGAAAACAATGATAAAGGGGAAAAAAGAAAGGAAAATAAAGCCAATACTATCAGTGTGAACACAAATATTCAACTTTGTCTCGTTGTTAACTGTAGTCGTTGCTCTTGCTCTAGAAGAGACGTTCTATAGCTGTTGTTTGAAGGGTTGCCGTGGAGACAGGCAAGTCGTACGTGGTACGTCATCAGAAGGCGTCAAGATTGAGCACAAGCCAACAAACTCATGATTTGAATGACGACTAACGACATTTTATTTAAAAGATAAGAAAACATGTATAAAACAAAACAAACCTATATGGTATACTGGTAAATAAACAGCAATTTTAATAAATATTCATGTGGATATATACTAATTGTCTTCAATGAGGATACAACGATGCACAACAGCCATTATTTACATCTGAGAGAGAAAATTATTCAATTAAATAATCCATCTAACTATTTGAAGGAAAACCCGTAACTGTAATTGATAAATGATATCCATATGATTTAATTGTAAATGTAAATTGTAAATGATCCTCGTCATAATTTTTATTTTGATTCTTACTTCTTTCCCTGCATGATATTCAGACTCCAGTCCTGTAGATGGCGGTAATACAATTAATCATAGCATCTCAGAGCTTAAAACAGGAAACACGTGACACCAGCCAAAGTTGGCTCCACATTTCAAAGCATAGCAACTTGCTGGTATGACTTGCCGGTGTACCTGATGGAAACAATGGCACACGGTGTCAACTGAGCCTTTCCAACCGAGCCTCAATAAATCCGAGGGTCCTCTGTCGTCTTGCTTGAAGTAAGTGTTTTTATATCATTTTTAATCAGGAAAAAGCCGAAAGAAACAAACAAAATGTCATTGCAATGTCAATCACAGAGTCAGTAAAATTGCATCAATTTTAACCAGACACGTGAATGTAGACAATTTCCTGAATACCAAATAATGTGAAAAATAGCTTTATAAATAATTATAAGATATTTTTTAAGAAATAAAGAGGCATTATTCAAGGTTAATCAATTTTATTTATAGAAATTCTGAACAGAAGTTCTCTCAAGGCACTTTAGACATGGAGAAGGTCTAGAACCGTAGTCCTACTGAATCCCACATGGACATCATCAGGGTAAGCACAACAGGTGGAATGGCAACACTAATGAATCAGCTGCAAAGAAGGTCCAATGAAAATGGCAGTAATGTGGATTATGTTATTAATTGCCTAAATAAATAAAGGAAGCAATGCTACAGTATATATTTTTAAGAGCCACTCAATAATTATTTTAAGAGTATACATAACTGTGAAGGAGGAAATAGATCTGCTTGTTCAAAATGTGCTCCAAATTTCTGCCAATATTTCTGTAACTGAGTAATCTTACCCCACACATGGATTTACATTTAGATTTAATTTTATATGAAACTGGGCTACAAAAGCATATGGACTTTAAGGTCCCCCTAATGCTAATAAGTATCCAATCAGGCATGTGGGTATGGTTATAAATGAATTCAATATTTTCATTTACCATTTTGGCTAAGTAACAGTTCCAACATTTACATGCAGTTCCTCAAGGAATTACATCTGCAAGTAATCTGTCTCTTGATCTTCAAGCTCAAATTGCATTTCTCAGTTAATTTTTGTGTTTGTCATCTAAAGGTCTCAGAACAGTCGGAGGATAACAATGCAGTGCACTCCTGAATCCAGTGTCTACTATGGCAGCTGCAAAGTCCAACAGCGTTGTGAGAGTTCTGACAGTGGCTACTCGGGATTCTTTCACAGTCCACATAGCATCAGTGGGCTGAACTCCTGCAGCTCCTTACCGGACTTCAGTGACACACCAAAAGAGAATTTCAGACCCTCGGTCACACCCAAGGAGAAGACCAGAGATTTAATACAACCTTTGCACAAACATTCCAACAGGGTAACGCAAACCTCCGCTGTGAACTGGTGTGAAACCCCTAAAGTATACAAGAGAGATGCGCCATTACGACACAGACTACCTATGTGCAATGCCACCAGTGATCAATCCAAAAGATCTCCGTGCACTGCAAATTCATCCCCTGGATATGATCATTGGCTCAGTGTGTCCTTTGAATCTCTTGACACCGTGCCACAGACTTCGAATTCAAGTGCATTAAACTTGAAGCAGGACTCCTTATCAGGTAGAAAACGTCGACTGCTCTTCTCCCAAGTGAGGACCTCAACTCTTGAAGATGGTACTCTCGGCTTGTGTCACCGCAACAGTTTGGAGAGGCATATTTCACTCTTGGATGATTTCAGGGACAGGAACAGTGTCTCTGATCAAGTCAGAGAATCCCCATGCTTAAGCACCTCATCCAAGGAAAATCTTCCATCGCCGGTTGGCAACCTGACAAGCAACCTGTATTACTCCTCGGATGTCTTGTGTACACCATCGTCCACACAGACTCCTAAACATATCGGGTATGCACTCTTTGAAATAATTAATATGTTAAAATGAGTTGAATGATCTGAGAACATGTCTGAACCGTGCTGCAGGTCTCTGTGTGAGGACAGTGGTTTCAGTTCCCTCACCCCTGATGAATCCCAAGACTCCTCCGTCAATCACGATGGCTCGTTCCAAGAATTGCTGCCATCTTCCCGAAAAGGAAACTCTGGAACTCCAAATCTGACAGATGCAAAACGCCGTTCCCGTTTGCAACGCCAACACAGGCTTTCCACTCTTAAGGAAGGAGGCTCGCAGTCCGAAGAAGACCCGTCTGACAGAACGCATCAACAATGCCGCCAGAGCACTTCTAAAGATGACGATGTTTTTATCAGTGCTACCCCTCGCAGGGTCCTCTCTCTTAAATATGTCAACACTTCCTCTGGTGGGTTGGCTTCGACTAGACACAGCGGTACCACTCCGCTAAGAGACACCACAGTTAAACTCCACAGCGAGCCACCTTCTAGTGCCAAATCTGTGAATTCTGAAATAACTCCTCTCAAGACAACTGTGGCCAATCTGTCGTTGACACCTGCTTTGCAGATGGTCCATATTTTGTCTCAGCAGAGGGCCCAGATGTTTGCTGGCTCAAGTCCAAGTCTGAAAGAGCAGATAAGGTTAGCAGAAAGTCTGGCTCGGACCCCCATAGTGTGCAAGACAACTATGCCGTTGGCGGGATTGATTGGCCGCAAGATGGGCTTGGAGAAGGTGGACATATTGACTGAGCTCAGGAAACGGAACCTCAGGCACATCCTGGCTGTTATTCTTGGCCTCCTGTCTGCTGAGTGTATCAACAGGTCAGCGCTTTATCCTCTTAATAGCCTTTTCTATTATCTGTGCTTTACATTATTTCTTATACCCTCAAATGTCAGTGTGTGTGTGTTTTTTTTTCAAGATATCAAACAAGATGGCTCACCTTTATTGGTGCTCTACTGGCTACAGTTTTTAACTTCTCTTCTTCAAACCTCTGGTCTAAGTAAATATTGTCATGATACATTCATTCATTGATTTTATTTTTACAGGTGTGGTCATGTTTGCAAAGGATGGGAAGAAATAATCCAGCAAGACAAGCAAGCTCGCTTTAGAAGAGAGAGTCACAGACTTGAAGTAGAAGCTTCTCGAGAGGTACAGGAACAATTAAAGCAATATATACCTATTAATAAGCAAGCATTAAAGTCAAGTAGTCTTCACAGGATGGTAATTATGAGCCCTCGATAAATCATAACGTGTATGCGCACCTGCTCCATCTTTGTGGTACACAGGCTGAGGGTTCACTCTGTGCATCATTCTATATGAAATTAACACAAAATGGATGTCACAAAGGCGATAGTAAGCCTAATGTCACAGTTCCAGTGTAGCAGCACAGCCTTCTTTCCAACTGTGAGCGCTTACGAAGGCTTTTTCGAAAACTTGGTGTAGTTATGCATTGTATGAATTGCTGTTCCAGCTGAATGAATCATATTCACAACATTGTCCTGTTATATTTTGTCACTTTCAGGTCGGTGGGACTGTGCCTGACACTGAAAACAGACTGACTCGATCTAAAAGATCGGTCCTGCAGACCATCCAGACTCAATCCACAACATCCATTCACTGCACCCCGCAGTCTGGAACTCGCACTTTACCTTTGGGTAGCAGCAGGAAATGGGACAAGTTCGTAGAGGCAAGTTTCTTTACATGTTTTGAAAGCTTTATTTGTTTTATTTAGATGTGTTGTGTGACAAAAAAATACTAATTACCTGACCTTTTTATTCAGAGAAGGTGGTAAATTACCATTATGACATATTTCATTCTCTTTCAGGTTGCCAAAACCCTCTTCAATGATGAATGCCTCAGACATTGCCCTCGCTGTCAGCATCCTGCCAAATGTCATTCGGTGAAAGGTGAAGGTGTTTGCACCAGAGATGACTGTTCTTTCAGGTTTTGCACAGCTTGTTTGTGTGCTTTCCACGGCTCCAAAGAATGTGACCGCCAATCTGTAGGACTTCACAAGAAGGACGTGTTACTTCCAGGAAGTGCCCAAAGGAGGCGAAGCATTAGGAGACTATGAACAGACAATGCATTCTTAGCTGCTACTCGGTTATTTTATAGACATATTTTTTGACACTGAATAGGCTAGAATGGAGAAAGTACTTTGTACATAGTACATGAGAGCTTCTTCTGTACGGATCTCTGTGTGTGTGTGTGTGTTACATGTAATTTTTTCCCCACATTTTTCAACAAGAGTCCTGTTTTTACTCATGAAGTCTCATTTGCACATGATTCTTAGTCAGTGGTTGATGTACTTTTCATATCTGTTATTGGTGTGTTTTGATTTTGTTTTCAGGCGATTTTTAAATAAATTAGATTTTTTTAATAACCCTGCTTGCTACTTTTATGAGCTACTGTACTATTTACTGCCGACAGTCGCTGGTAAAAAAAAACATTTGTGTTTGGCGACATCTAGTGGTCTTTTACCGATAATAGAAATGTTATACTGTATGGTCCAAATGGAAGGATTAGAGACATAATTTTTACAAAGAGCTAGGGATGACGTAAAAATGTACATTACAATACATTGCTGCTTTAAGTACACAAAAAATAAAGGAACACGATACACTCTAGAATGAAATATTCATATTAAGTACTTTGTTCTTTACATAGTCATACACGCTGCATTCATGATCACTCGGAGATCCCAGTAAATACACCCAATATGCACACGCAGCCAAAATCACGTGATATTTACAAAAGCAACCACTTGTTACTCATAACAATAAGACAATGTTATAAAATATTCTGCTTCTAACAGACATCAAAGTTAAACTTTAAACGTTACATATTAAAAATACAGGTCACCGCTTGCTCTTTATATGCTGGAACTATTTCCTGCCGTCCTTATCGCTTTGTACGTGTTTGGCGACATCTAGTGGTGTGTTGCCTCTAATGTCATTTTTTTTCTTCCACGTAAATCGTCAGGGTAAGAAATACTTCAATCATCATGGAGGTTAGGGACTTCTAACAGTCACAAATGACTGAATGTATGTATAGCATGTATGCAACAAGTCAAAGTATTTTCACACATTCCCCTCTGGTTTTTGCTGAACTTTTATGCCCCCCCCAATGTTTACAAATCGAGTCCACTTCCATAGCAACCTGCTGTGTGTATTAGCAGGATAGTGAGTGGTTTTCCCCTGCAGTAATACATTAGGAATGTTTGTCAAGCGTGAACCATGAGTGCTGCCATTTCCACAGGTAAGATATGTGTTTCCAAACGTTACTTTTGGATTTGATTCATTTGTTTCAACTTTGTTTTATTACTTACAGACTTTCCACAACTTACGCTGGACAATTTTGTGAGAAGTTATATATATTTTTTTATTTCACAAGTTCTTCTATTAGCAAAATACATATACTAAATGCATGTTTACTTACGTACAGGAGAACTCCCTGACCTCTGATGATCTGTTTGTTCATATGTTCAACACATTTTTAAGTCTGCCGGTAAAGCAACACTTTTTCAAAAAGATTACAAAAAAATAATTTTATTGTGTTATTAATTGACCCATCCCTTGACAGTCTTTCCCACAGGCTTTGCTGTATAATCAGGAGACTGAGCAGTTTGAGGTGGCTAGCGGAGCAGCTGAATTCACTTTGAAGACAATCAGAACAGCACTTGAACGCAGCAAATCACAACCTCTCACTAATGGCCTCACAAAAACCAAAACCCCTGCAGTGGACAACCATTACACTGTCTCCGTAAATTGACAAAATGTTTCCTATTTCCATATCAAGAGTGTGTGAAGTGTTGATTTCATATTAATGTTTTACTTTCTCTCTTGCAGTGTCTGGACAGAGAACAGGGGATACAGTGGATGAGGAAGGAGAGATTGCCATATTTCCTTCAAAGTAGCTGCTACCATGAGTACAGGTAGGCCAGGGGTTTCAAACTCACCTTACCTGGGGTCTGAGAGTCTGGTTGTTAGCATGTTGTGTTTGAACATTGCTGAAGTTACATTTTCAAAATCCAGAAATGTCTTTAATGTATACTTATTGTCTTTTGCTGTGTTTTCCTGGTGTTCTGCAGACTATCCAAGATGTTGTTTCAAGGAGGACATGATCTAAACATGCCCAGGAGAACATGTAGATCTTGTCTGTCCAAGCAATCGCCAACACACCATTCCAAAGGATATAACTTAGCAGCTGAGGCTGTTGAAGGTATACATTCATTTTCATGTACTCTAAACACCCGCCCATCCAAGTTCTCTAATTGGCTGAGACGCAATCTTACTAAACCTTAGCCAATCCTTATTGCTTATGGGCTCTAAACACCCGCCCACTTAAGTTCTCTGATTGGCTGAAGACGCAATCTTACTAAACCTTAGCCAATCCTTATTGCTTATGGGCTAAAAACACCCGCCCACCCCAATCAGAGAACTTGGGTGGGCGGGTGTTTTTAGCCCAAATTTATTAAACCTTAGCCAATCCTTATTGCTTATCAACTCTAAACACCCGCCCATCTAAAGTCTCTAATTGGCTGAAGATGCACTCTGACTAAACGTTAGCCAATCCTTATTGCTTATCAACTTTAAACACCCGCCCATCTAAAGTCTCTAATTGGCTGAAGATGTACTCTGACTAAACCTTAGCCAATCCTTATTGATTATGGGCTCTAAACACCCGCCCATTTAAGTTCTCTAATTGGCTGACGAAGCAATCTTTATAAACCTGAGCCAATCCTGATCGCTTATGTGGTTATCCCCACCCCCTCCCTGGTCACTCTGCAACACTCTTACACTCTCACTGCGCTGTAAATTAGTTATGAAGTCGGTGATATATTTATAGGCGGCTTCAGTAACGAGCAGTAACTGGATGTCGAAAATGGTATGGTGTGCTCACAGTAAAATTAATTAGTTAGATTACCCGTTACTGAAAAAAGTAACGATGTTAGTAGCGGCGTTTATTTAGACGCCATCACTGTACATTATTAAGGAACAAGGTCTGACATTATACTGATTACTTTTTTTTTTTTTACACATTATGTCGTTATTAAAGGTGAAAATTCCAATGAAATTCAGAGCAGGCTTCCTCTGTTTATGCTCAAAGATGATCCTATTGATGGACTATTGTGGATGAGTATTTGCAGTCATTTTTATAGATGTGTACTAAATATAAGCCATTTCACCCCAACAGGTTGTGTGGGAATACATCATCCAGCGTCCTCGGGCCAGAGCAGAAAAATGCACACAAATCGTATTAAATCCTCCAGATGTTCCTCCATGTTCCTCCATCTCAAACCAGCTTTCCCTGTCTCCAACTGTGCTTGCATTGACACCCCGGAATCATCAGCTACATCTGGAGACATGCAACTTCAAGAAGAGGCTTCTGAACTCCACGTGGACCACCTGGCTGCACAGGTGGTTAAACGTGTGATTGAAGATGCTGTATACATGTTGACTGGACGGAGCCACGAAAACACAAAAGTAAAGTCTGAGTGGCGTTGCAGCAGGGGATCGGAAACTGTCCTGGATATTTGCTGCCATGGTACCTGTTGCCAAGGCAACAAACCAGGCATTGATGGCTTGAAGGAGTTTTTGCGAGGCACACCGGGAGGCAAGTTGTTAAATCTGTGGTTGGACATCGAGAGAATCAAAACGATACAAAACAGGGAGCGCAAAAACAGGTGATAATGTCAACACCATCAACATTGTATGTTTAAATATACATTCTAAATGTATGTATATGATTTCTTTGCGTATTAGCTTTTTGGACGTAATGAGGGGTCGCTACCTACGGGGCAGCAGTCAGAACTGTCTGAACAGGGAGCTGCTCTCCACGCTGGGGCTGACGACCTCTCTCTGCTGGACGGAAGAGAGACTTTCTGCAATACAACCTGACCTCACAGAGTCACTCATCTCCTACTGGTGAGTGTTTAATGATAAAGATGACATTTTTGCATGTATTTTTGTATTATGTTTGACTCTATTATGTTCCATTGATACATTACATTAATATATTGTACTGTACACATGTAAACAAATCAAATTAGGTCAACATTTCTAATAATACTTGACAATGTAGAAAACAGTTTTATTATATATTTAGCAAGATTGGGGCTGCACATTGGCCGAGTGGTTAGAGTTTAGGCCACACAGCTAAGAGACCCGAGTTCGATTCCACCCTCAGCATCTCTGTGTGGAGTTTGCATGTTCTCCCCGTGCATTCCTTCTACTTTCCAAAAACGTTGACTCCAAATTGTCCATAGGTATGAATGTGAGTGTGAATGGTTGTTTGTCTAGTATATGTGCCCTGTGATTGGCTGCCGACCAGTCCAGGGTGTACCCCGCCTCTCGCCTGAAGACAGCTGGGATAGGCTCCAGCACCCCTTGAAACCCTCGTGAGGATAAACGGTATAGAAAATAATGAATTTAGCAATATCTATCCATCCATCGTCTTTCGTTTAGCTGAGGTTAGGTCGAGCGGGTAGCAGCCTAAGCCTTCCTGTCCACATGGCTACTTCATCCAGTTCCTCCAAGCGGATCCCGAGGCGTTCCCAGCCCAGCTGAGACACCAATTTTAATACACCGTGTAGTTAAAACCACTGCATCCATAATAATCACTATATTTACTTCATATTGCTGATTTTTTTACATTATAGTATTGAATTTCAGTACAGTTTTAGGTCTCACCTTCTTGCCCCCACAGGTTTCCTCGCTACTGGACATCTCTGTATGTTCAAAAAGACACAGAGCTGTGGAACGAGCGGTGTGTCAGCCTTCCCAATTATCCACCTAAAAGTGGACTAGTTGGATCCATGCATGCTGTTCACATTCAGGTAAGAGTATTAGGATATTACACAGCAGATGTGCGGCTGGGAGGGATAGAAAACGAGACAAAATTAAAGGTAGGTTTCGTTAATGTGACTCTCCATTGTTTTTTTTTTACTTTTATTAGCAGTCTAACTCTGACAGATGTCAATCACCAGACTGCACAATGATGGAGAACATGCTGAAGGCACTTTTTGTTGACCCTCGTGCTGGTTCGTACTTCACCCAATTCTGTGAGCAGTCTGGAAACCAGGTATAGGTAATAGTACCACATACACCAGAGAGTAGAATGCAGTACATATACATTTAATTTAAACATTATTTCAATTACAAACCCCATGATGTGTTCAATGGTGTTTGCAGACTGTCAGTGTGTCTGATGATGATTACTTTGTTTCATTGAAAGCTGTGGAACAATGCGGTTTACTTTTGGATCGACCTCCAGCACTATCACGAGCTCTTCTACCAGGATGGATTGGATCCCTACCGAGTGCAGAGAGCGGCTCAGGTACATAAACGGGAAATCTACTGCAGGCTTCAAAATAGATAAGAAATTAGATAAGTTATTTGAGAATGTAATAAAAAAGCAAAATAGGTGAGGACACAAATCATTCAAACACATTAATTAAGTATTTTTTGTAATCAAATCACCCCAGCGGTGATTTCAATAACTTCTCCTCTCATCTCCTTTTGTCAGCTTCTGTATTCCAAATATCTCATCAGCTCTGCCAAAAGGAGCATTAGTGTCCCGGAGGAGGTCAGGAGGGGGGTATATGACAAGCTGACGCCTGCTTTTGAAGAGCTCTTTGATCACGTTGAGGAGCACGCCTTGCATATCCTCATGGAGGCTTGGACTGTGCTGGTTGACCGGGACAAAGACTCCTTCCTGCAGGTGAGAACGGGACATGCTCCTTTTCACTGATATTATGTGCAAATAGTAAACAACAACACTCGTGAGTTCAAAGTGTTGCATGACGGCCAAACACAAGATTGAGAATATTAAACAAAACAACATGGCCCATCAGTAGAACCGACATGTGATGTGTTGTCTTTTTGCAAGAACTGTCATCTCAACAGCCTCAAAAAAGGAGAATTCACGACAGCCGCGGTCCTGAAAAACGGGCAAAAAACAAAGCGTCAGAAAAGTGGGATTTTTTGCCTTCTTTAGGTCCTGCCGGGACCCCTGATTAATGTGTGGTGGGTTTTGTCCACTTCCCGGACAAGGAAGGTTTGTCCGGCTGTCGATTTTTCGCCTTTTTTTAAAGTTGTTTAAATGACACCTTCCTGGTCCGGGAAGTGGACAAAACCCACCACACATTAATCAGGGGTCCCGGCAGGACCTAAAGAAGGCAAAAAATCCCACTTTTCTGACGCTTCGTTTTTTGCCCGTTTTTCAGGTCCGCGGCTGTCGATTTTTTGCCTTTTTTAAGTTGTTTAAATGACACCTTCCTGGTCCGGGAATTGGACAAAACCCACCACACATTAATCAGGGGTCCCGGCAGGACCTAAAGAAGGCAAAAAATCCCACTTTTCTGACGCTTCGTTTTTTGCCCGTTTTTCAGGTCCGCGGCTGTCGATTTTTTGCCTTTTTTAAGTTGTTTAAATGACACCTTCCTGGTCCGGGAATTGGACAAAACCCACCACACATTAATCAGGGGTCCCGGCAGGACCTAAAGAAGGCAAAAAATCCCACTTTTCTGACGCTTCGTTTTTTGCCCGTTTTTCAGGTCCGCGGCTGTCGATTTTTTGCCTTTTTTAAGTTGTTTAAATGACATCTTCCTGGTCCGGGAATTGGACAAAACCCACCACACATTAATCAGGGGTCCCGGCAGGACCTAAAGAAGGCAAAAAATCCCACTTTTCTGACGCTTCGTTTTTTGCCCGTTTTTCAGGTCCGCGGCTGTCGATTTTTCGCCTTTTTTTAAAGTTGTTTAAATGACACCATCCTGGTCCGGGAAGTGGACAAAACCCACCACACATTAATCAGGGGTCCCGGCAGGACCTAAAGAAGGCAAAAAATCCCACTTTTCTGACGCTTCGTTTTTTGCCCGTTTTTCAGGTCCGCGGCTGTCGATTTTTCGCCTTTTTTTAAAGTTGTTTAAATGACACCTTTCCTGGTCCGGGAAGTGGACAAAACCCACCACACATTAATCAGGGGTCCCGGCAGGACCTAAAGAAAGCAAAAAATCCCACTTTTCTGACGCTTAGTTTCTTGCCCGTTTTTCAGGTCCGCGGCTGTCGATTTTTCGCCTTTTTTTTAAGTTGTTTAAATGACACCTTCCTGGTCCGGGAAGTGGACAAAACCCACCACACATTAATCAGGGGTCCCGGCAGGACCTAAAGAAGGCAAAAAATCCCACTTTTCTGACGCTTCGTTTTTTGCCCGTTTTTCAGGTCCGCGGCTGTCGATTTTTCGCCTTTTTTTAAAGTTGTTTAAATGACACCATCCTGGTCCGGGAAGTGGACAAAACCCACCACACATTAATCAGGGGTCCCGGCAGGACCTAAAGAAGGCAAAAAATCCCACTTTTCTGACGCTTCGTTTTTTGCCCGTTTTTCAGGTCCGCGGCTGTCGATTTTTCGCCTTTTTTTAAAGTTGTTTAAATGACACCTTTCCTGGTCCGGGAAGTGGACAAAACCCACCACACATTAATCAGGGGTCCCGGCAGGACCTAAAGAAAGCAAAAAATCCCACTTTTCTGACGCTTAGTTTCTTGCCCGTTTTTCAGGTCCGCGGCTGTCGATTTTTCGCCTTTTTTTTAAGTTGTTTAAATGACACCTTCCTGGTCCGGGAAGTGGACAAAACCCACCACACATTAATCAGGGGTCCCGGCAGGACCTAAAGAAGGCAAAAAATCCTACTTTTCTGACGCTTCGTTTTTTGCCCGTTTTTCAGGTCCGCGGCTGTCGATTTTTCGCCTTTTTTTTAAAGTTGTTTAAATGACACCTTCCTGGTCCGGGAAGTGGACAAAACCCGCCACACATTAATCAGGGGTCCCGCAGGACCTAAAGAAAGCAAAAAATCCCACTTTTCTGATGCTTTGTTTTTTGCCAATTTTTCAGGTCCGCGGCTGTCGATTTTTTGCCTTTTTTTAAAGTTGTTTAAATGACACCTTCCTGGTCCGGGAAGTGGACAAAACCCACCACACACTAATCAGGGGTCCCGGCAGGACCTAAAGAAGGCAAAAAATCCCACTTTTCTGACGCTTCGTTTTTTGCCCGTTTTTCAGGTCCGCGGCTGTCGATTTTTCGCCTTTTTTAAAGTTGTTTAAATGACACCTTCCTGGTCCGGGAAGTGGACAAAACCCACCACACATTAATCAGGGGTCCCGGCAGGACCTAAAGAAAGCAAAAAATCCCACTTTTCTGACGCTTCGTTTTTTGCCCGTTTTTCAGGTCCGCGGCTGTCGATTTTTTGCCTTTTTTTAAAGTTGTTTAAATGACACCTTCCTGGTCCGGGAAGTGGACAAAACCCACCACACATTAATCAGGGGTCCAGGCAGGACCTAAAGAAGGCAAAAAATCCCACTTTTCTGACGCTTCGTTTTTTGCCCGTTTTTCAGGTCCGCGGCTGTCGATTTTTCGCCTTTGTTTGAGTTGTTTAAATGACACCTTCCTGGTCCGGGAAGTGGACAAAACCCACCACACATTAATCAGGGGTCCCGGCAGGACCTAAAGAAGGCAAAAAATTCCACTTTTCTGACGCTTCGTTTTTTGCCCGTTTTTCAGGTCCGCGGCTGTCGATTTTTTGCCTTTTTTAAGTTGTTTAAATGACATCTTCCTGGTCCGGGAATTGGACAAAACCCACCACACATTAATCAGGGGTCCCGGCAGGACCTAAAGAAGGCAAAAAATCCTACTTTTCTGACGCTTCGTTTTTTGCCCGTTTTTCAGGTCCGCGGCTGTCGATTTTTCGCCTTTTTTTAAAGTTGTTTAAATGACACCATCCTGGTCCGGGAAGTGGACAAAACCCACCACACATTAATCAGGGGTCCCGGCAGGACCTAAAGAAGGCAAAAAATCCCACTTTTCTGACGCTTCGTTTTTTGCCCGTTTTTCAGGTCCGCGGCTGTCGATTTTTCGCCTTTTTTTTTAAAGTTGTTTAAATGACACCTTTCCTGGTCCGGGAAGTGGACAAAACCCACCACACATTAATCAGGGGTCCCGGCAGGACCTAAAGAAAGCAAAAAATCCCACTTTTCTGACGCTTAGTTTCTTGCCCGTTTTTCAGGTCCGCGGCTGTCGATTTTTCGCCTTTTTTTTAAGTTGTTTAAATGACACCTTCCTGGTCCGGGAAGTGGACAAAACCCACCACACATTAATCAGGGGTCCCGGCAGGACCTAAAGAAGGCAAAAAATCCTACTTTTCTGACGCTTCGTTTTTTGCCCGTTTTTCAGGTCCGCGGCTGTCGATTTTTCGCCTTTTTTTTTTAAGTTGTTTAAATGACACCTTCCTGGTCCGGGAAGTGGACAAAACCCACCACACATTAATCAGGGGTCCCGGCAGGACCTAAAGAAAGCAAAAAATCCCACTTTTCTGACGCTTCGTTCTTTGCCCGTTTTTCAGGTCCGCGGCTGTCGATTTTTTGCCTTTTTTTAAAGTTGTTTAAATGACACCTTCCTGGTCCGGGAAGTGGACAAAACCCGCCACACATTAATCAGGGGTCCCGGCAGGACCTAAAGAAAGCAAAAAATCCCACTTTTCTGATGCTTTGTTTTTTGCCAATTTTTCAGGTCCGCGGCTGTCGATTTTTTGCCTTTTTTTAAAGTTGTTTAAATGACACCTTCCTGGTCCGGGAAGTGGACAAAACCCACCACACACTAATCAGGGGTCCCGGCAGGACCTAAAGAAGGCAAAAAATCCCACTTTTCTGACGCTTCGTTTTTTGCCCGTTTTTCAGGTCCGCGGCTGTCGATTTTTCGCCTTTTTTAAAGTTGTTTAAATGACACCTTCCTGGTCCGGGAAGTGGACAAAACCCACCACACATTAATCAGGGGTCCCGGCAGGACCTAAAGAAAGCAAAAAATCCCACTTTTCTGACGCTTCGTTTTTTGCCCGTTTTTCAGGTCCGCGGCTGTCGATTTTTTGCCTTTTTTTAAAGTTGTTTAAATGACACCTTCCTGGTCCGGGAAGTGGACAAAACCCACCACACATTAATCAGGGGTCCAGGCAGGACCTAAAGAAGGCAAAAAATCCCACTTTTCTGACGCTTCGTTTTTTGCCCGTTTTTCAGGTCCGCGGCTGTCGATTTTTCGCCTTTGTTTGAGTTGTTTAAATGACACCTTCCTGGTCCGGGAAGTGGACAAAACCCACCACACATTAATCAGGGGTCCCGGCAGGACCTAAAGAAGGCAAAAAATTCCACTTTTCTGACGCTTCGTTTTTTGCCCGTTTTTCAGGTCCGCGGCTGTCGATTTTTTGCCTTTTTTTTAAAGTTGTTTAAATGACACCTTCCTGGTCCGGGAAGTGGACAAAACCCACCACACATTAATCAGGGGTCCCGGCAGGACCTAAAGAAAGAAAAAAATACCACTTTTCTGACGCTTCGTTTTTTGCTCGTTTTTCAGGTCCGCGGCTGTTGATTTTTTGTCTTTTTTAAGTTGTTTAAATGACACCTTCCTGGTCCGGGAAGTGGACAAAACCCACCACACATTAATCAGGGGTCCCGGCAGGACCTAAAGAAGGCAAAAAATCCCACTTTTCTGACGCTTCGTTTTTTGCTCGTTTTTCAGGTCCGCGGCTGTCGATTTTTCGCCTTTTTTTAAAGTTGTTTAAATGACACCTTCCTGGTCCGGGAAGTGGACAAAACCCACCACACATTAATCAGGGGTCCCGGCAGGACCTAAAGAAGGCAAAAAATCCCACTTTTCTGACGCTTCATTTTTTGCCCGTTTTTCAGGTCCGCGGCTGTCGATTTTTCGCCTTTTTTTAAGTTGTTTAAATGACACCTTCCTGGTCCGGGAAGTGGACAAAACCCACCACACATTAATCAGGGGTCCCGGCAGGACCTAAAGAAGGCAAAAAATCTCACTTTTCTGACGCTTCGTTTTTTGCTCGTTTTTCAGGTCCGCGGCTGTCGATTTTTCGCCTTTTTTAAAAGTTGTTTAAATGACACCTTCCTGGTCCGGAAAGTGGACAAAACCCACCACACATTAATCAGGGGTCCCGGCAGGACCTAAAGAAGGCAAAAAATCCCACTTTTCTGACGCTTCGTATTTTGCCCGTTTTTCAGGTCCGCGGCTGTCGATTTTTCGCCTTTTTTAAAAGTTGTTTAAATGACACCTTCCTGGTCCGGGAAGTGGACAAAACCCACCACACATTAATCAGGGGTCCCGGCAGGACCTAAAGAAGGCAAAAAATCCCACTTTTCTGACGCTTCGTATTTTGCCCGTTTTTCAGGTCCGCGGCTGTCGATTTGTCGCCTTTTTAAAAAGTTGTTTAAATGACACCTTCCTGGTCCGGAAAGTGGACAAAACCCACCACACATTAATCAGGGGTCCCGGCAGGACCTAAAGAAGGCAAAAAATCCCACTTTTCTGACGCTTCGTTTTTTGCCCGTTTTTCAGGTCCGCGGCTGTCGATTTTTTGCCTTTTTTTAAAGTTGTTTAAATGACACCTTCCTGGTCCGGGAAGTGGACAAAACCCACCACACATTAATCAGGGGTCCCGGCAGGACCTAAAGAAGGCAAAAAATCCCACTTTTCTGACGCTTCGTTTTTTGCCCGTTTTTCAGGTCCGCGGCTGTCGATTTTTCGCCTTTGTTTGAGTTGTTTAAATGACACCTTCCTGGTCCGGGAAGTGGACAAAACCCACCACACAATCAGGGGTCCCGGCAGGACCTAAAGAAGGCAAAAAATCCCACTTTTCTGACGCTTCGTTTTTTGCCCGTTTTTCAGGTCCGCGGCTGTCGATTTTTTGCCTTTTTTAAGTTGTTTAAATGACACCTTCCTGGTCCGGGAATTGGACAAAACCCACCACACATTAATCAGGGGTCCCGGCAGGACCTAAAGAAGGCAAAAAATTCCACTTTTCTGACGCTTCGTTTTTTGCCCGTTTTTCAGGTCCGCGGCTGTCGATTTTTCGCCTTTTTTTTAAGTTGTTTAAATGACACCTTCCTGGTCCGGGAAGTGGACAAAACCCACCACACATTAATCAGGGGTCCCGGCAGAACCTAAAGAAGGCAAAAAATCCCACTTTTCTGGCGCTTCGTTTTTTGCCCGTTTTTCAGGTCCGCGGCTGTCGATTTTTCGCCTTTTTTAAAGTTGTTTAAATGACACCTTCCTGGTCCGGGAAGTGGACAAAACCCACCACACATTAATCAGGGGTCCCGGTAGGACCTAAAGAAGGCAAAAAATCCCACGTTTCTGACGCTTCGTTTTTTGCCCGTTTTTCAGGTCCGCGGCTGTCGATTTTTCGCCTTTTTTTTAAGTTGTTTAAATGACACCTTCCTGGTCCGGGAAGTGGACAAAACCCACCACACATTAATCAGGGGTCCCGGCAGGACCTAAAGAAGGCAAAAAATCCCACTTTTCTGACGCTTCGTTTTTTGCCCGTTTTTAAGGTCCGCGGCTGTCGATTTGTCGCCTTTTTAAAAAGTTGTTTAAATGACACCTTCCTGGTCCGGAAAGTGGACAAAACTCACCACACATTAATCAGGGGTCCCGGCAGGACCTAAAGAAAGCAAAAAATCCCACTTTTCTGACGCTTCGTTCTTTGCCCGTTTTTCAGGTCCGCGGCTGTCGATTTTTTGCCTTTTTTTAAAGTTGTTTAAATGACATCTTCCTGGTCCGGGAATTGGACAAAACCCACCACACATTAATCAGGGGTCCCGGCAGGACCTAAAGAAGGCAAAAAATCCCACTTTTCTGACGCTTCGTTTTTTGCCCGTTTTTCAGGTCCGCGGCTGTCGATTGTTCGGCTTTTTTTAAAGTTGTTTAAATGACACCATCCTGGTCCGGGAAGTGGACAAAACCCACCACACATTAATCAGGGGTCCCGGCAGGACCTAAAGAAGGCAAAAAATCCCACTTTTCTGACGCTTCGTTTTTTGCCCGTTTTTCAGGTCCGCGGCTGTCGATTTTTTGCCTTTTTTAAGTTGTTTAAATGACACCTTCCTGGTCCGGGAAGTGGACAAAACCCACCACACATTAATAAGGGGTCCGGGCAGGACCTAAAGAAGGCAAAAAATCCCACTTTTCTGACGCTTCGTTTTTTGCCCGTTTTTCAGGTCCGCGGCTGTCGATTTTTCGCCTTTTTTTAAAGTTGTTTAAATGACACCTTCCTGGTCCGGGAAGTGGACAAAACCCACCACACATTAATCAGGGGTCCCGGCAGGACCTAAAGAAGGCAAAAAATCCCACTTTTCTGACGCTTTGTTTTTTGCCCGTTTTTCAGGTCCGCGGCTGTCGATTTTTTGCCTCTTTTTAAAGTTGTTTAAATGACAGCTTCCTGGTCCGGGAAGTGGACAAAACCCACCACACATTAATCAGGGGTCCCGGCAGGACCTAAAGAAGGCAAAAAATCCCACTTTTCTGACGCTTCGTTTTTTGCCCGTTTTTCAGGTCCGCGGCTGTCGATTTTTCGCCTTTGTTTGAGTTCTTTAAATGACACCTTCCTGGTCCGGGAAGTGGACAAAACCCACCACACATTAATCAGGGGTCCCGGCAGGACCTAAAGAAGGCAAAAAATCCCACTTTTCTGACGCTCCGTTTTTTGCCCGTTTTTCAGGTCCGCGGCTGTCGATTTGTCGCCTTTTTTAAAAGTTGTTTAAATGACACCTTCCTGGTCCGGGAAGTGGACAAAACCCACCACACATTAATCAGGGGTCCCGGCAGGACCTAAAGAAGGCAAAAAATCCCACTTTTCTGACGGTTCGTTTTTTGCCCGTTTTTCAGGTCCGCGGCTGTCGATTTTTTGCCTTTTTTTAAAGTTGTTTAAATGACACCTTCCTGGTCCGGGAAGTGGACAAAACCCACCACACATTAATCAGGGGTCCCGGCAGGACCTAAAGAAGGCAAAAAATCCCACTTTTCTGACGCTTCGTTTTTTGCCCGTTTTTCAGGTCCGCGGCTGTCGATTTCTCGCCTTTGTTTGAGTTGTTTAAATGACACCTTCCTGGTCCGGGAAGTGGACAAAACCCACCACACATTAATCAGGGGTCCCGGCAGGACCTAAAGAAGGCAAAAAATCCCACTTTTCTGACGCTTCGTTTTTTGCCCGTTTTTCAGGTCCGCGGCTGTCGATTTTTCGCCTTTTTTTAAAGTTGTTTAAATGACACCATCCTGGTCCGGGAAGTGGACAAAACCCACCACACATTAATCAGGGGTCCCGGCAGGACCTAAAGAAGGCAAAAAATCCCACTTTTCTGACGCTTCGTTTTTTGCCCGTTTTTCAGGTCCGCGGCTGTCGATTTTTCACCTTTTTTTAAAGTTGTTTAAATGACACCTTTCCTGGTCCGGGAAGTGGACAAAACCCACCACACATTAATCAGGGGTCCCGGCAGGACCTAAAGAAAGCAAAAAATCCCACTTTTCTGACGCTTAGTTTCTTGCCCGTTTTTCAGGTCCGCGGCTGTCGATTTTTCGCGTTTTTTTTAAGTTGTTTAAATGACACCTTCCTGGTCCGGGAAGTGGACAAAACCCACCACACATTAATCAGGGGTCCCGGCAGGACCTAAAGAAGGCAAAAAATCTCACTTTTCTGACGCTTCGTTTTTTGCTCGTTTTTCAGGTCCGCGGCTGTCGATTTTTCGCCTTTTTTAAAAGTTGTTTAAATGACACCTTCCTGGTCCGGGAAGTGGACAAAACCCACCACACATTAATCAGGGGTCCCGGCAGGACCTAAAGAAGGCAAAAAATCCCACTTTTCTGACGCTTCGTTTTTTGCCCGTTTTTCAGGTCCGCGGCTGTCGATTTGTCGCCTTTTTAAAAAGTTGTTTAAATGACACCTTCCTGGTCCGGAAAGTGGACAAAACCCACCACACATTAATCAGGGGTCCCGGCAGGACCTAAAGAAGGCAAAAAATCCCACTTTTCTGACGCTTCGTTTTTTGCCCGTTTTTCAGGTCCGCGGCTGTCGATTTTTTGCCTTTTTTTTAAAGTTGTTTAAATGACACCTTCCTGGTCCGGGAAGTGGACAAAACCCACCACACATTAATCAGGGGTCCCGGCAGGACCTAAAGAAGGCAAAAAATCCCACTTTTCTGACGCTTCGTTTTTTGCCCGTTTTTCAGGTCCGCGGCTGTCGATTTTTTGCCTTTTTTAAGTTGTTTAAATGACATCTTCCTGGTCCGGGAATTGGACAAAACCCACCACACATTAATCAGGGGTCCCGGCAGGACCTAAAGAAGGCAAAAAATCCCACTTTTCTGACGCTTCGTTTTTTGCCCGTTTTTCAGGTCCGCGGCTGTCGATTTTTCGCCTTTTTTTAAAGTTGTTTAAATGACACCATCCTGGTCCGGGAAGTGGACAAAACCCACCACACATTAATCAGGGGTCCCGGCAGGACCTAAAGAAGGCAAAAAATCCCACTTTTCTGACGCTTCGTTTTTTGCCCGTTTTTCAGGTCCGCGGCTGTCGATTTTTCGCCTTTTTTTTAAGTTGTTTAAATGACACCTTCCTGGTCCGGGAAGTGGACAAAACCCACCACACATTAATCAGGGGTCCCGGCAGGACCTAAAGAAAGCAAAAAATCCCACTTTTCTGACGCTTCGTTCTTTGCCCGTTTTTCAGGTCCGCGGCTGTCGATTTTTTGCCTTTTTTTAAAGTTGTTTAAATGTCACCTTCCTGGTCCGGGAAGTGGACAAAACCCACCACACATTAATCAGGGGTCCCGGCAGGACCTAAAGAAAGCAAAAAATCCCACTTTTCTGATGCTTTGTTTTTTGCCAATTTTTCAGGTCCGCGGCTGTCGATTTTTTGCCTTTTTTTAAAGTTGTTTAAATGACACCTTCCTGGTCCGGGAAGTGGACAAAACCCACCACACATTAATCAGGGGTCCCGGCAGGACCTAAAGAAGGCAAAAAATCCCACTTTTCTGACGCTTCGTTTTTTGCCCGTTTTTCAGGTCCGCGGCTGTCGATTTTTTGCCTTTTTTTAAAGTTGTTTAAATGACACCTTCCTGGTCCGGGAAGTGGACAAAACCCACCACACATTAATCAGGGGTCCCGGCAGGACCTAAAGAAGGCAAAAAATTCCACTTTTCTGACGCTTCGTTTTTTGCCCGTTTTTCAGGTCCGCGGCTGTCGATTTTTTGCCTTTTTTTTAAAGTTGTTTAAATGACACCTTCCTGGTCCGGGAAGTGGACAAAACCCACCACACATTAATCAGGGGTCCCGGCAGGACCTAAAGAAGGCAAAAAATCCCACTTTTCTGACGCTTCGTTTTTTGCCCGTTTTTCAGGTCCGCGGCTGTCGATTTTTTGCCTTTTTTTAAAGTTGTTTAAATGACAGCTTCCTGGTCCGGGAAGTGGACAAAACCCACCACACATTAATCAGGGGTCCCGGCAGGACCTAAAGAAGGCAAAAAATCCCACTTTTCTGACGCTTCGTTTTTTGCCCGTTTTTCAGGTCCGCGGCTGTCGATTTTTCGCCTTTGTTTGAGTTCTTTAAATGACACCTTCCTGGTCCGGGAAGTGGACAAAACCCACCACACATTAATCAGGGGTCCCGGCAGGACCTAAAGAAGGCAAAAAATCCCACTTTTCTGACGCTTCGTTTTTTGCCCGTTTTTCAGGTCCGCGGCTGTCGATTTTTCGCCTTTGTTTGAGTTGTTTAAATGACACCTTCCTGGTCCGGGAAGTGGACAAAACCCACCACACATTAATCAGGGGTCCCGGCAGGACCTAAAGAAGGCAAAAAATCCCACTTTTCTGACGCTTCGTTTTTTGCCCGTTTTTCAGGTCCGCGGCTGTCGATTTTTCGCCTTTTTTTAAAGTTGTTTAAATGACACCATCCTGGTCCGGGAAGTGGACAAAACCCACCACACATTAATCAGGGGTCCCGGCAGGACCTAAAGAAGGCAAAAAATCCCACTTTTCTGACGCTTCGTTTTTTGCCCGTTTTTCAGGTCCGCGGCTGTCGATTTTTCGCCTTTTTTTAAAGTTGTTTAAATGACACCTTTCCTGGTCCGGGAAGTGGACAAAACCCACCACACATTAATCAGGGGTCCCGGCAGGACCTAAAGAAAGCAAAAAATCCCACTTTTCTGACGCTTAGTTTCTTGCCCGTTTTTCAGGTCCGCGGCTGTCGATTTTTCGCCTTTTTTTTAAGTTGTTTAAATGACACCTTCCTGGTCCGGGAAGTGGACAAAACCCACCACACATTAATCAGGGGTCCCGGCAGGACCTAAAGAAGGCAAAAAATCTCACTTTTCTGACGCTTCGTTTTTTGCTCGTTTTTCAGGTCCGCGGCTGTCGATTTTTCGCCTTTTTTAAAAGTTGTTTAAATGACACCTTCCTGGTCCGGGAAGTGGACAAAACCCACCACACATTAATCAGGGGTCCCGGCAGGACCTAAAGAAAGCAAAAAATCCCACTTTTCTGACGCTTCGTTCTTTGCCCGTTTTTCAGGTCCGCGGCTGTCGATTTTTTGCCTTTTTTTAAAGTTGTTTAAATGACACCTTCCTGGTCCGGGAAGTGGACAAAACCCACCACACATTAATCAGGGGTCCAGGCAGGACCTAAAGAAGGCAAAAAATCCCACTTTTCTGACGCTTCGTTTTTTGCCCGTTTTTCAGGTCCGCGGCTGTCGATTTTTCGCCTTTGTTTGAGTTGTTTAAATGACACCTTCCTGGTCCGGGAAGTGGACAAAACCCACCACACATTAATCAGGGGTCCCGGCAGGACCTAAAGAAGGCAAAAAATTCCACTTTTCTGACGCTTCGTTTTTTGCCCGTTTTTCAGGTCCGCGGCTGTCGATTTTTTGCCTTTTTTAAGTTGTTTAAATGACATCTTCCTGGTCCGGGAATTGGACAAAACCCACCACACATTAATCAGGGGTCCCGGCAGGACCTAAAGAAGGCAAAAAATCCCACTTTTCTGACGCTTCGTTTTTTGCCCGTTTTTCAGGTCCGCGGCTGTCGATTTTTCACCTTTTTTTAAAGTTGTTTAAATGACACCATCCTGGTCCGGGAAGTGGACAAAACCCACCACACATTAATCAGGGGTCCCGGCAGGACCTAAAGAAGGAAAAAAATCCCACTTTTCTGACGCTTCGTTTTTTGCCCGTTTTTCAGGTCCGCGGCTGTCGATTTTTCGCCTTTTTTTTTTAAAGTTGTTTAAATGACACCTTTCCTGGTCCGGAAAGTGGACAAAACCCACCACACATTAATCAGGGGTCCCGGCAGGACCTAAAGAAGGCAAAAAATCCCACTTTTCTGACGCTTCGTTCTTTGCCCGTTTTTCAGGTCCGCGGCTGTCGATTTTTTGCCTTTTTTTAAAGTTGTTTAAATGTCACCTTCCTGGTCCGGGAAGTGGACAAAACCCACCACACATTAATCAGGGGTCCCGGCAGGACCTAAAGAAAGCAAAAAATCCCACTTTTCTGATGCTTTGTTTTTTGCCAATTTTTCAGGTCCGCGGCTGTCGATTTTTTGCCTTTTTTTAAAGTTGTTTAAATGACACCTTCCTGGTCCGGGAAGTGGACAAAACCCACCACACATTAATCAGGGGTCCCGGCAGGACCTAAAGAAGGCAAAAAATTCCACTTTTCTGACGCTTCGTTTTTTGCCCGTTTTTCAGGTCCGCGGCTGTCGATTTTTTGCCTTTTTTAAGTTGTTTAAATGACATCTTCCTGGTCCGGGAATTGGACAAAACCCACCACACATTAATCAGGGGCCCCGGCAGGACCTAAAGAAGGCAAAAAATCCCACTTTTCTGACGCTTCGTTTTTTGCCCGTTTTTCAGGTCCGCGGCTGTCGATTTTTCGCCTTTTTTTAAAGTTGTTTAAATGACACCATCCTGGTCCGGGAAGTGGACAAAACCCACCACACATTAATCAGGGGTCCCGGGAGGACCTAAAGAAGGCAAAAAATCCCACTTTTCTGACGCTTCGTTTTTGCCCGTTTTTCAGGTCCGCGGCTGTCGATTTTTCGGCTTTTTTTAAAGTTGTTTAAATGACACCTTTCCTGGTCCGGGAAGTGGACAAAACCCACCACACATTAATCAGGGGTCCCGGCAGGACCTAAAGAAGGCAAAAAATCCCACTTTTCTGACGCTTAGTTTCTTGCCCGTTTTTCAGGTCCGCGGCTGTCGATTTTTTGCCTTTTTTTTAAAGTTGTTTAAATGACACCTTCCTGGTCCGGGAAGTGGACAAAACCCACCACACATTAATCAGGGGTCCCGGCAGGACCTAAAGAAAGAAAAAAATACCACTTTTCTGACGCTTCGTTTTTTGCTCGTTTTTCAGGTCCGCGGCTGTCGATTTTTTGCCTTTTTTAAGTTGTTTAAATGACACCTTCCTGGTCCGGGAAGTGGACAAAACCCACCACACATTAATCAGGGGTCCCGGCAGGACCTAAAGAAGGCAAAAAATCCCACTTTTCTGACGCTTCGTTTTTTGCCCGTTTTTCAGGTCCGCGGCTGTCGATTTTTTGCCTTTTTTAAGTTGTTTAAATGACATCTTCCTGGTCCGGGAATTGGACAAAACCCACCACACATTAATCAGGGGTCCCGGCAGGACCTAAAGAAGGCAAAAAATCCCACTTTTCTGACGCTTCGTTTTTTGCCCGTTTTTCAGGTCCGCGGCTGTCGATTTTTCGCCTTTTTTTAAAGTTGTTTAAATGACACCATCCTGGTCCGGGAAGTGGACAAAACCCACCACACATTAATCAGGGGTCCCGGCAGGACCTAAAGAAGGCAAAAAATCCCACTTTTCTGACGCTTCGTTTTTTGCCCGTTTTTCAGGTCCGCGGCTGTCGATTTTTCGCCTTTTTTTAAAGTTGTTTAAATGACACCTTTCCTGGTCCGGGAAGTGGACAAAACCCACCACACATTTATCAGGGGTCCCGGCAGGACCTAAAGAAAGCAAAAAATCCCACTTTTCTGACGCTTAGTTTCTTGCCCGTTTTTCAGGTCCGCGGCTGTCGATTTTTTGCCTTTTTTTTAAAGTTGTTTAAATGACACCTTCCTGGTCCGGGAAGTGGACAAAACCCACCACACATTAATCAGGGGTCCCGGCAGGACCTAAAGAAAGAAAAAAATACCACTTTTCTGACGCTTCGTTTTTTGCTCGTTTTTCAGGTCCGCGGCTGTCGATTTTTTGCCTTTTTTAAGTTGTTTAAATGACACCTTCCTGGTCCGGGAAGTGGACAAAACCCACCACACATTAATCAGGGGTCCCGGCAGGACCTAAAGAAGGCAAAAAATCCCACTTTTCTGACGCTTCGTTTTTTGCCCGTTTTTCAGGTCCGCGGCTGTCGATTTTTCGCCTTTTTTTTAAGTTGTTTAAATGACACCTTCCTGGTCCGGGAAGTGGACAAAACCCACCACACATTAATCAGGGGTCCCGGCAGGACCTAAAGAAGGCAAAAAATCTCACTTTTCTGACGCTTCGTTTTTTGCCCGTTTTTCAGGTCCGCGGCTGTCGATTTTTCGCCTTTTTTAAAAGTTGTTTAAATGACACCTTCCTGGTCCGGGAAGTGGACAAAACCCACCACACATTAATCAGGGGTCCCGGCAGGACCTAAAGAAGGCAAAAAATCCCACTTTTCTGACGCTTCGTTTTTTGCCCGTTTTTCAGGTCCGCGGCTGTCGATTTTTCGCCTTTGTTTGAGTTGTTTAAATGACACCTTCCTGGTCCGGGAAGTGGACAAAACCCACCACACATTAATCAGGGGTCCCGGCAGGACCTAAAGAAGGCAAAAAATCCCACTTTTCTGACGCTTCGTTTTTTGCCCGTTTTTCAGGTCCGCGGCTGTCGATTTTTCGCCTTTTTTTAAAGTTGTTTAAATGACACCTTCCTGGTCCGGGAAGTGGACAAAACCCACCACACATTAATCAGGGGTCCCGGCAGGACCTAAAGAAGGCAAAAAATCCCACTTTTCTGACGCTTCGTTTTTTGCACGTTTTTCAGGTCCGCGGCTGTCGATTTTTTGCCTTTTTTTTAAAGTTGTTTAAATGACACCTTCCTGGTCCGGGAAGTGGACAAAACCCACCACACATTAATCAGGGGTCCCGGCAGGACCTAAAGAAGGCAAAAAATCCCACTTTTCTGACGCTTCGTTTTTTGCCCGTTTTTCAGGTCCGCGGCTGTCGATTTTTCGCCTTTGTTTGAGTTGTTTAAATGACACCTTCCTGGTCCGGGAAGTGGACAAAACCCACCACACATTAATCAGGGGTCCCGGCAGGACCTAAAGAAGGCAAAAAATCCCACTTTTCTGACGCTTCGTTTTTTGCTCGTTTTTCAGGTCCGCGGCTGTCGATTTTTCGCCTTTTTTTTAAGTTGTTTAAATGAAACCTTCCTGGTCCGGGAAGTGGACAAAACCCACCACACATTAATCAGGGGTCCCGGCAGGACCTAAAGAAGGCAAAAAATCCTACTTTTCTGACGCTTAGTTTTTTGCCCGTTTTTCAGGTCCGCGGCTGTCGATTTTTCGCCTTTTTTTTAAGTTGTTTAAATGACACCTTCCTGGTCCGGGAAGTGGACAAAACCCACCACACATTAATCAGGGGTCCCGGCAGGACCTAAAGAAAGCAAAAAATCCCACTTTTCTGACGCTTCGTTCTTTGCCCGTTTTTCAGGTCCGCGGCTGTCGATTTTTTGCCTTTTTTTAAAGTTGTTTAAATGACACCTTCCTGGTCCGGGAAGTGGACAAAACCCACCACACACTAATCAGGGGTCCCGGCAGGACCTAAAGAAGGCAAAAAATCCCACTTTTCTGACGCTTCGTTTTTTGCCCGTTTTTCAGGTCCGCGGCTGTCGATTTTTCGCCTTTTTTAAAAGTTGTTTAAATGACACCTTCCTGGTCCGGGAAGTGGACAAAACCCACCACACATTAATCAGGGGTCCCGGCAGGACCTAAAGAAGGCAAAAAATCCCACTTTTCTGACGCTTCGTTTTTTGCACGTTTTTCAGGTCCGCGGCTGTCGATTTTTTGCCTTTTTTAAAGTTGTTTAAATGACACCTTCCTGGTCCGGGAAGTGGACAAAACCCACCACACATTAATCAGGGGTCCCGGCAGGACCTAAAGAAGGCAAAAAATCCCACTTTTCTGACGCTTCGTTTTTTGCCCGTTTTTCAGGTCCGCGGCTGTCGATTTTTCGCCTTTGTTTGAGTTGTTTAAATGACACCTTCCTGGTCCGGGAAGTGGACAAAACCCACCACACATTAATCAGGGGTCCCGGCAGGACCTAAAGAAGGCAAAAAATCCCACTTTTCTGACGCTTCGTTTTTTGCCCGTTTTTCAGGTCCGCGGCTGTCGATTTTTCGCCTTTTTTTAAAGTTGTTTAAATGACACCTTCCTGGTCCGGGAAGTGGACAAAACCCACCACACATTAATCAGGGGTCCCGGCAGGACCTAAAGAAGGCAAAAAATCCCACTTTTCTGACGCTTCGTTTTTTGCACGTTTTTCAGGTCCGCGGCTGTCGATTTTTTGCCTTTTTTTAAAGTTGTTTAAATGACACCTTCCTGGTCCGGGAAGTGGACAAAACCCACCACACATTAATCAGGGGTCCCGGCAGGACCTAAAGAAGGCAAAAAATCCCACTTTTCTGACGCTTCGTTTTTTTGCCCGTTTTTCAGGTCCGCGGCTGTCGATTTTTCGCCTTTGTTTGAGTTGTTTAAATGACACCTTCCTGGTCCGGGAAGTGGACAAAACCCACCACACATTAATCAGGGGTCCCGGCAGGACCTAAAGAAGGCAAAAAATCCCACTTTTCTGACGCTTCGTTTTTTGCCCGTTTTTCAGGTCCGCGGCTGTCGATTTTTCGCCTTTTTTTAAAGTTGTTTAAATGACACCTTCCTGGTCCGGGAAGTGGACAAAACCCACCACACATTAATCAGGGGTCCCGGCAGGACCTAAAGAAGGCAAAAAATCCCACTTTTCTGACGCTTCGTTTTTTGCCCGTTTTTCAGGTCCGCGGCTGTCAATTTTTCGTCTTTTTTTAAAGTTGTTTAAATGACACCTTCCTGGTCCGGGAAGTGGACAAAACCCACCACACATTAATTAAGGGGTCCCGGCAGGACCTAAAGAAGGCAAAAAATCCCACTTTTCTGACGCTTCATTTTTTGCCCGTTTTTCAGGTCCGCGGCTGTCGATTTTTCGCCTTTTTTAAAAGTTGTTTAAATGACACCTTCCTGGTCCGGGAAGTGGACAAAACCCACCACACATTAATCAGGGGTCCCGGCAGGACCTAAAGAAGGCAAAAAATCCCACTTTTCTGACGCTTCGTTTTTTGCACGTTTTTCAGGTCCGCGGCTGTCGATTTTTTGCCTTTTTTTAAAGTTGTTTAAATGACACCTTCCTGGTCCGGGAAGTGGACAAAACCCACCACACATTAATCAGGGGTCCCGGCAGGACCTAAAGAAGGCAAAAAATCCCACTTTTCTGACGCTTCGTTTTTTGCCCGTTTTTCAGGTCCGCGGCTGTCGATTTTTCGCCTTTGTTTGAGTTGTTTAAATGACACCTTCCTGGTCCGGGAAGTGGACAAAACCCACCACACATTAATCAGGGGTCCCGGCAGGACCTAAAGAAGGCAAAAAATCCCACTTTTCTGACGCTTCGTTTTTTGCCCGTTTTTCAGGTCCGCGGCTGTCGATTTTTCGCCTTTTTTTAAAGTTGTTTAAATGACACCTTCCTGGTCCGGGAAGTGGACAAAACCCACCACACATTAATCAGGGGTCCCGGCAGGACCTAAAGAAGGCAAAAAATCTCACTTTTCTGACGCTTCGTTTTTTGCTCGTTTTTCAGGTCCGCGGCTGTCGATTTTTCGCCTTTTTTAAAAGTTGTTTAAATGACACCTTCCTGGTCCGGGAAGTGGACAAAACCCACCACACATTAATCAGGGGTCCCGGCAGGACCTAAAGAAGGAAAAAAATCCCACTTTTCTGACGCTTCGTTTTTTGCCCGTTTTTCAGGTCCGCGGCTGTCGATTTTTCCCCTTTTTTTTAAGTTGTTTAAATGACACCTTCCTGGTCCGGGAAGTGGACAAAACCCACCACACATTAATCAGGGGTCCCGGCAGGACCTAAAGAAGGCAAAAAATCCCACTTTTCTGACGCTTTGTTTTTTGCCCGTTTTTCAGGTCCGCGGCTGTCGATTTTTCGCCTTTTTTAAAGTTGTTTAAATGACACCTTCCTGGTCCGGGAAGTGGACAAAACCCACCACACATTAATCAGGGGTCCCGGCAGGACCTAAAGAAGGCAAAAAATCCCACTTTTCTGACGCTTCGTTTTTTGCCCGTTTTTCAGGTCCGCGGCTGTCAATTTTTCGTCTTTTTTTAAAGTTGTTTAAATGACACCTTCCTGGTCCGGGAAGTGGACAAAACCCACCACACATTAATCAGGGGTCCCGGCAGGACCTAAAGAAGGCAAAAAATCCCACTTTTCTGACGCTTCGTTTTTTGCCCGTTTTTCAGGTCCGCGGCTGTCGATTTTTCGCCTTTTTTTAAAGTTGTTTAAATGACACCTTCCTGATCCGGGAAGTGGACAAAACCCACCACACATTAATCAGGGGTCCCGGCAGGACCTAAAGAAGGCAAAAAATCCCACTTTTCTGACGCTTCATTTTTTGCCCGTTTTTCAGGTCCGCGGCTGTCGATTTTTCGCCTTTTTTTAAAGTTGTTTAAATGACACCTTCCTGGTCCGGGAAGTGGACAAAACCCACCACACATTAATCAGGGGTCCCGGCAGGACCTAAAGAAGGCAAAAAATACCACTTTTCTGACGCTTCGTTTTTTGCCCGTTTTTCAGGTCCGCGGCTGTCAATTTTTTGCCTTTTTTTAAAGTTGTTTAAATGACAGCTTCCTGTTCCGGGAAGTGGACAAAACCCACAACACATTAATCAGGGGTCCCGGCAGGACCTAAAGAAGGCAAAAAATCCCACTTTTCTGACGCTTCGTTTTTTGCCCGTTTTTCAGGTCCGCGGCTGTCGATTTTTTGCCTTTTTTTAAAGTTGTTTAAATGACATCTTCCTGGTCCGGGAGTTGGACAAAACCCACCACACATTAATCAGGGGTCCCGGCAGGACCTAAAGAAGGCAAAAAATCCCACTTTTCTGACGTTTTTTTTTTTTGCCCGTTTTTCAGGTCCGCGGCTGTCGATTTTTTGCCTTTTTTTTAAAGTTGTTTAAATGACACCTTCCTGGTCCGGGAAGTGGACAAAACCCACCACACATTAATCAGGGGTCCCGGCAGGACCTAAAGAAAGAAAAAAATACCACTTTTCTGACGCTTCGTTTTTTGCTCGTTTTTCAGGTCCGCGGCTGTCGATTTTTTGCCTTTTTTAAGTTGTTTAAATGACACCTTCCTGGTCCGGGAAGTGGACAAAACCCACCACACATTAATCAGGGGTCCCGGCAGGACCTAAAGAAGGCAAAAAATCCCACTTTTCTGACGCTTCGTTTTTTGCCCGTTTTTCAGGTCCGCGGCTGTCGATTTTTCGCCTTTTTTTAAAGTTGTTTAAATGACACCTTACTGGTCCGGGAAGTGGACAAAACCCACCACACATTAATCAGGGGTCCCGGCAGGACCTAAAGAAGGAAAAAAATCCCACTTTTCTGACGCTTCGTTTTTTGCCCGTTTTTCAGGTCCGCGGCTGTCGATTTTTCGCCTTTGTTTGAGTTGTTTAAATGACACCTTCCTGGTCCGGGAAGTGGACAAAACCCACCACACATTAATCAGGGGTCCCGGCAGGACCTAAAGAAGGAAAAAAATCCCACTTTTTTTGACGCTTCGTTTTTTGCCCGTTTTTCAGGTCCGCGGCTGTCGATTTTTCGCCTTTTTTTAAAGTTGTTTAAATGACACCTTCCTGGTCCGGGAAGTGGACAAAACCCACCACACATTAATCAGGGGTCCCGGCAGGACCTAAAGAAGGCAAAAAATCCCACTTTTCTGACGCTTCGTTTTTTGCCCGTTTTTCAGGTCCGCGGCTGTCGATTTTTCGCCTTTTTTAAAAGTTGTTTAAATGACACCTTCCTGGTCCGGAAAGTGGACAAAACCCACCACACATTAATCAGGGGTCCCGGCAGGACCTAAAGAAGGCAAAAAATCCCACTTTTCTGACGCTTCGTATTTTGCCCGTTTTTCAGGTCCGCGGCTGTCGATTTTTCGCCTTTTTTAAAAGTTGTTTAAATGACACCTTCCTGGTCCGGGAAGTGGACAAAACCCACCACACATTAATCAGGGGTCCCGGCAGGACCTAAAGAAGGCAAAAAATCCCACTTTTCTGACGCTTCGTATTTTGCCCGTTTTTCAGGTCTGCGGCTGTCGATTTTTCGCCTTTTTTAAAAGTTGTTTAAATGACACCTTCCTGGTCCGGGAAGTGGACAAAACCCACCACACATTAATCAGGGGTCCCGGCAGGACCTAAAGAAGGCAAAAAATCCCACTTTTCTGACGCTTCGTTTTTTGCCCGTTTTTCAGGTCCGCGGCTGTCGATTTTTTGCCTTTTTTTAAAGTTGTTTAAATGACACCTTCCTGGTCCGGGAAGTGGACAAAACCCACCACACATTAATCAGGGGTCCCGGCAGGACCTAAAGAAGGCAAAAAATCCCACTTTTCTGACGCTTCGTTTTTTGCCCGTTTTTCAGGTCCGCGGCTGTCGATTTTTCGCCTTTGTTTGAGTTGTTTAAATGACACTTTCCTGGTCCGGGAAGTGGACAAAACCCACCACACATTAATCAGGGGTCCCGGCAGGACCTAAAGAAGGCAAAAAATCCCACTTTTCTGACGCTTCGTTTTTTGCCCGTTTTTCAGGTCCGCGGCTGTCGATTTTTTGCCTTTTTTTTAAAGTTGTTTAAATGACACCTTCCTGGTCCGGGAAGTGGACAAAACCCACCACACATTAATCAGGGGTCCCGGCAGGACCTAAAGAAGGCAAAAAATCCCACTTTTCTGACGCTTCGTTTTTTGCCCGTTTTTCAGGTCCGCGGCTGTCGATTTTTCGCCTTTGTTTGAGTTGTTTAAATGACACCTTCCTGGTCCGGGAAGTGGACAAAACCCACCACACATTAATCAGGGGTCCCGGCAGGACCTAAAGAAGGCAAAAAATCCCACTTTTCTGACGCTTCGTTTTTTGCCCGTTTTTCAGGTCCGCGGCTGTCGATTTTTTGCCTTTTTTAAGTTGTTTAAATGACACCTTCCTGGTCCGGGAATTGGACAAAACCAACCACACATTAATCAGGGGTCCCGGCAGGACCTAAAGAAGGCAAAAAATTCCACTTTTCTGACGCTTCGTTTTTTGCCCGTTTTTCAGGTCCGCGGCTGTCGATTTTTTGCCTTTTTTAAGTTGTTTAAATGACATCTTCCTGGTCCGGGAATTGGACAAAACCCACCACACATTAATCAGGGGTCCCGGCAGGACCTAAAGAAGGCAAAAAATCCCACTTTTCTGACGCTTCGTTTTTTGCCCGTTTTTCAGGTCCGGCTGTCGATTTTTCGCCTTTTTTTTAAAGTTGTTTAAATGACACCATCCTGGTCCGGGAAGTGGACAAAACCCACCACACATTAATCAGGGGTCCCGGCAGGACCTAAAGAAGGCAAAAAATCCCACTTTTCTGACGCTTCGTTTTTTGCCCGTTTTTCAGGTCCGCGGCTGTCGATTTTTCGCCTTTTTTTTAAGTTGTTTAAATGACACCTTCCTGGTCCGGAAAGTGGACAAAACCCACCACACATTAATCAGGGGTCCCGGCAGGACCTAAAGAAAGCAAAAAATCCCACTTTTCTGACGCTTCGTTCTTTGCCCGTTTTTCAGGTCCGCGGCTGTCGATTTTTTGCCTTTTTTTAAAGTTGTTTAAATGACACCTTCCTGGTCCGGGAAGTGGACAAAACCCACCACACATTAATCAGGGGTCCCGGCAGGACCTAAAGAAGGCAAAAAATCCCACTTTTCTGACGCTTCGTTTTTTGCCCGTTTTTCAGGTCCGCGGCTGTCGATTTTTTGCCTTTTTTTAAAGTTGTTTAAATGACACCTTCCTGGTCCGGGAAGTGGACAAAACCCACCACACATTAATCAGGGGTCCCGGCAGGACCTAAAGAAGGCAAAAAATTCCACTTTTCTGACGCTTCGTTTTTTGCCCGTTTTTCAGGTCCGCGGCTGTCGATTTTTTGCCTTTTTTAAGTTGTTTAAATGACATCTTCCTGGTCCGGGAATTGGACAAAACCCACCACACATTAATCAGGGGTCCCGGCAGGACCTAAAGAAGGCAAAAAAATCCCACTTTTCTGACGCTTCGTTTTTTGCCCGTTTTTCAGGTCCGCGGCTGTCGATTTTTCGCCTTTTTTTAAAGTTGTTTAAATGACACCATCCTGGTCCGGGAAGTGGACAAAACCCACCACACATTAATCAGGGGTCCCGGCAGGACCTAAAGAAGGCAAAAAATCCCACTTTTCTGACGCTTTGTTTTTGCCCGTTTTTCAGGTCCGCGGCTGTCGATTTTTCGGCTTTTTTTAAAGTTGTTTAAATGACACCTTTCCTGGTCCGGGAAGTGGACAAAACCCACCACACATTAATCAGGGGTCCCGGCAGGACCTAAAGAAGGCAAAAAATCCCACTTTTCTGACGCTTAGTTTCTTGCCTCTTTTTCAGGTCCGCGGCTGTCGATTTTTTGCCTTTTTTTTAAAGTTGTTTAAATGACACCTTCCTGGTCCGGGAAGTGGACAAAACCCACCACACATTAATCAGGGGTCCCGGCAGGACCTAAAGAAAGAAAAAAATACCACTTTTCTGACGCTTCGTTTTTTGCTCGTTTTTCAGGTCCGCGGCTGTCGATTTTTTGCCTTTTTTAAGTTGTTTAAATGACACCTTCCTGGTCCGGGAAGTGGACAAAACCCACCACACATTAATCAGGGGTCCCGGCAGGACCTAAAGAAGGCAAAAAATCCCACTTTTCTGACGCTTTGTTTTTTGCCCGTTTTTCAGGTCCGCGGCTGTCGATTTTTTGCCTTTTTTAAGTTGTTTAAATGACATCTTCCTGGTCCGGGAATTGGACAAAACCCACCACACATTAATCAGGGGTCCCGGCAGGACCTAAAGAAGGCAAAAAATCCCACTTTTCTGACGCTTCGTTTTTTGCCCGTTTTTCAGGTCCGCGGCTGTCGATTTTTCGCCTTTTTTTAAAGTTGTTTAAATGACACCATCCTGGTCCGGGAAGTGGACAAAACCCACCACACATTAATCAGGGGTCACGGCAGGACCTAAAGAAGGCAAAAAATCCCACTTTTCTGACGCTTCGTTTTTTGCCCGTTTTTCAGGTCCGCGGCTGTCGATTTTTCGCCTTTTTTTTAAGTTGTTTAAATGACACCTTCCTGGTCCGGGAAGTGGACAAAACCCACCACACATTAATCAGGGGTCCCGGCAGGACCTAAAGAAGGCAAAAAATCTCACTTTTCTGACGCTTCGTTTTTTGCTCGTTTTTCAGGTCCGCGGCTGTCGATTTTTCGCCTTTTTTAAAAGTTGTTTAAATGACACCTTCCTGGTCCGGGAAGTGGACAAAACCCACCACACATTAATCAGGGGTCCCGGCAGGACCTAAAGAAGGCAAAAAATCCCACTTTTCTGACGCTTAGTTTCTTGCCCGTTTTTCAGGTCCGCGGCTGTCGATTTTTCGCCTTTTTTTAAGTTGTTTAAATGACACCTTCCTGGTCCGGGAAGTGGACAAAACCCACCACACATTAATCAGGGGTCCCGGCAGGACCTAAAGAAAGCAAAAAATCCCACTTTTCTGACGCTTCGTTCTTTGCCCGTTTTTCAGGTCCGCGGCTGTCGATTTTTCGCCTTTTTTTAAAGTTGTTTAAATGTCACCTTCCTGGTCCGGGAAGTGGACAAAACCCACCACACATTAATCAGGGGTCCCGGCAGGACCTAAAGAAAGCAAAAAATCCCACTTTTCTGATGCTTTGTTTTTTGCCCGTTTTTCAGGTCCGCGGCTGTCGATTTTTCGCCTTTTTTTTAAGTTGTTTAAATGACAGCTTCCTGGTCCGGGAAGTGGACAAAACCCACCACACATTAATCAGGGGTCCCGGCAGGACCTAAAGAAGGCAAAAAATTCCACTTTTCTGACGCTTCGTTTTTTGCCCGTTTTTCAGGTCCGCGGCTGTCGATTTTTCGCCTTTTTTTTAAGTTGTTTAAATGACACCTTCCTGGTCCGGGAAGTGGACAAAACCCACCACACATTAATCAGGGGTCCCGGCAGGACCTAAAGAAGGCAAAAAATCTCACTTCTCTGACGCTTCGTTTTTTGCTCGTTTTTCAGGTCCGCGGCTGTCGATTTTTCGCCTTTTTTAAAAGTTGTTTAAATGACACCTTCCTGGTCCGGGAAGTGGACAAAACCCACCACACATTAATCAGGGGTCCCGGCAGGACCTAAAGAAGGAAAAAAATCGCACTTTTCTGACGCTTCGTTTTTTGCCCGTTTTTCAGGTCCGTGGCTGTCGATTTTTCCCCTTTTTTTTAAGTTGTTTAAATGAAACCTTCCTGGTCCGGGAAGTGGACAAAACCCACCACACATTAATCAGGGGTCCCGGCAGGACCTAAAGAAGGCAAAAAATCCCACTTTTCTGACGCTTAGTTTCTTGCCCGTTTTTCAGGTCCGCGGCTGTCGATTTTTCGCCTTTTTTTGAGTTGTTTAAATGACACCTTCCTGGTCCGGGAAGTGGACAAAACCCACCACACATTAATCAGGGGTCCCGGCAGGACCTAAAGAAAGCAAAAAATCCCACTTTTCTGACGCTTCGTTCTTTGCCCGTTTTTCAGGTCCGCGGCTGTCGATTTTTCGCCTTTTTTTAAAGTTGTTTAAATGTCACCTTCCTGGTCCGGGAAGTGGACAAAACCCACCACACATTAATCAGGGGTCCCGGCAGGACCTAAAGAAAGCAAAAAATCCCACTTTTCTGATGCTTTGTTTTTTGCCCGTTTTTCAGGTCCGCGGCTGTCGATTTTTCGCCTTTTTTTTAAGTTGTTTAAATGACAGCTTCCTGGTCCGGGAAGTGGACAAAACCCACCACACATTAATCAGGGGTCCCGGCAGGACCTAAAGAAGGCAAAAAATTCCACTTTTCTGACGCTTCGTTTTTTGCCCGTTTTTCAGGTCCACGGCTGTCGATTTTTCGCCTGTTTTTAAAGTTGTTTAAATGACACCTTCCTGGTCCGGGAAGTGGACAAAACCCACCACACATTAATCAGGGGTCCCGGCAGGACCTAAAGAAGGCAAAAAATCTCACTTTTCTGACGCTTCGTTTTTTGCTCGTTTTTCAGGTCCGCGGCTGTCGATTTTTCGCCTTTTTTAAAAGTTGTTTAAATGACACCTTCCTGGTCCGGGAAGTGGACAAAACCCACCACACATTAATCAGGGGTCCCGGCAGGACCTAAAGAAGGCAAAAAATCCCACTTTTCTGACGCTTCGTTTTTTGCCCGTTTTTCAGGTCCGCCGCTGTCGATTTTTTGCCTTTTTTTAAAGTTATTTAAATGACACCTTCCTGGTCCGGGAAGTGGACAAAACCCACCACACATTAATCAGGGGTCCCGGCAGGACCTAAAGAAGGCAAAAAATCCCACTTTTCTGACGCTTTGTTTTTTGCCCGTTTTTCAGGTCCGCGGCTGTCGATTTTTCGCCTTTGTTTGAGTTGTTTAAATGACACCTTCCTGGTCCGGGAAGTGGACAAAACCCACCACACATTAATCAGGGATCCCGGCAGGACCTAAAGAAGGCAAAAAATTCCACTTTTCTGACGCTTCGTTTTTTGCCCGTTTTTCAGGTCCGCGGCTGTCGATTTTTTGCCTTTTTTAAGTTGTTTAAATGACATCTTCCTGGTCCGGGAATTGGACAAAACCCACCACACATTAATCAGGGGTCCCGGCAGGACCTAAAGAAGGCAAAAAATCCCACTTTTCTGACGCTTCGTTTTTTGCCCGTTTTTCAGGTCCGCGGCTGTCGATTTTTCGCCTTTTTTTAAAGTTGTTTAAATGACACCATCCTGGTCCGGGAAGTGGACAAAACCCACCACACATTAATCAGGGGTCCCGGCAGGACCTAAAGAAGGCAAAAAATCCCACTTTTCTGACGCTTCGTTTTTTGCCCGTTTTCCAGGTCCGCGGCTGTCGATTTTTTGCCTTTTTTTAAAGTTGTTTAAATGACACCTTTCCTGGTCCGGGAAGTGGACAAAACCCACCACACATTAATCAGGGGTCCCGGCAGGACCTAAAGAAAGCAAAAAATCCCACTTTTCTGACGCTTAGTTTCTTGCCCGTTTTTCAGGTCCGCGGCTGTCGATTTTTTGCCTTTTTTTTAAAGTTGTTTAAATGACACCTTCCTGGTCCGGGAAGTGGACAAAACCCACCACACATTAATCAGGGGTCCCGGCAGGACCTAAAGAAAGAAAAACATACCACTTTTCTGACGCTTCGTTTTTTGCTCGTTTTTCAGGTCCGCGGCTGTCGATTTTTTGCCTTTTTTAAGTTGTTTAAATGACACCTTCCTGGTCCGGGAAGTGGACAAAACCCACCACACATTAATCAGGGGTCCCGGCAGGACCTAAAGAAAGCAAAAAATCCCACTTTTCTGACGCTTCGTTCTTTGCCCGTTTTTCAGGTCCGCGGCTGTCGATTTTTTGCCTTTTTTTAAAGTTGTTTAAATGACACCTTCCTGGTCCGGGAAGTGGACAAAACCCACCACACACTAATCAGGGGTCCCGGCAGGACCTAAAGAAGGCAAAAAATCCCACTTTTCTGACGCTTCGTTTTTTGCCCGTTTTTCAGGTCCGCGGCTGTCGATTTTTCGCCTTTTTTAAAAGTTGTTTAAATGACACCTTCCTGGTCCGGGAAGTGGACAAAACCCACCACACATTAATCAGGGGTCCCGGCAGGACCTAAAGAAGGCAAAAAATCCCACTTTTCTGACGCTTCGTTTTTTGCCCGTTTTTCAGGTCCGCGGCTGTCGATTTTTCGCCTTTTTTAAAAGTTGTTTAAATGACACCTTCCTGGTCCGGGAAGTGGACAAAACCCACCACACATTAATCAGGGGTCCCGGCAGGACCTAAAGAAGGCAAAAAATCCCACTTTTCTGACGCTTCGTTTTTTGCCCGTTTTTCAGGTCCGCGGCTGTCGATTTTTTGCCTTTTTTTAAAGTTGTTTAAATGACATCTTCCTGGTCCGGGAGTTGGACAAAACCCACCACACATTAATCAGGGGTCCCGGCAGGACCTAAAGAAGGCAAAAAAATCCCACTTTTCTGACGCTTCGTTTTTTGCCCGTTTTTCAGGTCCGCGGCTGTAGATTTTTCGCCTTTTTTTAAAGTTGTTTAAATGACACCTTCCTGGTCCGGGAAGTGGACAAAACCCACCACACATTAATCAGGGGTCCCGGCAGGACCTAAAGAAGGCAAAAAATCCCACTTTTCTGACGCTTCGTTTTTTGCCCGTTTTTCAGGTCCGCGGCTGTCGATTTTTCGCCTTTTTTTAAAGTTGTTTAAATGACACCTTACTGGTCCGGGAAGTGGACAAAACCCACCACACATTAATCAGGGGTCCCGGCAGGACCTAAAGAAGGCAAAAAATTCCACTTTTCTGACGCTTCGTTTTTTGCCCGTTTTTCAGGTCCGCGGCTGTCGATTTTTCGCCTTTTTTTTAAAGTTGTTTAAATGACACCTTCCTGGTCCGGGAAGTGGACAAAACCCACCACACATTAATCAGGGGTCCCGGCAGGACCTAAAGAAAGCAAAAAATCCCACTTTTCTGACGCTTAGTTTCTTGCCCGTTTTTCAGGTCCGCGGCTGTCGATTTTTTGCCTTTTTTTTAAAGTTGTTTAAATGACACCTTCCTGGCCCGGGAAGTGGACAAAACCCACCACACATTAATCAGGGGTCCCGGCAGGACCTAAAGAAAGAAAAAAATACCACTTTTCTGACGCTTCGTTTTTTGCTCGTTTTTCAGGTCCGCGGCTGTCGATTTTTTGCCTTTTTTAAGTTGTTTAAATGACACCTTCCTGGTCCGGGAAGTGGACAAAACCCACCACACATTAATCAGGGGTCCCGGCAGGACCTAAAGAAGGCAAAAAATCCCACTTTTCTGACGCTTCGTTTTTTGCCCGTTTTTCAGGTCCGCGGCTGTCGATTTTTCGCCTTTTTTTAAAGTTGTTTAAATGACACCTTACTGGTCCGGGAAGTGGACAAAACCCACCACACATTAATCAGGGGTCCCGGCAGGACCTAAAGAAGGCAAAAAATCCCACTTTTCTGACGCTTCGTTTTTTGCCCGTTTTTCAGGTCCGCGGCTGTCGATTTTTCGCCTTTTTTTAAAGTTGTTTAAATGACACCTTCCTGGTCCGGGAAGTGGACAAAACCCACCACACATTAATCAGGGGTCCCGGCAGGACCTAAAGAAGGCAAAAAATCCCACTTTTCTGACGCTTCGTTTTTTGCCCGTTTTTCAGGTCCGCGGCTGTCGATTTTTCGCCTCTTTTTAAAGTTGTTTAAATGACACCTTCCTGGTCCGGGAAGTGGACAAAACCCACCACACATTAATCAGGGGTCCCGGCAGGACCTAAAGAAGGCAAAAAATCCCACTTTTCTGACGCTTCGTTTTTTGCCCGTTTTTCAGGTCCGCGGCTGTCGATTTTTCGCCTTTGTTTGAGTTGTTTAAATGACACCTTCCTCGTCCGGGAAGTGGACAAAACCCACCACACATTAATCAGGGGTCCCGGCAGGACCTAAAGAAGGCAAAAAATCCCACTTTTCTGACGCTTCGTTTTTTGCCCGTTTTTCAGGTCCGCGGCTGTCGATTTTTCGCCTTTTTTTAAAGTTGTTTAAATGACACCTTCCTGGTCCGGGAAGTGGACAAAACCCACCACACATTAATCAGGGGTCCCGGCAGGACCTAAAGAAGGCAAAAAATCCCACTTTTCTGACGCTTTGTTTTTTGCCCGTTTTTCAGGTCCGCGGCTGTCGATTTTTTGCCTTTTTTTAAAGTTGTTTAAATGACACCTTCCTGGTCCGGGAAGTGGACAAAACCCACCACACATTAATCAGGGGTCCCGGCAGGACCTAAAGAAGGCAAAAAATCCCACTTTTCTGACGCTTCGTTTTTTGCCCGTTTTTCAGGTCCGCGGCTGTCGATTTTTCGCCTTTTTTTAAAGTTGTTTAAATGACACCTTCCTGGTCCGGGAAGTGGACAAAACCCACCACACATTAATCAGGGGTCCCGGCAGGACCTAAAGAAGGCAAAAAATCCCACTTTTCTGACGCTTCATTTTTTGCCCGTTTTTCAGGTCCGCGGCTGTCGATTTTTCGCCTTTTTTAAAAGTTGTTTAAATGACACCTTCCTGGTCCGGGAAGTGGACAAAACCCACCACACATTAATCAGGGGTCCCGGCAGGACCTAAAGAAGGCAAAAAATACCACTTTTCTGACGCTTCGTTTTTTGCCCGTTTTTCAGGTCCGCGGCTGTCAATTTTTTGCCTTTTTTTAAAGTTATTTAAATGACAGCTTCCTGGTCCGGGAAGTGGACAAAACCCACCACACATTAATCAGGGGTCCCGGCAGGACCTAAAGAAGGCAAAAAATCCCACTTTTCTGACGCTTCGTTTTTTGCCCGTTTTTCAGGTCCACGGCTGTCGATTTTTTGCCTTTTTTTAAAGTTGTTTAAATGACATCTTCCTGGTCCGGGAGTTGGACAAAACCCACCACACATTAATCAGGGGTCCCGGCAGGACCTAAAGAAGGCAAAAAATCCCACTTTTCTGACGCTTCGTTTTTTTTTTTCGAAAATTAGGAAAATCAGGAAAAATAGGAAAAATAGGGAAAATTAGGAAAATCAGGAAAAATAGGAAAAATAGGGAAAATTAGGAAAAAATAGGAAAAATAGGTAAATCCGGAAAAATAAGAAAATTGGGAAAATTAGGAAAATTAGGAAAATCAGGAAAAATAGGAAAAATAGGGAAAATTAGGAAAAAATAGGAAAAATAGGTAAATCAGGAAAAATAAGAAAATTGGGAAAATTAGGAAAATTGGAAAAATAGTAAAAATAAGAAAAATAGAAAAAATAGGAAAATTAGGAAACTTAGGAAAATTAGACAATTAGAAAAACAGGGAAATTAGGAAAAATAGGAAAGATAGGAAAATTAGGAAAAATGGAAAAAATAGGAAAAATAGGGAAAATAGGAAAATTAGAAAATTAGAAAAAACAGGAAAAATAGGAAAATTAGGAAAATAAGGAAAAATAGGAAAAATAGGAAAAGTATGAAAATTCGAAGAAAATCGGGAAAATAAGGAAAAATAGAAAAATTAGGAAAAATAAGAAAAAAGGAAAAATAGAAAAAATAGGAAAATTAGAAAATTAGAAAAAACAGGAAAAATAGGAAAATCAGGAAAATCAGGAAAAATAGGGAAAATAGGAAAAATAGAAAAAATAGGAAAATTAGGAAAAATAGGGAAAATTTGTAAAATTGGAAAATGAGGGAAAATAGGAAAATTAGGGAAATTAGAAAATTAGGAAAAATAGGAAAAATAAGAAAATTGGGGAAAATAGTAAAAATTAGAAAAATAGGTAAATTAACAAAATTAGGAAAATTAGGAAAAATAAGAAAATTGGGCAAAATAGGAAAAATAGGGAAAATAGGAAAAATAGGAAAATAGGAAAATTAGGAAAATTAGGAAAAATATGAAAATTGGGGAAAATAGGAAAAATAGGGAAAATTTGTAAAATTAGGAAAATGAGGAAAAATAAGAACATTGGGAAAAATAGGGAAAATAGGAAAATTAGGAAAAATAGGAAAAATAGGAAAATTAGAAAAAATAGGAAAATTAGGAAAAATAGGAAAGATAAGAAAAATTGGGAAAAATAGGAAAATTTGGGAAAATATGAAAAACAGGAAAATTAGGAAAAATAGGAAAATTTGGAAAAATTGAAATTTGAAACATTGAAAAATAGAAAAATTGGAAAATTAAAAATAAAAAATTACCAAAATTACAAACATTAAAAACAATAAAAAATAAATTAAAAAATCAAAAATCAAAAATAATGTGGAGAATAAATAGATGACATCAAATATAAACAATGTACAGCGTAAACAGTAATTACTACAAATTACAATTACAATTGTTGTTTCTGTACATTGTTGCACAGTACTTCCTGCAGTGGTTATTGTCTCATTTATACTGATTACCGTAGAATACTACAGATGTTCAAAGTTATATTCATTCGCACAATACCACTTCTCAGCTCTATCTACTCTCGCTCTCTACTTAACTTTCCGTACTATTATTCTACGTTGAATATGGCAACAGGTAACAGATACTTCAGCTTGAGTGTGCGACACCATATGGCCTCTATGTCAGAAATTGAAAAACGGGCGAAAAAACAAAGCGTCAGAAAAGTGGGATTTTTTGCCTTCTTTAGGTCCTGCCGGGACCCCTGATTAATGTGTTTCTTTGATGGAACCTTCAAGTGTTCATCCTCTGTCTGCACTTGTTTAGGTGTGTGTGCATAAAGTGGAGCGCTGTGTGGACAGTTGGGAATACAGGGAGCTCCAGAACCTGTACACAGAATCTAAACAGGTCTGTTAGTATTGTCAATCACAAAGAAACACATAAAGGATTCAGGGTCAAATGTAATACTACCACATATTGTTGATGCTGTGTTTCCTAAACAGGTAACGCAGGACATGACAGCTTCATATAGTACTTCATCTAAGATGTTCCCTCAGAGCAAAGGGGCCCTCAGCTCTTGGTCCAATGTGCCTCGTCAGTACCAAGGTTACCGTTTAGGCTCCTTGCTTCGCCACTCTCATGAGATCTGGCACTTTATGTCCTTCCTCCAGAATAAAGATGCAAGGTCAGTTAGGTACATCCAATATCCATATAATCCTGAGTGGATACTCATTTGCATATCTCTGTGCTCTAAATTAATGTGCTATTAGACCCCTTTAATCCAGGGGTCTCAAACTCAATTTACTTGGGGGCCACTGGATCTTGGGTCTGGGTGAGACTGGGCCGCATCAGGTTTTTCATTTAAAAAAAATCAAAAAAACAAACGCATTTATTAAAAACAAAAACATTTCAAAAACTTCGCTTTGGTTCCAATTTTCTACAAGAAAAGCTCTGATAAAACATTCCACTGTTCTCAAATATTTTATTTTTATTTTTCTACACAAAATAAGATGAAAAATAAATAAATAAATCAAGAATAAAGAAAATCAATCAATTGGAAATAAATAAATAAATAAAATAATAAAACGGCAAATAAAAACTTAAGAAACCACATATAGTTGGTGGGTCGACAAATTATTTTTTTCAGATTAAAATGAACAAAGCATTATTAGAGCCCTGTAGACATGACAAAACACGACTATAGTCACATTTATACTCTTTTTATTTACAACATATTGCGCAACTGCAGGGTCTTGAGACACATGCTAACTCACAAACTAGAGAGCTAGCGACCTATAAACGGTAGCCTTCAAGTTATTTCCTTTAAACTTAAATATCCAAAAACTTACCACTTCCACACGGATAGGGAGGATAACTATTAACAGTTATTTAACCTTTAACATGAACATTAATCAAACATAATAATTTTTTCTGGGTACATGATACCATACAGCATCCATATCAAACTTGCGCGGGCCGCACTAACATTAAACTTTCATATCAAAGCGGGGGCCTCAAACTAGTGTCCTGCGGGCCACATTTGGCCCGTGGGCCGCGTGTTTGAGACCCCTGCTTTAATCGGTCACAGGTCCGTAATGGGCCTTTTACTGGGTCTAGATCAGGATCCGTCAATTAAGTCTCATTACAGTAATATTACTGACACTTACGTCAACGTCTTTGAATGCGTCTTCTGAATGTCTTGTATTTTATTTGAGTTCATTCAGCCTTTTAAATGCCTGAAATACTGTACATGTCATCAGTATCCACTTGGAATGCTGGCTGGACCTGGAGCAGTACAGGAGGACACCTCTTAGGAACAAAGCAGTGAGAGAGGACCGATCTTCAAGTATTGCGAAGAGATATCTCAACAGGAAGTACTTTTTCAGCAAGCGCAGTCCAGCCACAGCAGAGCAGCAAAATCATGTAAGTTTAAAAAGAAGTCCGTTCACATTTCGTGACAATGAAATAGATGATCTAGTTTGAATGACTGTAAAATTCATGGGAAAGAAACACAATAACAAAGTGCCCGTGACGTGACAATACAGATTTGGAGTGCAAACTTCCACTGAGACTTTCATATCAGATCTAATAAATAAGGCCTCCGCGGCTTTAATACAATATTCCACTTTAGACTTGCCGCTGACAGTTTGGACAGGGTGTCACTGAGGGATCAGACAATAAAAAAACATGGTTAGAATTGAAACGAGAAGAGGGAGACCTTTGTGGTTTGAATCCTCAGGATTGGAGCAGACCTAGTCGGACAACATCTGCAGTTTAAAGTTAGATTTCTACATTGCTGTATTAACTGCATAGAACAGGGGTGGGCAAACTTTTTGACTTGCGGGCCGCATTGATATGACAAAATTTACGGGGGGGCAGACTATATATTTTACACGTAACAGTCCACCTGGTATTATTGTATCTGTAAAATTGTCATGCAATCTGCTATTATTATTTATTATTTTATATTTATATTTAAATATTTAAAAAATAATAAAATATTATAATAATTACAATAAAATTTAAATAATAATTATTATTATTATGTAAAATATGCAAATATAACAATAATATTATATATAATTAATATAATAATTAGCATTAATATAATAATTATAATAATCATAATAGTTCTAATAATAATTATAATAATCTAATAATAATTATAATAATTATTATTATTATTATTATGTGCTTGTGTCCCTTTTTTCAGGAGCACTTTGTAAACAACAGACCATGTCAAAAAACGAAATTGATAAAACCATCAAAAGGTTGGCTCAGGCCATGATGCCAGGTTGTATGTTGAGTTTAAATGAAATACTTTGGAAAGATTGGGCGGGCCGTATTCAAACACTTGGCGGGCCGGATGTGGCCCCCGGGCCGTAGTTTGCCCACCCCTGGCATAGAACATCTAAATTGGCATTTGACATCTGTGGTCCAGTACAGATCCAGATCCAGTACAAGATCCTATATTCTGAGATAATATTAATAAACGAAAATAAAGGATTATTCATGCCACCAGTTTTCTGGTAGTGATAACCATCTTTAGTTACATTAGAGAAGTAAAACATTACCTCAAAGTGTAGTTCTGTACGGTGGCCATCTAGACATTTCAGGTACTCACCCCTATATGAGTAATGGTCTCACCTTAGTCACACCAATGAAATATTTCTGGCTCCAACCACAAACATAAACACATTGTTTATTCCATGTCTGTCGATTTGTATTCATAATACTATATAATAATTCCAGTGTTTATACCAGTATGGTAAAGAAGAATGTGATTGTGGGAATCATGTTGAGAATCGTATGATTCAGGAAATGACGTCTGGTTTCCCACAGTGGGAATGTTTTATCCGTCTTCCTCTGCAGCCTCATTTGTTCTTCATGTGGTTTGGCGTATAAACCTCAACTACAACAAAGAAGCCCGTCCATATTCTCTGTGTGTTTGTGTAGATATTACACCTGGCAGGTGGACTGGAGCATCTGAAACTGGATTGTCTCTCAAATGAAGTTACGGTGAAGATCCAGGATATCATCAGGAATCACATTGAGAAAACATGGCTGCCGCAGTTTCTGGCCACAGCAGAGTTTATAGAACGACAGAAACACAAACCACAGGTAGACCTTTTTTTGTCTCTCTTACACAAAGCCCAATCCCAGTCATAAAAATATCACAAATAAGTCAAGGACATCTACTACTGTAAATAAGAAACCATGTATTTTACATTATGGTATTACCACACATTCATAATTCAACATTCACAGCCATGGAAATTTGTGGATTATCATTTTTTTCTTCTCATTTACCCTCAGTCAGTGATTTTTATAAGTACATGATACCGCTGTTAAAAAAGTCTGCAATGTTTATGTCTTACGCTTCACTGATTTTGCAACACTATATTTTATAAACAATAGTTACATACAGAAAACAATGGGAAATACATTGGCGACTTGGTTAAAGTCAAAATGGACTCTAACCAAGTTTTTCCATAGAAAATAATGTAAATCCAATTCATCTGTTCCAGACACCCAAAAGATATGACACAAAACACATTTTATAGTTTTACATGAATAAAATAATACAAAAATTATTTGTGGATTATTATTATTTTTTATTCTAATTTACCCTCAGTGATTTTTATAAGTACATGATAATACAGGTCAAATCTCCAGCATACATGTATCGCAACGCAATGTTTACGTTTACGTTTATGTCTTTATGCTTCACTGATTTCACAACACTATATTTTATAGACAATAGTTACAGTTTAACATACAGAAAACTATGAGAAATACAGTGGTGACTTGGTTAACATCAAAATGGACTCTAACCAAGTTTTCCATCGAAAATAACGTAAATCCAATCCATCCATTCCAGACACCCAAATTTTATAGTTTTACCTGAATAAAATAATACAAAAATAATTACAAATAAATGATTACCTAGTTTTTGGGGACTATGTTTTGGTGTTTGGAGGTCAATCCCTTTTTTTTTTTTAAAGCTGATTCTGCACTCAAGAAAAAAACTGTTAAGGCCGTGTTACATAAAAAAAAAAAACAATGCTACAAACATGACATATGAAATGGAGAATTAACATTTTTGCAATAATTATGAATGTTAACCAGAGCACATGTTAACCAAGGTAGCACTGCACATACAAATGATGAATGAAATTGTTAAAAGAATATTTAACATGACTTTTCCCTTTATTGAAATTGATTAACACAGAGATGAGTAGACTGTTTCCACTCTTGTTTTTATTACTAACTTAACTTTAAAGAGTATAATAACTTATAACGTTATTGTAAACTTCAGTAACACTGAAAAACTGTGGATGGTGTGGAAGTTGGCTGTTTTTTTTTAATTCTTGCTGTTTAAAACCAGTAGACAGGAAGTCGCATACCCAAAGGAGGATGCGATCATGAGTTCCATGTGAACTTTAATTTAGAGGAGAAATAATTCAATATGTTCCAGTTTGTTGTCATTTCTACTAACGCACATCCATTTATCGCTTCTGCCATTTTCTGACTGCTTTCTGAGAGCGTGGACTTCATTTCCATATCATGCAGCCTTTGCTTCCTGCGTCCTTATGGCCTTGAGATAAGACGTCATGGCCTCTGCTATGTGAGAAACCACTAAATACAGTCAATGCTCTCAGGTTGCATCATCAGGTGGCAACACCTACACCACAGATTCCGCTGCCGTGCCTCATTATGTTATCAGGTTTACACAGGATGGCCAACAAAAGTCCTCTCATTGGGTACCGAAGTGGAGTGGTAGTTTAAAATTACATGCATGGTGACAGGAGACCAGTCGAAAGGACAGTAAAGCAGTTAGGAATCGGGCACACTGAAGATTAGGATTACTCTACAGACTGTGGAAGTTTTTTCCTCTCATCTCTTTGAATTAGTTTCTATTTCTTACTAATCTACTTGTATGTGTGCGTTGCAGCCCAGCTATCAAGGACACAAGACGAGGAAAGAAGCCTGGAAGGTAGGAACGACAACGACATCCACAGCGTTGGAATGGAGAAACAGAAGGCATTTTTTGGCCTGCAGTCATGTGATTTACTTCACCACTTGGCTCCCAGGGCTGGCTTTGTCAAACTTCATTTTGGCCTTGCGGGTTAATTTTCCCAAATGGGATCCAGGATAAATACGATTAAAGCATCAGCATAACTAAACTGGCTTTAATAGTCTGTGGAGTGTTCTCATGCGGCTCTGTTGTCATCCCCGCTGCTCGGCAGCACGACACAGATATAAAACATGAACATTTTGGAAGCAGTGTGATTATAGGATGGACTTTTCATACATGATTGTGACTTTCATCTTTATGATCATGATGTCATCGCTGGCAGAGAGCATCTTCCCTATGGAGGACCGTCATTATGTCAGTTTTGTGTGAGCTCATAGCTCGCACGGCATTGTTATTGTTGTTTTTATAGCGGGGCACTTCCACGGCGTCCTAAAACGTTGCTCACTCTCCTGTTGACAGAGTCAGGGCTTGTGGATGAGTTCCTCCAAGGAGATCCTTCTATTTCGACAGCTTCTCCTCAGCCCCGCCTCCTGTTTGCAGTTCCAACACTTTGTGTCCGTGAAGGGGGACTTCCTGGAGAATGATGTGCTCTTTTGGCAAGAGGTGCAGAGGTACAAGGTACAGCAACGCGAGCCGTCATTATCACAGCTTCTCAGATTTTTCTTCAAATATGTATATTGACTCTTTTATGGCTAAAAAATGTATATATATATATTTTGAAAATATAGCAAATTTGTAATAGTATGACTTACATATTGACACTGTTATGGTAAAACTGTTTTTTTTATATTTTGAAACTATAGCAACCATGCATTAGTATGACATATATTGACACGTTTATGGCAAAACTAAAAAAACATTTTTTTTTATATTTTGAAAATATATTAACCATGCAATAGTATGACTTATATGTTGACACTTTTATGGTAAAACAAAAAAAAAATTATATTTTCAAAATATAACAAACATCCAATAGTATACTTTGACACTTTTATGGCAAAACTAAAAAAACATTTTTTTTATATTTTGAAAATATATTAACCATGCAATAGTATGACTTATATGTTGACAGTTTTATGGTAAAACAAAAAAATACATTTTTTTAATATTTTCAAAATATATCAATCATGCATTAGTATGACTTATATGTTGACAGTTTTATGGTAAAACTAATTTTAAAAAATATATTTTTTAAAGATATAGCAATGACTTATAGATTGACACTTTTTATGGTAAAACTAAAAAAACATTTTTTTTAATATTTTGAAAATATAGCAACCATGCATTAATTAGTATGACTCATATATTGACACTTTTATGGTAAAACTAAAAAAAATTAATATTTTGAAAATCTAGCAACCATGCATTAGTATGACATATAGTGACACTTTTATGGTAAAAAAAAAAATGATTTTTTTTTACATTTTAAAAATGTAGCAACCATGTATGTCATTAGTATGACATATGGTAAAAACGAACTTTTTAAATATATTTTGAAAATATAGCACCCATGCATTAGTATGACTCATATATTGACACTTTTATGGTAAAACAATTTTTTTTAAATATATTTTGAAAATATAGCACCCATGCATTAGTATGACATATATATTGACACCTTTATGGTAAAACTTAAAAAATAATTTATTGTAATATTTTGAAAATATAGCAACCATGCATTAATTAGTATGACTCGTATATTGACACTTATGGTACAACTAAAAAAAATTTTTTTTTACATTTTGAAAATGTAGCAACCATGACTTATAGTGACACTTTTATGGTAAAACTGTTTTTTTTTAATATATATTTTGAAAATATAGCACTCATGCATTAGTATGACATATATATTGACACCTTTATGGTAAAACTAAAAAAAATTTTTTTTTGTAATATTTTGAAAATATAGCAACCATGCATTAGTATGACTCATATATTGACACTTTTATGGTAAAACAATTTTTTTTAAATATATTTTGAAAATATAGGAACATTGTAATAGTATCACTTATACATTGACACTAGTAAAAGTAACATTTTTGGAAGTACACCTTCTTGTGCTAGTCTTTGTGCGCCCTCACCCCGTTGACCCAGCTGGGGATGATCAGTCCCCGGCTTGTGTCCAAGTGGCGTGTATCTCCAGTTCACTTTGTTTCTGATGGCTTACGGCGGCCTTTCCAGCCATTGTTCCTGCATTCTTCACTGAGCTCCGTGTACTTGGCCTTCTTACGCTCGTGGGCCTCATTGGTTCCGTCTTCCCAGGGGACACTTTGTCCCAGGATAGTCACTTGTTTGGTTTTGTGCCACTTTTTGCACCTCCCTGCAGGACCTGTGTCATTCCCACAGCACAGACGCCACCATTCAACAAAAAATCTCCACCATCATCAACTGTTTCATCAACTCGTCCACACCTCCAGCCCTTCAGATAGACATCCCTCCGGGGCAGGCGCAGCACATTTTGGACAAACGCCATGAGCTGGGCCCTTACATCTTCAGAGAGGCACAGGTGGTGTATCAATGTGTGTGTGTGTGTGTTTCCGTTGTATAATCCACTATGTGATCCACTGTGCTGATAGATGTCAGTGTTCACCGAGCTGCTCAGGTTTTGGCCTGAATTTCAAGAACTAAGACGGAGTGTACAAGAAGGTCATCTCCAGGTGATGCTGCAGGACAAACGAGTCAAACATAAAGCCCGAGTACGGAGACAGAGGAGGAAAGAGGAGGAAGAGGAGGAGAGGAAAGCCCAGGTGAATGACTTTGTGTATTTATCTCTTTATAAACAAAGTTAAAGTTCATTCTTTTGTTTCTTTGTACAGGCAGAGCTAAAACAGATAGATTCCAGTTCTAGTGAGAGTGAAGACATGGGAAATGATTCCCATCAGGGAAAAGGAAGTGAAAAGCGACTGTCAACAACACAGAAGAACTTGCTATTGTATTCCCCAGAACCAGTAAGAAGATCATGTTCTCATTTAGGGAGGCAAAACATGAAAATAGTGATAGAAAGCACAGAGACTGTTGCTTATAATGTTCCCTCAGTTATCGTGGTCCTACTCCAAATACATGGCCGTTCTAAAGAGGGAGGAGACGCTACTAAGGAGGCAGAGTCAGAAGGAAGCGTCGTTGTCCACATATTCAGGTATACACAACGCTTCCATACGCCAAACTACAAGTTTAATTCAAATTCCATTCAGTAAAATGCACATTTATTCATAACTTCAAGGTACTCGATGTTTTTTTGACACTGTCACTCAACTTTGTGTATCCTTAACAGTGTCCTCCGATGGAAGTGTGAGGTCAAGAGGAAAGTCCTCCAGATCAATGTCAACAATGTGATGGAAAGTAGTGACAAATATCATTGATAAAATAATTTTAGTATACTATTTGTTCATTGGGGATTTGCACTTAGGGTTCCAGGAAACTCAACTAACTTGATTACGGCGTATTTTCATTTCCAAAAAAAAAAATGTTAGTCAATCTTGGTGAAATCAAACTTAATGAATTTCTACTGTGTAATATGCACTCCTTAGTTTATGTATAGAAATGAATTAAGACCTGGATTCATGCTTGTTTATACAGGGCTAAGTGATCTGATACATTTGTAGGTTAAATAAAAGGCAAATAAAGTAACTAAAATTTGTTTTAAAAAGTTTATATAATGCCATTGTTTTTTGGTTTTTTTTTCAGTTGCTGCCATGAATTGGACTGGTGAGCATCGCGCTTTTATTGTGGAAACGTTTATCAAAATAAACAAATCTGTAACTGCAACACGACGAGCGTTCCGTTTGCACTTCAATCTTGGTAGACATGATCCCGTACCAGTACTTGAAACACCATCTTGTTATGGGTTACCAATTTCAGAGCTACTGGATCTGCATTGAAACCAAAATCAATCGGCACACCTTGAACCGCTAGAACTGATTTAATTGTTAAAACATAATGAAATTTTACTTTATTTGCCTTTTATTTAACCTACATATGTGTCAGCTCATTTTACCTGACCCTGTATGTGCCCTGTGATGGACTGGTGACCAGTCCAGGTCTTACCCTGCCTTTCACCTACAGTCAGCTGGGATAGGCTCCAGCTCACTGTTGACCCTAATGAGGACAGGCAGTATAGAAAATGGAAGGATGGATGAACGGACACACGAAGCCTTTTTTTTTTTACTTTTTTACAACTTTTTTTAATTAAAAATTATTCTCTAAATATATTAGAATTTGAAAGCTTACATAGTCCAGAGGTACTAAGGCAAAAACAACAAGGTTTGGCATCAATGTACAGTAAGACAACTGTCAAAGATCATCTATTATTATTTTACTTGGCAGCTGGAGTTTGTGGCTTCATATATTTTCATATCATTTCTTGACAAGTTATAAATAAAAATGTTTTCTATTTGTGCTGTGCTTTACAAAATATAAATTCTCTAAAGGCAGTTTTTCAAGTTATCATCACGGATGACGTATCAGTGGAATCCGATGTGTAAGGCTTTATTCTTTACCATGGTGAACTTGCTGATGAAAACCTTGGCGAAGGCGGGGTCGACCAAGTAGCGGTACGACTTGGTGACGGAGGGCGGCGGCTCCGCGACCGTCACCGGAGGTTGCAGCTGCAGAGATGCGGCGGCAGAGGCGGGGAAATAGTGCGAGGCTTGCTTCACGTACTGTACCAGGCGCTGGTACTGCTGTTCGGATAGACGCTCTCGAACGCCGTCACCCTGAGGGAGGATAAAGGCTTACTACGAAAGCAGTGAAGTTCTTGCATTATCGAGACTAGTTATTATTATTATTATGAATAATAACTATGAACACTACACCACCTCTGCGTCGTTGGCTACTGTGTGCTGCTGTAATGTGAGTGTGAGTTCCCCCTGCCGTTCTGCTTCCTGTTTACATTCCACCTGCAGAGAACACAGCCGCATTATTTAGTCTCCAGACATGGAAAAGTTCTACCTGATTATGTATTCCCGTACCTCCGTGATAGGGAATGCCTGCTGCTGGGTGTCCTCGCTTAAGCTGACCACAAAAAGCACCTCCAAGGTGAGCAGGAGACAACCAGCATGCTCCTGCCCTGACCCACTCACAATGGTCACCTCCAGGGCCATGTGGAGCTCCGGTCGCCCCAACGATTGGAGCATTTTCCTGGAGCCGAACAGAAGAAAAGGCGAGTTAGGATGGAATTCATGAACTGTCTTTCATCGAGATGAGATAAAAATGATACATTTCCCATACAGGACCATGCAACAAATGACGTGATGTGTTTGCATACATCCTGTAATTTAAACATCTACATGAACGTGTGGCTCCTATTACACAGGAAGGTGAGTGTTCAGCCATGTTGCTCTGACAAGAGTGTTTACTTTGGAAAGCAGGTTCTGTAATTGCGCGGCAGATGTGAGAAGCAGCGTCGGGGACACTTTTTGATTCTGTTCAGTGTAACCGAGGCTCAAACAGTCTGACCCTTCAAACGGCTACCTGTAGTAAATATTACCGAGTGATGGACGCCTGATGGAAACCATGCAAAAGGAATAACGCCACAAGGGAGAATTCTCTCAGCGTTCTTGTATTTTCACATCATTAACTCGACATCTAAGGTGGAATGTTCCAAAGGAATAATAAATTTAAGATATGCCATTTTTCATCAGCGGTTGCTATTAAAAATATGGAACGTAGCTACTTTTGAAAAAAAAAAAAAAAAAAAAAAAAAACTCATTATGAAATGCAGTCCCTTGAATAAACTGTAATGTTAATATTCTAAGCATTCCACGGAGAGGAACTACGAAAAGGAACGCCAAAAAGTGATGCAGCGCTGAGCCGTGATCAGATTTCAATGATGCTGAAGCTGAAGGCAACCACGCCTGCCGCGGTGCAACATGCAACCTTAGTGATCCAGCTCCAAACCATCTGGCACCAAGAGGAATGTGTCCCTCTTCCACGTGAAGGCATCTTCTCTGGATAGACTCAAAGCTCACGAGTTTGAGCTGGAGGATTTGGCAGGGTGCTTACAAAAACCTTTTAACATGGCTTGACGAGAACAAGGGAGGGCAGGCTGGCTACCATGTGTGGAATCAAGGTCAAACAGACTTTTCTGACGAGTGGGGTGGTGTTAATGTAGCCTTCAAGACAGCCAAAATGATGAGAGGAAAAGTGGGAGAAAAAGAACACCGCATTTTGGAGAGCATCCAAGGAAAGCAAGCCCCACATGTCCCACTTTGAATGCAAAAATCCGACACAGTGAAAGAGACGCCTGCAGGAACAATGGTGGCCTTTTGGGGGGCGGGGTGTCATACCAAACATATTTAAGGTTGCTGTTGGGGGCCTCGGCTGATTTGTCCTCCGTTGGCAGATGGAGTTGTTGAGGAAGCTGCCACAGTCCTGCTCCATGGAGGATGCCTGTTCGGACACAGTAACACACCATTTAAGCAAATGCGGTGTACAATTAAACAGTCGCACAAATCATGCACACACAAACCTGAGGTTCAGACACCAGTCATGCAGGTGATACCGCAGCAAATATTCATATTCACAATAAATACACAATTCTTTCATGCTGTCATATTGCAAACACCACACGGAATTGTCCTAATTGTGCCAAAAACTGGTTCTAAATTCACTGATTCATTATTTATACAGCTACACAACAACTGTTTATTTTTGTTTCCTAATGTTGTGATTATGTTTGGTTTAGCTGTGCGTTAGCATGCAAATTAACAGACACGCTACTGTTCACCAATGCGGAATAACTGTTTCAAGGTTTAGTGTTGAGAATTAGTGGTGGGCAAAACCGTTCATTTCAGTGAAGCGGATTGTTCAGTTTCATTCAGTAAAAAGATCCGTTCATTTCGGTCATTTGGTCGTCAGCCTGTGATCTCCCCCTGTGCATAGACTCGGTCAGCCATGTGGAGTCAGTCCGTTCACTCATGTTCACGTTCGTTCCGACTCAACAGAGCAACAACACGTGATGACTAGTGGTGTGTCGGTCATGAACAAATGAGTCAAAAGAACTAGTTCTTTTTTGTGAATGGAATGACAGTGTCGATCAATCTCTCGGTCTCGGTATTTCAGTCAGTTAACCCCACCCACCCACAGAGCGAGGCGCAATGATAGGATAAGACAGGCAAGCACGCAGATAGTCCCGCCCTGCAAAAGGAACGATGAACTGACTCTCCAGCCAATCAAAAAAAGCAACTGAACACACTGAACGGGTCTTTTAGGGGCGGTGACCTCGTTCATTCGGTTCACAAAAAAGAACTAGTTCTTTTGACCCGTTCGTTCATGACCGAGACACCACTATTGAGAATGAGCAACACCAACACCTGCTTGAAAAGACGGCCTATTATTAGTAAATAAAATATGCATACGTATATAAACTTCCTGTCCACCACTTGCTGTGTTCCCCCAGGGGACACATTTACGGCAACACACATGAGCACGAGTCTTATTTACGTATGTCTGAATGCCTTATTTACTCTTAATATGTCTACTATGTTGGGTAATATGGGTGTAAACTAAACTATAGGGGTGTTAGTATATGTCTAGAGGGCTCTAATAATGTTAAAAAATTAAAAAATGTATGTGTTTTTATATATATATATATATAAATATATATATATATAATTCATTATTTAGTCTTATTATATCTACAATGTTGGGTTATACGGGCGTAAACAAAACTATAGGGGTGTTAGTATATGTCTAGAGGGCTCTAATAATGTAAAAAAAATGTGTTTATTATATATTATTTACTCTTATGTCTACTATGTTGGGTAATACAGGTGTAAACAAAACTATAGGGGTGTTACTATATGTCTAGAGGGCTCTAATAATGTAAAACAAAAATTGTGTGTGTGTGTGTGTGTATATATATGACATATGACAAAAAATATGGTCAGGAACCAGCTGTCTTCGAGCAAGAGTGATGAGTGACTTTTTTTGTTTCAAACCAAACATTAATAAGATCAACTTTGAACGCACCATATCCAGTTTGGGACACCAGTTCGGCTGCTCCTCCTATGGGCTTGGTGAAAACTCCCACAATTCCCTTCCCCATGCCAGAAATGACGCCTTTGGCTTTGCAACCAGCCGAGGTCTGCATCTCCCAGTTCCTTTGGAAATTCTGCATGGGCTGGTCCACGATGCCCGCTATTGCTCCTACAACAAAGACAAACCTTCATGTGTTATTTTGACTTTCCCATGCCATCCAAGTAATACTTCATTTGATTAATGGTGTAGACGAGTATGAAAATCAGAAGATTATTTTTGCACCCAAATCGTCACATACCCAACAAACTAATGCCAAGTCGTGACAGCCCCTGCCTAAGCCCGTCTCCCAGACTCTCTGGTAGCTGTCGCCTCCACTCTTCCTGCCTGGTATAGTGCTCCTCATCCAGAGACAGACGGTCCATGTTCCTGGCCAGGCTGGTGGCCAAGTTGGTGATGGATGTCAGGGTGCCTGAGTGCACACGGACTCTTTTTAATGCCAATTCAATGGCAACTGAAAAGGACGTACATCCTCCATGCACTGGGGTTACCTTTGGAGATGTGCTTGACAAAGGATGTGGTCCCTCTGGAGACGCCGCTGACAAAGGCACCGGGTCCGCGGGTCAGACCCTCATAGGGTAAACGGAAGAAATCGGACACGCCATTACCGATGCTCCGTACCAGACTAGCGGGACTGCCCAGAATCTCCAAAGACCCCACGACCCATCCTGATACACGAGAACAACCACAAAAACACAAAGCGAAGACAATTATTAACTTCTTCTGTTCAGATTAACAAATGTGAGATATAAATCTACATCAGGGGTGGGCAAACTACAGCTCGGGGGCCACATCCGGCCCGCCAAGCGTTTGAATACGGCCCGCCCCTTCTTTCCATAGTATTTCATTTAAACTCAACATGCAAGCTGGCATCATGGCTTGAGCCAACCTTTGATGGTTGTACCTGTTTTACCAATTTTGTTATTTGATGTGGTCTGTTTACAAAAAGCTCCTTAAAAAAGGGACACAAGCAAATAATAATAATAATAGTAAAAAAATAAATTTAATAAATAATAAAAAAATAAATTTAATAAATAATAATAGTAAAAAATAATTTTTATAAATAAATAATAACTTTAATAAATTAAATTTAAATATATTTAAATATAGTCTGCGTCCCCCCCGGTCAATTTTGTTAAATCAAAGCGGCCCCATAGTCAAAAAGTCTGCCCACCTCTGGTCTACATAATCCATATACCATCTAGAATCAGTCACTAAAGACAGAATACAATATTGGGCTGTAACCCATAGTGCAGGGGTGGGCAAACTACGGCCCGGGGGCCAAATACGGCCCGGGGGCCAAATACGGCCCGGGGGCCAAATACGGCCCACCAAGCGTTTGAATCGGGCCCGTCAGTTGCTTTCTAAGTATTTCAACATGACTTTTCAAGTCGAATGTCTTAATTAGTAAAAAAAAAAAAAAATGTAAAATTAAATTACATAGTTTTATGTGATGTGTTTAAAGTGCTCCTGAAAAAAGGGACATGAGAACATACAGCTGATAGTAAATTAGACAAATAATTCAAGGAAAATTATAAGCACAAAATAGTGTGTGTGTGTTAAATATATGTTTTGTTAACTCAAATATTTGCCCACCCCTGCCATAGTGGAATATTTCACATTTTTGGACATTTGGCTATAAAGGTAAGGCAAGGAATAACTTACCAGAATAGTCATTAAAATTTGCATACCGGCCCGAATACTTCAGTAAAAATGTAATCTTAGTAGTAGTCATGATCATTTTAAGAGCAAAGGAATAAACCAGCAGCACCTGCTCACAAACAAGCCTCCCGAGTACGTTTCTGGGGCGTAAAAGCTTCTTGCCAAAAACACTTTATAGAGTGTGAGACTCTCTCTACAAAAATGTTCAACATCATGATTTGATATTAAACCGTGTTAAACCTATTGGATTACATTCTCAAGGTTCCACATATGCTAACACACATACGCTATACGATGATGCAAGTAGCAAAGTGGATTTATTGCACCGTACTATCTCACCTCTATCCAAGAACTGAATTTACGGCTGGTTGATAGTCACACTAACTGACGAATGCGCGTGCAAAATCAGATAGACATTTCTCAAGACGCCCGTGCTCGCTTTGATGCTCTACTCATTTTAACGGCGGTCACTTAGAGGCCATATTGCTTTACATTGTCTCTCAGCAGCGGTTTGAGCCCAGACGGGAGCCTCGATTTTACAGTGCTGAGTCATCCTCTTATGGACGTGCACATACACAAACATGTATCTGCATGTGCTTTATATCCATATGCCTCCTTTGTGTGTGTGTTTGTGTTTAAATGTAGCGTTATACATCCTGAAGCTAATCAGACCCAGAACACAATGCTTGCCCAAACTAATGACGACTCCAGGAAGTGGAGAACACGCGGAGGTGTTGAAATACAAGCAGAAATGATGGCTGTAATGACACACAGCGGAAAAGGAGAAATAAATCCAGCCAGAAGAATAATTTCTGATGTGGAAATGATGGGTTAAATAAGACCACATGTGGAGGCTTCAACTAGACAAGACAAGATCATGGGCCAGAACTCCAGAGCCTTCATGCTTTTCGGCCAACTTCTCCATGGTGACGGTTTAGATGAACCATAATGTATCAGCAGCAATCAGTAAAACATTATGAAGCCCTTTTTTCACATGTAAGGTGAGTCAGATGCTGGAGTACCTTAGCTGGGCGATGCTGATCTGTGGTAAGTTTGTGCCAACTGCCAAACACCCAGTTTTTTTTTTTATTATTATTATTTTTTTTTACTGCGGCTGGATTTACATTGGCCATAACAATTCCACATTGGATGAAGAGTCTTGAACCAGTCATGATGTGCTATTCTTATCACTATATTGACTTACTATGGTAACCATTATGTCATTGTATGGTCATATCACCTTGTACTTCGGTACGTGGCAAAAATATAAAAATAAATAAAATTAAATTAAAAAAACTTAAAAGCACTCTGCAAAACCTCATTATCTGACGCTTTGACGTTTTTCTTAAAAAAAAAAACATTTATTAATTAAAATAAATAAATAAATCAAAGAGACCAGGGTTCAATCCCACCCTCGGCCATCTCCGTGTGGAGTTTGCATGTTCTCCCCGTGCATGCGTGGGTTTTCTCCGGGTACTCCGGTTTCCTCCCACATTCCAAAAACATGCTAGGTTAATTAGCGACTCCAAATTGGTAGGTGAATGTGAGTGTGAATGGTTGTTTGTCTATATGTGCCCTGTGATTGGCTGGTGACCAGTCCGGGGTGTACCCCGCCTCTCGCCCAAAGACAGCTGGGATAGGCTCCAGCAGCCCCCTCGACCCTCGTGAGGATAAGCGGTACAAAATGAATGAATGAATGAATAAAAAATAAATTAAAACTTAAACTGTATTATGGAAAGCAGGAAGTGAACAAATGTAACAGTTACTGATTGTAAAAGTACCAGATGGAGGGGTAGGATTTAATAAGCTTTGCTTCTTCCTACTCCTTTTGGACATGTGGAACTGTGAACTGATTATGTGATGCATTCAATTGTAATCTGATGAAATAAAACCATTACATTTTTAACACTTGACATCAAACTTTGGAAAAAGTTCCAAAATCGGAAATGTTAAAAACGGAACAAACTACCAGCAGGGCAATGAACAGTGTGACAACTATGACGCACCGGCTCTGAAGAGGGCCCCGGCAGCATAATGCAAAGCCAGAGCGTGGACGAGCTGTCTGGCCGTGGTGCAGAGAGGCCCTCGCTCAAACAGAGAGAACGCCAGAGGTGTGTGGTCGGAAGCGATGTACAGCTTGAGGGACGCATGGATGCTGACCAACAGGTTGACCGGCTGAATGGTCAACTTCTGCAGACGCACAGGTTGCACCAGCGTCTGTATGGACTGATGTACCTGTAGGATGCAATACAACGTTACCTCCATATTTGCCTTGATTATCTCCGCTTGTGAATGTTACAAAGTACGACATAACACCTGCTCAGGTAGGGTGAGGTCTGAGGCAGCTTCTTTACACGTCTGAGGCTTCACTGAGGTCATAGCGGAGGCAGGGATGAAGGTGTGGAACAAGGTTTTCACATAGTAAACAAATGTGTCCTCGAGATAGACTCTTGCAGGCTGAACTTGGATGTTAACCTATGGAGGATGCAAACAAAGGAGAATTGAAACTGTAGAGTTGCGACATAGCCAAACATGGCAGAAAATGAGATGATTACCACTATAAAAGGCCTATGAATTACTTTTCTTGCCGCTATATAAACTATATAGAATGTGAAGAATAAGAAGACACAGCAGGAGGGATCAGTGTTGCCAAGTTAGGGACTTTGTCGCAAAATTTTATGTTTTTTTTTTTTGTGTTTTTAAAGGCACTTGGGGAAAATTAGGTGGACACTTTTGGAGACTGTTTTTCACAAAAAATTTTGGAAAATTTTATGTATTTTTTTAATCAAAAATTATCTCTGGATTGTGACATAAAAAAATTAAAAAGACAAAAATACAGGACAGAAGACAGTTTGCTTGTAGCCAACACTTTCCAGCTGTAGAGTTGCGACATATGACACAAAATGAGCTGATTCCCACTATAAAAAGGCCTATAAATGACTTTTGATGCTGCTATGTAAGAAAGAAGAAGACACAGCAAGAGGGATCAGTGTTGCCAAGTTAGGGACATTTTTTTTTTTTTTTTTTTAAATCAGAGCCCTAGATACTCTTTGTTTTTTGGGACTTGGGGCAAATTAGGTAGACACTTTTGGAGACTGAAATGAACAAGCAGAAAAATAAAAATAACAACCCACAAGCGGCTCTGGATTGTGACATTTAAAAAAATTTTAAAAAGACAAAAATAGGGGACACAAGACTTGTGCTTGTAGCTATAACATTTTCTAAATAACCACCACGGATAGATTGCAGCCCTGTGGTGAAACGCTGCGTGCTGTCACAGCACAGCACAATGACAAATAGGTTAAGATAAAGTAATCCCACCTCCTCCAGACTGCATCCGTCCCCAGACAGGATCAGCCTCAACTGCAGGAAACAAAAACGTTTAAACTCCTCCAGGCGTTCATCCGTGTCAACGGGGTTGTCATGGTTACTCCACTGATTCCTGAGCTCGCTGGCCCCCTTTTGCTCCTGGCACAGCAGTACGGGGAAGTGGAAGCTCGCACGGTTGTACAGCTGGTTGTCCACTTGCAGGCATAAGCAGTACACTTCAATGAGAGAGGCTTCGGGCATAAAAGCCAAGAGGGACGCTGCAGCTGCTCCAGGCTTGGCAGTCACCTCAGGGGGCAGGGAGGTGGGTGCCGGGGCCTGTCTGAGCAGCAGGTTGGTCAATGTGAGCCTCAGCAGCTCCACAGAACCCGAGGGGCTTGTGATGTCATCACTCAATGCCACACTGGCCTTACTCAGAAGGACACTGAAGGACAGCTTGGTGGAGCTGGAAAAATGAATTGGATGAAAATAAATACACTTCCTCCATTTCAAACACAGATTCATTAATCATTATTTATAGAGCATAAAAGAGGTGAGGTCCATCACAGCATAATCCCAAAAACTGTCTGAGGTCATTTGCTTATGTTTACCTGATATGTAATCACAGAGATGTGGTGCTATTCAATCTTTAATGATGTTTAGTGTTGATGTAATGGAAGAACCTTGTAAAGCCATGTGCTGCAACACTAAACCAATAAGAACACAGCAGGTCTTCATGGGGGAAAAGATGGCACTATTGACATTGTTTGAGAACCCATTATCAGCAATTATTATTATTCATTCATTTTCTACCGCTTATCCTCACGAGGGTCGCGGGGGGTGCTGGAGCCTATCCCAGCTGTCTTCGGGCGAGAGGCGGGGTACACCCTGGAAACCGGAGTACCCGGAGAAAACCAACGCATGCACCGGGAGAACATCCATCCATCTAATCATCATCCATCCATCCAATTATCATCCATCCATCCATCCATCCAACCATCCATCCTTCCAACCAACCATCCATTCATCCATCCTTCCATCCAACCATCATCCATCCATCCATTCATCCATACTTCCATCCAACCATGATCTATCCATTATCCAACCACCCATTCATCCATCCTTCCTTCCTTCCTTCCATCCAACCATCATCTATCTATCCATCCATCCATCCATCCATCCATCCATCCAACCAACCATCCATCCTTCCATCCAACCATCACCCATCCATCCATCCTTCCATCCAACCATCACCCATCCATCCATCCTTCCATCCAACCATCTATCCTTCCATCCAACCATCTATCCTTCCATCCATCCAACCATCCATTCATCCAACCATCCATTCTTCCATCCATCCATTCATTCATCCATCCATCCAACCATCATCCTTCCATCCAGCCATCCATACTTCTATCCAACCATGATCTATCCATCATCCAACCACCCATTCATCCATTCCTCCATCCTTCCTTCCATCCAACCATAATCTATCCATCCATCCATCCATCCAACCATCCATCCATACATCATCCATCCATTCATCCATCCTTCCATCCAACCATCATCCATCCATCCAACCATCCATCCTTCCATCCAATCATCATCCTTCCATCCATCCAACCATCCATTCATCCAACCATCCATCCTTCCATCCATCAATCCATCCAACATCCAACATCCATTCATCCATCCAACCATCCATCCATCAAACCACCCATTCATCCATCCACCCTTCCTTCCATCCAACCATCATCTATCCATCCATCCATCCAACCATCCATTCATCCATCCTTCCATCCAACCATCATCCATCCATCCAACCATTATCCATTCCCCCATCCATCCATCCAACAATCATCTATCCAACCATCATCTATCCATCCATCCATCCAACCATCCATTCATCCATCCTTCCATCCAACCATCATCCATCCATCCAACCATCCATCCTTCCATCCAACCATTATCCATTCACCCATCCATCCATCCAACAATCATCTATCCAACCATCATCTATCCATCCATCCATCCAACCATCCATTCATCCATACTTCCATCCATCCAACCAACCATCCATTCATTCATCTAACCCTCCATCCATCCATCCATACCTCATATACATTGAGATTTGCAGCATATGATCAGAAGTACTTGTGACTAAGATATAAGCACACTAAACAAGTGTCTGTATTCAAATACCTGTTGTGTTGGTTGGTTAGAACATCCACATCCACACCGCCCTCTGGTGACAGAGTCAGAACTATGGTTCCTTTCTCATATCCCACATCTACGTAGAGACAACCAAAGCCAGGCAAGAACACAACCTGAGCAGGAAAAAAAAATAATATCATGTTAGTAGTGAAACAGTTTAAGACCACACCCCTAACAAGCATAACGTTTGAGAAAACAAACAGAATGCAACCTCAAACTACCAGATTCATATCTAAGAATCCAACGTTCCGAAATGAACCTCCAGGATCCACGGGATCTGCTCCTCATGTGACAAAAGGAAGCAGATCCCTGCTGAACACTTCACTCGGCAGCCATAACAAGGCTGACCTTTGATCTCTCACCCGTACCACCGAGGTCAGACCAGGACCTGGCAGTAACCAGAGATACGCAGCCTCAGCCTCAACCCCGACCAGCGGCCGGCTAGACACAAGACTAAACATTACACATCCTTCTTGTTAGCCTAACCCCTGGCTAGCTCGCTGGTCGGCGTAAAGGTACGCTGCCAGGGTCTTAACTTAAACACAGCAGGGCTAAATACACTTCATGGAAATGTCTAACATCTAACATTCATTTTCTATGCCGCTTGATGTCAGTAGGGTCACGGGTTAGCTGGGGGCTCACAGGTGGGGTACACCTTGGACCGGTCACCTGGGGACGTACAAACAAACATTCATACCTATGGACATTCTCTATTATTTTTTGGAATGCTAGAAGAAGTCGGAATAACCCCCGCTAGCAACTCCAAGGATTCAAACCTGAGAAAGTCATATTAAACACTATTCCACCGTGCCACCTAACACCTTACATAACTTTTACACATTGAACTGGTGTCATTTTATGGGATATTCCTTTATATGTCATGTGAACACTTTATTCTAATATGAGGAGGAGGGACAACAGGAACAAGCCCCCCCCCACCAGACTTATGAAATATAATACTTAAATATTTAAATTTTAGATATTGCAGGAAGTAATACGCTCAATCAAAAACAAATAGCAATGTATAAATTAATTCATGCATTTTTACCACTTATCCTCACGAGGGTGCTGGAGCCTATTCCAGCTGTCTTCGGGCAAGAGGCGGGGTACACCCTGGACTGGTGGCCAGCCAATCACAGGGCACATATAGACAAACAACCATTCGCACTCACATTCATACCTATGGACAATTGGGAGTCGCTAATTAACCTAGCATGTTTTTGGAATGTGGGAGGAAACCGGAGTACCCGGAGAAAACCCATGCAAACTCCACACAGAGATGGCCGAGGGTGGAATTGAACTCGAGACTCCTAGCTGTGAGGCCTGTGTGTGAACCACTTGACCACCATGCAGCCCAATGTATTCATTCATTTTCCACCACTTTTTCCTCACGAGGGTCGCGGGGGTACTGGAGCCTATCCCAGCTATCTTCGGGCGAGAGGCGGGGTACACCCTGGACTGGTGGCCAGCCAATCACAGGGCACATATAGACAAACAACCATTCACACTCACATTCATACCTATGGACAATTTGGAGTCGATAATTAACCTAGCATGTTTTTGGAATGTGGGAGGAAACCGGAATACCTGGAGAAAACCCATGAAAACTCCACACAGAGATGGCCGAGGGTGGAATTGAACTCGAGACTCCGAGCTGTGAGGCCTGTGTGCTAACCACTTGACCGACGTGCAGCCCAATGTATAAATTATTAATTGTAAATTTGTCATACAAAGAAATAAACTCTGAGCTCGTACCTGAGTACCAGGGCAATTAATGTCAATGGGTTCGGTCCAGTCTGTGGTGAAGACATCCGTTATTGTTTTCAGTGACAAAGTGGGCAGTGGTTCTCTCTGCCGGCAGTCGGGGAAACTAGAAAAGTGGTGGTAGAGCTCGTGGTGGATCGAACAATTTGCAGGAAGAGGGCAACAGTACACCTCTGTTTTTGGAATTTCTGCAAAAGATCAATATTTAGTCAGTGGAAAATGTAAGGAGGAAAGTCTCACTTCCTCCTTCTCACCTTTGACATTCTCCTTAAGCATCAACGGGATTGGACACTTGTTGTACACCAGCATGTGAGGACAAGGATCCTCATTGAGAGTAATGAATGTCACCCCAAGGTGCTCCTGATACGTCAGTACTATGGCTCTGAAACGTAGAAATAAAAACAAACAAAACCATGAAAAACATTGCCTCAGCCTCTTAGAGCCGTTAGATATTATTCTACGTCAAAGCCCTGAGGTGCATCATTGACAGAGCGCCAACAGAATGAATGACGCACTTTTAATATCACAAGAGAAGAATAAAAAAAAAAGAAAAGAAAAGAAAAATAGAAGGATGAAAACAAGCTCAGGAACTAACTGGAAATGTTAAGGGAGTTTTCTCCTCTGCTTCATTAGCACTATTTAACAAACACTAAATGTTCACTTTGACTCATGTGCCAGCTCGGTTCAATACCCTGCTCTAAATGGACTGTCCCTGCCAGAGGGTCACACACGCTGCAGTTAACCCACCTGGTGTTCGGGCCACCCCCGGAGTTTGTTTCCCCGGGAACCGACACACTCTGCCTGGGGAAGTCTGCTCGAATGGGAGTGGGCGAGCTCCACGCTGTAGACCCCAATAATGAGCTGAAAAGCATGTATTTTAAAGGCAAGGGGAACTCCACTTTGCCTTGGTCGCTGGTTTGGAGAAGGTCCCAGCATGGCACTGAGCGGGGTTTGGCTGGAGAGGACACTTCACATGGCGTCAGAGTGAATGCTGCCGTCTCTGGTATTTCACAGACCTGTGCAAAATAGAAACATAACATTTCGAAAACATTAAAATCAAAGCAAATAATTATGACTTGCTTTCACCCGACTGAGACTTTTTTTTTTTTTAATTAAATTGAGTAGCACAGAAACCCTGCTGGGCTGCTTTAAAAACACTAACCTCCACTCACCCACTGTGTTGTCATTGAAGACGTTTTCTTTCTAAATTTCAACCCTCCTGACAACTTCCAAGCTCTGCCATCTTTCTTTAGGGAGATCAGAAGCCTACATTGTTTTACATTACACTACAATGTTGCTCTCATCAGGGCCAAGCAGGAGATGAAAGCAAGAAAGGAAACCTGCATCCAATTTTGTTTGTCTAATACGTATCCCTATGAAGTGCTGTTGCCTCATAGCGAGAACAGTGGAAGGACAAAGGGCAGTGTGTGGGGGGGGGGGCAACATGATCTAAAACGGCTTGCTGTGTACTTTTAATGCATTTGTGTGGTCGTTATGGTGTCTCTGTGCGAGTCATGGGCACGTTACATGTACTTTATGTGTGAATGGGCTATATGATAGGATGCAGCACCGTACACAAGCACATACCGTATATGTATGAGGTAGCAATAGAGAGCGACAGGTCAAGGATTTATAGTGTATTTATAGTGTATATTGTACTCAAATACCTTGTATAAACTTGCTTAATTTCATTCATTCATTCATTTTCTACCGCTTTTTCCTCACGAGGGTCGCCAGCCAATCACACGGCACATATAGACAAACAACCATTCACACTCACATTCATACCTATGGACAATTTTTTAAAATCAAAACGTACATTTTTATTTGTGAGAAACCTACTTATGTTTTGTTTGCTTATAATTGTTTATTGGTATAAAGCTGGCTGCACAATGACCGAGTGGTTAGAGCACAGACCTCACAGCTCGGAGACCAGGGTTCAATTCCACATCTCTGTGTGGAGTTTGCATGTTCTCCCCGTGCATGCGTGGGGTTTTCTCCGGGTACTCCGGTTTCCTCCCACATTCCAAAAACATGCTAGGTTAATTGGCGACTCCAAATTGTCCATAGGTAGGAATGTGAGTGTGAATGGTTTGTCTATATGTGGTACCCAGCATGTCTTGCAGGTCATAAACTAATAGAAAACAGTATTATTGTGCATGGATAATAGTGTGTCATGCTGTTACATTCCACTTACATTCATTCATATTTGGTTACACCTTGTATAAGATAGGGATGTATTTGGTTGGATGACACCTTGGAGGCTTGTGTTGTGTCAAATTAGGCTAAACCCCCACAAATTGCAGAGATCTACTGTGCTGCAAATGCCATAAGTGGTCATTTTTGCAACACATAATGGATCTTTTTATATTCTACAGTTGTCAGTAGAGGTGGGAATCTCTAGCCACCTCAGGGCTTGATTTGAATACATATAAAAAAACTATGCAATGAGCATCATTGCTAATACATAAGTAAAAACAACATAACAGTCTTTTGCACTCATGGAATTAGTATGCATAAAAATAAACATTAAAGCACATTACCTGGTTATCATTCCCCAGCCGGTGGTCAGTCAGCAGAGGCCTGCAGTGTATTGTGTAACCGGTGTTGTTGACAAGGATTGTTCTGTCCTCTATCTGGAGGATTTGGATGCCGTGTTTCACCGTAGATGACACACAGAACTGACACAGCTACGGAAGAAATCACAGACAAAATTTAACAGATATTTATTTGTTTCATTACAGTGACATAAAACGCGGATTAAATCATGGCGGCTATGTTTTCCATATAATCAAATATCACTTGCCACTCACTCAAACTCATGAGTGCTGAGCGTATGCCTTGAGTAGAGTTGTAAGTTAATCTGTAATGGTAATGGTTTTATTTCATTTGAACATGCATCAGATTACAATTGAATGCATCACATAATCAGTTCACAGTTCCACATGTCCAAAAGGAGTAGGAAGAAGCAAAGCTTATTAAATTCTACCCCTCCATCTGGTACTTTTACAATCAGTAACTGTTACATTTGCTCACTTCCTGCTTTCCTAATATAGTTCAAGTTTTTTTATTTTAATTTTATATATGTTTTTTAATTAATAAAAAAAAATAAAAATAATAAAATATAAATAAATATATATATATTTTTTTCCACATACCTAAGTACTAGGTAATATGAGCATCCAATAACATAATGGGTGCCATAGTGTCAATATAGTGATATGTATAGCACAGGGGTGCTCACTTTTTCAGCATGCGAGCTACTTTTAAAATGACCGAGTCAAAATTATCTACCCACGACAAAAACGCAAAACATCTATTGATTTTCAGATGTATTGAGGATTATTTGTACGTACAATGTATGTTGATGTACCTTACATAACCAAATGAGCCAATATTGCAAAACACACAATTAACTATTAACATTTTTTGTAATTACCTGAGTTTACTTTGATGACTTGCACTGAATTGAATCAGCCAGGGATGCATAGTCCGGACAGTAGCTGCTGATAGCCAGGTTAGCCAGGCAAACGCACTTCGAAAAAGACATTGTGAAAAAAAAAAGTCCACCTCCCATTCCGTATGGAAGTGATATGTTATTGCCTTTTTACTTGGTCCAGCTACTTCACTCATTTTAATGACCATAAACTTTAGCGAGGTCTTAAAATCTGACGCAATTCGCCGACTAGCTTAGCACTTTGCATCGTTGTTTACGCACGAGCGGTGACCTAAAGGTCAAAATCCAGTTGTCATCTGACTGGTTGTCCTGTATGTCAATCAAGTAACGGGGATGGATGATAGGCTGACATCGTAAGTTCTGCTGCACTTAGAGACGTTGTTTGATTTGATTGGTCACCCGAAGGGCAACATTCAGTTGTCATCTGAATGGCTGCCCTGTATATCAATCAAGTGACGGCATTGATGCTACGATGATATTTTTTTAATGTCACGCCGCGATCGACCAGCGATCGACCAGTACCACCTCCGCGATCGACCTGTAGATCGCGATCGACTTAATGAGCACCCCTGGTATAGCACATCATGACTGGTTCAAAACTCTTTATCCTTGTATTTAGCAAACATCAACTGCTTGTATTGTTTCGTGAATTGGCTCATCGTTGTGCATTGTTTGATCTGTAGTAATATAGAACCGCGCTATATCATGCTAGCAGCTCTTTCTAACATTTTCATTCCCTTATTTAGCAACATAAGAGGGGCAAGATATTACAAACAGCCCGATGCAGTGTAGTTCTACATCACTGCAAACCTCAGCGACATTAACAAAGAACATCTGTTGTTGTCTCTGTACAAGCTAGCTTATAAAAGCTCTTGTTCGGGATCTCATTAAATTGTGCAGGTGGACCTAATTCAGTGTCTTGAGACTTATTTTCCATTTCACCATTCAGGTTTGTCGGTGCATGGCAAGGATTGACTACATTAAAAATGTAGCAGCAAATCTTTCTTGAGGATTTTATCGTCTCCTCCCCACCCCTGGTCATCATGTCATACACGTTTTGTCATGTGCCCAAGTATATAAACAACTCCTGATTATTAAATACCTATTTTGCTGGCCCTCACCTTCTGTCTGCCGGGGAAAGCTCCCAATGTGATGTCCGCCTCCACGTAGCCTTCCTCATCCAAGGTTACTACCTCGGAATTTGCACCCTCCTTCCATCGAGGTGAGGTCAGATCATGCACCAGTTTTAGTGCAGTAGACTTGTGGACTGTGTTTGTTTGAGCCCAATATATGCCGATCTGGAAAGCTTCCTACATGGTAGAGAGCAATAGGGGGGAAAAAAAAGACATAAAATAATAACTTCTTATGGCTCATCAGTAAGCATGCATCATAAATACATCAAATACTGTATGTAACTTGCATAACCCATACTGCAGATGGCACCATACCTTGAAGTTAGGCGGTACAATGACCTTGCCGGCTGGTATCTGCAGTACAATGGTCTCTCCCTCAAAAAGCCACAGGTCCCACTGGGAGTGATTAGCCAACAGGGCCCAGGGTAGCAGCTCCACCAGCAGGGTGCTCAGGCCCAATTTCCAGCACGATAACTTCACTTGCATAGGACTATCCCACTGGGCGAGGGGCTCCAGTGTTGAACTAGAAAGAGAAAAAAAAAACACTGCACTAGAATGCACCCCTGGATTTTACTACTGCGGCTAATGAGCAGCTATACAGAATAAATCAGAAGCAGGCAGACATCCAATCATACAGCAAATTGGACATGAATAATATAATATGCACGGTTTGATCACGAGTGCGTACACTTAGAAGACTGACAATCTTAATGGCTTTTTCTCAACGCTGAGCTAAGCCAGGTGACACGAGTCTGCCGATACTGTGGTAAGCTGGCTTCAATGACACAAGCGTCGTGACTCGGAACTGCAAACCTCCACCCTCTCACATAAACAACAAGGACATACACGCAGACAGAGAGACAAACACACGGCTACCTGTAACGCGGCGCCGATAAACAAATGTCACTGTCACTTTAGTTTGTTAGCAAAACTATTTAAACAAATTATCAAGGGGGAAAGTTCTCCTGTGCGCTATATGTAGGTTTTGTGCACTCCGCTAAGTAAAACGACATGCTGCTAAAGTGGTCATTTAAATGAGTTGTGTATATAAACGAGCAATTTTGCTCCGCTATATATGTTATATATATATGCATTTAAAATACTGACAGCAGTCATAAAAACATAACAAGCATGGCAACGTACACAACTTATGTCTTATGAATTGGAAAAGTGTTGAGAAATTGATAATTTTAACCAAATAAACTCTGCTGGGGGCTGCACAGCGGGCGAGTGGTTAGCCAGGAGATCAGGGTTCAATTCCACCCTCCATCTCTGTGTGGAGTTTGCATGTTTGGGTTTTCTCCGTTTTTTTCCCCACATTCCAAAAACATGCTAGTTTAATTGGCGACTCCAAATTGTCCATAGGTATGAATGTGAGTGTGAATGGTTGTTTGTCTATATGTGCCCTGTGATTGGCTGGCCACCAGTCCAGGGCGTACCCCGCCTCTTGCCCAAGACAGCTGGGATAGGCTCCAGCATAGAAAATGGATGAATGGATTTCTTTAAAACCTAAGCACATAGCCCTGAACATAATGTGTGTGTGTTTGTGAAAATCATCCCAGAGAATTGCAATCCTTATCGCAGGCCTCACAACTAGGAGACCCGAGTTCAATTCCACCCTCGGCCATCTCTGGGTTTTCTCCGGATACTCCGGTTTCCTCCCACATTCCAAAAACATGCTAGGTTAATTGGCGACTCCAAATTGTCCATAGGTATGAATGTGAGTGTGAATGGTTGTTTGTCTATATGTGCCCTGTGATTGGCTGGCCACCAGTCCAGGGTGTACCCGCCCGAAGACAGCTTTGATAGGCTCCAGCACCCCCACGACCCTCGTGAGGAAAAGTGGTAAAAATTAATGAATGAATGACTCTGCTGGAGTGACTTTGCTATGTCAGACGTCTTTCCACTGTGGTTAACCTTTTTGTGTACCATACTGGTGTTCATGCATGTGCAAGGTTAATTGGTGAACTGCAGGAGAGGTCAGCCAATTGTTGGCCTCATAAATCACACACACATAAAGAAACGAAAACAGTCTTGTGACGGAGCGTCGCTTTAACCCTTAGATGCATAAGTGGGTCAAAAATGACCCGTTCAAGTTGTTTTCTTGAAATATCTTCGTAATGAAAAAGTGGTATCATTTCATATTCCAGGTATTCCCCAAAAACATGTTTATGATATCACGCCATTCACATTCCTAACTTTTTTATACATTTTAAGATTTTTTTTTTTGTGTTACTACCCCAACTTTCAATAATTGGGTCAAAAATGACCTGCATGTATTTTCTATGGAATCCAATAGGAACCTTTGATTCTTATCAACTTTGGCTGTCAGGAATAAATTAACTGTAGACTGTATCAGAAGTGTCACCCCTCAGGAAGATTATTCGACACATAAAGTGCTAATACAACAAGTATTATCTTCATATAATATTGTGTATGTGTTTTTCATGACTGTTAGTATTATCAACAAATTAGCCTACTTCATAACTAGTTGACACTAGTTGGCTAATATTACTATATGTATTGTTGGCATTACTCTTTTGTTTCGTCATCCATGCTTTGGCTGGTAGATACACAGCTTGAAATGGTCCTACAGATGCTGGATGATGGAGAGGCAGTAACGGGGTTGGACTCTGAGTCAGAAATGTCTGAAGACCTAGACTTTTGTCCAGGTGGCAAGCCAAGTAGGATCTAAAGATCTTCTGGGTGTGTGATGCACGTATCCCCGATGCGACACACAATGGATCCTCACATTTTCTATTGTTGTACATTGTTGTCGTTTTCTTTTTCAAAGATGTAAAAAAAATGAAAAATTAAGATGTTTCTAACATGTTTCTTCCATGTGCAATATTAAGGGCTCTAAATGCAATATACTAAGTTCTAAGTACTAAGTATTTCCATAATGCCTCATATTAACTCACTAGCAAGATCTCAGTGTATAGACTGGTCATATATCTCATTTAGTTTCATATTATCTACATACTGTAATGTATATATAACTCTGGGAAAAACTGTTCATTTTGTTTATATTGTTTATTTTTCTATATTGTGTATTTTGTACTGCTTAACTGATTCTGTACTCTTGCTGCTGTGCAATACAAATTTCCCCACTGAGGGACGAATAAAGGTATATCTTATCTTATGAAATCATTCTTGTGTGGTCCTAAATATAATACAAGTGAATTGGCATAAAAACGCATTGATTCTAGTATGGGTCATTTTTGACCCACTTATGGAAGAGTGTAGAGTCTAGTCCAGGGGTGGGCAAACTTTTTGACTCGTGGGGCGCGTTGAGTTAACAAAATTGTCCGGGGGGCACCGGAAAATATATTTAACACACACAATATTTTACGCTTATAATTCTATTCTAACATTCTGCATTGTATTAGTTGTCTAATTTATTTGTAAAAGTGTCATACTATCAGCTGTGTGTCCCTTTTTTCAGGAGCACTTTAAACATCAGACCACATCAAATTACGAAATAGAATTTTACATTTTTTTGTGTTTTTTTTTTTTTTAATCCGACTTGCAAGTCATGTTGCCAGCTTGTATGTTAAAAGTTGAAATACTTAGAAAGCAACTGGCGGGCCGGATTCAAACGCTTGGTGGGCTGCATGCGGCCCCCGGGCCGTAGTTTGCCCACCCCTGGTCTAGTCACTCGTGCATCTAAGGGTTAAGACACAGTGCTTCTCTCTTTCTCTCTTTTTCTGGACAAGGGAGTATGCACACTGAGCTTTCATCTGCAGTGCAGCGGTCCTCTCAGCATGCCCATAAACTGTTCCCCATGTCTGGCCACTCTTTTCTCCCATGTGTAGTACATTTAAGGGTACAGTCAATGCTGATTACTAAAATAAAAAGTTACAAACAGTAACGACAACAGGAAAAAAAAAACAGATTTCAGTACCCCGACATTACCAGGCTCATAAAAAACATTTTTTTCTTTGATTTAAAGTACAAATTAAATATGTTAATGCTTGAGTTAAATTATGCTGCTCTCATGTTAGATGAAAAGCAGTACTCTCATAGACAAATAGTACAAAGTACAGAGATACTAAATGTGTACCCATCTGTGTCTTTGGAGACGTAAGGCCACGGTGGCTCGCTGGAAGTCTTTGGACCATAGAAATCAGACAGGATGTTCTCCAGGTTGTTCTCATTTCCATTCTTGTCCACTATCTGTTTGATGAGGCTGGTGGAGATGGGTACAGCGCAATGGGATGCATCTTTATCCTCCCTGAAAAGGAGAACGCAAAGTCATTGTCAGTCCAATCCCCTGATCAACTTTATCAGTTTAAATATGTACCGACAAAACTAAATATGCAATATTGCTTTGCAAGGCATCTTGTTGGGTATTCAAGCATAAAACTGTGCACCATTATAGTTCTTTTCGTCTTACTCTGCAACATTTAAAGTATGCAAATGTTCCAAAGAACCCCAGTGAACACGCTAATGAATCGCATCCATTCTACTATAAAAGGAACTTAGGGTAAGCGACATGATGGAGACAAGGTGTCGACAGGAAGATTTTCATTCCGAACACTTCCTGAGGGGGTTAAACTTGAAGAGGCTTCTGATTGTAAGCCTCATTTTTTCTCATGTGGTTGCCTATATGAGCCGAGCAGGACACGGTGGTTCTGGTTAAGACCTGTCTGTCTCTCTTGTGCTGCACACCACAGCCCTGTCCATTACAGCCCACAACTATGTGTAATTACAGGAAGGAAAGATGAGCCGTTGACCAGTGAACATTCAAAATTGAATCCATCCTTGGGGTTTAAAGGCACATATACGGTATATGTGTATATATATATGTGTGTGTGTAAAGGTACATTCCCACTTGTGGCTTCTGGTGAGTGCATTTATAAGGCTGGAAAGTAACCAAGCATGGATTGAGTCGGGGGGTACAAGAGTGCAGAATGGAAGCGTGTGGTGAGACACGGTTTATGCAGGGGACACTGTGTAAACACAAGGGATATTGTGGTTGCAAACCCCAGAAGAACAAGACCGAGATGCATTCTTTTTTATTGTTTTTCAGGCTTATCTACAACATTAGGAGCTAAATATATTCCCAGTCACTACGGTATTTCTATGTGGTTCTTACAGGGCCAGTGTAATCAAAACAAACTTTGTGACCAGATATCTAAACCAAAAAAAATTCTGTCAGGAGTCAATTACGCTCAGTGTTTACTGTTTATTCAACTCATCAGTAGTTGCTACCATAAAGAATGAAATTCCCTCCATGTATTCCTATAACACGGCAGTTTATGCATGCACAGATGACAAATACGGTAGGAGCAGCTATACATGTGGTAGTCATTTCTCGACTTACACTAACACTAATGTTACTGAAAGTCAAAGCATCTGCCATTTATATATATATATATATATATATATATGCGTGACATGACACATGAGGTACCATAGTGATATATCGACTAATGTTATTGCATCATATAAACTTCAGATGAATTATACATACATGACAATTATTTTACAAGCAAATGTAGATTCATCGCAGAAAAACCTACGACGCTACAAATGTGAGGCCGGCTAATAACTCTCAAACCAACACTGGCACATAGCGCAAACCTAGTAAATAACAGTAGACCACACACACAGAAACAACATGGAAAACATCTACTCAAGATACATACATCTTCTCCAAACACATACACAAATAAAAACCACAGGTAGGTCCAAAAACCTGCTCTCTGTTAGAGTCTCCATCGAAATTAGGGGTAATTACAGTTTGACCTGACATGCTGGAATTGGAGTTGTATTTCTGCTGCCAAGCTGACTTCCTGCATGTCTGAAATAAGGGGAAATTGGCTTACTAAACTCAAAATATGCTATGAGCATTTTTTTTTTTTTTTTAAGTAAGTGGCTCTCCAACTACACAAGATCGAAACATTGCAAGCCAGAGAAAAACCGGCTGTCAGACTGGCTTTTACAACAATAGTCGGACCAAAAATAAAAAGCCATAGCATTTCAGTATGTGGAATCAAACTATGGAATGGATTGAGTAAGACCCTCAAACAATGCACAACGATGAGCCAATTCAAGAAACAATACAAGCAGTTGATGTTTGCTAAATACAAGGATGAAGAGTCTTGAACCAGTCATGATGTGCTATACATATCACTATATTGACACTTACTATGGTACCCATTATGGCATTGGATGGTCATATCACCTCGTACTTTGGTACGAGGTACATTATTAAAAAAAAAAAACACAAAAAAAACCTTAAACTGTATTATGGAAAGCAGGAAGTGAACAAATGTAACAGTTACTGATCGTAAAAGTACCAGACGGAGGGGTAGGATTTAATAAGCTTTGCTTCTTCCTACTCCTTTTGGACATGTGGAACTGTGAACTGATTATGTGATGCATTCAATTGTAATCTGATGCATGTTCAAATGAAATAAAACCATTACCATTACCAAAATGAGAAGGAACATGAAGACTGCTGATAATTTTGTTTGCGATATGGGTTTTATTCATCCTTATTGAGATTTTGTATTTGTTTCTCACCTGGCCTGGAACGTGAGATGGTGGGTAAGGTCTGCCTCGGTGTTGAACAGGGGCTCCTGGTGACCCTTCCCTGGTACCAGCTGGCTCTCTCGTAGTCCTAGGCTCCTCTTCTCTATATGGATGATTATCGGGTCCGGTAAATGGCTCCTCATGACAAACAGTGGACTAAACGCAACCTGAAATAAGACAATTGTATGTTACAAAGATGCATGACATCATATCAGAGGTTATTTATAGATTATAAGGACAAGAAGACTAAAAATGCCATTATAGTATTTAATCTTTCATTACCATATGCAAAAAGTAAATCCAGGACACTCACCACTCTTTGTTGCATATGGGAATTCGGTTCAATAGTGATGAGATTACACCACACGAAGAGTAAAGATCCATCAGAACACGGCACCTTAATAGAAGACCAAAAAAGAATTAGTGGGCCATGTGCCATTTTGGACTTGACTGGGGGATGTGGTGACTTCATTGCTTCCCAAAAGCTGAAAAGAATGGGTTTCATCAAGAACACTTCACTTGTCTTTGTTCCAGACGTCACTGATGGAATGTATGTTTCCTCAGTGATATGTCGTGTTATTGCTGTGTTGCTGCCGGGCAGACGCATGCTTTGATTTTAAATGTGTTCGGTTTATTTATTTATTTATGGCATGCCTGAAAAGCATGAAGACTCATTTTTAATTTTTGCACTGTTTGTGTTTTGTTTACCCATAAATGACACACTTTACTTTACAATGTGTGACAGCAAATGGTGCACATTGGCACAAAATGACATATTTACATCTTATCAAGTACTGTTTTCTTCTAGTATACGGCAACAGTATGCACAATACACATATCTGAAGCAGTCTTGCCATTATTTGGTCCTGCTGTGTCCCATGTGCTGCCCCCACAACAGCAGTAATTCCTGTATTTGCAAGGCCCGTACAAGATGCTGAACTCAAGAGAACCCGCTCCCAGTGCAGGAATAGAAAGATTTAGTCTTTTTTAAAATTAATTTATATTTATTAATTAATTATAATTTAATTAATTATAATTAATTAAATTATAATTCTAATAATAATTTAATTACCTTTAAATAAAATAAAATAAAATACATTTTAGTTTAGTTTAATTATTACTATTTAATAATAAATATTATTATTTATATTTATTATTATTGTTTATTTATTATTATTGTATTATTATTTTATTTTATTATATAAGTATTTATTATCCAGAAAAAGAATGTAGAAAGAGCAGAAAGGGTGTATAAATGAGAAAGAAGAAAGACAGACAGTATGGGAGAGGGGGTTGCTGACTAGAAGATGTCGCTTTGGGCCTTACGATCATTCACACAGGTATTGAAAAAATGATCCATAAATAATAGAAATTAAATGTCTTAATTAAAATACATTACTGTAGATGAACGAACAAGACGATGAGCAGGTTGCCAGAGAATGGAGCTAATAAGCGATTAAAGCGCGTGACAGACGAGGCAGAGGGAAATAGTTAACGGAGAAGAAAAGCGAGATCTAAAGATTCAGCTACTAGACAACTCTCTTATTTGGATCCAACCATCCATATGTGGAATGAATGTCTGATGTGCGGAGAAAAGATAACAGCAGAGTTTGGAGACGAGTCAGCTGGGGGGGGGCAGAAATGCAAGCTGTTAAAAGTACGATGCTCATATAGCAGCAAAAATACAAGCAAAGCCACAAACAAAGGCTTGACAACAAGTAAAACAAAGAATACAAGAAGGAGGAGGAAGTCATCAGCTGGTGTGAAAGTGCTTTCAAAGGATCTCCTCATGCCCGCATATCAGTGAGCGTTTCCTGTTTATGCTTAGCGATACGGAGCATAAACTCTATTATTTACTTCTCAACATCTTTGGCCAACAGACTATGACGGTTTGTTATCAAGTCTTATGCCAGAGTGGCCACCCAAGAGAAGATGATCTGGTCACAGTTGGTGGTCCAGTCACCAGCGACAAATAGGTGTGAGATGAAGATATGGTAATGGTTTTATTATTTCATTTGAACATGCATCAGATTGCAATTGAATGCATCACATAATCAGTTCACAGTTCCACATGTCCAAAAGGAGTAGGAGAAAGCAAAGCTTATTAAATCCTACCCCTCCATCTGGAGGGACATTTGTTCACTTCCTGCTTTCCTAATATAGTTCAAGTTTTTTTTTTTTTTTGTCACGTACCGAAGTACGAGGTGATATGACCATCCAATGACATAATGGGTACCATAGTAAGTGTCAATATAGTGTTCGAATCTCTCAGCTGTGAGGCCTGTGCGCTAACCACTCGTCCACTGTGCAGCCGGTGGTAGAATATATGTGTATTTATCTGGTTGGCATTTTCAAAGGAGGAGCGACACGGTAAGAGCACTTCTGCGATTATATATATAAACCGTCAGAAACGGGTATACAGTAGGGGCTTATTATTGTATAGTACACTTCTACACAGTATCAAACCCTACCCTACCATGGCTAGGGAAATTTAAGAATACACAAGAGTTGCCATATTAACCATAGTTCACTTATTTTTTCCAGTAGTTTTACAATTAAGAATCTTGAAATATTACTTAAATCATTGTTTGTGCAACTAATAAAGGTTTAGTTCTACTTCAAGTGTTTAGAAATCCCAAACTAGTCATGAAAAGGTTTGTTTTTGACCTTAAAGGTACTTTTTCTGAATTCAACCCGGTCATGGTAATCTAATGTGTACTATGGAAAGTACAATATGTCACGGCGTACCTGAACAATAGAGCTGCTGGTGCCCACTTCCTTCCTCTCTAGCTGCACATCCTGGGACCAGTCGTCATCTCCTCTGGCCCTCACACACAGCTCTGTCAGTTCTGCGTCCTCCAGAACGTAGGATGGCAACTTAGCTCCTGCCTCCAGGCACTCGCAGTGTTCTCTGACCACCGTCTGACCGTTAGGGCCGACATAGTGCTGGGCCAGCCGCACTTCAATGTCCTCCGTCAGGTAACTGCATAATATTTGGCGTCCGCAGATTATTACCTGGTAAAGGGAACACATAGAAACATCTTCACTGTATTATAACATCTTTGTTGTATCTTATGTATATTGTATAATTTATTTTTTTACCTGCTTCTGGACACCGTTAAGTTGCTCCACTTTGATAATGAGTGACGCTGTGCGGCCTTTGTCCTCAATGGTCCTGATCAGGGTCCCGACGTTGTCCACATTGAAGGCCTCAGACCAGCGCCAGTTACCCCATCCTTCAATGCAGATGTGCAGCAGCTGCAGCATGGAACAGCGAGGGCGACATACACAAAAACAAGACACAGAGGCACACTTAACATCAGAGGGTAATCGCTTTTTCCTTTATTTATTGCTAAGCATAAGGCACATAAACAACAAGATTCTGTGTTTAGAAGATTTTGCTGCGGAGACAAACACAAAGTTCCTGTTTACCGGTGCAGAAAAGTCCTGCTGCTGCTGTGCAAAAATAGAAGGACGTACACAATAAACTGGATGGAGGAAAACAGCTGATGTGGAAGCTAATTGTGGCGGCGATGAGCGATGGATAGCGGACGGGGTCTGTTCTGCACACGTCTAAATCGGATTCAGATAGTTTGGCTCTCGAGCATGTCGGCCTCATATCCGTCACTTCAAAATGGAGCACACCTCTCTCTGTGTGCCTTGGGGTAAACAAACAGAGGCGGGAGGACAAGAAACAGATGCTGGACAAATTTATTTTCCAACCGTTTTATATAATTCCTTGAACTACGGGTCACAATATGGTAATATCCATGAGGACGGCAACTCCACTCTGAATGCTGCTTTTTTTTGCACTTTGTGAGTAAAGTAATGGTTTTATTTCATTTGAACATGCATCAGATTACAATTGAATGCATCACATAATCAGTTCACAGTTCCACATGTCCAAAAGGAGTAGGAAGAAGCAAAGCTTATTCAATCCTACCCCTCCATCTGGTACTTTTACAATCAGTAACTGTTACATTTGTTCACTTCCTGCTTTCCTAATACAATTTATGTTTTTATTTATTTATTTAATTTTTATTAAATTTTAAATTTATTTTATAATTTTTTATTAGAAAAGTTTTTTTTAAAAAAAAAAACATCAAAGCATCAGATAATGAGGTTTTACAGATTTTTTTCTAACATCAAGTTCTATTAATTCAATGCGAGCCAGACTTCCTTATGTGGGCTGCAGATTGCCTGCACTCAGTCAATGCAAACCTACGAGTGACCAATCACAGCGGAGTGTGTGTACCTAAAGGAGGGTCGGGGATGGAATAAATTAAACACACCGTATGGGGAGAAGGCAGGAAATCCATGGAAACACTGTGGAAAGAGGTGCAGGAATCTAGAATATCTCGGAAGAGTTGTTCGCCGGTTATTGTGTGTAGCTGCTCTATAGGAGTCCATTCAATACAAAATGTAATCTATTAATTTTGCTTTTATTTTGCTCATTATACAATGTCAGTTATTCTTTATTTCTGTATAAGCCATCATCCTTTCTTTTCTATTTTTCTGTGCCTTTAGAAAATGATTGATTTGAACACGTTAACCACAGGAAGTGAACAAAAGAGCGATAAATAGAAGCATGGAAAGAGACAGACAAGAAGAGAAAAAGAGAAAGAAGAGAAAAAGAGAGAAGGGAGAGAGACAAACATGAGGTGGATGTCTGGCTTCACTATATCGTCCCAGAGGAGAAGCAACCAGACTAAAACACCAAGGAGTCTTTTTGAAGTATTTTTAAAGATTTACACATCGCTTTAATGTGCTGAACTTTTAGCCAGTCTTTTTTTTTTTTAAAAGAAAAACAAATTTCTTCTCAGGTCAGAGAGCATGGGGGAGCCCTGGTCAAGACCTTCTATGTTTCTCCCCACCGCACTGGTTCCTCACTGTTTGAAGGCAGATTTCTTTACAATAACATTCTTAATCAAAGCCTGAATTCACTTTCTTTGAGACCGTTTCTCCTTCCTGTCGGCTGAATATAAGTGACATAATTTCTTAGATCTCCTTGATCACAAGGAACGTGGCAAAGTGGTGTAAACAACCAGGTGATGGAGGTGAAGATAAAGCCTCAGGGTGGAGAACTACTATGTAATTCTTTAAAGAAGCCTGCACGTTATAATAAAGGACCCTTAGATGAAATGGAGTCGACTTAAAGCCTGTATTAGTATTAGTTTCAGTCTCAGGGAGTCGTGAAGAAGTACCGGACTGAAGTTAATTATAGTCCAAATATTTTAGTAGTACTGTACACTTACTGGAAGCCCGAGCTGTGCCTCAGCACCATCTGTGAGGACTGCTTTAGTATTTCAACACTTTTTCTCTTCTTTAACCTCGCCATCCCTCCCCTCCTCTCTGTGCCTCAACTTGACCTTTGAGACAGACGTCATAATAAGAGCGTGTACTCTTAACTTCAAACACAAAGTGCGTTTTTTGTTGTAAGTCATCACTGCTTTGACTGCGAGCAATGAAAAACAAGAAAACGCCAATAACATAAACACATCGGACACGTAAGACAACAAGAATTAAAAATACAAAGCTGTTTTGCCTCTTTCTGACTTATACAACTTTTGTGACAGAGTAAAAAAAAAAAAAAAAAAAAAAAAGTTAGCGGACCACATGTGGTGGCTTTAGGCCCAAGGATTAGACCGGCCCTTGCACTCACATCCAATTTATTCTACCAAGAGAAAACATTATGGACTGTGAGGAGGCTTTTATTATAGGTTGTAATTGTTGTGTTCTCTGTGTGGAGTTTGCATGTTCTCCCCGTGCATGCATGTTTTTTTTTTTCCGGGGACTCCGGTTTCCTCCGGAATGTGAGTGTGAATGGTTGTTTGTCTATATGTGCCCTGTGATTGGCTGGCGACCAGTCCAGAGTGTACCCCGCCTCTTGTCCGAAGACAGCTGGGATAGGCTCCAGCACCCCCGCCACCCTCGTGAGGAAAAGCGGTAGAAAATGAACGAATGAGTGAATGTTTAGTTTTTGTTTCTGAAAACATTAAAGTTGTAAGTGGGCTGCACGGTGTTCGAGTGGTTAGCGCGCAGACCTCACACGAAGGAGACCTGAGTTCAATTCCACCCTCGGCCATCTCTATGTGGAGTTTGCATGTTCTCCCCGTGCACGCGTGGGTTTTCTCCGGGTACTCCGGTTTCCTCCCACATTCCAAAAACATGCTAGGTTAATTAGCGACTCCAAATTGTCCATAGGTATGAATGTGAGTGTGAATGGTTGTTTGTCTATATGTGCCCTGTGATTGGCTGGCGACCAGTCCAGGGTGTATCCCGCCTGTCGCATGAAGACAGCTGGGATAGGCTCCAGCACCCCCTGCGACCCTCGTGAGGATAAGCGGCAAAAAATGAATAAATAAATGAATGAATTGTTGTGTTATTGTCATATAGAAATTATAAAATACATCTTGAATAAAAGTTTGGTCTTTTCCTGGTTCATTATTTAAACTTGAATATTGGGAGGGGGCGGGGGGCAGAAAACATGAATATCATGGTTTTATTGAGTGGCTCTAATATGAACTGTAATGAAATCCTATCAACTATCATCATCTCAGTTTATTGCGTTTAAAGTCTGTATGTGTCATTTTTTTACCTTATATAACAAATACCTTAGTACTTACAGTTTGTTGAAAGAAGAACACATGATGACCTTTTCAACCAAAATATGTAAGGGTCAAATTAGTGATAAAAGTTGACTCAGACACAAGTGGGACCATACACAGCATCATCACATTGTTATTACATGACCCAGCTTTTGTGGTTGCTATGGAAGATAAATGCATAACCCAAACATGGAACTGACATATTCAGAAATGCTGCAAACTTCTGAGAAGCACCCGCCTCAAATGGTAATAATAACCCATGAGTCAATCAAACAAGCAGATTCTTTCATAGGTCACTGTCACATCTAGTGCCAATGTTGTTTAATTTTATCCCGGGATAAAATTATTAGCGACAAGGATTACTGGAAAAGGCGGTCAGTTTTTACTCAGTCAAAGCGGTGATGATCTACTTTGCGGTAAACAGACAGCCACTACCTCATTTGGTTTGCAAGTGCTCACATATCCCATAGATACCGAGGGCGGCAACACTAATGAAACAAGGCCAAAAATACAAAAACAAACTACTGTCTAGACACAAACTTACACAATGCACGCACAGTACTGACCACTGGGATTGCTATCCACTGCTTGGCCCTTCATAGTCATGTACTTCACACTGATCACATGACAAACTGTCAACAGCAAATGTCATTTTAGTCTTTCTTTAGAACATTAACTTCTTGTTTGTGACCACGATTGACTGCAGCTGTTAGTGCCTCTTTGGCAGCATAGAATGATGTCAGCGGAAGGGCCAATACTCCCAAACAATGGGAAAGTCCGAGGAACTTGAAGATGATCAAGGTGAAAGACATTTGGCCAAGTATTTATATGAGTACATATACATATATTTGAACCTGTACGTATACTTTTGAACTTGTGTAAATTTGAGTTCTTGTTTAGTTTTTGTTTTTGAAAATATTAAAGTTGTAAGTGGGCTGCACGGTGTTCGAGTGGTTAGCGCGCAGACCTCACAGCTAAGAGACCCGAGTTCAATTATATTATGTGCCCTGTGATTGGCTGGCCACCAGTCCAGGGTGTATCCCGCCTCTTGTCCGAAGACAGCTGGGATAGGCTCCAGCATACACCCGCCTCTTGTCCGAAGACAGCTGGGATAGGCTCCAGCACCCCTGCAACCCTCCTGAGGATAAGCGGAAATAAATTAATGAATGAATGTTTAGTATTTGTTTTTGAAAACATTAAAGTTGTAAGTAGGCTGCACGACAGTCGAGTGGTTAGCGCGCAGACCTCACAGCTAAGAGACCCGAGTTCAATTCCACCCTCGGCCATCTCTGTGTGGAGTTTGCGTGTTCTCCCCGTGCATGCGTGGGTTTCCTCGGATAATCCGGTTTCCTCCCACATTCCAAAAACATGCTAGGTTAATTGGCGACTCCAAATTGTCCATAGGTATGAATGTGAGTGTGAATGGTTGTTTGTCTACATGTGCCCTGTGATTGGCTGGCGACCAGTCCAGGGTGTACCCCGCCTCTTGTCCGAAGACAGCTGGGATAGGCTCCAGCACCCCTGCGACCCTCATGAGGATAAGCAGAAGAAAATGAATGAATGAATGAAAAGTTGTAAGTCACTACAACCTCGAAAAAAATGTCTCAAATGCCCAAATCATTCTTGTGATGACTGTAAGTAAACTTCTAACCATAACCGTACTGTGTGTACCGGTAATTATAAACAAAATATGAAGCAACATCCCCTCTATTGTAAATCCATGTCAATAATAGTCACACTGTTGTCTGTTTCTGATTTGATGTATTTTCATTTTCGGTGACTTTTGTTGTGCCAATTTGCAATCGTGCTTCGGCGTTTTCAGTGTTGCTGTCGCTTTTGAAGTATGATGAGCTTTCTTGGCCGCAGTAATATCCACTTACTGACTACATTGAACAACAAGAGAGGCCACTATGGCAATATCAATCAAAGGAGGGACAGGTCACAGCGATCTAATGTGCTGTCCGTGGTGCTGAACCAAAGAATAACCCAAAGGTCCACAATGTTCACCAGCATCCTCATAGTGGGGTCACAATTGAACAGTAGGCCAATTAGACTAATTTGTATTTATCTTGGCTCATTTAACTCTACTTATCTGTCAGAAAATGTCAGAAAAAATAAAATAATAAAAATCAAACAAAACCAGCAGTCAACCAGCAACACATACAAATCCTCTAAACCTACGTGACCGTGTTTAAAAAGTAACGACAAGGCTGCTAAAAGAAAAGATATGAGTTAATTCAAATCAAAAGACATCAGTCACAGTGAGAGACATTATTGTGATGCTGACATCATAGCACGCTTTCATTTGCTGAGCTGGCAAGACATATCTTTAGTCACAGAATCATTAACAGGACTTTTGTCATGTGGAGTTTGACCAGAAACGGTTCTGCTTCCCAAACACGCTTACGATTCTTTGTTGTCCATTCAAGGCCAAGGATTTGGCAAGAAGAATAAATATTTTGATCCTTTCATTGTAAAAAAAAAATGCTAACACATTGACATGTTTAAAAAATTACCAAGCACAAAAACCCCAGCTCCTCAAAGTTCAACGCTCATCAACGTGAATTATTGAATTATTACACTGCGTCTAAGAGATAGGAAACTTTTGGTGGGCCAAACGCCACAGGGTTGAATTACTTCAACATATAAACATATATACACTTATGAAGAACCGTGACAGAACAATGGCCCATCTGATACACACCGTGGAGTCATAACACAATCTCACAGCAAATCAGAGGGAGAAAAACAACCCTCCCATGTAAATATTGGACTGGTAGAACGTGATGAGAGGGACTTCGGAGGACTGAGATAGAAAAGAAAAAGGGGGTGGCAAATACAAGAAACTGCCAGTCCTCATTGTATTGAATTGAATGAAGTCTTGGCTGTAGAATTTGTGGTCAGAATCTAACGAATAAAGTGCATTGCGGTTTAAAAGATTGGTTGCACAAAGGAAAATATGTCTCTTAAATGCAAACAATTTTTTATTTTCTGACATTTTAAAGACATTTATCCTAACCATTTATTCATTTTTTTTACAAATAAATGTGCCTTACAGTATGCCGTAGTATTGTGTAAACAATTGATGTGAGAGTTGTGTGATCCAAGATGGCTGAATAAACAAGCAATGCTGAGGTAGGCCGAATTTTTGTGTAAAAGTGTACATTTTTATGGTGAAAACCGATCCATACAAAAACTGGTGTGTTCAAAAACCGCGGCTCAGCTGTATTATGTACATGTTGTAGGGTTAAAAGACAGCAATGTTCTATTTATGTCAAAACAGTTAATCCCACCTGGAAGCTGCCCAGTAAAACCACTTCTAATCCTTGGGCCAAAGCAGCAGCAGCTACACTACAGTAGAGCGGTTTGGGGTTAAGGGCCTTTACTCAAAGAAACCTACAAGCTCTGACTTCTCCCACGTAGGTTTATAAGGTCAGTCTGGGAATTAAACCAACGACCACTATTGCTCAATCGCTCTAAATATGAAACATAGGCTTTTGCGCCGCAATCACTATAACGAGTCAACCATAGAAGCCCTTTTGCTGGAGCAAATGACTCCTTATTCAAATTCTGATGATTCCTTGTCGGCCCTTAAAAGTCCAAAATCCCGAGGGCTTTTTACACCCCTCTCCTGACTTAACCGCAAGAACCACAAGGATTTCCATCAGCTAGGCTGTTTCCTGTACTGAGTAGCCAGATATTTCAAATATCCACACCACACGGCAGTCTTGAAAAACAACAGGGTGGGGTGAGAAGAATTGATGTTATGTGCTTATAAATATAAAAAATATGTGTAGCAGGACACAATGATGACTTTTTAATGGATGTTGTTAATCACTTTTTCAATTCACCTCAATGCAGATGGCTCATAGTGTATGATACAACATAGTATAAATATACAGTACATTGTCTTGGCTGCTAAATGCTTGGAGTGTGAAGGTATGCATGGCTTGACGGTCTCCAGGCTGTAGGAAACATTTTATCACATTGTGTAGGTGTGAGTAAGGATTTGATTCAGGGTCAAGTGATAGTCGGCCTTAAGAACATGACTGCTAACGTATGGCTAGGATTGGCAGAAGAAGCAGGGGGTAAAAGAAAAAAAAAAACAACAAAAAACACAAGAGCCTTGAGTAGGATCGTGACCTGAGTGGAGTTTCATGTTTCACTGAGAAAACAGTTTGCTTGAGCCTTTCTTGAGAGAGGAGTGACAGACATTCAAAGGTATGTCAACATCATTGGAAGGGTTCTCTGGTTCGACTGCTTTGAATCATATGCCTCCTTTACACACGTGCATGAACATGCATGCAAGTACAAAGAGTTAGACTGTTCATTCCTGGGAATTTATCTTCTTATTCTTTATAACTGCATCTATGAAGTACCAGCAGGTGTGGTAAATAGTTCAATTTTTGCACTGCTGAGTATCGTCTCAGCATTTCTAAAGCTTTGGGACTCCAGCAAACCACAGTGAGAGCCGCTATTCACAAATGGCAAAAACATGGAACAGTGATGAACCTTCCCAGGAGTGGCTAGCCAACACAAATCACCCCAGGAGCACAGCAAAGACTAATCCAAGAAGTTCAAGAACATCCACAAAAACTTCATGAACATAAGAATTCAGTTTCAAGACAAAAACCACAACTGAACAAAAACAAAAAATACAATAATAGTCTGACAAGACAAAAGTTAAACTTTGTGTCTCATTACATCTGGCGTAAAATTAACACAAAAAGAACAACACACCAACAGCAAAATATGGTGGTGGTAGCATGATGGTCTGAGGCTGTTTTGCTGCATCAGTACCTGGAAGACTGTGATAAATGAAACAATGGATTCTGCTGTCTACCAAAAAAATCCTGAAGAAGAATCTATTTGTTGAAACCAACTTACAAGGGGGGACAAACACTTTTACCACAATACTCTCTATATTATTATTATATTATTATTATCCATCCAGGCATACACTGTATTCTTCTGCACGGCATGTAGCACACACTGCATTCTTATGCTGTACACAGGACGTATCCTTCCGCTGGCGAGCGCTATAACCGGGATTCAAGTGAGTTGTGTTTAAGGACCATATGTTCATTTTAATTCATTTATGGGAATCTCATAACATAAAACTTTATTAACCGAGGCCCACCTGTACCGCTCGATCATAACAGATCTCTGTACTCTCTCTACTAATTAAATTCTGGACTTTTCTGGATGCATTTGAATTTGTACGCATTTTCGTAGGTCAATCATATATCTAATAAGTTATCTGCAGATCTGGAGAGAGCGAGAGAGAGAAAGAATGGGGACATATTTTACTGCACACAATTAAAGCTTGTGTGCCTGTGGGACCGGTCAGCTGGGACACAGACATCATACCACAGCCATGAGGACAGGCTGATGTCTTCAAGCCTCAAGCGCAGTGAAAATGTCCATAAAGAAATGGGAATGTGACACGGACATTATTGTTTTTATGGATAAAACTGGAAGTATGTGTTTGTTTCTTTGCGAGAAAAACACAATATATTGGTAAAAGCTTTATGATACTTGTACTGTATGAATTAAGTAACGGCATCATGACTTCATTCTAGTGGTGAAATACAAAATATGAGGAAATGAGTGTTTATCTGTTGCTTGAAGTGGAATACTAAATGATGAGAAGGGGGTATGTGATGGGCTCAAGCAAAAATAACGCAATCACTGATTCGGGAAATGATGTGCAAGAGCAACAACATACCTATGAGCAACTATTAAAACAATTCTTTTATCAGTTGTGTTATTTGTGTAACCCTTGAAAGTAATTACGTGTGCGTGCTGAGGCAGACATATTGCCACACATTTATCATAAGGCTTAATAAGTTAGCTGATTGTTTTGGCCAAGTCGCACTCGTTACTTATTTATCTACTTTCACAAATCATGCTCATCTTGAGAACACATTTAATATACTGTATCACAAACACATGATAAGATAATATATGACACAAGCGCATCATTCATAATGACATTTGGCTCCGTCTGTCAATGTTTGTGGACACATCCTGAAGATACAGAGGTCATTTTGACTCATTTCAGACATTGAAGATTGCAACTTCCCGTGTGTGTGTGTGTGTGTGTGTGTGTGTGTGTGTATCTGTACGTTGGAGAGGCTGAAGTAAGAGCACAGATTAACCGCAGTCAATGATTAATACAACTTGACTTACTGCAAAGTAATTACGGCCATGTCTTTTCTCAGGTTTGACTTTCTCACACTTGTCATTGAGTACATGGGTTCTTGAAACGTGTTTAATGACGACACATGCGTGCGCCTCAAACGGCCGACCAACCCACCGCTAACCTCAAAACCACAAAGGGTTAAATATAATCAATCTCCTTTACCAGCACTGTCACGCCACTAGAAACAGTCAAATAACACTTTTTTTTTTTTTCCACCAAGCAGCATGATTGTGTTCTGTTTTGGATTGTGTGCACATTTTCCCATTTTTTTTAAAATAAAAATAAAAATAAAAATAAAAATAAAAATAAAAATAAAAATAAAAATAAAAATAAAAATAAAAATAAAAATAAAAATAAAAATAAAAACATTTTATTTATCTTGTGAACCAGGCTACCTTGTCAATGGAAAATATGAATTTGCATTCAACACAGGGAAGAAATGAAAAGGACCAAAAATGTTGCCTTTTGTGGTAGAACCAATTCAGATCAGGAGATTAAAGAAATTGCACCACTCTGTGGAAACATCATCATGAAAAATCATTTTGATTTTCTGATTATTATGTGTCTTTTAGATACTTTGTTACATTGGTTTTCATCATTAATTCCTTCCAAAAAGATCTTTTTGCCATTTCAATTTAATATGAAGGGCTACACGGTGGTCGAGTGGTTAGCGCGCAGACCTCACAGCTAGGAGACCTAGCTCAATTTGATTCCACCCTCGATTGGCTGGCGACCAGTCCAGGGTGTACCCCGCCTCTCGCCCGAAAACAACTGGGATAGGCTCCAGCACCCCCGCAACTCTCATGAGGTGGTGAGTGGTTTGCGCGCAGACGTCACAGCTAGGAAACCCAAGTTCAATACCACCCTCGGCCATCTCTGTGTGGAGTTTGCATGTTCTCCCCCGCGTGGGTTTTCTCCAAACATGCTAGGTTAATTGTCCATAGGTATGAATGTGAGTGTGAATGGTTGTTTGTCTATATGTGCCCTGTGATTGGCTGGCGACCACTCCAGGGTGTACCCCGCCTCTCGCCCGAAGACAGCTGGGATAGACTCCAGCACCCCCTGCCACCCTCGTGAGGAAAAGCGGTAAAAAAATGAATGAATTAATTTAATATGAAAGCAGAAAAAAAATGTCCATTTGTCCCATAATCTATCAAAAAAAATAAAATGTTCATTCCTTACATCATTAATACACCTAAATCATAATGACACTGATTGTACTAATCGTGTGCTCTACTGTCATCCAAAATCATGAGGTGGGTGTTGACATGGAGTCTACGTCCATACTTTAACAAACCATACCGAGCCATAAAGCTTTGGGCTGTCAGGTACTTCCCAGTCGTTCCGCGATGTGTGTGTGTGTGTGTGTGTGTGTGTGTTACCTGGGGAGATTTGTGAGATCTCCAGCTGTACTGGTGGCTGTGGAGGCTGGCCAGGAGCACATTCTCATCTGTATCCACCTGGCCGAAGCGCAGAGTCTCCTGGGTATCATTACAGATGACATAGTGGCTGTAAACTAGTTCCTCGGCCTCTGGGTTTCCATTCTGTGAATAAACAGTAGGAGCTACGGTCAGATGGATTCATTAATTAAAAAGGTGACAGAAGCTAAAACGCTCTAAGACGTCTTATGCGTGTTATTGTGAGCCGTGTGTGAGAACATCTCCAACAATGCCATGGCGTGTACGTGTTCCTGATCTAAAAAGTGTCGATCCTGCCAGGTCAGCTGCGAGCCAGTAGGAGATTGAGGTGATATCATCTGTGGGAGCAAGACAACCTCAGTAGGGGGGTGAAACAAATCACAGCCTGTCAGCTAACCAGGCTGGAGCCGCCTCAGCTGAACTTCAAGTACATTTTCGGTTCTTCTCTTCAGGAACTTTTTGCACATCTGGCCAAATGAGCAACAAGTTTTTTCCTTTATACTTAAACTTTTCCTTTCTCGGTAAGTTTTAGGTCACCGTTATATGGCTGTAAAAATATTTCTCAAAGGTCAAGGAATTGCAACTAACAGCTTTATTATGTGCACCTGTCTTTTGTATTATCTTTATGCATAGAATATAGAGTTACACAAAGTGGAAGCATCATAATATTCAACTATTAGTTCTTAGTCTGATCCATTTTCCATGGATAAAATGGGAAAATCATACTGAAATTGTGTCACACATGGATGCCGTGCACTCATACATCACTTTCATGAAAGAAAACAGACCTCCAGGGTAAACTAATGTGCACAATTTATCATTTTATTTGAACTCCTTCCAAAGTGTCTTGGGCCCTGATGGGATATCTCACTCTCTTGCACACCCCTCCGCACCCCCCCCCCCTGCCTTTTGAGGTACATCCATCTGTATTTCAAACAGCTTCTTCACTGCTACCCAACTGCTCCAAAAAAGACAGACCCAATTCTGCTGTATACTTTTAAAACGGCACACGGGTTGTTATAAGACCCTAGCAATAAAAGCTCAAAGTTTGACTGCTGAACACGTTTAAGGCCTCGATATTGTTGAGGTTATTGAAAACGGATGCGGAAGTTTAAACCATTGCACTTGACAATGGATGACGACTGATATGCAAATAAAAGTAAAGCAAAAGAGAGGTAAAAAAAAAACAGGGGGTAAATAGAAATAAGACAGCTGCTACGGTTTCAAATCCACTTCCCAGTTTTACAGTGGAACAGTATCTATGCTCCCCACCGCCATTTACAAACTTCCTGCTGCCCATTGTAAGATGCCATCGCTAATCCCGCTGTTTGATGGTATCGTCTTTCTGCTCCAGTTCATGAGGCAACATGATAGGCGCGTCCACATCACAAACACAAGAGTCCACGTCATTATGCTTTTTATTCAAGGACTTTAACGCGTCTAAATATTAGGAAATAACAATATTTGAAAAGAAAACATCTTAGTTGTTAAAGAGCACATGGTGAAACGTTGAAACATCAGGAATCCAAGTATCGATTTCACTAATCCACCCAGATACTGTTTCATCAGTACCAGGAGTACGTACAAAAGGGGCACATACAAGTATGCCCATAAAATGTCTGGAATACAAATTGTAAATTATGATACCCCTAAAAAAAATACATACTTTCTTTGCTTTGAAAGTCAATTGTGTGTGTGTATTTTCTAAAACTACTCATGTATGCAAAAGACGAAAAAAAAAAAACTTTTCTCACACGCATATACAACAGTTTGTGAAGATTTTGTGAGAAAATACACAGTGCCAGCACTCTGGGCCTTTGTGTGGCTTTCCGCCAAAACCACTTCCACAGGGTTTAGGGGGCTGAGGGAGAGAGCAAGTTGAAGAAATGAAAATGGAGGTATGGAGCTTGAGGTTTAAATATAGGGGGTCTGAGGTCGTCAAAATATGGGCCAGATGAAGTTGACGGACATGAACCATGATAAAAAAAATATTTGCAACAAAAACTGCACTGAAGTTTAGCAGAATGCGGTACTTTCTATCTGACGTTTTATTGCCGTGCATCTGGAAGTGGTACGGCTGTTCTGGTCATGGTGGTGGTGGTATGACCACCATGCGTTGTTAGCTTTAACTTGTGTGGTAGTTGAGGAATCCTCTCTCCATGGTTCAGTGGTGACCCTTAAGGCCACATCACAACATGCCCGCATGCCAGCCTTGACACCAAGAACCATGAAAATCACTAAAATGATTAAACATGTAAAGATACGTCCTTCTGTTGTGGCGGGACCAGCCAGGCCTGTTAACATTTCCAACTGTTTCTGATTAGGTTTTCAATAAAGATCACGTTTTATGACGTATAGACTACGTGTGTCTGTGTTTGTCTTATGTTTGGGTTGTTTAAAAAAAAAAAAAATACCCATGTTGTGTGATTGGCCTCTCTTTACCCCCGTCTCCAAAACTACCAAATCCACATGCAGCACATTTACCTCATAATTACAGCGTGTTTCCCCCTTAAGCAAAGTGGTTGAGGTAGTTATGTAGGGGTTCCGAGGTTGCTGCTGTTTAGTCCAATCAAAACAATACAGAAACTCAATAACTCCATGAACTAATCCGCAGGGAATAGCCGAAAAATCCCTGTGGGAGACAAAATGACCTAGTAGTCATGCTTGGCAAGTTAGGTAAAGCCCATCATGAATATCAACATGTCCAAAACACTACTTCAGAACTGCTCTATGAGCTTTCATTACAGCCGGTTATTTATGGCTAAATTAACTCGCAGAAAGGAGCAATCATAACCTTGCACCAATGAGGTAAATGATCTAATATGAGCCATCATCCAACAGGGCTGATGGTGTAAAAAACTAAATCTTCTGGCTGAACAATGAATTTAAAATATGTTTCTATGTATTTGATTTGATCACAGCTGTTTCTGTATTAAAAAAAAAAAAAAAAAAGAAAACATAGCTATTATTTCTCCAAGTACAACCGTGAGCATACTTCATATCTCCAGGGGCCGGTATAATGAGGCAGTACAGCTGAGCAGAGCCATGCAAAGCCAGAATGCCCCAAGTGGCTTAACATGTGTGGTGGACAAGAGGGTGGAGGACCCGGGCCAGAAAAAGTCTTGGCAGGTGTCATCAATTTTACAATATTTTCTTCAGCCGAAATTCAAACATGGCTACCAGAGGCAGGGGTGAACGTTTAGAAAAGAGACTAGATGAGGGACCGATGTGTTTAAGTCCTACAATGCACACACTACAGTCTAAGTCTAAGTCCACATTCACAACAAACTAGGTTACGCTTACATTAACGGAGCGATAAGATGCGATAGTAAGGTGAAACCTCAACCATTGACTAAAAAACTATTTCACCACGCACGTTTTGGGATTACCTTCCGCAAACTGGCTCGGTCATGTGTTAGATGTTTCAATGTCAGATGATTTTATTACCTGTTGCCAGCTTTGAAGAGCGGTGTCCAAAGTGTGGATGGCGTACTGACTGATTGTGGCAAACATCGGATCCACAAACACGTTTGCATCCCAAACGCTGCTTTGGGGACAGCGGGTGGCTGTGGCCTGGCCCTGAAATGCATCATATTAAGAAACATGAAGTTAGAGCTCTCGAATAATGCACACAAGTTAATTAGATTGCACTTAAATTAGAAATATATAGTTGCAGATTCAATTGATGGCTTTATATTTTCCCATACATTCAGTAATAATTAGAGAGTCATTTATTTTCCTTTGGAGTGACAATTTCAATAGTTTGAAAAAAATGGTAGAATAGATTGAAATAAAAAATTATTTCATTCATTTTCTACTGCTTATCCTCACGAGGATTGCTGGAGCCAATCCCAGCTGTCTTCGGTCGAGAGGCGGGGCACACCCTGGACTGGTCGCCAGCCAATCACAGGGCACATATAGACAAACAACCATTCACACTCACATTCATACCTATGGACAATTTGGAGTCGCTAATTAACCTAGCATGTTTTTGGAATGTGGGAGGAAACTGGAGTACCCGGAGAAAACCCGTGCATGCACGGGGAGAACATGCAAACTCCACACAGAGATGGCTGAGGGTGGAATTGAACTTGTGTCTCTAGCTGTGTGGCCTGCGCACCAACCACCCCTCACCATGCAGCCCACTTACAACTTTATTCATTCATTTTCTACCGCTTATCCTCGCGAGGGTCACAGAGGGTGCTGGAGCCTATCCCAGCTGTCTTTGGGCGAGAGGCGGGGTACACCCTGGACTGGTTTGCAGCCAATCACAGGGCACATAAAGTCAAACAACCATTCACACTCACATTCATACCTATGGCAATTTGGGGAGAACATGCAAACTCCACACAGAGATGGCTGAGGGTGGAATTGAACTTGTGTCTGCAAGCTGCGAGGCCTGCGCGCTAACCACTCGCTCACCGTGCAGCCTTATAATAAAAAATAATGAACGAAAAGAAAGCAGTGACTCTAATGTGCTCCCAGGGATGCAATGATTATTATTACATATTACATATGACATATTACACTTATTTAAGAGAATACAAAGGACAAAATGTTGGAGATGTCCCGCTGAGACCACATTTGTTGCACCTCTACAACCAGAAGGGATGCTCCAGCTTTAATATTCTGGACTGGATTACCTGGATTACACAAGGCTGCAGAACCTGCATGTGTGTTAGGTTCCGATACTGCAGCAGTTTGCAGTCCAGCTGGGTGGAAAAGTTGAACTCCTGACAATGACGTGGTCCATTGGTCCACTGCCGCAAGAAGATCTGTGGCTCCCCACCACCAATGACCATGAACTCCTGTTTCTGGGGTATCTTCCTATCTGGCAGGAAGGGCCGCAGCTTTTGCGATGGAGCTGTGAGAAGAGAGACATTTTAGTGGCATTTGTATTTAAAGCATAACTGGGCAAATTTAGTCTATATATAAGCAGTTTAAGCAATTTAATGTTGGTTATAAAAATCATGAAAAGCTAGCATGGTCCCCCTTAAAACAGAAAAGGGAAGATTAGCGATTTAACTTGTAAATAAAAATGATGTACAAACCAAACAAAATAATACCGTAATAGGATTCAGTACAATGAGTCCTTACCTGTTCCTAGTTGTTCTAGGTGGTGGCAGAGGTGAACTTGGATCTGCGCGAGTTGCAGGGACACACCCAGCGAAGGCACATACCACGGGGCAAAGCAGGAGTCAACACGGGTACACACTGCGAGGGCCATGGGGGATACCAGCTGATCACATGGCAGCTGGGAGCCAGACTCGCTATCGGAACTGGGGGCAAAGAAGAGAAGCAACTCAGCTGAGATGATAACTACATTTCTAAATTTCATCCATCCATGTTGTGTACCGCTTATCCTAATGACAGTGGCGGGAATGCTGGTACACCCTGGACTGGTGGCCAGCCAATCACAGGGCACATATAGACAAACAACCATTCACACTCACATTCATAACTATGGACAATTTGGAGTCGCCAATTAACCGCACCGGGAGAACATGCAAACTCCACACAGACATGCCCGAGCGGGGAATCAAACCCGGGTCTCCTAGCTGTGTGGCCTGCACACTAATCACTCACCCACACTTGGAAATTTTGCACATATCAAACTGGTCTGATTGTTCTGTACTACATGGTTCCGCAAAATGAAGTGTCCAAACAAAGCACCCTTTGCTTTGCTGACTGATTTTTTATTGAATGGCTGCTAAATAAAATCAACAGTTTTCTGAATGTAAAACTTATTTTATGTTCTTTTATTATGTTATTTTCTATATATATAAAAAATAAAATATAAACATTTTTTAAATATTTTTAAAATAATTTTTATTATATTTTTTATTATATATTATTATATATTATATATATATTTTTCGATCTCCATGGGAAAACAAAATTGCTTGTTTTCGTCCGACCTTTTATAAAAGACTGAGTTGAGGTCCACCATCGCTGCTAAATAAAATCAACAGTTTTCTGCATGTAAAACTATAGTTATTCTCTCTATATATAAAAAATAAAATTATATTATATATTATATATTATATTTTATATTTTTCAATCTCCATGGGAAAAAAAAAATGCTTCAGTTTTTGTCTGACCTTTTATAAAAAACAGGTTCCACTGAGATGAGGTCCACCAACCCTGTTGTGGTCTAAATACAGTACTGGAGATGGTCCCCATGGACATTCACTGTATGTCATGGCTGATAGTGCTGAATGGAATATAATTGAAGTGAATGACCATTTGCTCAGTAATTTGCCTCTACCACGGGTCCACCTTAGCCAATCCAGCAGGAAATGCTTGAGACCTAAATAATAGTGGTGCAGCAAAGCGCCCCTTAAAAAAGATAAGCATCACATGTTGACGATTTTCATGACTTTCAGTTGGCAGGGCAGCCAAGTTTTTTTTTTTTTTTTTTTTGCTGGAAACAAGTACGTTAGATGAAATCTGTGAGTAAGGAGAGAGGAATCAATTTTTATCAATAAAGACAAACAATTTAAACTTATGTTTGAAGTATGATTGTAATGAAATGCAGATGTATATTTTATTAAATGCTGTTTCTCAGTTTCTTGTACATGTTTTCTTGTTTTCTTTTCTCTCCAACAGAACAGAATGTGGGCTTGGCAATTTCATTCCACTTACATTTTTCTACATCTCAGGAGGAAATAGAGGAGAAACGGGAAATAGTGGAAAAAGAGTTAGATGCAAAGAGTGGCGCCCATAAGCAGTCAGAAGGTGTTGGCTGAGATATTAAAGAAGAGAAGCAGCAGTAGTAAGACGTGAAGACCAAACACATTCTTTTTGGGGAGTTACAAGTCAACCCAACCCTTCTAGCAACTTTTGAGCCAAACCAAAGGGGGCTTTTACTCCTTGTGCTTCCCGTGAGCTTTCCCGCGATTAGATACACTCAAGGTAAGCAGGAAGGAATCCGGATGGGCCCTGACAGGCACTTGGTGTGCTGGGAAATCTCATTAGGCCGATCTGAACGCCTTCCAAACCCGCTCCCAGCTCCTGCTCACCATATGTGGGATGAGGGACACATTGCTGACTTTTGTGCTCAGTGGCCGGGATGTGTGCTCGTGTTCTCTGCTTTCACCCACACATATTCCAAATGAGTACAGTACAGCATCTATTCAAACTAGGGTGTCCTGATACAATATTGATACTCAATATCGGGCCGATACAGGAAAAAAAACGGTTATCAAATTATATGGAATTGCATCTAAAACCGCTGATATTGACACTCCGATACAAGAAGTGGATTCCAGACGTCAGCAATGGCCGGATAGAGCTCGCATGATCACAGCAACAGCGTGAGCTAACGTGGTAACAAAGTATCAAGGAACGGAAGTGATATCAGGCGAATGGAAGTATGTTATATTGCAGCTGAGCGTAAAACTTGTAATGCACAACTTTCTCGTGCGGGCACAGAATCGGAAATCGAACCGATTTCATTGCACCTTTGAAGCAGCATCACACAGGACGCTCCCACGGGACCAAGAGCCAGCCTCTTTGGGTGGTTAGTGAAGTATTTTTTTAAATGCTACATTGTTTAAATGCTAGCTGCTACTACATTGTCCATAAAACAAATGAGTCAGTTTTTGTCATACTGTTCTCTGTTTGAGTAATATTCCTTGATCAAGCCTTTTCCAACATTCCACATGATTTGTGCAGATATTGGGTTGATGTCGGTATCAGAAAAAAAAAGTCGCCATTCATCCAGACGGTGAAAAGTCAGTGACATTTGACCTAAAGAGGCTCACAACATCCACTCTAGTTCATCCAAGTGGTGTTCGCTGGTGTTGAGGTCTGGGTTCTTGATGAAGTTTTTACCCAAATATTCTTGGCCGTGATTCGTGCACCATAACATCATCATATATTTTCATAAAGTTGCATTGGAAAAGTTGGAATGCGGTAGGATTTAGAATTGGGGGACTTTAGCAACGTTTCCACCAACTTGTAAAGTTTGGTTTACCACTTTACAGGCTGAATCGTTAAATCCTGATCGAGCTTATATTTCCACCGCGGGGAGTGTAGGCGGAAGGGCGCACAGCTTTGTCAGCGACATAAATAATGTGACATCATAGCAGCAGGACAGCATGTATCTCGGCTGAAGATTTTAAGAGAGAGAAAGGCAAAACGATACAGACAAGACTAATAGCTTGTAATCCACAGTATTTTTTCTTTACATTTCTTTTATTCCGTTCAGTTTGAATATGTGACGACTATCTGCCAAAACTCAATAGGTAGCAACGTTAAATAGCACGGCGACAAAAAGGGGTGCTAAAAAGTGGCAGATGTACGCAAAAAATTAATGACAACTATTATTTTACCTTTGCTCATCTCCTCCTTCACTGTTACTGTTGAGTAAAATCCTCCACACGTCTGAGGCCACCATGTCTTTATGTTCATCAACCAGCCCGAGGTTGGGAAGCTGCAGCTGGCAGGAGCTGCTCTCCGACAGGCTAAACTCCCGGTATGGAATGAAGGCCTGCTGGAGCTCATCCCAGTAGTCTAGGCTGCATGGCACCTGAAAAAAGACAGAACATAATATGTTTTTTTTTTATACAGCCACTGGAAGCATTCACATGTCAGCAACATTCAATAAAAAAGAGGTGCTTTACATTACAGTTTAAGGGGGTAATCCGGGTAATCCTAGGCTGGACACTGCTTGTGGAAGTGCACCTTACCTCAACAGAATGATTGTGGATACTGACTGGAAGCAATCGAATGAGGTTTCGGTGGCAGGTGGGTGCGTTTTTATGTGATTATACGGTGTTCCAAATTACATCTGGACTCATTGGCGAACCGATTGGGACATTTTGAGAAACATTCAAGCGGCAATCAAAAGATTATGACTGATGGTGATTATGAATTTTAAGCTTTTAATATCAGGATATATTCAGGCAGGTGCATTTGCGCTGCATTACGGCTAATTTAAGGCACATTTGGTGACATTATCACAGGATACCGTTTCGGTTTTCCCTCGAATGCAATCAGAATGTTTGGAATGCTGTTGGAATACCGTTATTTTAAATGCTGTATGCTGTTCGATATTTTTCCCACTTCGAATGCACCTCAAAGATTTTGAGTATAAGCAAATAATTTGGGCCACAAGAATGGGCCAGAATATTTAGAATGCAATCAGAATGCAGTCAGAAATTTTAGAATACACTTCAAATAGGGATAAAAAAAAGCAGGAATTTTCAGTCCGATTGCATTCCGGCTCATTCCGCCTATAGTGTGACTAGCGTTTTTATTGAATATAAATTACGTTAATTCACCGGCTGCTACCACAACAATAACCTAGCTTTTTATTTATTTATTTTTTTAATCACAGAGCAAATCTACTCCTGTTTTCAGAAGGCCACTCCCTCAATTCAACGTGGCGTTCAAAGACATACTGGAAATGTAATGTACCCCTGACTGACCCAAGAGTAGCATCACTGCAATGCTTTGCTGTTGCACAAACAATACTATTGAGTGTATAGCCTAGTTACATAGGGATGAAGTTACTATTGTGGTTGACTAAACACATTACTGTCTTATTACGGTCATTTCACTAACTGTGCAAAAAAAAACAAGTTAATTTCTCATCAAGTCACAAAAACCATATTATTTTGACCGCGGACCACCAACAGAGTATGATGAACACTCATCCGCATAACAACACCGTATGACCACAGCATAACTTAAGAGCAGGCTTCAAAACAGCCATTTGCATGGAAGTCCTGGAGCTGTTTTTCACACCGAATAACAATCAGGTTATGGGAGAATTTTCACATAGTGCAATAGCTGGCAGGGTTTCTTTCATTTCTCTTACAGTGGAGCCAACATTAGCATAAATGCGGCGGGTGCTCCTGTGTGAACAAAGCCAAGTTCTCAGGTTCCACTGACCACCTGCAGAACCCTGCTACTGATGGATCAGCAGTGGCAGGGAGCTCTCAGCAGCCCACCTGAAAAAAGCCAGACACCGTCGTATGAAGGTGTGTGTGGAGTACATTGGTCTGCGTAAATCAAATTGTTTACTAGAGCTAAGGCGCTCCCAGGACAATTTAGAACTGTCAATAGGGTCAGTGTGCACATGTGCAGTACAAACCACCTTTAATTTAACCAGGAATGCATGAGGTAACCGTAGTTTACATGGTGTGTGAAATGCCACGTAGGGTTTCCTGGAATCAACCTTCTGTAATTGTACCTGACAGAGTTGTGCACCCGCAACACTCGCCACTGGAGCGGAAACTCACTAAGAATTCCCCAGAACAGATTTATTTCACCTGTTTTATTCTCCGCATAAAATGACAGATATGGTTACATCATGTTTATACGACACAACAGAAGATGAAACAATCATTGGATTGAACATTGATTTTCATTCATTTTCTACCGCTTATCCTTACGAGGTCGCATGGGATGCTGGAGCCTATCCCAGCTGTCTTTGGGCGAGAGGCTTGGTACACCCTGGACTGGTCGCCAGCCAATCACAGGGCACATATAGACAAACAACCATTCACACTCACATTCATACCTATGGACAATTTGGAGTCGCTAATTAACCTAGCATGCCCTGTGATTGGCTGGCCACCAGTCCAGGGTGTACCCCGCCTCTCGCCCAAAGACAGCTGGGATAGGCTCCAGCACCCCCGCGACCCTCGTGAGGAAAAAGCGGTAGAAAATGAATGAATGAATGAATTAACCTAGCATGTTTTTGGAATGTGGGAAAAAAACGGAGTACCCGGAGAAAACCCACGCATGCACGGGGAGAACATGCAAACTCCACACAGAGATGGCCGAGGGTGGAATTGAACTGGACTGCGCGCTAACCACACATCCGCCGTGCAGCCTTCCAACATTGATTTAAAATGAAAAATTATGGTTTTTACAATGGAATAACAATTTTTGTCAATCTGTTCGAAAAGGTCAGACGAAAACGTACAAAACAAAAAACAAAGCAAGTTTTCCCATAAGCTATAATGTAAATCCTATTAATATCCATTCATATCCGTAATCCGTCCAGAAAAAACTGAATATAGGAAAAAATACAAAATACACAGACAACAAATTAAATGAATAAATGAGCATCAAACAAGTTTCCAAATTTTAAAGTAACCACTACCCATTCTTCACTTTGTTTGGGTGTACAAAAACAGAGACATATTTTTGGTCATCATTTTCGGCAAAAATTTTATCCTACGAAATTCAAGATGTACAAAAATGGAGGTTACACTGTATTTTCTATAAGGTCAATTATACAAATATTGTTGAGCCCCTAAAAAAGGAGGTGCTCTTATTTGTAAATGGTAAATACCATATTTTGGTATACTGCGGAGGAAGAGGAAGATAAATAATTGCATACTATTAAAGACAATATGCATATATACTGTATGTGTATACAGTATATACAGTATATATCAATATACGCAAGTCTGGGTAGTGCAGTCTCTCCAACATGATTGTGTGTATCTTATCTGATAAACACGTAATTCTAAATACCCCACACACACTCTCTGATGATGCAACCCCATCCGGTTATGTTCTTTTATTTCCATTTTGGAAGTCGTTTAAATGCCAACAAAATGTACATATGTTAAGGGCAAGTACCGTAAATATTCCAAACTATTTATAAATATCTTTACATCTCCAGCGGTTGGCTGATCTGACTTCCATCACTGTCAAGCACCTAAGTTTCTGCCAAACCTCAAACTATTATTTTGCATGGAGTTCCTTGTCTGGGACTGATTGACACATTACAGTTCCTCGGAAGGATAATTAAAGACAGGTGACCTAAAGCAAACACACACAGCATGAAGAAATGATTTCAATTTCCACAATGAAGCCAGGTGTGATGGCCGAATCAAAGCCTGTGCAACTGAAGACCCCCCCCCCCCCCCACAGCTTTCTGTGAGGCGATGGCGGATGACACAGCCTGCCCTGTCTTCCATGACTTTTATTAAAAAGATCAACACTGATTACGTGCTCTGTTCTGTGACCGGTGTCTATGTATCTCCAAAAATTCCACCGCTCGCTCCCTCTTATCAGCCAGCAGAACAATTTAATTGACATCAGCTTGAGTAAATGTTTACTCAGGAGAAATTATTTTAAAAATTCTGAAAATGACTCCCACTTTGCTGTCTCAGGTGGGCTAATATATGTTAACGTTAATCAGTGTGGAAAATCAGAAATAAACCCATGCTGAGATATTTTACTCGCCCCCCCCCCCCATCCCCCCAATGCCAAACTAGCAAAGGGGGTCTGTGGTGTTGTTGGTGGATGAGGTGTTAAACCTCCTGATCTAATTTACCACTTGAACAGTATTTTCTTTTTACAGTGCATTAGCTATGACTAATACGAGTCCGCTTGAGTGCTGTCCTGCTAAAACAATAGTTATTTTGGCTCAAACACACTTTTTTTTTTTGCTTAATGTCATACTGACGCTAAACAGTTCATGGACTTTGCTTAGGTTTTGATTTATGGAGTCTGAAGGCTCTACCTTACTCTGCAAACAATCACACGCTGTTAAAAATGTTTGTAGAATTACTATTAAAATAGCCACACAAAATAACGCAAACTATGAAAGTACATACGGTCATCAAACATGATACGCACGCAATCAGAAAATGACAAAGAGTTTGTTGTACACTCAACAGGTTACGGCATATAATCAAGGGAAAAAATCTCTATAGTGTCAGGCAAAATGATCTGTCACATTTGCAGGTTAAATAAAAGGAAAATAAAGTAAAGTAACAATTTTTTTTTATTTTCAGAAAATACCATATTTTTTTCATATAATGCCATTGTTTTTCGTTTTTTTTTCAGTTGCTGCCATGAATCGGACCGGTGAGCATCACGCTTTTATTGTGGAAACGTTTATCAAAACAAACAAATCTGTAACTGCAACATAACAAGCGTTCCGTTTGCACTTCAATCTTGGTAGACATGATCCTGTACCAGCTCCAAACACCATCTTGTTATGGGTTAATCTGGGTAATCTACATTGAAACCAAAATCAACTGATTTAATTGTTATAACATAATGAAACAGAATGGCATTATATGTACTTTTTGAAAATTTACAATCTTTACTTTATTTGCCTTTTATTTAACCTACAAATGTGTCAGATCATTTTGCCTCACCCTGTATGTGCCATGTGACCAGTCTAGGGCAGGGATCTCAAACTCAACTTACCTGGGGGCCACCGAAGCTAGGTTCTGGGTGAAGCCGGGCCGCATCAGGTTTTCAAAAAAACCCCAACCCCAAAACGCATTAAAAACTGAAAAAAAAAATCTACTAAAAAAAACTATCTTCAATGCTTTTGCTTCTGCCTATACTCTACACTTTTTCAGTACTTTGGTTCCGGTTGTCCACACCAAAATATTTGATAAAACATTCCACTGTTCTCAAATATCTTAATTTTTATTTTTCTATACACAAAATAAGATAAAAAAAATAAAATAAACAAATTAAGATTAAAGATAATAAATCAATCAGTAATAGTAATCACTGTAATCAGTAATAAATAAGTAAAATAACAATAAAACAAATAAGAAAAACGTAAGAAACCACATACAGTTGGTAGAGAAATTATTTTTTCAGATTCAAATGTCCAGTATTAACAGTTATTTAACCTTTAACATGAACATTAATGAAACTTAATAATTTTACCCAATTAGCAAGTTAGCATCGTACTCAGTTTTATTCCAAATCATTTCCTGCATTTATTTGTAATCCAAAGCAAAACAGGGCGGGGTAACAGGGTAGGGTAACAGTATGGGCGGGGCAAAATCATGTTGTGTCCGGTGTGCACACAGCTTTAAGCTGTCATTTCAACATTAGACTTTGGCATCAAACTAGCGTCTTTTGACTAATTCTTCTGTCTTCCTCTGTGTTTGCTGACAAGAGTTTCTCCACCAGGCACTAAGTCACCTTCTGCTTGAGTCTTAACGACCGTTCATACGTTCATAAGGGGGTAAACGTCAACATCAGCAGGGGATTTCCTCCACTGTAAATACCATGTGGCATGGAAAAGGCTTTAGAAGCCCAGAGAGAGAGAAAGCACCAAAAAAAAAGAGTGACAAAAAGTACTAAAGTACATTTGTGATGATAAGGCGTCCCTGTGTGCGTATCCATGTGAAAACCTGAAAAAGTTCCTCCAGCTCCAACGCCAATGCCTATTTTGTAAGCAGCGGTACGACTTTGAATAATAGTAATAGTTTAGAAATCCCAGTTGAGGCACTGGAACTAGTCGGGGAAACCACAACTATTTAAAGAAAGGAAAAGCTGATTTTATGAATATGATCTGCCCCGGGGACAAGCAAGGAGTACGGCTCAGAACTACGACCCCCTCCACCCACCTTCATCGATGAAGAGACCTGGAGCACAGCAGAGGCAAGATGAGGTCGAGGAGGTGACAGGAAGAGGTTGAGAGATGAGTGAATGGAGTGATGGCTCAAATATGGATTGCATTTTGTCCACTTACAATCACTCCAGAATGAGCTATTTTCAGAGAAAGCTGACATGACAGATCGGAATGACAAGACAGCTCTCTTTGCTCCTTATTTCTTTTCCTAGTTCAATTCTTTTTGGAACAGAAAGTCAACCATTAGCACTTTTTATTGCTGCATTTCCGTTTTTTACTCTTTCTGGTCTTGAGAGGAAGTCGAATAATTAAAACATGTGAACTTCTGCATAAAGGAACGCTAAGGGGCTTGAAACCATTTACATCTGGGATCACAATGACATTTGGCTGATGACGAAGGGGGTCCAGTTCAAATAACCCCCTTGAACCGAACCCCTTTGGGCTTTCACACAACTGATGTAAGATTATAAAGGCAAGCTGGGCTGTGTAACACCACAAGCGATGGATCCAAATCAATTATTATGATTATTTCATGGTAACATCTTTAAAAAAGGCCAGTGACATACAAAATCATCGATAAGCATGTCTCCCTGAACGTAAAAACGCAAAACACATGCTTTGTTTACTCTGTGAAATGCACAGAAAGACACTTCAACTCTTATATCTTATTACACAGTAGCTCCATATTCAACATATATTCTAATTTCTCTTGGACATGAATAAAGTATCTATCGACATAAATGATATCACCATTACATATTTTCCTAAGCTGGCTGAGGTAATAAATGGGTGCTCAGAACCTGTTTCTGTCAACACTTGCGTGAAAAACTCATCATTTGTTTAACAGACTTCTTTTAGACAGGAACATGCCAGATAGCAAGGGGGATTGGACAATGTGGAAAACACATGTTCATCAACCACATGTTTGTATTCACACATAACTCAACCTGCAAGTACTATCATGCATGCTAATGGGTCCATTGATGTAGTATTTGGGGGTCTCAAGGGAATACATAGTGTATTAATAACTTCATTACGTTTTTATTATTGATTTTCTTGCACATTGCTTGGGTACTGGATTTGGATGGATATTGGATGTGTGTGGACCAATGTGGCACATCTCCCCTGGTGAGATGGGGTGATGTTGGCGAGTAGAATATGACAAAAAAAATGGCATTAAAAACTGTAGTTAAAGGTTAAGCCCACCAGGTGGCAACAGAAACCGGTAAATGACTAAGCACACTGTTAGACTTCGAAAACCCCTGAGCTATTGTTCTTTACAACTGTTAGGTGACCACAGATGATATTTAAATACTAGAAATGTATTAAAAGTCATTATTTTTACTGATTATTATTGTATTTTTTTTAATGTTCACACCAACCGCATTAACATGTTGACATTGTTGACCTATAAATAAAGTTAGAATGTTGAATTCTCGCGTCGCGTTAAACGATGCCAAAGTTTCAGATAATGACGTTTACATATTTGGAAGTGACCACTAAAAGAAGTTCGGGATGGCTCTGATCACTCGGTTTCAGACAGTTGTTTCGAACTGTGACTTCACAGTGAGCCTGTGTTGTGAGAAGTCACCGACTTCCTTATATGGGCATGCCCAGGTACAAACTGTTCGCTGTACAAGATGAGTGGGACCAATCACAGTGGAGTGGGCGTTCCCCAAACATTTTGGAAATCCAAGAAAATGCAGCTGGAATCGGTGCAGATTCTGTAGGACCTACAAAACGTTCCAAGTTGGTTATTGTGTGTCGCTGCTCCATCGGAGTCCACATAGGGTCCCCTTTAAAGCAGTTAATGTGCTCCACATGTTTAAATGTATTTAAAATGCTTTTAAAATGACAAAATATCTCCGACAAAGGAGATGAACACATTTATGTGTTCAAATATTCACGCTAAATGTTCAAAACAAATATACTGAATGTAAAAACAAAGCAAATTTGCATCCTTTTTCATTTAGAAAATATGGCTTGTGTGTGTTTACATTTGGGGTTTGTGGTGAGCAGGGTGAATTGACAGCTCGGGGGAATGGTAGCGGTTTTACCCCTTGCAGGGTGCACTATGTAACGCTTTGAAAATCGCTGGTCTAGTCTCATTGACAGGGTCGAACAAATGGTGTTAATTTGACATTATAACAGATGGTAGTAGTGACCTTGAGGGGTTATGCACACAGAAACGTTTTCAGGTCAAAACTGCCAAGTATTTTAACATTTAAGGCTTTCATCCACACAGTTCGGGGTGCCCTGGAACAGTATTTTAAAAAAAAATGCCTATGACCTGTGGAGGTACCCCAGGGGCCAATCTTGGGACCCCTATTGTTCAATATGTACATACTTCCTTTAGGTCAGCTAATACATAGCTGCAATGTATCCTACTATGCAGAAAAATAACACAGAGGAACATACAGTATTTGCGCTACTTGGAATACTCTTTTCAGCATATCCATCCACTGGTGAGGATGACCTTTTTCTCCTTCTTTGAACTATCGCATATTTTCACAGAGACTCCTGTAAGCAGGCTCCCAGTGATTATTCATCTCCTCCCTTTTGCTTCATATAATTTCTCTAGCTCCCCCTAATCATCCTTTCTGTCTATTCCATTAGATGCTCTCTCTCGCTATCCTCTCTCTGTCTGCCTCCTACTGTAATTCTATATGAGGCCAATCAGCAAGAGGCTCAGGGCCTGAGTCATTAAAGACTTTACAGCTGTGGGGCCTCCTGATACATGTCCGAGTACATCTTACATCTCATCCAGCGTTTGTGCAGAGTTTAAAAGAGAGATAGAGGCAATATGGATGGCAAACTGATTTATGAGAAACTGCTCAAAAAAAGGGCGGCACGGCGGTCGAGTGGTAGTTCAATTCCACCCTGGGTCATCTCTGTGTGGAGTTTGCATGTTCTCCTCCGTGCATGCGTGGGTTTTCTCCGGGTACTCCGGTTTCCTCCCACAATCCAAAAACATGCTAGGTTAATTAGCGACTCCAAATTGTCCATAGGTATGAATGTGAGTGTGAATGGTTGTTTGTCTATATGTGCCCTGTGATTGGCTAGCGACCAGTCCGGGGTGTACCCCGCCTCTCGCCCAAAAGCGGTAGAAAATGAATGAATGAAAGCTCAAAAAAAGTGTGTGTTTCATCAAAACATGTGATCATACCAGAAACTATAATACACAGAACTACATAGTATTTGTTGGCATATGCAAGTACAACATGGCATACAAATTGTTAAACTGGAAAAAAAAAAAAAAAGGTAGTGCATTGAATTGTATAAAATGAGTGATTGAAGACAAGATGGGATTTAATCCCCCGCCGGGCCTCTGTAGACTCGGTAGCTGAAAGAAACCTGCCAAAAACATAACCTCATCTTGGTTTGAAGACACCTGGCTTTTCACACCAGAGCACGCAAGATGACTTTCACAGCTGTCTCACCATGTATTACACGTTTGGAGGGACGGCAGGGTTCCCGGTCATTCAATAACATGCAAGGTGTGGATCTCTCCTGACTCAGATTATGAGAGCCATATTGGAACGCGGCCCAGCTCTGTGAATTTGTTTCTTTTTCACCGTAGGCGGATGAGCAAGGTGCAGTAAGAGGTATGCGTATTCCTTTTAGGCCAATTGCCCCTTCGTCTTAGCAGAAGAACTCGGAGACTACTAATACATCCTGTGTGGATGAATAACACATGACCATTCTTTTGCTTTCCTGGAGATGACTCAGCTTTTGACGCTGTGATGTATCTGTCTGTGTATGTCTGAGTTTGGAAGGATTTTGCATGAGGTGTCGGTCATTCAATGACATGTCACTGTGGCGTTCCCAACTCCGGTTGAGACCATTTATATCAAACAGACAGCTTGAACTACGTCTAAGGTCAGCACAAACTCATGAGGACGGTCAACCAGCCTTTTCCAGACGCCAACCCGTGAAGGAAACTTCCGTAGTTGCCAGCTCTCGTCAGCTCCCAAGCATCAAGTTAGGTTTAAGGTTACGTTTTCACGGTGATGTATATTCAAGATCAGCAGTGATAAGACAAACCACGTTATGGAAAACACAGTAAACGCATCAGGAAACTATTTATGAACAGGTATTAGGCTTGGTCTATCAAGGTTTTGTGCTCTCTGGGTGCAAGTACTAAGTGCTTTTGTGAAACAAACAAAAAAACACTTACGGTTCTGTATTATCATCAACCCACTTCACACATGCATGTAAACATCATGTCTTTTTTATGAGTTCTTGAACTTTATGTTTATGTGTTTTACTTGAAACCAGTGAGTGAGTTTAACTAAATATTGACTCAGTAAAGCTCACTTAAAATCTAGCAATGAAAATGTGTTTTTTCAGTGTACAGTGGATATTTTTTCTCAAAAATAGTCTTGTTTTTGCAGACAGTACATGCTATTACTACGACAGTTACTATGGTACCCATTATGTCATTGTATGGTCATATCACCTTGTACTTCGCTACAAGGTACATTATTAAAAAAAAAATACCTTAAACTGTATTATGGAAAGCAGGAAGTGAACAAATGTAACAGTTACTGATTGTAAAAGTACTAGATGGAGGGGTAGGATTTAATAAGCTTTGCTTCTTCCTACTCCTTTTGGACATGTGGAACTGTGAACTGATTATGGGATGCATTCAATTGTAATCTGATGCATGTTCTAATGAAATAAAACCATTACCATTACCTATTCTACTACTACTTAAGTTGGCATCCATCCATCCATCCAGTCTCTATGCCGCTTATCCTCACTGGGGTCGCGGGGGTATACTGGAGCCTATCCCAGCTGACATTGGGCGAGAGGCAGGGTTCACCCCGGATTGGTCGCCAGTCAAACAACCATTCACACTCACGTTCATACCTATGGGCAATTTACAGTTAACCTAACATGCATGTTTTGGAAATGTGGGAGGAAACCGGAGTAATCAGAGACAACGCACGCACGGGAGAACTCCAAGGTAGAGATTCGAACCCCGATCTGGTGACTGTGAGGCCAACAAGCTAACGACTAAGTTGGTAATAACGTTACATACACCACTGTTGAAAAGAACAGCTTTCTACATGTTTACAATTCACATTAATGCTTCACTGACAATGTTTTTTTTTTTGTCAAACTTTGAGATTTTGCACTTGTTTGGTGGTTCTTGAACGCATCATAATTGAGTAAGTAAACCTAAGTAAACTTTTTATATATGTAGCTTTTCTCAGACGCTGCCACAGGTTAATAAATCCGCCAAGTAGAAGATAAACTACAGTGTTCTTTAAGTTGAACACATATCGACACCTTTGTTTCTTCAAACCAGTTAAACCCCTGGAGACATTTTGACCTTTTAAGAGCCTCTCAGTTTTAAACACATCAGGACGTGACATTAGACTCCCATTCATCTTTCATCGTTATTCATTAGTGGTGAGTACCGTTACATTTTTAAATGTGTGTGAGGCAAACCTGGGCTGTGCTTCTATGCGTTTAGCTTTAAAATAACAAATGAAGAAACACAGGCAGGCTTCAGGAGCTGAATCTAATCTAATAATTACAACAGTCATCGGAGGAGATGATTTTTATGGGCGTCTCAATTATTCATATCCGTGGGTATTTTTACCCCCGACAAATATTGCATGATGTACTCTATCTACTGTACTGTATGTGTGCCTGTTTCTACCTGTAAGGCGTCCCCAAGGTCAGCCGTGCTGATTTCGGGGTCTTCTGTGGTGTTGAAAGGGACAGGCGTTATCCTGACGAAGGTGAGGACACGAGGTTCAGGGTACCTCCAAACCATTAGTCCTGGACTTTCCTCTGTTTCTGTGTAAAACACAACCTCGTGGGGTCCTGGCCATCTCTGGGAAGCTGCACAACAAAATAAATATATCAAAGTGGCTGATAAATACATTAATATTGCACTTCATGGAAGACATAAATTCATATACATAATACAAATATGACTGGAGAGTCTAACAGCATAGGAAATACAGTGAGAATTTTGATATTAACCAATGTAATACACTATGATTTATTCATTCATTCATTTTCTACCGCTTTCCCTCAGGTCGCGGGGGTGCTGGAGCCTATCCCAGCTGTCTACGGGCGAGAGGCGGGGTACACCCTGGGACTGGTGGCCAGCCAATCACAGGGCACATATAGACAAACAACCATTCACACTCACATTCATACCTATGGACAATTTGGAGTCGCTAATTAACCTAGCATGTTTTTGGAATGTAATGGTAATGGTTTAATTTCATTTGAACATGCATCAGATTACAATTGAATGCATCACATAATCAGTTCACAGTTCCACATGTCCAAAAGGAGTAGGAAGAAGCAAAGCTTATTAAATCCTACCCCTCCATCTGGTACTTTTACAATCAGTAACTGTTACATTTGTTCACTTCCTGCTTTCCATAATACAGTTTACGTTTTTTTTTTTTAAATATTGTACCTCGTACCGAAGTACGAGGTGATATGACCATACAATGACATAATGGGTACCATAGTATGAATGCGGGAGGAAACTGTGATTTATAAAAAAATAAAATAAAATAAAACCTGAATATTACCTTTTTATATATTTTTCAGGCAAAGAAAAAGTTGATTTCATCCAAGGTTTATCTAAAAATAATGCTTTGTCTTACTGTTTTATCTCCCACTTTCTGGTCGGATTCTCTTGATGCCGTTCTGCCTTCTTCTGCTGTCTAACTTGCTTTAAGACTATTGACATCCTTTTGGTTTGGGTCAGTTCCGACCCAATCTTGTTATTTACACAATCAGAATATAAATCCGATCTGGACCTTGGCCAAAGATTGTAAAATGCGACATTGGATGCTGTGATGCATTTATAGATGTTTCTATGGAACCCAAAACAAAACAATGACTCGGTGGATGTTTCCATGCTTTCAGAGTGTTTATATGCATAAGGAGCAGTATATAAACACATGGGTTGAGTTAACTTTTCTCCAGAGAGTAAACAGTCATTGACTGAATCGTGCCAAGCACCTGCAAAAACTGGATGACATAGATCGAAACTTTTGAGTGGTGTTTGAATCAAATTGCGGCTGCTGTTTGGGATCAAGGTCCTTTGGAAAAATGTTTATTTGAGAAAAAAAAAAAAAATCAGTCCCTTCCATCCCATTGTCAGACCCTCGGGGGACACTTGCACTTCTCTGTACTTTGGGGACTACTTCGCTTTGTCTGTTGACAATATGTTCCCTTTCTCCAAGTTCAAGCAATATTCATTCTCTTGCTTCAGCCAACATATTAAATGCATCAAAGACGGGTGAAACAATGTAAGAGTCAATCACAGCTGACAGAGTGAATGACTGGTCTTCAGCCAGGGAGAAGTTTGATCCTCTTTGTGTAATGTTTCTATGTGTGCATGTTGAGAGCAACTCATATCAAACAGAAAAAGAAAGAGTCAACAGCATGTTACTTAGAGTGGAACCAGGCAGATCAAACTCCATTCAGAGATTTCAATGGTTTCAGACACTGGATGTTGATGTCTGCACCCAGATGGCACAGATTATTATTATTTTTTTTTTACAGAATAAAAAGACTAAAATTCAATGAAAACGTGTTTGTGAATTGTGAATCGTGTACTAAATGGGCTGTAAATGATGATGCTGATGAGTTCATTCATTTTCTATAAGTGTGCTGGAGCCTATCCCAGCTGATTTTTTGGGGGTACACCTAGAACTGTTCGCCAGTAGTGTTGCCAATTAACCCACACACGGGGAAAACATGCAAACTCCACATGGAGATGTCCAACAGATCTTCCAGAACTCCTGAGTGAGTGGCCAACTGGCTAACCACTAGGCCACCTAGCGGCCATGCTGATGATTCGTCATTGTACAAAAATAATGATCCAATATGTAGATATGCAGTATGTAGAGTGGATCCCCACATACTTGTAACAACACTAATTAGTGGATTATTGGTAAACTCTAAAAATAGCCTGTTTTTTCCCCACAGACTCAATGTGGGTAATAATTTATAAATACATGATTCATTCATTCATTAATTTTCTACCGCTTTTCCTCAAAAGGGTCGCGAGGGTGCTGGAGCCTATCCCAGCTGTCTTCGGGCAAGAGGTGGGGTCCACCCTGGACTGGTCGCCAGCCAACCACAAGGGCACATATAGACAAACAACCATTCACACTCACATTCATACCTATGGATAATTTGGAGTCGCCAATTAACCTAGCATGTTTTTGGAATGTGGGAGGAAACCGGAGTACCCGGAGAAAACCCACGCATGCACGGGGAGAACATGCAAACTCCACACAGAGATGGCCGAGGGTGGAATTGAACCCTGGTCTCCTAGCTGTGAGGTCTGAGCGCAAACCACTCGCCGTGCAGCCCTAAGTACATGATACTATAGGTAAATATACTATGAGGTGGGCAAAATTTCAAGCCATGTGGGCCACAATGGGTTAAAAAAATTTGCGTATGGGCCATCAATATATAGGCGGCATCGAGCAGAATGATATACTTGCTCACGGAGCAACAAAACAAAAACACAACACATCCACAACAAGTTAACTCATCCCATAAATCAACAGCTAAGCGCTAAACATGACACGTAACTTAAAAATGTTATATCCAAATACCCTCAAGGCATGCTGGGTAGTTCAGGTGCAACGGAATGCTACCCAGCATGCCTTGCAGTGGGAATATATGGGTATTTAGAAATTAAGACGCATGGCGGTCCTGATTGTTTGTCCATCAGTGATCTAGGGGGTACGTAAATATAAATGAAAAATAATGACCTAAGACTCACAATTACGAGTGTGCCTGAATGCCTCATTGTGCAAAAGAGAATGGATCAGAAAGGAGCATGAAGTTGTTCATTGCTCTGTGTGCATCATATGAAAAAAAAAGTAAGTTTGATCATTATTTTGTACATTAATAGTATTTAATCTTGAAGATTTCATTTATATTGACGTTCCAATTGCCGCACAGCGTATCATCATGTATCATGATTGTGATTTATAGGTTTTGGATATGACGTTTACATCTGCGCTACATACATATTGCGTACGTTTTTACGTAGTTCAGTCTTAATATTGTGCTGTATCACAGCATGACTATTTACCTGGGTCCTGGATATACTGGAACTGCCCTGTTCGCAGGTCATCAGAGCTGTGTTCCGAGCGAGGGCACGGGGAACCCGGAGAGGGTGGTGGCTGGGTCTGGCAGGATTTGGCTTTGGGGCAATTTTCAACGGTGTCCCCACTCTGGGTGGTGTAATATGCGCTGAGATGCTCCTCCATCAGCTTCAGACAATTTAAATGTTCTTGTCCCCAAAACACCTGTCAGGTTGAATGCAGCACACGAGGAGATTCGTGTTACGACATATTGATACAAATATACAGGAATTGAAGTATAAAGATTAAATTATGAAGCAGCAATTTACAAAAAAGTACTGCACAAGGTGTTAGAAAATAACAACAATAACAAAAAGTCGACATAGTAGCCAGGAGTCGCGACTAATATGTGACTTCTGACATCAACAATTCATCATTATCTTCCAAAACAAGTGGAAAAACAGTCACATGAGTCACCGCTTTACATCATCAAGAACGCTACCCAACACAAGCTAGCATCCTCCTTACATGGCGTTCCCCTTCCCACATCCATCAAAGTGTGTCTGCGTGATTTGGACAAAGAAGCAGGAATTTCTGAGTCAAAGTGTTTCACACATGGAGCTGCATGCCTGCTACTCGCTAATGTGCCCGTGCTGGTTTATGACTAAACAGGAAAATTCAGGGAGTTTTAGGCATGTGGAGAAAATAAGATGAAGGAATCGGACGCAATTCCAGTGGTTTTTGTACAGCAGTTGATTAAAACACCACAAACAGCAATATTTGCAAAGTGAAACATGCGATTCTGTATTAGGGAATCCACTGAAAATGATCACTCTAAAGCAGTAGTATGGCACAATGCCTTGTAATAATGGAGTCAGTCAAATTGAAGAGGGGACTTTTCAACAGGGAACATTATTTAAAGTTCCATATGAAAAATATAACCTTGCCTAAAAATAGCCTTATAATGATCTACTACTTAAACAGCAGAGTCTCATTGAGCTGTCACCGTGGATACGAGTTCTTATTCCTAACAAGTAACTGTGGCCAGATTGCCTGCAGATTTCCCCTGTCATTCATTCATTCATTCATTCATTCATTCATCCATTCATTCATTCATTCATTCATTCATTCATTTTCTACCGCTTTTTCCTCACGAGGGTCTCGGGGTGCTGGAGCCTATCCCAGCTGTATTCGGGCGCGAGGCGGGGTACACCCTGGACTGATGGCCAGCCAATCACAGGGCACATATAAACAAACAACCATTCACACTCACATTCATACCTATGGACAATTTGGAGTCGCTAATTAACCTAGCATGTTTTTGGAATGTGGGAGGAAACCGGAGTACCCGGAGAAAACCCACGCATGCACTGGGAGAACATGCAAACTCCTCACAGAGAATTGAACCCTGGTCTCCTAGCTGTGGGGACTGTGCGCTAACAACACAACCGCCGTGCAGCCCTCCAATGTTGATTTAAAATGAAAAATTATGGTTTTTACAATGGAATAACAATTTTTGTCAATCTGTTCGAAAAGGTCAGACGAAAACGTACAAAACAAAAAACAAAGCAAGTCGTGCCGCCGATTTTCCCTGTCAATGACATAAAAATATAATAATGTGAACACAACCACCTTCACTTCTGACTGTAACTCATATTAAACAGCTTGTGCATTAAAGTCATGGGTACTCAGACCTGCAGAAGGCCTCCTTTCAGGTCCAGCAGTAGCTTAGGTGGACCAGGCTCATGTCCAGGACTGCCACTGTGCCGACACCACCTAGCTTCCAGTGAGCTACTGCAGGAAAACGGCCCCAGTAGGACATGGCTTTGTTCCTTCAGTCCAGTTCTCACCAGCACATCTTGCAGCTCCAGCTGCACAGAAGCGGATTGAACTACATCTGGGAGAAGAGGGAAAGTGACAAGGAATGATGAGAGGTTACATAATTTCAAAACATTGGACAATGACCATGGAAAATGTTAGGTCAGTGTTACTGCAACAGCGTCCATAGAGATATGACATTAACGGTTAAAATACATGAAATATCAAATAAGCACCTCGTGGTTGTACAATTATAAATTTTAACCAAAATCTGTGTTGCTCAGTACAACAGATTATATGCAATAATAATAATAAAAAATAATAATAATCTCAGCACGCTCATGTTTCTTATGTATGTTATGGGTACGCTTGTTATTGTTTACATTTTTTTTCTCCCAACATTGACAGTAAAGGTTCAAATGTTGGTATTGCACCGTCATTAAATGTCATTAAATGTCAAATGTTTAATGACGGTGATGATTTGACTGTGGAACAGATTTCAACTATAATTGATTCTTATGCGAGAATTTGTTCTAAAGTTGGAATAAATTACAGGCCAGCCAGCACCCTAGAATGCATTGTGGTCGAGCTCTATTTCCAAAGTATTTTTTTCCCATGAATATAAATGTTTTCATTAAATTAAATAGCGGTTATACCTGCTACTAGACATGTCAATACCCCCGAGGTGTAAAAATTAGACCCTACTTTAAACCAACATGTTTAGTTAAAGCTAGACCGAGAGACAAACATGGTACGATCCACACACGGAGAAGCCAAACACCCACTCATCCTGAAAGAAGCAAACATAGCAGGAGCCACCACAATAAGACAGCACTCTCTGTCCTTTCCATTTAATTGCAGATGGGTCATTAACTGTGGTCACAGGCTTCCAGAAGTTGGCCTTCTAATGGCCGTAAATCAGCAGACTCTAACCTCATGGAGTAGTTGCTAACATGGCAGGGCTGAGCTGGTCGGGTCAGTCACGGCAACAGCAGCAGCAGCCCGTTTGAAAACCTCAAACCAGAATGACTAATAATGCCCTGTGAAGTGGCCCCTTGCCTTCTGATGGCGGTAATGGTTCCTCCGTTCAGTCCTCGCAAGCAGAAAAGTAGAGCACCTACAACTGTTATTACCATTATTTTTGCACTGATGTAGCTAAAATATGGGACATTTTTAAATATGAACCTGACAAGGATTTAAAGTTGAGTTGTAATCAAAACACGGTCGTTTTTGCCTGGTCATATTCAATAATTGCCATATACAGTAAAGTCTCGTTATATCGATATCGGTTAAAACGAATTACTACTTATTATGATACTATTTTCATTTCCTGGCAAATTTCTAGTCTTTTATGATATAATTAGCTCAGTTAGTACGATACCCGGTTATTATGATATTCCGGTTACTACGATGCCCTTTTCATCTCCCGCCAGCCAATTTGGTCTGCTTATATCGATACAAAAGCAGCTTAAATCAATCTTTGCTTAAGGATTTCAAGACCAAAAAAGAACACAGCAAACGGCTGCTTCCAGTCAACTTTATTTTTCACACTTCCACCACCAGAGTGCAGCACACACAGCGGAAAACACCCATCCCTCGCGTCTACCCCTCCGGGTGGCAACACCTTCCCTATCGATAGTTCCGGGGTGAATTATGTTCCGGGGTGAATTATGTCCCGGTAACCGGTAATCACTACAGCGTAAGTTTATTTTTATTTACTGTAGTACAAAATTTATTGTAGTACAAAAGCATGCTAGATACGCAATCCATGAACTCAAGGAGACAATTACATGCCATATCAAAGATCAGCCCACTTTTAATTCAGTTCGGCGCAGGATCGGATATATGGATAGTCCGGTTATATCGGTATTTTTTCCGACTCCCGAGAATATCGATATAACGAGACTTTACTGTATATATATATAAAAAAAACTGTACAACGTCGAGTTAAATATGAAAGTGATAACAATCGCGATGATTTGGACACCACAGAGTTTTTTGATATTCATACATAATTGGCTCTATAACTATAGCCTAGCTTGGCAAAATGCAAGAATACAAGGATGCATTCAAGGTGCTACCCCTGCTAATTAACACTCATGGAGGCCCAGCCATGTTGGTAACAACTATTATTGTTTGAAATACTATTTCCACAGTTCCTGTATATCGTCAATACTATCCGTGTAGCAGAAATCATGTGCATATTTTGCATAAAGCGCATCAATTTAACTTAAGTTAAGTGAAGACTCTAAATCAGCAGTGGGCAAACTTTTTGACTCGTGGGCCGCGTTGAGTTAACAAAATTGTCCAGGGAGCTCAGGAATATATATTTCACACACACACACACACACACACACCACTATTTTATGCTTAAACTTTAAATTATTATTATTTATTCTAAATAATTTAAATTATTTGTACAAATTACTGTTTCCGCTGTACATTGTTCATATTTGATGTCATCTATTTATTCTCCACATTATTATTTATTATTATATGGGAGCCAGGCAATTACATTTCGTTGGCAATTTCACTGCTGTGTTATTGTGCAATGACAATAAAGAAAGTCTATCTATCTATCTATCTATCTATCTATCTATCTATCTATCTATCTATCTATCTATCTATCTATCTATCTATCTATCTATCTATCTATCTATCTATCTATCTATAAATAAATCTAACAGTCTGCATTGAATTATTTGTCCAATTTTATCTGTAAGAGTGTCATACTATCAGCTATATGTTCTAAATTCCCTTTTTTCAGGAGAACTTTAAAAAATCAGACATCAACAAATTACCAAATAAAATTTTGCCCGTTTTTTTTTTTTTTTTTGCAAGTCATGTTGCCAGCTTGTATGTTAAAAGAATACTGACGGGCCGGATTAAAACGATTGGTGGGCCGCATGTGGCCCCCGGGGCCGTAGTTTGCCCACCCCTGTTCTAAATGGTCCATAGGTATGAATGTGAGTGTGAATGGTTGTTTGTCTATATGTGCACTGTGATTGGTTAGCGACCGGTCCAGGGTGTACCCCGCCTCTCGCCCAAAGTCAACTGGGATAGGCTCCAGCGGCATACAAAAAGGTTTTATGGATCAGAGCCTGTCAATAAAACCATGGTTTTTGTGTACCCCCCCGACCACCAATATAGAGATTAATATCAAATAGGTTGTTAATGCCCAATGAATAATGAAATGTTAAAATCCAGTGGGTTTATTTGGGGTGAAGACGGATAAGTGGAGTTTTAAGGAAAAATGGAAAGCCATAGACAGGGAGTGGAACGGGAGCTGATAAACCATGAAGACAAATGCATGTTGACATGCGGAGAGAAAAAGGGTGTGAAAGATATGAAATGATGAATATATGACACATCTTTCCAGACTCGGTACACTGAGAAATGTCTTACTCAATATTCAGCCTGACACCACTACTGTACTGTTCCAATAAAAGAGGGATTTTCTTTTTCTTTTTATACTACGATGAGTCATGTGTCCAGGAAAGATGTTGTCGATGGCCTACAAGTTGGCAGTTTACCTGCAAATGTCTTTCTTGCTGTTGTGCTGCACCGAGCGCTGTAATTTATCGAACAGGTTTATTTTCACGGTGAGGATTTATTTGACAGCACGAGGAAACTCCCCAACGAGGTTTAAATGTTGAATGGCGGTCTTTTCTTCCCATGTGAGTGGGAGACACAAACACAGACACACACTAATACACACATAAAATGATGAGTAGAACCATGTCCAAAGCAGTCATACCAAACCCATGCATATGGAACATGATATAAGATCACACGCAGACACAAGAAATGAAACAATGTGCAATCAAAGCATTCTTCCTCCCTCACCATGCGTCATTTACAGCCTAGTTGACCACAGCATCTGGGGGTTGAAGCCAGAAGCAGCAGCAGAAACGGCAGCAGCTCCCAATAATTACTTTAATTTGGAATGATTTTAATGAGGGGGAATCAAATTCATTCCTCATCCAATTTTTCCATCCAGTCAAGTAAAACACATTTGTCAACCCCCTCCCTCATCCATGTCGGAGCTCTCCGTGTGACCATAATACCAGTAAGTTAGTCCCCGAAGATGTATCAGACAGTAAGAGTGCACCACACAGACAGTCAGGGGCGGGGGGGAGAATATACAATGGACATAGTTGGGAAAATACAGGAGTACATGCAGTATTCCATACACATTCATTCATTCATTTTCTACAGCTTATCCTGACAAAGGTCACGGCGGGTGCTGGAGCCTATTCCAGCTGTGAAACTGGTCGACTGGTGGCCAGCCAATCACAGGGCACATATAGGCAAACAACCATTCACACTCACATTCATACCTATGGACAATTTGGAGTCGCTAATTAACCTAGCATGTTTTTGGAATGTGGGAGGAAACCGGAGTACCCGGAGAAAACCCACGCATGCACGGGGAGAACATGCAAACTCCACACAGAGATGGCCGAGAATGGAATTGAACTCGGGTCGCCTAGCTGTGAGGTCAGTGTGCTAACCACTCGAACATCGTGCAGTCTGTTTTATTAAAATACTTTTAACAATTATGAACTAAACTGCAGTAAAAATTTCTGAATTTTGCATTTACCCAAATAAAGTCACTTTTGGTATTCACGTACAGGATACATGTCCGACTTGAATACAGCCGCTGATAGGTAACAGTAGCTAAACTTTGCCAAATTGCTATCATTGGCTGATAACAAACCTTTTTCCCTGGAAAATTCCCTTGCCTTCCCTCATTTTCTACCGCTCATCCTCACGAGGGTCGTGGGGGTGCTGGAGCCTATCCCAGGGCGAGAGGCGGGGTACACCCTGTACTGGTCGCCAGCCAATCACAGGGCACATATAGACAAACAACCATTCACACTCACATTCCATTCATACCTATGGACAATTTGGAGTCACTAATTAACCTAGCATGTTTTTGGAATGTGGGAAGAAACCGGAGTACCCGGAGAAATGCAAACTCCACACAGAGATGGCCGATGGTGGAATTGAACTTGGGTTTCCTACCTGTGAGGCATGCGCGCTATCGACTCGTTTACGGTGCAGCCCCAAAACAAACAAACAAAAAACGCTAACCTGTGCAGATGTACTTGATGTACTTGATTGAACTCAGGTCTCATTGTGTGCTAACCACTAATCCACCGTGCAGCCTATTTCATAGACAATCATACTGAAATACTACAAGACGATACCCCATTTAACCAAATAGTTATAAAGTGACATATTGTTTGTATAAAATGGTACATTACTCTACAATAGGGGTCACCTGAAACGTACAATATGACGTTATGTCCAGGGCTACTTCTTATGTATACCTCATAAATTGCTAAACATCAATCAACATTTTTAATATTGTCATTGTCATGTATAGGTGAACTGTCAAAATGCTGACAACATGAATGAGAGACCTTCACCTGCGTAACACTGGACAGACCTGCCAGTAATTCACTGCACACCAGCTTTTCTCTGCAGGCTACCATATAACTTATGTCACTCCGGCAACTAAGTGGGTGGTGTGCGTGGAAATCTTTGTAAAGTGAAATACATCTTTGGCGAACACTTGGGTAAGATTAGATAGGATCGCGACTGATTTACTGTCTCAGTTTCTTTCTGGCAGCCCTTATCTGACCACTGCCTGGCTGATTTATACTTCAGGGTGAACTGGTATCAATTAGACCAAACCTAAAGGAGTCATTACCCAAGTAGCACAAGCCTCCATAGACTAGCCGGGATGCTTAGAGTAATATAAATAATATATTGTCACTCACCACAGGAATACACTCTCCACTTACCACAAGACCACTATAGGAAACTAGTTCCATAGGGTAAGACATCACAGTCCCTGGACGAGTGTTGTATGTCATCCAAGTCATTACGAGGTGATGATGGTTGTTTCGTAACAAATGTGCCAATTTCATGTCAGAGAGCGAGGGCACGTTATGGTAGATTTTAGGAAACATGTTTTCATATGAGCCGCGCGGTGCTCTAGTGGTTTGCATGTTGGCTTCACAGTCCGGAGATTGCGGGTTCATATCTGCGTCGGAACATGTCTGTATGGAGTTTGCATGTTTCTGTGCCTGGGTTGTCTCTGACACATTTCCAAAAATATTCATTCATTCATTTTCTACTGGTTATCCTCACGAGGGTCGCGGGGAAAGCTGGAGCCTATCCCAGCTGTCTTCGGGCGAGAGGCGGGGTACACCCTGGACTGGTCGCCAGCCAATCACAGGGCACATATAGACAAACAACCATTCACACTCACATTCATACCCATTAACAATTTCGAGTCGCCAATTAACCTGAACATGCAAACTCCACACAGAGATGGCCTCGGGTGGGATTGAACTTGGGTCTCCTAGCTGTGAGGTCTGTGCGCTAACCACTCGTCCACCGTGCAGCCCTCGAAAATATTCATGCTAGGTTCATTGGAGAGTTTGAATTGAAGTTTGAATGGTTGTTTGTTTATATGTGCTCTGTGATTGGCTGGGATAGGCTCAGCTGGGATAGGCTCCAGCACCCCTTGAGACCCTCGTGAAGAAAAGCGATAGAAAATGAATGAGTGTTTTCAAACGTCACCACTTTTGTACCATTTCAAGCTAAGCATTGGATTTGAACGACCTGAAAAATTAGTGTTCTAAAACTTTTGATAAAAATTGTTTAGTACTGGTTAGTTTTACTGGGATTACCATGTGGATAAAATAAAGACAGTCAGTATACAAATGATGTTATCATTGTAAGAATATCATATCCAAGGAAACACAATGACTAATAAACCAAATAAATATAAGGTGGCTTTCAACTTGCTCCACTACAGATGTTTTACTCCACTGGAGTAAATCACCTCAAAAAAGTAAGGGAGCGTCTACAGAGGTACAGAACGGAGGTGAGAGAGTTTCATTTCAGACTACATGTTGTTGTGTACAAGTGTGTGTGTGTGTGTTCTTAGGAAATGGAGGGCACTCTTTGGGCAGTCTGATGGAGAGCTGAGAGATTAGTGAAGGTCTTATTTCATGGACATTTGGACATCTGTTCTCTCTCTTTTTCCCACCTCCCTCCTTTCTTCCAATGAACTATGAATGCCCCTCTACCTTGGGGAGTGGTGAGCCGTGGACGGGAGGGAGGAATGCGGGGCTTCCACTTGCTTTTCATTAACACAGGATCTGGTAACACACCTCACTGTCAACCTAATCCCCTCTCTCTCCATCTTGTTCTCTGGCAGAGCATGGCTGCTATGACCAGGTACAGACCCCCAGATGTTGGAGCTACAGCTCCAGTCTGATGAAGCCTGGATGGGGTGGGGTGAGTGCAATGACATGCGTATGCAGGGACTACTCCTGTTTTGTCTACTTTAACTTATCGCTTTGAGTTCTGGATTTTTTTTTTTTTTTTACTTTTTTCATATCCTTTTTCAGTATTTCCTTGACTCGCCTCCTCATCTGCTCTTTGCGCGTTAATTTAGTTTATACCTCATTTCTGGTCAAGATCCTGCTTTTGTGCATCCTGTCACCAATGTAATGTATGTAATTTCTGGTAATATTTCATTTGAACATGCATCAGATTACAATTGAATGCATCACATAATCAGTTCACAGTTCCACATGTCCAAAAGGAGTAGGAAGAAGCAAAGCTTATTAAATCCTACCCCTCCATCTGGTACTTTTACAATCAGTAACTGTTACATTTGTTCACTTCCTGCTTTCCTAATATAGTTTAAGGTATTTTTTTTATTGTTTTTAATTTTTTTTTTGTCATGTACTGAAGTACGAAGTGATATGACCATACAATGACATAAGTGACCATACCAGTGTATCAATAATGTAAATTAATTCTACAATAACCTCATGTATGACCACAAGAAAGCATCATACAACCAGTAGTGAGGCCAAATGTTCATAAGAAAAATATTCCCTTTTTTAGTAAACACCTTGCCTTAATATATTATCATTAACTGTGCGGGAAATATACAGCAAAACTCAACTCCTGCCCCTAATAAAATAAGATGCCTTTTTTTTATTTTATTTTTGTCACGTACCAAAGTACAGGATGATATGACCATACAATGACATTATGTGTACCATAGTAAGTGTCAATATAGTGATATGTATAGCACATCATGACTGGTTCAAGACTCTTCATCCTTGTATTTAGCAAACATCAACTGCTTGTATTGTTTCTTGAATTGGCTCATCGTTGTGCATTGAGGTCCTTACTCAATCCATTCCATGGTTTGATTCCACATACTAAAATGTTTGCAGAAATTCTTTAGAAACTACAGTCAAACCTCTGTTTTCATCAGCATTACAATTACCGGGGTTTTTATACGTTTCATTTTTCACCAGACTTTCCGTCACTAATTATTAATGAATTGTATTTTCCTTTCCTTGTATCTTCCCCTCTGCCCTGCATCTCATCCATGCACATTGACATCCTGCCCAGTTCTCCTGTGGTCCATCAATATCAGGCTTCCACTAAAGGCCACGAGAGCAACAAGAGTAGCAGCAGTAGTGGTCTATTGTAGCAGTAGTCCTATTACATTCTCCTGTCTTACATCTCACATGTACAGCCAGCCCCAAGGGGGTCATTCCCTCTGACTGATTGAGGCCGCTCAAACGGGAATCCTACCTTTCATCTTTGTAAATGTCCGAGGTATCTGTTTTCAGAGGTACAGATCAGACTTGGATTGGGGTACGGAGTGGTGAGTGATGGAGGTGGTACGGCTAAGGCTAAAAGTCAGCAGATACATCTATTGTCACCAACAATCAGTCCACGTAATTGGAGACACTTTGTCTCCTTGTGATGGCAACAAATCTGGAAACACTACGAGAGAAAGCGTCCTGGGGGAACATAGTCGTGTGGGATATTACGGAGCTCTGTAAGAGTCCTAAAGTTATCATGAGACAAAAAAAAAAAAAAAGGTGAGACAAACATGTCACTCAGCAGTAATGATTTGGACATCTGCTTTAAAAAATACCGTTTCCCACACACAAGCATTCTTACTTTCTGGAATTCCACTGGCAGTATGAACAGGATTCACCCCACATGAACTTTTCAGCATTCTTTCAGAAAGCGGGCCAAGATGTGAAATATTAGCAACTGTAATGAGCTCGAAATAAAAAAAAAAGCCTGAAACCTCACAGGTTTTTAGCCATATGCTCAAACATATATTACGACAAAGCCAATATGAGTTTTATATTATAAAGTGACAGCATTGTTTAGAATAGACATGATTTTGCTGGACAGTTTGGTGCCAACTGTCCCAAACTTATGCAAATGTTTGTCAAATATCCTGAGAACAATATTTAGCGATATTTTTTTCTGCTGGGGTTTTGCTTTTTCTTGAGCTTTCTTGGCTTTTTATTTTTTTTATTTTAAGGATCAGCCCATCAAAAGGAAATGAGAAGAAAATGAGACTGAGAAATTGTTTCCAGACAGTGATAAGTGAATTTCAGGGAAGTAGGATTCCTTCTTTGTGAATGGAATATTTTCATGATTAGAACATGGAACTAAATGGATCATCATGGCCATGGAACATGGATCTAAATACAGTTCATAACATTATTCGAGTCTATTACTTTCATATTACCCAATATAGTAGATATCATAAAAGTAGCCATTTAAGACATCTGGAGGACAAGAGTTTTGGCTTGTTGTGGGTTACGGACAATTTTGAAAAATGGTTAGTTTGACAGCTGCACGGAGGTGAAGTGGTTAGGATGCATGCCTCACAGCTAGGACACCCAAGTTCAATTCCACCCTGGGCCATCTCTGTGTGTGTGTGTGTTTGCATGTTCTCCCCTTGCACGTGTGAGTTTTGTCCCACATTCCAAAAACATGCTAGGTTAACTGGCGACAAATTGTCCATAGGTATGAATGTGAGTGTGAATGGTTGTTTGACTATATGTGCCCTGTGATTAGCTGGCGACCAGTCCAGGGTGTACCCCGCCTCTCACCAAAAGATAGCTGGGATAGGCTCCAGCACCCCCGCGACCCTCGTGAGGATAAGCGGTAGAAAATGAATAAATGAGTTAGTTTACCCTTGATGGGAATATATTTCAATTATATCCGATGAAATCCATACAAATCAGCGCATTGTAGAACAGATTGTGTTTGACTTTAGAGGTTCTACTGTCAAGTGAACACACGGTGGAAAAAGCCGGTGAAAAGTAGGCAGCGTGGACTATTGTGTCATTGGGCAGTTAAGTAGGTTAAAGTAAACAAAATGCAAGTTGTTTGAGGTTTTAATTAGATGCTCTGACACACATTATATCTTAAGTAACCCAATATCAACATCTGTAAAACAGATGCAGGCACTTAGCCGTGCTCCACCGTTGTCCCTCGGCAACCGTAGTGCGAGGTTTCGATGCAGTGTAGCATAAACAAACAAGCTAGTTAGGGGTGAAATCTATACCTACGACATGCGAAAGATCATCACTCACTGCTCCATCTGTTCTTATAAAGTACACGGCGCAGAAACATGGGCTCATTCTTGTCATCTAATAAAGTACAAGGAATTTGACGGACACTTTTTTCTTTTTTCTGTCATTACATTAAATGGGACCTATTGTGTTTATTTTTGGCCCTTTATATTGAATTGTGGATTCCTACAGAGCAGCTACATACAATAACCCGCACAGTAAGCGCTCTAGATCTTCCAGAATATGCACCTATTCCAGCTCTATTTCCTTGGCTTTGCAATGCTTCTGTTTTAATTGATTCTACCCACGGCCAACCTCTGGGCACGCCCACTCTACTGTGATTGGTCCCAATCAGCTTGTACAGCAAATCATTTGAACAACTTTTACCCAGGCATGCCCATATAAGGAAGTCACCGGCAAACTTCCAAATGCACAAACCTCATTATCTGAAACTTTGGCATCGCTTAACATAACATCCTAACAACATGTATAGGTCAGAAAAGTATAACAAGCATAATAAGTCGCCTTAAATATATATTTGTGAGAAATATGAGGTGATAAATCTCTGCAATTTGGGTCACCACATGGAATAACAGGATGATGGTGGTGATGGTTTTGCCTTTTTATGAAATTTTATACATTTTTATATTTTATATATTATTTATATACATTTTATATATTAAGTTATATTTTCATTTTCTTGAATTATACTTATTTTCATAGCACTCTTTAAATTTATCCTCCAAACATTTTTAAACAACCACTTAAATATAGACATTTCTTTTTGTAGAAGCTCCTAGTAAATTCTCATTACAACAGGTACCTGACCGAGCTGTAAAATGAAAACATATGCACGTCCTCATTTAAAAAGAAATAATGTATTGCCCTGCCAATAAATTTCAATGTGTTTTTTTTTTCTATGTTCCTAAAATGAAAGGCATATTTCTGTCTTACTTACCCTCGATCCTTAAGCCCGACTTCAGGTTGAGACTTCCCGTCATTGATGACACAGACACGGTCACGCTGGGCCTCTTTGGATGGGCCTCCGTCTCCATGACGACCACAATCTGGGTGGTGTGCAGGGAGACCTTGTGGAAGGACAGGGCCAAGGCATCGATGCTGCTGGCTTTACTCAGGCCGTGGCTCTGATGGGGAGGGGTAAAAGTCCTGGGCAGCATCTTTGCAGGAGACGAATGAGGGGTCGAAAAAGTGGACGCTGGTTTACTGGAGGTGTTCCACGTGTTGTTTGGTATCATTTTCTTCAGGTAGACCTTGGCCTGCTCCAGTTTGACTAGTGTTGGGTTGATTTTCAAGGGGCGAGACAGCTCTAAATTGAGTTCAGCTGTGGAGCAGAGTGAGAAGAAAGAATTAGATTAGATTTAATTACCTTATACTGTATACTGCTTTCAACATTTCTATTGGATATGCCTTTAAAAAGAGACTGCTTGGCTTGGGCAGGTACTCACTAATACATGGTGGTAGCATGCACACACACACTCTCATTGGATGTCTTTATGGGTGTTCCAGCCTCTGCGGTTTTGTAACCATGGATGGGAAATTGCATTTTATATTCTTTTCATTTTATGACAGGCAATTTAGTAATGGCCTATTTAGTATGTGAAAAAGGCTTTCTAGTGTTTGTGTAAACCCAGTAAGCAACCTGAACAAATAAAAAATACAAGCACAGTCCCGGCTTGTCTTTTCAATATCCACCATAAGTGAACAAATTCTATATAGGTTCCATAAAGCCAAACATGTACATAACCCAAATGATTATGGAAGAGCATGAAAGGGATTTTTTTTTTTTTATGCACACCACATAAATTCAAGACTTCTATTTCTTGTGTCTTTGTGCACTGTAGTCTTCAAACACTTGACTGGAATTTACAGAGACACATGAATTAACTCCATGCCGTGTTACACCACTTCCATTATCACATTTTTCCACTTGGTCATGATGATGGGAGAGGGAAGCAGCTGAAAACAAGTCCATCTGCTTCTCATGGTATCCTCGAGGCACTGGTTGCTTTTAAGGGGTTTAGGCCTTCCGTATGTCTCGTTCCCAGATACAAGTACTGGATGACATTGGCGGGAGCACAGCCAGGAGAAGGAAGACACACACACACACACACAGAGATCCAGTTCTTGCACCCTGGCTTCTTTCATTCTTTAATCCAGTGGAAGCGAGGCAGATGGTAAAAAGGAAGAATGGAACTGGAGGGCAGGTACAATTTGCTGTGCAATGTAGCTTATCATTTCCACCTGATTTACATCAGGAAAGTTTCCAGAGATGGAATCAAAAGCATGGACGCAGCTGTTCATTTACAGTAGGTTTACTATGCACACCCACTCCTTTTCACCCATTTTATTCTCTCCCTCTCCGCTCCGTGGAGCTCATCTTCTTGTCTCTCTTCTTAGTCAGCCCAGTCATTTACTTTTCCAACAGCCCCCGGTCTAATCAGCCCCACCCTGGCTGTAATCACTTAAAGTTGGCCCTCATCACACGGTCGGGGCCATGCCTGGTTCTCTACTCTCAACATCAGCCCAAACGGCTCCTATTTTTATGTCCCCACCCAGAAAAAAAAAAAGTGTACCCACTTAATAACTAACGTGACTATAACTACATAAGCAAATTCACTATTTTACACTGGACAGCAAGGATATTAAATTCCTATTCATAAGATTGTATTTCGACTCATCACATACATTAAATGTAAATGTTTTAACCTTACTCTTGTGTTAGCTTTCTGGTATCACCTCTTATGTTAACGGATGGGTTTTGACCCATGTATTAAACTACACTAAAACCAATAAGTTACCATCAAATGGTCGGGTTTTGACCCATGTATTAAAATACACTAAAACCAATAAGTTAAGTTTTGACCCATGTATTAAAATACACTAAAACCAATAAGTTACCATCAAATTTGCTTCTCATCTCTTGGTTATCTTCTTAGGCTTCCTCATCCATGAAAATGTTGGTTTTAATACTTTTGGTGTGGGCATGTAGGCCTTTTTTTGTCACTATACCCCTCGATTTCAATTTCCAAAAAATGAACCTCAAAAGCAGGAAAGCAGGAAGTGAACAAATGTTAACAGTTACTGATTGTAAAAGTACCTGATGGAGGGGTTAGGATTTAATAAGCTTTGCTTCTTCCTACTCCTTTTGGACATGTGGAACTGTGAACTGATTATGTGATGCATTCAATTGTAATCTGATGCATGTTCAAATGAAATAAAACCATTACCATTACCAAAAGAATCATATTAATAAATTGAAGGTTCTTTTGTTGCCTGGCTAATACTGAGGGATATAGAACATATCTCTTAAATCAATTAGTTTTATTTATTTTCTCATTTTAGTATTAATCACTAAAGAAACATCTATGGTGTTTATATATATTAATTCATTTATGATGAGTGCTATTGGCCCGAGGTGCCATAAAAAGGGAAAAGTTAGGACAATTCCAAGCTACCCTGCTATTGATCAGTGGCCAATCGGCCGGAGCATCTCTAATTTAGTTATTAAAATGCACTTTACTATTACTGTTTTACTACTGCAGTTATAGGATGACCATCAATTCTAGTTTAAAAAAATATAACACAACTGTTTTAATATGAACAGGCTAATGGGAATCACACAAACAGGTCTTTGTTGGTGTCTTGACTTGCACTAAAGAGAATGTGAGGTCTAACAAACATGCCTACACAAACATATATATCTCTGCAAAATGACAATGCTACTGGCCAAGATGGTTACTTTCCCTTACTTTCCTATTGCCCCCATTTCAACTTGGTGTGTGTGTGTGTGTGTGTGTGTGTGCAACAACCACAAATGTTTTCATTGCCGGCCCACCTTTAATTCTCTGGCTGACACTTTACGCTTGACTCTTGACAGTGGCGAGGCCATGTCAGACAAAGGTGGCTATATGTCCAACTTCATGCGTGAGGATATTTGTGAAACTCTGTGTTTACGTGACCGAAAATTGCTGAAGGGCATCTGTAGAATCCCAAAGTCACAAAAAAAGAGCCTCATACATATCAAGGCCACTGACATGTACCACACATGCCATCTGAATCAAATTACAACTGTTCTCGATGGTTCGAAGGTGCAAACGCTTGTATACAGTAACTGACAATATTTTTTAGAAGCCATAGTTTGACGAAAAGCAGAGTCAAAGAGAGTAATGGTTCCAATTTGTTCTAGCTAATCTATCACCTCCTGCCTCTCTTTGGAGAGAAGGCTGATCTCTTGTCTCCAAGTGGTAGCAGTTACATCTTTGGACTCGCAGACGGACCTGCTACAAGACTGGAACTGTTTAAGAAAGATGACAACAAAAGAAAAGATGTGTCCTGAAAGTGTGTGTGTGTGCATTCTTAAAAAAATATACCACCCTACTTTTTAATAATCGGTAATAATCAATGGCTCCATCTTGATTAGTGGATAATAATAAATAAATATGGGGTAATAACTGGGGGTAATAACTACAAAAGCAATCTTCACTCACTAAATGTACTGCAAAAAAGGTCAGTAAGGATAATTAATAATGCCGCCTACAGAGAACATACTAACTCCTTATTTCTAAAATCACAAATACTTCAACTTGCTGATATAGTTCATCTTCAAACAGCTAAAATAATGCATAAGGCTAAAAATAACCAATTACCTAAAAATGTCATCCAATACTTCTCTACAAGAGAGGAGAAATATGATCTCAGGGAAGAACTACATTTGAAACACTTATATTATGTCATTGTATGGTCATATCACCTTGTACTTCGATACGTGACAAAAAAAAAAAGAACTATATTAGGAAAGCAGGAAGTGAACAAATGTAACAGTTACTGATTGTAATAGTACCAGATGGAGGGGTAGGATTTAATAAGCTTTGCTTCTTCCTACTCCTTTTGGACATGTGGAACTGTGAACTGATTATGTGATGCATTCAATTGTAATCTGATGCATGTTCATGCTAGGACTACGTTAAAAAGCCATAGCATTTCAGTATGTGGAATCAAACTATGGAATGGATTGAGTGAGACCCTCAAACAATGCACAACGATGAGCCAATTCAAGAAACAATACAAGCAGTTGATGTTTGCTAAATACAAGGATGAAGAGTCTTGAACCAGTCATGATGTGCTATACATATCACTATATTGACACTTACTATGGTACCCATTATGTCATTGGATGGTCATATGACATTATTTAAAAAAAGACAACCTTAAACTGGATTATGGAAAGCAGGAAGTGAACAAATGCAACAGTTACTGATAGTAAAAGTACCAAATGGAGGGGTAGGATTTAATAAGCTTTGCTTCTTCCTACTCCTTTTGGACATGTGGAACTGTGAACTGATTATGTGATGCATTCAATTGTAATCTGATGCATGTTCAAATGAAATAAAACCATTACCATTACCAACCATTACCAATAATCTACCTCCTGTATGTATGTACCTACAATAGCTATGGTTATATATATATATATAATAAGAGCTATGAGTATATGAAGAGTAGCCACTGTGTTTAAACTATCTGCTTTACAGTACACACGGAGCGAGTCTTTTCCAATCTGCATCCTTGAGAGGGCAGCTTGGATTGGCCAAAAATTGGTCTGAAATTGCAAGCATATTGCTGTAAACACACGGCAAGGAGTAGCCTCATGGTGGTCTGCGCTCCGTTGACGTCTCGTTTAAATAAATCAAATATGAAGCATTGTCAAATCAAAGTGGAATCGCCAGACATGATATACACATGCAGCACACCCACTGGTAGATGACTACATAAGCATACAAAAGTGGATGCTTGAATAAAAAAAAAGTGAAGTTATCTTCCTTATTCATCATACGTAGATGATGTGGGCCAACCTCACCTAGACTCTACTACCAGAGTTTGACACCCCTGGGCTACAAAAATATATCTCAATGCAAGTGCGGATAGATAAAAAGTCCAAATCTATAAAGTAATAACGTGCACTATGACCAATAGAAGTGCATGTGTGGCTGACTGTGTGGGTGAAGGGGAAACCAGTAACATGTGTGGTCAATTCCCGATATTTCCAACATTGGCCCGACCCGGCAGGGGTGGGGCGGGTGGGGTTGGGGCATGAATCTGGGATGTAGTAGTGATTGTGATTATGTGTGTGGCTGTGAATATTCTGATTCATTCAGGTCATGGAATCGGAGCCCACCTAGTCATTGAACATGAACTGATGAAGCCTGCTTGGATGAGACAGTCAAGTTGGGATTCGGTACTACGGGAATATGGGCGTGGTTATCCCATTGACGGTTGGTCAGGTACTGTATACTCTGTACATCTTCCAAATAATCAAATAACATACATTACATACTGAAAGGCTCAATGCTGTTTGACTTCTGGTGTCCTCTGAAAGAACCAGATGGGTAGATGAGAATCTACCGTGTGTGGCTTTATAGTGGACAGAGCTGCATTGTGTTGTGTTGCATTGAGCGACCCGGAGGAGACAAAAAAGCTGAGGGCTTTCCGTGGACAGAGGAAGGGATGTGTGTGGCAAAATTCTTCATCAATAACCACTACAGTCCAGCAGTCCTACTGGGATCAGGGAGCAAAACTGTGAAGGATTTCCTGTGCCTACACACACTGTTCATGGATTCATGAAATCCTCATAGGGATGAGGAAGTTTCACAGACTCATCCACTTAGAAGCCCACTCACGCTGGACGTACACTCAAAGGGTTTTCAGATAACAAATATGACAAATATGAAACATATGGTTTTAAAAAGGAGGGAATAATTATATGATCCCGTGCTGATTGGATGAGAAAGACATGACCAGCCCATCATTTTTACGGTAGGTTTATGTCAACATAGAGAGAGAATATGAATACATTCATTCATTTTCTACCGCTGGGGCGCTGGAGCCTATCCCAGCTGTCTTCAGGCCAGAGGCAAGGTACACCCTGGACTGATCGCCAGCCAATCACAGGGCACATATAGACAAACAACCATTCACACTCACATTCATACCTATGGACAATTTGGAGTCGCTAATTAACCTAGCATGTTTTTGGAATGTGGGAAGAAACTGGAGTACCCGGAGAAAACCCACGCATGCACGGGGAGAACATGCAAACTCCACACAGAGATGGCCGAGAGTGGAATTGAACTCAGGTCTTCTAGCTGTGAGGCCTTCGCGCTAACCACTCTACACCGTGCAGTCTGTTTTATTAAAATACTTTTAACAATTATGAACTAAACTGCAGTAAAATGTTCTGAATTTTGCATTTACCCAAATAAAGTCACTTTTGGTATTCACGTACAGGATACATGTCCGACGTGAATACAGCCGCTGATAGGTAACAGTAGCTAAACTTTGCCAAATTGCTATCATTGGCTGACAACAAACCCTTTTTCCCCGGAAAATTCCCTTGTCATTTTCATTCATTCATTCATTAATTTTCTACCGCTTATCCTCACAAGGGTCGCGGGGGTGCTGGAGCCTATCCCAGCTGTCTTCGGGCGAGAGGCAAGGTACACCCTGGACTGGTGGCCAGCCAATCACAGGGCACATATAGACAAACAACCATTCACACTCACATTCATACCTATGGACAATTTGGAGTCCCCAATTAACCTAGCATGTTTTTGGAATGTGGGAGGAAACCGGAGTACCCAGAGAAAACCCACGCATGCACGGGGAGAACATGCCAACTCCGCGCAGAGATGGCCGAGGGTGGAATTGAACTCAGGTCTCCTAGCTGTGAGGCCTGCGTGCTAACCACTCGTCCGCCGTGCAGCCTCAATATCAATACAAAATCCAGGAAAAAAAATCTTAAAGATTTGATTCACTTCCACATTCAGCAGAGGATCAAATAATTATTATCCCATTGGACTCATTTGTGAAGACAATGTTTACCTGGCCCATTGAGGAAATCTTTGATCTGGAGGCACAGTAGGGGCGGAGGGATGCCTGATTCACTGTCCACTTCACCAGCTGCTGTCTGGAGCCAGAAGACATTGTAATCCAGAGATTCGGGCAAAGTCTTCCCGTGGTCTAGACAGAATCACATTACGAAAAAGCAGGAGTAAAATTGTCAAATTGTTATTGTTATACAATATCGATTATCCAACCAAACTACCTTGGCACTTGTAGTCTGAAGCCACGCCTCTTAACGTCACATCAAACACAGATAACTCCATCTTCTGCTTGCGGTGGTGGCAACTGAGCAACGCAGAAGGTTGGATCACCTGCAGGTACAGCATTGGTTCCAGCACCTGGTCGGCAGCCCCTCTCCTCCCAGGCTGCCTCACTATTGTGACCCCCAGCGCTTGGCGGGCCGAGGAGCGGCTGAGGCTGCCTCTTAACAGCGGGGAGGCTGGCTGGGAGACATTGCTGTTGAGAATGTCCTCAGCAGTCAGGTCTTTTAGTGTGACAGGGGCAGCAGGGGCGGGGTCCGGAGACATGGACATGGACGATGAGACTGGAGGAGACTCGGACCGGATTTCAGGGTGGTTGAGAGCACTCTTTCCTACCTGAAGAAAATGGAGAAGGCTCACTGGTAACTGTTTAGTTCATAATTGTACATAAAATTATGAAAATCACAGTTGCTTTGCTTGGGTAACTGATTAGTCTTAACACAGATTAACCGGTCTTTCCATTACTGGAATCGCACTGGGATTACTGGGATTACATCCACTAATCACACATTTGTGACTGCAGGGAGATGCTACACAGCCAAAAGTTTGTGTATATAAATGAAAATAAATTAATCTCGTTGCCTAAAAATAAATTAAAAATATACAATAAATATATAATAAAATAATAAAATAATAAAATAAAATAAAATAAAATAAAATAATAAAATAATAAAATAATAAAATAATAAAATAATAAAATAATAAAATAATAAAATAATAAAATAATAAAATAATAAAATAATAAATAAATTGCAGGGAAGAGTAGCAGCCCTTGTGCGGGGGTCCCTGTTTAAAAAAAAAAAAAAACTAATAAAAAAAGATAACTACAGATTCCAGAGTCACAGTTAACAGTTATGGACATATGAGTGGTTTACAGGAAACTTGCCACATCAATACAGGATATAAAAATCACATAAACACGCCCCCACATTGCTTAATATGACCACCGTTTCCGGTTGAAGTTTTCCTCTCTTACCTTTTCCTCAGTTTCCTTCGTGTCCTGTTTACTGTGTAATGGCGAAGGCATGGCCTTTGGGGGACTGGAGCACTCATACGCCATGACAGACAATCTCCCAGCGGTAAGAAAGACATCGAAAGGGATAAAGTTGAGGTTTTTGGTAATAGTGGACTTATGGGAGGGTCTTGCTATGCAGTGGTGACTGGTCCCACTCTGCTGCTCAATCTGAATGATACGGATGCGAGCGCTATCGCTTCCGAAGCCGCTGTCCTGTCCGGTGGCACTGTGACGAGATGAAGAATCGATGCCAGGCAGTGAGCCTCGGCTGCCATACTTGAGCTCATGTTGACACATCTGCATACAGATGCAAGAAAAGGCCAGGATTTAGTTTTTGGTGATTTTCAACGCAAAATGTACAAAGTAAAAAAAAAAAATGACAGCGTATATATTATCTTGAAATAAGATCTTAATTGAAGATCTTAACTGAACAGGTGCTGATCCTGAAGTAACAAAATGAAAGCAACATTGAGTCACATGAACAATGGACAATATATAAGTAAGTCTAAATGCTCATGAATAAAAAGGACGGGACTAATCTGACTGGGATTAAAGTCTACTGGCATTACAAAAAAGGGATAACAATGAGCATCAAATAAAAATACATGAGAGTATTTTCTTCTTTGCAAAGAAGCCCCGTGCTGATCCTTTACAATAAGACATAAACCAAATAGCTGACTTGATTAAAAACATGGGCGAATTGAACAATGAAAGGGAGCATCGCAGAGCCACCAAAAACATTAAAGGCATGCTCTGGGACCTTTTTTGTGGTCTTAAACATAATTTTGTAATTTTGAAATATTGGAAATATCTTTAAAGAAGGGCTTCACTCTAGTAAAATCCAATTGTTTTGTGCAGTGGCTGTGGGTACCATGAATAAAGCAGCCCAAAATTGTATACTTGGCTCCAGATGTCAGTTGAGTTGCAGCCATTGTGGCTATAAAAGGCTTTCAGCGACAGATGATACAGTGGGGGAATAATTATTTGATCCCCTGCTGATTTTGTACGTCCCCCCTCCCCCCTTGTGAAAAACGTGGATAGTCCATATTTTTATGGCACGTATGTTTTAGCAGTAAGAGACAGCTTATCAACTAAAAATATTTCATTTATTTGTATATGACTGGGTGGACGGTGGACGAGTGGTTAGCGGGAAGACCTCACAGCTAGGAGACAAGGGTGTTCAATTCCACCCTCGGCCATCTCTGTGTGGAGTTTGCATGTTCTTCCTGTGCATGTGTGGGATTTCTCCGGTTTCCGTCCACATTCCAAAAACATGCTAGGTTAATTGGCGACTCCAAATTATCCATAGGTATGAATGTGAGTGTGAATGGTTGTTTGTCTATATGTGTGATTTGGCTGTGATTGTATCCCGCCTCTCCCCCGAAGACAGCCGGGATAGGTTCCAGCAACTGCGACCCTCGTGAGGAAAAGCGGTCCAAAATGAATGAATGACGATGAAGCACAAACATTTGTCACGTTTCTTCAGCAAAATGCTCGGTAAGAAAGAAAAAGTAAAAGGGATTCTGGGAAAAATTACGTGATTCTGGGATTAGCAATTAATTACAAGGGAGGAGCTGCCTAATGACCTCAAGGGAACTGGGACCATAGGTGTTGAACGGAAGTCGATGAACTAGCTTTAGGAGAATGGTATGTAGTCAGGTATAATATTACACCGATAATACACAATACCCTCTGAAATTGTATGATTTGGAGGCTTTCTTTAAAGACCCTCCTGAAATGTGTGCAACCCTATAGTGACCAACTACAACAAAAATGTCTGGCAAACCTCTGTGTTTCCCAGCAAGGCTTTCTCCACAGAGTACAAACCTTTATATATGACCACTTTATATGCGCTACTACATTTTTCCCCAAATGACATTAGGTCGCTGCAAAGAAAGCGTCCAATGGCGCTAAGGTATGGCCCATTTTCTGCATGCATCTGATCAAACCTGCACATGGTAGCTATTACAACATGTACTCTCAGCTGCCCCCCTCACACTCTCTACATCACTCCCTCCCACCGACTGCATGGGAATTTTAAATGTATATTATTGCTGTGTCAGAGATAGTATTTCAAGACCTCCGGGCAAACAGTAAACCCACTGGCAGCACATTAGACAGAATACTTGACTTATTAGATATTTCCTAAACTAAACAGTGTCATCAAAGGCTAAGAACAAGAGCCATATAAAACGCTGCGGCACGCCTGCCTGTCTGTTCTGTTCTCTTCGGCCCAGCTTTCACAGGATAGGCCTTGCCAGATCCTTCTCTTTCCCCCGAGCTTAATGTGGACAGGATGTGTACATTTTTTTTTTTTCTGTCACAAAGTAAGATTTTCCAAGGACCGAGAGGGGAAATGAGACGGAGCTGATTTCCGCGAGTGTTGTGTTTAGCAGGTGAAACTTGTGCGGAGGTTGGAGGTGTTTGAAAAGTGTATCAGTGCAGTCAAAATGTCCACTCAATGAGCGCCCCTTGTTGGAAGGGACAAATAAGCTGTGCGGCAGCTGGGAAAGAGCGAGAGCCAGGAGAAACTGCCAAAACTCCCCTGTCTCTCTTTGTGAGCCTGGGCTATATACACATGCATTTACAATTATGGCAAATACCCAATGTTCTCTTTAACCACCACCACAAAGAGAGTGCCCCCCTAAGCAAATTCTTTGTCTATATTTAGATGGGTTTAGTGGAATATGGGAAAATGGGGAACACTATTGGGGGGGTGTAGAGGAAAAGAAACAATGCGAAAACACACAGTTGTTCAAATGTTGCATTTGGAATCAATGCATGCAATCAGTATACCCCCCCCCCCCAAAAAAAAATGCCAAGCACACATTGGCTTTTAAGCTTCCTGGACTGAGTTATAACCCTCTATGATTGCTCATAGACAAGGGCAACAGGTATTAATAACATATGGTTCTGTAGTCTGTAGACTTTAACATTACACCAATTTATTCACTGACAGAAGGCAATAGATTCTGGACGCAAACATGCACCGCAGCTACATGCCTGCTCCCAGCTGAAATCCCCTTTTTCCAACCATTACTTTCTATTACATTATATAATAGCTTCACTGAAACACAGTTTCCACATCCCGGTGTAATCTTTCACTGGACTTGGAGTTGATCATGATCGCGAATGTGTGATGACACACACACACACACACACACACATATAATGCACCCTCCAACATCTATTGGCCAATCATGATGTCATGCTTCTCAGAGTCTCTAGGCATAACGCTCTGGAAAACCGAGGATAATCCACAAAGTGTGAAATCATGAGGCTCCCAGGTGCCAATTATATCAGTGCGCATCTGCGTGACCCCAATTTCTGTCAGTGTAACTCAGAATTGCTTGGCTGGAATAAGGCTAATAAGCGGAAGCAAATGTCACATCATCCGAATGCCACCCGTTTACAGTGTTATATGACAACATACGTTTTACATCTGAATAGCGCATATGCACTTGAGTGTTTCCAGATGAATCAAAAGTAGGTTGCAATTCAGGTTGAGAGATCACGGAATAAAAAAATCTGGAAGTTTTCAGCTCTAGGAAAGTTCTTACAGTATCAAAAGAATATAGTAGAATTAGCAAGTGGTCGTTCAAGGGGGTAGAAAGATCCTGATGGAGGACAGTGACAATGTGCTGTGTAATCCTCTGTAAATTAGACTAAATCTATCAGAAATTCTAAACTGTTCACCCATTGAAAATTAAGAGGATGAAGAAGATGTTCAAAGAAACTATTAAGGGTCCAAAATGAATAAGCCCATCAGGATGGATGATGACCGCCTCTTGTCAGTATACCCCTGTGACCTTATTAGAAGTAAGCGGTAGAGAAAATGGATGGATGGTCTATAAAATACGATTTAATGTCAATTTTGCGAAATGCAACATGTCGCATACTACAAAACGGTAGAGCTTCAGATTAATCTGTGATGATTTGCAAAGTATCACTGCTCATTGTATACCAAACGCATTTTGGGGCATCCAAAACACACACTTTGACCAACAAAACGTTAGAGTCGTCGATGTTCCATGTTCCATGTTCCATGTTCCATGTTCCATGTTCCATGTTCAATGTTCAATGTTCAATGTTCAATGTTCAATGTTCAATGTTCCATGTTCCATGTTCCATGTTCCATGTTCCATGTTCCATGTTCCATGTTCCATGTTCCATGTTCCATGTTCCATGTTCCATGTTCCATGTTCCATGTTCCATGTTCAATGTTCAATGTTCAATGTTCAATGTTCAATGTTCAATGTTCAATGTTCAATGTTCAATGTTCAATGTTCAATGTTCAATGTTCAATGTTCAATGTTCCATGTTCCATGTTCCATGTTCCATGTTCCATGTTCCATGTTCCATGTTCCATGTTCAATGTTCAATGTTCAATGTTCAATGTTCAATGTTCAATGTTCAATGTTCAATGTTCAATGTTCAATGTTCAATGTTCAATGTTCAATGTTCCATGTTCCATGTTCCATGTTCCATGTTCCATGTTCCATGTTCCATGTTCCATGTTCCATGTTCCATGTTCAATGTTCAATGTTCCATGTTCAATGTTCAATGTTCAATGTTCAATGTTCAATGTTCAATGTTCAATGTTCAATGTTCAATGTTCAATGTTCCATGTTCCATGTTCCATGTTCCATGTTCAAGTGCAAGCTCATTCAACAACGGCTTAAATATCAGTGCATTCTATAAATGACTAAATAATGTTTATGTGTATGTGCAGAAAAACTAAAGATGGTAGGTAATGTGTTCATCACAATGAAAATGTGATAAAACATTTCTCTCATTAACTGAATTAAAACATTAAAACAGTTATTGTCATAGTTGCATAGTTGAAATAAAAGTCACTAATTACATTAGTAATTCCTTCTTGTTGAGACAATGTTTTCATCATGTTCTCCGGTGAGAATTTCCATTAAAAACATGGGAAGTTCTATTACTAAATCTCTGTGACGGCACAATACTGTTGAGCTACTTGCTTGTAGTCTGCATGGAAGTTAACTACTTTATCTTGACTATATCAGAGTTTACAAGTTCGACCCCCTGTTGCGCTACCCGCTATTGTTTACCAGAAGCCTCAAGCCAGAGTAAGCCTCTGTTCTTTTGTATGTAGCACAGAAACAAAATCAATAGCAAGACCCCCAGCTTAATAAAAAAATAACAACAATACTACTTTTTGAAATGTCAAAATGCCAAAAAGACTCTTAATTCATCCATTGATTTTCTGGTGGAAAACAGTGGGGGGAAGACATTCATAATGTGAAGTCACCTCTCTCTGTACGCCGTAGCCACAAGCAAGAAAGGCATCAAAGGAGCAGACTTTTTTTTTTATAGATGCAACTTTGTTTTAACTAACAAAGGCAACCTGCAATGCACTCGAACTGAACCACAACAAAGATGCAATGAAAGGTCGTGACCTTGGAGCTTGGAAATGGATGCCGAGTGCTTCGGAGTGACTGTCAACTGTACTTTAAACATAGCGTACTCCAAAGCTGAGGGCGCCAAGAGGGGCCGTTTTAACAAGCTCCCTGTGCTGAAAAATGCTGGTGGGTGGTTTTTACTCCTTCAGGGGTTTAATGCCATGCCTCTTAGGAGGATGAGGGACAACGCCACAAATACAGTTTTCATTCACATTTACCAGACTATAGCATCCGTGTTTGGACTTCAGGAAAATATGGAAGAATAGCCAACTCGCAGATTCTCCTCGTGAAAGAAACATCTTAACGAAAGTATAATGTATGCATGCGGGCATTCCTAAAGCACTGGATCATCCAGAAAGGAAAGAACCCTGTTCAGGGTGTCTGTGAATGGGGTATTTACATACAAAAAATTAAGTAGTAAACAAAAGCAAATCAATGAGAATCATGCTTTTGTTCATCTGGGAAAGCCCTGGCGCAAAAACAAAGAACTAAAATGCCTGGATGATGAAAAGAAACATTGGCAAAATTGAAATTTAATGTAGTCCAAATGGACGACAGTAAGCTACTCAACGAAAACCTGGTGCTGGGACAAACAGCAGCCAAAATCTTGGTTTTTATAATTGTTTAAACTTCAAAACCTGGTTCTGCCCTGTGTCTTTGTGCAGTATTGGTTCCCTTAGACACATGTTGCTGCATTAGAACTCATATTTCTGTCGCTGAGGAAAACGCAGCTAAATCCACGGTAATGACAGTCAGCAGCCTGAAGCAGGTTGCCTGAGTGTGACTATGGATCCACAGAGACCCAAGCCAAACCCACTATACCCCAACTCCTAATCTCGAGCAAGGAATGATTTAATAGCTTTGACAGACACCACCCTTAGAGCTCAACGGGAGATTTATTGCTTCAGCGATCCCCAACCAATCTAAACCTGATTCAGATCAACAAATAGAATCCAACAGCTGGCTGTGATAGAATTAACTCCTATAAGATACAATAACTGTGTAGGACCAAAGTAATTGCATTAGTCTGTGGAGAAAGTCATGCTAAGTGCCAGATTTGAATTGTTCATTAACTGTACGACTGTAGTGAAAACAGATTGGAAAAGCGGTTGATGGTTTGACCATCGTGATGTATAAGAATTGAAAAATGATTCTTCAAGTATCGTCAAAACGTTTCCACTGTGCATAACAAACTGACTATGACTATGTAAGTCATACTTCATAAGTATGATAGCATAGTACAGTGCAGCATACATTCCCGATGTAACACTTGCTTCAGTACGATCAACACTAGCTTAGACAGTCAACTTGTTAAGTCGCGGTTACAGATGGACATACGATTATTTTGGCTGTGCGATTTTTCATGTTGACCAAATCGCTGTGTTTTTTTGTGGAAACTCGTTGTGGTGACTATGAAGGACTAAGGTCTTGACACGCATGGCGGATGTACAAAATATCTGAATATGTGCAGACGTACAAAAAAAAATTCACAAAAATGGCCTATGTTGGCAATTTGGATGACGCACGAAGACATAAGTGCGTAAGTTTGTCTTGCAACCCGAAAAACGCAAGAGCCCGTGGAGTTTGTTTGGCCGGTCTGCAGTCAGTCTACGTCTTGAAAATCAGCACATCACAAGCGCTCCCTCGGTGCGTTTCTTGCATTTTTTTTTTTTTTGGACATAGACGAGCCGTGACTGAGACTTTACAATCTGGTGAACACAATTTAATATATGATTGGAAATCGTAAGCAGGCAATCAGTTTCGATTATGTACATGCACCTTGTGGGACAACCTGGCAACATCGACACCAATTATCATTTCATTCTCATTCATGAGGTGCTTTGCATTGAGCCTTTAAAGTAAGTGGATTGAGTGGACCCTCCGGCGTACATTTCCAGGTGAAGTGTGGTTTATAAAAAGAAGATTGCGTGCAGGTGTACCTACGCAGGCTTTGATGCGTTTTAATGTTTACATGCATGCTGTTTTCGTCTTTTGTGTTGTAGAAATCCTCCCCCTGAGGACTCTAAGTGGGTTTCGAATAAAGGATAAGGGAATCTTAAAGAACCAAATCATAGAATGAGAACCAGATTGTTTATCCCTGACAACAATACCTAATACAGACGCCCGGGCTTATCTGCAGTCCCTGTATGCCTACAAGTAAGCGGGTCTTATTACAGCTGACAACAATACCTAATACAGCTGGCCGGGCTTATCTGCAGTGCCTGTATGCCTACAAGTAAGCGGGTCTTATTACAGCTGACAACAATACCTAATACAGCTGGCCGGGCTTATCTGCAGTGCCTGTATGCCTACAAGTAAGCGGGTCTTATTACAGCGCAGCTGCAAAAAAAGCACCCTTCCTTTCCCTGCCTGGCCTTTTATACACTAAAGATTGTGTAAGAGGCTGGAGTCCTCGACCAATCAGCTTTCCACCATGTTTCCACCTTAACTGTCAGTTGTCACGTTAGTCCTTTTTTGTGTGGGTGTGTGTATAAGTATCTTTTGTCTGTATTTGTGAGACTATGTGTTTGTTTTAGCGTTTATCTTTAGCTAGCAAAATTGAGCAAATACCTTCAGTTTGTACGCATACTTTTATAAATGAGACCCGTAATGTGTAGAATGGAAGGGGACGGCAATTAGAAATAAGTGAACAAGAGACACAAACCCTCCAGTCTGATGGTGTCATTCAACCCCCTGCAGAATTACAGTCATCTTGACTTTTCATACTTTGTCTTTGGTTCCTGCCTATTTGAAAACAACTGTCTCTCATTAGTTGTCACTGTCACTATTTAGTTTGGGAGACTTTTATGGGGCTAATACTCTAATCTAATATTCAGGCTGCAGTGTTTACACATGCGAGTCCCTGAATGAGGTAGGCTCATTGTCTGTGGGCAGGCTACCGAGAGAAAATTAGATGTGGACATTACAAATCTGCTGTGTACTGGGAAAGGACACGCAGTATTCAAAGACATCCTGATTCAATTAGATATTTATTTCATTTCAGTTTAGATTTAGGGGCTTAAAGAAAAGCGAAGAGTGGCAACGCAGAAACAGAAAACAAAGAGATTCTTAGGTTAAAATACTGGTTCTTAAGATCAGTCAGTCAAGATTTAGTAATGCTTTTAACTTAACATCATTAGCTTTGGCATCCTCTTTTCAACAAACAAACAACTTCAAACTCTACTGTCTTCAGGGGGGGGGGGGGTTGTGGTTCACAAAGGGTTTGGGAGACTTCAAAAACTGTAGGGATGCTTTTGATTAGGTCATGAAATGTTCTTCTAAAATTCCTTCTGGTGCTGCCAGACAGACATGTCTGTGTCAGCAAGGAAAACAGCAGCAACCTGAGGTGAGATGGGACTATTCACGGGAGTGAAGATGTGCAGCAGGTGGTTTGCTTAGGAATGTGGCTTAGGAATCACACACACACACACACACACACACAAGTGCAATGTGCATGTGTCTCCACAAAGCCAAATGCAAGTACGAGAACTTACGTCCAGGCTGGCTGTTTATGTCCAGAGGTGAGTACAGAAGACTGGAGTAGTTTATTTCAGTCTGGATATGTTCCCAGATCCGAGAGAAAAAAAACTGCTTAGATGTGCTTCATGTTAGTTTTTCAAAGGACACTTATGTAAGACCCCCACTGTCCCCTCATCTACAACAGTGGAGAGCTCCCCCCCTATGGGGAATAGATAGACCACAAAGTAAAAGCAAAAATAGAAAACAAAACATGAGTTTCAGATAGCATGATATCCTGGCTGAACTGAACCGACAGGCAAAGTTCAAGCAGAGAGAAACGACTTTCAGGTATCTTCAATCTGTGATTCTCGTTGGGTCTTTGTCAAAAAAAAGTATAATGACATAATGTCTGTTCAATTGAGATACAGAAGATATGGACTTTGATGGATTTGTGGGAGACGATGAATATGATGAGTGTATTGTTAAAAAGAATAAAGTTCAACTAAACATTAGAATGCACCTTATAATAAGGTGTGCATTATGTATGTGTTAAGTTCGGACATACGTATATACAAACAACCATTCACACTCACATTCATACCTATGGACAATTTGGAGTCGCTAATTAACCTAGCATGTTTTTGGAATGTGGGAGTAAACCGGAGTACCCGGAGAAAACCCACAAAAACTCCACACAGAGATGGCCGAGGGTGGAATTGAACTGGGGTCTCCGAGCTGTGAGGCCTGTGCGCTAACCACTCGTCCACCGTGCAGCCATCAATGGCTATTCATCATGTGTCATTTACTGTGAATGCTTACATGCACTTTTCAACAGTAAAAGCTTGATTTTGCTATTTTCTGCTTGGGTTTTCACTTCCAAAGACTGTAAAAAAAAGTAAAATCTTACTTATTTGCTTGAGAATTTCAACAAATTATATGAGCAGATATTTTGAAGCACATGGATGCTGCGGTAAAATATCTAAACCCGGTACAGCAGGACTTTTTCATGGATTGTGAATCCAATAATTATAAGAAGGGTTCCTATATTTAAGCGAGCCTAACCAAATACATTGGTACAATCAAATTCAATCATATCCACATGCAAATCCACAAAAAGCTTGACTCCATAATCCAAGGAGAACTCAATACCCCCCCCCCCCCCCTGTTTGTGTAGGTAATATCTTGCTTTTACAGGTGAGGAAGAAATCCTTTTCCTTTTTTCACCCCCTTAAAAAAAGAAAACGTCTACCATGATACGTGTACATATGTGTCTGCACCAGTTGCCCCGGTGTGCCCTGCTTTACTGGTCCCCTGGGTTTCTGACCCCGTTTCCTTTGCAGTCAGACACAGAGGGCACACCCCTGACTCTGTTCACCTGAGTCGACACCCGATCTCATAGTTGACCGCAGGGGCCCGATGTCTGTCCTAAAAGACGCTGTTTGTCTCCTTGCTCCAACAGAATTCCAACCTTCATGATTTAATCTGGAGTTTTCACGCCAATTTTGCCAAAACCGATGGAAGTGGAGAGCGAATTCAGCTGCTACTGATCTCGAATAGATTGAGTTTCTAAGGGACCAATTTAAGCCACATTTATGCTTTGAGAAGCCGGTGAGTTTGGGGTGCAGAGACCGAACCGGCAAGGTGACTTGTTATTACTGCCTGTCAATTAGCAGTTGATTCAAACAGGAGGGTCAGTGACAGATGAAAAAAAAAAAAGCGGAAAAATATTTAGTTTCATAACAAAAGAAGGGCAGCGAGATGAACCCTGGTTAAGAAACTGTGTAAAGACGGAATGAGACAACAGCACTTACTAAACAGATGCGAGCTGCCAAAATGGAAAAGGAGATGGCTGTATAGGGAGGATTATTTATTATTGTACTCAGGAGCAACAGGGCAAATGAAAATAGAGCTAAGCAGGATGGGAAAAGGGATCTCGCCCTCAGAGAGCATTAATGGCAAGTTTGACTGGTTAAGAGCACACCTCTGAGGAACGTCAGCTCCCATATTTACAGAAAAAAGTCAAAACAAACATCAGATTCAGCTTTCCTTTTACTTGTTTTCTGCCGCATTCTCAATCTCTCCGCGCTCGAGCTTCCTGCACTCGTACGTTTTCATTATTTGTGTTGGCCGTACAAAGCTGCCGTGACACATCACTGTCTTGGATATTTTACCTCTCGGAGACAATATGAAACACTCATCACAAGGTGCGGCAGTCCGTGAGACAGCTCACTCGTACAGAAACATACTGGCCAGAGACAAGGATCCAGATTCCGATGTGCTTCTGATATTTAGCTGACATTAGCCACGTATACATGGACCCAAATATTCCAATTCCATTCGGGTTATTTGCTCAAACGGAAAGAATCTAACCTTTGTATACACCTCATTCCGAAAGAAAAGTGCCAATCCGAATGAATATATAATCGGATTCACAGATGTGACTTTCTGCTCAATCGGAAAGTTGTCAGCCTGCGTTCTTCTTCGTGGTGTTTTTCTTCTTCTGTTGTTCATTGGCGTTTGGTCAGCAGCTTTCGTGTGCATTAGCGTCATCTGTGGAACAGAATCTAAACCCTTCTATACGCCATTCACAAGTCCAGTTTTATTAAAAAAGAAAATACATATCTATATAAAACATGTGTCGAGCTTAGTTCGAGACGTTCTTCGATTTAAAAAAATGGAGGCGAGCAATCGGCACTGGAATGCTGCGGAAAGTTTGTTTTTGATTCAAACTAAATTTCAAGACTGGACGAACGAAAAACTGTCACGAAAAAACTCGATGTTGGTGTTTACGCCTGACTGCGCATGCCCCATTGACTATTCTGGTTGATTATATCGCCGCATGTAGACACGGGATTGGAATATTCCTTTCCATGGATACCATTGCTTTCGGAACGGTCATTCAGAAAGATTCCATTCGGAAAGAGAAAAACTCCTAATGTAAACGTGGCTATTATGACATTCATTCATTTTCTACTGCTTATCCTCCTGAGGGTCATGGGGGTGCTGGAGCCTATCCCAGCTGTCTTCGGGCGAGAGGCGGGGTACACCCTGGACTGGTGGCCAGCCAATCACAGGGCACATATAGACAAACAACCATTCACACTCACATTCATACCTATGGACAATTTGGAGTCGTTAATTAACCTAGCATGTTTGACAAGACAGAGAAATTGATAGTTTAAGAAGAAATGGGCTTCCAAAGTTTGACAGTGTAATATTTTCTAGTGGTACATTCAAGGACAGAGAAAAAAACGTCCTTGTCATATACTGCAGACACAATGGACACCCTACATCTGGATGTGTTTTTTTTTTTTTGTCAAAAACAACATAATAATACTTTCAAACATGACACAACAATAAAAGCCCTCTTCTCTGTTCAAACATGCTATTTATGTGTGGTTGTGTGGATGATGTGCATAGAAAAGAAGCCTCAGAGAAGCACTGGCTCCTCCGTACAAAGAAGTCAAACTATTGCTCAAAGCCACTGACAAACCAAAGCAGCTACCGACCAATGTGTTCGTGTCTACTGTAAATCCAGTTCTCACCGCAGTTCGTGTTGGCTGGCAATGCGCTCTGCTTTATAATTAAGTGCGGTAATAGTGCAGCTTTGCGTGAGTAGAGCCTGTGCACAAACACTTTTAAACACAGTCACGCACACAGATTTAGCACAAAATCCTCCTGCATACAATCTCAGCTGCTTAGCTCACAAAAACTGTGTCGATTTCAGTACAGAACATACAATGACAGGATATTAAATATATAAGTCAATGACAAAAATGGACGCAAGTTACATATGGCAATCCGAAGATGTTTTTACCGAACCTTGCTGTGTGGACCAAACCATACGCGAGTGTTGAAGGAAGTCTAAAGACCCGTTTCCCATGCGTGTAATCATCCCAGGATGAGGTGGAGGATGAAGCTGTGTGGGACTTCCCCTGCACCAGAGGGTATTTTCCCCCTTCCACTGTGGTACGAGCACATGGCTGACCTCGGCTGCGTCCTGGTTTGAGCAAAACCTCAAAAGGAACAAGCTCCAATCCTTATCTGAACTAGTATCTGACACACTCAATCGTTTGGCAACTTTCAACAAGTGTCAGGGAATGGAGATGATGCAAAGATTTTGGTGGGTGTCAGTTGATGGACAAGTGATGGAAATGTGGAGATGGATACTCAACTGACTTCTGCACGAATGACATACAATACAGGAAATGCATCAAATATGAAATGTATCATTGGAAAACTAGAATTCTCAATTTACATATACACCCCACATACATACTACCGTATTTTCCAGACTATAAGTCACACTTTTTTTCATAGGTTGGCTGTTCCTGCGACTTATACTCCAGAGCGACTTATGTTACATAAACACTGGATACCTTTTCTGTTTATGTTTATTTTTCGTGTAGCTGAATAACCATTGTGTTAGCATATCTTACATCTATTCAATGTAATGTCTGTTTTGGTCAAGTAGTTTGTAAAATAAATTACTTATACTCCAGTGCAACTAATGTGTGTTTTTTTCCACCTAATCATCCATTTTTGGCCTTGTGCGACTTATACTCCAGTGCGACTTATGTATGTTTTTTTCTACCTAATTATGCATTATTGGCCTTGTGCGACTTATACTCCAGTGCGACTTATGTATGTTTTTTTCTACCTAATTATGCATTTTTGGCCTTGTGCGACTTATACTCCAGTGCGACTTATGTATGTTTTTTTCTACCTAATTATGCATTTTTGGCCTTGTGCAACTTATACTCCAGTGCAACTTATGTATGTTTTTTTTCTACCTAATTATGCATTTTTGGCCTTGTGCGACTTATACTCCAGTGCGACTTATGTATGTTTTTTTCTACCTAATTATGCATTTTTGGCCCGTGTGACTTATACTCCAGTGCAACTTATGTATGTTTTTTTTCTACCTAATTATGCATTTTTGGCCTTGTGCAACTTATACTCCAGAGCTACTTATGTATGTTTTTTTCTACCCAATTATGCATTTTTGGCCTTGTGCGACTTATAGTCCAGTGTGACTTATGTATGTTTTTTTTCTACCTAATTATGGCCTTGTGCGACTTATACTCCAGAGCTACTTATGCATGTTTTTTTCTACCTAATTATGCATTTTTGGCCTTGTGCGACTTATACTCCAGAGCAACTTATATATGTTTTTTTCTACCTAATTATGGCCTTGTGCGACATATACTCCAGAGCGACTTATGTATGTTTTTTTCAAACCTAATTATGCATTTTTGGCCTTGTGCGACTTATAGTCCAATGTGACTTATGGATGTTTTTTTCTACCTAATTATGGCCTTGTGCGACTTATACTCCAGAGCTACTTATGCATGTTTTTTTCTACCTAATTATGAATTTTTGGCCTTGTGCGACTTATACTCCAGAGCAACTTATATATGTTTTTTTCTACCTAATTATGGCCTTGTGCGACATATACTCCAGAGCGACTTATGTATGTTTTTTTCAAACCTAATTATGTATTTTTGGCCTTGTGCGACTTATACTCCAGAGCGACTTATGTATGTTTTTATCTTCCTAATTATGCATTTTCAGCCTTGTGTGACTTATACTCCAGGGCGACTTATGTATGTTTTTTTTCTTCCTAATTATGCATTTTTAGCCTTGTGCGACTTATATTCCGGAGCGACTTATAGTCGTAAATACGGTAATTAGTGGAGTCAATGGATGTTTGGATATTCTGTACGTCCTTCATGCGTGTCAAAATCGTATTCCTTCATGGTCTCCACAACTATGCTCTCCACGAACAAACAAACACACACGATGATTTGGGGAACGCCAAACATCACACATCTGGTTGTGACCTAGATTTTAGCGTTGTCGTGCTGCCGCTAAAGGACATGTGTGTGCGGCTTTAGCTTGTTCTTCCTGTTTGTATATGTGGGTTTCTCTGGATATTTTGGCTTCCTCCTACATCCCAATACATGCATGGTAGCTTAACTGGAAACTGTGAGTGTGAATGGTTGCTGGTTTATTTGTCTCCTGTGATTCACTGGTGACTCTCCTACAAACATGTTGAATTATCCAAGTGTACAGTACCGTGTGATGTTCCTTAACCATAACCAAAGTCAACCCGGGATAGGCTCCAGCTCACTCTAATGTGGATGAGCAGTATACAAATTTAACAGATGGCTGGATTACGCCGGTGTGCCAAATATGTCCCCCTGAACTTGTCTCAGTAGTATAAACAGCATCATAGAAGATCAGACACACCAAATATATACATGCACGCGTCAGCAACACTATAGTACTGGTCCCCGAGTAGCAGACTGTAGGCAGTTCCCGTGTAAGCACGCAGAGAATGTTCGGACTACGTGAATGGATTTGCATGTGTGTGCGAGTGAGGACAGACATTTCTGTGTTGTTACACTGCCAAAGTCCAAGAAGCTTCTCTGTCATCTATTCATAGCTGCTTCACTGAATCATCTCCTGCTGCTGAAAGCTGCCTGATCTTAACCCAGCTTCACTTCATCTTGATTAACATCAAGCAGCTAATGGGGCCATTCCTCGAGGAACAACAATGTAGACGGTGTAAGAATGATCCGCCCGACAGTTAATGAGTTCGTCTGAGGCCAATGAAGTGCATGTATAAAAGTCTGGCCGATTTATGTAACTACTTAAAATATATAGGCGGCTTCATTGAAGTTAATGGACACATGAGTTGCGTTGGATATTAGGACGTCTCAGCATTAGCTACGGTTCATCATACTTTGTTTTAGTCCCTAATGTAAGAGGTTATGTTGACAGCTATGGGTCATTCTTTTATTAAGAAAAAAAACTGTTGACAAATGACTACATTGCACAGATTATGAGAAAAAATCACAGTCTATGACAATATATGATTTTTTTCAAATGAACTCAATGAATAAGAAGGAATGAAGTACCACACGAGGTGCACACACAACAAATCCATTAACCGAGACAATAAAACACAGCTTTAAGGGGGTGATGGGAACTGTTCGAGATCAGTTCGCAGGATTGGGGAATCTGTTAAAAAAAGTGTTTAAACTGCTGACGGAGCAGAGATGCTTTTTAGGCTTTCCTCAAATGAAAGGCGCTGTTCTTAATTGAATGTTAATAAGATCATGTGAACAGGATGTATACACTAGGAACGGGAAAAACTTGTCAAATACTACATATAAAAACCCACACTTCCAAACACAATGTCTTACAGTCGGGAATTTGATCCGCACGGCTCGTTTAAAATGATATGCATCTCTTTTGTTCTATTCAGAAAACATCAAAAACATTCTTCTGGCAAATTCCAACAGCAAACAATGTCAGAGCATATACTACCGATACCATTGTTTGCATTAGCATCGGGTGGACAGATTTTTGGCAGAGCGAGAGTGGGAGTGAGAAGACACAGCCTTTGATTTGCTGTGATGAAACACGCCACTAGAGGGCCCCGCAGTTTGCACAAAGGGCTTCTGTTGACTGACCACCATGTTGGAGCAATACAGGGCCTGAGCCAAGCACCCCCACAGAGGTCGGTCAAGGAAAGACCAACACCACTGAGAAGGATGAAGGTACAGTTAGTTTAACCAAATAAATGACTATTTATTGTAATTAACTGCTCTACAGCTGTACGGAGTTTAAAAAAAAATTGCGTTTACATGACAAAAGAAACACATGCATTGGCATCGAGTTGCAGAACACTGGAAAAAAAAAACAGGAATGGCAGTAGTAGACCTGCTACAGTCGTTCCCATCTTAACTTGAACCTGGAGGAAGCTTCTTGCAGCCATTAGCTGCTCTGGTTCTACCATATCTTACTTATTGTGTGGAAATATGGAGTAATAACTATAAAAGCAATCTTCACTCGCTAAATGTACTGCAAAAAAGGCCAGTGAGGATAATTCATAATGCCGCCTACAGAGAACATACTAACTCCTTATTTCTAAAATCACAAATACTTCAACTTGCTGATATAGTTCATCTTCAAACAGCTGAAATAATGCATAAGGCTAAAAATAACCAATTATCTAACAATGTCATCCAGTACTTCTCTACAAGAGAGGAGAAATATGATCTCAGGGAAGAACTACATTTGAAACACTTATATTATGTCATTGTATGGTCATATCACCTTGTACTTCGATATGTGACAAAAAAAAAAGAACTATATTAGGAAAGCAGGAAGTGAACAAATGTAACAGTTACTGATTGTAAAAGTACCAGATGGAGGGGTAGGATTTAATAAGCTTTGCTTCTTCCTACTTTTTTTGGACATGTGGAAATGTGAACTGATTATGTGATGCATTCAATTGTAATCTGATGCATATTCAAATGAAATAAAACCATTACTGTTTGTCGGCAAACATCAAAACTAGAATCATTACTAATTAAATATGAGTGTATAACACATTGTCAATCCCCCCATTTTGTTACATACTATCAATATATCCATTTTTAATTGTTCCCAATAGAAACCAAAGTGACTTCAGGTATCTTTCAGTGGCTTCACGTTACTTAACTACAGAGAAGTACAGGTGGAAAGGGGAATTACTCTGTCCACTCGCTTCTTTTAATTTACTGCCTCATCTGCTGTCTTCCCTTGTCCATTCCTCTCTGCTGTGACTCCCATCCTCACCACAGCTGGTAAATATTTTTATATTGTGTTCCATTAGCAAGTTTTATTGAGCAGTCAGACGGGGCAAATGGCGCCTGGGAGCTCCCTGTCCTGTAAACAATAGGAAAGGCCCTGAAAGCTGCAGCTGAGCACGCTGCAGTAAACTAGGCACATTAGAGAACCACTGTGCGCTGAGTAAATATTTAAATGTGTAGGATCCTCCCCGGCGGAGGCGCTAGTTAAGGGGCACTATAGAGTATACAGAAAAAAAGCAGGACAGGGTTTTGAAGTCAAACGTCCAGAAAGCAATGGAGGCATACATCAGGTCAAGTTACCGAAAGGAGGTGATTATGCTCGGCTTCAGAATGTCATAGCACATGATGGAATTCATGTTTTCCCTCATTGAACCACAGTTCCTCAGTGCTGGCAGCATTCATGCAACCCCAGACCATGACACTAACACCATATTGTGGTGCTTTACATATGTTGCCAGCTCATTCATTCATTCATTCATTCTCTACCGCTTATCCTCACGAAGGTTGCAGGGGTGCTGGAGCCTATCCCAGCTGTCTTCGGATGAGAGGCGGGGTACCATACCTATGGACAATTTGTCGCCAATTAACCTAGCATGTTTTTGGAATGTGGGAGAAAACTGGAGTACCTGGAGAAAACCCACGCATGCACGGGGAGAACACGCAAACTCCTCACAGAGATGGCCGAGGGTGGAATTGAACCCTGGTCTCCTAGCTGCGTGCTAACCACTCGACCGCCGTGCCGCCTCCAGCTCATTCAGTGGATAATAAATCTATACCACTATCCAATCTGTACAGTGATTACTCTGAAGTATATCCCGGTTTCATGTCTATAGTATTGTCCCTTGAGAAGATACACTGTATTAAAATGGGAAAACGTTCTCATTACTAATGTGTACCTCAACGCCTTGCCCAGGAGTGTCCATGGCCACCATATTGTCTTTCAGAAGCTGATGAAGGAGGTGCACCTGAGCGATGCTCAGGTAGAAATCCAGACTGCTGGTCACATTAACTTCCAGAGAGTGACCACACACCACCAAGTCCTGGAGAGGAAATCAAAAATGGGATAAATAAAAAAAATATATATATAAAATAATAATTTTGAATTTAGAAATTATAATTTATAATAATTAATAATTATTATAAATAATAATTTTAATAATAATTTATAATTATAAAAATATAAATACATATTAAGCGTCTGAGTATTTTGAAAAGCACTATACAAATAAAATGTATTTTTATAATGTACACTATGGGACCTAAACTGTACATAGAGTATCCTATTCTGTAGGTGTGTACGGCCACGTCATCGTACTGTTGTGGAGGGGCGTGCTGGCGTAGAAGGAGTAGGCATCAAAGTGGCAGGAAGCTGGAACAAGCTGTGCCAGAAAATATCAGCTGTATAAGCAGAGGGTGACCTCTGTGTCAAAATCCTCCATTACATTACGACTTACTGTATGCTAACAGGCATAGGTTAACGTGTCAGGAACTGGTCAAAAGACAAACAGTACAATTCTACAGTATAGATAATTTAATTTCTAATTTGATGTATGACTCAGAATAATCAGAGCACTGACCTCTGCTTGTCCAGCATCAGGGGACAGATTCTTGCTGAAGATGATAGCGGGGGCAGCAGTTATGCGGACCGAGAAGTCGGTCACAATGGGTGTCAGAATGGCCCGCCGGTCCTGGTGTCTCCTTATACTAAAGAAATACATATAACAATGTTAAATAATAACACACATATATTAGGCTTTGTGGTGCCAGTTCATGCCAAAGCTTATGTGATTGGCACGTAGTGGCTCGCTTTGGCGCCGAATTAATGTTCGCTCGGCATGTTGCCGCTATTCGGTGCCACAGCGAGCAACTACGCGTCAATCACATAATCTTTGGCGTGAAATGGCACCAGCCGGCGCCGGCCCAGTGGACTCCTAGCATCATCGGCGCAACTTGGCTCGCGCCATTACATTCCAGTGGATTCCAATAGGTGGATTGTTTGCGATATTTGGTTCCACTTGGTGGATAAAGATTTTAAACATTTTGAAATTTTCTTGCCGCCAAACTCAATTTTTGCCGCAGTTACGGGCCACCACGAGCCAGTTGGGAGGCAGTTTGAGCCACTGCACGCCATTCGGGCACCTTATTGGTGACACTAGGCGCCACAGTGGACCTTTAGGAATGAAAATAAAAAAAAAAAAATTTCATTGCAGGCGGCACGGCGGTCTAGTGGTTAGCGCGCAGACCTCACAGCTAGGAGACCAGGGTTCAATTCCCATCCTCGGCCATCTCTGTGTGGAGTTTGCATGTTCTCCTCGTGCATGCGTGGGTTTTCTCCGGGTACTCCGGTTTCCTCCCACAAATTGTCCATAGGTGTGAGTGTGAATGGTTGTTTGTCTATATGTGCCCTGTGATTGGCTGGCGACCAGTCCAGGGTGTACCCCTGAATATGAATGAATATGAATGAATGAATGAATTTCATTGCAAAGCTACTGGCACTGAAATAAAATACATCATCATTCAATGCAATCTTTTAGTGACAATGTTAGAAAAGCATTGATTTAACAATATATTTATAATTTTGGTTATACATTGAAGGGTGCACAAAGTCAGCTGGGATAGGCTCCGCTAGTGAGGAGAAGCGCCATAGAAAATGGAAAGATGGTTGGGTTGCAAATTTATGACCATTTTTATGCAGTTTCATTTGTACTGTAATTGTAAAAAAATATATTTTTCAAACAATTTCTTATAGTTTTGGGTTTAAAAGTAAAAGTTGACAACCAGAGACACATTTCATACGCTTGCATTTTCATATCCTTAATAATTGAGCTCACCATTGATTTATTTTTCTTGGTGTAGCTGTACTTGTGAAATACTTCCATAAATAAGACATTTTAGCTGGAAGCTAGAATAGGCGCAGAGACGCAGTGAGACGTCGTTTGACAAGCCCCCAAATGGAAACCCCTCCTTAATTGTATACACAAGATCAAGCTGAAGCGTCTAACATCAGCTTTCTTCATTTCACTACAGTCAATTCCCACAATCAAGTCATATTTGTGGGAACATTTGTTAGCAGTAAAACAAATATACAAGCCCGCTTTATAAGGTGGTGTTAATTGCCACATCTGCTGCTATTAAAACACAATCATGCTGTACAATATTTATAGTTGGCTGGGATTATAAAAGGCCCTGTTTCGAAGTGGGCTGGTGTACAGTACTCAGCCAGGCCCACTATCATATTCACTCCTGCCACACAAATGTGCATTAATGCTGCCCTCAAGCTATTATTTTCCGACACATTTCTTTGAATAGAGGGTTTGAAAGAGGTTTCATTCAGAGGTGAAATGATCTATGAGGGCAATTGGTGTTGGCTAATCTCCCCTCAGACAGGGATTGAAACAATGAGTGTCTCATTGCAAGGGACAGGTGCTATCATTCACCAGAAAGGCAAAAAAGGCATGGGGCTCGGTTTACTGCTAATATTGGGGAGGCCTCTGATATCGAGCTGTGTGTGCGTCTCTGTACACTTTGGGGTGGAGGTACTGCAAACAACAATGCAGTCCTCACTTTGCGGTTCTAATTTCGCAGTTTTGTTTTTAAAAATATATCTATGGTGCATTTGTGATTGAATACGGCCTATTATTAGTAAAAAGAAAAATGCATATTTACGTACATTTTTTTTATTTATGTTTTTTTTATATATTTTTGCCTAAATTAAGTTTCGTAAGTTTTTTCAACCCAAATGTTGAATGTTGAAGCCATAGCATTTCAGTATGTGGAATCAAACTATGGAATGGATTGAGTAAGGACCTCAAACAATGCACAACGATGAGCCAATTCAAGAAACAATACAAGCAGTTGATGTTTGCTAAATACAAGGATGAAGAGTCTTGAACCAGTCATGATGTGCTATACATATCACTGTATTGACACTTACTATGGTACCCATTATGTCATTGGATGGTCATATCACCTCGTACTTCGGTACGAGGTACATTATTTAAAAAAAAAAAAAAAACTTCAACTATATTATGGAAAGCAGGAAGTGAACAAATGTAACAGTTTCTGATTGTAAAAGTACCAGATGGAGGGGTACGTTTTAACAAGCTTTGCTTCTTCCTACTTCTTTTTGACATGTGGAACTGGGAAAAGGTGCTGATGCAAGTGCACATTAGAAGAGCTCATGTTGAGTGCAGTTTTAAGCCATAAAAATGGCCACAAGAGGGTAGAAGTGCATTTGATTAGAGCTTGCATGCATCTTTCCCATGTACGGTGTTTAAGTGGTCAACAATAAGCAGGAAGTGGAAAAGTATGGAGAAATTTAGCTTCCAGAAGGTTACGCATTGAAGGGAAATTTTAATGCATTCACACACACAGTTCAGTTCCAAATGTGAAAATTGTTAATAGTTCACCATGTTAGACTTGTAAATACGGCGTTACTTCCTATCTGGATGCCGGGGTGCTAGCTCATGTGCAGAGGGCTCCTATAATGGTAAAAACCACTAGTTTTCTCTGTATATTTCATTTATAAATAAGGAAATTCACTTATCACAGTCGGGTCTGAAAATAATTAACCATGATAAATGAGGGATTATTATACATGGAAATTGGCTTCTACTTCTTATAAACCGTAAAAGTGTGAACACAAAACAGCATTACGGCTTGTAGCATATGCAAAAAAACAAAAAGCTCGACAAACTAGGAGATGGAGAGCGTTCACAGAGGCCTGACAAAGAGTCTTTCCAAGCCAGCAATACACTGGAATGAGGACAGTTCCAGTCAGTGGTCCCTGGTACTGGAATTTCCTCACAAAACCTCAGGAAGCTGAGGCCAAGGCACATCCACCACTACTTGAATTATACCCAAAAAAACTGTGGCCAGAATATGCCAGAGTCCAAAACACGAGAATACCGATATTCGTATTGGGAGTATAAGTACATATGTGCGAACACCTCTTTACAAATGATGACGGATACAAATATAAAATACTGTATATCAATACCAAGAAGAAACCTGACCTGCTGGACATGTTCCATTCCAGGGCCGGGTTCTGCGAGTTCCTCTCACTGTCCGCCAATACACCTCCTTTTATTCCCTCCTTCTCTGGTTTGAGTTGATCCCATTGTGCTGTCCCAATGTTGATGGACTGAAGGTCAACCTGGTACTGACGATCCTCCACCTCGGAGCCAGGGTCACGCAGGATACCAAGGTTCAATGCACGTCTGAAAGAAGATAAAAAAAAAATAGAATTAAATAATGTAATAATATTCCCGTGGTGTGATTGGATGGAAACATTCTCTACTTAAACACTGGAGACGGAATCTGTCGTTATGTGGTCCAGAATGTTTTTCGTTGTATTGAAAACTGAAGTACTTCTTGCAGCGTTGTGTGTTTGTAGTTTTTGATTTCCAGATAATTTTATCATCTATTATGACACCTATATATGTGTTTAATAATAATCTGTACATGTCCACTGTGCCACCAACACCAAGGGCTCTAATGTCCGAGACTGCTGGTGTACATGCTGGTTCAGACGGTTACTGGTTGCTGGTTGCATTGAAATGTGCCTGACACTCTGAAAAACCAACCTGTGAGGTTCTGTCTGCCTGTCAGCCAATTTACCACTCCGCAGGGTGCGCTTCGCCTGCGCCAGGCATAGACCAAGTAGGAGCTGGAGAGCTTTCAGTGCAACTTTGTCACGCTGTTTTGTCACACAATTGTCACTGCGCCAAGCTGAAAATGTGGACTCCTCCCCTGGTGCGCTGTCACACCCATCTCGGCGCAGTCCAGTCTACTAAATTGGCTGCGCATAGTGGTGCGCCGAACCATATTACTCTGTACAAATACAGATTAAAAACTGAACTCCTTATAGAGGAGCACAGTGTGGGAAAAGTTATTTGTATTTTTTAATTTTGTCTATGATTTTTGTGCAAGAAGACTTTCCACAGCTTTATTTGTGTCTCAAGTATTGTTGTTTTGATATAGAGTAACTGGCAAAATATTGTTACTTAGCTATTTCTGTGCCTACCGGATCATCAACCTCACCAGATCACACATTCCTAAAGTACATGACCGCCACTTCGTACATAAACTTAAATCTGGTAAGTCATAGACATACATCAGGAGTAGGCTTTGCTTACTCTGCGAAAAAAAAAACGCGATCACGACATCAACTCCAGTCAACTCCAATTGCTGTTTTTGTATCGGTGCCAAAAAAAATGATGTCACTCATTCTGCATTTGCAAGACAAGATGCGCAAGAAAGAATAATCACAACTTAGCATCTGCATATGACATCAGAGCTTTTGGTCTGTTATGATATGTTTATTTGTGCTGGTGAAATCAAATGACTACTTCAATGGAATAAATAAGGGCTTAAAATGACTACAGATGTAGGGGCAGCCCGAGTAGTTTTATTTTGGTTCAGCGATGTCAGTGCTAATTTTCATACAGCATATCCCATGCTCAGCCACACTGGAAAAGGCCTCCGTGAGTGTGTTATGTTATGACAATAAGCATCAAGTACAAAAACAACAGTGATGGGAGATCAGAAGTGTATAAGCAGACTTCGCTGGATTTGTTGACACACAAACAAGTGAAACAGATCCTTAATCAACATTTGGAACCGCATTTCTCAACAGAGTTAAATACCAATCAAACCAAGAAAGATTGGGTGGGATGTGTCAGTCAAACTCATAAAGACCTTTTGTAACACAACCTCCATGTTGTATCCATCCCAAACTCTATCTTTCACATTAAACAAACCGCGGTTACATCATATGCGTTCCAAATTATCTCTCCACTTGAGCCCATTTAGCAGAGCCTCTTAGTCATAATCAACATGAATGTCTGAAGCCAAGTATCCACATTGCTGCAGGGTCACCCCCCCAGTCACATTAATATAAATGATAAAGAAAGAAAAATCATGGTAATATTAACGGCATTTTTTAGCCATTCGCAGGAAACAGAAGAGCTTAATTTCTGACAAACTTTCAGACATTTGGAAGCTTCCATTGGGTTTAAAAATAATTGAAGCCAGATTTCTTACTGTATTGTGTGTGTCTCTGTGTGTGTGTGTTTGGGGGGTTACATATTTGATTGGTCATGTGAGGACCGCACCGCTTGGCCAAGTGAAGACACTCTCCATACTATATCCTCATATTTATTTATCATATGCACATATTGCAAGAAAAAGTTGCAAGCAGGTGGAATACACCATTCTCACAAACTTTTATGACACATCTGTGAGCCACTAGCACGTGAAGACGAAGGAAAACAACAACTAATAATCGACACCCTTTTGCAGATGAGGACGGCAAGGCGGGGGTGGCATGCACATATTACATATGTTTGCCCTTGTTCCCGAGCCAACCTTACTTAATAGCTGGAAAATACCACTGAACTATTTTTATGACGAAGCGCTGCTATTTATAAACGAATAAATAATAAGACATCAAAAGCACTGTAAACGCTGCATGTGGATTAGATTCACGGGCATTATTTCAAGAAGTTTGCGTTTTTTTTTTTTTTTTGTTGGGAGGTGGGGGCTATTTAAATTTTACAGTCATTTAAAATAATCAGGACACCCCGTGGTAGAGTATTAAGCTTCTATTCTCCAACGACTGCTGCACACAATAAAGTGAAAACATGCACTTTGACAACATTTTGTCTTATTATGTTTACTATATTGGCTAATACGAGTATAAAGGTGAACTATATGGGTGTTAATTCATGTCTAGGGGAATATAACATATTTAGATGGTTGTAAACAGGTTTTCTATGCTCTAACTCAGGGGTCTCAAACACGCGGCCCGCGGGCCAAATGTGGCCCGCAGGACACCAGTTTGAGGCCCCCGCCTTGATATGAAAGTTTAATGTTAGTGCGGCCCGCGCAAGTTTGATATGGATGCTGTATGGTATCATGTACCCAGAAAAAATTATTACGTTTGATTAATGTTCATGTTAAAGGTTAAATAACTGTTAATAGTTATCCTCCCTATCCATGTGGAAGTGGTAAGTTTTTGGCTATTTAAGTTTAAAGGAAATAACTAGAAGGCTACCGTTTAGGTCGCTAGTTCTCTAGTTTGCGAGTTAGCATGTGTCTCAAGAACCTCAGTTGCGCAATATGTTGTAAATAAAAAGAGTATAAATGTGACTATAGTCGTGTTTTGTCATGTCTACAGGGCTCTAATAATGCTTTGTTCATTTTAATCTGAAAAAAATAATTTGTCTACCCACCAACTAAACGTGGTTTCTTAAGTTTTTATTATTTGCTGTTTTATTATTATATTTATTTATTTATTACTTATTGATTTTCTTTGTTCTTGATTTGTTTTTATTCTTGATCTTATTTTGTGTAGAAAAATAAAAAGTAAGATATTTGAGAACAGTGGAATGTTTTATCAGAGCTTTTCTTGTAGAAAATTGGAACCAAAGCAAAGTTTATTAATTTTCCTGTTTTTAATATTTTTGTTTTTCTTTTTGGAAAACCTGATGCGGCCCAGTCTCACCCAGACCCTAGCTCCAGTGGCCCCCAAGTAAATTGAGTTTGAGACCCCTGCTCTAACTAAAAAAAAAACAATGAACCGTGATGAACGAGGGGTTACTGTATCAGTTTCAAAGCAAGCAAAGTGGACCGTTCAGGAGCTACGATTGTGGTGATGAGGCAAAATTATTCATCCGTTTTGTTCATGACTCATAATTAAGGAGACGTCACTACCATGTTGCAACAAAGGCAGATGGAATCATTGAATGGCATTATGGGACACAGTCATGTGAAAAAAGTCCGAAAAAAAGATTTTTTTCTCATGTGAGAGCTGCTACGATTTTTTTTTTTTTGGACGTGATTCAAACACTCCACCCAATTTGAGTATTGGCAGATTATACTTCACTTAAAAATCCACAGATACTTCATCAATGGAACATATGTATACCAATGTTCCAAATCCCATAGAATTACAAAAAAAAAAAAAAACGTTTTAAATGGTATATTAATTATACTACGCATTCCACTGTTTTCAATTCTTTGGGTCTCTGCGTGTGTTTGTCAGAACATTCATCTTGATGTGTCTTATTGGGGAGACTTCTGGGAGTACTGGTCCTTGAGGTGTTGCAGATTAGGGATCATATGTTGACATGCTGATAGAATTTAAGGAGGAACCATCTGGAAACAACACAGTATTTAGCTGATGCCATGTACGCCTATAAACAGCAAAAAAAAAACAAAAAAAACACATGCAGGCAAGCTGTGCTGCTAACATGTTGTAGCAAATTGAAGCGTAAGCTTAAAATGTAAGGAAACAATGACTTTACAATCAAATCCAGATATGGACTATATACATGCATGACCGCCGAGGAATAATTGTCAGAAAAATAAAGTTGAATACCTTGAAAATATTGCAGCAAATTATATTGTTGGACAAATCATATTGTAAATATAAGTAAAGGGGCTTGTTAAAAGTGGGATCCTGGGATGGCCTGATTACCGTGCTTTGGTTTTGAAGGCTAACTGTGGTTCAAGGTTGTAAAATAAACCACAGTGGGATCTGGTTGAGGCACAGGGCCCGATGGTTGGAGTGTGGGAGCAGTGAGCTGTGTTAAAACACTCTAACAGGGGTGACTGTATAAGGCAACACACACACACACACATTTCTTACAGCTTCCATCCAGACCCCCTTCCCAAACCCTTGTCCCAGACCAGTGGTACAGGAAGCACCAGGGTAATACCAAGCCTTGCCAGCTTCTGGATCTTGTCATTGTGAAACCCGTAACCTGAACCCACAACCCCAGACCTGTTTTTCACTCAATTTCCCCAACAATCACATGCAATACACGTCTCCTTGCACTTCTTAACTGAGGCAAGAGCATGAGCCAATGTGTGTGTATTTAAGGGAGATGAGGTCCTCTGGTTTTGCTCTCAAATAGAAAGTTCAGCATTCTTTTCTAAAGTAATGCAGCAAAGTAGATCGAAATCTGACATGTGCACACAAAGTACAGTACTTTGCTTGCCGTGGACTTAAAATACTGTACAAAATACTTCGGTACGAGGTACATTATTAAAAAAAAAAAACAAAAACCTTAAACCGTATTATGGAAAGCAGGATGTGAACAAATGTAACAGTTGCTGTTTGTAAAAGTACAAGGATGAAGAGTCTTGAACCAGTCATGATGTGCTATACATATCACTATATTGACACTTACTAGTTGGTGTACATGCTGGTTCAGACGGTTACATTAAATACTGGTTGCTGGTTGCATCGAAATGTGCCTGACACTCACACACACACATGACCATACAATGACATAATGGGTACCCCATTATGTGATTGTATGGTCATATCACCTCGTACTTCGGTATGAGGTGCATTATTAAAAAAATAAAAATAAAAATAAATAAAACGTAAACTGTATTATGGAAAGCAGGAGGTGAACAAATGTAACAGTTACTGATTGTAAAAGTACAAGGATGAAGAGTCTTGAACCAGTCATGATGTGCTATACATATCACTATATTGACAATTACTAGTTGGTGTACATGCTGGTTCAGACGGTTACATTAAATACTGGTTGCTGGTTGCATCGAAATGTGCCTGACACTCACACACACACATGACCATACAATGACATAATGGGTACCCCATTATGTGATTGTATGGTCATATCACCTCGTACTTCGGTATGAGGTGCATGATTAAAAAAACTAAAAATAAAAATAAATAAAAAATGTAAACTGTATTATGGAAAGCAGGAGGTGAACAAATGTAACAGTTACTGATTGTAAAAGTACAAGGATGAAGAGTCTTGAACCAGTCATGATGTGCTATACATATCACTATATTGACAATTACTAGTTGATGTACATGCTGGTTCAGACGGTTACATTAAATACTGGTTGCATCGAAATGTGCCTGACACTCACACACGACCATACAATGACATAATGGGTACCCCATTATGTCATTGTATGGTCATATCATCTCGTACTTCGGTATGAGGTGCATTATGAAAAAAATAAAAATAAATAAAAAAAACGTAAACTGTATTATGGAAAGCAGGAAGTGAACAAACGTAACAGTTACTGATTGTATAAGTACCAGATGGAGGGGTAGGATTTAATAAGCTTTGCTTCTTCCTACTCCTTTTGGACATGTGGAACTGTGAACTGATTATGTGATGCATTCAATTGTAATCTGATGCATGTTCAAATGAAATAAAACCATTACATTTTTATTCCATATGCTACTCTCTGTGTCCTTTAAATTGCCCCTCGGGGATAAATAAAGTTTTTTTGAACTTGAACTTGAACTAAAGGCACCCCTCGGATGATGAAGTAATCGCCATAGGATGAGTATGTAATGTATTTTTAATGTAAATGACACATCTGAGGTTCTCTCTTATTGCAGCCGACATGCACGTCCTCATTGGCACCGAGCGGCTCCTCTGTGAAAACATTACACTGCACAGTGGCTTCTCAATCAGCTTGCTTTGACTCGTACTTGGCAAGTGCCGTGCTGAGGGGGGAATTCATAAGCAGTATGATTCATAAAAGTTACAATTACTCGGTGGGTTAATCCCCCTCCCAGTTTACAGTGGTCTGTTCTGAATCGCCAGGGATTCCGCAACTTGTGAGCTTTGGATTTATGACACCAGTCAACTCCAATTGCTGTTAATCTGCATCTACCAATTAAAATAATTAAAGTGTTGAAATTAAAATGCTTACCAGGCCTCGGTGTAAGGAGCAAATGATGCTGTGGAATATACAGTCAGCAAAATATAAGACCGTTTCGATGAAATACATTTTCAATGAGTTCAACATGGACGTAAATACGAAGACAGCAGCAACAAGTTGCTCCAAATGTGTCACACTTGGCAACGGAACCAAGTGTGTTCCCACCACCTCCAAAACAGGCTGACACGTGATAGAGAAAATACTTCTTTTCCTGCTTTGCGATTTGGAACCGATACATGAGAAAATCCTCATGACAATCTCGCCTAACATAGCCCAGCACCGCATGACTCATCCCGACTGCTGCGTCCAACCTTCAGACCCGACCCACCCTCGCCAAAGTCATACATGACAGCAACTACACAACCGAGCGCTTTGTTTACTCTTTGATGAGATGCTGTATACAACAAAAAAAAATCAGTGTTTGCCGTTTCGTCAACATAAGTCACTTATCTCCCTCGCAATTTACATATCAGGGAAGACATTGTTCTAAACAGTCAGTGTTCAATGTGTTGCTGTGAAGACACTCGGGCAGGCGGGGGCTCCCATGGTGGCCTGTTTCGCATGTAAGACTGCACTCTTTCAGAACATCATTGTGGCAAAAAAAAAAAAAAAGCTACGTGCAAAGAGCTTATATTATTCAGTTTGTCCATTAAATGTTTCCCATTATGGGCAAAATGTAAACTGTTACAACATGATTGGAGAATAACAATTAAAGGGGTACACACGTCAACACTAAGTTGACCGTTTTAATGGGCCAACTGCTGGTGCACCTGACCAGTGACACTTGACACCCACCAGTACGTTTCCCCCCCAGCTAAGAACCTCAGGCAAAGTATAATGCCCAATTTTATTTATTTTTTTTTTTTTAAATGTGGTTGTTCACGTCACCCCCCCCCCAAAAAAAAATGTGACGACTTGTCAATGTGAACACAAAGCAGCCGGAAAGTGATGTCACACGTATTGCAGTAAACTTTGGTGCAATGGGAGTCAATATTTTCTTAACCAAATGATTCCTCCTCTGAGATAAAATAATAATAATAATAATAATTTTGGGTGGATGTCGGAGTACTTTTACCCAAGTTTCACAATACAAACCACATCTAGATGCAACCTGATAATTCAGACTGCAGTAGATATGATACATATGATATGATTTATATATATATACACACACATAGGAACAAGGCCTTAGTTGCATTTGATAACCTGAGCTAATTGTTAATTTGGAATGTTCAACAATGTACTAAAAACACAGTTTTACTCTGAAACATAACTAAACTAAATAAAACTAAAAAAAAATGTACATTATTTAAAATGGGTGGGAACTGTTTTGTTTTACTTTAGTAAACACACTATTGTTTACATACTTTGAAAAAAAAGTCAAACAACCATACACAACAACCAAAAAAGTAATGTTTTATATAATAATTTTTCCTTTTCAGGAATGCAGGTAAAACTATAATTTGACATGCACAATTTTATAATATATAATTACCATTAAAAATATTCCAGTTACAGGGCTCCTAATTGTGTTAGTTACCAATTGATTTCGCTGAGTTGTGGCATAAACCTTGCATTGAGTGGTTGTCTGATACATTTGTTAAGTAATGGTCGTATTCAGGAATGCATGTAAAACTATAATTTGACACACACAATTTTATAATATATAATTACTGTTAAAAATATTAAATTTACAGGGCTCCTAATTGTGTTAGTTACCAATTGATTTCGCTGAGTTGTGACATAAACCTTGCATTGAGTGGCCTTCTGATACATTTGTTAAGTAATGGTCGTATTCAGGAATGCATGTAAAACTATAATTTGACATGCACAATTTTATAATATATAATTACTGTTAAAAATATTAAATTTACAGGGCTTCTAATTGTGTTAGTTACCAATTGATTTCGCTGAGTTGTGGCATAAACCTTGCATGGAGTGGCTGTCTGATACATTTGTTAAGTAATGGTCATATTCAGGAATGCATGTAAAACTATAATTTGACACACACAATTTTATAATATATAATTACTGTTAAAAATATTAAATTTACAGGGCTCCTAATTGTGTTAGTTACCAATTGATTTTGCTGAGTTGTGACATAAACCTTGCATGGAGTGGCTGTCTGATACATTTGTTAAGTAATGGTCGTATTCAGGAATGCATGTAAAACTATAATTTGACATGCACAATTTTATAATATATAATTACCATTAAAAATATTCCAGTTACAGGGCTCCTAATTGTGTTAGTTACCAATTGATTTCGCTGAGTTGTGACATAAACCTTGCATGGAGTGGCTGTCTGATACATTTGTTAAGTAACGGTCGACCGATGCCAAACAGCTCGTAGGCGACCTCAGAGCTTCATTGTGTGCAATCATTCATTTCCAACTAAAACACTTTGCAACAGTCACGTAGAGGACGCCGACTTGTTTTATCGGGACAATATAAGACGCGCATATTTTTAAAGGTGTATAGTATCACACATCCTTGGCTGCACATGAGTCAGAATGTTGATGCTAATCTAAACGTTGTAAATTTCAGCCTGCTAATAGTTGGACCATTTACTCAAACACACGTCCTGATGACTTGGATGATGTACTCCTGCTTTTGGTGAACATGGACAGTAATTCACAAGCTTTTAATGGCCGGCGACTCTTCACTAGATTGTGTACCTGACAGATTTATGTGTGGGCCCCAGTTACATTTCATCCTGTGCTACTTTGTCCACTCTTAAAGATGGTGAGAATTACAAGGAGGGCTAGGTGTACTGGATACGTGCGTCATTGCAAGACAATCTTTTTTTTTTTAACCAATAACTTAGTGAGTGGTCCAACACACATGAAATCATTTCCTCTGTTAGCAACAACAGATTTTCTTCCACATTGGTATAATTATGCTTTTTGTAAAACATGTCAGGCAGAGTTTGGATCTCAGATTCAGAGGTGTGCATGACTTGTCAGACTCCACTTTGAAACAATGTTTGTGTCCAGCCAAGAATTTCCACAATAATATAATCACACCATTTTATTCTGAGGCAGTTTATCAATTAATCCCTCAACACACGGATGCAATACATCACTCCTTACTGGCTGTAGGAGGTCATTTGGTAGGGTTTTTTTTTTTTTGAGGTTTTGGATGATGCAGACAAAGCACACACTAACAAAATCAACCGGTATTAAATGTCATGATAAAAGCACATTAAAAAAGGCTGTGTGGTGTTTATTTGTTCAAATCTACAGGGTCAGGCAAAATGATCTGACACATTTGTAGGTTAAATAAAAGGCAAATAAAGTAAAACAAAAAAGTGTTTTTATTTTGGAAAAGTGCAAATGCCATTTTTTTTTTCATATAATGCCATTTTGCTTTGTTTCTTTACAATTACATTATTTTTCGTTTCTTTTTCAGTTGCTGCCATGAATTGGACTGGTGAGCTTTGCGCTTTTATTGTGGAAACGTTTATCAAAACAAACTAATCTGTAACAGCAACACAACGAGCGTTCCATTTGCATTTCAATCTTGGTAGACATGATCCTGTACCAGATCAAAACAACATCTTGTTATGGGCTACCAACTTCAGAACTACTGGATCTGCATTGAAACCAAAATCAACCGGCCGACCTTGAACCGCTAGAACTGATTTAATTGTTAAAACATCATGAAACCGAATGGCATTATATGTACTATTATTTTACTTTATTTTACTTTTATTTAACCTCCAAATGTGTTGGCTCATTTTGCCTGACCCTGTATTTATTCCGCTCCACAAACAAAGTTTTAGACAATGTCCAAACATATTGTTATTCCCATATATTTGAATGTTTGCGGGTCATTGTCCAAACAGGCAGCCATGGAAGTTAAAAAAACACATTTCATTGTTACATGAACTCACTGGCGAAGGCACAACTATGATCATTCACTGTGTGATACGAGTGTTGAGTCACACTCTGGCAGGGACGGGCTTTTATGGAGCTGTAAAATTAGGTCCATTTAACAGATCCAGCAGCACGGACCATAAGTGTTTTTTTTTTTTTCCAACTTAATATTGATTAGAAGGTTAGGTATTGCCAAACTGGTTCACATTGAAATGAAGACAGGCCTGTTGAGAACATTGCTGAAGATGATCACTATTATCTGTCAAAATGTGAGCCTTTGGCAAAGCACTTTTAAATGGATTACACGTTGTTTACAGCAATTATTGGACTCTGACAAATGTTGAAAGCAGTAGGATTACATATCAAGGCCTTCTCCTCCCTCTTCAAGAAAAATCAGGGGAATAGTGGCTATATTTGACGGGGATAATGTACTCTACATTTTACAACCAAACAGGGTAGACAAACTAAAACAGTATGTCCTTTTGTTCACTCAACCTATAACATTTACTTGCATTTAATTCACAATTTAGAAACTGCATAATTTAATAAGGATAAGCCTCAAGTGTACCAATATATATATATATATCATATTAGCACGGAACCCCCCCCCCACTAATACCACAATCAAGTGGGTGCACACGTGCTTCCTCCATCAGCTAATTCTTCCTCTGTAGTTAATGACTGCACGGCCGCTGTGTATAATTTGAGGCTGATCTAGTATTTGTCCAAACCTTTGAGTGTATTTATATTAACTGACATTTCTATATGTGAGATTTCGCTTCTGCCCCCCCCCCCCCCCCCCACTCCCCCCACCCATTCTGAGGATAGATGGGAGTAAAGTCCTGTGATGCTTTATTGTAACTACAGAGCAGGTTTGAAAACCCAAACGTTTAAGAATTATTTGACTTTCAACTACAACATCAGAATGTAAATGGATTAAAACTGTTAAAGAAGACAGTATAATGGATTGATGGATTGTTCCTTTGCAATAAACAATAGTATAGCAGCACAGAAAAAAAAGACCCAAGAGCACATGGGGATTAGATAGGAAGGGAAGACTGAATTAAAAGTGTTTCTGTAGAGCAGAAAGTGTGTGTGGAGCCCATTCCAGGTGCAAAGCATTAGAAGAGATGGCACATCAAACATAGCTTTGCTTTGCTCTCTTTCCTGCAGCCATGGTGGCAGGAAGTGCTCTACGGTATCCTGTGAACTGACCAACGAGTGACAGCAAAGAGACCAAATAAACTGGGAGGTTGAGAACATTTACACAATGTTCAAGAGCTTCCTGCAGGGGAACAGGCGTCAGGGGGTGGAGGTATAAGATACAGAACGTAATGCAAAGCAGGCATGGGAAGATGAACGCCGACTTTTGAGGAGGGCTGACATGAATCAATTTAAATGTGAAAATAGGACAAAAATAACAATTATAGAATAACTGCTGGAGCCTATCCCAGCTGTCTTCAGGCGAGAGGCGGGGTACTGGTCGCCAGCCAATCACAGGGCACATACAGACAAACAACCATTCACACTCATATTCATACCTATGGACAATTTGGAGTCGCTAATTAACCTAGCATGTTTTTGGAATGTGGGAGAAAACCCGGAGAAAACCCACGCATGCATGGAGAGAACATGCAAACTCCACACAGAGATGGCCGAGGGTGGAATTGAACCCAGGTCTCCTAGCTGTGAGGTCTACGCGCTAACCACTCAACCGCCATGCAGCCCACCACATCAAATTATCAAATTACAAAAATTTAATTTTACAGATTTTTTTTTACGCGCTAACCACTCAACCACCATGCAGCCCACCACATCAAATTACGAAATTGAATTTTACAGATTTTTTTTTTTTTACTGTTTTTTTTTTTTATCCGACTTGTAAGTCATGTTGTTAGCTTGTATGTTAACAGTTGAAATACTTACCAAGCAACTAGCGGGCCGGATTCAAACACTGGGTGGGCCGCATGCAAACAACCATTCACACTCACATTCATACCGATAGACAATTTGGAGTCGCTAATTAACCTAGCATGTTTTTGGAATGTGGGGGAAAACCCGGAGAAAACCCACGCATGCATGGAGAGAACATGCAAACTCCACACAGAGATGGCCGAGGGTGGAATTGAACCCTGGTCTCCTAGCTGTGAGGTCTACGCGCTAACCACTCAACCGCCATGCAGCCCACCACATCAAATTATCAAATTACAAAAATGTAATTTTACAGATTTTTTTCACACACTAACCACTCAACCACCATGCAGCCCACCACATCAAATTACAAAATTGAATTTTACAGATTTTTTATTTACTGTTTTTTTTTTTTTTATTCGACTTGTAAGTCATGTTGTTAGCTTGTATGTTAACAGTTGAAATACTTACCAAGCAACTAGCGGGCCGGATTCAAACACTGGGTGGGCCGCATGCAAACAACCATTCACACTCACATTCATACCGATAGACAATTTGGAGTCGCTAATTAACCTAGCATGTTTTTGGAATGTAATGGTAATGGTTTTATTTCATTTTAACATGCATCAGATTGAAATTCATCACATAATCAGTTCACAGTTCCACATGTCCAAAAAGGAGTAGGAAGAAGCAAAGCTTATTAAATCCTAACCCTTCCATCTCGGGTACCGGGTACTCCGGTTTCCTCCCACATTCCAAAAACATGCTAGGTTAATTGGCGACTCCAAATTGTGCATAGGTATGAATGTGAGTGTGAATGGTTGTTTGTCTATATGTGCCCTGTGATTGGCTGGCAACCAGTCCAGGGTGTACCCCGCCTTTTGCCCGAAGACAGCTGGGATAGGCTCCAGCACTGCAGTACAAAATGAATGAACAAATGAAGACGTCATACATCCCAGTGTGTCATTCCTCCATCCTAGTAAAAACACCTATCAATTCCCAATTGTTTCCCCGTATTTAGCCTCTTCTTTGTCTGCGTTTCTGTCACATGTGATATAGGCCGCCCACCCCTGTCACCCCCCCTTTTATGGTGACACTCGAGGTGACGGTCTGCGAGCTTCCAGGAAACCAGTCTTGTGTTTTGGCATGTTGCTGTCAGTCAGGTCGGGATGCATGTTGACAGATGTTAGTCCGTTGACCCCTCAGCTGTGCTGCTCTCATAAAAGGGTCTGATCCAGGGGTTGGGCGCTTAGCCACTGGACTGCGACCTCAGCGGCCTTGCCTGTGTGTGTGAGTGTATCTACTCCATCCTGAAGCAGGATATGGGGCACTAAGACCCTGATATACCCTATCACAACTAGGAAGCTCAACTGCTGTGCGATACACACAGTAATACGCAGTCAGTGTGTGTGTGTGTGTGTGTGTGTGTGTGCACATCGGAAATACTTGTGCATATTTTCTGTGTTTGTGTCAGTGTGTGTGTGTGGTGTTTTTGTTCTTTTTCTCACTGCTCATGACATGTTGATATTACAGCATCCTGTGGTTAGTTTGAAGCTGTCAGGGAGCCTCTGACTGGTCAGCCACATATCACATGACCACATGAATGTATTTTTTTTTTGGGGAGGATTTACCTTGAGAGATCAGAAAGTGAGCAGTTCATCAATATACAAAAGGACTCCAATTATGCCGCTATGATCTGTTCGCATGGAAAAAGCCGAGTGTTTGAGCTTGAAAGTGTGTGCGTGTGGTCAGTAGTTACCTGCCATCAACAGTCCACACAGTAGAACATCACATCAAAGAAAGGACAATTGCAGCGTTGAAGTGGGAGAGAAAAAAAAAAAAAAAAAAAAAACCTCAAGAAAGGAGGAATGTGCAGATGCTTTCAAATGTCCATGTGTGAAGCCACAAGCGTAGCTCTGGGGGGAACCAATGAGAATCCAGTGGTAATTTTCTAATGCCTGTGTAATGAGAGGCATATTACAACTCCAGGAGGTCCAAGCAAACTTTAAAGAACCAGGAGCTGTCTTCAGAACTCTTTTGTAGCTCCGGGTCCTCAAGGGGGATGTCGGACATTTACACTATCCATGGCTCACTTCCTTTCTGCAGTAGTATGTTTGTCAGTGAGAGAGTGTGGCAGTGGGATCGAACAAATGACTGAATTGCACGCACTATTTTGAATTGTATTAATTTAAAACCAGATGCATATACACTTGATTCACATTGTTCAAAGTCAGATTATCTACAAGTCAATTGACACATGCCATCTATTAAAGTGACTCAGATTGACCCGACAGGCAGGATGAAGATGATTCAATTTGTCAGGACGATGTTGACCCTAAACATGCATTCATGGGAGAGACACCCCCAATCCTTTAATTTCAAAATAATTTCCAAATAAGGCCAAGTGAATGTAACTAAGCATGGCAGGTACGTACATCCACAGGGTGCTCAAATACTTACATATGCACGTGTGGCTTTGAATGAACCACTGAGAGAAATGTGAAGCCAGCACATGAACAGTTCTACTGTGGTGGTCCTCTTTCTTCTCTCTATAGTGTACCCCCCCCCCCCCATACACACACACACAGACACACCGGCTTGTGCACACACTCAAGCACATACACAGCAGACCTGCAGTTGGCACCTACCCCTCCTAACTTTATTACTCCAGAGCCTCAATACAAGGCATGTAATCGGGGGGAACATTATTAACTTAAGCTAAATGCATTCTTACACACACACATAGTATATAGTATGTGAGTGTACTGTATATACAGGTACGCAATGTACAATTCCAACCATCTGGGAGAAAAAATAATTTACAAAAAAAACAATAATGTACCTACTCCGGTTTCCTACCTAAAAAATTGTGTTTCCTTGAATGACAAAAGGAACACATGCATTGGCATCAGGTTGCAGAACACTGAAAAAAAAAACAGGAATGGTCGTAGTACACCAGCTACAGTCGTTCCCATCTTGACTTGAACCTGGAGGAAGCTTCTTGCAGCCATTAGCTGCTCTGGTTCTACCATATCTTACTTATTGTGTGGAAATATGGGGGTAATAACTATAAAAGCAATCTTCACTCGCTAAACGTACTGCAAAAAAGGTCAGTAAGGATAATTCATAATGCCGCCTACAGAGAACATACTAACTCCTTATTTCTGAAATACTTAAACTTGCTGATATAGTTCATCTTCAAACAGCTAAAATAATGCATAAGGCTAAAAAATAACCAATTACCTAAAAATGTAATCCAATACTTCTCTACAAGAGAGGAGAAATATGATCTCAGGGAAGAACTACATTTGAAACACTTATATGCTAGGACTACGTTAAAAAGCCATAGCATTTCAGTATGTGGAATCAAACTATGGAATGGATTGAGTAAGACCCTCAAACAATGCACAACGATGAGTTTCAATTCAAGAAACAATACAAGCAGTTGATGTTTGCTAAATACAAGGATGAAGAGTCTTGAACCAGTCATGATGTGCTATACATATCACTATATTGACACTTACTATGGTACACATTATGTCATTGGATGGTCATATCACCTTGTACTTCGGTACGTGACCAAAAAAAAACTATATTAGAAAGCAGGAAGTGAACAAATGTAACAGTTACTGATTGTAAAAGTACCAGATGGAGGGGTAGAATTTAATAAGCTTTGCTTCTTCCTACTCCTTTTGGACATGTGGAACTGTGAACTGATTATGTGATGCATTCAATTGTAATCTGATGCATGTTAAAATGAAATAAAACCATTACCATTATAAAAGAATGACAATACATGTATTAATTTTCAGTGAGCTCTAATATCCTAGCACCCATTACATTTTCTTCCAGTGGGACCCTTAGCAAAAGGGTTCTCCTTCCTAATCTACCCCGATGTCTAAATTCAAGACAGAGGAATATTGTGTTGCAAGCATCAACAGAGCCGGCCCTGAGAATAACATCACAGAGGCCACAGATATTCAAGGAATGAACCACAAGCTGTACACAGAAGTCAGCAGATGCCACAACACAAGACTCTGTATACAGCTTTATGCTTCCTGTATGGATACGGAGAACGTAACGCATAATGAAGAGCTACGGAACAAAGCAGGGTGATGGATTAATGGAATTAAGTCAACAGCGATCGATGATACATAAGTCTGAGATAGTGAGTTCGCATGATTCCATGAATCATCAACTTTATGAGTCTTCATATAAACTTTGGTGAATCTGTTCTAGGGCTTCAATGTAAACAAAGACGGTGTACACCCTTACGGAGAATAATAGCCTTATTGTGTGGTTGGATTATTAAATAAGGCAGGTACTCCAGTTCACAATTAGAATTCTGATTTTGCAGATTTACCTACACAAACAAAATAACATGGAAGCACAAACAATGAATTTTAATTTCCTGAGCAGCTTTTCGGTCAGTAAAAACTGAATCTCAATCCCACTTCCTGAAAAGAAAACTATCCAGTTAAATATGGACGTGGCCTAATTGTCTAAGTCTCCTCGGTATCTTCCCAATCATCCACACAGTCTGACTTTAAAGATAAATTGTAAGAAAAGCTTTAATAAACCAAGCCCTGTGATTTACTTTGGGTGGTGGCTGTCCTTGTTTTGAAAACTATTTCACATTGCATTCATCTCGACTTTCATGGTTATGGATGGTTTACCAGGACCAGGTGTTTTCCTGACCTCCAATCACTATCTGATCTTCTTACTGCAGAAAAAAAGGACTGAGAAAATACATTTGACATAAAAGTTCAATCCAGTTTGCAGTGAATTAAAATTTAATCTTAGGTGGTAACAACCTTGAGAAAACACAATATATGCTTTCTGTTAATATTAAGGCAATTTCCATGTAAATAAAAGTAAATTGTATTATGGAAAGCAGGAAGTGAACAAATGTAGAACAAATATAACAGTTGCTGATTGTAAAAGTACCAGATGGAGGGGTAGGATTTAATAAGCTTTGCTTCTTCCTACTCCTTTTGGACATGTGGAACTGTGAACTGATTATGTGATGCATTCAATTGCAATCTGATGCATGTTCAAATGAAATAAAACCATTACAAAAAATGAAAAAATTTGATGCGTTTTGGCCTTCTTTTCAAATAGGTTTTTGTAGGTAGGTTTTTGTCCTAAAAAACTGAACTTTTGGAATACCCCGCTTCAGTGTATGTATGCAGAAAGCAAACTCAAAGCTTTTGGCTTATTGCCGTAAAAATTATGTACTGTCATTTAAATCTAATATAATGTTGATGAATATAATAACATTGACGAACAAAGGCATCACTATGGCCTTTGTAGGACACTGCTGCTGCTGTCCTGCCCTCCAAAACTAAAACGGCTTCGACACTCCTGTCAATCACAGCGATTTTAATCACACCTCTTGCTGGTAGGACAACTTTTACAAGCCTTTCAAGACTGAGAAAATAGAATACATTCAGGAGGAAGAGAGATCCTAGAATGATAATACATTACGACTCTGAGCCAGCTAAAAACCAGATCAGCATCTTTGCCCCAAAAAAAGACTCATACAATTAGAGATGTGTAGTTGGTTTTACCCGCATATCTGTGTTAATGACAAACAAGCTTTTTTTTTTTTTTTTTTTTGACAAAAAGTAACAGTTACTAATAGCAAGATACAGACTAGCAAATTACAATCCTATAATTACAGTATTTATTACCAAAGCCGCTAAGACCTAAATAGATTTAGGACCTTTGATTCAAGATAGCTCGTGTGGCTGGGTAATCCCCACACACACACACACACACACACACACACACACACACACACACTACCTCTACAGTTCCGAGCTCTTTGCAGTAGTTCAGTGAGTTTACCAGGAACACTATACACAAATTGGTACTGCTGGCATCTACAATACTGTATAATAATAACACAAATGTAGCTTTCAATTGTCCATATGCCAATACAATGAGCTCTACCTTGAATTATAACAGATTGCAGCAATCATTACCTCTTATTAGCAGCCTTTGGGGGTTTTAAAATGACTCCCAAATCTATGTATATAAGTGCAGGTCCAGGATGTCACCGTGTGTGGCCTTAAAAAGTGGTCTTTCACAGCGGTGCAGCAGAACTGGCATACTTTTTGCTGGTGTAAACAAACTGGGAAATTGGGCACTTGGCAGCAGACTAAAGTGACGAAACAAGTGTGCACTGAGGCATCTAATGAATCATTTTCTGGGAACTCGGGCTTTTATGAGGAAAAGAAAGATGAGGAGTGAAGACATGGTGTGGGTGGCCGGCTAAGAGCTTACAAAAAGAATGGCATTTCATTAAAAATAAAAGAAATAAGAGTCGGCTACAGATGTTAAGACGGACAGTTGAGACAATCAGTCACCGTGCTTACCTCCATGTACAAACTACACACTAAGATGCAGAGATCCTACACTGTCTATTATCCCGTCAATGTGCAACAAGTACTAGTACTCATACAATATGTTAATAACAAGCTAGTAGTACAATATGATGACAATAGCCATGTTTACATGAGGAGTGTTTCCAGAATAGTAAATGGGGCATGCCCAGTAAAGCGTAAACACCAACATCACGTGATACCGACTTCCTCGAGTTTTTCTTTCACTTGTTGGAATAACTCCGTATTGCCAGTTTTTTGTTCGTCCAGTCTTGGAATTTAATTTGAATCAAAAACAAACTTTCCGCAGCAGTCCAGTGCCGATTGCTCGCCTCCATTTTTTTAAATCGAAGAACGTCTCGAGTTGAGTGTTACGTCACATGTCAGCATTCGCTGAAAGAACGCACCCGGGAACAGGAAAAGATAAAGTTCAATCTTGCTAATATTTTATAATTAAGCTCGACACATGTTTTATATAGATATGTATTTTCTTTTTTAATAAAACTGGACTTGTGAATGGCGTATAGAAGGGTTTAGATTCTGTTCCACAGATGGCGCGAATGCACACGAAATCTGCTTGCCAACCGCCAATAAACAACAGAAGAAGAAAAACACCACAAAGAAGAACGCAGTCTGACAACTTTCCGATTGAGCGGGTACAAGATACCTCAATCGGATTGGGGAAAGGAATATTCCACATCTGTGAATCCGATTATATATTCATTCGGATTGGCACGTTTCTTTCGGAATGAGGTGTATACAAAGGTTAGATTCTTTCCGGTTGAGCAAATAGTCCGAATGGAATTGGAATGTTTGGGTCCATGTAAACGTGGCTAATGTGATGGAACTATCAGTAATAGTCATAAAAGTATCATACATTATATCAAACACAAATATGGAAAGAGAAAAGCAAGCGGAAAAGGGGCATGACATTACTAGACTAGAAGTCTATTGATATAGTAACTCCATTTTGGCTTTGCTCTTTATTACTACTGACAACAGCAGCCTCCCCGTTACCACAGAAATGCAGACATGTGCATCAATCATAACAAAACAAAACAAAAAAAACACATTCTGCAACACTGCAGGATGCTGCCTTGGTCTCTCTCTCAGACAGACCATGAGGTAACGGGTTTGTGATACGTACGTGGTGGAATCTAGAGCTGTGTCATTTAGGAGTTGTCAGGAAGTGTGCAGGACAGTGTAAGACACAAATACACACACACACACACATATATATGCAGACACACTGAGGCAAGCGGTGTCTGCTTGTATCCATGGGAGGAAAAAACACTGCACATTCAGACATGGTACAGTAAACCTCGGATATATCGGATTCAATTGTTCCCACTGGTTTTGTCCGATATAAGCGAAATCCGTTATATGCGTATACCGGAAAATGGCCGTTTTACGCATATATTGGATTTTATCCGTTATAAAAAGGCACTGCCTTGACTATGTTTCCAATGTACCTGGACTGGGCAATGAAAAGAGACGTAAGGTAATGAGAATTTAACTTTATTGGACTCTGAGCATAACAAATTGTTAATTAAGCTAGGCCCTGTTACGCCCGTCAGGCCATCGTTATTTCCAATAGTGAGGTTAAGATCTCATTCACTGCTGTGCTAGTATTATTGACGTCACTCACTTTTATATTTGTCCTAAATCTGGAGCCAGGAGAAAGACACGATGCGGCCATCCGATATATGCGAGGGAAATTGGAACGGGACTGGAGATTTTGTCCGAAATAGGCAAAATCCGATATATGCAATGAATTTTTATTGGAAATGCATTACAGAAAAATTGGTTCTTTTTTATCTGTCCGTTGTGAGCGAATTTCCGATATATCCGAGGTTTACTGTACTTCAATTTGCATATAAACCACTCTGAAATTCACCTACTTCGGTACGAGGTACATTATTTAAAAAAATTAAAAATTAAAAAAAAAACCTTAACCTGAATTATGGAAAGCAGGAAGTGAACAAATGTAACAGTGACTGATTGTAAAAGTACCAGATGGAGGGGTAGGATTTAATAAGCTTTGCTTCTTCCTACTCCTTTTGGACATGTGGAACTGTGAACTGATTATGTGATGCATTCAATTGTAATCTGATGCATGTTCAAATGAAATAAAACCATTACGAAATCATGAGATGACAAGATTGGGTATATAAGTATGAAATTTACAATATATTGCAATCTACTGATTTAATTTGTACAGTTACACTCTTCTGCACTGTGTGTATGGCAAAGTGCCCCGCCTCTTCCTACTGAGACTTCATAACTTCTTTCATGCCATTGCTCTATAGAACAAACGTGCATTTTCACTGATTATGGTATTAGTGAATTAATTATCCTCCCAGGCTGAGTACCCACCTTCATCTGGTTAGATCTTGTGACGCTACTGATGATTACTGTCAGCGTTAAACATGGTGCACCGTTTTCTGATCACCATCGTACGAGCCAACAGGAATCCCTCATTTAGGTGTTCCGTGAGAAGATTTTAAAAATAATAATGACCAAAAAAATACATATAAGGGGGAAGTAAAAGATCAGTGTGACTTTAAGAAAAGGGTCCAAACCACAAGAAAGTCTGGGTTGAATGCATGCTGGACATTCCTCAGACCAGCACTCACGCACATAATTTTTCAAGAGAGGAAAATTATTTCAGCTGTGTAAATTGACAGCGGCCTTGTAGCTCAAGATGGAGAGGGAGAAAAAGGGGAAGCCTTGAGCTCTGTGTAATAATTCCTGCTTAGCGGAGAAGCCACCGGGGACCTCCCTCTTTTATGAAAACAAAATTCAGTATCACATGGTCACATGAAACCGTTAATTGCTACCAAATGAATCGAGTGCCTGATACCAGTTTAGCTATGCCGTCTTACAGGCACAGGTTTATTTAGCTTTCTTTGAAGAGCTTGATATGCTGTATATGTACAAGTATACCGTATATATATACATACAGCATATAGCGCACTGAAAATGTTCAGGCTGAAATGGAAACTGGAAAGGAGTTAGTGAACCTCATCTCGATACTTTACAGTTTTCACTGGCGTCTTGTCTCCCGGGGTGGTATTGCACTCGAACCCTGTGTTTGACATTCTAAGTCGTTTCATGTACAGGAGACAATAGCCACGTTTACATGAGGAGTTTTTCTCTTTCCGAATGACCTTTCCGAAAGCAATGGTATACATGGAAAGGAATATTCCAATCGCGTGTCTACATGCGTCGCTATAATCACCCAAAATAGTCAATGGGGCATACGCAGTAAAGCGTAAACACCAACATCGAGTTTTTCTTTCACTTGTTGGAATAACTCCGTATTGCCAGTTTTTCGTTTGTCCAGTCTTGAAATTTAGTTTGAATCAAAAACAAACATTCCGCAGCAGTCCAGTGCCGATTGCTCGCCTCCATTTTTTAAAAAATCGAAGAACGTCTCGAGCTGCGTGTTATGTCATATCTCAGCATTTGCTGAAAGAACGCACCCAGGAACAGGAAAAGATAAAATTCAATCTTGCTAATATTTTATAATTAAGCTCAGCACATGTTTTATATAGATATATATATTTTCTTTTTTAATAAAACTGGACTTGTGAATGGCGTATAGAAGGGTTTAGATTCTGTTCCACGAAAGCTGCTTGCCAACCGCCAATAAACAACAGAAGAAGAAAAACACCACAAAGAAGAACGCAGTCTGACAACTTTCCGTTTGAGCGGGTACAAGATACCTCAATCGGATTGGGAAAAGGAATATTCCACCCCTGTGAATCCGATTATATATTAATTTGAATCGGCACTTTTCTTTCGGAGGTGTATACAAAGGTTAGATTCTTTCTGTTTGAGCAAATAACCCAAATGGAATTGGAATATTTGGGTCAATGTATACGTGGTTATTAACACCATAGCTGCTTGGATTGGTCATGGGAGTTACAATCAATGGACGTGATTAGAGATTTGCATCACACAGAATTACAGCAAAATAGCAACTAAGTTTGCAGTCATTTGTAAACAAGTATATTTGAATTGAGGGTCAAACGTGACCAGAGAAGTAGATGAGGAAGTTAATGTTGCCTAAGGACAAAAAAAATATCCACACAAAAACTTTATATGACTTGGGTTCAACTCAGAATGGGAAGTGGTGACTCTAAACATGGTTTGTTTACACACATGCACATGTCTGCTGGTGGTGTCGGTAACGGCGAGTGCATATATGAATCTTGAATATGTCAGACATGTGGTAATATGTATTGCATATGTCCATAATTTAACGAATGTTATGTGCACTTTACAGAGTATATGATATATATGTGTACTGTATGTGAATGTTAAAGGCTTCAAGAAAAATAATGAGTTAGGGTGGAGCCTATCTCTTTCTTTGACCAGATGTGGTACGACAGCCGCAGAGCCTCAAACTACCATAGGCAGATATTTTCTGAGTGAAATAGCATGGCTGTTTTGGGGAAGCAAACTATTTTTTTTTTCGACAGGTTATTTTTATGTTTACAAGAGCATCAGTCATTATCTGACAAGATAACAACATGGTCAACACATTTCTGTGCAAGCAAAGTATACGGTGAACCAAGATTGACGATAAACAAACATGAAACATAGAGTTCACTTTCTGAAACTGACTTGGATAGAACTAAATGACAAGAGTCAGTAAATCAGAAGCAATGGTGCATTTATGGTCAGAGGTTTACATACATTAATCGTAGGGACGGATGTCATAAGACAGGGGTGGATAAACTTTTTGACTCGTGGGCCACGTTGAGTTAACAAAATTGTCCGGGGGTGCCAGAAAATATATTTAACACACACACTATTTTACGCTTATAAAGCGTATTTCTAAAATTCTGCATTGAATTAGTTGTCTAATTTTATCTGTAAAAGTGTTATACTATCAGCAATATGTTCTCATGTCCCTTTTTTTAGGAGCACTTTAAACATCAGACCACATCAAATTCATTCATTCATTTTCGACCGCTTGTCCTCACAAGAGGCTGCTGGAGCCTATCCCAGCTTTGGGCGAGAGGCGGGGTACACCCTGGACTGGTCGCCAGCCAATCACCGAGCACATATAGACAAACAACCATTCACACTCACATTCATACCTATGGACAATTTGGAGTCGCCAATTAACCTAGCATGTTTTTGGAATGTGGGAGAAAACCCGGAGAAAATCCACACATGCACGGGGAGAACATGCAAACTCCACACAGAGATGGCCGAGGGTGGAATTGAACCCTGGTCTCCTAGCTGTGAGGTCTACGCGCTAACCACTCAACCACCATGCAGCCCACCACATCAAATTACGAAAATTGAATTTTACAGATTTTTTAAAATGTTTTTTTTTTTTTTAATCCGACTTGTAAGTCATGTTGCCAGCTTGTATGTTAAAAGTTGAAATACTTACAAAGAAACTGGCGGGCGGGATTCAAACACTTGGTGGGCCGCATGCGGCCCCCGGACCGTAGTTTGCCCACCCCTATTTGAAATTCGTGTAAGTGGCGCTGAAGGTTCCGGAATGTATCTTAACTTCAAAAGGCCAAGCTCTATACATTTTTTTCGATACTGATCATGAGTGACTGCAACTCAGTTTCTATTGGCAGAATGAAAAATGTCTACTTCACTGAGCAACTGACAGTCAATTTACGATCAAATCACATCATAGACAGCACTGAAGCTTAAAAGGAGTAGGCTGAAACAAGAGGCTTACAGTATCTACTCCTTCTCCATGTTGCCATCGACGTTCACGACACAACAGATACTGTATGTTCATTTCCTCCTTTCAAAGCTAAGGTGTAGTATTAATTACAATGGTACAGTAGCAAACATCCGGCATTGTGCCATTGGTGTACCATCACATTACTTCATTTTTTTTTTCCATTTCAGAATAATGTCCCGTATCAATGCATGTCCTCCTCTCTGTGTTTTCGGTTGTCAGGCATACCCCTTGGCCAGGTGGCCAGGACCACCTCCAACCGCCTGCTACATGCATTCTGCCCTTTCAGGACATTCCCGCTGGTTGAAGCAAGTGTTGTCCTCCTTCCTTTTTTCCCCTCTCCACATTACATCGTGCGTCAGCACACATCTCACTTGCAGCTGCACAATGCATTAGGCATCACTTTTATCCCTCCCTCATTACATATGTTTGCCAGCGCCATATCTGCCCATTCAAACAAATGCTTTTCTCACAGACACAATGTGAGGCGATGGTTTCCAGGCAGCTATGACACAATCCAGATCCTCCGCACGGCCTATAGCAGGGAAACATGTTTTGTGCCGAGATATTCCCCTTAGAAGTTTAGATTTTCCTAGCCGAGCAGCTTTGAACCATATGAGTCTTTTGTTTTAGCTGGCAGACGTGTTTACCCTAAAGATGTCATTGCTGATGCAGCTTAACTGTTAAGTGGGAAAGACTCATGACACCAAATATGTATTATCCTATGCAGTTTCAAATCTGTTGCATAAACAAAATACTTCAATTGACCAACCAGAATTTGGATAATTTGCTGGACTTTGATGATCGTAGTCCATATCACAATCATATAGCACAACACTTTGATTGAATATTGAACTAATCCATACCCAAAAGTGGAGGACTCAACAATATTAAACTGTGCATTAAATAGCAGAATCAAAAACATTGCTTTTTTTGTTTGTTTTTTTGCATTGACACACAATGAAATGCTGACTTTTCATATTTCATAACCAGGCACATAATTGACTTCGAAAAATTTCAATTGATCTTACTGGTAGAGGTCTTTGCGTAGCACTGTGCGAGTAAGAGTGTTATCAGCCTGAGGAGCCATGCTGACGGAACCCAACTTCAGTACCAACGTGTCTTCTTTGCTTGCATGCAGATCATCTTACACACAAATAACAGTGGTTGATTCTTGCGGTATTACAACTTATACAACTTAAATAGATATGATTGACAGAGCAGTTTTACCTGTTCTGTCTGGTGCCCCTGGACAGAAGACCCTGATCAAGCTGGTGTTGATGTAAATGAGAGGCAAACACCGAGACGTCAGTGTGTGGCTTCTCATAGGCTGACCTGCCGACTTCCCACGGTCTTTGTAGCGCCTTGGTACTGTTGTCTGAAAAAACAGTTCAAATTGAGTTTTTGTCAACAGAATTTGAATGGCACCTTGATAATGAATCACATAATCCTTACCTGAAATATTCCAGCTATGGTGGTTAATAAAGGACATGAGAGGACAACATCAAAGGGCTGGGCTGTCAGAAGGATTTCTCTCAGGTACTGAGGTGAACCGTCTGCGAGTGGATCAGCAGTAACCCGCTGACTGGTCGAGGTCGCGTTGCTGCGTGTTGGCCGTTCAGGCCGTGTGGTGAGTTTATGACGAACGTTTTTCGTGACTGCCTGTGTGTAGGTAATGGACAAAAATCCATGCTGCTGGTGAGAGCCTTCCAACACCTTGGCTGCTGTCTGGCCGGTGATGAGAAAGGAAAATAATTATTACCGTGACAGGTGTCTAAGGAAAAATACATGAACTAAAACCAACAACAACAAAAAGTACATAGTGTTAAATGGCTATGATGTGTAACTTACTTACTGTTCAAAATTAATTCTTACAGAAATGCTGAGCATTAAGTTGTTGGATTGGGCAACCTTAACCTTGCCAGGCTACTGATACCCCCCCAAAAAAGCTGATTATGATTAAGTCTGATTAAGATCAGCAAACAAACAAAAGTCTGGCTAGGTCATTTCAAAGACCTATTAATGACGACAGCGCTAAAAGATGAATATATACACGACCGCTCAAAAGTTTGGGATCACTTGCAAATTTCTTTGTTTTCCAAAGAAAAACACATTTTCATGCATTTCAGAAAAAAAAAATCTATTTCACAAACAAAGTTAATCGGATCATTTTCAAAGAATAATGTACATTTTTGCATAGAGGCCTACTATCAACAACTGTCAGTCCTCTGCATCAATCTCCTGGTATGGCAGCTAATCCAAGATAATCATTTTATAAAGATAATAGATCATTAGAAAACCCATCGAAAAATCAAAAAATTAAAATTAAAATATCTTACCATGCTTTTAACTACTCCCTTCAGAGAGCAGCAAAAACTGGGTCTAACAAGGACAGAAAAACGATGCACAGGTTGTCACCTGGCAGCTACACTAAGTAGTACTCGTCAAACACCAGTGTCAGTATCAACAGTGAAGCGGCGACTTCAGGATGCTGGACTTTATGGCAGGATTGCAATTTCCAAGTGATCCCAAACTTTTGAGCGGTAGTGTAAATATATTTCTTACAAATCTTACAGTTGTGACAGGGCTAAAAAAAAAAAAATTCTAAGAGACTCTGGAATAGTCTTCCAAAACATTCAGTTAAAGTGGACTGAGCATCCGTGAAACCACTCATAAATCACTGTGTAATTGAAAAACAGCTTGAAGCATACAATTATGTGCCCCTTGGGAAAAAGGTCCTGCAATAATTGAAGCCAACTCTCAGGTTGTAAGTACATTCCTCAGAGCGTCACATCATCTTGAGAGTTACATCCCTTTTTGGACTGGCTTTATTATAAGTGTTATAATTCATAACAGGTACAGATTTACAGTAAACATGTTTGCCAAAATGTATCTCTGAGCAATGCACACAACCTTTTTCAGCCACTACTGATGGGGGGGTATAGCAGAGGCAGCTCCACAGAAGAAGAGACATATTCTTACAGGAGGGAAAAGGCCAGAGATGTGGCTGAAAGAATCTTGCTTGCTGACTGGTCGAACCAACACAGTGCGTCTGTTCAGCTTGTCAGTGCAAGAGAGGACCACTCCTCCACAGCTGCTTCCAACACCCTCCTCCATACTGGAGGTGAGGAAAGAGACAATAGGTGCACAAAAGGGATAGAGACAGCAGATGCAGGAAACATAAGTGCGTGTTTCCAGAATGAAAAGCAGTAAATAAAAAATAAAAAAAAATCACAGACGTGATGGCGGCAACAATGAAGTTCATTAGATTCAAGTGGATCCTTAGATAATTGGGGAGGGAAAGCAAAGAGTTAATCAGTCCAACCAAAGGAAGCAGCGCCAGCATGAATCACCTCAAATATTGTGCAATGGTCTTATACGATCGATATGACAATAGTTCATATGTATTGCTGATGATATATTATTGATATTGAGCATTATCACATACTACAGTATTAATAGAAACCGCCCATGAGTGATACGGGAAAAGGCCGAAATGATACTGTGTCAAAGCCCAGGGTAGTACTACTGATAAAATATAAAGTTTAACCATGTCCGGTATCAGCCCCTGTAGCTGTCCAGTCAGAGCGCGCTGCTCTGGTATCGTGCCCGTGAAACAACCAATCAGAGAACAGCGCACGAGTGCTTAGTGCCTAGTGCTTCTCCAGTCACCAAAAAAACCCAAACTTGATTAATGGAACTTTAATTGTCGGACATTTATAAGATAAGACTGTTTAGATATACAGTAAACCTCGGATATATCGGATTCAATTGTTCCCACTGGTTTTGTCCGATATAAGCGAAATCCATTTTACATATACCGGATATAAATCCGATATATGCGTAAATCGGATTTTATCCGTTATAAAAAGGCACTTCCTTGACTATGTTTCCAATGTACCTGGACTGGGCAATGAAAAGAGACGTAAGGTAATGAGAATTTAACTTTATTGGACTCTGAGCATAACAAATTGTTAATTAAGCTAGGCCCTGTTACGCCCGTCAGGCCTACGTTATTTCCAATAGTGAGGTTAAGATCTCATTCACTGCTGTGCTAGTATTATTGACGTCACTCACTTTTATATTTGTCCTAAATCTGGAGCCAGGAGAAAGACACAATGCGGCCATCCGATATATGCGAGGGAAATTGGAACGGGACTGGAGATTTTGTCCGAAATAGGCAAAATCCGTTATAAAAAATCCGATATATGCAATGAATTTTTATTGGAAATGCATTACAGAAAAATTGGTTCTTTTTTATCTGTCCGTTGTGAGCAAATTTCCGATATATCCGAGTCTGATATATCCGAGGTTTACTGTAATACATGTAATAAACTGAACATTTTCTGGAAACAAAATGGTCTTTTGATTAAATAGTACGTGATAATAAGCTCATGATTAAATAGTATTTGATAATAAGATCATCACATGATTTGTCTGGTATCAGGCCCCCGCGTGTCAGTATCAGCCCTCGACCGAAGGCATGATACCTGGCCTGATACCAGACAAACCATGTGATAACCTATAATTAGAGACCAGTATAAGAACATCTCCCAGTGTAAGAGTGAATCAACAAGAAGATGGAAGACGATGCCACCAGATTTCAGGAATTTGATTATGAAGCTATTTCAAACCACTGGAGAGACAGGGAGATGCGATAGCTTATTTCTTGTCAGACTGTTCTGACTTGATCCAATTTGTTAGGGTGTATCTCAACAAAATATGTCTGAACACCCTGAGTCACTGCCAGATTTTTTTTTTTTTTTTTTTCCTGTCTGTCCAGCATTTGGAGATATATAGACCCCCATCTTTAAAGAAGTATAAGGAGGCCGAATGCTGGCTTGCTGTGGGACAGGCAGAGGCCTCACCACGGCTGTATCTTTGCAGTTCAGAAGGAGTCCTTCATAAAGTCCCGAGTGCCAGCCTTGACCTGGCCTGGAGACAAACACAAGGCCATGTTTAAATAGGCATCGAGGATTATTATTATTCTACGGCGACACAGTCTGCTCATGTCTCTAATGACATCATTTAGAAACTAGCTTTGGGATCCGTAAACCACTGGCTGGTCCTCAAGCAGTATGGGCTGTTTATACAATGTATATACAATGTATAATTGCACGTAGGATAGAATTTTGTAAACAATTCTTCAAAGAATTAAAAGAGACAGTATTTGAATTGGAAATCTAAAGATAAAGAACATGAAACCCAAATATACATTCTGGCATTGGAATCAAATTATTGCGGTAAACAGAAACACAGCATCTGTAAAAAAAAAAAAAAAAAATCATGATAAGATTAAATAATTAGTTTCTATTTGGGTTCAGCTGTCGGAATTCTTCTATACGGACCACACGGTCTGATTTTGACTCCGGTCTGTAGGGAATTGGCTCGGGTACCAGATGATTGGAGGCTGGAGACATATTGGAAGATATGGAAATAATATCAAAACCATCTGGATTATTTCTCTCACGTCTATGTCACTATGGGGACTACCTGCTTCTAATGTCAGTGAGTTTGACGAATACACATCGATTCCTAAGGAATTTCTCCTCAATAGAACATCTCATCTGTCTTCAAATAATTTGTTGAGCAGCTGGAAGAAATCAGCCATAACTTTGTCAGTCAATCTCCTTTTGGTGTATCTGTATTTCAGAAAGGAACATTAAGTTGATATATTTATGCCACATCATTGCCTTTCTGTTCATGATTGTGGCATTTTGTTCTTGTCGTTTTGTATGAGTGAACATTGATTGAAGTATTGATGTCTCTGGAAATTCCTACGTTTTTTTTTTTGTACATAGCATTAGTGTGCATGTCACTTTAAAGGGTCCCTGACATGATTCGTCAACTTTGCTTACAACATGTATGCTATATATTGCAAATATGTTGCTATATATATGCTATTCATATTTGATGTCATCTATTTATTCTTCACATTATTATTTATTATTATACAGGAGCCAGGCAACATTTCAATGGCAATTTCACAGCTGTGTTATTGTGCAATGACAATAAAGAAAGTCTATCTATCTATCTATATTGTTTGTAAAATTGATTTTCGAAAGTAAATGGTATATTTTCAAATACTATACTTATAGTTCATGACACCAGCCATTATGAACGAGCTTGCAGCTCAGCCTCATTTCTGGAAGTGACATCATCAAGGTAAAACACCTCTAAGGCAGCTAAGGCAGAGTAAACAAACACTTCTCGGAGTATATCATCAACTGGTTTCAGTATATTTTCCATCAAAATAGTAGTCATGCCAAAATGTTGCGTTGCTGCTGGATGTTCACAGTATCCGTAAGTCTGTAATATTCACTATAACCACTGTAAAACGATCTGTTTTGCACATTGCCATGAACTGTAGAGAGCAGGCTCATCATGGCTGGTGCCATGAAATATAAATGTAATTTTTTACAAATTTACCGTTCGCTTTCAAAAATCGAACAATGCCAAATCCAGCCTGGGCTCCAATTCCATTTGGCCTGCAGAACGCTTTAGAAAATAGCATTGAGGTGGCCTGCCTGATGTTATTGCCTGTATTGAAATCATCAGGCATCTCTGAGTAAGCTTCCAGTATCGTTTGGACATCTCATTGCCAGGATGAGTGTCCTGGTTTTCGGTAATCAAAACATGGTCACCCTTTAACATTTCTTTTATTTTCCCTTAAATTCCTATTCTCTGCCTCATTATGGGAAGATTCCCAAACCTACACCAACCTTTTGCTATATCACGAGGGAGCTCTTTATCATCCTCAGTACCTTCTCCACTCCCTTGTTGTTCTCAATGTTTGATAAAAATCTAAGTGTCAGTGATATATGTACCTTTGACACTAGCATGACCTAACTGCATTTTTTTCCCCCAGCAGTGAGACATCAAGAGTCAGATGAAACATTTTTTGTCGAGGTTAAATCATTTCTATTTTAAATTTTATGTATTTATTATACAGATTATAAAAAAATATATTGCTTTAAATACCACACAGAATCAGACCATACAAATAGAGACATGCATCTCTGCAACAATTTCATCCAACTGGGGTTTGTGCAGAAATATCAAACTGTTGGTCAGTTTAAATTGCTCTAATAAATGTACATTAAATGTATTCATTATCTTATTGGGAAACTTATTAAATGATCAAGATTGACCCAGTCTTTGTGGCAATTATGCACACTCCTGTAGAGATAGGAAAATGTATGTACTAATTCCAAAGTCAAATGCCCACAGTAAAGGCCAGGGAGGTCTTCAAGAATCCCATGTTCAGGTTCAAGACCAAGCCAATCGCCCTCCGACCAGTAACTCAAGACTATAACTTACGCCTTGGAAACAAGCGAAGGTAATTTCAAAATCTGGCAAATAAAAAAAATCCTTTTCTGTTATCATTTCTGTGGTTCAAGCAATCATTGCCAATGACAGGGTTCCATGTGGACTCAAGGCAAGGAGGTTCCATCCCCACTTCACTGTCTGGCTCGATGAGAGAAAGAGGCACTTAAAGCCAAGAACATATTTACACAGGCATGTAAGCACAGAGAGCTGGAAACACACACAAACACATTATGGGCTTCGGGATCCAAGAAGCTTGGTTCGTTATCTTCTCAGAATGAGGTGGAGGGAATTGCCTCCTGCTAAGTGGACCTCAGGCACGTACACAAAAAAAAAAAAAATAAGACTGCAAAAAAAAAAAACATACATACATTCATACAGAAAAACAACAGTAAATACAGCAACTGTCATTCAGTCGTAGTATTTCAAATGGAAGTTGCAGGATTTCTATATACTAGGATGTCTTGGAACGGTGCCCAGCAGTTTTCCTCCAATGTGTTAATGTTTCTATGAATCAATTCAGACACCACAGGCGCAAATAAAATGACGGATGGACTAAGTGAACTTCTCTGCTCTGTGAGTCAGACTTGGGCCAGCCCAAAGAAGAGTCAAATCGTCCATCCAGGTTTTTTTTTTTTTTTTTTTTGGTCTATAGCTGTCTGGAAAGAAGATGACGCTGGGGTGATAATCACAAAAATCCCCCTTATGGAGGTGAATGGTAACTCGAAATTGTTGTTGGCGGTAAAGTGTTTGTGTGAGAGAGTGTGTTGTGATTTATGACTTGGGTGTTAAGTGGTGATTGTTGCTTTTCCCCCATGGATATGCTCACACATAAATGATGGACGTATTGATAAAGTATATGAGCACAACAGATAGACAAATACTCCACCTGTGTCTGTAGTGGTCAATGTTGAAACTGACGACTTTACATTTGATCTTCGTGTAGACATCCTGGATATCGACTGAGGCGCTCAGGTCCTCCAGTTCACTGACCATGCAGATTTCTGTTGAAAAAGAAGAAACATGCTTGGAAGTATGGAAGTATGACCTGCAAATTGGCTGCACATTAATCCTGAGACTGGAACACTGTTAATGATGGGAGGGGCTCGTTATTGTGTCACACTTTTATGTAATAAATTACTCAATTATAAAACCTCAGCTTGCCAAAATGAGGATTGTGCATGTCACAAAATACTAATTGCTCACAAAATATGTATTTATATACAGTAAATGGATACCGTATGCATTCCTCACTGCACCTTGTGTGAAAATTCAACTACACACCGCCGGGGAAAATATGTTTCATTCGCTACAAACCGATTACGTGAACTGATTATGAAGCAAGCCTGGGAGCTTAGCTGATCGTTGTCATTGTTTCCACTGAAAAAGTCCCACAGTCACAGATGTGGTGATTTGGAGAAACAGTGGTTCTTAATGGCTTCTTAACATTGGAAAAACAAGGCTAGTCAGCTTTATTGAGGATACTGTGTGGAAAAAAAAACAAAAAAACATCCAAAGTTAGTAGTCAGCGCATTCCCAACAGAAGTAATTAAAGGATACCTTTCATAAAAAAAACAGGTCGATATCTTGGCTGTTTATTAAATTAAATTAACAAGCAATTGTTCGAACGGATTTGATCGGTTCACATCGGTATCAGTGTTTATATTGATGATGCTATCCACACAATATGTTTGCTAACTCAGTATGAACACACATATTATTTCCCAGTTTCACACTTTGAATGTAAATTTAAAAATATGGGTAAATAAAGTGCTGGACAATATTGGTATATTAGTATGAAAGCCAATACTGAGGCATGGCATTGTTGTCCCCACGTGGTGTGTTTTTTTTTTTTTGGAGTGAATGCCTCTCAGTAAGGTGAAAAAATGCAATTTTCAAAATTTAATAGATTGTTCATTTTGAGATCTGGTGGGAAGATGTGCAATATTACAAACACGCACTCAAACGTAAATTAAGCCTTTCATCGCCACAATAAATTTGAACGGGACACGGCACAGTTCCATTAATCTTCTTTCTCCGCAGCTGCTAACCTCCTCTTGGCCTTCAACAGTTCAATTTTAAGACATCAATCTTTATTCAGTGTATTCATCGCAGTGAACTGACTTACACCCACCGTGTGCGTGCTCACAAAGTCAGAAATGGTTGCGGAGGGCACACGCATCACACATCATATGTAGCCCAACGCAGCCCCGCACACAACCAAAGTTCCTCCTGCGCTAAAAGTGCTACATAGTGTATGCATGCTCCCAAATCCGTACTGAGGATTTGGGAGAAATTTTTGGACGAAAAAATACTAATCATGCAAAACCCGATACATGCAAAAATTGACTTTAATACAAAATGACATAAACTACCGCTCAAAAGTTTGGGATCACTTGCAAATTTCTTTGTTTTCCAAAGAAAAACTCATTTTCATGCATTTCACAAACAATTAAATTGAATCATATGATTTTCAGGGCGGCGCGGCGGTCTAGTGGTTAGCGCGCAGACCTCACAGCTAGGAGACCAGGGTTCAATTAGGAGACCTCGGCCATCTCTGTGTGGAGTTTCCATGTTCTCCCCGTGCATGTGTGGGTTTTCTCCGGGTACTCCGGTTTCCTCCCACATTCCAAAAACATGCTAGGTTAATTGGCCACTCCAAATTGTCCATAGGTATGAATGTGAGTGTGAATGGTTGTTTGTCTATATGTGCCCTGTGATTGGCTGGCAGGGTGTACCCCGCCTCTCGCCCGAAGACAGCTGGGATAGGCTCCAGCACCCCTCGTGAGGAAAAAAGCGGTAGAAAATGAATGAATGAATGATTTTCAAAGAACGATCTACATTTTTGTATAGAGGCCTACTATCAACAACTGTCAGTCCTCTGCATCAATCTCCTGGTATGGCTGCTAATCCAAGTTCATCATTTTATAAAGATAATAGATTATTAGAAAACCCATCTAAAAATCTAAACTAAAATCTCTTACCATGTTGTTAACTACTCCCTTCAGAGAGCAGCACAAACTGGGTCTAACAAGGACATAAAAACGATGCACAACTGTGCAAGAAGACAAATACCTGAGAGCGCCTCACAGGTCGTTACCTGGCAGCTGCACTAAACAGTACCAGTCAAACACCAGTGTCAGTATCAACAGTGAAGCGGCGACTTCAGGATGCTGGACTGGCAGGATTGCCAAGACTGGCCAAAAAAAATTTCCAAGTGATCCCAAACTTTTGAGCGGTAGCGTATTAATTTGAGAAACACATACCTGTCTTTTTTGTTGTTGGGTCAGGAGCAAACAGTTTCACAATAATCTTGGGTAACATCCACTGCATCCAAAGGCTGACCTTCCCACTAGTGCCACCGATGCTGCTAGTTTTCTGCTCCAGGGTCACTGTGTCGGCAAAGGGACCGTCATCACCTGCTGGTACCGAGTCACCCTGGGAAGAAGAGGAGGAGGGACAAGAAGTTTTATGGGTTTTTGTTTGAAAAATAATCAAGTAATTTAAGTAACATTCCAAAATGATCACAATTATGATTTGTATTTTGTGACCGCATATGATAAACATCCATATGCTTGTATTCCTATGTCAGACTAACACTATAGGGATGACTGCAATAGGAATAGTCTGTCCATGTCTTTCTTAAATCTGTAAATCTGTTTTTTCAAACATATTTGTTTGGTTGGAAAGTGATCGACCTGCAAATAAACATTGTGGTTTAAAGCTCTTAAAAATGCGTGATTTTTTTTTTTCCCCATAGCTTCTCCCATCGCTGCCTTGTAATGACAGATTATGTCATGGTTATTGAGCCTGGCTGTCGCTGGTGGCGAGGTTATCAACAATCTCAATTAGAAACGCCACAGCTGCTTGGATGATTACAGTGTCTTTAAGAGGATCCAGATGAGGAAACTATGTCCCCATTCCACTGTTGGGGAAGGATAAGAGCGCTACACTAATTTGCAAATTGAATTTAATTGCACTGTGTCTGACTACAAGGCTCTGTGATGATCCTATTATAAAAAAAAAATACCTAAAATATATGTATCTTGATTGTGCTGACTTAAAAACATATTGCCTAGTACAGTATACAGTACTTGTATGTATACAATATACAGTATATGAGGACCACAAGACACTGATGAGAAACATGTGGCCCATTAAATATATTTGCTTCTAAGCGGAAAAAGTCGAAGCACTTTCTCAAGAGTATAAAGATTTCAAACCAAATCTGATTAAAGACATATCAGCAAAGCTGTTGAAAAAAGCTTTTTAAAAAAAAAAACCCAAAAAGAAACCTCTGGAGGTAACGTGGTATCACTACAACATAAATGATACCAGTTATGATTCACTTCAAATGTTTTGCAACAGACCGATATGCTCAGGCCGAAGCAATCAATTACCTTATAACTGGCATTTGTTCCAATCAATTATCTAAAGTGTAATTATATGTTTCCATGCAATCAAACCAGGTCATTATGTGTCGGAGCGCCTCACAGTATGCAGTAACTGGCAAGAGAATAACGTGTGCCAAGTATTAATAGTACTCATTCAGTAAGATATTTTTATGTCAACTGCCATTTGGGGACTAATTGTTGAGTGAGTTAACATAATAGCCCTCTGTGTGTGTGTGTGTGTGTGTGTGTGTGTGTGATGAGTTTACTGCCCAAGTGGCCGCCGCAGAAAACGTAACCAAGAAAGATCAACCTAATAATAAATTTGAAAAAAACTAACTTTGGAATAATGTTACTTATTTACATTATGTAACAAAACTACCACTGCCCCCCCCGCATTTAGGGCCATAACGTGCTGATTGAAGGCGGGTTCTGACACATTCCTGACTTGCAAAAATACAAATATTCTATTTCCCCCCCCCCCCCCACATCTTTATAAGCCAAATTGTGAAGTATACAGTTTAATTTTGAGGTCGCCATGCTATAAACAGGCTGAGAATCCAGGTTTATTTTCTCTGCAGAGTTTGTCTTTGCTCATCAGAGGGTCCCAAACACTGTCGGACAACACCAGGCAGGGAAGACAGGCAGTGTGGGAGGAGGAAAAAATATGTTTAGGGGTAAATATGGGTGATTTAAAAAAATAAAAAAATAAAAAAAATAATTATTTTTTTGCTGATTTCACAGGCGTAATCTGTAGATAATGTTTGGTTTTAAACAAATTGTCAACCTCTAAATGCAACTTGCTACATCAAGGGGGCCTCCAGCTCCACACACCTCCACAAAACAAGTTGCTTTGATCATCAAATTTGGCTATTTCAAATATTTTGTAGCATTTTGGGAAAGGTGAGATGTTTCTGGCCCATTCTGCGAGTGTAGATGTGCTGTAAAATATCAGTAATCTATCCATTTATCTATTTTCTGTTGCTTATACTCGCTAGGGTCACGGGTATGCTGGAGCCTATCCCAGCTGTCTTTGGGCGAGAGGCGGGGTACACCCTGGACTGGTTGCCAGCCAGCCAATTAACCTAACACGCATGCATGTTGTTGGAATGTCGGAGAAAATCCACGCACAAGGAGAACATGCACACTTTCCAAATGGGGAATCGAACCAATGTCTCCCTGATCTCCTGACTGTGTGTCCACCGCGCAGCCGGTTTATCAATATTCAATTATTCATTTTCTGCCGCTTTTTCCTCACGGGGGTCGCGGGGGATGCTGGAGCCTATCCCAGCGGGGCGAGAGGCGGGGTACACCCTGGACTGGTTGCCAGCCAATCACAGGGCACATATAGACAAACAACCATTCACACTCACATTCATACCTATGGACAATTTGGAGCCGGCAATTAACCTAGCATGTTTTTGGGATGTGGGAGGAAACCGGAGTACCCGGAGAAAACCCACGCATGCACAGGGAGAACATGCAAACTCCACACAGAGATGCCCGAGGGTGGAATTGAACCCTGGTCTCCTAGCTGTGAGGTCTGCGCGCTAACCACTAGTATAATAATAATAATGTATAATATATCAATGTATAAATAGCATTTGTGTGTGAAATAACCTTGTCAATACAAAATTAAAAAATTTTTGTTATGTTCTAGTATGGTATAAAATGGACATTTCCCAAAGTTTCTATCTACGGGGGCGGGGTGTGACTCTGCGATGGTATGGATATAGTTAAAGAATAAGTACCAGGAAGGGGGTCAGGAGGTGTGCTTCTTGGGGAGAGAGTGCTGCCACAACTGCTGAGAATTATCAAAACAGCTCCCACATTCTTGCTCAATCATCAACCTCCCACAGGACCAAACACTTCTACCAATGTTTGTATTTAAGTAAACAGTGACAAGTGGGATTCTGTTATAGACACACCATACCATAAGTCCTTCACTGGCTAACCGTATCCTCGCCACTGAGTCCACAAATGACACAGTGATAAATGTTGATGGCTCTAAAATGAACGCAGACACAAAATGCACATTGCCATATGGTTTGAAACCTTTTTTTTTTTTTTTTTTCCTTCAATAGGTGCTCAAACCGACTCACATCATTGCCTCTCAGATGTCATTATGGTGTTTCTGTGATCCCAAAGGGCCACACGTTTCTAACAGGTTTGACGCGGTCATAGGGTATTCATTAAATCACTGGCTGGTTGCCACAGCTTAATAACACAAACACTCATCTAAACCATCATTAGCAGCTGGCCTTCCAGACTCTCACAAAAGTCACACCATACACACGTTTCTTTTTGTCTGGCAGTTATTCACATTTTTAATCCGCTTTATTGTTGAAGCTGTCTAATTAATTAATCACGATTAATCACCATTTGGAATATGTCAGAAATATTCATTTTTTTTTATTTTATTAAAAGAAAAATAAAGATGGGGCTGCACGGCGACCGAGGGGTCAGCACGCAGGCCTCACAGCTAGGAAACCCGAGTTCAATTCCACCCTCGGGCATCTCTGTGCGGAGTTTGCATGTTCTCCCCGTGCATGCGTGGGTTTTCTCCGGGTACTCCGGTTTCCTCCCACATTCCAAAAACATGCTAGGTTAATTGGCGAATCCAAATTGTCCATAGGTATGAATGTGAGTGTGAATGGTTGTTTGTCTATATGTGCCCTGTGATTGGCTGGCGACCAGTCTCGCCCGAAGACAGCTGGGATAGGCTCCAGCACCCCCACGACACTCCACTCGTGAGGATAAGCAGTAGAAAATGAATGAATGAGTGAGTGCAAAATTAAAATGCTGTTGTGATTTCGGAGTTTAACGTGTACTTGAATGCACCTTGAGAATAAAAAAAAAATTCTAAAGTTGATAAAAACTTCATGGGAAATTTCAGACATTTTGTTGAAAAAGAACTGTTTAGCACCCTCCTTTAATCCATGTAATCTTTTATGATCCTGCCTCTTAAAAAAATTGGAATCAAAAATAGTTAGGAACAGGAATTGACACGAGGAATCTGAATTAGAACTGGAATTATTCAAATTGAAACAATGCCCAGCCCTGGTCATAAAAGTAGTATGGCTGGCCATTATGTGCAGGTGTTAATTTGGATGTAATTAATTAAATTAATTAGTTGTAAAGATCTTAGGACTGCACACCTTTACTAAAGCCACGATTACTGAACCAGTTTTATGATGGTTGGTTTTAAACCTTGTAGCCAAATGAACACAACAAACCTCAGTAGGGGATCCGACATCTGCAGACGGACTATAGGTGCTGGTGTCTGGCAGGGCTGTACCAGCACTGCTGCGGACCGGAGACGATGGAGTGGCACCGGTAGCGGGTTCCGGGACATTGGTGGTCTGACGTAAAATGCCATGCCTTTGGAGACGAGCCCAAGTAGAAGTCCAGTTGAGCAGGAGCTCATACGAAAGCTGAATCTGGTCAGGAACCAAAACAAAAAGTAAGACAAATAGAACGTAAAAAAACATATAAAATATGAGTATAGTATATCAATCAAATAATTGGAACTAGAAACAGTTAATAAATCAAATTGACATGTTTTCCTGTACTATGATTCTCTCACGCCAGTTAATATATGTTTTATGTTTATTGAAGTTTTGGGACCTAAAGTGGACCGTGTCTACAAAGCTTAATACATGCATCGGCACATGCAGACCACTTCTGCAGTTGAGTGAATTAAAAGATAAATCTGCATGACACGCCACAAGTCTTAACATTTAAAAGCAGATTCAAATGTATTTTGGCCAAAGTCTGACTCAAACAGCTGCTTTAGGGAGTTCTCGTGTAGTTGAAGTCATTACCACTGATTTGGCTTGGCAGTTTGGTAGTTATGTGACACTAAATCTCGTTAAAGCTTGAAGAGAAGACAGAGTAAAAGGAATAGTAGCCAGTAATGGACCACAATACACCCTCCCCCCCCCCTCGGCTCTTGAACTTATCACTGATTGTTTTTTTTTTTTTTTTCGGACCCGGCATTGTGAGACTATTCTGTATTTATCTGTTAAATGTGCCATCATTTGTAAGACGCAGCATGCTGATACAATTTTTCTTTTTTTCATAACACAGTTCTGACAGGATTAGCCACAGAGGAAATTTGTTTTGTCTCATCAATTTCCCCTGAACTAAAAAAAAAAAAAACACCACAGTAAGGAAAAATTGGAGGCTTGGCATCAAAGTGTTCTCGGCAATAGATCATGTCTTCACTTGAGGCCCTAACTTTAAACAACAGCAAAGCCAAAAACATGAGTGGAAAACATGACAAGGGAAAAGCAGGGGTCGTGGTGCTTTCACTTATTCATGCATTCAGCAAAGATTTATTTAGAAAAGTGGAGAGCTCTAAAAAAGTAACGCTTTCGAAGCTAAGCTCTTGCTTTTAAAAGTAGCCCTTCCCGCGGCCCGAATGAGGGTCCTTTGAAAGCAGAAAGCACACGGATACGGAGCGCAAGTCATTACAAGTGCATGGCTTATTTCAAACATGTCTACAAACACCTACTAAGGAGAGAACAAACCGAGCGCAAGACCTGGAGAATATGCAGAGTAGAGAATAAAAGGCCTGGGAATGGTGGAGTGACAATGGTTCGGTCCGTGGTCAATGGGAAAAGTCTTGACATCAGACTATTTCTATCATGAAAATGTTAAAATTGCTTCTGTTCACATTTATATAATGTTTATTTCATTTGTTCCTCTTTACTCTAATAATCATAATAATAATCTATAGATCTGTCATCTTCTCTCTGACATTGTTATGATTCCACCCCTTTTCCTGGTAAAGGGAAGCAGGAAGCAGTTACTATGGTACCGATTATGTCATTGTATGGTCATATCACCTCATACTTCGGTACGTGACAAAAATAAAATAAAAATATATATATATTATAAATAATATTATAATACCATAATATAAATATTATAAATATTTTTGCCCATTAGGATTTTTTTTATCACCAATTATGACAGTTGCCATCCTTGAGTTAACACAACTCATAATAATAAAGTTTTGAGAGTAGTAGGTACATTTAAAAAAAACTATATTATGAAAGCAGGGCGGCACGGCGGTCTGGTGGTTAGCGCGCAGACCTCACAGCTAGGAGACCAGGGTTCAATTCCACCCTCGGGCATCTCTGTGTGGAGTTTGCATGTTCTCCCCGTGCATGCGTGGGTTTTCTCCGGGTACTCCGGTTTCCTCCCACATTCCAAAAACATGCTAGGTTAATTGGCCACTCCAAATTGTCCATAGGTATGAATGTGAGTGTGAATGGTTGTTTGTCTATATGTGCCCTGTGATTGGCTGGCGACCAGTCCAGGGTGTACCCCGCCTCTTGCCCGAAGACAGCTGGGATAGGCTCCAGCACCCCCGCGACCCTCGTGAGGAAAAGCGGTAGAAAATGAATGAATGAATGAATTATGAAAGCAGGAAGTGAACAAATGTAACAGTTACTGATTGTAAAAGTACCAGATGGAGGGGTAGGATTTAATAAGCTATCCAAATATTTCCATAAAGAGATGGAGAGATGAGAACCAATTAGCAAAATAAGAGAACAGATTTGTGGCGATGTTGTGAGAGGAAAAAAAAAAGATGAATCCTCAGTTTCATTGAATGAAAAATGTAATTAATGTAACTCCGTATTCACACCAGACACGTATAACGTATGTCACGTCTGCGTAGCGTTTTATGTGCGTAGATTGCAAAAGCTCAATTCACAGTAAAGTTGCTTTTTGTAGTATGACTGTTGCTTTTCATGGATATTTTTGAAGGTTAAATTGTATTTTGTGTAATTTAGAGAGCAATATTAGCGATATCTGTTGGGATATTTTTGCCCATTAGGATTTTTTTTAATCACTAATTATGATGGTTGCCATCCTTGAGTTATGACAACTCATAATAATAAAGTTTTGAGAGTAGTAGTTACATTTAAAAAAACTTAAACTATATTAGGAAAGCAGGAAGTGAACAAATGTCACAGTTACTGATTGTAAAAGTACCAGATGGAGGGGTAGGATTTAATAAGCTTTGCTTCTTCCTACTCCTTTTGGACATGTGGAACTGTGAACTGATTATGTGATGCATTCAATTGTAATCTGATGCATGTTCAAATGAAATAAAACCATTACCATTGCGGTCCAGCAACTACTGTCTGGCTCCAGGCAGGTGTGGCCACTCAAAGATGAGCCCACAGACAAATGCTTACATGAGCTCACAATACAGATGCCACATTTCATGAGTACGGAAAAGCTGAACACTTGGAGGGCCGCGTTCTCCAAAGACCTGTCATCTGCGGATCAAGAGGAGTGCTAGGCTGCGGTAGTACAACCTGGAAACTGAACAGAGGCTCTCGCAGTCATTCATAAAAACACACATGAAAGATGTGAGAGAGCACACGGTGCAGATGGTTAGTGCGCCTTTCTCTTTTTCCAAGCGCAATTTATCTCGATACATAACCAGTTGGACATTTTGGAGAGTGTGTGTGGTAGCGTAACATACACATGTAGAGATACACATGTGTTTTATTTGAGTACAGTGTTATATCTGAGATCAGGGCGCAAGCTTATCAGGGTTTGATTACCTGATGGAACCTATCCTGGTTAAAGATGCTTTTGGTAATGGTTTTATTTCATTTGAACATGCATCAGATTACAATTGAATGCATCACATAATCAGTTCACAGTTCCACATGTGGGCAGCACGGCGGTCGAGTGGTTCAATGCCCACCCTCGGCCATCTCTGTGAGGAGTTTGCATGTTCTCCCCGTGCATCCGGTTTCCTCCCACATTCCAAAAACATGCTAGGTTAATTGGCGACTCCAAATTGTCCATAGGTATGAATGTGAGTGTGAATGGTTGTTTGTCCATATGTGCCCTGTGATTGGCTGGCGACCAGTCCAGGGTGTACCCCGCCTCTCGCCTGAAGACAGCTGGGATAGACTCCAGCACCCCACGCAACCCTCGGGAATGAATGAGTTGAATGTCCAAGACACCACACCGTCCCCTCTGCCTTGATTGTGTGTGCCGAAATATCGGCGCCTATATTGGAGAGCAACCTGTTGACTATTTAGCTTGTTAGCTTTCCTCGTCACTAGTAAACATTGGTAATCAAAGAGACGGACAGCGTTACTGGACCTGGAACTAATTGTGTTACACTTGGGAGTGCTTCCAGCTTCCCAGCAAGCTTTGCGGCATTTGCTTTAAAAAAAAAAAGTTGCTAAAATGACATGTTTAACATAGTTATTTATTATTGTCCACTATTAGTAGTTGTCCTGTGTATGCGTTATTTACCTGTTAAGTTGCCATGTGTAGCGGTATTTCTTTTGTGACGCATATATGCAAACTTTTTGCACTGACACTGAAAGCAGCAATACAAATGGCAGCACTAATGTGAACAAAGACTAAGAAGTTCCTTTGTTCTCGAAGGGGGGGGGTTACTTTGGCAGCACTTCTTAAAGCGCTGCGGCATGGCTTGACTCATCATTATGAGGGGAGAAAAGAATGTAAAAGAGGAAAAGAGACTACAAAAGAAGAGAATTTTCACCGCATGTCATTACTAAATGCTAGTAATGACTCAGCATATTATCACAATAACCTATCAGCAGTGTCAAATACATAGTTGGTCTATTTGAAAGAAATTAAAAAAAAAAAAAAAAAAAAAAGATAATTTCCCAGAGCCACTCTTCAAATATCTGGGAAGGTTTTCACCTACTAACGGGACTGCAGACTTTCATTTGTTTCTGGTACCAATTTTCCTCATGATCACCCAGGCACGGTCTGAGAAGTTAAATTGTGTGACCATTCCAAAAGGGCTGCCCCAATAAAGTGTTTACAGAGAACCTAATTTAATGCAGCTAATTCAATTGAGAAAAAAACTAAACATGTGCAATGGTACATTTAGATGCTGCTATAGCCCTGAAACAACATAGAAACAAGGCGGTAGAATAAAGTACACTATTTTAAGACTATATTCAACAATGTGGATGAGTCAAACAAACCAAAACATTTTGGTTCAAGACAAATGAGGCAACACGTTTTTGTTTTCACTGTCATGTCATGGCCAATCACAAGGTAACGGCAGTTTATTTCAAATCAAATAAAAGATATTATGGAAACGGACTGTTTCTTTGAGCATTCAGGTAAAACGATATGATCCTTCAAAATAAATCACCGAACGCCAATGAGTAATTTGGGGCGAATGTCAACTGACCTGAGGGTTTGAGCACTTGACTCGGACTGGCTGCAGATCAACGTGGAGACAAACAACGAAGGAGTGCCTTCCTTCGGAACAGTTTGGTGGCTTATTGGATGTGACTGCCAGGGTGGAGGTGCACCCCATCGGTTCCAGGAGGCTGAGGCTACGCTGCTGACCCAGCAGGGTGTACACACTGAAGTGACTCAGGGTTATTGTCCACGGGAAAGCGTCACCTGGTGGGGGAATATATCAAAGAAAACAAGGTCATAAACAAAACATAAATAAACAGATGCAAACATGATACATTTTAAGTAAATATATGTAGATATTATAATATCAGAAACCTATAAATCTTGTAAAAGGGCTGCAGAACTCATTCTTTTTTTTTTTTCTTTAACATACCAATCCGGTATTGCCATTCAAGAAAAAAATTAAATATCTTCTAACCTCAGACTAAATGTAGAAGAGATCTTGACACTAATGTATGATACTCAGTACTAAATAAGTTTAAAACCTGATCATTTATGGTAGGAACATTGTTGAAACCAATTCTAGCAGTAACATCACCAAGACTGATGTCTGTATTCGTATGACCAAAGTACATGTCTGATGTAATTGAAGATTTCTATTTTTGTTATTCTGAAGAAAAAAAAAAAAACACGTCCTGTCAGACGTTATGTCAACCTTGCCAGGTGTGCACGACACATGTGCAGGCATCGATCTCTCAAAGTCGCTCGACTTAAGTTTGTTTATCTTTTGTCATGCCAAATGAGCGGCATTCGGTCAAAGGTTAGCCAAGTGATGAAAAGGTCGTAAAAGACGGTACACTCCCAATCTTTGATCCTACTTCATTATCAACACCAAGAATTTTAATTGTTAATAAAAACAAAAGTTTTGTACTGCATCTCGTATTCAACCAAAAATTGTATTTAAGTTATGGTAATGGGAATGTTTTTGTTTATTTTGAACATGCATACAGGTTACGCTAGAATTACAAATGTTCATAATTGTAATTTCAGGACTAAAGAGTTTCTATATTTGTGTTTTTGTGACATTGATATATTGATTATCCTGACCTTTAACCTTACAACCTTAACTAACCTGTTTTTGTAGCACTATTAGCGAGTCAAGTGTAATATTATAGTATATTTCCTCATATCGCCACACAGAAAATTAGATACGGTAATAACCCGAGTACATCATACAGCTAAACAATAACTAAAATACCTTCTAAAGTATCTTCTTGTGCTGCAATGAGTGTCAAAGAAAGCATTTCAGAAACCTACCTTCTTCTAAGATGGGCTTGGATACCACAAATGGGAGTTCTTGCAAAGGTTCCATGTACTTGTGCCCAGCACTGACAACACTGATCTGGGGCAGGCAGACCACAAGGGTTCCTGGCATCGATGCTTGGTTGTGGTACCAGCTTCTCACAGTACCAGGGATGTCACCAAAGATGATAGTGCTTGGCGACGGAAGACTGTCATTGGGCAGGAACACACAACATGATTGCAGCTCCAACTGGAGAGAAAAAACAGACAACATGAATTATGATTAAAAAAAACAGGAATTGCCCATATACAGTAATCTTTTGGCGTCTCCCCTTGGGGGACACCACAGTGAGTCACTCATAAGATTTGCTTGGCTTTGATTTTACATCGGCTGCCATGCCTGACGTAACCTTCCCATTTACGCCCGTCACATTTCCTCAGCATCAGCACAAATCAAGCAGAACCGCGTAGAATGAAACAAATTCAAAGTCCACAACACGTTCGGGAGAAAATTACCATTTCATAAGATTGCTGTTTGAATATTTAAGATTACGTTTACAAACCATCTCAAATCATTGTTGCACTCAGGTAAGAACTAAATTTGAAACACTTATATGCTAGGACTACGTTAAAAAGCCATAGCATTTCAGTATGTGGAATCAAACTATGGAATGGATTGAGTAAGACCCCCAAACAATGCACAACGATGAGCCAATTCAAGAAACAATACAAGCAGTTGATGTTTGCTAAATACAAGGATGAAGAGTCTTGAACCAGCCATGATGTGCTATATATATCACTATATTGACACTTACTATGGTACCCATTATGTCATTGGATGGTCATATCACCTCGTACTTCGGTACGTGACAAAAAATAAAAATAAAAATAAAAATAAAAATAAAAATAAAAATAAAAATAAAAATAAAAATAAAAATAAAAACAAAAACAAAAACAAAAATAAAAATAAAAATAAAAATAAAAATAAAAATAAAAATTAAAAAAACATTTCAGGAAAGCAGGAAGTGAACAAATGTAACAGTTACTGATTGTAAAAGTACCAGATGGAGGGGTAGGATTTAATAAGCTTTGCTTCTTCCTACTCCTTTTGGACATGTGGAACTGTGAACTGATTATGTGATGCATTCAATTGTAATCTGATGCATGTTCAAATGAAATAAAACCATTACCACATTCCATTCAGTGTGCCACGGGAGCTGACTGTGCACTGACTGCTCCTCTCCGCAGAACAATACGTGCCATCACTTAGTCTCCAAATACCAGAAAAATCTCCCAACAACGACCAAAAGCCTATTTATTATTTTAAAATTGAGAGGAGGGGGCAATCTGTGGTCAAGAGAAACATGCACTTTTCAGAACAAACCTGAAACCCAAACCAATTTGGTCAAGCTCAATGCTGAGGGCTTCGTGTTGACATATACATTTCTCTCCACGACCAGGCATTGATTCTGAATGGAAAGTATGTGTAGAGATGTTGTGTGCGGAGAAGATAAAATCCTGGAGGGTTTGGATGGGAGGAGGGAAAAGAAAGAGGTTTGGAAGAGCTGTGGGGAATCCACTGTTTGTGTTCAAAGTAATTATGTGGTCGCATACGCAGTGAATACACATAGTTGCATACACATAAGAATAACGAATAATGTTTGTACTCGGCCGGGTGAACAACATATCAGTATGGGCTCCGTGTCTCAACGTAAGGTGTAAAGCTTCAGTTGAGACTGTGCAGGGTTCATGTATGGTATTCCCCACAATTATGTTAAACAGCTCCGTAACAAGCCAATAAACACAGCAATGGAAGTCATTAGGCTGTATGACCGCTTAGAATGAGCTGACGGACGTGTCAGGCTTGGGTATGTTTGCTGAGAGAGAAAGCATGAGCAACGTCAAGACAGGAAACTAACAAGGATGCCAGCATGACTGATGGATTGTTCCATCAGATGCTAGGGAGGTGAGGACTATTGCCGCCACATACAACTAGACTCAAGGGTCACCCGTAAAGCCCTGTGAACTAATTCATATTTTATCCATAATAAAATAGTGGAAAATGTATAATTCATTGAGGGCAAACCCATGGAAAGGCAGCTTTTCCAAGTGCTTCTGAGGGAATAGTCTAAAATTAGAAATGGGCACAAAAAATAGCTGAAATCCAAGAGCGTAATTGCACTGTGGAATATCTGTTACACAACTTTGACTTCTGTCAAGTTCAGGATTAAATGGAAATAAAACAGCAAAAAAACACATAGATGGAAGCTATGTTCCCAACCTCACCCACGATCATGACCATGAGTCTTGAGTAGCGACCAAAAGGACAAGGTTGCAAGTACAAGAGGCGGAAATGAGTTTTCTCTACTTCGAGATAAGGTGAGAAGGACTGTCATCCGGGAGAATCTCAGAGTAGAACCACTGCTCCTCCGCATTGAGAGGAGCCACATGATCTGGTCAGGATGACTCCTGGGTGCCTCCCTAGGAAGGCGTTCTCAGGAAGACCCAGGACAAAAAGAGACTATGTCTCTCAACTCCATAATGACTTGGAGAGACTATGTCTCTCAGCTTGCTTGAGAGCCTTGGGATCTGCAGAGAGGAACTGTGCGAAGTAGCCACAGAAAGCAAAGTCTGGGCTTCCCAGCTTAGGGTGCAACCCCCTCGGACAAGTGGAAAACGATGGATGGATCAATAATACGACACATTATTCACATTATTGATCGTATGACAAACCTTGTAGTCATTAGACCGTCAAAATCTGTTGCTAACTAAACATCTCTCATGTTCATAACACAAAACAGGTAATATCAAAATGTAAACAATGTGTAGCCAGGACAGGACGTAAATAACTCCGCCCGTACTTCATTATGCAAAGAGTTTGCCAATCGGTCCAGCTATCTTATGAAGCAAAGCAAGAACCAGAAAAAAAAAAAAACAGTAAAAAAGGTGCATAAAACAACACCAAAAAGATTCCTTTGAAATGATCGCCAGAAACCAAATAAACTCTTGACATCTGAGTGACAGCCTGTAGGCTTTTTCAGAGGTGACTATTGCTTATCCTGTGGCTTCGGTCCTGATCCCATCATCTTAGGCCTCTGAAAGGACTTTCTTAAACTTTAATCTAGAACAGGGGTGGGCAAACTTTTTGACTCGCGGGCCACATTGATATGACAAAATTTAAGGGGGGGGGGGCGGACTATATATTTTACACGTAACAGTCCACCTGGTATTATTGTATCTGTAAAATTGTCATGCAATCTGCTGCTATTATTATTTATTATTTTATATTTATATTTAAATATTTTAAAAATAATAAAATATAATAATTACAATAAAATTAAAATAATATTTATTATATTATTATTATGTAAAATATGCAAATATAACAATAATATTATATATAATTAATATAATAATTATCATTAATATAATAATTATATTTAATAATAATAATAATTATTATGTGCTTGTGTCCCTTTTTTCAGGAGCACTTTGTAAACAACAGACCATGTCAAAAAGAAATTGATAAAACCATCAAAAGGTTGGCTCAGGCCATGATGCCAGGTTGTATGTTGAGTTTAAATGAAATACTTTGGAAAGATTGGGCGGGCCGTATTCAAACACTTGGCGGGCCGGATGTGGCCCCCGGGCCGTAGTTTGCCCACCCCTGATCTAGAATCACTCTGGCACGAACTCAAACTGAATACTGGATCAGAACCCCAGTATCTGCTGTCAGTAATCAATAAATAAATACTACTTTCTTGAAATGTAAAGTGAACTGCAAATAAAATGATTCTTATGTATTACTGGAAATTAAACGATGTTTTGAACCAATTGGAGGTTATGCTGACTAATTGGTAATTTGCCTGCTTTGTCCCTTTGGTATCCACCACTTACAGCCTGGCATCACATCACAAAGATTTCAACATTTTGTCTTTTTTTGTGTCAAGTTCTGCTCACTTTTATTCCTAATCACTTGTTGGCTTCATCAGACAGTGTTACAATCCAAGCCACATGTGTGGACTGTTTCAAATCCGCCACCACCACCACCACCACCTCCTCCTAAATGTCCCTCACTTCCTTCTTTCCTGAGCAGCAGCAGGGGTGTATCATCTGACTTGCTATCATTTGTCCCTTGAGTCTCTGTGAGGATTGTTATCTGTTTCCAGCAGAGCCGCCTCCCCCAGAAAGGAAGCTAATGCATAAACATAGCTATATTTAATGGCTGTGACCATGTGAAGATGGAACACATACTGTAGGTAAAGCAGAGGACTGTGTGTCTTCTGTAATAAGCAGTTTAAAGTAAGACATGCAACATTCCAAGTACAGTTTATCCAGCATCTGCAGGTTTTGCTTATTTTTCATGGTAATGGTAATGGTTTTATTTCATTTGAACATGCACCAGATTACAATTGAATGCATCACATAATCAGTTCACAGTTCCACATGTCCAAAAGGAGTAGGAAGAAGCAAAGCTTATTAAATCCTACCCCTCCATTTGGTACTTTTACAATCAGTAACTGTTACATTTGTTCACTTCCTGCTTTCCTAATATAGTTTTTTTTTAATCACGTACCAAAGTACAAGGTGATATGACCATACATCATAACTCCGCACTTGCCGATGTATGGTACTTACCACATTCTAAATTTGGATGAGTGTAAAATTAATTGTCGGGGCGGTGATATGACGTTCATGCACAAAAAAAAATATTTCACTATTCTTATTCTACTTATTGTTATTTTTGCACATTAAGTAAACTTCCGGGCTGCACGGTGGTTGAGTGGTTAGCTCGCAGACCTCACACCTAGGAGACCTGAGTTCAATCCCACCCTCGCCCATCTCTGTGTGGCGTTTGCATGTTCTCCCTGTGCATGCGTGGGTTTTCGGTTTCCTCCCACATTCCAAATTGCTAGGTTAATTGGCGACTCCAAATTGTCCGTAGGTATGAATGTGAGTGTGAATGGTTGTTTGTCTATATGTGCCCTTAAACTGTATTATAGAAAGCAGGAAGTGAACAAATGTAACAGTTACTGATTGTAAAAGTACCAGATGGAGGGGTAGGATTTAATAAGCTTTGCTTCTTCCTACTCCTTTTGGACATGTGGAACTGTGAACTGATTATGTGATGCATTCAATTGTAATCTGATGCATGTTCAAATGAAATAAAACCATTACTATTACCCTGTGATTGGCTGGCGACCAGTCCAGGGTGTACCCCGCCTCTCGCCCGAAGACAGCTGGGATAGGCTCCAGCACCCCACGCGACCCTCGTGAGGATAAGCGGTAGAAAATGAATGAATGAATGAAAGTAACTTTCCCAATATATTAATAACTTTGACCTTAAATAGCTCCTTTCAACGGGACCCAATGTCGCTTAAACTATTAAAAAAAATTCAACAATGTCAAAAATGAAGGATACATATTTAAAAAAAAATTGAAATAAATATTTAAATCAAAATAAATATTCTGACATTTTTCTCAAATTAATTCCCTACACATTTCTCTCTCTCACGCACACAATAAGCAATTCACAAGACACAGGATGTCACCCAGCGACGGAGAAAAAGAGGAAATTAGAAACACCACTTCTAGCATCCCCGGTGAAAACATTTGCAACTCAAGAGGAGAAATATCTCACTGGAGGGATCGGCAGCAAATGGAAAACACATCCCTTTGTTTTTGAAAACCTGATACCTCTCCAAATGTTATCTTCCTGTCCCTGCACCAGACGGGACCAAAGTTGCTGGTCAGATGAACAGAGGGTCTATAGAGCATCCCCTCCAAATATCTCTCTGGGCACCCCCGCCCACTGTTAACCTTTTGCTCCCTCTTCTTCCACATATCCTGCATTTACAGCTCAATTCAAAAACCCATTTGGAACAGCGGTTGCGATAGTGTAAATAGTGTCTTGTGGAAACGGAGATGATTAATGTGTGTGAGACACTACAGATGTGCGTTTCGATGTGTACATGTATACACTTTCCTTTGTTGCCCGCCTCGCTGAACTGCTAGGCTTCCAAATGTCTGTGAGAAAGTCATTTTAAGCATGATGCCCACAGACAGCAGATAGCCTCGCTCGTACCCGCATGCCATCACAAGCAATAAACTTGCGGCCTGGCACGGGAGCACATTGAGGCAACCAGCCATCCCTGAAGCCCCCGCATTCCTCTCTTCTAACACTGCTTACAGAAGCTGACAAGCACTGGAGGTCTCCTTGGCTGAAGTGGAAATCTGCAAAAATAAACGCTTTAGGTGACATGAAGGCTTTGTTTGTTTCTGCTGGCCCAGATGTTTGTGTTAGCGCAGTGGGTTAATTGCAACTTTGATCGCTGCGTTTACCAATCCGACAGTGGCCTTATGAGTGTGGTTGGCCTGGCCTGTAATGACGGCTCCCACCCCTCTGAGCTCAAACAATCAACCCTCAGCTATTTTGGCATACTGAGCCAGTACAGATGGGCTCAAAGAGGTGGCCCAGGCCAAATTTGACTGGAGATTGTCCTTAGAAAGAATCATTATGAGATGTTGGCGTGCTCGCTTTCTTTTGAACAATCTGGTCGGTTACTACATGGTAACGGAAATGGCTTAGTATATTTCAAATATATCCTTAATAAAAATGACAAAAAGAAACATATGGTTACACTTGGCGGCACGGCGGTCGAGTGGTTAGCGCGCAGACCTCACAGCTAGGAGACCAGGGTTCAATTCCACCCTCGGCCATCTCTGTGTGGAGTTTGCATGTTCTCCCCGTGCATGCGTGGGTTTTCTCCGGGTACTCCGGTTTCCTCCCACATTCCAAAAACATGCTAGGTTAATAGGTATGAATGTGAGTGTGAATGGTTGTTTGTCTATATGTGCCCTGTGATTGGCTGGCCACCAGTCCAGGGTGTACCCCGCCTCTCGCCCGAAGACTGCTGGGATAGGCTCCAGCACCCCTGCGACCCTCGTGAGGAAAAAGCGGTAGAAAATGAATGAATGAATGAATGAATGAATGGTTACACTTGCATAATTCAAAGTGTCTGAAAAGGAGTAGAACCAAAAACAGCTTATTTAATAATAACAATCAAGGGGTAGGATTAAACGCTCTGCTACTCTATAAACCTGCTCAAATATGACGAAATGTACCGGTGTAAACATCTGAGGTACTTCAATGTAACTAAGTATGTTTGCAATAAACTAAACTATTACTAATCCTTCCCCTTCTCGATATCTCGGCAAATTTTGGTTCACTTCCTTTGCCAATTCCTTTGTCATATAATCCTGTAGATGCTTCTTTTGGTTCGACTTCTCCTTCCGTTGCTCTGAAATATTTTTGTTGATGTCAGTTTCCATTTGTTTTTGTCCTTTGTGTGTGTCCTGGAAGTACCGTGATGGTAGATTATTTATCTTGAGAGGCCTTCACTTTCTGCTGATCACTTTGACCGGCTTTGTCGTCACTAAGGCTACTGACAGTCATTCAAAAGTTGTTTATTTCAACCTTCTAATAACCTTCAACCTTCAACCCTTCTAATAGTGGTCAAAATCTACAATGGGGGTGTCCAGATTCAATATTGATATTGGACATCAGTCAGCAAAAAAATGGATCGTATCAGCCTGCATCTAAAATCTCCAAAACAAGCATTCCAGTCCACACCACGTGATCACAACAACAACATGGCAGCGTCCCCGGTAATGTCTGAAAAATACGTCACAGTCGAGTCCAAACCTGCAATGGTAGCACAGGACCAGCCAAGTTCAACATGACCTACCCCGTCGTTCATTTGAAGCAGCACCACAAAATTCGGAAAACCCTCCCAACCAAAATAATCAACACCGTGTGACACATCTGCAAAACGTGACAAATTGAGTTTTTCTCCCATCTGCTGTTGACTATTGGTGTCTGTTTGGTAACATCACATGATCAAGCCTTTTCTAACATCACACGCTGCAAAATAAGTCATAAAAGTATGTTTGATTCATGCTGATATTGTATTGGAAAGATATCGGTATTGGCCGATACTCAAGGCTGCAATATCCGTATCAAAACAGAAGTCAAAAAGTCGTCATATTCGTACTCTACGATTAAGAAAACAGTGAGGAACTCATGCTTCTATTCTCTTCAACAGGAAATGACACACAAGGTGCGACGTGCTCAACAGTATTAAATGGACTGAATGAGGTTGCGCTGCACACCGTTGATTTATGGAGTGCGATCAAACACAGCAAGCCAAGCTGAACCCTCAGGTGAGCTGATCAGCCCTGTGTTTGGCAAGGCTTCTTCTAGCGCCGTCCAAAGTCCAACGGTGGACGCATGCCCGAAAACTTCAGATTAACCTCCAAGCAAACCATTCCAAACCAGATTCCTGCACCATTTCAGTCACTCTGTCATGTTACAAGCATGCGTGTCAATGCCGTGTATGATCATTTTTTTCCTTTTTAATAGGTCATATGTGTGCATATCAATAATGGCTACAAGTTATCAGTGTTTTAACACAGCAAATGATATAAATGGTAAAAACTACGGCAGTGTACCTATTATAATAACTTGATTAAATACATTCTTCATACATTTATTTATGGTAATGGTAATGGTTTTATTTCATTTGAACATGCATCAGATTACAATTGAACGCATCACATAATCAGTTCACAGTTCCACATGTCCAAAAGGAGTACGAAGAAGCAAAGCTTATTAAATCCTACCCCTCCATCTGGTACTTTTACAATCAGTAACTGTTACATTTGTTCACTTCCTGCTTTCAAGTTTTTTTTCAAATGTAACTACTACTCTCAAAACTTTATTATTATGAGTTGTGTTAACTCAAGGATGGCAAACATCATAATTAGTGATAAAAAAAAACGTAATGGGCAAAAATATCTCAACAGATTTTGCTAATATCGCTTTCTAAATTACACAAAATACAATTTAACCTTCAAAAATATCCATGAAAAGCAACAGTCATACTACAAAAAGCAACTTTACTGTGAATTGACCTTTGTCGATCTACGCGCATAAAACGCTACGCAGACGTGACATACGTTATATGAGTCTGGTGTGAATACGGAGTTACATTAATAATAATAATAATAATAATAATACATTTTATTTGTATAGCGCTTTTCAAAATACTCAAAGACGCTTTACAGAAAAAATTGAGTTGAATAAAAGCAAGTAAATAGAGTAAAAGATATATTAAAATACAACATTACATTTTTAATTCAATGCAAATGAGGATTCATCTTTTTTTTTCTCTCACTAAATCGCTACAACTCTGTTCTCTTATTTTGCTAATTGGTTCTCATCTCTCCATCTCTTTATGGAAATATTTGGAAAGGTTCGGTTTCAGGAAGGAGACACAGCATCCGTCTATTACTATTAACCCTACAACCTGTTTACATTTAGTTCATAGTCATTGAATAAAAATATTTTTGTAAATTACACATTTAAAAGATGTGTATATGTTTTTTTAGGGTCACATTTACACACATATATATTGTCTTTTAATGGTGACTACAATGTTGTACAGCAACATGCATTGTTTAATGATATAAATTAATTCAAACACACATGATGCTTAATTGCATAAATCCCAAACAGAAGCATCACAACGTGCAACAACGACGGTCACCAAGTTTGGACTACCAAATTCTTCAAAGTGGTACAAAGTCGTAGCTGTGTTTACATTTCTTTTTTTTTTTTTTTGACAGACTAGGAGGATGAGGTGTTGAATGGAGGGATGATAAGATGGAGGGAGGGACAGAAGATGAAGTAATGTGCCTGTAGAAAATACTCCAGCTGGGGGTCAGAGCCTGTTCATGGAAACCATCTGGCCAGCATCATCTGAGCCACACCAAACATACAGTGCATATGATCCTCCCCCATCTCGCCCTTACTTTCTTCCTTAAGAGTTCCCGTGTTCCTACTTTCTTGTATCCAACCTCAGTCTCATTTCCATCACTTTACCTTTGATGCCCTGCAGATTTTTTTTTTCTCAGTATTTTGTCCTTCAAAAAAAAAAAATCCTACTCAATAATACGTAGCAGCTGCAGGGAGCAGTGTTACTTTATTTTTCCATGGCAACTGTCTTTTTGTTTCAGTAGATCCCACTTCAGTTTTGGTAGCAACGTTTTCCTTGCCAGCGCAGAAAATATTCACTATTGAAGGAATTATCGCAAAATTCTTGAAATACAGTGTGTATAAAAAAAAGTAGCCAAGAAAGTTATATTTGAATATTTTCATGTAATGTATTTATTTGTATACGAATGTTGAATGAGCATTTGTTTGTACTCTTAGAGCAGGGGTCTCAAACTCAATTTACTTGGCTCGGGTCTGGGTGAGACTGGGCCGCATCAGGTTTTCCCAAAAAAACAAAAAAAAACAAAAGCATTTATTAAAAACAAAATTTTTTTAAAAACTTCGCTTTGGTTCCAATTTTCTACAATAAAAGCTCTGATAAAACATTCTACTGTTCTCAAATATCTTAATTTTGATTTTTCTACACAAAATAAGATGAAAAATAAATAAATGAAGAATAAAGAAAATCAATCAATCAGTAATAAATAAATACATATAATAATAATAATAAAACGGCCGGTAGACAAATTTGTTTTTTCAGATTAAAATTAACAAAGCATTATTAGAGCCCTGTAGACATGACAAAACACGAGTCACATTTATACTTTTTTTATTTACAACATATTGCGCAACTGCAGGGTCTTGAGACACATGCTAACTCGCAAACTAGAGAGCTAGCGACCTAAACGGTAGCCTTCAAGTTATTTCCTTTAAACTTAAATAGCCAAAAACTTACCACTTCCACACGGATAGGGAGGATAACTATTAACAGTTATTTAACCTTTAACATGAACATTAATCAAACGTAATAATTTTTTCTGGGTACATGATACCATACAGCATCCATATCAAACTTGAGCGGGCCGCACTGACATTAAACTTTCATATCAAGGCGGGGGCCTCAAACTAGTGTCCGCGTGTTTGAGACCCCTGTCTTAGAGGAATACCATGTTTTCGTCTTTAAGGAAATGGGCGGTTGGCACGTGATTGGCGGGCCCAAAACGGTGCTCCACCACAACGGAGAACTGTAACTGATCGACAGAAATGCCCTGAGGTCACCTGACTTGACACCGATTTTTTTTTTCTGAGGCCTTTCATTGAAACAAAGGATTAATCTGGTTATTGCATCATGAATAAATTAACTAATTAAATTACTGTATGTAAAAGTGGTCATCCTCCACGGCCACATATACAAGCCAGTAAGTACATAACCGTTACTACAGTACAACCATTTGCATAGTATATCAACTGTGTGTCGCCATGGCTACTGTTGTGAATCCATAAGAAAGAGAATACATACTGATGTCATACAAACGTCAGTTTTAAATGGTTTCAGAAATCCCCAAATCCTAAAATAATAGTCATACACCCTTAAAAAAAAAAAAAAACACGTATATCTTCTATAAAAGATGGAAGAACCTCATTCCAACAGGCACATGTGCAGGAGAAGTGTGATCCATTAGGTATTCTGTTTATATGGGACAAAAATAAATGGAGTGGTTTAAGTTTTGAGATATCCAAGGCCTCGGGTACCAGCTGTCGGGTTGTCGGTTTGGTTCATTTCTACCCTCATGTCAATGGGACAGACTGTTTCCTAATTACTGCTGTAGTACTTGGTGTGGTCCCCGGTTGCACAGCCAAAGGGGACAGAGGAAAGTGGAGGCAATGACGGGCTCGGCAAACTATTAGAAGGTTGAGTTAACTTTTGAGGAACTACTGTAAACAGCTTAATGGCCTGACATGAGACTTGGGTTCTCTGTGTGTTTTTTTTTTTTAACCCCCCCCCCCCATATTCACATACGTCATGTTTTCTTTTATGTTTCACTGACATCAGCTTGTGTGGTCCCAGCAATGAGAATTTAATAGAATTAAGAATAGAATTAAGCCGGGTTGTAGGATTTGCATCACCGGTTGTTTATATGCACCTTACAGTAACTTCTATTTAAAGTGTTCAATTACATTGTTTCCCGGTTGATGAGGCATTATTAGTCCAAAAATATGCATATTGAAGTTCAAATAGAAACATAGAAATAAAAAAAAAAGCCATTTTAGTTAATTACCTCAAAAATTGCTTGATGCCAGTGTTTCCCAGATGTTAGTGGGAATGTTTCTCCAAGTGAAGAACATGGCTTCTTCCACTGCCTGGAACCGAAGCCCATTTTTGTAAGCTTCCCTGTGCCATCCCCAAATGTTCTCAATTTAATTTGGATCAGGGGAACATGGAGGATGTTCCAGGAGAGGTCCAAGAATGAGGTTATTCCTCTGGAAGAATTCCTTTGTCAGACGGGCATTGTAAGCTGCTGTGCTGTTCTGCTGTTCTGCCCAGTCATTACCATATACATTAGCCATTTGCCGTTTGACACCCCTGCACAACATTGAAGCACCCCAAATCATGATGGCGCAACCTCAACTGTGCTATGTGGAAACCCGTCAGGACCGTCAAGGTTAATTATTTTCTCATCCAAGAGTAAAAGTTTCTTCCACCCTTCATTGTCCCATAGTTTGTGGTCTCATTCAAATTCCCAGTGGGCAATTTTGTGGCGGTGAAGGAGACGAGTCCTTTGAAGACGTTTTTGTTCTGAAAACGCTTCTCTTTCAAATGATTGAACTGTACTCTGCACCAGCAACAACCTTCGCTTGGGCCGAGTCCCGTTTCTTGACGGACAGCCAATTGGATCCTCCATCTCAGGGCCGGTGACATTATTTTGGGTGTCCCACTCGACTTCTTTGTTCCACAACATGCAGTATCTAATAATGAGTTTAAAATGACTGTCTTACTGCGTCCAACCTCAGCTGCAATGGTGCGTTGCGAGGGGCCTTGCTTACGTAGCTCAAGTTTTGATCAGCTGATGACCTTTCATTTTAACGATTACTTAAAATATTTTTTTGTCTTACTCACAATTCCTTTTTCATTTTGTAGCTCTACTTAGAAACTCCTGAAGATCTAACATTTTTTCAACTGATCTTAAAATTGTAACCATGATCGTGGAAGAAGAAAGATTGTGGAAGAACTAAATTTGAAACACTTATATGCTAGGACTACGTTAAAAAGCCATAGCATTTCAGTATGTGGAATCAAACTATGGAATGGATTGAGTAAGACCCTCAAACAATGCACAACGATGAGCCAATTCAAGAAACAATACAAGCAGTTGATGTTTGCTAAATACAAGGATGAAGAGTCTTGAACCAGTCATGATGTGCTATACATATCACTATATTGACACTTACTATGGTACCCATTATGGCATTGGATGGTCATATCACCTCGTACTTCGGTACGTGAAAAAAAAAATATATATATAAAATAAAAAAATTATTAAAAAATAAACAAAAAATAATATATTATATAATAATATTTATAATAATAATTTATAATGATAATTAAATATTAAATTAAAAAATACAATAAAATGAAAAAAATGTAAACTATATTAGGAAAGCAGGAAGTGAACAAATGTAACAGTTACTGATTGTAAAAGTACCAGATGGAGGGGTAGGATTTAATAAGCTTTGCTTCTTCCTACTCCTTTTGGACATGTGGAACTGTGAACTGATTATGTGATGCATTCAATTGTAATCTGATGCATGTTCAAATGAAATAAAAACCATTACCATTACCATAAGACTATGAATGAGATGTAGTGTTCTACGCTGGTTGCTAGGTGATAGTGACGTTCCTGTTATGTTCCATAACAGTAAACAGTAGACAGAGACAAACAAAAAACTGCAGACTTGATCGCCGCAACAACAGGTAGTTATTGCAGGTGTTTTATGTCTCAAATCAAAATCTACGAATTCAACACACACACAATAGTGGGAGCCTGCCCCACTATTTAAAAAGCACCAATGTACTGTTTTTTTTTTTACACAGCCACATGCAGTGTTTACAAAACATCTGAAAAAGGGAAAATATCCAGTATTTCTTTGGACCACCGAGCTTTCATTGAAACAGATTCTCAGAGGACATTGTTTCAAAAAGCCTTGTGCAATTTCACTACTTTAGTTTCTACTAAAAAATTGCACAACTGTTCAATTCTAAGGTCTTGTGTTGACGATAGGGGGTAGTTGGAACGCTGTAGTTTTCCGTGAAATCAGTGGAGTTATTTTAAAATACCTCATGCATTCCATCAAACGGTGATCTCTAATGTTGCAAAAACATAAAAGGAGGGGGGGGGTTAAGGGGGTGTTACCTGCAGAGTAAGGCATTTCACAGCATCCCAGGCATGAGCGATGAGTTCCTTCATTCTCTCCTCTGACGTTGTCGATGATTCCCCTGGTGTGGTCTCCGGCATCACTTTCATAGGAATGGACAGGGGGCGTGATTCTGACACAGAAAGGACGAGAAATGACAAATTATACACAATACATTAAAAGGTATTGAGCCGCAGCACATATTATTCTGTAACTTACCAATCACTTCTACTTAACATTAAAATATATAATTAAATTAACATTTAACAGACTAGTATATCACCAAGAACTACAAGTGCTCCATGTAATTATGTTTCATGGCTACAAATATACTCCTGTAAATTACTAATACTGTGCAAAAAGAAGGAAATTAGTCCCGTGCGCGTGGCGGAAGAATACATAGCAATAGGTAGTCGACGTTTCTGTCCACTTTCAGACCTATCCATGTTGGTAGAATGTTATGTTAACACGTTTTTTCTGGCTTAAGTTGTCAGTAGCCATGTTTACATGAGGAGTTTTTCTCTTTCAAAAATGGAATCTTTCCGAATGATCCTTTCCGAAAGCAATGGTATACATAGAAAGGAATATTCCAATGGCGTGTCTACATGCGCCGCTATCATCAACCAGAATAGTCAATGGGGCATGCGCAGTAAAGCGTAAACACCAACATCACGTGATACCAACTTCCTCGAGTTTTTCTTTCACTTGTTGGAATAACTCCGTATTGCCAGTTTTTTGTTCGTCTAGTCTTGAAATTTAGTTTGAATCAAAAACAAACTTTCCACCGCAGTCCAGTGCCGATTGCCCGCCTCTATTTTTTTTTAAATCGAAGAACATCTTGAGCTGCGTGTTACGTCATATCTCAGCATTCGCTGAAAAAACGCACCCGGGAACAGGAAAAAAAAAAGTTCAATCTTGCTAATATTTTATAATTAAGCTTGGCACATGTTTTATATAGATATATATTTTCTTTTTTAATAAAACTGGACTTGTGAATGGCGTATAGAAGGGTTTAGATTCTGTTCCACAGATGGCGCTAATGCACACGAAAGCTGCTTGCCAACCGCCAATAAACAACAGAAGAAGAAAAACATCACAAAGAAGAACGCAGTCTGACAACTTTCCGATTGAGCGGGTACAAGATACCTCAACCGGATTGGGGAAAGAAATATTCCACCCTTGATAATCTGATTATATATTCATAGGGATTGACACTTTTCTTTCGGAATGATGTGTATACAAAGGTTACATTCTTTCCGTTTGAGCAAATAACCCGAATGGAATTGGACTATTTGGGTCCATGTAAACGTGGCTACTGTCTTGTTAAAGTGACAGTACAGATCATTGGATGCCCTGCTGTAAGTTTACCACCTTATGAAAACATTTTTTTGGTGAATTTACTTACATTTTACTTAAATAAAAAAAAGTCAAGCTGAAAAAAAAAATGCTTACAAAGTAATTTGTGTTTAAGTGAGCGAAAATAAGTATTTGATCACCTACTAAAATAAACCTTGTAGAAATTCTGGACTGTTCATGTATTTGGAAAAGGATAAAATTACAAAATCAGCGGATGATCAAGTAATTATTCCCCCCAATGTAACTGTCACTTAAACAACCCCGACATGACTTAAGACAGCAAAACTGTGATGCAAGTTGTAGAGCGCAATAAAGAAAATGTGTTTTTTAGGACATTTATATCCCATAAAACATCTCGGTGAGATTATCTGAACCCGGTTTCCAATCATTGCATGTTCTCCTTTTGTCACAAGTCCAGCTTTCCTTTCTGCGTACTTCAACCTCAAAACATTCAGCCAACATCCACAAGTCCTAATACCCTTATCATTCATAAAAGCACAAATAAGATACAGGACGCAAAAAAAAAAAAAGTCACTGCGGAGTCGGTGAGAAGTCTGAAAGAACTAATCAGTGTTAGTCATTCACATACATTGAAATGTAGCAATAAGTGTCCCTGTGAGACCATAACCAGGGGCCTCATATCTCATTATTTCTAATTTGTCTTGTTTTCTTTCCCAAGCCAACTATCGTTATTTTGATAAATTATTGGCCATTCCAGAAAAAATGTTAAACTATATAAACTCCACAATGAAAATATTATCCCCTTCTGGGAAGCATACGGCAGCCAATAAAAACCTGCCTGACTTCCATCAGGCTACTAGGACTTAGATCATGTACAACTGTGTAGGTTCGCCGGATATCTGCCTCATTATTCCGGCCACCATTTACTGGCATTCATTCATTCATTCATTTTCTAACGCTTTTTCCTATGAGGGAAATTAATGTCATTTTTGTATAATAATGCAGAAATTTTCATAATAAATCGGAACATTATGAGAAAGAAAAACAACAAATAAACTTGCCACTTTTGGACAATTAAGTTGTGGTTATGTTAAATGAAATATGAAAGAAAAAAGTTTTAATATTGTGAGAAGAAGCAAAATAAAATAATAAATAAGTAAATCGGGTTGGGAAAATATTTTAATATTATGGGAATAACATCAAAATATTCATCCATTCATTCATTTTCTACCGCTTATCCTCACGAGGGTCGCGGGGGTTGCTGAAGCCTATCCCAGCTGTCTTCGGGCAAGAGGCGGGGTACACCCCAGCCAATCACAGGGCACATATAGTCAAACAACCATTCACACTCACATTCATACCTATGGACAATTTGGAGTCGCCAATTAAGCTAGCATGTTTTTGGAATGTGGGAGGAAACCGGAGTACCCGGATAAAACCCACGCATGCACAGGGGTGAACATGCAAACTCCACACAGAGATGGCCGAGGGTGGAATTGAACCCTGGTCTCCTAGCTGTGAGGTCTGCGCGCTAACCACTCAACCGCCATGCCACCCCATTTACTGGCATTTATCAATGTATTTTGTGTCTTCCTCCAAAATATATAAGTTAAATTGTCATAGAATGCTTATTATGCATGTACATAAGTCGTTGAGATCACCAAAAGATTTTCTTCGTAGAGGAGGTTCGACCAGCAAACCATAATTTTTGACAACTTTACAGATTAATGGCACAAACAATACAAATGTTTCCATGTCACTATATCACTTTCTGTTCCTCCCAGTAAACAAGAAAATTACACTTAATCCCATCATCCAGACCACTAGCAGACGAGAACAAAGACAGCAGTTTTTGTTCCAAACTTTGGGAAGCGGAGCCAAATTGAAGGATACGTTTCTCTCAGGGCGCCAATGCTTAATTGAAAGGTTGAAATGCAAAACCAATGAGGTCATTTCTCTGGTAGATGTTAGCAAACACTTATAGAAGGTTGGAGCTTGGATCACGATGCTGCTTCTAACAGGAACACTCGTTAGGGATACATCATACAAATACTTAAGAGGTTTACTATGTGAACCCAATTGAGGTGTATTTGATCAGGGCAGATAGAATAAAATAAAAAAAATACCAACACTTTTGTTGCTACATATTGCGGCAAACCTCAGCTTCTATGAAGCATTTTACTGCATACAACAGAAACATGCGTTTGACCAACAAAAATGTCTGAGGGGGCGAAGAACAGTATTAGCACAAGCTCTTTTGAAAAATCTTTGCAGTGAAGAGAAAATGGTAAGGGAGCTATACAGGAATATTTGAGAAGAGAAACTGGAAACTAAAAAAGTTATTTGTTCCAACAAAATGACATAACGTGCATAAATATGCTGTTATTTGTATAAACTATGTTCCATAAAATCCTCAAGAGGGAGCCTATCCCAGCTGTCTTTGGGCGAGAGGCGGGGTACACCCTGGACTGGTGGCTAGCCAATCACAGGGCACATACAGACAAACAACCATTCACACTCACATTCATACCTATGGACAATTTGGAGTCGCTAATTAACCTAGCATGTTTTTGGAATGTGGGAGGAAACCGGAGTACCTGGAGAAAACCCACGCATGCACAAGAACATGCAAACTCCACACAGAGATAGTCGAGGGTGGAATTGAACCCTGGTGTCCTAGCTGTGAGGTCTGCGCGCTAACCACTCGACCGCTGTGCCGCCCTAAATAATTAAAAAAATTATAATTATTCATTCATTCATTCATTTTCTTCCGCTTTTCCTCACAAGGGTCGTGGGGAGGTGCTGGAGCCTATCCCAGCTGTCTTCGGGCGAAAAGCAGGGTACACCCTGGACTGGTTGTCAGCCAATCACAGGGCACATATAGACAAACAACCATTCACACTCACATTCATACCTTTGGACAATTTGGAGTCGCCAATTAACCTAGCATGTTTTTGGAATGTGGGAGGAAACCGGAGTACCCGGAAAAAAAACCACGCATGCACGGGGAGAACATGCAAACTCCACACAGAGATGGCCGAAGGTGGAATTGAACTCGGGTCACCTAGCTGTGAGGCCTGCGTGCTCACCACTCCATCCGCCGTGCAGCCCTGTTTGCAAGTTAATTTCAAAAAAATTTGTTCCCCAGTGACGCCCGTCATCATCATGGCTGTTAGCAAACAGGATACATTCCGTACCGTCCCTAATGTTGTGCATTGCATGCTCCTTCACAGCCAATCAACACACAACGTAAGCACAAAAACACCAAACGTCAACATCAATGGACAATGAGAAACAAAACAAAACATCGGAGCATTGATACATGACGATTAAGATGGTGGTTAAATAAAGTACAACTGATATTAACGGCTGTTAAGTGAAGCATCTCATTCTGCATGCCACACAGATGGGGGCGCTGTGGTGCCTGTAGTAACGTTTTGGTAACAATGTTGTTAGTTTATTGAAATGTGGAACTGCATAAGCTATACTACACGCGATCTGTGGTGATGTTTTAATGGTAGCAGATCGTCAAATTGGGTATGTACAAAAATATTCCTGAAAATGTGATAATTTTAAAGTTTTGCAAAAACTATTTATCATTTCTCATGTGGCAACTCTATGTAGAATAATGTCTAATAGTGTTTTTTTTTAATATACAGTACATATTTAACAGGTGAAATCCGAGGAGACAGAGTGGCGTATTTGCTTGCCAAACTGAGAGGATATTGCTTCTGTGATTTAAGCTGGACTGCAACAAAAGTACAGCATGATATCACCTCGCCCCCAGGCGCTTTCTAGGGAACCAATCTGCAGTGAGCTGCTTATGTGTGTCTCTGTACATTTGCCTAAACATTAACAGGCACCTAGCAAAAAGGCTGCAGGGCAAGTCGCCTTGATTACAACGAAACTGCAGCTACGCTCAATGCGGTAACGAAACGGCGTCGTGCTCTCTTTACATTGTATGTGCCAGGCATGTGTTCAAACGAACGGTTGAAAGTAAAGCATATAGTAAGGACGACGGTTCTTGAGTGTTTTCTCGTGGTTTGTGATTTATGATCACCAAGGTATTTTCTTAAAGGAAATCATTTGCTCAGACTAAAAAAATGCTAATCTAAATGCACATAATTTTATATTACAGGAGAAAAAATAACATTGGCCGCCTGCCTGTTATAACCTTTTAAATTCAGGAGTGACCCAGGAGTACAGATCTGTGGTCTCGGTTACAAAAGTTGAGACCAACTCATATCTGGTTAGAAATTTTGGTCACCGACTCTAAATATGCTATTAGCATATTATTATTACACACACACATTTTTTTTCTTTGGACCAGCTACACAAGTGAAACATTAGCTGGGCCATTTTGCGTAATTACTTACAAAAACATAATTTATCTCACTGGAAAATTATTAATTTGTGGTCTGTCAGAGGATGAGATCAGGCCAATGAAAGCATAATCCATTTCATAGATAAAACAGCTTTACATTCCTTATGGCCTCTCAATTCAACCGCATGCCAAATGTTACATTTGTTTACGAACGTTATACACACAACCATTACCAACATAAAACAAAAGCAACCGAATGAGCAATATATATATACATTTGATGGTATATTTCATTCAGCTGGCAATAAAAAGGTGAATACCGTTTTAAGGATAACATTAGCATAACATAAGTACCAAGTAAAAAAGGCCCCCAACATTGAAAGCTTTAAGTCTCGTCTTAAAACCCACTTTTATTCTCTGGCTTTTAACTCTGAGTGAGTTGTATGGTTCTGTGTTCTTTTTATTTTAATTGGTTTTATTATTTTTTTTATACTTTTATTGCTTTGCTTGTTTTTAATATTCATTCATTCATTTTCTACCGCTTTTCCTCACAAGGGTCGCGGGGGGTGCTGGAGCCTATCCCAGCTGTCTTCGGGCGAGAGGCGGGGTACACCCTGGACTGGTGGCCAGCCAATCACAGGGCACATATAGACAAACAACCATTCACACTCACATTCATACCTATGGACAATTTGGAGTCATCAATTAACCTAGCATGTTTTTGGAATGTGGGAGGAAACCGGAGTACCCGGAAAAAACCCACGCATGCACGGGGAGAACATGCAAACTCCACACAGAGATGGCCGAGGGTGGGAATTGAACCCTGGTCTCCTAGCTGTGAGGTCTGCGCGCTAACCACTAGACCACTATTTGGATTAAATTCAATTTGTACCTTTATTGTATTTTATTTTTACTTTTTATTTTACTAGTCTGTGCAGCACTTTGGAAACTGTTTATAAAATGTGCTAGCTATATAAATAAAGTGGATTGGATTGGATACATAAGCAATGACAAAACTCTAGCATAAAAATATAGCTAAATTGAACGTATGTCCAAGAGCACTGTTTCTTTACATAGCATAATTAAGCTCTCATTTGAATATCCTGCTTCTATAATCACATCATCATCATCCCTACAGTGTTTCAGCAAAGGTTCAGGTCACAGTTGGATTAGGCTGATACCATTGTCAGATTGTATTTCTGTATTTCTGATTATAGCAAGAACTATATGACTATACGCCGCCAAGCATCCAGCTCTCTTGGCAACGTATGCATTATTACAGGAGGCAAATAACAGGCCAGGTGTAAACACACAGTATAGACCAATGTGGTTACATCGTATTTTGGGCTTGGGAAGCCTACCTGTTACAGTCTTCGTTTTGACAGGACTGCTGGCATAGTCGGAGGCTTGATTGGAGGTTTGTTGTACCAATGGCGTGCTCCCTACTGAGGTGTCGTCCTCTCTTCGCTTTGCCAATGGAACCGGGCCTGGATTCTGCAAGAACATCACAGCAACAATTAGGACTATATATATAATAAATAAGTATATGTAAAAGAGGACCTACTATGCTTTTTCCATTTTTATGACCTATAAATGTTGTTAGAATGTATTATTGTGTTAAACAATCAGATATTGAGGGTTGCGCATTTGGAAGTGAGCCTTGACAGAAGTTTGGGATGGCTTTGAACGCTCCGTGACTTCACAGTGAGCATTGTGAGAAGTCACCTCCAACCAGCCAGTGACTTCAAGGTGGACAAGGTATTAGCGGTACGAACTGAGTGGGACCAATCACAGCGCAGTGGGTATACCTGGAGGAGGAATAAATTCAAACCGACCGTTTTGGAAATACAGGAAAAACAGCTGGAATAGGTGCAGATTCTGGAAGATCTAGACAGCTTTCTGTGCGTGTTATTGTGTGTAGCTGCTCCATAGGAGTCCACAACTCAACATGAAACCAAAAATGAGCATAATAGGTCCACTTACGTAATCTTGATCATGAATACTGTTGAGCAACTGTGATCATTTGAAAAATCCGTCCATCCTTATCCACACCGCTTATCCTCCTCAAGGCCCCTATTCCCTGAAACACATGCGCTGCCATGTCCTCATCCAGCCCGCTACGAGTAAATGTTTTATTATTAATCATGTTGTCAATTTATAGTATCCAGTTATGAGCATTCTCCAATACCCATAAAAAAAACTGCGCCAGTGATCTTCTTGTCTCTTGTTTATCTAGGTTGTTCTTTGGCCTTCAGTGAAAGGTCTTGCCTAAAACAACCAGGCCTTGAGAAGTACCTCTGCTTGTAACGCGTTTATCCTTGTAGAGCCATAACCTCCAGAGTAAGGAGTAGGATTAAGTCATTTACTCTCCTTATCTGTCACATTTGTATTTTGACAGCCGTTCTACATTCAGGAGCAGAGGAAACTATATAGCAAAATATTATACACACTCGTCCCTCGCCACCTCACGCTTCGAATTCCGCGGGTTCACTCGATAACCGTTTTTCAAAACTACGGTATATTAATAAATCATTGTGATTTTGTGGCTGAATACGGCCTTTCAAGCATAAACATGTGTATATGAATTAAAATACAAATATAAAGCATTCAGAAGAGGCATTCAAATACATGATAATATGTAGTGCTCTATCTACTATTAGATCATGTTCCTGTAATATTGATATATGAGAGACACACAAGCACCAGATTTGATCACCCTAACAAGAGGCTTTTATGGAACAAAAAAAAAAAAAAATCTATAAAACCACAATAACCCTGAATAAAAATCCCTAATAAAATCACAGGCTATAACTACTACTAAATCTACAACATCAATTTCTGTCCTCCCCCCACTCAGCTCCCCAGCACCATAAGTCTTATTTATGTTTTTCTCTTATTTATTTCATGTCTAGAAGGCTGTAGTAACGTTAAAAAAATATTTAGAAGGTCATAAACAGGTTTTCTATGCTCTAATTAGTGTGTCAATATTCTACTTAAACATAAAGGAATTAACCACAATAATCTCAATATTATTTTATTATTTCGTTCATAATCTACATGGACGTGGGTCCATATTAACATCTTAAAATGTTCTAATACGGAGTTTAATCTTAAAATAATGTTCTTTTAGATTTAATTTCCTGAATAATAATACAAGTCTGTAGCACAAGCATAATATAGTTGAGGCATTTCATCAAAAGAAAATGAAAGAAATAACAATTCCGACACGATTGAACGTCTCACACCTGTTGCTGCTGCCTGCTGCTACCTCGATGAGGCTGATGCAGCAACCACGTGCAGAAGATTGGGTCCACGTTGATAGCTACGCCCTGGACACTCGCCAACAGAACTGCACCTGGAAACATAACAAGTGGAAGGAAATGAGTTCCAATAGTGTAATTCCTAACTTTGCAGTTTGTCAAAGCAACAATGGATTTGAGGGGGAAAAAATAAATAAATAGGAACGGGTATGCGGTACATCTGTCTGGCAAACACTGAACGGTTGTTTAAATGAGCTCGACTGACAATTTAAACAACTTGATTGAAATACAAAGAACATCAATATCTGTCGGTGAAATTAATAACAACCAATGTGCAAAGGTGGACTAGGTGCCATGTTCTAGTGTGTCAAAAATACCTAGTTTGAGTGCATCAAGCTGTTTGCTGGAGAGCAGAAATTACTCTTTTTTTTAACACTGATCAAAGAGGTAGCTCCCCAAGCCAAGAAAAACATTTTCTTCTGATAAATTTCTATGAAATATAAGACTTTCGCTCGGTCTTGGTTTACTCTTAAAAAATAATCTTTACCAACAATAAGTGAGCCCTGAGGTAATGCATTAGGATCCTATCAATAATGATTCCCATGCCGGCAGGATTAGCGGAGGGTCTCTGGCGTGCTGTGGAATGTCCCAGCATGACGACAGGAGGATGTTTCAGCTCTAGCAGGACTTTCAAGAAGTTTAATGAGGCTTTGGACAAGACCCCAATCTGCTGTTTCAGGCCCAAAGCCAGTGTGTGTGTGTGTGTGTGTGTGTGTGCGCATACACTCTTGCTTGCTGTCCTGCAGATGTGACAACCGTACACACATACATGCACTTCATGTTACGCACGGACACATTTTGTTGCAAAAACTTGCCAGCTCAGCAGTAGTTCCTTTCTGGTCTACTATTTTTGTGAATGTAAATAAAATGACTCTAATTTGCTTCACATTTACAACCTTATTTGTGTGCGTCTGCACTATGAATTAATGGCTGCTTGAGTGAAAGCATGTGTAATGTGTAAAGTGTGTTATACATGTAGCCCAGGGGTCTCAAACTCAATTTACTTGGGGGCCACTGGAGCTCGGGTCTGGGGTGAGACTGGGCCGCATCAGGTTTTCCAAAAAAAAAACAAAAAAAAAAACGCATTTATTAAAAACAAAATTATTTTAAAAACTTCGCTTTGGTTCCGATTTTCTACAAGAAAAGCTCTGATAAAACATTCCACTGTTCTCAAATATCTTACTTCTTATTTTTCTACACAAAATAAGATGAAAAATAAATGAACAAATCAAGAATAAAGAAAATCAATCAATCAGTAATAAATAAATATAATAATAATAATAAAACGGCAAATAAAAACTTAAGAAACCACATATAGTTGGTGGGTAGACAAATTATTTTTTTCAGATTAAAATGAACAAAGCATTATTAGAGCCCTGTAGACATGACAAAACACGACTATAGTCACATTTATACTCTTTTTATTTACAACATATTACACAACTGCGGGGTCTTGAGACACATGCTAACTCGCAAAGTAGAGCGCTAGCGACCTAAACGGTAGCCTTCAAGTTATTTCCTTTAAACTTAAATAGCCAAAAACTTACCACTTCCACACGGAGAGGGAGGATAACTATAACAGTTATTTAACCTTTAACATGAACATTAATCAAACGTAATAATTTTTTCTGGGTACATAATACCATATAGCATCCATATCAAACGTGCGCGGGCTGCACCAACATTAAACTTTCATATCAAGACGGGGGCCTCAAACTAGTGTCCTGTGGGGCCGCATGTTTGAGACCCCTGATGTAGCCCAATACAACCGGATGGGCACTTGCACATTTTTTGTTATACTAATGTGTTTACCAGGTGCACTTTAATCCTTACAGCTTATTATGGAAAGAAAATAGCTGAAAAACGATACATATTCTCCTCGGACCAAGTCAAACTAACAATCCTTCCTCTATTGCTTCATTTATCATCCGACGTCGTTTACTTTCCGTCAGTTCCATGGTAATGTCTCTATGCTATTGCCTCGCACCTCCCAAGTCTTGTGTCCTTAACAACAGCTTTTCTGGCATTAATACTGACATCAAATGTATTCCATAACCCACCCTTGTGTTCGCTCATCCATCTTCCACTACCTCCTTGTATCACAAGCTCCGCACCGCATTACAATCTATCACTTCACCTTCCAGTTCTCTGTCATTCTCCGTTTTGCGCTACTTTTTCCACCTTCAGTCTTCTTTGCCACCATGCTTTCACGCTCGTCTTTTCCTGAATAGGAATCATAACCTCAGGCCTGTGGCTTGAACTCCGATACCACAATGCGGCTGGCTAATGGGCCGTGGCTGTGGCTGTGGCTGTGGCTGTGGTGCTGGAAGCCAACTTCTAGTAGTTCCATCATAGACCAGAACAGCATGAGAAACTAGAGAATGGAATTTCTGGAGAAACTGTGTGTGAATTCTGACGTTGAGCTGAAATGTTGTATAATTGTTGAAATAAAGGACGGATTTAGAAATTACAATGGTTTGTAAAATCTGACAAAGGTGGAATTATTATATTGTCACGGATATTGCAGATATGTTCGAACTTATTGGATTCGGGAATTTTACCAACATGTCACTTCCCAGATACTACATAGCTTTCACTTTAGACACAAAAACAATGTTAACAACAATATAGAAAGTCTGGATTTAACAAAAAATCTAATCTAGGCATGATACCCTGCAGTGTGATGATAGCCTCAGTTGAAAAATGTGGCAGTAGGAATTCTCAAGTTCAAAAAGGGTCATTTGGGATGTTTTGGGTTATGGAAAAAGTGGAATTAAGTGGAATTTTAGGGATGTCGTAGGTATGACGTAGGGATGTCGTGTTGTAGGGATGAATTGTTAGCACGAATGCCATAAAGGTATTGAATGTTTTGACAATAGAATGGTGAGAAGTTGCACAAACTGTTAATTAATATTCTGTGGGAATTGTCTTTTTTTTTGCGGAAAATGTGGAATTACTGAATTTTGTGAGGGGATTGTGTCAGTACCTTAGGGAATAATACATAATTGCAAGCCGCTACACACAGGAAGGGCACTTTTGTTCTTTAACATCTAAATTTTAACCTTTATAACATTAAGTTTCACAAATGTGAAGTAGATTTTTCTGAATGCACTGTGAAAATTTCAAATTTAGTAGAAAAATGGCGACCAGCGTTGGTCGCATGTTGGATCTACGCCACTGGACTATTGCAAACATCATGAAGGATTAAGATGGTATCTTTGAACATGTGAAAGGTGATAACTTAAGTGTCATAGCGTCATTAAGACTTCCTGGGAAGCACGTCTGTCCTTCCCTTGCAATTCCCTTTTTAGTGGGATTAAACTTTGCATTCGATCTTTTTAGTACTTCGGTATCCAAGCTTGCTTACACATCTTGGAGAGTACATGAAAAGACTTGCATTTAGGTGTGCTGCATGCTGTTATACAAACTGAGGTCATTTCTCTTGAGTTTTGAATTGGGTTCATTGCAATGGTTAGCAGACCTTTGGTTGGCAGGTGTTGTTGCAAATAGTGTTGTACCAAACATGTTTTTTGGGGGGTGACGAATCATACAGAGAAATTACGTGTCGCAAAGAAAACATTTTTTTTTTTTTTTATGTCAGGAAGCAGTTAAGGATTAGGTACCAAAAGTAAACCGCTACTCAGTCTCACTGCCACTATTTCTCAGTGACCAAACCACCACCTCTCTAACACTTTCGGGCGTCTGCACTTTTTGTAACCAGAAGAACCTCTGAAATTCTTAAAACCTCGCAGCCTTTTAAATTCTTGATTGGTCTGTTTTGCTTTTCATCATTTGTTTTTTAAGGTGAAGTTTGGTGTGCGTAACGTGAGCGATTTTTGTTCACACTGCCCAGTTGTATTAAACTGCTAAATTAAAATACTAAAAACAACCGATTACCTAAAAATGTCATCCAATACTTCTCTACAAGAGAGGAGAAATATGATCTCAGGGAAGAACTAAATTTGAAACACACTAGGACTACGTTAAAAAGCCATAGCATTTCAGTATGTGGAATCAAACTATGGAATGGATTGAGTAAGACCCTCAAACAATGCACAACAATGAGCCAATTCAAGAAACAATACAAGCAGTTGATGTTTGCTAAATACAAGGATGAAGAGTCTTGAACCAGTCATGATGTGCTATACATATCACTATATTGACACTTACTATGGTACCCATTATGTCATTGGATGGTCATATCACCTTGTACTTCGGTACGTGGTATTATTTAAAAAAAAAAAAAAAAAAAACCTTAAACTGTATTATGGAAAGCAGGAAGTGAACAAATGTAACAGTTACTGATTGTAAAAGTACCAGATGGAGGGGTAGGATTTAATCAAAGATTAATCAAGGATTTAACCAAAAAAAACAATAACTGTTACCATGGCAACAATACAATTGCTAAATACAAGGATGAAGAGTCTTGAACCAGTCATGATGTGCTATACATATCACTATATTGACACTTACTATGGTACCCATTATGTCATCGTATGGTCATATGACCTCGTACTTCGGTACGTGACAAAAATACAATTTTAAAAATAAAAAAAACTATATTAGGAAAGCAGGAAGTGAACAAATGTAACAGTTACTGATTGTAAAAGTACCAGATGGAGGGGTAGGATTTAATAAGCTTTGATTCTTCCTACTCCTTTCAGACATGTGGAACTGTGAACTGATTATGTGATGCATTCAATTGTAATCTGATGCATGTTCAAATGAAATAAAACCATTACCATTTATCGCCAAATCAGGTCCATAGCAGGGATACCACTGTGATACACTCTCATGCCAGTCAAAATGCGTTCATTCTTTAAAGGTCTGACAGTAACGCAGAAACTAAATACATTCGGTTTTTGGTCCATCGAAGATCAAGGCTTTACCGTTTACACAGAATGTCCGTGTTCCATCATTGTGTTTACGCAGAGTGACATCTCCTTTGAAGCAGGCAGCGGCATGAAATAGCCGAACATGCCGAGGAACCGACCTCGGCAGGAGGCTAACTGTTGTTTTCTCTGCTCTAACAGGGTGGCATATGGGTAATTACAGAAAGTGATGACAATGATAACAGATGTGTTTTTCTTACTTCTTAAATTACTCCCCAAGAAAACACGAGTTGGTGCAGCTCACCGTGTACGTGCAGACATATGAGGACACACTTGCCTTGACTCCTCCGCAATGGACCTATTAATGTCAAAGGTGATTTTTTTTTCCTCTACATAGACTTAAGACCAGTAGACTTAAAAGAAAGTGCGGTGCTGCTGGTGTTGTTTTACGGCTGTCTGACATCAGCCTGCTCCTAGCCTGAGGCCACATTGAAGCACGAGACCGGGCTAAGGCAAGACTTAAACTTAGTTCAGGGTCGTCTCCCCCGCCGCAACCACCCCCACGCACCCTGCATTGACCCCAAAAATGTGTCATCTTTGTAATCAGTTTTCAAAAATGTACTTTTAAATCATTTTTACGAACATAAAGTCTATGAACGACAACTCCCCAGGGTTAAAGACAGGGGTTAAAGATGGCACAACCTTAAAAAGGGCACAGCCTTCAAACTGCAGGGCAATGACCCCACCATCAACGCTAAACCCCACTCCCCCCAAAAGAGAGGGGGGGGTAGATTGTGTTTTAGCCAACTAATCGCCCCCTCAGAATTGGTTCATTGTGGGACATGAGGCAGCGCTGGGACTTTGTGTCCAGTCTCTCCAACTGAAAATAAATAAATATAACCCAGCTCAAGTCAGCCTGATGACTTCTGACAGATTTAGTTAATTCCGAAGCCAAGTAGCAAAACAAAACATTACGCAAGCGTGCACGGCCTACGCTGCCTTTAATTGCTTTTCCGATGAGCTCATGACTTGAAGGTGTCCTGGAGCGAGCCGTGCAGTCCGACAGGTGTTCTGCGGCTTTGTGAATCGGTGTGAGTGTTGGTCACTGTATGTACGTGTGTGTGTTTATGTGTATGCATGCATGTGACGGACCAGGAGCTGTTGACACTACTGAAAAAGGACTCAGCTGTGTGTGTGTGGGTGGGTTCAAGGAACGCTGTGGTCAGTACATATTATGTATCAATAAAAATTTTTTAAATGTGTGCGTATATATTTGTCAAGATATGGAAATGGTTCTATTTGCATCTATTTGATGTGTGATGGATGATGTGAGACAAATATTTTGTGGCTGTTTACATATGGGGCTGTGACCTGGAGGCAATCCTGCAGAAGAAGCCAGGGGCTCAGGAAGGACACGGGCCGACATGACAGGAAACAGACTCTTGGCATACAGAAAGCCTGCCCAGTTTGGGATTTCATGTGTGTGTGTGGTTGTTTGGTGAGGATGCAATAACGGCCACAATTAGAGAGAGGAGGTACAAGTGCTTCATCTTCAACTGGCAGACATACTGCCATACGTACATTCAAAGAACGAAACATACTTAAAAATGGGATTTAAAAAGAAAGCTCATTTCAGTGGGCCGGTATCTATATGATTTATGGATGACTATAATCACTTCATGTTATGTCATGTTATGTAAAATGCACAGGATATATTGCATACTGATAAACCATATATGCAGTTTTTCCATCAAGTGTTCGTCGAGCTATTTTATCAGTATAAGAAATGACTATGAAACATAGTTCTGGATCAAATTGCATAGCGTTGAAAACATAAAATAAGTTAATTCAAAATGCAGTACTTTAAACATAATGAATCAGTGAAGAATATCAATAAAATGTGCAAAATCCATAACAAAATAGATACATGAATGTATAGTTGTAAGTAATGGTAATGGTTTTATTTCATTTAAACATCAGATTACAATTGAGTGCATCCCATAATCAGTTCACAGTTCCACATGTCCAAAAGGAGTAGGAAGAAGCAAAGCTTATTAAATCCTACCCCTCCATCTGGCACTTTTACAATCAGTAACTGTTACATTTGTTCACTTCCTGCTTTCCTAATATAGTTTAACTTTTGTTTTGTTTTTTTAATTTGTATTTTTGTCACGTACCGAAGTACGAGGTCATATGACAATACGATGACATAATGGGTACCATAGTAAGTGTCAATATAGTGATATGTATAGCACATCATGACTACTTCAAGACTCATCATCCTTGTATATAGCAATTGTATTGTTGCTATAATAACAGTTATTGTTTTTTGTCATGTGTATCAATAACATAAGTGACCATACAATGACATAAACGTATCAATAATGTAAATTAATTCTACAATAACCTCATGTATGACCATGGGAAAGCATCATACAACCAGTAGTGAAGCCAGATGTTGATAAGAAAAATATCCCCTTTTATAGTAAACTCCTTGCCTTCATATATTATCATTAACCGTACAGGAAAAAAACCAGCAAAACTCAACTCCTGCCCCTAATGAAATAAGATGCCTGGATTCGGACTACGCCAGCTATTATCTCGACTTATGCTTACGGTAGAAAATCATTTTTCTGCTATGACGACATAATACATTGTTTCTGTCTTGCTCATTTCATGTCGCACCAATGCAAAACGCTTTAAGTCATGACCAAATGTGACCTGGGTCTTGTCAACAAGATAGCTAGTCATCTTAATGAGAGACAAAACAGACAAGGTTCTGATTGCTTTATATCCATGATGGATATAAAAGTGCACTGTGTGAACTCAAAATGAGCTCCACTGTAATGTAAGGGAAACGGAGGAGACGCTTGTGAGATTATTAAAATAAACAGACTTCTGCTTCTGCTGCTGAATTCCCACAGACAGGCTGAATTTTGCACAGTTACCTTGAAAACTCCTTGTCACTGCGATCCATCAGCTGACTTATCAGCTTTTGGTATACAGTTCAACCTTAGTTCTTTCAGTTCATCATGACGGCTGAGAGGCTGGGTAAACGTTATAATGTCCGTCATTAGCTGAGGTTTCTTCCATGTATGTGACATGCTGACTAATCACCTGGCAAGGGAGTCAAAATTTCAATTTGACATTGAACACAGGAAGTGAAGTAATTTATTAGTGATTGCCGTGATATGGAGAACGGGTAGGATTCCATTTGCTGTGCTTCTTCTGACTTCTTTTCGCTATTTAAATTATTAAATTATAAGTATGAGATGTTTACGCCAACATAACCTTGTATCTTCATCATGAAGTTTTAGTAATATTTTACTCAAAATACAATTCTAAGAGTTGTATTAAGCAATGCTTTCAAATGATATATATATTCATTCATTCATTCATTCATTTTCTACCGCTTAGCCTCACAAAGGTTGCAGGGGGTGCTGGAGCCTATCCCAGCTGTCTTCGGGCGAGAGGCGGGGTCCACCCTGTACTGGTCGCCAGCCAATCACAGGGCACATATAGACAAACAACCATTCACACTCACATTCATACCTCTGGACAATTTGGAGTCGCTAATTAACCTAGCATGTTTTTGGAATGTGGGAGGAAACCGGAGTACCTGGAGAAAACCCAGACAGAGATGGCCAAGGGTGGAATTGAACCCGGGTCTCTTAGCTATATGAGGCCTGCACGCTAACCACTCAACCGCCGTGCAGCCACAATTGCAAATTCATTCATTCATTTTTTACCGTTTTTCCTCACGAGGGTCGTGGGGTCTGCTGGAGCCTATCCCAGCTGTCTTCGGGCGAGAGGCAGGGCGCACCCTGGACTGGTCGCCAGCCAATCACAGGGCACATATAGACAAACAACCATTCACACTCACATTCATACCTATGGACAATTTGGAGTCGCTAATTAACCTAGCATGTTTTTGGAATGTGGGAGGAAACCGGAGTACCTGGAGAAAACCCAGACAGAGATGGCCAAGGGTGGAATTGAACCCGGGTCTCTTAGCTATATGAGGCCTGCACGCTAACCACTCTTCCGCCGTGCAGCCACAATTGCAAATTCATTCATTCATTCATTCATTTTTTACCGTTTTTCCTCACGAGGGTCGCGGGGTCTGCTGGAGCCTATCCCAGCTGTCTTCGGGCGAGAGGCAGGGCGCACCCTGGACTGGTCGCCAGCCAATCACAGGGCACATATAGACAAACAACCATTCACACTCACATTCATACCTATGGAGAATTATTGAGTCGCCAATTGACCTAGCATGTTTTTGGAATGTGGGAGGAAACCGAAAAACCCACACATGCACGGGGAGAACATGCAAACTCCACACAGAGATGGCCGAGGGTGGAATTGAACCCTGGTCTCCTAGCTGTGAGGTCTGCGCGCTAACCACTCGACCTCCGTGCTGCTGATAAATATATTACTGTTGTAAAAAATAATAATAATACAATTAATAATATTACTTATTGTATACTTTTTTTAAACCCTGATTTTCTTTTTTTAGATATGCATGAGAACATTATATGCAAATAATGTTTACACAATGATAATAAAGGCACACTTGAATATAGAAGCCGTTTTTAGAGCACACACAAGCTGTGAGCTTTGGATGTAAGGTGGCTTTTCTACTATTATTAGAAGCTTTATGAGCATAGTGGCAGGACTCTTAATTATGAGCCAGAGGTTAGCTGAAGGTAATAGTGTCGGGAAGTCGTCCTTTCATCTGACGAGCTTGTATATGCAGCGAGCAAAAGAGAGTGGTGCTTGAACTGCCTGTGTTTACTGCCTGTTTATCTAAGTGGGCATGTGAGGCCTGGAGGGCCAAAGCAGGTCAAACCACACACAGAGAGAGAGGAGTCCAGGACCCCCGAAGGACCATTCAAAGTGATGAAGTTTTAGTACTACTGCTTGGTCTATGACTACTGCTGATGCACGCGTGCACGCAAACACACACACACACACACACACACACACAGACTGTGTTAAAAGTTTTTTACTACCGTGTTGGGACTTAGATGCCTCTAGGGCAGGAAGATGAGTTGGTGGACTCCACAAAGCAGTCTAAAAAAAAAAACTTCAAGGTGGCCAAACACGTTTTTCACATGTTCTGCAAGGCGAAAAAATAGTAGCAATTTAATAATAGTATTTCAGAATAAAATAATAAACCTAATTTTGGAATTGTATTCGTGAATCTGCAGGCCTTGCTAAAAGCTCCTTAGTGATTGATACCAAAGCTTGCCAAGAAAGTCCATCTCATTGTAGATTGTCACGTTGCTGCCACCTGTGGGATCTTAAAGTTGGTATTTCAAATTTGCACAGTGGACCACTTTGTGTGATGGAGATGGAGAGCGAGAGCGAGAAAGAGAGAGAGAGAGCACAGGGCAGCCACCGGGAACCACAAACTGTAAGGCAAGCAGTTGATTTTGTTTTCTTGCAGGGGAGGGTTTGAGTGGGAAAATATGGCAAAATAAAATAAACCTTTAAATTTGACTGAAATGGCAGCCAACAGGCGCTGCTGTGTAAAAAAAAAAAAAAAAAAAAAAAAAAAAAAAAAGACTGAAGTGTGAGTTCTTGTGGTTTGGTTTAATCCTGATTGAGGAGCCCCTGAGTTGAGATGTCAGCAATATGAGACTAAAACAAAAATAATTACAACCAGGGTTAATGAATACAACTGCCTGGGGCATGGGGACTAGAAAGGAAGGGGGGGGCGGTTGAGTGAAAGAGAACAGCGGACGAAGTGGGAAGAAAAAGTGAATGGGAGTGGTGTAAAATACAGAATAAGTGAAAAATATACAGTGTATATTCATCCAAATAGAAAAAAAAAATCTACAATAAGTGCATACGACTGACATTCAGACAAAGAACCATCCAGCTGTGCCTTTGTAGGGGCCTGAGGTATGCTCTTCCTCCACACGTCTGATAGCTTGTATGGCTTAGCTTGAAACATGAAGTGTGGCAAACCGTGCCTCCCATTTAACTACTGCTGTGTCGAATAAGTTTATACATTCTCCCTCCGACTACCTTTCATCTCTGCTGTTATGTCTGCACACACTATCTCAGTTATGCAGGGAGCTGCCTTCACAATAACACTGGGGGGTAATAAGAGGCACCTGCACCTTCATGTTCATGTTCAGAGTTAAAAGTAGAAAATCTTATTCTAAGCATCAATCCATCTTATTCCACCTTTTTCCAAGGTCGGGTAACAGAGGCAGCAGCCCAATACAATAAAAGCCCAGGCTTCCGTCTCCCTAGCTTCTTTGTCCAGCTCCTCCAAAGAGGATTTCTGGGTATTCCCTGAGGCTTCCCACTGGTTGGAAGTAAGGGTGTAAGAAAATATGGTTTTGGTGATATATGTGATACTTCATTCCACGATACTGTATCAATATTAAAAATTATCACATACTACAGAATTAATTGGCCGTGTACCCTAGAAACCGCCCATGAATGATACGGAAAAAGGCCCAAATGATACTGTGTCAAAGCCCAGGGCAGTGATACTGATAAAATATAGAGTTTAACCATGTGCAGTATCAGCCCCCGTAGCTGTCCACTCAGAGCGCGCTGCTCTGGTATCGTGCCCGTGAAACAACCAATCAGAGAACAGCACATGAGCGCGAACACACAGCGTTTGTTTTGGTTTATTTTAATAATAACAGCCCTATGATTGGCTGGCGACCAGTCCAGGGTGTACCCCGCCTCTCGCCCGAAGACAGCTGGGATAGGCTCCAGCACCCCCCGCGACCCTTGTGAGGAAAAGCGGTAGAAAATGAATGAATGAATGAATAATAATAACATCTCACTTCAGACTGGAACATTTCCGAAGGTCCTAAAATCTGCAGTCATTAAGCCTCTTCTGAAGAAGAGTAGCCTTGATGTCACAGTACTGACCAACTATCCGCCCCGTATCAAAACTGCCATTGTTGGGGAAAGTCTTAGAAAAGGTCGTACACCAACAACTTACTGACTTTCGTCTCTCTAACAATGTATTTGATATTTCTAATCAGGCTTTAGGCCCCACCACAGCACTGAGACATCTCTGATCAAGGTGACAAATGATATCAGTCTGAATGAAACAGGCAAAGTCTCGCTTTTTTGGCACAGTTGACCATGTCATTTTTTTTCGAGGTTAGAAAACTGGATGGGAATATCTGGTACTGCTCTAAAATGCTTCAAGTCCAATCCGGAGAACAGAAAGTACTTCATCGGAATTGATAACTGTCTCTCAGAACAAATGGCTATGACTTGTGAGGTTCCCCAGGGGTCAATCCCGAGGCCGCTATTGTTCAATCTGTACATGCTCCCCCTTCCGACCAGCTAATATGCAGCTGCAATGTGTCCTACCACAACTATGCAGACTAAACTCAGATCTACATGTCACTGACGGCAGGTGAACAAGGTCCTGCAGATTTACTTTGTCACTGCACGTTGTAGATGCAAAACAACCTTTTCCAGCTAAACTCAGACAAAACTGAAATCATTGTGTTTGGCCGACAGAAACAAATGGTACGACTGGTCGACATTTTCTTCTACTACAGACCTGTGACATTAGGAATTTAGAAACAAAATGATGTGTCAAATATATATATTTCTATTTAAGAGCCAATGAAGCTGCTGTGCACAGCATTAAAGCACATTCAGCACATCTCATTCTAAGTGCTCAACACCTGGTGGACAGCTGCTGGAGTGGATGAGTCTAACAGAAACAAAAACAATCCACATTAAAGGAGTTCCATGAACACCATTATCAACCTTCATTCTGACTACAAGTCCTCCCCACCGCCTAGGCATTACTCACTTGCATGGGGAGGGGGAAATGATAAGCAAAATTTAACCTGCTCCCTCGTGTCGTACTGATCTCTCTTCCTTTTCATATTTTTTTTTTCTGTAGTCCGTGTCATAAATTGCATAAACTAGTGGTGGTCACTGATGCAAATCATAGTGAATATTCTATCAAATAGATTTGCACAGATCTGTATACAAACCATTTGATTAATTTCCATGAAAGTATTCTGAATCCTTAAGACTCACAGTCTCCTTTTGTGAGTTTCAAAGAAGCAGTCAGCAAATAATCCTATGATCATTAAAATTTCTAAATCAGGAAAAAACACCAAAAGACGTTCATAAAAATGGTTAATTTAATTTAATTTAATTTAATTTAATTTAATTTAATTTAATTTAATTTAATTTAATTTAATTTAATTTAATTTAATTTAATTTAATTCAATTCAATTCAATTCAATTTAATTCAATTTAATTCAATTCAATTCAATAAAAAATTGTTATTTTATTTATTTTAGTTTAATTTAATATTATTAAGTATTCAAAGTCTCTCCGTTCAGTCTCATTGGTTAAATATGATCTTAGTGGCAAGTTCAAGTTGACGAGTGACTCCACCCAGGCCAGGGTCTGTATTCCCGGCCATGGGCGAGGTGGAGCCACTCATCTTGTTCAGCTTGCGAGGAGCTAACTAATAAAGACCAGACAATATGCTAAAATGAACATATCCCTGATTCTGAGCCCAAGGGATGGTCAACATGGGTCCATGGTGCATTACCTAACTTTGAAGGATTGTGTTCAGCTCATGTTTTGGTTGCGGTGAGGTCAGACCCCAGAAAAATGTTGGATAAAGTGTGAGATAGAGTTGCAAAACACCGAGCTCTGCTGCAGCAAAGGATCTAAGACATGGAATGGACCCACATGATGTCGCATTCAAGGCGGTCATGGTGTTCATCATGAGGAACACATTAAACACAGATCTTAACTGTAGTTTGATATATGCAACGTTCATCTATAAATCCAAAAATATATTACATGGCACATCTGATTTATGACTCCATAATGTACTTTTAATGACCCATACCACCCTAAATGACCAGCCATTACTTTCTGTCCTCCTCCCCTACAAGGCAAGATCATTGTTCATCGTAACATTCTTTGTCTTGATGTAATTCCCGACAGCTCAGATATGCTTACTTCGAGAAAAAAAACAAAAAAAAACTAACCAACAAGAAGGCTTTCTAAGTGCCATATAATTTTACGGTTTCTTCAATGCACTATATAGAAAATAAACATTGGACATAGTTACCACAGCTACTTAAGTCATTAAAAGCACTACACAAGCAAAAACAATACAAAAGGCCGAGCAATATAAAAGCGCAGTCACTGCCGCAGATGAGGGGACTGACGTCAGGCAGACCTATAAACCTAGTTCAGGTGTGGACTATTTTTCTTGGAGCCATCCAATAAGTCATGAAATAAGAATGTCACTGACAGACTCGCAGTTAAACAATAAATCCCCCGTTTTAGTGGAGTTGCTGTTCAAATAAACTATGGCGTTCATGCAGTCATGGAGGCTATTGTACCATCTGACACATGTCACAGTCCACGATTAGTGCTGTGTCAACACCCATTAGGACTATTAGAGCCATAGTGCAACAGGGCCACTGTAGGGTCAGTCAGCCGTTTCATAGCGGACCATAACTGGTACTGGAGCTTCTGAACATTGTAAAAGTAATTGTTAACAGTAAAAGCATCACAGTCATTAGTTTAAGTGTAGGGGGTTTGCATATGTTTATGTATGATAATTGTTATTTTAATCCTACTTAATATTGCTTAGAATTTTGGTTCTTTTACCTTTAAAAAAAAAAAAACCGCAAAACTGATGCTGTCCTTGTTTTGACCTATTTGCATTGCTGTCATCCCAGCCCACCATAAAGTTTAAGGAGTGCGGACAAAGTCTGTTCAGCTTCTGGCTCACCCCACTATGACCTGCCTCATATGCTTTACTAAGTCTGATTACATCTCTTTCTGTCAACCACAGAAAAAGAAAGGTTACCTCCTTGGAGCGCAGTTTACTTCAAAAATATCTGCTGAGTATCAGTAATAGAGGTGTGACAAATTTAAGAAAAAAAAAAACATGGAAGAGATCCCTACAGTGAATGACGTGGCACTAAATTATTTGTATGACCAGAATAATATGACCTTTTAAATCATCAGGTGAACACAATGATGGTAGATGGTTTTTCGCTTCTATAGCGCTTTTCCACCCAAGGCACGCAAAGCAGATTTGCTTACTGATGCTGCAGCATCAGGAGCAACTGTGTGCGACTGACCAATCAGAGAGCGTGAAGAGTGAATACATAATGAGCATTTTCTTTAACCGCGGATACATATAATGACAAAATTTACTTGTGTCATACTCGTATATACATTATTCGTAACGGATACTCATTACAAACAAGTACCCGGCTCATTCTTAGTATCCACTTTTCCGTCTCTGAATGATGCTGAGATTAGCAATAAGCGAGGAGTCATGTCCGCGAGATAAAAATAGTTTGCCATGCTAGCTGCTACAGTAATAATATTGCTTTAGCTTGGTTAATATACAAGTCAGTTATTTAAATGGACACTGTTGGCATTTTTTTTTTTTGGGAGGGCTTTAGCGTCAAAATAGGTATTTCCCATGACGTGCATTGCTAGCCAGCTTATATTAACTCGTTTTCTTGCGCTAGAATGCACAGAAAAGGGAAAGAAATGTGTTCATGTTTCAGATAAGGATTTAAATGATGGGCAAAATTCCTAAAAAAAAAATGTAGATCCTCTTTAAAATAAAATGGAAAGGGATATCGCTCATATGTATTCCATAAATTAGCTACATTTTGTGAACAAGACTGAGCCTAATCCAATCAATCTTTTGAATTTATGATCTGTAATGGAGGGGAACTATCTGAATCAGATCAAATGATCATTTGCCAGAAAAGGAGGTCACAGTAAGATATGCATTCAACTCTTGCATTGGCAAAGATAGAACGATTGAAGTTCTGGGAGCGCAGCAACATACTCATATTGTCTCTGATATGATTCCAAATAATAAACCCATGAAATTTAACATAGCATTAAAAGCTTAACTAAGTTAACAGACAAATATATCATTCATTTTCTCCATAGTTGATACAGCAAAATATCCCAAGTCAATCCCTGATACCGCATTCATTCATTTTAATCCTCACATCCATGACATAAATTATTTACCTATTTAATAGCAGCAGACATTAGCATTGCCACCACAGCCAGTCTGTAAGAACTTTGTCTATGTGCAAATATGCACAAAGAACCACAAATTGGCATTGCTCTTCAATAACTAACCATTCTAAAATCCTGTTACATCCATCCATCCATCCATCAATCCATGTTCCACTTGCTCTCTCTCTGCAGCCACGCTTCACCAGGAGCTGTTTGACTGCTTAGCATACTGTATCTTGGCCTCCACTGATGTTTCAGTGTATTGAAAACAAAAACTGAAAGAACATGCAAGTGTCGATGTTCTGGTTCTTTCGCAGAGGCAACTGTGCCTCACCTCACCAACACCACATTTAAGGTTTATTTGAATAGAAAATGACCCCGCTTGTGTTTAAAATATCTTCAATACTGTCATCACCAAATATTTATTTGGAGAAGAGAGGACCTCTGATTCCTGACATTCCTTTTGCCTCACAACACGGTGCCTTGATGACAGTAGTTCAAACAAGCACTTTGGACATTCTTATTGATGCCATGGCAAACTCAACGTGGTTAATTAACAATTTGGATAGTCAGTTATGTCTGGAGAAAATGTGTCTTTAAGTACCGGTGACCTCCTTGCAGGTTATGATATTGTGTCTTATTGTTGAGGTATTCAATTTATACATATTATGAATGAATAAGCAACTTTTAGAGAGTAAGTCTAAACTGTGGTCTTACGCTTGCCTACAATCCTTCTGCATGCTTGACATTTTATCTTAGGTCAAACAAATCTGTATTGTATCATTGACATATTAAATAAGTTCAGTCTTTAAGCTAAACGGTGAATTGCACAGTGAAACCCTTGGATTACACTATTATTATTAGTAGTATTATAGTTAGTATTATAGTATAGTATTATGGTGGCTGGGTGGTGCAGAAGCATCTTCCATCAGGATGTTTGGTAAACCACAAGGGGGCAGTGATGTAACAAGGAATTACCAAGGGTCAAAGAGGTCTTTTGACAAAGACAGGGATCATGGGGGAAGGGAAGAGGAAATAAAATGTGGAAAAATGTATTATCTTTATGTTGGCATGTATTATTGGAAGTTAGTGAGAAGCAGAAAGTTGAAAAGAGAATTATATGTAATTAATTTTTTTTGTAATTATGACATTTTTTAAAAAATTTATTTTATGAGTACTTAATCTGTTGGTCATCCACTGAAATTGTTGCATTAGTAGATTTTTTTTATTATTATTCAAAAGATTTTGTTACATTATTTTCAATTTACTTTACTCCAGAAAGTTTTGTTTGTCAAAAGTTCGGCAACCCCTAACAGGAAAATGTAAAAATACATATTTAAAATTTTTAATTCCCATTAGAGGTACACATACCATATGAACTGCACTACAAGCTACAAATTAAATCACTTGTTTGCAAAAGAAAAGGAGAGAAAAAAAAATTCAGTTGTATTATCAGAATGGCAAGCGGCCGGTGTCTGACCACCGTCTCCAGCACCCTGCTGCTCCGTGCTGTTCTTTCCCTCCCCTGGCACTGGTGACCCCGTCTTAACTCCACGATAGCAGCAAGGGGCTTAAAACTCCACAATATTCCTCTACAACCCTGATCGTCTGGGAGTTCTCTTCAAGGCAGCACCATGTCCACACATTGCCCTGCTACCCGCTGTGTGGGCACCAGTTGACTGCATCTGTTGAAACTCATGATAAGACATCTTTTTTTAAGCTTAACTACAATTGTTTATTATATTGAATTAAAGCAGGCAAAAAAAGTTGGAAAGCAATCACTGAATTGAGCATTTGACTATGAAACGTACAGATTAAACTAAAACAAACATACTCTGGGCCTGAATTTTTACGTGCCGTGGCTTGTCTACCTTCCCCTGTGCTGCAGAGGAAGCTCCTGTGAAGCTTCCTGATAGCAGAGAAGTACTGCTGGTTGATAACCGAGGTGTGAACAGCAGTGTAACTTGTCACTGCAGGGGGCTACAATGACGGCCCATCAGAGGTTAGGGGGTTACACGGCTGCAGGATGGCGTGTCAATGGGCGGAGCTACCTATCATCGCAAAGATAACTAATGAGATACTTTGAATTAAGATTGTTTCCAATTGAAGAACCTGGTTTTAGTTCTTAAAACAACAAAAAACATTGATTTTTTTTTCGATATTAACATGTTTGAGGTTCTTACGGAAGGTAGGGATGTAAAGTTATGGTATTCTCACGCTTCGATACGTACATCTGTATTAAGACCATGGTTCGGTTTATTTCCGGTACAGTAAGAGAACAAAATTGCCGATCTTTTTGTGTCTAATGAAAAAGAATTGCAATCTGCAGGCTGGTAATTCAGCAATAAATAAAATTGTCGCACTGCAACGCCAATGTACACTAGGAAACAGTATGGAGCTTTCGGTTCTGTACAGCTTCGATCTAAATACGAACACCTTTTAATGCATTATAACTAAAGTCTATGACAATATGTCATTCTGGTTAAACTTTTATAAGAAAATAATTGACATTAAATATACGTATTGTGTGAGATGGATTTGTTCAAGTAAATTCAAACAGTGATCAAACCCGATTCCGCACTAGAGGCCGCTAAGTTCTACAGAGTCCTAAATCTCCCATGTGACCAGGTGATTAGGTCCCTTGGCTGAGCTTCCCCCCCATCTGCTTCATATCACACCATTGCACACTCCCTCCACTCAACCATCCCACCCTTCCATCCTTCTACATATTATGGAAAAGCACGACAGTGTGACCTTTGACACCTTAATCAAGGAGCATTAAAGGGCCTCTTAAATGAAACTGACGGAGTGGCCAGATTAGACTGACAGGGCGACTGACTGACTGGCCCGGAGGCTAAGACGGATCCAGAAGCAGCGGCGCTGAAATGCTGTTGCCAACACGTCGGAGGTGGCAGAGGTGGTGGGAGAGTGTTGGCCATCATAGGGCTTACATATTAGCCTGGCTTATTAGTTCACTAAAGGGACCTTCCACCCTCTCAGGATTGTCACACATCGTTTTACTGCTTAGCCATTTAGAACCTCTGTCCGTCAGAGGCAGATGGAGGTTAAAGGTTGAGAGTGATTCCAAGAGCTGGTAATATTCAAGAACTTGGGCCGCCGTAAGAAGAAATACATACAGGATGTTGACACACACACAAATAAATACTGTACACATAAATGCTACTATGTTACAAAGAGGTAAGAGACTTCTCATTTTGAACTGTAATAATTTATGATAAGCTGTAAAATGACGCTATGTGAAAAAAATGCCAAGTGCACGAAGAGGACAATGATGCAGTGACTAAACATTGCAGATTAATCAGAAACAAAATGAGAATTAGATCAGAACGCTGATATAGCAAGGATAAAAGATATAAATTACTGTGAATATATTATATTCCTGTAAATAATACTTATCCTCAAGTAAAAGGGTCAACTAACTACCATCCATCAAATGTACTGTATTTCCAACCAATTCCACTGGGGGTATCATTCCCCAATAATATTAAAGCTGCATGAAGGCAAGCAGTACATCAAGAACCCGAGAGATACTGTCCTCTGATGCGAAGAAACAATCATAATAAAAATAGCAATACAAAGTGAAAAAAAATGGTCCTGAAAATGTACGGTGATCCCTCGTTTATTGCACTTAATTGGTTCCAGACTGGCTGCACAGTGTTCAAGTGGTTAGCACGCAGACCTCGCAGCTAGGGGAGCATTGTTCAATTCCACCCTCGGCCATCTCTGTGTGGAGTTTGCATGTTCTCCCCATGCATGCGTGGGTTTTCTCTGGGTACTCCGGTTTCCTCCCACATTCCAAAAACATGCTAGGTTAATTAGCGACTCCAAATTGTCCATAGGTATGAATGTGAGTGTGAATGGTTGTTTGTCTATATGTGCCCTGTGATTGCCTGGCCACCAGTCCGCCTCTCGTCCGAAGACAGCTGGGATAGGCTCCAGCATCCCCATGACCCTTGTGAGGATAAGCGGTAGAAAATGAATGAATGAATCAAAGTCCTCTCAACAAAAACTAACACCCACTGAGCCACCTTTAGCCACATATTACTCCGTATAGTATATATGTACAATAAAGTCTCGTTATATCGATATCGGTTATAACGAATTACTACTTATTACGATACTATTTTCATTTCCCGGCAAATTTCTAGTCTTTTATGATATAATTAGTTCTGTTAGTACGATACCCGGTTATTATGATAATCCGGTTACTACGATGCCCTTTTCATCTCCCGCCAGCCAATTTGGTCTGCTTATATCGATACAAAAGCAGCTTAAATCAATCTTTGCTTAAGGATTTCAATACCAAAAAAGAACACGGCGAACGGCTGCTTCCAGTCAACTTTATTTTTCACACTTCCACCACCAGAGCGCAGCACACACACCGATTCCCGCACTTCCTGGTTCACAGGTCATGCTCAACCTGCCCCACATAGCTGGCCAAACACATGCCTGCAACAGAAGAACCAACTGACATAGCATACACCTATTCCAACGAAGACACAAGCGTACAAATACATGTATTTAATTGTGTTGTATTCAGATATCTTTTTATCGCTTGCAATAATCACCGTTTTTCATATGTACATGCTGCAGTTGGTTCTTCTGTTGCAGGCATGTGTTTGGCCAGCTATGTGGGGCAGGTTGAGCATGACCTGTGAACCAGGAAGTGCAGGAATCGGTGTGTGTGCTGTGCTCTGGTGGTGGAAGTGTGAAAAATAAAGTTGACTGGAAGCAGCCGTTCGCCGTGTTCTTTTTTTCATATTGAAATCCTGAAGCAAAGATTGATTTAAGTGCATTATTGCCCACTTTTAATGCAGTTCGGCGCAGGATCGGATATATGGATAGTCTGGTTATATCGGTATTTTTTCCGACTCCCGAGAATATCGATATAACGAGACTTTACTGTATATATAGTATAATACGCCATTTAAGACGTAAATAAGACTGATGCTCGAGTGTGTTTCTGTATGCCTAGGCGAGCAGAGTAGCGGACAGGAAGTGACATTAGGGGGTTCAGAGATGAGTTTTAGCTTGACTTGGTTTAAGGCCACAACAATGCTGGTCAATGTCGGAACATTTAAATGCTAATGTACAACAGCAGGGTAACATTGGCTTATTGCTACTGCATGCTGATACTTTGCAAATAGAATTGACAATGACGGCTGAATAATAAAAGTACAACCGCATACAAGAGACATGGGATCTCCCAAACACCAAAGCAACACGGTCCTAATGATGCTGTCAACGATGAAGCAAAGGGCGAGGAGGTCCGAGGCCCCCAGAGCGCACGTTACACCTTAACTGTGTAGCTCAATCACACAGAAGCAATGATGTGGCCCCCAGGCCTGGTATTAAAGCTCCCAGTGCAGACAATTTGTGCTGTCTGGAGGCTGATTAAGCGGATAAACAGCGTTGGCACAGAAACATATTAAGCACAGCTTTCAAAACACCAGATCATATTTCATGGTCAAAATGCTTTTCTTTTTAATTTCTTTAATGAGTGTGTGAGGCTAGGTCAGTCAGCCGTTTGCTCCCCCGGAGATATTAATGTCAGGAAGAATGGGACTGTGAATTGTGATTTCTAAATTTGTTCTACAAAATGTAACTAAATACAATGTAAAATATTAACATTTAAATTAAAAATAACTTTACACAGGCGGCCCGGCGGTCTAGTGGTTAGCGCACAGACCTCACAGCTAGGAGACCAGGGTTCAATTCCACCCTCGGCCATCTCTGTGTGGAGTTCGCATGTTCTCCATGCGTGGGTTTTCTCCGGGTACTCCGGTTTCCTCCCACATTCCAAAAACATGCTAGGTTAATTAGCGGTATGAATGTGAGTGTGAATGGTTGTTTGTCTATATGTGCCCTGTGATTGGCTGGCGACCAGTCCAGGGTGTACCCCGCCTCTCACCCAAAGACAGCTGGGATAGGCTCCAGCACCCCCGCGACCCTTGTGAGGAAAGAGCGGTAGAAAATTTACAGAGAGGATGCTGCAGAAACAATTTATTTATTTTATGTACGTCTGGCTTTCACTCACTTTTATGGTACCAAAACTGAAAACATGACCGAACAAACTTAAAGTTTGGCCTCCTCACCATGTGAGTACGAGACGGCGAGCATGAGAAACACAGGCAGAAGACATATAAATGAGCCGTGTTCAGAGTCATAGAATGACAACCGGTCATAAAAGTTTAGCAGAGTTGAAGATGACCAGCCAGGAGGGTTTGTCTGGCCTTCAAAAAACACAAAGGATCAGGTTTCCAAAGGAGGCTGAAGGGCCAAAGGGAGCTCGATGCACTACTCACCTAAAAGACCATAACTCTTGCTGGGCCAGAACCTACTGAGCTAAAGCTTGGCCTGTGCAGAGGTCTCAATCACCTTCCAAATCTGTTCCCATTGACAGCTTCCATTAACATTCCGGCCTAAACTGGCAGGGGCGCAAATCAAGATTAAGTGCGGTGAAGGACTAGGGGGTATATAGTGGTTTTTATGTACAAATACACTGGCAAGGCAAATTCACATTGATGACTACTTCATCTCAAAAAGTTGGGTTACAAAAGCGTAATTTCTGGAATCACTATATTCAAAAAATCATATATATTTTCAAAATAAAATTGTACAAATGACTGAATAATTCAAAAGAGCGTTATCAGTCCAAAAAAAAAACATGAGTAACGACAGGGTGGGAGTATAATAAAGGATTGACCCCTGCAGTCCAAGGTCAGCAGTGGACAGCAGAGAGGTTGACATAAACCAGGATACTGAGCTTGTACTTCCTCCTGTCATCCCCGCTTCTAAGCCAATACGCTTCCTATTGTGACATCGACAACAGTGTTTCCCATACATTCATTTATTTGTAGCAGCCCGCCACAGATAAATTTGGTCCACCACAAATAGATTGTGCGTTGCTTTTTATTTTTTACTGAGCTTGTACTTCCTCCTGTCATCCCCGCGTCTAAGCCAATACGCTTCCTATTGTGACATCGACAACGGTGTTTCCCATACATTCGTTTATTTGTAGCAGCCCGCCACAGATAAATTTGGTCCACCACAAATAGATTGTGCGTTGCTTTTTATTTTTTACTGAGCTTGTACTTCCTCCTGTCATCCCCGCTTCTAAGCCAATACGCTTCCTATTGTGACATCGACAATAGTGTTTCCCATACATTCATTTATTTGTAGCAGCCCGCCACAGATAAATTTGGTCCACCACAAATAGATTGTACGTTGCTTTTTATTTTTTACTGAGCTTGTACTTCCTCCTGTCATCCCCGCTTCTAAGCCAATACGCTTCCTATTGTGACATCGACAACGGTGTTTCCCATACATTCGTTGATTTGTAGCAGCCAGCCACAGATAAATTTGGTCCACCACAAATAGATTGTGCGTTGCTTTTTATTTTTTACTGAGCTTGTACTTCCTCCTGTCATCCCCGCTTCTAAGCCAATACTCTTCCTATTGTGACATCGACAACGGTGTTTCCCATACATTCGTTTATTTGTAGCAGCCTGCCACAGATAAATTTGGTCCACCACAAATAGATTGTGCGTTGCTTTTTATTTTTTACTGCGCTTGTACTTCCTCCTGTCATCCCCGCTTCTAAGCCAATACGCTTCCTATTGTGACATCGACAACGGTGTTTCCCATACATTCGTTTATTTGTAGCAGCCCGCCACAGATAAATTTGGTCCCCCACAAATAGATTGTGCGTTGCTTTTTATTTTTTACTGAGCTTGTACTTCCTCCTGCCATCCCCGCGTCTAAGCCAATACGTTTCCTATTGTGACATCGACAACGGTGTTTCCCATACATTCATTTATTTGTAGCAGCCCGCCACAGATAAATTTGGTCCACCACAAATAGATTGTGCGTTGCTTTTTATTTTTTACTGAGCTTGTACTTCCTCCTGTCATCCCCGCGTCTAAGCCAATACGCTTCCTATTGTGACATCGACAACGGTGTTTCCCATACATTCGTTTATTTGTAGCAGCCCGCCACAGATAAATTTGGTCCACCAAAAATAGATTGTGCGTTGCTTTTTATTTTCTCAAGATTTAGTGCTACCTGTTGGCCCACTCTTTACAACTCAGATGTGGATTTGTTTTTTAATTTCGTCAATCAATTAATGACACATAATAGTCTTGAATAATCAGTCAAAACCAAAAAAAAACCCAGCAATTTGCACAACTGAGAGCCATCTATGCGTGCGTGTGTATGTCTAGTCTGTAAGAATAAACTGCTGCCATTACTAGAGTTAATCCAAAGCACTCTTGTCCCCACAGCCACTTTGTCATCTTTTCATCCTCACCACTGCTGCTTTATGGGAAACAATAATCACCCACTAACTTTTATCTGTTGAAGAGCCACGGCTGCTGCAGTTCCCTGTGGTTTGGGCAACTGATTTGGGCAACAGTGAAGCCTGGGAAAGTGCGGGTAAGGGGAAGAACAAGAGGGAAGTAGTTGAGGTGAAGGGAGGAATGAGTGTGGGAGGAATGGGCAAAGACACATGGAAGGAATGGAACAAGGGAGGAGGCATGCTCCGACAGCTGAGCTGTGAAGAAGCTAATAGGGTCTCATCCCCTTCGCTTTCCCACGGCGACAGTATGTTTTCTGACGATCACTGGAGCGGCGAAACCCATATTGGTTAGGCTACTGGCACAGAACTGCAGTCAGCATGCTTCAAAAGGCACATTTTGTATCCATCTGAAGTTGGGTTAGCCTGCATGTGACCTAAGTATGAATGTTGTGAATCAGTAACCAAATTCGAATAGCATCAGGAGGTGGTACTTGATCTTACCCGAAGCTGGGACGGCAATACAGTGAAAGGAGAGACAAACGGGGGATAAAACACAAATTAATGTTGTATGTTAGGGGAAAGCTAGGAAAGAATTATGGAGGGGAAATTTTCTTTCACGAGGCAGCGTAAAAAACAGCAACTTGCTTTGACAGTTGTCATGCGCAGCAGAAGTTATTAATCATATCGATGACAAATACGACTAATAATGGGGTTGACTTATTTTTCTGCGATTTCCATCACAATTACATTATTATGTTAAACCTCAGTGCAATTGGAGCAATAAAAAAGATAATATGTTGGTCTACTCTGGAGTGGCTGCAGGGGAGAGGCACTTCCCGATGCCTTCAGGTTGGGCAAGACTATCCTGAACTTTCACTAACGGCAGAGCTTCATCTGAATCCCGAGAGGAACAACGAGGATATCGAGTCCAAATGGTTTGTATTCCATGGAGCTACGGGGGTGTGGTGGTCTGTATCAGTTGTAGCTAAAAGCCCCAAACCTAATGGTTGACACCAGGAACCAAGCTGAAGAAGTCCTATTGAGCATGGATGGCTTGTGGGACGGCTGAAGCTGCTGACCAGGTACCAGCAGGCCAAGCGGCATGTGGCTTCAGTGTTGTTCGAGGCAAGTTCTATGAGACAAGATCTTCAGTCGGCCCACGTAGAGGCCATCCAACACCTCACAAAGAAGAAGCAGTGCCCGGTCCACAACATTTACAGCAAAGACGGAATCCTCAACTGAGGATATAGTCAGCCAGCGGAATGAATACTTTGAAGCCCTTCTCACTGACTTGACTTCCATAGAAAAAACTGAATCCGAGGACACAAACACGGACAGTTCCATCACTATAGCTGAGGTATCATAACATTGGTCATAACACTTGAGGGTTCCTCAAGTCTTCAGAACTGATGATTTCACTTTCACACGGTGAATAAGGCTAATTACGTCTTTCTTTCTCTTGGACCAACGTGTGAGCCCTGTGACCCGCAATGACCTCTAGTCATTCTTCAAGGCCAAATCTTTGGCCTCTCTACTATCGTTTGGCCTCTCTGAAACATATCACCTCACAGAAACAAATGCATGCTGGGACAGCCGTTGGCAGTGGCACATTCTACACATTTGCATCCACCTTAAACGGATTAGGTTTCGATAAGATCAGTACTGGGTCTAATGGGTCTGAGGGCACAATGTTTGTAATGCATTGCTTGAGTTGCATTGATGTTTTTGTTTGAATCCCCACAATTACCATAAAAGAATGTCCATTGTTTGTTCTTGAGTACTTCAATATATTCTTACCACTTAGCATGGCTCTGACCTTAACTCCTACTTAAACGGGATAGTATGTGTGACTTGGTCAATGTCAAATACACACATGGTAGCAGTGATATCATGATAGAGTGGAAACTAGTCTGTGGAAAAGATCCAGTTCCAAGCCACACTCCAACCCACCCCCAACACTCTCACCACTATTAGCTCTTACACTTTCAGACAATGTCTCAAATCTCTGCCCACTGCCTCTCAGCCGCATGCAGCAGTCTTACTTTAAGTACTGTGAGACTGGTCTAAGTACACTTCACAGATGAGCAGCTCTAGTAATGGGCTGTGATTGACCTCAATAGCCGGCCCTGAGTGGGTTCCCTTAGGGCTAATCTCCGCATTACCAACTCTGCTTCTCACACGCTTACTGATGATGATGATGAGATCAACATCTAGCAGATTAAACAGATAGGTGGTGCAGGTTCAAAAAATATAAACGGAATTTCAGTGTAATTTAGTCTAAATTTGTAAAACAACAAATTTATAAAGAAATTGGAATTCAATCTTGCTGTCAGAGGCCATGGTTCGATATACAGCATTTTCTCTGATGAACAGACGTGCATATATTGACATCTTCGTATTCATCCATATGAATGCGGAGGTATGCTGGAGCCTATCCTAGCTAACTTCAGACGAGAGGCAGGATACACCCTGGATAGGTCGCCAGCCAATCACAAGGCACATATAGACAAACAACCATTCACACTCACAATTTATGGACAATTTAGAATCGCCAATTAGCTTAACATTCATTCATTCATTCATTCATTCATTTTCGACCGCTTTTCCTCACGAGGGTCGCGGGGGGGGCTGGAGCCTATCCCAGCTAACTTTGGGCGAGAGGCGGGATACACCCTGGATAGGTCACCAACCAATCACAAGGCACATATAGACAAACAACCATTCACACTCACAATTTATGGACAATTTAGAATCGCCAATTAGCTTAACATTCATTCATTCATTCATTTTGGACCGCTTTTCCTCACGAGGGTCGCGGGGGGGGCTGGAGCCTATCCCAGTTAACTTTGGGCGAGAGGCGGGATACACCCTGGACAGGTCGCCAGGCACATATAGACAAACAACCATTCACACTCACAATTTATGGACAATTTAGGATCGCCAATTAGCTTAACATTCATTCATTCATTCATTCATTTTCTACCGCTTTCCCTCACGAGGATCGCGGGGGTGCTGGAGCCTATCCCAGCTAACTTTGGGCGAGAGGCGGGATACACCCTGGACAGGTCGCCAGGCACATATAGACAAACAACCATTCACACTCACAATTTATGGACAATTTAGGATCGCCAATTAGCTTAACATGTTGGACAAAATCAGAGAAAACCTACACGCACACATGGTGAACATGCAAACTCCACACAGAGATGCCCAAAGCAGTGATGCTAACCTAGGTCTTCCCGACTGTGTGGCCTAAATTTTAGCCACCACGCTTGATTCGGTCAAGAAAAAATGACCAATCAGTGTGAAATCACTCCCAAAAGCAGCAGCTGCAGTACATCTCAGCTTTCTGTACTTTCATTGTATTTCTGCAAATTTACTCACTCTGGTGTCTGGTATTGAAAATCACCTCAATTTGTTTTTGGACATGTTACAAAACATACATAGTTTTTCACTGAGTCACCTGATTTTTGTTCTTATACTGATGTATTATGTATTTTTAGCTCACATTTGTCTACTGTGGATTTATCAAGCAGCCAAAGTTCAAGCCAGCAGCTTAAAACCATCATGGCTGCTGACTGAGACAAAGCCGGCCTGTTGATTTAACACTCGACAGAGTGCATGAACACATGCACAGGAGTGAAGGAGTATGATAGATGGACATATGAAAGTACAGCAAGCCTTTGAAAGATTGTAATGGAGGAGCCTACCATGGGATACCCTAAAATTCACACCTCATCTATGGTGCAGCCCATTCAACAGCTCCAGTTTCAGAGAAGAAAGCATGTGCTTTTCAATGCAGGCACTACACATAATAGTGTGCGTCTGTGCGAAATGTTGAGATCAAAGTCAGGTGGCGCTTCTTTTTCCACCTGCTCTCATTAGTCTTCAGCGTACAGGCTTAGGTGGCGTAAGACCCTGTCTCTTTTACTGCTGTGGACAGGCCACTCAGGACACTGAATAGCTCAAGAAACGTATTTTCTCATTAAAAGGGCATACCACAAAATCTATTTTATACAACAAAACTACATATGTTTATTATGACAGCATCATACCACTCTAAGAGGATTAAATTCCATCCATTTATTCATTCATTTTCTACTGCTTATCCTCACAAGGGTCGCGGGGGGTGCTGGAGCCAGCTGTCTTGGGGCGAGAGGCGGGGTACACCCTGGACTGGTGGCCAGCCAATCACAGGGCACATATAGACAAACAACCATTCACACTCACATTCATACCTATGGACAATTTGGAGTCGCCAATTAACCTAGCATGTTTTTGGAATGTGGGAGGAAACGCGGAGTACCCGGAGAAAACCCACACATGCACAGGGAGAACATGCAAACTCCACACAGAGATGGCCGAGGGTGGAATTGAACCCTGGTCTCCTATCTGTGAGGTCTGTGCACTAACCACTTGTCCGCCGCGCAGCCAAATTCCGTCCATTCATTCATTTTCTACCGCTTTTTCCTCATGAGGGTCGCGGGGGTTGCTGGAGCCTATCCCAGCTGTCTTTGGGCGAGAGAGCGGGGTACACCCTGGACTGGTGGCCAGCCAATCACAGGGCACATATAGACAAACAAGCATTCACACTCACATTCATACCTATGGACAATTTGGAGTCGCCAATTAACCTAGCATGTTTTTGGAATGTAGGAGGAAACCGGAGTACCCGGAGAAAACCCACGCATGCACGGGGAGAACATGCAAACTCCACACAGAGATGGCCGAGGGTGGAATTGAACCCTGGTCTCCTAGCTGTGAGGTCTGCGCACTAACCACTTGACCGCCGTGCAGCCAAATTCCAACCAATATATTTTAATTAACATTAAAGCTCACACGGTTCCCTTGCTTCCATAGGTTCCATGGTTTGGTAAAGAGATCAAACCTGCTTTACGGGCAACATTTTAACATTTGTTCAACTCTCCATGTGCTTGATTAAATGTAACATTTTGAAAGCTGGAAGAGATCTAAGAAAAGCATAAATCATTGTCTCGCAGCTGCTGGCCTGGCTTGAGAGAACACATGCTATTCCTCACTCACTCTCTCGTTTTGTCTTCATTATGATCATACCGGACCCAACAGTCCCTCCTCCTCTGTTGCAAGTCACTGCAGTGGCGGGTGTGTGTGTGTGTGTGAGGGGGGGAGGGAAACACCTGCAGGCCGCTACTCGCCCTGAAGTTGTGCCTAAAGCCAAGCTCCTCACACGCCCTCTGGCCCTGCGCTCCCTCTGGTCTTTAACGTTAGCTATGACCAAAGACCCCAAAGTCTCTCTCATCAATCAGTGGTGACGGGCCAAGATCAAGTCAGAGAGGACTGTCAGCCCAGACCGCAAAGGTCCATGGACGAAAATGATACGTCATCAAGAAAGGATCGAAAAAAGGTTGCGAATAACATGGTCCAGGACTTCTTACAAAAGGCACAATTTGGATTCACAGACCACTTCCACTGTACATACATTAAGTTGACGCGGACATCTGGCTATTGCTGGTATTCCACTGATCTGCTAACGCTGACTGACATCAAAACATTTCATATTCACTGAGGCTGGACACCATTGAAACTTTACGGTACTTTGAAAATATATCACAAAGCAATGTAAGACAACTGCATGGGTAAATGCTAAGCATATGTAGACCAGAGCAAGCCAAATACTAAAAGACGTTAACCGAAGTGCCAACAGCACTGCGTATCAACTCAGTGACCAAGCACAGGATCACGGCACTAATACGCTTGATACGTGGTATCATTGGTATCGGTCATCGGTTGATTTCACCCATGGAAGATCGGGATTGGTATCGGCAACATAAAACCCTGATCAGAATATCCTTAATTTAATGATTGTTTGCAATTTGAAGCTCTACTTAGAAAAACCAAACATGGAGATGTGATTCAGAACAAAAACAGGAGTCCAGGATAAGTGGTCTTAACCATTTACATTCCGCTGAATGACCTAGCAACAGTTGCTACAACAATCCCATGAACCAAAAAACGGAAGTCAAACTCGATGACACACATTTTAATCAAAACTCAAAAAATACATAATCCAATAAAACAACTCTAAAACACTTGTGACCTGCATATTCACCACACTATGAATTAATAATATAATATTACAAATGGTTGTTTATTTTGAACCTGAAGAGGGTAATACCGTATTTTCTGTACTATAAGTAGCTCCGGAGAATAAGTCGCACAAGGCCAAAAATGCATAATTAGGTACAAAAAAAACATACATAAGTCGTATTTTTGCGGGTAATTCATTTTAACTACTTGATCAAAACAGACATTATATCCTCTTAGAAGGCAAGTTCTAACAATAATAAAAGAATCATCATCTCTGGAGTATAAGTCGCACAAGGCCAAAAATGCATAATTAGGTAGAAAAAACATACATAAGTCGCCCTGGAGTATAAGTCGCACAAGGCCAAAAATGCATAATTAGGTAGAAAAAAACATACATAAGTCGCACTGGAGTATATGTCGCACAAGGCCATAATTAGGTAGAAAAAACATACATAAGTTGCTCTGGAGTATAAGTCGCACAAGGCCAAAAATGCATAATTAGGTAGAAAAAAAACATACATAAGTCGCCCCGGAGTATAAGTCGCACAAGGCCAAAAATGCATAATTAGGTAGAAAAAAACCATACATAAGTCGCACTGGAGTATAAGTCGCACAAGGCCAAAAATGCATAATTAGGTAGAAAAAAACATACATAAGTCGCACTGGAGTATAAGTCACACAAGGCCAAAAATGCATAATTAGGTAGAAAAAAAACATACATAAGTCGCACTGGAGTATAAGTCGCACAAGGTCAAAAATGCATAATTAGGTAGAAAAAAACATACATAAGTCGCACTGGAGTATAAGTCGCACAAGGCCAAAAATGCATAATTAGGTAGAAAAAAACATACATAAGTCGCACTGCAGTATATGTTGCACAAGGCCATAATTAGGTAGAAAAAACATACATAAGTCGCACTGGAGTATAAGTCGCACAAGGCCAAAAATGCATAATTAGGTAGAAAAAACATGCATAAGTCTCTCCGGAGTATAAGTCGCACAAGGCCAAAAATGCATAATTAGGTAGAAAAAAAAAACATACATAAGTAGCACTGGAGTATAAATCGCATTTTTGCGGGTCATTTATTTTACAAACTACTTGACCAAAACAGACATTACGTCCTCTTGGAAGGCAAGTTCTAACAATAATAAAAGAATATAGAACAGGCTGAATAGGTGTAAGATATGCTAACACAATGCTTATTCAGTTATACAGTTTTTTCATTTGTAAGTCGCTCTGGAGTATAAGTCGCAGGAACAGCCAACCTATGAAAAAAAGTGTGACTTGAGTACGGAAATACGGTATAAATTTGAAAAACGCCAAACATTTGGATTATTTCCCACAGCTTAATGTGCGGCTTTTGAGAAAATGTCACCATTCTCTCCACCAAGAAGTGACTTCCCACATTTTTAGTCCTTTTCCCATCTGCCACACTCTAAACACAGTGGTCACACAATAGGAATTTGCTGAATACAATGAACAGATCCACATTGGGACTAACTGAACATGTAAAATAAGTACAGCAGTGAGCTTGATAGCAAAACCAAATTCTGTAAGATCAAGATCAAAAAAACACAGCGACTCTGACTCAGCCCCCTTGAAGCAAAGGGTGCAAGCTCATTTCAGCTGGGGTTACTCCCTGCTTTCATCTTTGTCAGGGGATTCATCATTCCGTTAACACGGCTCTAACAGGCACCCGTCACCCTCTCAATGATGGCAAGGACATTCAGTATGCGGATAAAAGGTTTTCATGATGTAAGCCTGACCACCACACAAAACAGCCAACAGACATAGTATACCTAGTGTTTGCTAACATGTGCACGCATGCACTCGCACGGTTAGTTGTTTCACTCTTTACTCCGATGCGTGTTTGTTATGACACACATGCAGAGAGAGAGAAATGTAGCAGTATGGTCAAATTGTTGCTGTCAAACAACAGTGCTGTTTTTAACTATGACATTACTGACAGGCATACTGCAGATAAAAGAGATATTTCTGGCAGATGCATACTGTGCGTCTGTGTGCACTCATGGATGCACATATGTGCACATGCACAATATTGAGTGTGTATGTTTGTGTGTATATACGTATGTGCAGCTGTGTTTTTTTTACTTAATATGTAAATCACTTTTATGGCACTTGCATTTGTATTGAACTCACCAAAAGCTAATGAGATGGATGCATATGGATGAAAAAGATGTTGTGAAAAGAGAACATTTGTAAAAAGATGACAAAATGAGTGATCAGAAGCAGTCTGGTACCTCTCCTTTAGCTGGACTCAAAGTATCATTACCGCTACACTCAAAGCATAATGTGTTAATAACCCTTTTATTTCCACTTTTTGGAGAAAATACTGGTTTTGAGTTGTAAAAATTCAAAATGATGTACAGTCTGAAGCAACATTCTTGAATTAAAGTTGCAATAATTCCAGGTGTGACAGCTCCATGTCACACTACAGTAAACCTCGGATATATCGGACTCGGTTATATCGGAAATTCGCTCACAACGGACAGATAAAAAAGAACCAATTTTTCTGTAATGCATTTCCAATAAAAATTCATTGCATATATCAGATTTTTTATAACGGATTTCACCTATTTCGGACAAAATCCAGTCCCGTTCCCTCGCATATATCGGATGGCCGCATCGTGTCTTTCTCCTGGCTCCAGATTTAGGACAATATAGTATATACAAATATAAAAGTGAGTGACGTCAATAATACTAGCACAGCAGTGAATGAGATCTTAACCTCGCTATTGGAAATAACGTAGGCCTGACGGGCGTAACAGGGCCTAGCTTAATTAACAATTTGTTATGCTCAGAGTCCAATAAAGTTAAATTCTCATTACCTTACGTCTCTTTTCATTGCCCAGTCCAGGTACATTGGAAACATAGTCAAGGAAGTGCCTTTTTATAACGGATAAAATCCAATTTACGCATATACCGGATATAAATCCGATATATGCGTAAAACGGACATTTTATATTTTTTATATAACGGATTTCGCTTATATCGGACAAAACCAGTGGGAACAATTGAATCCGATATATCCGAGGTTTACTGTACTAACACACAAAATTGATGTGAGGGATAATACAGATGAAATTGATTGTTGATGCTGACTCAACATGTACATTCTTACCTGAGTTCCTGCAATTTTCACCTTGCTGCGGCACCTGGATCGAAAATGTCAGCAAGTCGGGAGCCAAAAGGGATTCAGGCTTGCGGATCTCATTGAGCCATCGTCTCATATGAAGTTCCTTAGTGTCCGATGGGCCCTGGATCAGAGGAACCAGCCTCTCCTTTACCCCCTCTAGTGAGCCTGAGGGACGTGAGATAAAAACACAATTATAAACATAACATACATAACATTTCATATTATCTGCATACTGTACTTGTATGTAACTCTGGGAAAAGCTGTTGATTTTGTTAATACTTGGGTTGTTTATATTGTTTATTTTTCTATATTGTGTATTTTGTACTGCTTAACTGATTCTGTACTCTTGCTGCTGTGCAATGCAAATTTCCCCACTGAGGGACGAATAAAGGCATATCTTATCTTATACTAAAAAAAAGCTACAAACTTTCACACCTTAGCTGATATACAGCATGTTGCAAACTGTATATTTAATTACATTCTTTAGTATTTTGTTATACTGCATTATTATTATACTCGAATTCCTGAAGGGAAATTATATTATAAAAATGCTGAAGACCCATGACCTGGCCCCTCCGGAATTCCATATTTCTATATTTTTAACCATTCCTTGGTTGATTTCCTGGAATGTTTTGGGTCATTGTCATGTCATGCAAGATGAACCTCCGCTTCGGCTTCAATTTGTGAACAGATGTTCCACTTGTTCTTCAAGCACCTAATGTTCTATAAACTGCGCCTCAATCTAATTTCATATTTCAAGTAGTAAGAAACGTTGTGGTAATGTTTACATCCTGAGAAATTGTTTTTTTTTTTATGAAATAAATTTTACAAGAAGAAACTTCAACAGGGCCGAGTGGTTAGCACGCAGGAAACCCGAGTTCAATTCCACCCTCGGGCCTCTCTGTGTGGAGTTTGCATGTTCTCCCCGTGGTTTTCTGCGGATACTCCGGTTTTTCCCACATTCCAAAAACATGCTAGGTTAATTGGCGACTCCAAATTGTCCATAGGTATGAATGTGAGTGTGAATGGTTGTTTGTCTATATGTGCCCTGTGATTGGCTGGCGACCAGTTCTCGCCTCTGCGCCCGAAAACAGCTGGGATAGGCTCCAGCACCCCCGTGACCCTCGTGAGGATAAGTGGTAGAAAATGAATGAATGAAACTTCTACAGCTGTAATACTGTGGTAGATTACCTTAACCTCTAAATATTACAACGCGGATCAAATGTTCATGTGTTTTAATTATGTTAAAAAAAAGATTTCATGGGGGTGTGCTATTTTTTTCCCATGACTGTATAAACCACCTGACAAGTTAACCTTCTGAACTCTCGCTCTAGTAACATAGTTGCCATCAAAGGCCTGGCCGAAGCCCAATGACAACGCCATGGGAGAAAACAGCAACTTAATCACACAGCTGGGAAGGAATCAACATAAAGAATGAAAGAGAGGAGACAGAGTGAAGGGCTTTAAAGCGTAGATTTAAGAAAGTAAGAGACGGTCCACTGCGGTCCGGTCGATCTCACTCGCTCCCTCACACAGGCAGTAAAGTTTTAACAGGGCACAGCTGCACACACCTGGGGTCCTGGCACACACTTTTATAGCTCCCACGGTTCCTGAGGCGCATTTCACCGTTGCACGGCTGCAGAACTTCAGCTCGAGATTTTGGAGCGAGCCCTCAAGAGTCAGTGACTGGTCTAGAGATTTCACACCTAATAAAAAATGGGAGGGGGGGAAGAACAAGGAAAAAAGAAGCAGAAAACAGTGAATATGAATTGCAGTTCAACAGGTTTTAATAACGCTGCTTAAATTAATTGTTCTTGACCCCTTTCTTTCACAAAGCTCTGATCAACCTGACGCTCTACACCAGAATCGAGATTCTGTTGGTGGCCCCAAAATGTTTTGGTATCTAAATCTGGGTTCATTTAGTGCCTTACCATGGTAAAATGCAGTAATTGTCCAAAAAGAGTAACCTAAGTCATTGTGTTAATAATTTGGTATTTTGATCACCTAGTTTGGACATAAAAATAAATGTTAAAATAGTTGATGTTTGCCCCAGGAACCACATTGAAAATAATCTCTTGTGCTGAAACTCACAAACAAGCAGCAAGTAGCAAAAACCTGGCAGATCATTTCAGGGGAAGTAACGTATTTGATGATGGCTTCCAGATTTCAGGCGGTCATTAGCATCTTTTACGCTGCCGTTTAAGGCCAGGAATGTTACACCGCTGTTACCTCCGCATGGAGACAGACGGTGCAACTGCTTAGCTGGTGATTGAAACTAAATTCTAATTCATTATGGAGCACCAACATCAGTTCAGCACAAGATGACCAGAATTAATCTGCGGTGGAAGAATTGTCCTGACTTTCACCTTTTATACAGCATAATATAATTTATTTATAAGGGGTTTTATAACGGCTTAAATGTGACTGAAAAATCACATTCAATTCTTTAATTGTAATTTATAACCATTTGCAACTGACCTTAAATAACAGAAAAATAAAAAAAAGAATGACTCAGGTAGGCATATTCATTGATGACATTTTAAGCAAAGGAATTGCAGGCAATTTGCTGAAATCTTAACCACTGACTTCCCTCCTCTCCCACCCCCTAACAAATTACACAGTGACCTCTTCATCCGCTGTATGAGAGGCCCTCTGTATGACCAGATGGAAGATGGGGAGGTTAATGACACCCTGTATGTCTCCCTGCCTCCACTTCTTACATTTAGGGCAATAGAGCAGTGTTGGCTGTCAGGTTACCCACGACTGTGTACCTGCTTCCATTGCGTGTCATGCATGTGCTAGAAATGATATGTATAGTAGTTTCATTTGACTTGATTTCATTCAAATCAAGTTTTTATTTTTTGAATGGCAATCTTTATTGCTCTCTGGTTCTACCATATCTTACTTATTGTGTGGAAATATAGGGGTAATAACTATAAAAGCAATCTTCACTCGCTAAATGTACTGCAAAAAAAGGTCAGTAAGGATAATTCATAATGGCGCCTACAGAGAACATACTAACTCCTTATTTCTAAAATCACAAATACTTAAACTTGCTGATATAGTTCATTTTCAAACAGCTAAAATAATGCATAAGGCTAAAAATAACCAATTACCTAAAAATGTCATCCAATACTTCTCTACAAGAGAGGAGAAATATGATCTCAGGGAAGAACTACATTTGAAACACTTATATGCTAGGATTACGTTAAAAAGCCATAGCATTTCAGTATGTGGAATCAAACTATGGAATGGATTGAGTAAGACCCTCAAACAATGCACAACGATGAGCCAATTCAAGAAACAATACAAGCAGTTGATGTTTGCTAAATACAAGGATGAAGAGTCTTGAACCAGTCATGATGTGCTATACATATCACTATATTGACAGTTACTATGGTAACCATTATGTCATTGGATGGTCATATCACCTCGTACTTCGGTACGAGGTACATTATTTAAAAAAAAAAAAAAAAAAACACCTTAAACTGTATTATGGAAAGCAGGAAGTGAACAAATGTAACAGTTACTGATTGTAAAAGTACCAGATGGAGGGATAGGATTTAATAAGCTTTGCTTCTTCCTACTCCTTTTGGACATGTGGAACTGTGAACTGATTATGTGATGCATTCAATTGTAATCTGATGCATGTTCAAATGAAATAAAACCATTACCAATCTAGGTATTATTTCAGGACTGTTACCCCACTGTAAGAAACCCCTTGCCCACGTGGATGTCCAAAAGGGCATGGTGCACCTGCTGGGGTGCTGGTGGTTGCCCCCGGGGGACCGCTCTTGACAATGTCTTGTCCAGCTGTTAAGACTATAAAAAGTGGGGTACACAGGAAAGGAAAACACCGGTTTGTAGTTTGTTGCCTTCAACTGTGGTATTCCATTGGTGTATGTGTGCAATGCATTAGTGTGCGCATTACAACCAGACGTGTGAGTGTTTGTTTTTTTTTTGCGTGTGACTAAAAGAATGAATGCGTGCGGTGCTGTTATTTGTCAAATGAGGACAGGTGCACGGAATACATAAACACACAGCTAGGGGCCAGAGGCTCTAGCACTCCATCAAACACCATGAGGGCAAGTGTGGGCAGCTGGATTTACCATCCTGAAACTGAGCGACTAGTACAAAAAAGATTAGGGAGAATAACACAAATAATGCATTTGTTTAGTAACATTTACATTGATGTGCCAATATAGGATAATGGACTTTCACGGGCCTGTTCAGCATGGAACACATGCGTATGCTTCAACATGCATATATGGAACGCAGTACCGGTCTGGGTCTCTGATGGTGTGTGAGAGACACCTGCATACTTGAAAGCCCAGTTTACGCTTTCCTGCGCCAGTTCTTCAGGGAATGGTGTGGGAAAGTATTTTTCTGCCTCGTTATAAAACTACATTCACAGAGGATCTGTAGGGGGATCGAGGGGGGGGGAAGGTTTTGTTTCTTGTGTTTTTGTCACAACTGTCAAAAAATATTCCAGTTCACACACAGCTGGAAATATTCCTAATATTTTTGCAATTTTGCATGCCAGAGCTAACGGTCTTGTCCAAAAGTGTGTTTTTAATATTCCGCGTTGCATATATTATGGTCGGGAATTTGAGTTATGGGTCACATTAAATGAACACTTCCCAGTGGAAGCTCATCATTTTGAACGGTGCACACACACACACACACACCCACACACACACACAGTAGCCCTGTATTCCACTATCCATCAATGGATTTGACATATCTGAGCATGCGCACATCCTCCTTTTCCAAAAGGGCATTTTTCAAAGTAAAGACGGCGAGGACTCTGCCAAACACGCACAGACAGAGAGTGGATCAAATAGACTAATTTTCTCTTACATATATATAATACACTGTTGTATATATACGGCATAATTCTAACACTGCTCCATTTCTCTGGTCTGTGTAATGTTCACAACTCCGCGGTGCATGGCAAGGTTCACATTAAATGTATATTTTGTAAGTTTTTAATTAATTCTGAGTTGGTAAAAATCGCAGAATCTAAAAACTACCAACATATTCAACCCAGCAGCCACCAGTTTGGTCACAAATGCTGCCCAGTCATGCCCTTATTTTCTACTTAGTTTTTACTCTGGTGTGAAAACCAAAAAAAAAAACAGTGTAACAAAAAGCAAAGCAGGGCTACATAGTAGGATTATATAGTCAATCTTGTTTAGTTAACATTTATGTTAATATTTCCAAGTGTCCGGAACAGAGGAATTCGATTTACATTGTCTTGTGGGAAAAATGTATTGAGTTTGAGTTGGACCTTCTTGAATGGATTCATGACTCTAACTGTATATATATACACAGTAAAGTCTCGTTATATCGATATCGGTTATAACGAATTACTACTTATTACGATACTATTTTCATTTCCCGGCAAATTACTAGTCTTTTATGATATAATTAGTTCCGTTAGTACGATACCCGGTTATTATGATAATCCAGTTACTACGATGCCCTTTTCATCTCCCGCCAGCCAATTTGGTCTGGTTATATCGATACAAAAGCAGCTTAAATCAATCTTTGCTTAAGGATTTCAATACCAAAAAAGAACACGGCGAACGGCTGCTTCCAGTCAACTTTATTTTTCACACTTCCACCACCAGAGCACAGCACACACACTGAACCAACTGACATAGCATACACACCTATTCCAACAAAGACACAAGCGTACAAATACATGTATTTAATTGTGTTGTATTCAGATATCTTTTTATCGTTCGTGGTTTCTGCGTTCGTGAAACCACGAACGCAGTTGGTTCTTCTGTTGCAGGCATGTGTTTGGCCAGCTATGTGGGGCGGGTTGAGCATAACCTGTGAACCAGGAAGTGCGGGAATCGGTGTGTGTGCTGTGCTCTGGTGGTGGAAGTGTGAAAAATAAAGTTGACTGGAAGCAGCCGTTCGCCGTGTTCTTTTTTGGTATTGAAATCCTTAAGCAAAGATTGATTTAAGCTGCTCGACATTGTTCTATACCAGGGGTCAGCAACCTGCGGCTCCAGAGCCGCATGTGGCTCTTCAGCCTCTTTATTGTGGCTCCCTTTGCGATGCTTGAATATTTTTAACACCCGAGTGGGGAAAATGCACGTCTTTTGTAATGAGTTTTAAAAAATCCAACTTTGTCTGAGACCATGAATGCATCCTGAGTGAGTTCTGACTGCTATCCAGTTCAGTACATGAAGAAAAACAAGTAATACTTACCTACAAATCTAAAAAATAAATTCGAGATAATTTAAAAACAGCGGCATGGGAACTTGTTTTTACGTTTACAGTAGTTTACACATACATTTATGTAAGTTTATCTCCAAAACTAGCAAGAGTACTCCAACTCGTCTTTTCTTATCTGAACTACTTTGATACCCCCAAATTCCCTCCAATGTTGTTTTAAACATACTATATGTTTTGCGGCTCCAGGCTATTTTTCTTCAGTGGGCATTGGGTAAAATGGCTCTTTTCATAGTAAAGGTTGCCGACCCCTGTTCTATACTATAGAACAATGTCGCCCTTATTTACTACTTAGTTTTTACTCTGGTGTGAAGACAAAAAAAAACAGTATGAACAAAGTAAAGTAGGGCTACATAATAGGATTATATATCGACATTGTTCTATACTATAGAACAATGTCGAGTGCATTATTGCCCACTTTTAATGCAGTTCGGCGCAGGATCGGATATATGGATAGTCCGGTTATATCGGTATTTTTTCCAACTCCCGAGAATATCGATATAACGAGACTTTACTGTATATTTCATATATATGATATACTCTACATCTCTGGATTTTAGTGGCAACATTATCACCGAAACAGAAAAGCAGACACTCTCTCATCATGAGATAAAGTCGACTGAAAGCAGCCAACTAAGCCAATAACAAATGCTTATTCAAAAAGAATATTTGTCACTCATAAGGAGCTCAAGCAGAAGCAGTAAGTAGAATGGTGTGGGGTTGGGGGGTCGGGGGGGTCTACTGGCACACTGCCAAGACTTGATCAACAAGGAAGGTACATGCAGAGACTGGGCTTGAAAGATCGTCACGGTGAAACGTGAGTCCTGAAGCTACAGATTAGGTCTGTCTGTGACACTGTGCAACAGTTCAATCACATCAAATCTGTCACTCACTTAAATTGAAGTTCTAAATACGGAACATGTATTTTTATTCTGTCAGCAGTACACATTGCCGAGTAAACAAGCAGTATCTGCTTAAGTAGATAGACATTTCAAGCCTGTGTTAAAGTATTAGTGTTTGTAGTGACAGAAGATGAGTGCATAGTTTTTTTAATGTTTTCCATCCTACCCAGGTGCATAGTTTTTGTCTGCAAACTAAAGCAGTGGCACATTACCGGCCACCAAATTACCTGAAAGTCATGTGAAAGCAATTTGCTCTAAACTAATAGGATTGGGGCACAAGACACAATGATAGGAAGCGTAAGGAAAGTTGTGCTTGATTCCTGCAAAGTGAATTCAGGAAAACTGGTGGAGACATAGGCCATTATAGAAGATGGATTTGAGGATCTGTTTCTCTACTAAGGAAACAACTATACCCAATTGAAAATTTTACACAAGAAACACAGAAATTCTTGCTTTGAAGTCGTAACCAGAATGATCCTGTGTGATTTAACCATGACAGATGCTTAAACTACCGTCTGCAGCTTATAATAAACCAACCACTCTGTCACTAGAATGCTTCTCTGGATTATTACGCTCCTTGTCTGCCACCCAGATCTCTGAGTCTAGAAGTCACTAATGTGTGCCTTATTTCTCCCGTATTTTATTTCTCCTATAGAAGGGAACTTCAGAGAATTCAGAAAAAAGCTAAATGTTAATATGTTTTCATTACTCGATTAATCCATTAAGATCAATATTTCTGTTTCGCTGAGGCTTACTGTGTCTGTGTGTGGTGGAAGCCAGACGTGACTGGGACTTTAGTGCTTCTGAAGCACATCAATAGGGGCTACAAGTCAAATTTATGGCCATGTAACATGGCACTTTGTGCTCAATGGGCACTAGCCACTACACCCTGTGATCGTACCGGAATGGTGGTCCACAGCAGGAAGCCAGCTCTGCAGACGGTATCAAATCACAGCCAATTCAAAGATCTCCATTTGTCATTTATGCAGAAGTTATGCAATTTAGATTAGTCTCAAAAGAATACTGTGGGGGGAAAAAAAAAACATTTCTGTAATGCATCATCAAAAACAAGTGTGTCACTAAATTATCTAAAGGTTCTGTCCCTCAGTTACTACAAATTTAGCGTTACACAGTTAGAAGATATAGTTACATGTTAAACCAGGGCTTCTACATAGTGTACTGTATTGCCCAATGTCGATGTTAATTTAATAAATCAAAATTATTTTAACAGTCACAGCCACAAACACAAATTGGATAAACGATTATGTGACAATGCATCTCAACAAACATTTTTTCAGTTAATTTCCCTTGGTTTCTTACGTAAACACTAGACTGAATGACAGAAAAGGAGATGTAAGAGGACAAAAGAAAGAATAGGAGGCCCCGTGTCTGGATTGACTTAAAACATCATCAAGATTTGCCAGGAAAGGAACAAGACCGTCTGTGGTCCATTGAAGTTTGCATTGACAAAAGCTGTCTCAAGTTCCATCCAAGAATTATCTATCGGTTCTCTGATGTTGACACAACATGTTTTTTTATTTCAGAATTAGAGTTGTGTATGGATGAAAAGGCTCTCTTTCTTTTGTGACCCCCGTGACTTCTTGTTAGTCTTCAACATGTGAAGAACACTAGCAGAAAGACCAACAGCGTACCTCTTCATCGACAAAAGTGTACTTCCGTGAAGGGATAGACCAGGGGTGGGCAAACTACGGCCCGGGGGCCACATCCGGCCCGCCAAGTGTTTGAATACGGCCCGCCCAATCTTTCCAAAGTATTTCATTTAAACTCAACATACAACCTGGCATCATGGCCTGAGCCAACCTTTTGATGGTTTTATCAATTTCGTTTTTTGACATGGTCTGTTGTTTACAAAGTGCTCCTGAAAAAAGGGACACAAGCACATAATAATAATAATAATTATTATTATTATTATTATTAGATTATTATAATTATTAGAACATTATGATTATTATAATTATTATATTAATGCTAATTATTATATTAATTATATATAACATTATTGTTATATTTGCATATTTTACATAATAATCATATAATAATTATTATTTTAATTTTATTGTAATTATTATAATATTTTATTATTTTTCAAATATTTAAATATAAATATAAAATAATAAATAATAATAGCAGATTGCATGACAATTTTACAGATACAATAATACCAGGTGGACTGTTACGTGTAAAATATATAGTCTGCCCCCCCGTAAATTTTGTCATATCAATGCGGCCCGCGAGTCAAAAAGTTTGCCCACCAGTTATCCTTTCAGGTTCACACGGAGCTGTAGCCTACACCAACTGACTTCAAGCAAAAGGAGGTCTATAACCTGGACTGGTCACTAGTCAATCAAAAAGCACATAGAGACAGACAACCATTCACAGCATCACTGACTGGGGATCGAACCCAGGCTGTCTGCAACTGACATTGGGCACATGATCCACTAGACTCGTATTCAACTACAAATAGTTACAAATACAGAAAATGTCCTCAAGCTGAAGTCCAGTTCAGTCACTCCCTTTAAATCTAATACCTAATTCCTACACGCAGGAAAGCTTCCAACACTATTTTGATACCATTGGCTGGAAACATAAAGACACAGGGAAAATGTTGCACCCTGTGTTTGATAACTTGTGAACGCTGTTCAAGACAGTTAAGCTGTAAATGCATTGTGACGGACAGGTGAAAATTATTTCAGGATATTAATACTTGTGAATATATCTACCCCTGTGTTAATTCATTTGTCACAATTCAGCCATTGTAATTCAGCCATTGCAAACCAATGTATGGAGACTGTGACCGTGCGTGGGAGGTCACTGTGGTCAGCGTGTTGCTAAACCAGAGGTTAGCAGTGGCTGCATGCCACGGCAGGCGGGAATTACAGGCTTCCTTCAGTTACTGCTACTGTGATGACTGCTACTAGAAACCACACAAGGATCACAGAATATGCAACAACGGGGAGTGCTAACAATCACAACTGGTGAACTAGAAAACGATATGTACACAGAAGAAACGAGTGGAATAACAGAGGGGAGATACGAGAAAAAGGTTACAGACAATAGGAATGATTGAAATAAAGGATTAAAAAAAAACAACAAAGCAAGTTCTGATGTTGTTTCTAACCTCAGATTACAACGCATACAAGAGCAAATACCCACCTCTCTACGGGACACATCTCCATTTCCACCAGACACAAAGTACGACATGAAGTGTTCTGCAGAGCCCACCAATAAAATACAACACTGGCGTGAGGCTGAGTGGAATTCAGGTGTCACCAAAAAAAAACCAAGGTCAAACACAAAACAGTTCTGGACTTTAGTACTGTGTTACTGACATTTGTGTGATATATAAAACAAATTCACCCTTTATTTTGTGATTCACTCAATCATCTGACCACTTTTGAAGGTTCTTAAAAAGGGTCCTATTAAGCTTTTTCCACTTTTCTGACCTACAAATGTATTTCGAATGTTGTATTATTGTGTTAAACGATGACAAAGTTTCAGATAATAAGGTTTGCGTATTCGGAAGTTAGTGCTGAAAGAAGTTTGGGATGGCTTTGAATGCTCGGTTTCAGAGAGTTTTTTCTAACGCTGGCACTCCGTGATGTCACAGGATGCCAGGCTTCCTTATATGGGCATGTGCTGTAGGCCAGATACACTCTGCCCCTCTTCTTCTCTATTTACGGTGTAAGCAACGTCTCACAGGAAATTATGTTTCAGGTGTAAGGGAAAGCTAAACCTTTTTTACAATTCCTAACAAGGCAAACATCAGGCAGAAGTGGTTGGACTTCCCGATTCTCTACCAGAAAAAGAAAAAGATTCAAATCTGTTAATGGCATTTCACACTGGACTTTTTCCTGAACATGGGCCGGTATTCAGCTGGACTAGCCGACAAACTGTTGCTGATGCCTTTCCAACGTTACTTGGTCGTGCCGAAGAGTCAGAAGACTGACCAGTAAATAGCAATTCTGTGTGTGTTTATTTTATGTAAGTCATGGAACAAATGCGGTTGTCCGTGTAGCATTATAGAGTGTGCATCCAGGAACGGGGTGCACATTACAAGCTCATCGAGTCTGGAGTTGCTAACAGCAATTTCCCACCATCAGTGAGTCTACGCAAAAGAGGTGTAATGATTACATTATACGTTGCCGTTGTTGTAGAAAACCTAAAATGCTAAAGCTATCCCGAAGTCCTCCTGAGCACTTGGGAGTGTGACCAACCACAGCGGAGTGGGACGTGCCGGGAGGCGGGTTGTGGGTGGAATAAATCAACAGTTTTAGTGGGAAGCCCAAAATCCAAGAAATACAGCTGGAATAGGTGCAGATCCTGGAACATTTAGAAAGCTTTCTGTGCTGGTTGTTGTGTGTAGCTGCTCTATAGGAGTTCACAACTCAATACAAAGGGTGGAAAAATTAGCATAAAGGTCTCCTTTCACTATATGCCATTCGTAAGGTGCAGCAGTCACTTACGGCCTTACATTAGGTGGTGGGGTTCCAGTATACAATGACAGCTGCTTTAATCTCAAAATTATTTCAAGGAAATTTCACCTGCCTGTCAGTACATTGAGATTAAAACTAGAAATATTCCCTGTGGCTTTTAAATTCTTCTTTGGAAAAAGACTCTCCTATCCAAACACCTTCCATTAAGGACATCGACCATCTGTGTTATCATCTTGAAACAATATGAAACACCTTTTATTATTGGAAAAAATCTAACATCAAACGAGTTAAAAAAAGGAGGAATGTTTATTTTACAATAAACGCATATGTTCAAAGTGAACCGTTTTTTGTTTGTTCAGAATTCAGCGAAAACGTGTGTGTTCATGTGTGCGTGCAATGCTTTGGTCTTGGCAGTCACCTGACGGCTACTGCTTGGTGAGAGAAGAACAAACACAGGTCTTAAACCCGCTTCCAGCTCTGGATTTTGTAATCACTGTAAAATACCCAGTCACTCAGTCAGTAAGCCACATGAAAAGAAAAGTTAGGCCAAACGCAAAGATGGCAAATACTTTAGTGGCATAGAAGGTCAAATAAATGGCACTGTGTCAGCACTTCACAGGGAAACTGAAATCTCTGCATTTGCTATGGGACTACAAGCAAAACAACGAAGATTTAAGCGAAGGTTCGAATTAACCATTAAAATATCAAATGCAAATAGTTTTTTTTTATCATTATATTAAACAGTTATATACAATTTGAGCTCACATTAAAGTTTGAGTGCAAACATCTATGCCTTTAAGCTTCCAGGGCTCTACATTAAAAACAAAAGTGACTTTCCCATAGGGAATCCTTAAGGTGAGAACTACTTGCCCCATGTAAAATGAAAAGACATAATGCCATAATGATATCTAATTTTTGTGGCATCACATGAGAATCTCAAATAAAGATGAAATTATTATCATTTCTTGTGGTTGTTTTCCTACATAGATCATGACGTTGCATGGAAATCTGGATTATCAAGAGACTTCTAGGCACTTTGCCTTGATAAATAAAAGTACATTCATGATTGAATAAACATTGTGGTTATTAAATAATAAATGACAACACAAGTTATTGGGTGATTCAATGTGATTCACTCACCTGTGCCATCATTTGATTTGCTGCCGCTAATAAAATACTCGTTTAGGAAGCACTGGTTCATCAATTTTTGGTGTTTTCCTTCAGAAGTTGTTGAAGAATTAGACCATGTTGGCAGGGACGCCATGATAGATGTTTTCGTAGTCAAACCATCGCTGATTGGTTGATCGCGAGTGAGTAAAATGCAGACTGCGGACCGCGGTCTAAATAAATAATTCTGATTGGTCCATTTCAAGATTTGTAAGGATTGGTTTGCAAATTACCACCGGAATTACGCAGTCCGTGTTTTACCAACACCCAACAAGAACCGCTTTTTAAAAAAACTCTTCCCAGTATGGCATGCCAAATTGCACTTGCCCGACGAGAATATCACTGATTAGATTTACTTGCCCCAATTTTGTTTTAACTTGCCCCGGGCCATCGGTACATCGTTATTGTCGAGCCCTGCCTTCTATTAACTAGAAGTGCTGACATAACTATCGAACAAATCGTCACAAACGATTACATTGTATCCAATTGTTGTCCAATTTGTTTGTTAGTCAAAAGCAGGATAGATGGATCTGGATTTATTGTGCTTTGCAGCTGAAATGGACTATAAGGACTTAACCTCATGAGCTCATCCTCCTCCAAAAGGACGGCTTTCTGGTTAACCTGCATTGGAGTTGATGTTGTCCAGACACTTGGCCAGAAAGCCCTGACCCTTCACACGTTTTTTTTTTAAATAAATCTTAGAGCACCATGTTTTGTTTTTTTTTTTACATCTTTTATCCCAACATCTTCAAATTTACAATGTATCAAAATAAACAAAAGCCACTGCGCCATATAGATAGTGCCAAAACATTGATGATCGCAACTGTATACTCGCTAATAAGAGTTCAACCTATAAACGCAATGAACACATCATCCGTTCCTCAACACCTCTTTGCTTCCTAAACTCTGAACTACAAGTATAACCACACACACACACACACGTTTTGTTCTTGTTTTAAACTGCAACCAAAAGTCCAGATGTAAAACTCTTTCTCCATGGAACTATCCAATGCCTGTTCCGAGAGAGGGCAGAGTGAGCGGAGAGGAATATTTGACTTCACTCCACGGGAGACCAGTTTCATACATTTTTGGCAGCCGCACAACAATAAAAGAGGTAGTTTTGCTGGTTTGGCAGCAGGGGAGTGACGGCATACCAAACAACGCAATCCTAATGAGTTGGAAAACCCCAAACCCTTCAGAGGACTGTCCAGATGTGACCATCATGAGAAAAGCTACCGTTTTATTTATTTAACAAGAAACGCTGAAGTTGGCCTTTAAGCCATCACAGGTAATGTGAAACAAGAGTTGTTTTTTTTTTTTTTGGTTCTACCACTACTGCAGCCACTTTTATCATTTGCTCATATTGTATTAGGATTTATGGATAATTTAATTCCATTGTTGAGTTTACTGTTGTAGTTGCCCATTTCCATGGTGCTGTTTTCTGATGTAATGCATACATGTTCAGTTTCAATTTGAAAAAGGGGGGACATTCAGCAGGTGAGTGTAGTACATTTTCTGGAGTGTAACTGAGATTTCACAGATTTTTATAAACATGTTTGCATGTTAGCATGTTTGTTTGTTGTGTATTTTTGTACCTGGAGCTTTGTAAACCTCATTGATTAGGCTTTCGTTGAGCGTCAAGGTTGCACCGCTCAATGTGCCATGGGTCCAACTCTGGCAGATTGCTTGGATCAGATGCGTTTGGGCTCTTGTGGCCTGCACAGCGAAGTAGGGAAGCTCCAAAATACACTCTCTGGTTGGTACAGAAGACGTTTTACTCCTGAAAGACAATGACAAGAAATTCAGTGGATTAGGTGAAGATATTTCCACACAGTTCGAATTAATTATGTTAGAAAATGAAAATTTGTTAGAAAAGTTATATAAGAAAACATATAATGATCTCAATTCATACCAACTTGCTCTCTCATTGCTCGTTTTACCAAGCGACATATGGACTGGAAATTTACAAGGCAATAAGGATGCATTCCAACAACAAAAAAAAAAATACATGAAGCATATTAGTTATTTGGCAATATGTTGCCTCTGTGCTATGCCACATAAACCTTTGTTCTCCTGCCTCAAAAATTGGGATGATGATTTATGTGGGGGCATGTCCAGAAACATAGAAAACCAGCTTCAAACCTATAAGTTGGGTCACTACTACTACCGTATTTTCTGGACTATAAGTCGCTCCGGAGTATAAGTCGCACAAGGCCAAAAATGCATAATTAGGTAAAAAAAAAAACATACATAAGTTGAATTTTTTGTCCAAAACAGACATTACGTCCTCTTAGAAGGCAAGTTCTAACATTAATAAAATAATAAAGAACAGGCTGAATAGGTGTAAGATATGCTAACACAATAGTTATTCAGCTACACAAAAAATAAACAAACAGAAAAGGTGTCCAGTGTTTATGTAACATAAACAGTTTTTTTCCATTTATAAGTCGCTCTGGAGTATAAGTTGCAGGAACAGCCAACCTATAAAAAAAAAAAGAAGCCACATATAGTCCGGAAAATACAGTACTTGTGATAATGATGCACAAATACTAACACAAACAAATGTCCTTGAATAACCCTTGAATCCAATGACCCTTGAATGCAATAATACATAATGTAAGGTCTTAACAGATAACCTTATTATTCATTTCTGGTGGTGTGCATTATATTTTGGGGGTATCCATGTACACACACACACACACGAGACTACACCACACATTGTAATCAAACGAATGCAATGAAAGTAGTAATGCACGAGACACTTCTCTCTCAAGTGGGGGTAAAAATAGAACTGTGATTAATTCCGAGGATGGCTGTGGTCTGTCGGGAATGAACATCACACTTAATTTAAATCATACATTCACTTGGGTCTGATCCCCTTTAAAGTGCGGTGTATGTCACAAGAGTTTCTCCCCTGCTCAGAAGCTCTGCAATCATTTAACTTCTCTATGTGGCTCTTCATCTTTCCCTTTCTTCTGTTCAAGGGTGGCTCGACAGCTGCTCGCTGCAAACAGACGGGCACGGAGTGCGTAACCGCATTCTGTCTCCACAAAAGGGCAACCAAGACGCATACAGTTTGGAGGGAAAGTGTGATAAAAGAAAAATACTACAGAAAAAAAACAGACAGAGAAAATTCTTAAGTGACAGGGTCAACAGGTTTACCTCGATTCCACACACATTTTGAATACGCGGCTTACATGTGGTACATTTGGCAACCATGCAATGTCGGGCTTCTAACCTATTAAAAAATCACTACTGTTGTATGCCATAGAACTTGACATCAATCAAACAGATCCTCATGTGTTTGTGCATGCCTGCGTCCATGTGTACACACAGTTACATTTTGCTGATGTACAAAAGAAAGTGAAGGGGACCCCTGCAACAATAATGTCCCCCCCACATGCAGAGCAAATGTGTTTGCAAAGCCACTTCAATCGGCGCACTGGCAAAAGATGAAGGTTTCTTGGCTTATTCAAGTGTTTAAGCGTTTTAAGGGAGCTGCCATGTGCATGTGGTCCTCTAAAACTTTAATTATGCACCTGTTTTTATTATGTCATGCCCAACTCATTGTAAAAAAAAAAAAAAAAAAAATCAACATGGATGTTGGACTTAAATGAGAAGCAGAAATTCTCATTAGGTTCTTTCAGGAATGTTGGATGCGAGGACAGCCAGACACTTTAGATTCCATTACATAGCTGGCACGGTCTGCATTTCAATACAACGTGGTAAAACAGCTTTCTAATAATTATCACAGTGTCTGAAAGTCATGATAAGCATAAAGAAGCATTAAAAAAAATGTAAACAAAAATCGTAAACACATGAATGCTAAGAAAGTGTCACTCACAAATGCGGTGTGTGCAACACTGAGGTTAAATTTGCAGTCATTAAAGTATACTTCTACAATAATGTGGAGACCCACCAGAAGTGGGCCCGCAACTCATTTGGGATGCTGACTCATAAATTAAGGAACCCACTCCTTGGCCTGAACATTAATGTCTCATTGAATGCACAAGCTAACCTCCTGTAAGTCAATAACTTTTCTATGAGAACACGTAGCCATTGGAAATATTTTGAAACGGGAAATCAAAATTAGTCAGGAATTATGAAAAAAAAAAAAAAACATCTTAATTCCAACTAATAAAATTAGCTTTCGTCAAGTGTATTGCAACATTAAGCCCCATATCCAGACTTGCTGCAAATGAGTTCTGGACTAAACCGAGGCATGTCCAACTGGAATATTCCCAAAATACTGAACTAGATTTGTGAGTCTTCCTGTCAGTGGCTGCAGTCGGAAATCAGGCAATACAGGCCTTAAGTGTTGTGACGAAGCAATGAGCCAAGCGCAACGGCCATCATAACAGCACAGGTACGATTGCCTCATCTGTTTCCACTGTGCACTGCTAAAAACGTGAACATGAAACTGACATGAACATGAGTTCTGTCATAAAAGTTAATTAAAACTATTATTAAAACTATTTCTGATGCCATATAAAACATAATATTTCTCAAAAGCCAGTCTGTGCTGAGGACAGATACATACTGTGATTTTCAAAAGATCCACAGGTCACTGGTTCTAATCGGCTTCCTTATACCAACAGTGTGCAAGTCTATTTTTAGACAAATACAGCTGGGGCTTTTGCAACCATGTTATTTCTGCCAAAGCAGGGCCACACAAAATCTCAACTGATGACATGCATTTACTTCGAATGAGACAAATACATGAATGTTTTCAAACATACATACACAATACCTCCATGCCATACCCTTTACTGTCGCATAAGCAAAACATGGTCACACCTGTGCACACATATGCTTAGACTAATAAAACAAGTTGGGTCAGCATTAATAAAATCAAGGCTGACAAGTAGCCTGGCTACTCTAACAACTTGTAAAAGAAAATACCAGTCTGGAAATGTGCTGGTTTGTGTGAGTATCACAGTCGCAGCCGTGTCACACAGTGAAAAGAGCTATTAATTAATTGTTACTGTTGAACTACTGGCGTAACACTCTAATCTCTAAATGAACTGCAAAAGCCATTGAATGGTGTCCTAGTATGAACTAACTAACTGCAGTATATTCAATTTATTGACATGCACTGCTAGTAAAATGTTGACAGTAAATAACTACTAAGAAAGAAAAACATATTTCCTGAACTGGGGAGCCACCCGTTGCCTGCAAATACGTTTTTTAAGATTTTAAGATCAGCGTCTTAAAACCCACTTTTATTCTCTGGCTTTTAACTCGGAGTGAGTCGTATGGTCCTGTGTTTTTTAGTTCTTTCTTTTTATTTTAATTGGTTTTATTTTTTATACTTTTATTGCTTTGCTTCTTGTTTTAATATTTTAATATCTATTTTATTATTTTATTCTTATTTGATCTTTTAGTTTCGGATTAAATTCAATTTGTACCTTTACTGTACTTTTTATTTTACTAGTCTGTGCAGCACTTTGGAAACTGTTTATAAAATGTGCTATATAAATAAAGTGGATTGGATTGGATCTTGCCATGATTATAAGAATATTAGGAAGCTTTGGAACCGGCAAACAGTTTTGCACAGTGTTCCTTTTTGTTATTATCGTAAATTCCGGATTATAAGCCGCTACTTTTTTTCCCAAACTTTCAACCCTGCGGCTTATTCAGTGATGCGGCCAATTTATGTAATTTTTCTAACGGCCGCCAGGAGCTCTCGAGTAGAAAAAGGTAAGATTAAGACCGGTGGAATATATGCGTCGAGGAAGACTGCAACTTCTTGTTTTGTGCATAAATTAAATTAGCGTGAGCATACCCTCATCATGGAAAATGCAAAAAGAAAGGCATATGATGCAGCTTTCAAGCTAAAAGCAATCGAGCTGTCGGATAAAGAAGGAAACAGAGCTGCTGCAGGTAAACTTGGCATAAACCAGGGGGTGGGCAAACTTTTTGACTCGCGGGCCGCATTGATATGACAACATTTACGGGGGGGGGGGGGGGGGGGGCAGACTATATATTTTACACGTAACAGTCCACCTGGTATTATTGTATCTGTAAAATTGTCATGCAATCTGCTATTATTATTTATTATTTTATATTTATATTTAAATATTTAAAAAATAATAAAATATTATAATAGTTACAATAAAATTAAAATAATAATTATTATATTATTATTATGTAAAATATGCAAATATAACAATAACATTATATATAATTAATATAATAATTAGCATTAATATAATAATTACAATAATCATAATAGTTCTAATAATAATTAATTATTATTATTATTATTATTATTATTATGTGCTTGTGTCCCTTTTTTCAGGAGCACTTTGTAAACAACAGACCATGTCAAAAAACGAAATTGATAAAACCATCAAAAGGTTGGCTCAGGCCATGATGCCAGGTTGTATGTTGAGTTTAAATGAAATACTTTGGAAAGATTGGGCGGGCCGTATTCAAACACTTGGTGGGCCGGATGTGGCCCCCGGGCCGTAGTTTGCCCACCCCTGGCATAAACGAATCGATGGTGAGACGCTACCGTTTTACTGCCGCGTCACAGGCACCGTTTGTGAAGAAAGTTATAGTATTATTATTGTTAAGTTATATTATTAAAACTTTGAAAACTCTCTCTGCGTACCGTCTTTCTTTGTAAATATGTTTACATGTTTTAATGTGGGCACATGCGGCTTATATACAGGTGCGGCTTGTGTATGTACAAAATCGGTTTTCCTCTAAAAATGTAGTGGGTGAGGCTTATAATCAGGTGCGCTCTGTAGTCCGGAAATTACCGTACTCATATCCTGTACTATTCCAAACTACAGTGACAAAGACAGCTATGGGGGGTTATGAGATGTGGAGCAAGGTGTCTAAGTCAATGAACCACAGAGTGTCTGCAATGTGATCTCAATGGGAAAAAAAATCCACTTGTATTACAACATTCTCTTTAAATAAACCTTTTAAAAATAAGTGGGAATTGTTGCAAAGATAGGGAGCAAAAGACTCAAAATGTGAACACGAAAGTCAATCAGTCCGTTCAGTTTTGCTTTGTAATTTGCTACTTTTGCTCACCATTTGGCATACCTGAACCACTTAAGTCTACAGCAGCAACAATATAATCAGTAATTGACTGACATATTTGTCAGATAGCTGAAATAGATAGCCACTGTCTAGGAGCCGGTGACGTTATCTGAAATGTCTACCAATCATTCACTGTCACAGCCTTCCTTAATTAACAAAAGCAAACAATCCCCAATGAAAACAGTCAGGAAGCATCTGCTCTTGTTCTTCTTCTGTAACAATAAATATCCGTTGCACCAAACTCAGATGAGATGACCCTTTATTGATCTTGATCGATATTTTCCCAAACAGTTACATGGGCCGGATAAAGGTGCAGCTTGGGCCAGATTTGGCCCGCAGGCCTATCCTCTAGATCAGGGGTGGGCAAACTATTTGACTTGCAGGCTGCATTGATTCAACAAAATTGACGGAGAACCAGACTATATATTTTACACATAATTCCACCTGGAATTATTGTATCTGTAAAAGAGTCATGCAATCTGCTATATGTGCTTGTGTAGCTTTTTTCAGAAGCACTTTGTAAACAGCAGACCACATCGAATAACCAAATTGATAAAAAAAAAAAAAGCGACCTAAACCATCAAAAAGGTTGTCTCAAGCCATGATGCCAGGTTGTATGTTAAGTTTCAATTAAATACTTTGGAAAGAACGGGCGGGCCGTATTTAAACACTTGGTGGGCCGGATGTGGCCCCCTGGCCGTAGTTTGCCCACCCTTGCTCTAGATGGTGGGACAAACTTTGATGAAGTATGCAGTTTGGTTTCGACTGAGCTGTTTGCACACACATTGACATTTTTGCTATGTATGTTATACCTGGTTTGTGCCACATAACCACTGTCATGGAGGAAATTCGGCAAGACAAGGACAATCAGCCAAGATTATTGAGAATCTGAATATCTTTGTCCATAAAATGACCATTTTTTTGTACCATTTTCAGTTTCACATTCAATAAATTTTGCATACAAATTTGAAATAGGCTACTTCAAAGTACATCTACTTTGCTATTACTTTTTCAGGTTAGGTGGTTCTATCCATCTTCTACACCTCTTGTCTTCACTATGGTCTCAGCTTTCTTTCGGCAAGAGGTGGGGTACACCCTGGACTGGTCCTCAGCCCATCACAAAGCACATATACACAAACAACCATTTACACTCACATTCACACCAATGGACAATTTAGTCTCCAATTAGCCTAAAATGCATGGTTGTAGACCAGGGGTGGGCAAACTACGGCCCGAGGGCCACATCCGGCCCGCCAAGTGTTTGAATACGGCCCGCCCAATCTTTCCAAAGTATTTCATTTAAACTCAACATACAACCTGGCATCATGGCCTGAGCCAACCTTTTGATGGTTTTATCAATTTCGTTTTTTGACATGGTCTGTTGTTTACAAAGTGCTCCTGAAAAAAGGGACACAAGCACATAATAATAATAATAATTAGTATTATTATTATTAGATTATTAGATTATTCGATTATTATAATTATTAGAACTATTATGATTATTCTAATTATTATATTAATGCAAATTATTATATTCATTATATATAATATTGTTATATTTGCATATTTTACATAATAATTATATAATAATTATTATTTTAATTTTATTGTAATTATTATAATATTTTATTATTTTTTAAATATTTGAATATAAATATAAAATAATAAATAATGGCAGATTGCATGACAATTTTACAGATACAATAATACCAGGTGGACTGTTACGTGTAAAATATATAGTCTGCCCCACCCCCCGTAAATCAATGCGGCCCGCAAGTCAAAAAGTTTGCCCACCCCTGTTGTAGACTGTGGGTTCGCAGTGTATATCTGTTGGAAAACCGCTGTGTGGAGTTGTATGTTCTTCCAAACATTCCGAAAATATGCATGCTAAGTTAGGTAGTCCCTAACCTTACCGACTGTTAAATTAGTATTGTGGTCAAATGAAATTAACATTATCATAAGACATTGATGACATCCAACAAATACTTTGCTGCGAGAGAGTAAATTATGGTGATGCCCAGGCTACATTTATGGGCACTGTTCAAAGTTATGTATCAATAGTGTTCCCAATGTTTTGTTTTTTTAATTTGTCCTGTAATGCCTGAAGTAAGAAACAGTAGAATGAAACAGGGCTCCTTGTTTCTCCCTAAAACTCCTTCTCCCTCTCACACACACACACACACCCATCTGGAGCACTCCTAACCCACAACACACACATTCTCTGGAGAGAGCTTCATTACACAGGGATTACTAAAAGAAATGTTTTAATCAAGTTGTGCAGACAGCTGCAGACCGCAAGGCGAAAAAATGGCAATGACGTGGTTCATCAGTCGTTAAAGGAAAACATATCAGGAGGCCTGTGTATGAGAATGTACAATATGTGTGTGTAGCTTCCTGCCTCTAACACGTCCAGCTGTGGAGGACATGTGGTTCATTATTAGTAGATAAGAATTAATCTAACATTTATATTCAAGTTTTAATGACAGCAATTGTAATTGATTTGAGGTAGCAGTTGATACACGAAGACGGTACGTGCACTTTTTTTCGACTTGAAGATTACTACAGTAAGCATGGTTGAATTCTTGGTCATGCATAGATACACATTGCGTTTCCAGTCAGAACAAGATGTGACTTGGAATAACGCCATTACCATGTCACACGCCTCCTTGCTACACCCGGCCAAATAAAAACGTCTTGACACCAGAAATTGGGCGACATACTTTATAGCCTGTATAACACCTGAAATATGATGTTTTAAATTGCTGCCTACAAAAGCCTTGCACTCCTGTGCTTTTGCAGTATGGAGTGGAAAAATATGACATCATATGCAATTGCAGGTCTTTACAACACACCTGTTAATACACAAAGTCCACTTGTTAGGAGATTAATCATGGAGAGAAATGTTTTCTTTCTAAAAAAATATTCAATCATGTTCATGTTTTTTTAAGAACAGAGAATGACCAAAAGTAATATTTGCATTGCCTTCTTCGGCTATACTTGATGTTCGCTGCAAGTACTGTGTATTTTCAGGTCGACAAAATAAAGCTGAGCACAAGTACAAGATTTGAGCATTAATTTGAGGTCGCTTTTTTTTTTTTTTTAAGAAATAAGCCAAAAAATCAGTCCTATCTACAGAGCACTCATTTAAAATGGTAAGCAATCTGTAGTGGGTTGTTGGAATGAACATTGGCTGGAGGTGGCTATGACATCACGCTAATACTATGCAAGAAGAACTGATTGTTCAACCAGATAGCCTCTATAACATTACACTTAACAGGCCAAACTATATCATTTGCCCTGAGCCTCATAATCAAACAAATGTTATTTTCTAATACGTTATCATTATTATTCAAAGTTTACTGGCTAAACATGAATTAGTTCTGTGTGGTATTTATGCCCCTGGTGTGCGCGGAGACACAGACCAGGAGCTGCTCAATTTGGCAAACTATGGAGAGAATAATGAGGCATTACAATCGCACCACAAGGCTCATGGATCTGATGCCTTAAGCAGCCCTCATAAATCACCACATAAGGTAATGTCGAGTTTAGACTACTGGTCCAGATGTAGTCATGGACTTTTCAACTTTGCATAAAGCAACCCTTCAGGTGGTGATAAAAACTACATTTTAAAAATACTCTGTAATAGCGGTATAACAATAATTAGATAAAGTGAAAAGCAACTTTCGCCTCTGTTCAAATGGGCTTTTTGTGGCCAAACAACATGCACCTGTAATGCCACATGGCCTAAGAAATGATCCCCTCCGAAATAGCTGAGCGAGAAATAGGGGCTGCTAAAAGTGCCACATAAAAGCTGACGTGGGTCTGAATTACAGCCTGCCATGCAACCAGCCACACTCGGCTGCTGTGTGGGTTTTGTTGGTAGACCCGGGCTGTTGGCCCCCCGGACCTGGCCTGCCTCCATATGCTGCTGCTTTCAGGTGGCTCTGCAAAAACGGGATATTGCGTGGTGTGAGTGTGAGGTGAGAGGTTCTCATGGGGATATCAATGCAGGTGGTACTTCTAACACCCCTTCTAACATCCGTTAACATTCTCCTATTTTTTATAGCACTTATCTGGGATTAGGGGCTTAACAGCTAGAACAATTGAAACCAAGAGCCGGTGAAATCGGAAGCTTCAAACACCGCAAAGGAACTTTAGATGTGTACCAAAAGCATACACATACTGTATGAGTACGTGGAAAGATATAGGATGAAAAAGTGTCAATCAATAAGAATATCAATGGCCGATGAAATGCAATATCTTTGGTGTTATGGGACCATAACATAACATTTATAAAGCCACAAAAATGTAATAGAAAAACAAACAGCACCACAATGTAAATGTGAGCAAATAAGAAAATAAAAGTGCCTGAGTATCTTCTTATGAGGCAAATGGCAGGTCACTCATCGCTATCATTTGTGCTACCTTGACTGTGACGCCCTGCTGCTTTTTTGCTGTCGCGGGGCATTTTTTTTATCTCTCCTCTTCAAAATGTCCTGCAGGGTGGGCTGACTCGCCTGCGGCTGTATTGCGTCGGTTGTTTATTTTTGAGGTGTCGTATCAGGTTTGTTGTGTTAAATGCAGCCTTTTCCTTTCCACCCCTTGAAATACCAAATTTGCATATTTCACACTTTGATTGCAAGGTTTATGTCATCAGACAAAATGAAAAAAAGACAACAAACTAAACAAAATTTTTAGAAAAATTAAAACTTTAAAACAGTGCTTCTCTAACAGTGGGGTGGGCCCACTGGGGGGGGGGGGGGGGGGGGTGTCACAGTGGCGTGAGAAGCTGGGACTACTGTCAATGTTACTGCACACTAATAACATGTACACATTTATCCTACTCAACTGTGTCAGCTGTAAAACCTAGAAATGTACTTTCAACTAAAACCAGAGTACATGAGAAAACATGATTAAGTGAACAAAAATATGATTAAAGTCGAAGTACAATTTATTAAAATAGCACAAAAGAATGATGTCACCAATAATCAGACAGTCAAAGGCATGCATACTAGAAAGAATAACATAGTACTTTCTCAACTTGTCAAAGAGATGCAAAGGGTAGCATGTCAAGTGTTATTTCTAAGCAGGGCATTGATCTTTGAGGTTTTCTTAAAGAGAAATATCGAACAAAAAAATAACATCCATTTGACATCTGCATCCACTGTTTGATGTAGACATGGAAGAAAAGGCACGCTTTGAGATCAAACAACTATCCGTTTCCATATCAAGACCAAAGATGTAAAACAGTCTTGACGTAGACCTGCTCGTATAGAACTCTGCTCTGGGTTTTCCAGTTGCCTGTGTGACCTGCTCACAAATGCATATGCGACAATTATCCGGAGAAAAGTCAGGAGAACCTGCGATCCTTTGACAGTTTTAAATGCAAATTAAAGGAATTGATTCTTAAGTCAAAACTCCATACAACTCAACTGCCTGGTGTGAGTAGAAAACTCAAAAATTGCATTTTTTGAGTTTTTCCAGTGTTTTTCCTGTGTTTCAGTCTAAACATGTACAACCTCCAAAAGGTGTGAGATGCCCTTCTAACCCGTTCATCTAAGAGGATGGGGCTGCTAACCAACAAGGGGCAGTAGCCTACAACTCTCATAATCCATCAATATTACCTGCACAACCCAAATTGAGAAGACAACTGCAATACACAACTTTTCCCTAAAGTTGTTCTTGTGTCATGGGAGAAAGGAAACTTGAGATGCTTTTCACCCTTCCATTCAGAAAGTAACAGTCACCTGCTGTACAATGAGGATTTTTTTTGTTTCTTTTTTCAATCTTAGCACTCACCAGTATGCAGGCATCTGGATCATCTTCCCATAAAGTGCTGTGCTAAAGGAGGGAATGACTGGGATCAATGGAAGGAATCCCCCCGTACTATCTTGACATGTAAGTCCGGCCTGAAACCCAGACACCTGTAAAGAAGACAAAGATCATGTATGATTTAGCTCATTTAACCATCTACATACTATTCGGTCGGAGACAGAACCGCTCCAGACAGAGCTGGTGTGAGCCTACAAAAGGGAACGTGTGAGCCAGGGGTTACGTTTTTGGCGTCTTTGTCCTTCTTCCCCACTCCGCTTGAAACACTTTAAGTTCAGCATTTAGCACAGGGGTCTCAAACATGCGGCCCACGGGCCAAATGTGGCCCGCAGGACACTAGTTTGAGGCCCCCGCCTTGATATTAATATTAATGCCCGCGCAAGTTTGATATGGATGCTGTATGGTATCATGTACCCAGAAAAAAATTATTACGTTTGATTAATGTTCATGTTGAAGGTTAAATAACTGTTAATAGTTATCCTCCCTATCTGTGCGGAAGTGGTAAGTTTTTGGCTATTTAAGTTTAAAGGAAATAACTTGAAGGCTACAGTTTAGGTTGCTAGCTCTCTAGTTTGCGAGTTAGCATGTGTCTCAAGACCCTGCAGTTGCGCAATATGTTGTAAATAAAAAAAGTATAAATGTGACTATAGTCGTGTTTTGTCATGTCTACAGGGCTCTAATCATGCTTTGTTAATTTTAATCTGAAAAAAATAATTTGTCTACCCACAAACTATATGTGGTTTCTTAAGTTTTTATTATTTGCCGTTTTATTATTATTATATTTATTTATTTATTACTGATTGATTGATTTTCTTTATTCTTGATTTCTTTATTTATTTTTCATCTTATTTTGTGTAGAAAAATAAAAAGTAAGAAATTTGAGAACAGTGGAATGTTTTATCAGAGCTTTTCTTATCGAAAATTGGAACTAAAGCAACTTTTTTTAAATTTTTTGTTTTTAATAAATGCATTTTTTTTTGTTTTTTTTTGGAAAACCTGATGCGGCCCAGTGTCACCCAGACCCGAACTCCAGTGGCCCCCAAATAAATTGAGTTTGAGACCCCTGATTTAGCACTTGTTAGCTCGGTAGCTTGCTATGCAAACAGCAGCCGTCTTTGGTGCCAAACGGCCTGTTTAATTGACTCCTAATTGACCCCTAAGTCATTCCCTATGTACGCCCATTCTGCTGTAATTGGTCACACTCCCAAGCGATCCCGAGGACCTCCAGATACATAGGTCTGCGTTTACTGAGTGCATGCAATCCAAAACATTTGGCTGTATCTTAAAAGCGGACACTTTAAGTCGAGTTCGGCAGCTATCCGGAAGTCCTCCAGAGCACTCTGAAGCATTAATCCAATAAATACAGCTGGATTCGATGCAGGAAGATGTACAGAGCTATCAGTGCTGGTTGTCGCATGTAGCTGCTCTATAGGAGTCCACAACTCAATACGAAGAGCTAAAAAATGAGCATATTCCCCTTTAATATAGCAGCAGTGCAAACTACAAGCACCACGGCACTGTCATTATTGTCATTACAGTATTGTAACTGTTGTGAACATTTACGTCTAAACTCCACAGGGGAAGGTCACAACAGTAATAGCGCCCTTAACCATCCCATCAATGTATTCAGTCTAAATCCCTGAGACTGAGCAGAGCAGGACTGGTACTCATCAGGAAGCTTGCTGTGCTGAAATTTTTATGACCAGGTGGAAAAAGGTCATCAAGGTCAGTAAAAGGTTTTTAGGCTCACAAAGTGCGGCCACAGACACGGCCCATGTTGTGTGAAAACCATTATGTCAACCTGAAATTGTTTTGTGCTGCTGACTGCTCAAATATAGTGGATTTGACCCCTATTGTCACCTTTACACTCCTATTGTTTTTTGTTGACCCCACATTGCGCAGGTTACAGGATCACTGCAAGGATCAGTTAGCCTCTCTGAGGGGGGCCAATTATGCTCATTTTCGGCCCTTTGTGTTGGGTTTTGAACTCCTATAAAAGCAGCTACACACAATAACCCACACCGAAAGCTTTCTAGATCTTGCAGAATCTGCACCTAGTCCAGCCGTATTTCCTTTGATTTCCAAAACAGTGTTTGAATTTACTGCACCCAAGGACTTCGAGACTACTGCCGAAACGTTCTAATTTTGTCTGTATTTGGAGGGCTACTTGAAAAGTCATTAGGAGCTACTGGTAGGAGACTTGACTAAAAATAGGTTATAGTCAGACATTAAACAGCGCTCATTTATAAATTAATAACTTTTTGAAAGGCCGCACTATAGTGAGGGGAGCGATATTCGAACCGTGATAAAGCGAGGGACAACTGTGATACTGTCAAGTTCTTTAGGACTTGCACCAGCCATGACAGCAATCGTTTGTAAATTTATTCTTTTTTTTACTTTTTCAGAGCGAGGAAACAATGATGGTGACAAACCGCGACGGAGCAAGTGACGGCTGTAAATGCAAACATATTGTAATATTTACCTTGAGGTAAAAGTGTGCATAGCAGTGATGTAGGAGGTTGTCAGAAGGTTGGCTGAGAGCACTGACTGTGCTGACCAACTCTGGAGCATACATGGGCACAGAGTGTTCAACATTCATCCGCTCAACCTGGAACTGTGCCGAGGGTAGGGGGCGCACTGGCCGAAAGGCTGACATGTTGACAGGTCCTGGTGGGGCCTAGGAGATTCAAATATATGTGAAATGAAAAAACAAAATCAAACAAATACTGGTAGTATATGGTTTTCTTCAGTTGTCTTAGTGTAACCATTTACTTTTGATTATTAAGCGTGTGATATAGAATCTCACATTCTTAAAATAACATTTTATCATTTTATGTAAACTGCTTAGAAAGTTGTGGTGCTAGTGTGACGGTGCTGTGTAAAAAAGCTCAAGATATACAATATGCGCCAGAGGATAAAGGAATCCGTATTACAGTATATTTGCTTTTGAAATGATTAGATTAAGTGGCCCACTAACTCAGCTGAGACCCATTTGATGACAGTATGAATAGTACAGTGATTATGTATTAAATTTGCAAGCAGCGTGATCACATCTGTGCAATCACACTCCTGAAGTGAGGTGGGTAATGCAGTCGAGTAGGGAAACACAATAAAATATATTGTTGTTTTTTTTGTTTTTCCATTGACATTTTTAAGTAAAATTTTACAGATTTCAAAATATAAAATTTTAATCCATTTATCATTTTTTTACTGCAATGAGGGTAGCCAGAGCCGATTTTAGCTGTCCTTCCAATATTTTCTGGGTCAGACATCAAAACTTGATTATTAATGGATAATTTGGTAGCCTACCAAAATTATTGAGAGGTCAAGAAGTAAACCTTTAATCAAATAATCAGCTATCTTATTCTGCAGAGCCAACCCTTTTGACGAAGAAGATGGCAAAAAAGCACAAAAAAAACACAAATGACAGATTTATTGCAAAAGTGGTGTCTATAGTTTTGCACTGACCTTGCGTCCAAAGATGACAGGCATTAGTGTGTGAAGAAAGTTGAATTCAGCCATAGAGACAGTGACAGAGACTTGGAGCAGTGTGAGACAAGTGAGCCTGGTGGGGATAAATTCTTCCAATCTTGCTATTTCTTCTGGAGTCACTGAACAACGACTCTCCTCGGCCATTTCTGCGTGGACATTAACAATAATTAATGACACGGATGTTTGTTTGCTTTGGACCAATAATTTACTGCATAGGCTATCGTAAGAAGTAATGGTAAAAATGTGTGGATGTGAGCGAGACCTACAAACGTTCGGTTCGGAGAGACCAGATTATGTGCTATTGGGGCATACACCCAAGGAAAATCCATTCATCAACAATTCTGTACTTGGTTGTTGAGGCTTCCATTCAAATCTTGTGTGCACATTTTCAAATCTTAACAGATTTATTAGATGTGAGAGACCCCAAACATGACAACATAAACTAGGGCTGGTCAATATGACCCAAATATCAAATCCTAATACTTTGGGATACGCCCATTACATTACTAATATTTATGATATTTGATCAAGCAGAAATTTTCCCTGCTAAACAAACTTGCAGGGAGAACTTTTAATAATACTTTTTCATGCCAATTTAAAAACCTCACTCATTAGCGTCTTCTGTCATTTCTGTCAAGTAGACAAAATGAGAGATATCAAAATCAAACAATGCTGTTGCTATAATCATTGCTATCTATTCTATTGAATATACACAGTGACTGATATGCTGGCCAATCAGGGTGGAGGAAGGCGGGACTTAATTGGAGAGTGGCGGCATGCATACTGAGGGTGCCCTGCCCCAGTGTGCGTGTATAATGTTTGCTCAGCCTTTGCAAATAGAGGAGGAGCTAAGATGCTAATTTCAAGATAATGATGATCAAGGAGGAAGAGCGGTATCAATACTTTTCAGCAGTTAAGACATGATTATTGATACATGATATTACTATGGAAAGTATTTGGATTTTTCCTAAGAACGTGTATTAAAAAAAAAAGTTCATTTTATATTCTTATACAGGTATTCTAGTCAATATGGTAGTAAAACCTACGAAAGTTAACATGAGTTTTCGCTTGAGCTAAAAAGTTTGTGGTCATCTTTTATCGTTATGGGGGTATTCTGGTTAACATTTCACTGTAATGAGTTTTTCCTTGAAATATTACATACGGACAAACATTCCATTTCATTCTTTCAAAGCATCTCAGGAATGAAGTCATGACAGACAGTTATGCAGGGATGACGACGATAGAGGTGTTTGACTAAACCTCCCTTATGCAGTCCAGAAGCTCATGACTTTCATGTCCAACTCCATGGTGAAAGATGGGTTGTGCAAGGAAATAATGTGAAGATGTTGAGAATGAATGATGAGTAAACAAGTTCTTACCTTGCTGTGGCTTACAATAAGGCTCGTACTCATGGTCCATGGCACAAGTGATCATTTTGATAATGCGATGCACGGCGCTGCTGTGCAACTTGATATCTAAAGGTCCCACGACGAGTCTCTTGATAGACGTTTCTTGAACAGTAGGCACTACGTCTTCCATAATCCCTGGAGACAAGTCCTGGAAATCTACAATGAGAAACATGCATTAAGCATCATTTACAGATACACCGATGATTAGTTCCATATACCAGGGGTCCCCAACCGTCGGGCCGGGGACCGGTGCCGGTTCGTGGCGCATTTGCTACCGGGCCGCACGACTCACTGTCTCCCATCACACCTAGATGGGACCATCTCCTCTCAACGAAACAAGCTCAGGCCTTGCACTGATTCAGCAGGTGAGTAAAAAAAAAAAAAAAAAATCATACTGGTCCGTGGTGCAAAAATGGTTGGGGACCCCTGCCATATACTGTTATTGTGCCAATTGTGCCATTGTACACAGCAAGGTCAATAAAGGCAGATTTAGATGATTTTGGTGTGGAAGAACCTCACAGAGTCCTGACCTCCGAATACTCATGAATACTTACTTTTCTCCTATAGCGCATAAAAGGGGACCAACTTAACATCATTTCTTCTATTTTCATGTTATGTACTGTAAGTGTAATACCAGATACTACAAGTTTTGTCTATATCGTGTACTGTATATACAGTATAAGACTATTAAAATTGCACCGATGTGAACCCAGCCGCCCATTCTTACTTCTGTCCCAGTATTCCCAACATTCCTATCAATGCAATAAAAATATTTAAATGTCACTTAATCAAGTAAAATGGCCTCCAGTCATCTGTTAGGGGAAAACCGAATGACAATATTGAGTGGCAAGGATTTGATCCAGCCAAAAAGAATCAGCACACACAGCACTAAACTTTTCAATGATGAGTATAACAAATGTCCACCCCTCTCACACAGCTGTCCCTTCGGTCTTTGCAGGCCTCTGTTCCAGAGTTCCACTTAAAAGACTCCAGCAAGTCCCCAGCAATAAAAAGGGAGAAATTAAAAAAGAAGTGGGTGGATGAATGGCAGAGAGAGAGAGAGAGAGGAGGACAAAGGGTCAAAACTTTCTTTATTCTCATTACATTCCACTACGGCACAAAACATTTTTAGTTCAGAAGTTAGAAGTATAAGCAAAAAAAAAAAAAAACTGTCTGGTGGAGATTCGTGCAAAGCCACTTATTCCCTTTCTCGGATCGATTTAGAAGAATTAGGACTAAACTAATCAACCGTATGACTGCATTTTGAATAGTCAGTGACATGATGGGAAAGCAGACTATATAGTAAGGATTTAGACTTTCTAAAAAGGTCTCCAAAGGTTAAAACGAGTTACTCGAATGTGAAGTCAGTGGTAAGTGTGACCCGAGTCGGCTAATGTTTCAGTTGACTCAGAGTCTGTAAGTCCTGTGGCGATAGAGACTAATTTGTTTGGTTGACACTGGATCAGGTCTATGTGCGGGAAGGAGGGAAACACTGACAGAAGAGAAGCATTCCATTTGACAGGAGTAACCGCAACCATCCCACACTTATCCTACTGTAACATACAACTTGGACAGCTGAGGACAAGATTATCAATGTTTTTTTTCTGATTTTCAATCATCTAAAATGATCTATTGAAACAAAAAATATTACTAATGCTTTTGCTTGTTTACAATTTATTCATGCATTCTGATTAAACTATCACCACAGGCTTTTTAAAGACAAAAATACATACATTTTGGACATATTTTATTTCACATTTTTACTAATTTCTACAGGTTTTAATTGCTCTGTTTGGACAGTCAAAAAGTGTTGTGTCCATAATATTTGCAAGTGAGCAACCCAATCATACAGAAGGTGGCGAATAGTGCGCCATAAGCCTCCACAAACTGCACAATGAACTACAATAATTAGCTAAAAATAGATTCAATTATCTGGTGCGACCGCAATTTGCTCGAAATAGCACACACGCCAATCCAACGCATCCTATGGTCAGCGGGTGGCATGTCCAGTGAGAATGTTGCCCATGTTTTCGGCTTCCTGGAAATTTGTACAAATGTTTACTTGCAACATGGGGCCATGCATTATCATTTTACCACATGAGGTAACGGCCATGCATGAATGGCGTCAAGATATCGCTCTGAAATTAAAATGCCATCAATAAAATGCACATGCTTGTTGTCTAGACCATAAATCCACCACCACCATGTACCACTCAATCCACAACACAAGCTGTAGATATTTGAATTCAGCTTATTAAAATGGTGTTTAAATGGTATTAAAAAGTGTTTTTGTTGACTAAATATATCTGATCATATATGTGACTTATTCTCATTATTATACATCATATTGGCTAGAAAAAAAGACCACACACTGAGAGTAAATCCCCAGCAACCCCATAGTATTAGGTTCAACAGAACAATTCTGTAGGTTGAATGTCATAAAGAATGAAGCCCAATTAGGCAATCGCACCCTATCCACTTTATCAAGGGCTTACAGGTAGAGAGACCGGGGAGGAACGGTGTTTCAACAAGCATCAAGGAGAAAGAAACTCAAATATGTGTCAGCAGACTAAACACTTCTGACAGTTGCCCTCCAGGTAAGTTGGGGTGAGAGAGAGGACAGGAAGGGTCAAGGACCAGGTGGTTGCGAGTCAAACAAGACAATCGCTTTATTCAAGTCTCTGGGGTTCTTGTTTGACAGAGAAGAGGGAAAGGGAGAAGAAGAAAGATGACGAAAGAAAGAGAATGAGAGGGAAAGCACAACACAGATAGGAAAAAAGGAAGGACAAGCTGGAGCAAAAAGGGAACATGACAACTATAAAGGAAGACAGAGAAGAAGTGGAAAGGTTTGAAAGGTGAGCAAACAAGCTCTGTGAGGAGGAATGACGAAGACAATACCTTTGCCGCTGCTGTTCTCCATTGTGTAGAGGTAATCCAAGTAAAAAGCACCGAAGCGCTGCATGCCTGCTATCTCTGTGTAGGTCTCCTGTCAAACAAAAGAGGAGTTGGGTAAACATGGCGGTGGGGGAACAAACAAGCAACCTTCAAGACTGCAGTGACTGGGGTCATGATGGATTCGACGAAGAGGGGTTAAATCGAAGATAAAAAGGGTTATTGAGAGCTCATCTGGTAACCTTTAATGATAGCAGGGAAAATAATTACCGTACTTTTTTTCATAGGTTGGCGGTTCCTGCGACTTATACTCCAGAGCGACTTATAAATGAAAAAACTGTTTGTTACATAAAAACTGTACACCTTTATTGTTTATGTTTATTTTTGCATAGCTGAATAACCATTGTGTTAGCATATCTTACACCCTATCTATTGGTAATGGTTTTATTTAATTTGAACATGCATCAAATTAGAATTGAGTGCATCACATAATCAGTTCACAGTTCCACATGTCCAAAAGGAGTAGGAAGAAGCAAAGCTTATTAAATCCTACCCCTCCATCTGGTACTTTTACAATTAGTAACTGTTACATTTGTTCACTTCCTGCTTTCCTAATATAGTTTTTTTTTTTTTTTGTCATGTACCGAAGTACGAGGTGATATTCTTTTATTAATGTTAGAACTTGCCTTCCAAGAGGACGTAATGTCTGTTTTGGTCAAGTAGATTGTAAAATAAATGACCTGCAAAAAATGCGACTTATGTATGTTTTTTTTTTCTACCTAATTATGCATTTCTGGCCTTGTGCGACTTATAGTCCAGAAAGTACGGTACTTTACCTCCTGCTGATTTTGTAAGTTCCCCAACTTACACAACCATGAGCAGTCCATAATAATTACTGTACTTTTTTTTGTTCCCTGCCGAGCAGCAACAATTATGGTGACCACAAACCAAATATGTGCCTATAGAGCACACAAATTAGCCCTATCCCTTCAGCAAGAAACCACTATTGACTCAATAATTGTCAAATGGAAGACATGCAGGGTAAAAAAGTCAGTCGCCCTTGCTCTGGAGCTCCATGCAAGCTCTCACCTTGTTGATTAAGGATAATCCTGACAAAAGTGAGGGATCAGCCCAGAATTACATGGGAGGAGCTGGTTAATGTTCAAGGGAGCTGGGGCCGCAGTTACCAAGAAAAACATTAGTAACACACTTTGCTGTAATGGATTGAGATCCTGAAAGCACATGTACCGGCCTATCGGAAGTATGCCAGTGAACACGTGAATGATTCAAAGAAAGCTTGGGAGAATGTGATGTGGTCAGCTTAAACCAAAATTGAGCTCCTTGGCAGCAACTTGACTCCACGTGTTTGGAGGCGGAGAGCGGTCGAATATGACCCCGACATTACCACCCCTACTGTCAAACAGTAGCAGCAGAAACACTCGAGACGGGTTGGGGATGGGTCTTGCAGCATGACAATGACCAAAACTTATGGTCAATGCAAAAAAAGGAGTGGCTGGAGAAGCAGCACATTATCTGTGAGTGGCACTTTTTGCCAGTCTCTGGACCTTAATCTGTTGAGGAATCTGACACTTTGTATTGCCGAGTGACAGCCTCAATACCTTTATGATTGTGAGAGTATCTCAAAAATTAATCCTGCAATGTGTGCAAACCTGACGACCAATGTCTGGCCACTGCGCTTTCCAAGAATGATGTGGCAAAGTAGCCTACTTAGCCATGTCTGCTTGCTTTATCAAAACACTCATTTGTTGCTAATTTGCTGCTAAAAATCCAGCATTTGTCTCAGAATCAGACATTCGGTACGAGGTAAATTTTTTAAACAAAAATAAATAAATAAAAAACTTAAACCATATTATGGAAAGCAGGAAGTGAACAAATGTAACAGTTACTGATTGTCAAAGTACCAGATGGAGGGATAGGATTTAATAAGTTTTGCTTCTTCCTACTCCTTTTGGACATGTGGAACTGTGAACTGATTATGTGATGCATTCAATTGTAATCTGATGCATGTTCAAATGAAATAAAACCATTACCATTGCTTTCACGATTTTTTTCACAATAGCCACGTTTACATGAGGAGATTTTCCTCTTTCCGAATGACGTACCAGAAAACAGTGTATACATGAAAAGGAATATTCCAATCGCCTGACTACATGCTCCGCTATAATCAAACGGAATAGTCAATGGGGCATGCGCAGTAAAACGTAAACAACATCACGTGATTCATCGAAGTTGGCGGACGAGAGTGTGATTACCACGGTTGTTGGGACAGTTGCTACGCTTTTTTTAAAGCAGCAACTTGAACGTTCAGTTCTTTTAAAGTTTGTATCAAAAACAAACTTTCCGCTGTAGTCCAGTGATGACTGCTCGCCGCCATTTTCAAAACCTGAGACGCGTCTGCGTGTTACGTTACAGCTGAGCATGCGCTGAAAGAACGCACCGTGACAACTTTCCGATTGAGCAGGTAGATACCTCAATCGGATTGGGGAAAGGAATATTCCACTCCCGTGAATCAGATTATATATTCACTTGGATTGGCACTTTTCTTTCGGAATGAGGTGTATACAAAGGTTAGATTATTTCCGTTTGAGCAAATAACCCGACTGGAATTGGACTATTTGGGTCCATAGACATCTTGAACCAAGGTGACGCTGCAAGGGCTAACCTTAAAATGTATCATTTACAAATTCAAAAGAAACAAGCACAAAAGAAAAAGGTTAAGATGCAACCAAAATATATTTCTGTATGTGTATTAGTTACACACCGTTAAATCATTAACCACACAATTAAAGAGTATGAAAGAAGGGAGAGACCCAGAACACACCAAAGCAGAGGCACATACGCTTAACCTAACCAACAAGCTCGGGCTCTCCAAACAGAGATTTCAATGGGGTCTTATCAGAAAAGCAGGTTAATAAGTAATATTTATAAGGGGACTGCTAATAGCTCTGGCATGCGTTTGGATCAAAGCCATTGGCTGATTTCAAAACCGCTAATGAATTAACACGAAAACCTTTGACTCTTGAGACTTTCAAGCCTGAATAGATGGATGAATGGATGTCCAAACAAACGCTTCACTGATGGTCATGAGCATTTGTGAGCAAAGTCAACACTCGAGCTCTGATGGTAGATGAGGGGATCTTAGCCATGTCAGGCATAATCTCTGGTGTGGTAGCCAACTAGTTCAATAGCTGGAAAATTCCTCTATTGGAGCTAGCAGCTGGGTGACTAAACTTAGGAGTGCGGATTTTAAAGTGAATTAAAACATAATTATTATACTGATTTGTTTAGATGAGAGGTTACTGAAATACAACTTAAAAAGAGTATAAAAACATATGTACTTAGTACCTCTGAATATAGTAACAGTTGTCATTGCCTCGTAAAAAAGCTTCGTGTAATTACAATGTATCACTGGCGTGGTTCAAATATTATAATGGCAAAGTGGTAATTAAAAGGTGTAGCATTTTCATATGACTGATTCCTTTCATCCTATTGGGATGGTCCGCTCTGGAACTTTTTTTTCTTGCATTCTGTATGTTTGTTTGGATTTAAAAAATCAGATATTTCCTGTCAAACTTACTTGAAACATCTGCAAAGATTTCTCGTTAACCAACGAACAACAACAATGAACACAAACAGTGCACTGAATCTTGGGAACACGGCTTTGCTGCTAAATTCAGTAATACATTAATCAACTCAGTGTTGTATTACTTTTGAAGATGGGAACGTCATGAAATTTGGAGACCTTGTGAGTAACAGTATCCAGGATGAACTCAGCCCGGACACCATTGTTCTCTGGACTGCGGTAGTCAAACAGAGAGTTTGTAAGGTAGGTCATTCCTTTGCTGCTTAGGGTGTCCCCGCAGCTGAAGAACACTGCATCCTGTAAGAACACAGAGATAAGGCAGAATGGATGTAAGCCACTGAGAAAACAATCTTTACTCTATATCCCTGTCCAGATATATCTGAAATTATTTTTCTATTGCACTATAACGAGTATGTTCTAATTCTTGTGTTCAGTTCCATTACTGTATTGTCCTATGATGTGAGTTAAGAATTATTTATTCATATTTATTCGATATTAGGTGGGATACACCTTGGACTGGTTGTCAGCCAATCAAGACACATGCATTTTTTTTTTTTTAATGTAGGGTGAAAACAGTTTAAACCCTAAACCTTCCAGCTCTCCTGACTGTGTGGCCGACACGCTAACCATTAAGCCACTGTGTGACCCCACTTAGAGTAATTAGCTAGAAGATTCGACAAGAACGGAACTCATAAATAATAACGACTATTGACATTGATTGACAAATCTGTTGGCGATAGTACGAACGCAAATTTAACATTGGGAAAGACGGAGCAGGACATTGTGCAGACTGTGGATTATAATAAAGCAGTAGCCAGAAAGGGACGGGACATGATCTTCCGTTAGCATGGCTGTTAATTTTGTCATTTCGAGCTGTGCATCCTCAAATTAATAACATACTTGTGATGCTTTGCAAGAATGAACCAATTGGCAAATCTTCTCAACTAAAGAGTGAGCAGTAGTAGTCAACAATACCCATAGTCGTAGTTAGCTCAAATTCTAGTGTCTTACTTCAGTTAACCATTTGGATAGATTCTATGGTTCCAACTTTGCAGAAAATTTGGAGGAATGCCCAGAGGAAGTTTTACACTTGTCTTTACCTCTTCTGTGCGGTTTGTGTTTTCTTCAAAATCCTGTACTCCCATGATGCCTTTCAGGCAGAGAGCCCGGCAGCCCACAAAGCCAATCTGACAGTCAAAGAAGGGCTCTCCCATCATCAGCACCTACGAAAAAACAGAACAAAAAAGTTAAACCAAATACCAAATGCTGCAATACATCATGAAACCAACTCCACTTAACAAAAAAAGCATGTGCGGTTCATATGCGTTTTTTTTAACTTGAAATGCATCACTCGTTGCATTTCAAAAGATTTCAAGATTTAAAAAAAATAATGATTTTGAATAAAATGTTCTTATACATGCAGGTCATTTGTTCCCATTGCAATTGTACTTAGAAAACATTTCACCTCTCATAGACTAAGTGGCATCATTAATTTTCTTTATGTTAGCCCAACACAAAACCTCACTAAGAGGACTATGATATTGAAAAAAATCAATGTCTGACCACACAATAACGTGACGTGTAAAAAGTGAGAATAAATCCAAATGCCTTACCTCAATTGTGATTCCCTCTTGTTCCAGGCACAAGACCTCTCTGGACTTGACTTTCTGAGGGCTGTAGTAGCTCGTCTCTGCGTGGGACTCTGTCAGCTGAAATATTAGCGAAAAGTGTTGCATCAAAATGTCACATTTCTCTCAAAAAAGCAAGTTTGACAGCAGTAAATCAAGGGAATCACATATTCAGACAGCTATCCATCAAATTACGAGGAAATTCTTAGAAAAAATGAACTTTTGCTGCACGCTTTTTTATTGTCATTTAGCATTATATGCTGAAAAATGACAAAGAAAAAATCAATGTCCAATTCTAGAATACTACCTAAAAAGTGAATAGGCTAAGTGGAGTATTTTTCTTTAAAAAAGCTATTGGAAAGATAAAACATGGTCACTGTAATACTGTATCATGGTGACAACAGGAATAGAAAACCTAAACCAGTGGTCACCAACCTCTTAAGAGTCCGAGATCCCTAGTCTCAGCTGTGAACCATGGCAAGATGCCTTGTACCTAAATGTTCATCATTTTGCTTAATTTAGCAATGCGAGACAAGCCGGTGTGTGCTGGTACTTCTGGCTAGGTTTTGAGGAGTGGGTTCAGGACTGAGGCTTGTGTGCCTGGATGGAGCTTGGCGAGGCGTACGGGTACGTTCAGTGGTCAAATTGCGTGCCTGATCCCTCTGACGACTATGAGAACACTAAAAATCCCAACATGAAAACTGTTTAGCTAAAGGAGAGACTGTCCAGTAGAGCATTTATTCCTCTGGGTGAAGGTCTGACGGAAGCAAGGACAGAAAGAGCGATGGAGCATCTGGTCAAAACTAGCTGGTTGCAACAAGACAGAGTCGTGATGCTTCAGAGTTTGGCCCATATAACAACTGTGGGTGTAGAGCTGAACTGTGCAGGCCTCAACCCATTCAACTTTAACACAGGAAGCAGGTGCAGAACAAGAAGCAGCTGTGTCTTATTATCCCTACTGATGGAGCGGATTCTCTCACCCTCGCTGCCTCCCTCTCCAATTCGCACTTAATCACGTGTGGAGACGAACCTGGAAATTCCTGGAGGTTATATTAAGAAAGGATGTTACTTAAATATCTGAATAATTACAGACGCAACATAACTTGCATCTTTGCTGAACACATACTCAGAACTGCACGAAAATGACTTTAGGGACTGAAATTGAGGGGTAACACGAATTGCCAAAAACAACAGGATTCAGGATTGGGATCCATCCATAATGTTTCTGAGACACCAGTTAGAAATGTCCATTTCCTTGCCCATACCGCACACAGTGAAACTTCATAGGGACTAAGCTGCCCTTTGAGACTCACGCTCAAAAAATGCCGACAAGATTTTGGGGTGGGGTGCACAGAACAACTAACCCCCCCCCCCCAAAAAAAAAAAAAAAACAGCGTAGTGAAGAGGGGAAAGGAGGTGTACTGATTGTAAACACAAAAATTTTAGGAATACACTTTAACCTCCTGCTTCTCAAGACACAACTGAGAACTTGTTTTTATTTATCAGCGTGACATCATAATTCCGTATATCAGCTTGATAATTATTGTGCACTGCTAAAATGTCACGGCGGAGGAGTGGATAGCGTGCAGGCCATGCAGCTAGGAGACCCGAGTTCAATTCCACCCTCGGCCATCTCTGTGTGCAGTTTGCATGTTCTCTCCATGCATGAGTTTTCTCCGGGTACTCCGGTTCCCTCCCACATTCCGAAAACATGCTCGGTTAATTGGCGACTCCAAATTATCCATAGGTATGAATGTGAGTGTGAATGGTTGTTTGACCCGCCTATCGCCCGAAAACAGCTGTGATAGGCTCCAGCACCCCCCGCCACCCTTGTGAGGATAAGCGGTAGAAAATTAATGAATGAATTCTTATAGAAGTTTATTACCTTAAACGTTAGAGAAGCCTTAGTGCAGTAGAACCCAATGGAAACCATGGGATCCTTAGGTGTGTGTTGTTGGGGATTGTTTGGGGTTCCTCCAGTCTCCCTCTGCAAAAAGGGACCTTCTTCCCCCTCCTCTGAGCCTACGAGGGCTGGAACAAAGGACCAAGCCCAAGAGACCCATCCTTGGTAGTTCTCTTCAGAAAGATCTGAGTCCATGTAGAACTCTTGGCTGGAGTACTGGCTTGGACCCTGATTCTTGTCTACGTCCATATCCATACCTGAAAAGCAAAAAGAAGAAAAAAATAAACAAATTAATGCACAAAATAGCAACGTTGTTGAAACTAAATTTGGTGAGTTTATCTACAAGTGCAAATGATGATTGCATAATATATTACCGTATATATAAAGGATGCATTTTTTTCCCTTTTGACAATTTTCAAGGTCTATAGATTATGTCAGAAAATAATTGTATTTCAGTACCGTCTTTCTGCAGACGGATAGCCATTTACATGAATTTATTTCAGAAAGTTGGTAGAAATAAAGTTGGTAAAAATAGCCAAACAAACTTGTGATTTTTTTCAATTTAAACAAAACACCACCATAACGAGCCATTCTCTGATAACAACTCTTCACATTTTGTCTATTTCCATAAAGATGGAGAAAGAGGAAGCTGATGTCAATACCCAAGAATGTGTAATCCCATTCCTTGCAGCCTCATGTCCTCTGCAGAAAAACAATACTGTCCGTGAGGTCACTGCTTAGGAATCCCAGAGGCTAAGGCGGTGAAAATTATGAATTTAATTAAATCTTTCACTCAGTGAATTGGCAGTTGTAACTCTCATGTCATGTGTTATCTCCTTCTCTCCTCCAGTGTTCCTGTCCAATTTGGTCTTCTCTCTTTTTTTCGCTCTGTGGTAGCCTTTGAGGTGTCACTTCAACAAGTTAAGCCGTTTCGCTTCACGTCACAGACTGACGCAGCCTGCGTTTCAATTATGAAACAATCAAAATAAAAGAGCACTTACCAATCAAATGATCAAAACACAGCGGCTTAAGTAGACTTTGAAGTAATAATCCACAGAAGTGAGTGAAAAATTCCCAGGGAGATGTGGGCTGGACAAATGTATGTTACTTTGGCTGAACGCTGTTCCACATGAATACATTCAAAACATAATGACTCAATCTAAAATGACTAAAATCAACTGAGTATTAATGTCCAAAGCAGCATTTATCACCTGTCATGTAGCACATAGCTGCACAGTTTAAACAACAAGTGGGTATGCAAGTAATTGACATTGAAAGTGACCTAGCGTGACAAATGAGAAGCAGCAATGCCCTCAAAGGCCAGTAGATGTCCGTCCATGTTTATGAAGGGAGAGCTGGACTGGACAAATAAGTAAATCCTTAATTCTAATTCATTCTGCATCATAACTTGTCAGTCATGCCTTCTCTAGCACTTATTCAAAAGGTCAAATAATATCAGAAAGGGAAATAATGTGTGAACCATTGTACCTTTAAGCATAATCAACACTAATCAATGGTGAATTTAGAACAACTTTATATGTCTGCATTGAAGATTTTTAGACATGACACATAAAATAAATAAAATTGTCTTAACTCATGACATCATCACTTCCCTGCCAACATCATTATTCGCTGAAAAAATATCAATATACTACAGGAAACAGTACTACCAAAAATACTAAATATGAATATCAAATTTTTTTATGCCAATATCCCTTGAAATCAATTTCAGCAGTAAAGAGCATAACTATAATACAAGTCCCTGTTATTAAACCATTGTATCCTCATTCATACGCTATGGAGAATATTATGTATTAAAAAAAAAATCACATTACTAGACTGACATATGGCAGCCATATGACATTTTAAAAAAGCAAGATGGCCTGTTGCTTCAAACCAATGTGTGCGATAGTCTGGTCCCATCAATGGGCCTCTGAGGCAAGTAAGGGCATGCTCCCCTTCAAAGCAAAGTCTTGCGGCAAACACATCATAGAAAGCCCAAAAACATACAGTACAATATGTATAGGTCATTGGACAAACTCCAGCCATTTACATACATACAGTGAGATGACGCATGCATACACACACACACTCACACACACACACAAGCTGCTACAGACCGCAATATACTGTATAATACTGTATAGTGTATGATCTCCGTTTCCAACCTCTGATATTGTCGAATCTAATCGTTGCTTGGTCCGGTCTACTTGTCTATACACAATCTGTTTAGGGGAGACAGGCTCCCACCTAAATAGAAATTGAAAAATAATACGCAAAACCCATACAAAAAGGTACACAATTCACAGCTTTGCTGCAGCGATTAAAAGTGTCCAAGATCTGCAACACACAATACACACAGTATCTATACTGTATGGTATGCTCTCCGAACAGGCCAACTAAAAACCCGAAAAGGGAGTCAAAATTTTAAGTTGAGGTGCACTCAAAATGTGCCTATTTTTTTAAGAGCACTGTAAAAAAAAAAAAAAAAAAAAGATTCCTGTACAATGTTCATGAAAAACACTGACAAACAAAACCTTACACTCACAGAACTGTCAGTAATAACAATCATGATGATTGGACACCACATGAATTGTAGTTATTGAGACATAATAATTAACTTTGCGTTTTATTAACATGTACTAATTTGGCGTTTCAGGTGCTTCCCACACTAATTATCAAGCATGCCGGCGGCGGACATGTAAGGTAACAATTGTTATTGGATTTCCAAAGTTCCTGTACTTCGTCAATATTATCTGTGGAGCAGAAATTGTGCAGCTATTTTGTAAACGGAACACAGATAATGACTTCCAGTGCAAATCATTTTACAGGATGCAATTACAGTTAATGTCAGAGTCACTCAATGAAACCATGATATTGCTGCTGTCAAGCCGTCTTTTCCAATATCCAGGATTATATCATAAATCAAGAAAAGACCAAACGTTATTCAACATTCATATCATCATCACCATACCTCATTCCAACCATGGAATTTCCATTTCATCTTCAAATAACAAGTTCCAAAACAGATATAGAAAAGATCTCTGCAGGTTCTGAGAAAGTTGCTACATGTTAGGTCAGTCACTTTAAGTGTTGATATGCTCAAACGTCCTGGAAAAATACATACTGTATTTCCTTGTACATCACCCCATCAAACACACACCCACCATGCCCCCTTACAGCTTCTCTGTCGATTACTTCCAGCATAACAAGATCTGGAGGCACTCAGGTTCCGAGAGCTGGTCCCCTTCTTGTATATTTTTGCGATAGGATACTAATTCATTCTCAGAGGCTCCACATAGCAGTAGCATGACACCGACTCTTACATCTGGCATTGGAAACCAAAGTGCAAGTTGCGCCAACTTTGCAGTAAAGGTTCCTGGCCAACAGGCAGGGAGTAGGTCGTTGGGGGTGAACAAAGGAGCTACAGTATGTTGGTGCCATGCTCCCTGCCTTCCTTTTGCCCACCACTTGTTCTAGGAGTGGTGCTACAAAAAGTGTCCAAATCCATTACGGCCTGGATTTCAAAAACTGAATTTTGAGGAGGAAAAGTCTTAAAGGAGCGATGAGGGGAAGAGGTTTGATTTCGCTATGTCTGTGCCTTCAGTTACCTGATATGTTTATGGATTATGTGCATCTGGATGTTTGTTTGTGTGACTACCTTAGTGAGTTTAAATCTCTGTAAGTCAGATCGTTCTTAAAGTTACTGTTAAGGCCACTATAAGATAATTATACCACAACTGAGTGTGCGAGGATTAAAGCGTACAAACGACCCAGGTACGGTTGCGTATTATGCAGCGTGGACACGTCTGTGAGTGAAGCCATGACTGTGTATTTTACTTGGCTCCAGGATGTGAGGAGTGTGATTTCCTCAGCTTCAAATCAGAAATCCGAAGGAGATGAGTCCTGTGTTTGATTTACCCATGTTCCTTCACTTAATCCTTCTATGCAAAATAGTCTGTACTGAGTTAAAAATGCTGTAATATGTTTGTTGAAATAACAGAGGAAGGCTACACCATCGTTTATTGTCATTTATTGTCATTTCTGAAGGACAAAATGTAAAAAAAAAAAAGTCAGTGATTTAACTTTTATGTTTATTTTCTCCATACCATGCTAATATTTGTTTGTTTATTTTCAACAGTGCTCCATTGAAATCCTTCTAAATATGCAATTGGGATGAGCACATTTGTTTCCCAAACACTGTGCACGCTTTTGGGAGTTCAATGAGTGCAACTCTGGCATGGCTTCACGACGTGTCCATTTCATTCAAGTTCATGCATTTGTGTATGTGTGTGCATTTCATCTTCCTTCTTAATGTTCACCAGAACATTTTTTTTCCTGAGTTTCGTAATATCTGATGTGCAAATCAGTTCGCGGCACCAGCCAAATTAAAGTACTAGGAGTACTATAAGTACAGTATAAGGAACATAACATTATTGTTTTATATTAGATTTATACAAATAGTCGTCAAATATCACAACCTCACTTCATTGCTGTATAAAAATGAATGAATATATAAATGATTGCCGTCTCATGGTTGACCACGGCTTAGTATTCCATGCCAAAGTGGTCCATTTTTGGCTGCCTCCTTTCTCAAACAGGTTCAAACCCATGTCTCCTATATTAGGTAATACAAGTATAAAATCCCCAATTGGGATGTTATTACATATTTGTAGAGCCCTAATAATATTAACGTTTTAGAAGCTGTGATGGTGGGCTGCATGGGTGGGCTCCTGCCACTGTGTCTTGTCACTGGTGTGTCAGTATTTTTTATTTGTTTTATTTTATTTTATTTTTTTGTAATTGTGACATAACATTTTTCTGATTTATTCATTTATTCAGTTCTTTATTTCGCTTTTTTCAAAAACCAGCAGAACATGAACCGAAACTGTTGTAAAGTTGGTATAGTTGCCGACAGCAATTAAAGAGAGTATAAAACGCAGAGCCTCTTTTTGAGTACGAAACACTGTTTCAATATTGTTGAAATATTGACACGTTGTACAACAGCCAGCTCACTCACCTGGTGGATTTGTTCCAGCTTCCCTGACATGACAGCTGCCCTCTTCTCGGTCCGTTTCTCTGTGCCCTCCTATTTCTCCGTAGTAAAGTGCAACTATTAGTTCTAAAATCCGGATGAACATGGGAAGTTGCTGATCTGTAATGGATAACTTCAGGCTATCCACCATGGTTTGGATCTGAGGGGACAACAAAAAAAAAACAACAGAAAAGTTTCTTACCCTTCACCAAAAAAGGAACAATATTATAATGGTGTGTGGATGACGCCTAAAAAGACCCTTTCGATGATTGATACATACTTTTGGAGCATACATGATCATAGAAAACATCAGCATTGGTATTGTGGCAGTATTTGTGTTATCTTATTTGAATTCACAGCTACTCACCTTGATGACGGATGGGATCTTAGAATTGATGTTGTCATAGGTAAAATGAAGGCGTGTTCGGAAGGAGCATTTGTACAGTAGTGGATCCTGGTAGAACTCAATCTTGCCACTTGCATTCCGCTTGTCTAAGCACACGGTACAATCGGCAAAGTTGATGACTTTTCGAAGAACCAATTCTGGAGCTGCAGAAAGAGCAGAGCAAAATACAAAATCAAAAAAGGGTGGGAAAACTGCTAATGCAAGGCGAAATTTGACATGGGAATTTGGGCATGGTCGTTGTGTTCTCATAGACTTTATCATTCTTGGAAATCTATGGGTCTTTTTATCCTGTTCAGCATTGTAGATGCAATTGTAGTTACATCTACAATTGGTTTTTACTAGCTTAAAATCACAACTAATATAAGAAGCCTTTACTTACCCGTGATGTCCATGAAGGCCCTTTCCCACAGATCGTCAACAGTGTAGCATTCTGCTGAAGTAATGTTGATTGACAACACAATGTCATCCTCGACGTACTTCAGTATCAAGTTGTTGACCAAAACATTCACATTATTCACCACACGTCTGATCAGGCTCTGAACATAACCTGCACGAACAAGCATATGAATAGGGAAGCATGATGAACAATACACTATCTACACAACATGGTCAACATAACCTGACTCACAATCTGCAAGGTGTTTTATAAATTAGAAATCCATGGCTCTGCATGGGTTTGTTTAGTTCTTGCACACCAAACCGTTCAGACCATACTTTTGCAGCATTTTACAAGAAAAAAAAATATCTAATATATTGTTGCAGACTTCGGGGAGCCACAAATCCCTAATACCCATCGTCATATCTATAAATATTGGGGAAAAGCCTAAAGTGCATAACATTACAAAACAAAGTGAGAACATAATAAAAATATTGTACAGAATCCTCCATCGGATCAACGCCATTATTTATTTTGCCTTTGTGCCGTTTACACAGCCAGTGTAAACATATCAACAGCTGAAGTTTCCCATTAAGGAATGTTTATGATATTTTCATGAATATCCTAAATAGTAACAGAACTAATAACGATGCAGCACTAAATGGTGTTCTTGATGGAAAATAATTATATGAATTAGCAAGCTTACTCTGCCTGACTAGACATGGCAAAAAATATCATGAGTTTGATGACTGACCATTTAGAGTTAGGAGGCGAGGGTGACGTAAACCGAGTTTACAAACGCAATGTGTGTTTGTCACATAGGTGCCTGGCCTTGCTTGCATGTGCTTGCCAAAGTTTGTGTGTGTTCTGGCTGCTCTTGCGTGCATGAGTGTGCCTGTGGTTCTGAGGTCAGTTCGAATGTTGCTGTTGCATCAGCAGCCTGGACATCAACCAGCACTGTTATTTCCCTTTTTGGATCAAATTTGTCCTCTGCTGGGATGTTTTTGCTCATGTTACATTTATCTTTTTCTTGCCTCACACAAAGTTCCTCCGTGAACTATTGCACCGCTATGACCTTCTGAACGATTGACATGGCCGATCTTGATCCCGCAGCCGAAGACATAGGTCATTTTAACCATAGAAAACATGGCAAACGTTTTCATAACGCTTCCCGTGTTTTTATTTGTGACCGTAAATTAAAGCGAACATGAATATACTGTAAACCACGTCCATCACATTTAAAGAGAAAAAAAAAATGTTGGACATATCTAGGCTGCACTTGTCTATAAATCTCAGGTATTTATATTATAACACACTATAAGACACACTATAAACCTTGCAATCCTACCTATTGTGCGCCCGCCCGCTCCTGAATACAAATGTACGAAAACTAAATGTACTAATTTCATACTATCTGACTCATCCCTACGAGATAGATGGATTGGCAGATACACACAGTTAGGACATCGGGAAGACCTGGGTTCAAATCGCCGGGGCATCTCTGTGTAGCGTTTTCATGTCCTCCCAATGCGTAGGTTTTCTTCGGGCATTACCGTTTCCTCCCACATTCCAAAAACATGCATGTTTGGTTAATTGGCGACTGCAAATCCTCCATAGTTATGAATGTGACCGTGAATGATTGTTTGTCTATATGTGCCCTGCCTGATGTGTTGAGCTGTGGGATAAGCCCCAGCATACCCCCACGACCCAAGTGAGGACAAGCGGCATCGAAAACTGATGGATTGGAAGAGGCTCACGATGTGAGCATGGCACGGTGTCACAGTTTGATGACCTACACATGACTTTGTGACAACTATAAGCCAACTTATCCCATTTAAAGTTAAATTATCTTCTCAAAACTCTTGGAGGTCAACTCAAACTCCAGATTGCGTAAACAGGTTCTAATCAGTGCTTCAGTTTGTATCCCTGTCCTCCCCCACCGCTTTCCTTGGTGGTCATTCTGCAAGAAGGGAGGTAGCATAGCTTCACTGGCTGGCCCCTGTGCCATCACTCACCTGGGGGCAGGTCGGGGTCGCTGGGGGCAGCTTGCTGGAGGCGGCGGGGCTTGCCTATAGCCTTGGAACTATCTGAAACACTGCGACTTGTTGAGGTGGAACCGCTCTCATGGTCATCCTGAAAAAACAAACACAAGCACATGTAAAGCTGCAAAATGGGACAAAGATGCACATTTACAAGTCACTGAGGCAAAAAATAATGAATCTCAAGAATATTGCAGCATGTATTACAGTACAAAGAACATGTAAGGACTATCATGGTCAAAAGTTCAACCAAGTCAGCAAACCAAAAGAAAGAGCAGCATCCCTGTGTGTCTACTATATGGGGGATCATTATGGTCACCTTTTCATACCATTTTTTTATCAAAATGTATGCACGAAAATGCAAAGTTGTGTGGGCATAAGGCTGAGATTTAAAAAAAAAAAAAAAAGCCTTAAAACCGTCTGAAGTGGTGGCCCCCATCTTATTAGATGAACCCGGCTGCCAGACATTGCTATTGGAAACATTTGGCGATGCAGTTAAAGATTTCCTAGTATAAACATACAAACTCAAATCAAAGGAAGCTGCAATACTACTAAAGGATGGGTGTCAGCACTATTCGAATTCTACGGCAAACATTTAAACCCCAAAGTTTTTTCAAACAGCAGATTTGACAGATTCTGCGGGTTAATAGAAGCATGTAAAATGCCACTGCTGAGCATACACTCTCTTACCGCCTTCATGTTTTTCCACCATGGGTCACTAGCAGACTCATGCTGACATCAAAGTGACAGGTCTGGAGATTAGGGGCCAAGCAGCGGAGGGCTAACGCCTATGGTGTGATAAAATAAACGAGGGAAACCAATAGGTCCCTATCAAAGACAAAATCTCTCCTCTGACATGTATGGGGGCCCTGTCCTCCACGTCAGGGTCTGCAGAATTCTCCCTTGAGCGGGTCCTTCAATTAGACCTCCTGTGTCTTCAAAACTAAACACTCACAATACGTTTGTCCACCAAGTATTCGACAATTTGAACGCGTAATGTTCCAGAAGGCTGTTAGATAAACATACATTGCCAGACAGAGTATATTATCTCACAAAAGGTGGCAGTCTTAGCCAGACCATGTTGACATGCTAACATTTTTGCATTGCAACGCAAAGTTCTGATTTGTGTGATAGCGGTCATGTTTACTTGTTCTCCACATTTACAGTAATACACACATAGCCTCCATATTTTGGATGTGTATAGCATATTTTTGTTTGTAAATTTATAATTTTATTGAAAATATTTTTACAAAGATTTCTTTTTATTTATGAACAGAATATTCAAGCGGGCCCCCACTTATTTACTCTCAGTTCAAATCTTCTATTTCTGAAGAACAAGGCGTCAATTAAAAGTGTCTTTTAAAATTTTATTCATCAATTAATTGAATTGATGATTATTCGCTGATTAAAATAATCGTTAGTTGCAGCCCTAGTACGAGTGTGCGTGTGAATGCGCTAATAGTGATGTTATTTTAAAGCACTGATCATATTCTCAAACGGAACATACACCGTCCAATTACATTTGCAAACAATTCAATTGAGTCAAATCAAGGACATTCCTCATCAAGGGCAGCAGACAAGCCATTCCTGATAATTTATTCATTCATTTTCTACCGCTTATCCTCACGTGGGTGCTGGAGCCTATCCCAGCTCTCTTTGAGTGAGAGGCAGGGTACACCCTGTAATGGTCGCCAGCCAATCGCAGGGCACATGTAGACAAACAATAATTCATACTCACATTTATACATTTGGAGTCGCCAATTAACCTAGCATGCATGGAATGTGGGAGGAAACCGGAGTACCCGAAGAAAACCCACGACTGCACGGGGAGAACATGCAAATTCCACACAGAGATGGCCGAGGGCCGTGGCCCTTCAGACGTCTCCATCAACTAACCACAAAGCCAGGCCAAACATGAGAGGCAAGCCGCTTGCACTGGCATTGCCTAACTATAATGCTAATTACTGCAATGTGTTATACACTCTATATAAAACCCCCAACATAGACACAGTCATAAAAACACATCAGTCTGTACATACACATTTTTCAAATCAGCCACAACAGATGATGAGAAATTCCACGGTCTAGAAATGTATAATACAATCTATTTGCCACATGTAACGAAAACAGTTTTGCATAGGGGTTTCCTCCGGCATGCCACAAATAACATATAGATGAATTGTCTACATGTGTAAATACCCCGCCTCTTGCCCACAGTCAGCTGGGATAGCTGCAGCTTACTGGCGACCCTTGCCAAACTTGAACAAAATGTTATGAGTAACCTGTCCACACAGAGTTCCAAACCAGCATGGATTAACGATTAAGGTCGAGAACTTTAGAAAAATAAAAACTTAACAACAAATGTCCAGTGGGCGATATGTCATGCAAAATGTGTGATGTAATATTCTGTAAATACTAGGGATGGTACCAAATTGTACACAACTTTAACCGTTCATGCACAATTGGGCAGTGATGAGTGATGAGCAGCTGCTAGCTAGTCAGTCTTACTGGCGAACTGCAGAGGTTCAAAGCGGTTGCCTGGCAACAATGCCAAACTTAAAGCAAAATTATATCGGCCCTGGAAATAAGGATTGAAAATCAGAAATGCAACTACAGTAAAGTCTCGTTATATTGATATCGGTTAAAACGAATTACTACTTATTACGATACTATTTTCATTTCCCGGCAAATTTCTAGTCTTTTATGATATAATTAGCTCCGTTAGTACAATACACGGTTATTATGATAATCCGGTTACTAGGATGCCCTTTTCATCTCCCGCCAGCCAATTTGGTCTGCTTATATCGATACAAAAGCAGCTTAAATCAATCTTTGCTTAAGGATTTCAATACCAAAAAAGAACACGGCGAACGGCTGCTTCCAGTCAACTTTATTTTTCACACTTCCACCACCAGAGTGCAGCACACACAGCGGAAAACACCCGTCCCTCGCGCCTACCCCTCCGGGTGGCAACACCTTCCCTATCGATAGTTCCGGGGTGAATTATGTCCCGGTAACCGGTAATCACTACAGCGTAAGTTTATTTTTATTTACTGTAGTACAAAATTTATTGTAGTACAAAAGCATGCTAGATACGCAATCCATGAACTCAAGGAGAAAATTACATTTTAATGCAGTTCGGCGCAGGATCGGATATATGGATAGTCCGGTTATATCGGTATTTTTTCCGACTCCCGAGAATATCGATATAACGAGACTTTACTGTATATGGCTGTTGGATTAGGAAGAGGACGTTGAGGTGTGAGGCACCTGTTTTTGAACACTCCACATTTCAAAATTATTCTTTAATGGGGGGGCGGCTTGTCCTCTGTGTGGTGCGCAACACAAATCTATACATTGTATCTGAACTGGAAATATGTAAAAAAGGAGAGTATAAACTGAATTTCCACTTCAAGGCATCCTTAATAGTACAATAAACAATAATACATAAAAAAAGAAATGGGACTCTTCATCAATGTAGATGAATGCCAATGTCTATTTGAGGTTCCGTGTTTTTAGATTTTGAAGAAATATGCAAAAATGCTGTCCTTCTGTTCTGAAAAAAGTATTAATGCAACGCCTGGAAAGCAAGTAATAGGCTGCATAGCGGAATTGTTGCAGTCCGGAAGGCCTGAAAGCAAGGATTAAGCTGAGGGGTGGCAGCATCCTGCCCAGAGTGTATTGATCACCACTTGTCTCAATGGCTACAGGAAGCCGCTAGGCTTAATTTTTCCCCTGGCTGCTTTCCTGTGTCTGAGGAGCAACAGTAACATCATCCCACTGGGGATCCAAAACTTCATCAAACCTCAAAGACATAGCAGTGTTACACTAGAATTAGCTGACTCAAATGCAATGCCTGTTGAGCAGAAGGTTTTCTGGTGGAATGACATGCATTGAACTCTGCATATGCTTTAAATCAGTCTGGAATGCCAACCGGTCCAGAGCAATGGGTCACTTTGGAGAGGTTTGAACTTAAATCAGGGAGAAACCCATAAAGCACAGTAAAAAAAATTGGCACATCCATGCCAGAAACATTTGTGTGGCTTATACACTTTCCCATATGAAACACTGACTTACTGAACCATGAGCGTCATTAGAACTTAAAAGCCTCACAATGACTAAAGTCTGTCGCCAAATGCAGGGATTTGAGGCCACCAACAGACTGTGAAGAATGTGTTACAGGCAGTGATTCTTCAAATTGGGTTATATTATTCACAAAGTCTGTCATGACAATACAATTAAAATTGTATTTATGCACTGACATTCAAGACACATTCATAAAAAGATCTACCTCTTTACTTAAGAATCAATTAGAAAAGTGACCGTCCTGAAACACCATGTCCTCATACTCTGACTCTTCTTCCCAGATGACAAAGCTCAGTTTAACTGATGGTCAGAAGGATTTATTGAGCAATCTCTGTAAGCCATTTGCAGGAGAATCAAAGGCTAGATTTCCGGATGGCATCAGGGCAGAGATTATCCGGTTTTTGCTGTCTGATTACAAACTCCTACAGGCTGTTTTCTTCTACTCGTTTCACTTTTTCCTTTAGTGTTTTCTGCACCACATAAACAGAGATCTGCAAGCAGAAAAATGTCTCGTTCTCAGCCCTGAATGTAAGTACAATTTTTGCTCTTTTAAAAAGTTCTTAATACATTTTCGTAACAGAAAAATAACCATGCCCACGGAACGATGTCATTATTTTAAGAAAGTAGCAGTTTGCTTGGCTAAGTGTTATCAGCTTGTCCCACCCTCTAAGCCGTTTATTTTTCTTTAAATACCGTTTCAGGGCACCCAGAACGCCATTGCCATGTGGATGACAGGTTGTAACTATAAAATACTGTGTGGACGGGCTCTAAAGTAGCGTTTTTCGAACTTTGTACGGGATCCCTCCTGATTTTTTTCTCTTCAGGTCAAAACTCAGGTTTAACAGAAGGAACTTCAGTTTTGGTGTCGTAACCCAAACTCATTTTCCACCAACAGAATCCACACATCCTGGTGAGAAGTATACAGTATGTTTGGAAACATTATCGACAGGGGAAAAGAGAAACCTGTGCAACGTTTTGAAAGATAACAAGTCAGCCAAAATGAAGAATGACTCACTTCCAAAATCCAAGACAAGAAAATCTGACAATACATATCCCCCCCGTCTTGGGACACTACCACAGTGGATGTGGTAGAAGTTGAAGAAAGACCTCTGTGTGTTGTGTCTCAAAACATTGGCAGCAGACGGTATGAAACCTGATAAATTGAAGAGACACTCGGAGACCATTCATTACTGGCACTTCAGTAAGCCACCAGACTTTTTCAAGAGGAAACTTAGTGAATGTCGACAGCAGGAAAGCGGTTTTTACTGCCTGTGTAAACAACAAAGCACAGCTAGCTTCCTACAAGTCGCCAAAAGAAGAAGAGCTGTTTGTGTATAGTCTTTATGTGAAGAGACCCATCTCCTTGTATGATCATCAGGAATCTAAAGATGAGAATTATGTTGATTATGTGGAATTGATATAATTATGCATGAAACTGGCGCCTACCATCAGAAAGCTTTCTAGATTTTCCAGAATCTGCACCTATTCCAGCTGAATTCTATTCTACCTACGCCCGCCTCTGGGCACGCCCACGGCACTGGGATTGGTCACACTCCCAAGCATTACAGATGACTTCCGGACTACTGCCAAAACCCACATTCTAATTTTGTTGGCATAGGAGTTAATAAAATAAATGAATAAACCCTTTGGAGAGCTACTTGAATAGTGTTTAGGAGCCACTGTAGTCTTTTGTGGGAGTACCCGTGTTTAAAAAACTCGGGTAGACCACTGACTGGTGGTGGAAAAAGGCCATTAGCAACTTCAGACATTGGTGAGCTAGTAATTTACACGCCGTTCCCTGTATGCACACTCTATAATGCTACACAAACAATTGCTTACACAAAATAAACACAATTGTTACTTCGAGCTTGCGCTTCTTACTCGTTGGAAAGTCATCGGACTTCAGCAATCGTGGACAGTCCAGCTTTGCCCATGTTCACAAAACAGTCCCATATTTTTCCTTTCGCGCAAACCGCAATATCTGCAGCTTTGGCATCGATTAACATGAGAATACAACGTATAACAACATTTATAGGTCAGAAAAGTGGAAAAAGCATACCAGGTCCCCTTTAACTCAATTGCTACCTATTTATACATCTATTGCCTCTCACAAAAAAAGGAGGTCTCGTGCACATATTTATAAAAACATAAAAGACGTATATATAAGTATTTGAGACGTGTGTGTGTGTGTGTGTATATATAAACACACACACACTTTTTTTTGCACAAGAGGCAAAAAAAAGACGTGATGACGCAACAGCACAATAGAAGATATCATGTTTAGTGCAGTCTGCAACTTGTCCATTCCTCTCACGGGGGTTTACATTTTGGTCACATTGCACACTTTTTATGCACATTTTCCAAGACGGATGCATGTTTTTACAACCTCATGCTTGGATTTTAACTGCAAACCCTCAATTATAGAATTGCCCATTTCACTCTCCCTGTCCCGGAAGAACTTCTGCTGCAAGTCTGGCTATACTCCAAATTACAGTAGGTCTCATGGGTGTACATACAAGTGAATAATTTGTCCAAATGTCAATTGCGATTTCCTCCAAAATCTTGTTTCAAAGGGTAGCCTTTTTAAAGGCATCTGCAAATTAAATTGTTTTGAAACATCAGTGCCGTGTTGGTATATGACCTTAAACTTGGTATAGGCTGAAAAACCTTCAAAAGTTTCAATTTCATTCGCCATAGAAACCTGATCCTTCAAGCAGTAGTCATCGGCAGTATACGATATTTACCAGTACTTCTGGGTAGCCCCTGCTCATGTGTTACAAATCTTTTTGCCACAGCCTATATAATTAGCTGTAATTGACTTCCCTTAAAATGTGTTTCTTCTGGGACATCTGGCCTTGAAACTGCAACTTCCCCATAAAATCATAGCAGTGGGCTACAAGTCGTATTTTTCTAACTTGCATGGATCAGGCTTTCCAGCAAAAATTAAAGAAAAATATAATCCACATGTCATACTATAAAAGCGAAAATGCTTATCACTAAATAAAACAATATGAACTTCTCTATTAGGATAAAAGTCAGATAAATGTCTATAATGACTCGATAGGACATACATTAATTTATTTGTGGCGGTCCACAAATAAAACTGGACCACATTGTAATTCTGCTTTTAATTCCCATGCAGTAAGTGAAAGACATTAAGTGTTTCTTGTCATATACCTACAGTATATGTCATTTCTGAAGTTTTGTTTATGACAGGGTTTATGACAGGGTAACACATCGATGGCTGCCCTCATCTAAACCCACTACCCTCCTGTAAACTAACCACCACAGATAGACTGGCTACGTTTACATGCAGTCAAATAAGCCTATCATAACCAGAATATTAGCAATAACCCGGTTACGCACGGCCATGTAAACACCAATAACCCTTTTGAAAAAACAGAATATGCTCATATTCCGGTTTTTAAAAACACAAATATTACCTCTGTGTTACTCCTTTTCTAACCTGATTATTGGGTCATGTATACGCCTATCAGGATATCCCCATCGAAAGTAATATTGATTTGTGTTCCATTCAAAAAGAATCTTGGGTTTTTGACAGAACTATTGAATTTGAAAACATGTCGGAACACAAAATTGCACATTTCTGGAGTAAGGAAGAAACTAACCATCTCATTAACATGGTGAAAGACAGAAACATGTTTAACCTAACATGCATATAACAAGCACGGGGAGAACATGCTAATTCCACACAGAATCTCCAAGTGGAGATTCCAACCAAGGTCCTACCGATCTCCTGAGTGTGTGGCCAACCGTGCTGCCATAATAAATACAATTAAATGATAAAAATAAAAACTAAATATGATAGATAATTACATCAAGAAACTGCCCCTTCACAAACTAACCTGGTCTCCATCCCTCAGCTTCAGGATGCACTCCATGGTGTTGATAGTGACGACCACCGGCTCTGACCCCAGCTTTGTCCAGGGTACATGAATACGCAGCTCATGGATATGACCACTCATGAATGTAAACGGAAGTTTCAATTCCTGTGTGAAGACAAATAAAAACAATGGTTTTCAGAAACTACATAAATAAATTGTACATGCTGTTACAGTCAGAAACTCATCATGGGCATTTGAACAGTTACGTTTTTACTTATTTACATATTTTAAAATTACACATACAGTACAACCCTCCAGGAAAGATAAGAATCGTCCATAATTCCTTAGATGAATCGTTTGATGAGATATGCAATGACCATCGCAAGACAAGCAACCAGTTGATAGTCCATCTCTTAAACAACACAAAAGATGGGGCTTCTGGCATATGGACCCTTGTGCATGGTCCGTAGCTTATCATTAGTGAAGACGAGAATTGATCTAAATAGCATTAGCTAGCTAGTCAAAGGGGGAAGATCCAGAAAATGAACTCCACCAATTCTCGCCAATTACGCCAGAAGCTTGTTGATGAGTACAAGAGCATATAGCTGAGGTGAATTTTTTCACAAAGTAGCAGTGGGAATATATATAAATATGTCAATATGTCATATAATTTAGAAAAATTTAAATAAAATGTTAAATAAATTCAAATTTATGCACCAATTTTTTTCCATTTAAAATTAATTGAAGATGTAAGTTTTATAATGATTCCTCCATTGAAAAATAATGGTTGGAATATATCAATAGTGATCCAAAACCGATATCACAATGTCTTTATAATTTTAACGTCGCTGCCCGTTCTCCCCATTGGCCACGGTAAATGTCCCATACTGCATAACGTACCTGCTCTAGCACATCCAGCTTCAGATCCAATTTGCTGAGCACTACATCTCCTCCCCAAAGAGACAGCTGCAAATCAGATGGCTTCAAATTCTTGATATATTTGTTCACATAGCTCATCAGGAGTGGCGTGACATAGGACTCCAACATCTTGTCCCTCTTCTGTAAGCCAGCTGTGTAGAAGAAAGCAGAGCTTCTTGTTAAATGTATCTGCTTTTAAACATGTCAGGTAGTAAACATTGCAGAGTCTTACAGATTAACAAAACGCTGCAATTACTGCATTCGATGAAGGAATGCTTGCAAACAATAGTGCATTTAGTATTATCTAAATTACATTTAAGTTACATCAGTGGTGCATGTACTGTTCGAGAGCAAGATGCCCTATTTTGCCATAGCAGCAAAAGAAAATGCAACCGCTATAAAAATAGTATCTATACAGATACATACAATATCTATATAGTTTATATAGTCTTTGCATAAAAGTAGCAGTGCTAGCCTGCCAGCTACCAGCCTTCACTTGTTGTGAATACGATTGTAGCGAATGAGCTAACTAGTATAGCTACGCATAAAGCAAAAAAAAAGACCTGTGCACGCCAAGATAGTAAATTAAATATGTTAAGATTAAACACCAAACTTACTTCAGTTAGTTAGCCTATCTTTGACTGAGCTGTCATCCTCCACAGCGACCAACACCGCAGCTGCGAGGCAGAGAAGCTAAGCTAACTCCTCCACAGAAGTCACCATAACTTTGTTTTCTCCAAGATATATGGTCGGACAACGTGATTACAACAAAAACATGATCTCGCGTAACTCTAGATTGTTTGCTAAGGGGATTTCATTTGCATTTAACTTCATAAATTCGCTCCGTTATCGGGCGCTAGCTACAGTTCTCTTCGGCTGGAGCACAGACGTCATCAGCAAACACGACTTCCGCATGTCTGGTGGGGCGTTCAAGTCCGCTGGTAAATGTGACGGCTGCATTGCTACATCGCTTATATTGACTTTATGAGCGGCAGGTGTTGGATTGGACTGACTCAAGTCGTAATACACGTCTTACGGTTATTTACAGCCGGATCGCTGGAAATATACCTGGATAAAGTTGTAATCATTAATTTATACAACTATTTGAAGAAAATAATTATGTCGGCAGTGTGTGGGGAAATGTAATTTTATGAATGAAAGTTACATTTCGAGAATAAAAATAAACTGTTTGTCAAACCTATAATGAAAGCATATTTCTGTTTTAACATAACATAATGCTGCAGGTATTTTTTATATTCTTATATATTTTACTTACGTTGTAAAAAAAAAAGATTGACAGCAAGTGGGGTGACTATAATCTATTTTATTAACCACGTTATATATTTTTCAGACTACACGTACAATATAATGTAATGTTTATTTATTTTACTAATTATAACAAATTCAAGGACATTTAAACTCGACTGTATGCATTTGTGTTTCCCCTATTTTAATTCAATCCAACACGTTTAGTCCGTGTATTTCTCCATAAATTGCTTTTTTTAAAACGATGCATATTCTCCAAAGAGCATGTTGAGAAAGAGCCAACTTTAACTGTTCTTGCTTGCATATGGCTCCCAAACCTGCACGAAGAGGAGGTTTTATGGAGACTTTAATGTTCTAACAATTTGCTTTGTTTAAATTAACACCATATTATACCAACCGGAAAATAAATATGAATATTGTTTTTAAAAAAAATAGTGTTTTGCGTTGATAATTCTTGTGCGTATTTATAGAAGGCTGAAATCCAAATTTGGCACCAATCGCGTTATATGTAGGTATGTGTGTTGGGACTTTTATGGGGCAGTAAAAATAAATAACATTTGGCGCAATAAATCCAAATTCTCAATGTTAATATGCTATAAAATTGAATAAATTGTTAATTATCTATTGATTGACTCATTGATTTAACGCAAAAACCCTCCATATAAAACACATTTCCACTCAACTGCAGTCAACAACGTTAACAACTAATTCAAAAGAAGTCTTCATGTCTTCTCTTCCAAAACACAAGACTAACAAATGTTCCTTATAAGTGTTACAAACGTATACAAGCCTCCAATATTGGCTGCATATTTGAAATATTGCAGACATATTTCTTCTCTACAAGTGATTTATTTCTTCCACCTGGGCCTTTTTTTTTTCTTAAATGCCAAATTCTTGTTTAAAGAATCATTGCAAAGAGTTGTCCCAAGGCAGACAATGCTTTTCAGGCTTCTCAAAAGGAGTGAAGAGCATAAATAACATCAGTGGAGTTGTGAACTTTATACTTTGGTTCCATGCTGACTAACAAAGTGATGGATAATTTGTCAGTGTGTGCCATATAACCACCACCGGTCACATTGCTACATATATATATAAATATTAAAATTATCAATCAATTCACTAATTGACATCAATCCCTCTTTCCAGTAAATTTCCAAATGAAACATTGACTTTGACTTTCAGGTAGAGGTGTGTGAGCAAACAAGGGACTCTTGCTTTGACATCATAAGTGTTGCAAAACAGTAATTCTGAAGAAAGTGACTCACACTATGGCCAGTTGTGTTTGAGCTCGGGCCCACTTCACACCTAAAGTCCGGCACGTTTGGCTACTTTGAGTATTCGGAATACTGGATTTAGAATATGCATGTGTGCCAGGGCACAGCATGGTTGCATGGACACCAGTCCTTGCATGGTTCTGGCTGATATAGAAATTAAATACAAAGACTCAAAATAATCCAAAACCCATCTTCGGCTACATTTGTGACTGTAATAAAGACATGTTGTTTATATGATTATATCAATAATAGAACAAGGACAAATAAATGGGCCGATGCACAAATGATCAGTGTGAGCACAGGCTGAATCTCACCAAACCGTACAAATGACCTTTTTTCCACCAAGGGTCACGTCCAGTCAATTTAAAGCATGCAGGAACCACATTGATACATTTTGTGCATCAAATATGCTCAAAACAATCCAATGTTACTTGGTCAAAGCAAATTATTGTAAAAATCTAATAATATACTTCCCTAATAATTAGTTTTATTTAAGAAATATGCCAAATAAAGCCAATAAAAAAATGAACTGCTGGCTGTGAATGGTCCTCAGGCTGCACTTTGAACACCATGACCAAAATATCTGTCCATCCGCAAAACACAGTTTTGATGATTAGTCTTCTAAACGCTAGAAAGTTGAGTCATTTCACTAACTGTGCATCTGGTTTGGGACATGCGGCCAGAAAGAAAATGACGAAATGTTGTCTTACCAACGCCCCAAATTACTTAATTTATTTGAAGACTGAAGCAAAGTTCTATAACTCCTGCTTGTGATGATGATGATTTTGATTATTATTATTATTATTGAGGTTTTGTTGTTGTGTTATTTCATTCATATATCAAAATAACACATTGTACATTTACACATTCTATTAAAATATATGTGAAATCTGAACGTCTAAGGGTTTTTTTTATTGATTGTTTTTCAGAAGTTCTTCTTCTTTAAGAGCATTAAATGCTCTATTTAATTCTGTCAAGTGAAAATTTGACTTTTTTTTCTATTTTTCTATTTTTTTTTAACCAGTAGTAGTAGTGAGAAAACAGGCCTGAAGGCCAAGTGGAAAAAGAAGCTGAGATGATCTGAAAAATGGACTGAATACAGAAACAAACCTCAACATGATGTTGAGTTATGTATCTTATATACAAAATCTATTAAATCCACTTTTCTATCCATTTGTCACACTTTCATTTTCCACTCTATTCAATGTAAAAAAAATTAAAATAATAAAATGTGTACTTTTTAAGCATTCCCCCCTTAAATTTGATGTTTTGAATGAGCCACTATACACTGATGGATGTACCTGGCAGGTCAGGTGACTGATAAAGATGTGATATGGCTGATAATATAGCTAATAATACTTATCAGCATTTGATAAAACTGTGTTCTATGTGTAATATTGACATATCTCCTTATTTTTTAATAAATCAGCCCATTATTTTGTAACAATAATAATTGTTTTTTTTGTCTGTAAAAAGGTGTAAATGTATGTCTGTTGGTCTATACCCCCCCACACCCTCAAACCGGCTCACTTGTCAAAACTATAAACTCAATGAGCGTATTAAATGAGTTCATGTCAAGAAAAATATAACCACAAATGTATACAATGGAAATATTTATTTCTAAAATGCAATTTAACACACTTTTTTTTGATAACAACTTTGAATGCCAGAAAAGACTACTTTATTTATTTACACGTTTTTTTTTTATATTTACAGGTGCTGTGCATGGTTGCTGTCCAAACTTGCAGTCCAAATCAAGTCCTAATGTGCTGCAGTATCCACATTTCCATGCCATTGAACTCCTCTTCTTGGGTTATGTCCATTTGTCATATGTTTTTGTTTTTTTTTTGTTGTTCTTGTTTTGTTATTTATTCATGTATTTTCTGTCCACGTTTTTAGTAGTCCTGATGTGGGCTGTGCGTCAAACTGTGCCGTCGCAAGTCACAGTTGCGCCGAAACACCTTTCCGCAGCGGCCACAGCTGTAGGGCTTGATGTCTGTATGGGTGAGAAGGTGAGTTTTCAGGTTACTTCTTTGATTAAAGGTTCTTCCGCATGTGGGGCATTTGTGGGGAGACTCCTGTTTAGATTTAAAGCAAGCAAAGGATTATTCCCTTCAATTATATCCAATATTAATCATTAAAAAGTACATTTCATGCGGATTTTTTTTTTTTGGTTTAAATTTGCGGACAGGCTCCAACATCCCCGTGCATGCAATGCATGCAATTTGAATTATGCTAATAATATTTGTATGATCTTACCTGCATGTGTAAGGTTTTATGGACTGCTAGGGTTCGAGACTGACAGAATCCTTTCCCGCATTCTTGACATTTGAATGGTTTTTCCTTGGAGTGGATGTACCTGTAAAACAGAAATAACACGTCAGTATAAAGCTGATGTTATATCATATTTTTATAAAAATTAATATATCATCCGCAAGGATTTATTGGGTTAACTGCGGGCGCTTTGTTTCAGTCCTAACAACGATCTTTATGGAGGATCGAGTCTCACCTGTGGTCTCTGAGGTGGTCTTGTCTTCTGAAGGCCTTGTGGCAAATGTCACACGTGTACGGCCTCTCGTCGGTGTGGGTCCTTTCGTGGATGAGAAGGTTGTAGGACTTGGTGAAATGTCTGCCGCAGAACTTGCAAATAAATTCCTTTTTGGTCTTGGACGGCAGCCGGCCCCGGGTGGGTTTCCTGTCCGGGGACAGCTTGTTCAGCTCGGTTATGGTCCCCCCTAGTCCCGACGCCAATTTGGCCAAATCCGCAACCTTCGGCGGGTCCTCCTGTGTGGCTGCCAAGGCCAGATTAGCGAAGTCGAACCTCGGCCTGTCCTTGTGCAGCGAGGGCATGCCGTGCGTAACGGAGGCTTGTTTTGGATGGAAAAGCTGCGCCGCGGCGGTGAAGGGCAAAGCCGGGAATGAAATCCTGGGGTCCATCAAGCCCTGGGCGGCAGCCATTTCCGTGATAGTCGATCTCAGTCCTTGGATGTGCGGGTAGCCAAGAGTCCAGTGGTTCATGTGCATGGTGTGCACCGCGCTCAGGCCGTACAGTCCCTGCAGCTGCTCAGCTGGGAAAGTGTTGACGGCCTGCAGGAAGGAGTAGTTAGTGAGCTGCAGGGGAGGGTGCAGGGGGATCGGAGCGTGCAAAGCTTTGCTCCCCATCTCGACTCACGCTTGTGCGCAGGACAAGACGGCAGGCCTGGGGGGGTGGGTGGAAAATGGAGAGACGTTAATCAGGGACGTTAATCTAACAGCTTGTTTGCGTGCACTCAAATTAGAATAAGACAAAATATCAATTCCTCCCTTTCGTTTGTGTGGATATACAGCAATAAACAGAAACTCATATATTGAAAAGTGGCAAAATATTTATTAAAAGCATTTGAATATATTAATAAAACGGCGTAATGTAGGTTATTCGTAATAAAACATCAAATACATTATATTAGTATACTTCAGTCAGGTCAACATGGGCTTTTTTGTATTAATTAGAAAAATAACAATAGTTATAGTGCAAGAATAGTATACTTAGCAGGCCTTTTAACATATTTATTTGAGTAATAAGTAAATAAAGCAATATTACTGCAATGATGTGAAGTGCATGAATGAAGACGTAAACAACAACAACAATAAAAAATCAAGAAAATTAATTCCTAAATGAACATGTTGTTTACACAGTACAGAGATAAAGAAAAACAAGCATTTTTTGTTTAATTTTGTAATATTTGTTTTCTATTTATTGGTCAGATATACTTATATATATTACGAGTATGTATGTACAATTACTTTAGATATTAGTTGAATACCTGCTGGTTTGCTCCATTAATATATTTTTTTTAAATTACTTTCACAGACCTTTGACATTTGAATTTGGCCTCTGTGCACCCCCCCCCTCTCAACCCCCCAGGACAGGATGGGGTTAAATATAATTTTGCACAGGTGCAGCATGGTCACCATACAGGAACTTGCTGTTCCTCTGCCATGTATTTTCATCAACAAGTTGAACTGATTTCTTTCTTAAAGTTTACATCGTCTTACTTATATACTTTTTTTTTTAATTCTACTAGTACTAATACACGCGTGTAAAATGTTGTGCGTGGATCAATAATAATAGCAAACGTGGTGGGGATGAGGGGGGGATTCGAACCCACATGCAAAGATGACACTTGGCTTTGCAGCTTGATGAGTCTCGCAAAGAGTAAATTTAAAGTGACAGAAAAAGTTGCAAAAAAAAAAAAACACGGAAGGTGAAGATTCCGTGACATGTACCAACCTTACCCGGGGTAAATAGTGCTCAATATCCTGCCGTATCCCAGTAATCCACTACACCAGCGACCCGTTCCGGTACAGCGACACTATACGTTTTCCAAGTTCGAAGTCCATGAAGTATTCACAGCCCATGCAAAGTGCGGAGCCCCGGGAAGCGTACACGCTTGTGTAATGAGGCGAGTCGGGTCTGGAGGACTGCGGGTCTGGCTGAGGGTTGTGTGAGTCTGGAAGTGTGCTGGAGCGGCACCGGTTCTTCACTTTTTAGGGCTCGGGCTTGGACTCACTCAGCCCGCCTCCGACACGCCCCCCCACCCCCCTCTCTCTATCATTAATTCCAATGTTCCTCCTCTGTTTATTTGTGTTTGGATAGCAACTAGAGATCCAGATCCGAGTACGGTACCCTGTTCAGATCAACTATATGTGACACCTTTATTAAAATACTTTTTTTTTTTGAAGACATTAAGCAAAGAAGATGAAAGTTTTAGCTCAACTTTTGCAAGACTTAAAAAAAAGCAGCAACCACATAAGTGGACTTTGCCATTGGGTGACATTAACGTGTATTGTTTAAGTATATTGCGTATATTATTACATGCACAAATCAATAAACAATGCTCACTTTTTATTTTGTGTCTATTATATTTTTCTCATCTTATATAAACTTCCCCAATTATAAACTAATTATGGCTCAAATGAACATCATTCTCATCACAAATAAATCCAAATTATTATTTATAAGCATATGTTGAAATATCACACTTTAGATAATATTAACAAAATGTTTATTTGCCATACATACACTGCAATACATGTTTATTATTATTATGTCTTGTTTATTTTGAAGAATTTAAGGCCTAATTTCCTATCATCCAATATGCTGGTCATACGTCTGCAATTAAATTTAAATACAACAAAGAAATTGTGGGGGTAAATAAAAAGTAGTATTTTCGTACATATCACAAAATAAAAATTCACCTTGTTAAATAATATCACACCTATTTTTACAAGTTTACAATAATATAAACTGCATCTCTCAATGCCCCCAAACTGATTTATACTATTATGTTATTTTAATTTACTCCAACATATTTATTATTATTAAAATATATATTAAATAATAATAATAATAGCAACGACATGTCCAAAGAGAGTTTTGCATGTTTGAGCCGGGTGTTGAAACAGTTAAAGGTTTACTGCAGGGCTGAGAAGGTTCACAGTGGCTGCCTGCAGTGTTGCTTTACGACTATGCAGCGCCCCCTATTGGTGTTTGGGCATAACAACACGTTTCCTCTTCCAGTTCAAATGATGTGACGAGTATGTCAGATCAAATGTACATAGCCTATTGTCATTGCAGGGACAAAACACTACTTAAAACTTACTTTTCAGTGTATATATAGTTAAAACTTTTAATTAGAACATAATCAATTTAAAAGTAATTACTTTTGACTATTTCTGATCTCGGTCACTGAAGTGTATAAACTGGGAAGGCAAGTCTTATTCATATTTAGAGCTGCAGAGCTAAATGTGGTTGTGGTTTCTGGTCTCTTTTGTCACCCAAAGTGACAAATTTCTTCATTTCTGCACCTTAGAAATTGCAGAAAGATTACAAGAATATAATAAACATAACCCAGATTCATGTAAAAGTGAATTATAAATGATAAGTTTACATTTCATGATACATTCAAGCTATAATTTGATGTGTTCCTCATAAAAGTTTGCATAACTTGTACTGAGTTCTGGTTCTGGGGAATACTTCAAATGATAATACCGACATAGCACGGTTTATTTTCCTTCACACAATAACACAATTTCTCATGTATGTGATATTTAGTGACTTCTCCAACATGTGAATAGTATCAGCGTATTCATTATAGAATTTAGGTAATGTCAGAGAATTAGTGTGTAGACCTTTGACCTTGGCCTGAGTCCTAGCAGCCGCCATCATTCTCTGTGATCATCAGACTCCCAGAGAGTATTAGCGTTGGAACCCCGTGCAGCTGCCAAGCCCGTAATGGCCGTCACTCTTCTTCTAACTCTGACCGTCAAGGGGGGGGGGGGGGGGGGGTACGCTAGATTATCAGTAAAGACCTTCGGATCTCTCACAAGTTCACGCAAAATATCTTTTTTTTGTTACAAAATGACAAATTAATTTTCTATATCACATTACCGTTCTCATTATTATTACAATAAAACGACAGCAGTTCATTTCTGTGGTGAAATATTAAGGTAATATAAGTGTAATTAAAAAATATAAAGACTGCCATACTCACACGTCTTTGACAGGAAAAGAGAAGCTGCTAACTTTGTTTTGCGTGCGTGTGTGTGTGTGTGTGTGTGTGTGTGTGTGTGTATACGGTATTTTGCTGTATGTCGTCTAACAGGATGTCAGGTCCATACTACCTAGTGTTTACCTACCTGCTGTGGTTTCAAAGCCCCCACAACCCCACCAGGCACAAATTCACACTCACTCATCTTGCTGCAGCACGAGCTCACACAAAGAACCCTGTAGTCATATTTCATATTTCCTATATTTCATATAACAGCACATGTTGACTTCAATTGTAAAAATGGAGTCTATGACTCTTTTGATGAATTTTAATTGGTCAACTGACATTTCGTGACTTGTATCTATAATTAATACTGAATGAAGTACAACATAAATATACAAAAAGGGGGCTGTTGACTGATTAAATACATGCCAAAATATACTAAAAATACTACTACTAAATGTATTCTAAAAGTAATCAGATTATCTGTCAACATTTTTCAGTTGATTTGTTTCAGACATGAAACATTTCGTCCTTGCACAATTCAACATATTTGAAAAGGAGTAGGCTGCACGGTGATCGAGTGGTTAGCGCACAGGCTTCACAGCTAGGAGACCCGAGTTCAATTCCACCCTCGGCCATCTCCAGGTACTCCGGTTTCCTCCCACATTCCAAAAACATGCTAGGTTAATTAGCGACTCCGAATTGTCCATAGGTATGAATGTGAGTGTGAATGGTTGTTTGTCTATATGTGCCCTGTGATTGGCTGGCCACCAGTCCAGGGTGTACCCCGCCTCTCGCCCGAAGACAGCTGGGATAGGCTCCAGCACCCCCCGCGACCCTCGTGAGGAAAAAGCGGTAGAAAATGAATGAATGAATGAATATTATATTAAGTGGCAGCACGGCGGTCGAGTGGTTAGCGCACAGACCTCACAGCGAGGAGACCAGGGTTCAATTCCACCCTCGGCCATCTCTGTGTGGAGTTTGCATGTTCTTTTCTCCGGGTACTCCGGTTTCCTCCCACATTCCAAAAACATGCTAGGTTAATTAGCGACTCCAAATTGTCCATAGGTATGAATGTGAGTGTGAATGGTTGTTTGTCTATATGTGCCCTGTGATTGGCTGGCGATCAGTCCAGGGCCTTCTCGCCCCAAGACAAGCGGTAGAAAATGAATGAATGAATGAATGAAAAGGAGTAGGAAGAAGCAGTAACAGAAGTTGAACCCATGGGCGCTATATGGTGGGGAAAAGTTAGGACAATTCCAAGGGACCCTAACTACTGGGACCCCTAAAAATAGGTACAAAAAGAAAAATATTTTTTCCCATGGTGCCCAAGAATCCCTGGTGGGATCCCTGGTTGAACCTGTAAAATATTTGTACTCAAATAATGAGAAAATGTTTCAGACTCACACAGTTGTTACGGAACACATGGTTCCGTTTTGCACGTTTGGGCCTTTTGGTTGTGGGTGCACTTGCTGCAGTCTAGCAGATTGTGCATTGCACAATATTGCCTCCTGTTGGTTAACAATGAAACTACAAGTGGCACAGCATTCACTACATACAGGTGATGCTCATTTTGAGTGACACTGTATATGTTTATTACTGTTGCTGTACTCAGATGTTTGTTTAATAGCTGATTTTATAAATATTGAATTAGTTGTAGAAATAATAATAATAATAGGTTTCATATTCACAATACTGTACTATTCATCCATTCACAGGGGTTATGCTGGAGCCTATCCCAGCTGGCAGGTGGGGTATACCCTCTGCAAGGGGAGAACAAACTCCATACAAGGATCCCCGACGAAGATTCAAACCCAGATCTTCCCAATCTTCTGACTGTGAGGCCAACATGCTAACCACTCGACCACCGTGCGGCCCAATCCTGTACCAGTAACACCAATTCTCCAATAAATAAGTATTTTTCTGCAATCTGAAAATGTGACACGCTGTTATAGGATTGTTAAGTTTCACTTAGCACATTTTACATTCAAAGCGGAGCAGCAAGAGCCCGGCGGCGTACAGAGGAGTGTCAAAGAACACGTCTCTGATCTCCTGTTGATCACTTCTCCATCTGCTGTGTATTGCCAGGCTCTTCACTGGTCTCCTGCCATCTGTTAAACAGCACCCAGCATCTTTGCGTGACCAAATGCCTTTACTCCTCAACATGTCATCCGCGCTGCCAGAGAAGCATAGCGAAGAAACCCATGATATCATGGCTCCTTTAACCAATAAAACCCACCAGTTAATGCTGTCGAAGCCCAGCACTGAATCCCATTTGTCAGCAAATAGCTTCCCTTGGGCTGTTTGTTCTGGCCAGATGCTTCTGTATAGCTGCCTGCCATTAATATGACATATTTTGTTGTTTGTTGTCTGGTCTGGCTGATATGCAGTAAACAGAAGAAGCAAATAAATGATTAGTATGATTCTAAAAAAAGAGCGTATGCAGAAGTACTGATGTGTCAGCAGTGATGTCAAAGGATCCATGCTGTCCAAGATACCAATGGGACTTCAGATGGAATGTAAGGAGCACCCCACGGACTGGAATTCCCATACAGTAACATCATAGGCCGGCTGTATTCAACTTTCTCAAGCAGGTTCAAACTACATTTACTTCATTTGTAATGGTAATGGTAATGGTTTTATTTCATTTGAACGTGCATCAGATTACAATTGAATGCATCACATAATCAGTTCACAGTTCCACATGTCCAAAAGGAGTAGGAAGAAGCAAAGCTTATTCAATCCTACCCCTCCATCTGGTACTTTTACAATCAGTAACTGTTACATTTGTTCACTTCCTGCTTTCCTAATATAGTTTATTCATCCATTCATTTTCTACCGCTTATCCTCACAAGGGTCGTGAGGGTGCTGGAGCCTATCCCAGCTAACTGTTACATTTGTTCACTTCCTGCTTTCCTAATATAATTTAAGTTTAGTTTTTTTGTAACTTTATGTATTTTTAATTTTTAATTTTTAATTTTTAATTTTTAATTTTTAATTTTTAATTTTTAATTTTTAATTTTTAATTTTTAATTTTTAATTTTTAATTTTTAATTTTTAATTTTTAATTTTAGGTCACATCACACCAAAGTACAAGGTGATATGACCATCCAATGACATAATGGGTACCATAGTAAGTGTCAATATAGTGATATGTATAGCACATCATGACTGGTTCAAGACTCTTCACCCTTGTAATTCATAAATAATGAAAATAATCATTTATTATATCAACTAAGAATGACTTTATTTTCCATTTAATTACCCGGAGGCACCATTTAACTTTTTATTGTCTTTGATCGCCTTTTTTCCTTTCATTAACACGTCATCCGAGCTCCAACTCCCTGCAACCTTGAGCAAGATAAGATGGACCTCTGCTGGGGTTGAACCCCCCTCGGAGCAACTGCACTACATGCAATCCTATAGCAGATCGGTTCTCGCTGGTGAGGTGATGGACAGTAAAACTCCTGCACCTGTTTTCTGGCCACGCTCGAGTGTTGTTACAACGATGAAGAGCCACATTAAAAAAAAGTTTCTCCAGCACGCATGGAGTGATAAATCAACAGAAAGGCAGAGTGTCTCATAAAGTCCGTCAAAAATTACATTTTAAAAGGTCCCACGTTTGCTATTTACCTGGAGAGGTTTGCAGCCAAAATGGACAGATGAAAGCAGAGATGGAAAGCTTTTTAAAGTTCTTGGGTGGAGAGGAAAGAAGTTGGATTGAGAGCGAGATGAAGAAATGGAAGAACCGCAGAATGGAAGGAGGGAAATATGTTGTGGGAGCCTGGAAAAGGATGAAGTGAGGAATGGAGAGATGAAGGAACCAGGATTTAGACGACTTGTCAGGGTTTTCGTGTAACCAGTGGCCTTTGAAAACATTTAGTGATTATGTTGGATGTAGGCTGAATAAAACCAGCCATTTCCCACATCAACTGTTCTATGGCGTTCTTACAAATGCATTCACTAAAACCTTAATATAGATTATGAAAGCAGGAAGTGAACAAATGTAACAGTTACTAATTGTAAAAGTACTAGATGGAGGGGTATGGTTTAATAAGCTTTGCTTCTTCCTACTCCTTTAGGACATGTGGAACTGTGAACTGATTATGTGATGCATTCAATTGTAATCTGATGCATGTTCAAATGAAATAAAACCATTACCATTATCATTACTAGTAGGAGAAATAATGTGTATAAATTCATTCATTCATTCATTCATTTTCTACCGCTTATCCTTACGAGTGTCGCGGGGGTGCTGGAGCCTATCCCAGCTGTCTTCCGGCATGAGGCGGGGTACACCCTGGACTGGTGGCCAGCCAATCACAGGGCACATATAGACAAACAACCATTCACACTCACATTCATACCTATGGACAATTTGGAGTCGCTAATTAACCTGGCATGTTTGTGGAATGTGGGAGGAAACCGGAGTACCCGGAGAAAACCCACGCATGCACAGATGGCCGAGGATGGGATTGAACTCGGGTCTCCTAGCTGTGAGGTCTGCGCGCTAACCACTCGACCGCCGAGTACAGATTTAATGCACAAAACATTCATTCATTTTCTACCGCTTATCCTCACGAGTGTCGCAGGGGGTGCTGGAGCCTATCCCAGCTGTCTTCGGGCGAGAGGCGGGGTACACCCTGGACTGGTTGCCAGCCAGCCAATCACAGGGCACATATAGACAAACAACCATTCACACTCACATTCATACCTATGGACAATTTGGAGTCGCCAATTAACTTAGCATGTTTTTAGAATATGCAAACTCCACACAAAGATGGCTGAGGGTGGAATTGAACTCAGGTCTCTTAGCTGCGGGGCTTGCGCGCTAACCACTCATCCACTGTGCAGCATGGTAATGTTTCAATTCATACCTATGGACAATTTGGAGTCGCCAATTAACCTAGCATGTTTTTGGAATGTGGGAGGAAATCGGAGTACCCGGAGAGAACCCACGCATGCACGGGGAGAACATGTGAACTCCACACAGAGATGGCCGAGGTTGGATGTGTATAAATGAACGTATAAATGTTTAAATGTATATAAATTCAGCATCTTCTCCTCTGGTGTCTCCCTGTATGAACCTGCTACTGATGGATTACTGCTTCACTATGGTTTGAATTATTAATGGGCATGTCTGTATGGTTCAATTGGAAACACACACAAACAATGGGAAGAAAATGCTTCAACACACACACACACACACACACACACACACACACACACACACACACACACTCCAACACACATACTCACTCCCACACTAAGTAAATGTTAATGTACAGGTGCAGTCTTAAGGGAGGTTGTGTTTCCCTCTCATCAGTCACTCGTAATCACTTCCCCTCCAGCCCAGTAAATCACCGTTTTCACTAATGCATTTATAGGATGCAGGTTGACTACAGCCAGGGGAAAGTTTGGCTACCACCAGGAATACATTATAGGCTTCTGCATCTATACAGTCAAACAGTCAATACAAGTCACCTCACAGACAGGAAATATTGTTTTATAAAAGTCTACTTGTTTCTCAAATGTATTTGCGCTTTTAATAGGGTTTTAAGCTGTTTACGACGTATAGGTGAGAGCAGAGTTATTGGCCCCCCCGGGTGGGGGGTGCGTGGGGGGGGGGGGCGCTTCTGGGCAGCTGTACATTTTGGCAGGTTGCACAGCTCCACCAAAGTGGTCACGGGGAGGTCCCAATGACCTGTTTTATACCAACACAGGCGCTTTGTCGTAAAACTATGGGGAAGTGTAGTCACAACTTGAGTATTTGTTTGAAGTGGGTGGAAAAGCCCCCCCCCCCCCTCGTTGGAGGACCATGCAAGTGGAATGGAACTGCATTGAAAAACATGCTATTTTATATAGTATCCATTAAGGATCGACCGATATATCGGGCCGATATTTGCGTTTTTTCCTTGTATCGGTATCGGCTGATACGCGCGTGGGTTCGCCGATTTTTCGTATTTTTCCACCGCATGATTTACAGTCAGGTATCCGCCGGGGCAGCTTTGTGTTGCCCCGGATAAATAGATTTAATACAATATTCATTCATTCATTTTCTACCGCTTATCCTCACTAGGGTCGCGGGGGGTGCTGGAGCCTATCCCAGCTGTCTTCAGGCGAGAGGCGGGGTACACCCTGGACTGGTGGTCAGCCAATCACAGGGCACATATAGACAAACAACCATTCACACTCACATTCATACCTATGGACAATTTGGAGTCGCCAATTAACCTAGCATGTTTTTGGAATGTGGGAGGAAACCGGAGTACCCGGAGAAAAGAACATGCAAACTCCACACAGAGATGGCCGAGGGTGGAATTGAACCTGGTCTCCTCGCTGTGAGGTCTGTGCGCTAACCACTCGACCGCCGTGCTGCCACTTAATATAATATATTAAATATAAATAAATGTAAACTACGACAGAAATGTTTTGCACATGGTTGAATATTTACTCCTTTTAAAGTTGATAATGCCGTTTAAATGTGTGTTTAAGAAAGCTAAATCCTACTGTGTTCAATGTTTACATTTTAATAATTATAAATAATAAATAATAATAAATATTTGTTTAAACATAAGACCGTAATATTTGTTATCATGGTCATTTTTTCATGTAAATTGAGGGATCAAAAGCAGTATCGGCCACAAATATCGGCCCAAGCAAAATCGGCCATCGGCTAAGGGTGATGAAAAAAAAATCGGTATCGGCATCGGCCCCAAAAAAAAACCATATCGGTCGATCCCTAGTATCCATCCACATTGTGTTCAAGTACCGCATTCCCTTCTCTCCGTCACTGGAGTTGGTTATTGCGTCATGACGGGCTTGCACGTAGAGGTGTGATGTTTTCAAACTACACACCAATTTCTCACCCGACTCCAAGTCCAGGTTCTTGTCATCCCGTTTTTAATATACTGTAATCATGGGACAGTTTTCCATTGGTCCGAGTATCCGTGGAAGCCGTGAACTTTACCTGTCACGGTGACAAAAACGCTCTCTCTGCATGAGTGTGTGCGTCACAGATGGATGGTGTAAGCGTGTTCCAGGATTATGTTCTATGAACTTTTAAAGGGACCCTGGGGTTGATCTGCAAAGCCCATAATCTCAGTCAACGTGTTGCGTTAGATGAACGTTATTGCTTTATTATTAAACACCTAAAAGTGGGTCTTGAGCCGGTAGAAGCCCCCCCCCCCCCACTTCCATATCCAAATGAATGTGGTAATTCTCGACACACGCCATTTGCTATTTGGCTATGAAATTATGATACTGCTCAGGAACTACATCATCCTAAATTGATACAGCTTGAAAAAGAATTCTTAAACGCTCTTTAAATGTGCAAATGTGTGTCATGTCAGTCCCTCGTGCTGTCTTTCCAATAGTTGAGATTTTTTTTTCACGTGTAGTGTTTTATATCTGTGGAGAGAGCGAGAATTCAATAGAAGTGGTGTTGTATTCATTTCACATGTGCAGGAAGAACATTAATGCTGAAACAGAAGTGGGGCCTCGGGATGTTCAAGGGCTTCCTCAATCCATGGCTTGTTTCCACAACCGTGAGATCTGTTAAGAATACTATCAAATGTAATATTCTACAATTATTAAAGCTTTTTTGGATTGCTAAAACTGTGCTAATGTTCATAGTGGATGTGTTACTGGTTTAAAACACAGAAACCGGTTGCAGCCCATTTCGTAACAGTTAACTTACCAATTATAAATTAACCAAGGTTGACAAAGTCAGGGTAAAATAGCAGTAAAACGGCAGTATAGAATTGATGACACAAGCAAACAGGCCCAATGGTGAATGGTCAACATGAGCGCAGGCCAGGATTTGGACGGCTCGGCCACTTGTGCCCAAGTTTAGCACGGTGCAAAGGCCAAACAGTGTGGGTGCACCCTAAGTCAGGAAAGTGACCTTCCAGAGCTCATGTCCAAGTTCTGCCCTTTCGTAGTTGATCATACGTGGGACTTATATGTGACTAAAAACCTAACAAAGGAATCAGTTTTTGCTGTTGTTCTCGATTCTCGGCCCCATAACTATGGCCTAGATTCTTATTTTTAAGCCATTCAAGGTGCTTCCTATGCTAAATAACAAGCCTGACGGTGGTGACAAGTATGGTATGTCGTCAACATTATCTGCATAGCAGGAATTGTATGCATATTTTGCAAACATCACATCAATAACGACTATAATCCTATTCCAGGAAGCAATTCCAGTTCATATCAGAGCCACTCAATAAAACCATGACAGTCATGTCTGGTTTTTGTGTTTTTTTTGTTCTCAATATCCGGGATTAAATAATTAATCGAGAAAAAGATCAATCCAAGACTCATCTGTTTCACCTACGACTAACAATTTCAGGGAATCGAACACTGGTTGTCAACTGGTCCACACAACCTTTCACCATTATGAACATTTTTTAACGTAAACGTCTCAAATATAGATTTTGATTGTAACATGTGCATGTGCAGTGGAAACCACAAACGTGAGGTGCGTTCACGGACATCAGACACACTCTGGATTGTAAAAGATTGCTGACGGTTTAGAGAATGCATCATATCTGTGTTAGATTTATATTACTTAGGTGGCGTTTGTTGACGAACGAGCCATTCATTTGCTCAAAAATTGTTACGTTCGGGCTTGGTCATGTAGTGTAGCGACCCCAGGATGCAAAGATGAGGACCCAATTGCAGGTAAAAATGTATTTAGCAGAACAACTCACTAGCATGTCCAACAGAAAAACCACAATGACCCAACAACCAGAGGAGCACGCACCTGAACTAAATAGGCATCACTGAAAATTGGAAACAAGTGCGGGAGATAATGCAACACAATTGAAAACAGAACACAGCAACACAGGAAGTGAATACAAAATAAGGGCACGAACCAGGAACTAAGGCAGGAAAGGAAACTAAAAGAACTGTAACAAGGGGGTAACGCCTACATCGTGACAACTACGTTAAACTACGTTAAAAAGCCATAGCATTTCAGTATGTGGAATCAAACTATGGAATGGATTGAGTAAGACCCTCAAACAATGCACAACGATGAGCCAATTCAAGAAACAATACAAGCAGTTGATGTTTGCTAAATACAAGGATGAAGAGTCTTGAACCAGTCATGATGTGCTATACATATCACTATATTGACACTTACTATGGTACACATTATGGCATTGGATGGTCATATCACCTTGTACATGACAAAAAAAATTAAAATTAAAATTAAAATTAAAATTAAAATTAAAATTAAAATTAAAATTAAAATTAAAATTAAAATTAAAATTAAAATTAAAATTAAAATTAAAATTAAAATTAAATAAAAAAAACAACAAAAAACAAAAAAAAACCTTAAACTGTATTATGGAAAGCAGGAAGTGAACAAATGTAACAGTTACTGATTGTAAAAGTACCTGATGGAGGGGTAGGATTTAATAAGCTTTGCTTCTTCCTACTCCTTTTGGACATGTGGAACTGTGAACTGATTATGTGATGCATTCAATTGTAATCTGATGCATGTTCAAATGAAATAAAACCATTACCATTACCAAAAATGTACTCCAAATGTAACCAATCGTAGGCATGGGTTCTTTCGACTTTTATGCATCCTCTGTAAGGGTGGACGATGGAGCCTCAAAATTTGAAATATCACGACAACAATACAGTAGTCAGTAACTGAAATGTACAGTTCAAACGTTAATGTTAAACTTCATCAGCTTCTATGGAGTGTGATGGTGGTCCACTTTTTTTTGATTTATTTATCTGTTATGGTCTCTGGATTTTTATTTGATGGTGTTTGGGTAAAACAGATGCTCAGAAAGTGAATGCGAGGAGGAAGCGGCTACAAATGCTCTTTATTAGCGCACCAACCGCAGCCTTGCAACCCAAAGGGACCGGCTTTTTATTTATGATTGCAACACTGAAGATCAGTTGATCTTTGTCATTTTTACCATCTGGACTCTTTCATTTGGTCTGTGCAACTTAAAAGGCTGACATTGTAGCAACTATGGTACACAAGAGAGAGAATTGACTTCAAGATGTGATACTGCAAAAGGGCCACCAAAAGCGGAGCTGGTGTTTCATGCTGACTCGACTGAAGTTATTATTTCTATTATCTTTTTTTTTTTTTTTTTTAAACAATTGTTCTTTATTACCCTGTCATGCAATAACTTATCTTGACATTCCAAGTTGGCTTTGGCCTTGAGTGCAGGACTGCATTTGCGGTGGTCCGATTTCAGTGTTATTTGGCCACTGTCCAGTCACATCCAGGGAAGTTAAAGAAATTGTGGGAAATATGAAGAGGATCAATTAAGTACAATCACATGATATGTATGTGGGGAATGTGGCCAAACACAAATTCCCTCAAGATCATAATTCATATGATAAAAATTACTCTTTACTTTCTACTGACATGAAATCCCTTTTTTAAATACATGTTTATTTAAAAGAGGGCTGCACGGCGTATGAGTGGTTAGCGCGCATGCCTCACAGCTAGGAGACCCGAGTTCAATTCCACCCTCGGCTATATTTTTCATTGGGTACTCCGGTTTCCTCCCACATTCCAAAAACATGCTAGGTTAATTGGCGACTCCAAATTGTCCATAGGTATGAATGTGAGTGTGAATGGTTGTTTGTCTATATGTGCCCTGTGATTGGCTGGTGACCAGTGCAGGGTGTACCCGATGACAATGTGGGAGGAAACCGGAGTACCCGGAGAAAACCCACGCAAACTCCACACAGAGATGGCCGAGGGTGGAATTGAACTCGGGACTCCTAGCTGTGAGGCCTGTGTGTGAACCACTTCACCACCGCGTAGCCCAATGTATAAATGAATTAATTCATTTTCTACCACTTTTTCCTCACAAGGGTGGCGGGGGTGCTGGAGCCTATCCCAGCTGTCTTCGGGCGAGAGGCGGGGTACACCCTGGACTGGTGGCCAGCCAATCACAGGGCACATATAGACAAACAACCATTCACACTCACATTTATACCTATGGACAATTTGGAGTGGCCAATTAACCTAGCATGTTTTTGGAATGTGGGAGGAAACCGGAGTACCCGGAGAAAACCCACGCAAACTCCACACAGAGATGGCCGAGGGTGGAATTGAACTCGGGACTCCTAGCTGTGAGGCCTGTGTGTGAACCACTTGTCCACCGTGAACCACTTGTCATTCATTTTCTACCACTTTTTCCTCACGAGGGTCGCGGGGGTGCTGGAGCCTATCCCAGCTGTCTTCGGGCGAGAGGCGGGGTACACCCTGGACTGGTGGCCAGCCAATCACAGGGCACATATAGACAAACAACCATTCACACTCACATTCATACCTATGGACAATTTGGAGTCGCTAATTAACCTAGCATGTTTTTGGAATGTGGGAGGAAACCGGAGTACCCGGAGAAAACCCACGCATGCACGGGGAGAACATGCAAACTCCACACAGGAGATGGCCGAGACTGGAATTGAAACCGGGTCTCCTAGCTGTGAGGTCTGCGCGCTAACCACACGACCACCGTGCAGCTTGATGTTGTGTGTGTATAATGATAATGGCTTCCTCCAGTGACGTACACTTACTATGACTATCAGAGATCCGAATACACGGGACGAGCAGTTTGTCCAGTTGCAAAAGTAGTAGATTCTGCATGGCGGCTCACAATGCTGCCAATTCCAGATGTGCAAGTTTTGTAGACAGCCGACACAGGGTTGCATCATAGGATATGGTTTTCCAGACGCAGATGTGCCGCTACCAGTCTCCCAGAGGTGATTCATCAATTTTAATGTTCAACAGGTGGATACTGCCTCCTTCCATAGGTTACCTCTTTTGTACAGTTCGATGGTACAGTGGGATAGTGGTTAGCACACATCCCTAAAATGTTAGACCAACTGGAGACTAGGTGTGAATGCGAGTGTGTGGGTTTGTTGTGACGTAATCCCTGAGAGCTGTGTGCGGTGTGTGTTGAATTAGTGCTGCCAAAAAGCCAAAGAAAAAGCATTACATATGCACAGAGTTAATCTTTTGACGGCATTTGTAGGCTCGTAAAATTGGGGATATCATGCACGGATCAAATTTCCAAGTTCATGAGACTTTAGAGGGCACATGTTTCTTGGCGGGCCACCATCTGTTTTTAACTAGCTTGCATCAAAGTCTAAAAATATAATCGACTATGGCCCGCGCATGATATGTACTTAACTGTTTTGTACTTCTTGGTTTTAACACTAGATGGAGATACGGTCTTGAACGAGTCAGAGTCTCCACAAGTAAAGCCATCGCAGAATACATTTTTTTCGGTTAATCATAAATGGCGGAACCGAACAGATGCGAGATTGCAAGGGATTATTAGGTAGGTATGGCAACATTGTTAGCCTGAACAGAGAGGCTTGACTTGGAGGTCATTAGCCGAGCTAACATTTTACACCATAGGCTACGTTTTTGTAATTCTATTTTTCATTTGTCCGACGGTACTGCAGTCTGAACGGTTAAGTTAAGCTTATAACTGACCGATATGTGACGGAAAGTTGTGTTTGGACAAGGATCGGGAAAAGGTACTTACAGGTAAGCACTCCCCAGCTCTGACATCTACCCGCACATTTCTAGGAATTTCTTCCAAGCTCATAAGCTGCAGTATGGTCATCTTATCTACACCCAACATGGTGACTTGAGTAATGAACCCAGTGGATTTCATTCATCATAGTAAGTTGATTCATGTATAATATAAGAGATCTTGCCGGTCTAAGGGAGGACAGTAACTTTGAAGTTATGACCTCGTCATTTCAGTAGGGCATGTTTGACTTTTTTGTTTCCGATTTTTAAAAGAGTTAATACTAGGGATGGCCGGGCCTCCGATAATATCAGAGCGATATCGGCATAACATTGTTTTTTCCCGAAAATGAAAACCGATATTTAAATACTGCTGTATAGATGAACATTTTAATGTTGACATGGCCAGGATGACACCACATCTGAAGTCGGCTAGTTCCTCACAGGACGCTACCAATTCAGTGAAGCACAAATTTGAAGGTCTTGACGTTCTTGCCAAGTCTTTCTTGGTAGTGAATTCATGTTTCCCCGTGATAATAGAATGTATCGAATCTCAAATTCCTTACCGGGTGCTGACAACGTGATATCAGTGGATAGACAGGGAATCACACCGATGCGGAGCGTAAAAGATGACCTCATCAAACCGCCTCTCAAGCATGTAAACAAACTTAGTCGACTAGCAATTTGGCTTGTTACTTCCATCTCAATAGTAGGAATGTAACAATTTCCGGAAATAAGTACGGTAAAATCTGATGCTGTTTTTGTGTACTCGATTAGGAGAAGAGTGCTGGGCCTACATGAAAAGTATGAAACTTGATTTTCTTCCCTGGATTTTTTGATGATCCAAAATATTTTAATGGCTACGCCGTCATATCCCAAGTATAATGTCAAGTGTTTCTCAGATGATGTACAATGTTGTTTAAAGCCATCTTTGCTAATTGCTAATGCTCTATCTATTAGCTTCACAACACGCATGTGTTCATTCCACCACTGGAGATAGTAGTGTGTTGGTCATGAACGAACATGTCAAAAGAACTAGTTATTTTATGCCCCTAAAAGACCCATTCAGTCCGTTCAGTTGCAAATGTTTTTTTTTTTTGATTGGATGGAGAGTCAGTTCACCGTTTTTTTTGCAGGGCGGGACTATCTGAGTGATTGCCTGTCTTATCCTATCGTCACGCTTCGCTCTGTGGGTGGGGTTAGCTGACTGAAATACAGAGACCGAGGGATTGACCGACACTGTCGTTCTTTTGACCCGTTCGTTCATGACCGACACAGTACTAGTCATCACGTGTTGTTGCGCTGTTGATTCGAAACGAACGTGAACATGAGTGAATGGACTGACTCGACACGGCTGACCGGGTCTATGCACAGGGGGAGATCATAGGTCAATGGAAATGAACGAAATGAACGAAATGAACGAAATGAACGAAATGAACGAAATGAACGAAATGAACGAAATGAACGAAATGAACGAAATCAACAAAATGAACGAAATGAACGCATCTTTTTACTGAATGAACCGTAACGATCCGGTTCACTGAAATGAACGGTTTTGCCCACCACTAACAGGAGATACTATGTCCTGTTACACATCAGCTGATATTGGTATCGGAAATTGAGAGTTGGACATCGGTTATGAGCAAAAAAAAAAGCTATTATCGGACATCGATCATGTCTGTTTTTGCTGTCAATAGAAAATATAATATTTCCTCATTCCCTCGCCGTTATTTCAATAGCGCCACAGTACCCCTTTATGGCTCTGGTGTCATTTAAACTCTTTATGATTATGTTTCCTATGCTTCTTTGTGTTATTCCAGCAGAAATTCACTTGACTTCAGAGTGTCATATAAGTGTATCCGTATGCATAAAAGCAATGAAGGCGAGTGTTTTATGTGCGCTCCCCAAGCTGAAACAGCTGGGTGGCTGCTGAAGTTGTGTTGACCTCTAGCCCTTTAGGTCTTACTGCAGTGCTGTGGTGGAAGTCAACCCAAGCACTTCCAGCCCAGCTGCAAAGACCGGGATCTGGATATTTCGATATCGTGGAGAGAGTCAAGAGACCCGTCAGCCTCTGAGGACCCTTTTGAAGAATATGCATTCTTTTGCTGAGTGGCCTTTAAAAAAACATTCACCAGAACTGCACTTTTGCCCCCTTGTTTTATGTTTATATATACACATTGTTGCATGCAAGTGGAACAGTGGAATAAAGTTACAGCGTTTATGTTCCTGTGCTCATTTTGCTGATGAGACCTCTGTTGCCTCATTCTGCCGGTTCCAGTGTACTTGTATGGCTCCTGGCTTGGACTTTTATTAGCTGTTCCAGAGCCTCAAAGTACTTGGCCCCAAACCTGGTTCTCCCCGGCTTTTTCCTCACTAATGAAGTGCACATTCTGCAGTTGAAAATTTTGGCAGAGCTCGGTTCCTTGGTCATCCCTTAATGGGAATATCCCCCTTTTCCATGCTTCTTTGCCTGCCTCATTCGATGCCGTTGCCGCCGCCGCCACGCTGGTGTGACCCGTTTCCTGAAATGTCAGTTATTAGCCAAAGGACGTTTGATTCATAAATCTTCACACGCTGGTTTGCCACTGTTGGAGGCGCTGCGCCGGGCAACCGGCTGAGTTGTTAAAGGGTTGACTTATTACATGACTGGGTGTCCGTTTAGAGGTTGTGACCTCACTGAGGTTAAGGTGTTGACAAGGAGGGAAAAACATGTACTTTGTGTGGTCAACACTGTATGTCTGCTTGGAACAGGGAAACATTCATCATCGCTTCTGGTACACGCGGACCTGAGACACATGCTTCACAAAACCGAAGAAACCTACCGTTCATTTTCCAAATTAGAATTATGTCACACATGAGTACCTCCTTACATAAATATCAATAATTTACCACAATATTAGATTGTGGCAGTATCTGTTCCTGAATCAAGATCTCCAACTTCAATGAGAAATTACCAAATGTGAGGATGGGACAGCCGTCATCCTCAAATCAACCTTGAGGACCCCTGTGCTATCTGCATTTATGAGGAAAAAATCCACAGGGAAATGGAAGCTGGGAATATAGTTTGTGACAAGGAAGGTCGTGCGAAACTGGCTAAATCTGGTCCGGCTGGCCATTTTGACGGTGAGTTTGAGTCCTCTGGGCCTTTGACGATTGAAAAGTCAACACAGTAAAATAAGGTCTCCTTTGGGGATTGTGACAAATGATCGTTTTTTTGTCACTAGTTGCTTTTATATGACCGGATTATGGATATATGACCCTTTCAAATGTAAAACAAAGGCAGGATGACATGGTAGCCTTATTTTTACATCCAAAGAATGCCCGATGCGAGCCGTAATTACGCCAAACGTTTGATTGACGCTATACTGAGAACAGAAGACAGAAGGCTTGTGGTATGGACAGTTGCTGAGAACAATTTACTTTTTCCACATGGGTGCATCTTTGCTCCTTGTCTATTTCCTCTGGGGGGGGGGGGGTCGAAGAGGATACTTCAGCTCCCTTTGGACACCAGTAGCCAACTGTTTGCAGCTGATGAATAGCCTTAAGACAGGCTATATTCATATATTATAGCCAGTGGCATCATTAGGCCTATTTTAGAGGGGCTTAAGACCCCCTAAAATGTTCTTAAGATATTTTTTATTGATTTAAAAAAAATCTTAATAATTTTTTTTTTTTTTACAAAGTGTGCAAAAGTCAGTGGCCTATTTTAGAAATTTTAAAATGTTTTTAAGTCCCCCCTAAATAATTGGATATTTTTTATTGATTTTTTAATTTTTTTTAATTTATTTTTTTTGGACAAATTTCATATAGTAAGGCAAAAGCAGGCTAATACTAGCCTACTGCTACTACTACTGCTAGTATATTATTCATCATAAGAAGAATAATTATGATAGTAATAATAATAGGCTAATTAATGACATAATAATGATTATAATATAATTGATCACTGTCCACTGGACAGAATGGTTGCAGGGCTTGAGCAGCGGTTTTGCAGTATAGATTGTGTGTACTTGTGTACATTTAATGATGGCAACAATTGAGTATCTCTACTAAATCTTTCCAAAAGTGGGAAAGTTATATCCCAGTTCTTGTTTGTTATTTGTTTTTTGGGATTTTTTTTGAATGTCTACTACATTCATTCATATCCTGTGCATCTCCAGGGGGCTAAGCCCCCCCCCCCCCGTCCTGGCCCCTGATTATAGCCTAACAAGTTAAGCGGAGAAGGAAGACGCTAGCGAAATAGGCTGCAAAATATGATTTCTCACATTGGAAAACGTACATGCACAGCAGTTATGACATAAACGCCCCCACATGCTGAGGTAACCTTGACCATGACATTGTTTTACCTGCATGGCTGAGAAAGCCAAGTGACAAAATCCCCTTGAGGGATTACATACTGTAATTATTTATTTGGTAATATGATTCAGAGACCAAAAAAAAAAAAAAGCCAGTTGAAATGAAGGGAACCAAATAATTCCAAACTGACTGCATCTGCTGCTGCTGTTGCTGTTGCTGGCTGGGTGGTCCGGGGTCTACAGAGCATAAGTACCCCATTACTCACCTGGCCACATCCTTTAACATTTTGGACCCTTATCAGTTTTTTAAAAAACGTCTCAAAAGCTCCATAAAATGTATAGCAAAATAAAAAAAAAACGTGACTTTCTACAACTTGAATTGGCTTCGAGTGCACCGGACCAAACCATTGGGAACACGGTGAATCTATTGGGATGTTGTTAGGGCTTGGAATGTACATAGTTCAGTAAACTATTCAATCCTCAGCCTTAAAAGAAATATTTCAAAAAGAAAAAAATAACAACGAAATGAAATGTATTTTTTATGTCAGCAAGTGGTTACCATGCATTTCAATGCCAACACATGTAGGGAAGGAATGACAGGAAGAATGAGGAATGGTGTGTAATGGCGATGCATCATGGCTGCTTGAACGTTTTAAAAGTGAAAGCTTTCATCGGATTTTATTGGCAATTGTTGCTAGTTACTGCGATATGAAAAAAATTTGGCTACCCCTGGTAATTTTCAGGATTTTCTTTTATAAATCACTCATTGTTTGGATCAGCGATTTCAGTTCAATATATCATATAGCAGACAAACACATGGATCATACATTTGCGTTGTGGTTTTATTGATTTGAATACCCTTAACACTAATCATTGGAACTCACTGACCCTTGACCTGCATACACAAATGAAGCCAATCATTCATTCATTCATTCATTTTCTACCGCTTATCCTCACGAGGGTCGCGGGGGGGTGCTGGACAAACAACCATTCACACTCACATTCATACCTACGGACAATTTGGAGTCGCCAATTAACCTAGCATGTTTTTGGAATGTGGGAGGAAACCGGAGTACCCGGAGAAAACCCACGCATGCATGGGGAGAACATGCAAACTCCACACAGAGATGGCCGAGGGTGGAATTGAACCAGGGTCTCCTAGCTGTGAGGTCTGCACGCTAACCACTCGCCCGCCGTGCCGCCCGAATTTAAGGTGGCCAATTGCAGGTTCCATCATCTCTGAAGAATAGTACAATCGCTGCCTCAAAGCAACTGTCAAATGACCTGAAAGCAATGATTGTTCAACATCATGGTTAAGGGGAAGGATACAAACTGCTAGCTCAGATATATCACTGTGAGGAACCGCAGACACTGGAAGACCGCAGGAACAGTTCTAGTTAAGGCCCGGAGTGGCAGGACAAGAAAAATCTCAGATAAGCAGAGGAGTCAAACTCATCCCACAGACCACTTCTAAAGACCTACAACCTGATCTTGGTGCAAATGGTGTCACCGTGCATCTTTCAACTATTCAGTTATTCTGGAAGAAACCTTTTGGAGGGGTGCAAAATCACATTTGGATAAGCCAGCTTCGGAATAACGTGCTGTAGACTGAACTAAAACATGGCTATAACATGGCGGATCGAAGAACACAGCATTCCAAGACAAACACTTAGTACCCTCAGTAACATTTGGTGGTGGTTCCATCGTGCTGTGGAGCTGTGTGGCCAGTGCAGGTACCCGAAATCTTGTTGTAGTTGAAGGTTGCATGGATTCCATTTAGTATCAGTAGATTCTTGTCAACAATGTTCAAGAATCAGTGACAGCGTCCATGCTTGGAAACCAACCAACCTGACTCAAGTGATGTTTCGTATAGAAGAATGATCAAAAATATCTTTAAACAGAATCCTGACCCCTCATCGGGAGCACTAAATTCTCATGTTATTACTTATGATTTCATTCATTCATTCATTCCGGCGAGAGGTCGGGTACACCCCGGACTGATCGCCAGCCAATCACAGGGCACATATAGACAAACAACCATTCACACTCACATTCATACCTATGGACAATTTGGAGTCGCTAATTAACCAAGCATGTTTTTGGAATGTGGGAGGAAACCGGACATACGAACTCCACACAGAGATGGTCGAGGGTGGAATTGAACCCTGGTGTCCTAGCTGTGAGGTAGCTGAGCGCTAACCACTTGTCCACCGTGCAGCCCTACTTAAAAGGAAATATAAAGGGATATCTTTCATTCATTCATTCATTTTCTACCGCTTTTTCCTCACGAGGGTCGCAGAGGGGGGTGCTGGAGCCTATCCCAGCTGTCTTCGGGTGAGAGGCGGGGTACACCCTGGACTGGTGGCCAGCCAATCACAGGGCACATATAGACAAACAACCATTCACACTCACATTCATACCTATGGACAATTTGGAGTCGCTAATTAACCTAGCATGTTTTTGGAATGTGGGAGGAAACCGGACATACAAACTCCACACAGAGATGGTGACTGGAATTGAACCCTGGTCTCCTAGCTGCGATGCCTGCGCGTTAACCACTCATCCACCGTGTAGCCCTACATGTGATTTATAAATGATAAGGGGTGCCCAAACTATTTCATACCACTGTAAAAGATAAAAACTACTTAATATATAAAGATACAAATTCTTTATTGCAATCAGAATATCCTTTTTTTTCGGAAGGCTACATAGTTTCCAGTTAATCTAAATCATGTGCGTGTGGTGCAACTTGACTTTCAATAAAACGTTCAGCAGATGGTCACAAAGGATATGACTTATTATTTTTATGTGCTTCATTATCCTTAAAGAATGCAACAATTAAAATGAGCTATCACAGCCCAATATTTGAACCTGCATAGGAACAAAAACCGCCTCACAAAAGATGCCAAGAAAGTTTAAAGTGCTTAAAAAAAAAAAAAAAAACGACAGTGATGGTGTGCCCTCTTTATGTGGTTTCAGCACTTGCATCGAGGTTTACTCCGGTCAAGAACTCACCGAAAAACTCCCAGCATGAGCATTTTTATTAGAACACCCAAAGTAAACAACTCCAGTGAGTGTTTTTGATCAACGCAATTTGCTACAACGCTCCTTTCCAAGTTACATCTTGTGTTCAAGATGTTGTAAGTTAATTTGCCAGATCAACAAGAAAAAAAAAAAAAGCGGCGGAATCTAATGAAAAGCACTACCCTGGCATTCGCACCGCATACCAGCGGTCGTCCAAAGAATGGGAGCTCTTTTAATGTGGTGATTGCACGGCTTCGGATTGAAAGTTAAGTTTCCGTAAAAGAACATACCCTTCCATTATCTTTTCTTTTCTGCCTGTTTGCTATCATTTGTGAGAGAATTTCAGTTTTTCCAAAGCGCTTACGGAAATGTGTCACTTCTTGACTTTTGACACGGTATTTTTGAGCTAATCTTGCGGCTGCAGCTGGCATCATCGTGCCGTCATCATTGCATCAGTACAAGACATAAATGTCCATGAATAGCGGGGAGGGGGAGGTGCGAGATTCTGGGCAAAAAAAAAGTAAGAAGTCTCGGGTAAATCAAAGACCATATGGCACCTGAGGGAGGTGTTCTCATAACCGTAGGTTTTCATTTATGGCTCCATTCACAGATGGTTTGGAACCGAATTTGAGGTGAACACGACATTGACCTTTGTGTTCTCCCTCACACATTTCCGACTGAGGCAACTGTTTCCTTCCTACGATAAAGCTTGTGGCCACATTTGGGGAGGGGGGGGGGGGGGTAAGGAGGTGCCATATCATACAATGTCATGTTCCTTGGTTCTCAGACTTGTACTGCACCCATGCTTTGCTCAGTCACTTGGCTGGCCAAGGTGGCTTTGCCAAGTGTGAGTTCACAAGGGCAACACTGACGTACTTGGGTCAGGTGGCTGGTGGGAAGGGCAACTTGGTCTGGTGCTGCTAATACTTCAATCTCCGAAAACGATGACATACTCCTGCCATGAGAAAATACCTCATATATTTTTTGGTTAGCAGTTGGAAAACATCTGGATGACATTTTTCGAACATGGTACCTCCTATTACTGATTTGTTGGATGGAAAATGTTGTCGGTCCCTTGTCATGAGAGGTTTAAATGGTAAAGCTGTGAAGGTCCCAAATTTGAGACTACTCCGTGTTTGTTTTTACTTCGTGTAGTAACTAGCTTGTTTCATATCTTTGCGTTTTACGTATTGTTATTGATGTGATTTTGGAACATAATGTCATAAAGACTTAAAGTAACTGGAAATCCTACATGTGTGCTGTGTCACGTAGGGTTGCCAACAGGGGGGTCACTCGGTTCTGAGGACGGGGGGGCTTAGCCCGCTGGAAATGCACAGGATATGAATGAATGTAATAGACATGAAAAAAATCAAAATATCCAAAAAATACAAATAACGACCAAAAACCGGGATATAACTTTCCTACTTTTGGACAGATTTAGTAGAGATACTTATTTTAAAGTACACACAATCTATACTGCAAAACCGCTGCTCAAACTCTGCAACCTTTCTGTCCAGTGGACAGTGATCAATTATATAACAATCATTATTATGGTTATTAATTAGCCTATTATTATTATTACCATCATCATTATTCTTCTTCTGATTATTACTACTTCAACTAGCAGTAGTAGTAGTAGTAGTAGGCTAGTATTAGCCAGCTTATTGACTTGCTTATTAGCCTGCTTTTGCCCTATTATATGAAATTTGTCAGAGATTTTTTTTGTAGAAAAAAAAAATTCTATAATTTTTTTTTTTAAATCAATAAAAGGGGGGGGGAATATGAACATTTAAAAAAATTCTAAAATAAGCCTAATGACGCCACTGACTTTTGCACACTTTGTGAAAAAAAATTTATTGAAACCGTTTTTAAAAATAAAAAAATATATATTATTACTACCATCATCATTTTTATTCTGATTATTACTACTACTACTAGTAGTAGTAGTAGGCTAGTATTAGCCTGCTTATTGGTTTGCTTATTAGCCTGGTTTTGCCTTGTTATACGAAATTTGTCAGAGATTTTTTTTGTAGAAAAAAAAAATCTATAATTTTTTTTTAAAAATCAATAAAAGGGGGGGGGGCTTATGAACATTTAAAAAAATTCTAAAATAGGCCTAATGACGCCACTGACTTTTGCACACTTTGTGAAAAAAAATTATTGAAACCGTTTTTAAAAATTAAAAAAAAATTATTATTACTACCATCATCATTTTTATTCTGATTATTACTACTACTACTACTAGGCTTGCTTATTAGCCTGGTTTTGCCTTGTTATATGAAATTTGTCAGAGATTTTTTTTGTAAAAAAATCAATTAAAAATGTTTTAAAAATCAATTAAAAATATACAATTATTTAGGACGGCTTACAATTATTTTAAAGTGGCCGAAGCCCATTTTAGGGGTTCTGAAGCCCCATAAAAAGATGAAGTCCCCCTAAAACAGGCCTAATGACGCCACTGAAGTCCCCCTAAAAAGCTGAAGTCCCCCTAAAATAGGGCTAATGACGCCACTGAAGACCCCCTAAAAAGCTGAAGTCCCCCTAAAATAGGGCTAATGATGCCACTGAAGACCCCCTAAAAAGCTGAAGTCCCCCTAAAAAGCTGAAGCCCCCTTAAAATAGGCCTAATGACGCCACTGAAGTCCCCCTAAAAAGCTGAAGTCCCCCTAAAATAGGGCTAATGACGCCACTGAAGACCCCCTAAAAAGCTGAAGTCCCCCTAAAAAGCTGAAGCCCCCTTAAAATAGGCCTAATGACGCCACTGAAGCGCCCCTAAAAAGCTGAAGCCCCCTTAAAATAGGCCTAATGACGCCACTGAAGCCCCCCTAAAAAGCTGAAGCCCCCTAAAATAGGCCTAATGACGCCACTGAAGCCCCCCTAAAAAGCTGAAGCCCCCTAAAATAGGCCTAATGACGCCACTGAAGCCCCCCTAAAAAGCTGAAGCCCCCTAAAATAGGCCTAATGACGCCACTGAAGCCCCCCTAAAAAGCTGAAGCCCCCTAAAATAGGCCTAATGACGCCACTGAAGCCCCCCTAAAAAGCTGAAGCCCCCTAAAATAGGCCTAATGATGCCACTGAAGCCCCCTAAAAAGTGGAATCCCCCTAAAATAGGCCAAATTACGCCACTGAAGCCCCCCTAAAAAGTGGAAGCCCCCTAAAATTGGCCAAATGACGCCACTGAAGCCCCCCTAAAAAGTGGAAGCCCCCTAAAATAGGCCTAATGACGCCATTGGTTGCCAACAAAACGAGCTTGACATAGGCCAGCATTTCGATCCCTTACCAAACCGAGTGTCTTTCGACTATTCTTGCCTCTTTGTTTACACATTTTGCCTGTCTGTCATTGGCTGGACTTTACATTGAAGGCAGCATTCTCGCTAGAGTTACCCCCCCTTTGAATCTGATCTTCAGACTCCAAACTTTTTTACCACAGTGGGAACTTGTTTTGAACCTAAACACGGCGACCTGTGACGAACCAAAAGCACTGTATCGCTTTCAATGTCTGTTTCAGACCAAGTTTGATGCCGGGCTATCATGCTTGCGAGCGTCAAGTGCAGCAAATCATCATGACACCAAAATAACATGATGTCACGTTGAGGTACTGTGATGGATCTCCTAAATGTTCGGTCTGAGCTGTGCAAAACATTATACCGTTATATTTTCTTTACCTTGAATGGTGATTAGCACGCAGACATGACAGGCTCACACTAGAACATGTTACATTTCATCATATTCAACACCGTACTGGAATCAAGATGGACGGAGAAAGTAAGCTTCCTTATTCTCTTGTAGTTTGCGGTTTGGAGTTATTGTTATTTCAGAGGACTGCATGTGAATATTGAGCATATCGATTGCGTTTTGCTACAGGCAGTCTTGGCAACGCCACAAAAGCCTTTTTCTGTAACAATTTCAGTCAAGTATTACATGACTTTGCTCTTTCAAGGTTCCAGTGGGGAGGAAATAGCAGATTGAATGTAAACAAGATTAGCTTCCCCTGTTGCACAGACAGCTGCTGCTGCTTCAATGCCGGGCCATAAATCTGCTGGACAACATGGAGATGTTCTGGAAAGGTGGAAAGGAAGATGTTACTGTCACTTCTTGGCTGCGCTTCTTTTGATAAAATATGAATAATGACTGATTTTTTTTTTATAGAAATAAGGCTTTCTGACAGCAAACATTAGGAATGGCGGAACATTCTAAGGCAGGGGTCTCAAACTCAATTTACTTGGGGGCCACTGGAGCTCAGGTCTGGGTGAGACTGGGTCGCATCAGGTTTTCCCAAAAAAAAAAACCAACGCATTTATTAAAAACAAAAAAATATACAAACTTTTTCAGTGCTTTGGTTCCGATTTTCTACAAGAAAAGCTCTGATAAAACATTCCACTGTTCTCAAATATCTTAATTTAATTTTTTCTACACAAAATAAGATGAAAAATAAACAAACAAATCAAGAATAAAGAAAATAAATCAATCAGTAATAAATAAATAAATATAATAATAATAATAATAATAAAACGGCAAATAATAAAAACTTAAGAAACCACATATAGTTGGTGGGTAGACAAATTATTTTTTTTCAGATTAAAATGAACAAAGCATTATTAGAGCCCTGTAGACGTGACAAAACACGACTATAGTCACATTTATACTCTTTTTATTTACAACATATTGCGCAACTGCAGGGTCTTGAGACACATGCTAACTCGCAAACAAGAGAACTAGCGACCTAAACGGTAGCCTTCAAGTTATTTCCTTTAAACTTAAATAGCCAAAAACTTACCACTTCCACACGGATAGGGAGGATAACTATTAACAGTTATTTAACCTTTAACATGAACATTAATCAAATGTAATAATTTTTTCCGGGTACATGATACCATACAGCATCCATATCAAACTTGCACGGGCCGCACTAACATTAAACTTTCATATCAAGGCGGGGGCCTCAAAGTAGTGTCCTGCGGGCCACATTTGGCCCGCGGGCCGCGTGTTTGAGACCCCTGTTCTAAGGATTCTGGATGAATTTGGCGGACTTTATTAGAAAGAAATAGTGTCCATGCTGTAGCTCATTTGTCCTTTTTTTCCGAGTTTACTTGGTTTTTCCTGCTACCTCAGCTATCACGGGCTAAATATAGCATATAGTTTGTGGCTCCTTCAGAATATTTTCCAACTGCCAAAACACACAAGGCTCTGCTTTCTTAACCTTGTGCAGTGATCTGTGTATTTGTAGTGGAAATGCTGTGAAAAAAGGAAGCTGTGGTGCTCAACAAGGCTGCCTTAACGTGTAATAATGACACTGTACGCTTGTGTTTTTGGAGCTGTGAAACCACAGTAGAGAGAAAAACAGCCATAACTCCTTCCATGTAACTATGTGTCGGAATTCTCATCACAGAGATCAAGATTGCTGCTGGAATTGCTTCCCTTCGTTGACGTAGTTTGTGGAAGATTTTCCTTCAAAATAAATCGAACGGCATTGTTTCTAGCGTTGTCTTTAACCTGTCACCGAATTTACATGGTTAATAAATCCATCCACCTCCATGCTGCTTATCCTCACGTCGGTCACTAAAAAAATAATTCTTAGTGATCACTTACACACATGCACAGTACACATATTGTGCAATAATAATGAATATAGTAAATAATCACAAATTGAGGCTGCATAGTGGTAGAGTGGTTAGTGTGCAGGACTCACAGCTAAGAGCCCCGGGTTCAATTCCACCCAGGTACTCCGGTTTCCTCCTACATTCTAAAAACATGCTAGGTTAATTAGTGACTCCAAATTGTCTGGCGACCAGTCCAGGGTGTACCCCGCCTCTTGCCCGAAGACAGCTGGGATAGGCTCCAGCACCCCTCCCCTGTGACCCTTTTGCGGATAGGCGGTAGAAAATGAATGAATGAATGAATAGTAAATAATTAGCAATTGAGGCTGCACGGCGGTCGAGTGGTTAACGTGCAGGCCTCACAGCTAGAAGACCCAAGTTCAATTCCACCCGGGTACTCCGGTTTCCTCCCACATTCCAAAAACATGCTAGGTTAATTAGCGACTCCAAATTGTCCATAGGTATGAATGTGAGTGTGAATGGTTGTTTGTCTATATGTGCCCTGTGATTGGCTGGCCACCAGTCCAGGGTGTACCCCGCCTCTCGCCCGAAGACAGCTGGGATAGGCTCCAGCACCCCTCCCCTGTGATCCTTGTGAGGATAAGCGGTAGAAAATGAATGAATAGTAATTAATCAGCAATTTAGGCTGCGCGGTGGTCGAGTGGTTAGCGCGCAGGCCTCACAGCTAGGAGCCCCAAGTTCAATTCCACCCGGTTACTCCAGTTTCCTCCCACATTCCAAAAACATGCTAGGTTAATTAGCGACTCCAATTTGTCCATAGGTATGAATGTGAGTGTGAATGGTTGTTTGTCTATATGTGCCCTGGGGATAGGCTCCAGCACCCCTCCCCTCATGAGGATAAACGGTAGAAAATAAATGAATGAATCAGCAATTGCTATATTTTTGCTATATAGCAATCTATCAATCCATGGCTTAAAAATATGTATCGATGTAAACACCACACTTTTCTGGCTAAACCACGCCCACTCCCTGTTTATGCCCCGCCCACTTCGAGTACAGATATGGATATAGATGATTTAGATGGGAGGACAGATACAGATACAGATAGTGGTGTACACGTTCAAGTATTTCCTCTTTGACTGTTGTCTTATCTACTTCATTTCTCCTAGTGTTTCTCCTTTTGTGATTTATTTTTAAATACATATTTGATTAGGTGGCATTAGCCCCATACCTATGGCTTTTTTTTTTCTTTTTTTTTTTGGACCAGCGCATCCAAATGTTAGCTTCAAGACCAATTATGGCCACGCAAATGGAAATTAGGATTGGCTGCTGGACAGATTATTATTATCATTCATTTTGGTGACACTTCCAAATAATACATTTTCAGCAGTGCCCCCCCGCCCCCTTTCCTCCACCCTTTCCAGTTCCATTCTGTCATTCCCAGGCTCTGACTGTGAGTGTCCCTTTGGGAATTGAAGTAGCACTTTGGGTCAGCTACTTCAAAACCTTGTGTTTAAAGTTCTTCGTTGCGAGACAAATTAGGATAACATCGCTACAAATGTTGAACTTGGTGTTTCTAAACAAGGTTTCAGTTCACTTAGCATAAGGGCAGGCATTTGGTACCAACATCACTTGGAAGTTCATGGTTAGATGTTATTAACTTTGATGCAACAGCACTACCCATTGGGTAAATTAAATTGGGTGCTAAAAAAGTGTGTTGTTTCTTTGATAAATGTGTTGGTTTATGAAAGAACTAATAATAAATAATACATTTTATTTGTATAGCGCTTTTCAGACTACTCAAAGACGCTTTACAGTAGAGAAAAGAAATAAACATAGAGTTGAGTAAAAACAGAGTAAAAGATGCATTAAAATACAATATCCAAACATTTACTTAGAGCTAAAAGAAGGCTAAAAGCAGGGCAGAATTTAATAACTATAATAACTGCACTTTTGATATTTTTTTCACGTCAGTGTGTTCTATCATTGATTTAATAAGAAAAGCCTCTTAAAAACACATGCTTGGCTCTTACTTACTCCATGAGGAAGTTTATTATTTGGTATTGTATTGTGTACTGCCTCTCAGATGTCGGTGCCAGTAGTTCTAATCCAGCAGGTCTGAAATCAGACTTTTCACTTTGGTGCAGGAACTGGACTGAGCCACCTGATGAGACCCAGAGTGCAGTTCTGGCAGAGGATGTACCTTTTTTTTTTGCTTCTATGTCAGCATGTGTACCTCATGCATTGGGTCATTTAGTGACACATGACACCACAGACTTAGGTTGGATTATTTATATTTCAAAAGGCCCTGCTGGAGCACATCATGTATGTATATGTGGGCTTCTTACGGGACAGGAAGGAACCGGAATGATTGGATAGACACTGTAGATTAAACTCAGGTTTCTACATTACCAGACTGAAGGGGCCATTTATAATACTGTTTTTAACTAACTATAACTAAGGTACACTACATTACCGTACAAATGGTCATGGTTTTATTTCAATTGAACATGCATCAGATTACAATTGAATGCATCACATAATCAGTTCACAGTTCCACATGTCCAAAAGGAGTAGGAAGAAGCAAAGCTTATTAAATCCTACCCCTCCATCTGGTACTTTTACAATCAGTAACTGTTTTATTTGTTCACTTCCTGCTTTCCTAATATAATTTAAGTTTATGTTTTTTACTTTATGTATTTTTATTTATGTATTTATTTATCGTGTATTTATTTATCGTGTATTCATTTATGATATATTTTAAATTTTAAATTTTAAATTTTAAATTTTAAATTTTAAATTTTAAATTTTAAATTTTAAATTTTAAATTTTAAATTTTAAATTTTAAATTTTAAATTTTAAATTTTAAATTTTAAGTCACGTACCAAAGTACAAGGTGATATGACCATCCAATGACATAATGGGTACCATAGTAAGTGTCAATATAGTGATATATATAGCACATGATGACTGGTTCAAGACTCTTCAACCTTGTAATTCATAAATAATAAAAATAATCATTTATTATATCAATTAAGAATGACTTTATTTTCCATTCTTTTTTTTACTTTATTTTATAAATTTTTATTTTTTATTTATTTTTAATTAATTAATTTTTTTAATATTTCATTTTATTTTATTTTTTTCTGACTGGTTCATCATGACTGGTTCAAGACTCTTCATCCTTGTATTTAGCAAACATCAACTGCTTGTATTGTTTCTTGAATTGGCTCATCGTTGTGCATTGTTTGGGGGTCTTACTCAATCCATTCCATAGTTTGATTCCACATACTGAAATGCTAGGAACAAACCTTAAACACTACTCATTAGTTCCTCAGTAACTGCAGTATTTTTTTTATACAAAGTGAAATATACGCAAAGTAGATGATTAAAAAAATCGAGCTCCCCTTTTCTTCTCTGCGCTCATACTCTTCCTGAACTTCCTCCCTAATTCCTCTTTTCCCCTAATTTCAAATGGCCACGAATTCAAAGAATTTCTCCCTGCAAGTGTTTAACACAGCGGCCTTTGAAGCCCGATCCAAGTGACTGCAATGTCTGTACTTTGTTATTCAAAATGCTAGCTGTATTAAATCACACGGCCCGTTATGCTCCGCATTCTCCAAGTCTTCATTTCTGATGGAGGAAGTCCTGTTTTGCACTTCTGAAGCCGTCTAGGGAATATTGATTCTGGCTTTCAATGCCCATCTAATAGGTCCGAGGCCCAGTAATATTGTGTTAATGCTGTAATATATGCACATTAATGTTGCTCTTGGAGCCTTTCCCTCGGAGACGGGAGCTTAGTAAAAAAAAAAAAAAAGAGAGTGGGCTGCCTTTTTTGTCATGTCCAATAGCTGGTGACTCACTTTCCCTGCTTTATGCCATGGAAGCCAAAGCACACATCGCCAAGTGGGAGATGTTGGAAAAAGAGAAAACGGAGCACAATATTTGCTGAAAGATTGTCTTGATTGAAATTATAGTGTCAGAGGGGACATTAAAGTTCTGAAGTTCTCATTTTATTTTAGTGGTTTTTGAGTTTTAAAGCTAAGATTTACATCCAGAACTGAAAGGAAAACCAGTGTTTTTAAGGGGAATCGTGACGGACCCTACAGGATCATGTCTTTTGACTGGAAACACACTAGTACGTCATTTTAACAGCACAATTAACTTGAGCCATTGAAAGCGCAATGGCTTGTGTTTTCTTTTCAATCCCAAACATTTGCAATTGATTGTTTCGTTTTTTTTTTTTTTTTTTTTTTTACAAACAGCCTTATAAAAGATGGAATAAGTACAGAGGTGCTGCAGTAAAGCAGGCAAGGAAACACACCTTTCTTTTATAGCCATGGAATAAACAGTAGTTTATGGTTGAGTCATGTTACATAAGGAGGTACTGTCTCTTTAAATACAAGTTTGAGGCAGATGCTATTCACTATCAAAGATGATTAGTTTACCACCAAATTTGTACTACACTTAAATTTAATTCCCTTGGCATGTACCTCATTATGCATTGAAAAAAAAGGACTTTATCGAGATATTCACGTCAACTTAAAAAAAAAGGTGGCGTCCAACTGTCAGTGGTCTGAGAAAGATGAGCTCCTCTTATCAGCTTCCTGGGTGCGCAGCCTTCACCTCTGCCTTATACAGATTGGTATCTGCCTTTGCCTTTTGTCAAATAGCTACCCTAATTTTATGGCTTTACGGCACTTTGTTGCGCGTCTCTTCTCCTGTGATAGCGTTCAAAGGTGCATCCACCCAAAGATAACAGTTTACAGTAGTTAATTGGTGATTAAACGAGAAGATGTCCTTGTAAAAATGTCGCTACCTGTGTTGTGGATTTTTTTTTAAAGAGTGTTTTTTTTTTTTAGAATGCGGAAAAAGTTTCATTGCCTTTTAAAATGAATGTTGGTTTTAAGTGAGTTCATTGGCTTGTTTTGGAATGATAGAAGAACTTGTAAAATGATATGATGGAGTGCACCTCTTGTCGAGTTATGAGCGCAGAGTCAAAACAATCTCGAGGAAAAAAAAAAAAAAAAAAAACGACTATTCAGAGGAGCCTCGGGCCAAAAGGGGGCCGACTTTGAATGGTGACCGAGTAGTGATAATGTGGAGAGGTTGAAATTCTCCTCCCTTGGATGTTGTGGGCCTTTTTTTTTTTAGATATTTGATATTAATTCCCCTAAAATTGCTATAGATGTTAAAAACAAGGTGTGGTCTTCCTCCCATAAATTTGTTGGTTGGCAAAATTTTGCATATGAAGAAACACATTCATTTAAAAGCCACTCAAACAGGCAAAAATCAACGCTAAAATTTCAGAAATAATCACGTGATGGCAAAGGCAAAAGGGATTTCTGTCTTTGAACAGGGTGATATTATTGTCCGCATTGCTGCAGAGGTTGGGCGGAGTCGGTCGGGGTGTCACGATACACACAGGTCCCAAGACGAGAAGATATTTTAGTCTTACTATTATTTATTATTACTATTATACTGAAATAAACAGTGCAGGTACATGTTTTACAACTTTGCATTCATGACTGTTTTAGCTGTTTTAGCAAATTGAAACATTGCCATGCTGCACGGTGGACGAGTGGTTAGCGCACAAGCCCCACAGCTAGGAGACCCAAGTTCAATTCCACCCTCGGCCATCATCTGTGTGGAGTTTGCATGTTCCAAAAACATGCTAGGTTAATTAGCGACTCCAAATTGTCCATAGGTATGAATGTGAGTGTGAATGGTTGTTTGTCTATATGTGCCCTGTGATTGGCTGGCGACCAGTCCAGCGTGGACCCCGCCTTCTGCCATAAGACAGCTGGGATAGGCTCCAGCACCCCCCATGAACCTCGTGAGGATAAGCGGTAGAAAATGAATGAATGAATGTATCACTACTCACTAAATATAGCAACCATGTCGCAAAATTGTCAACACGGATCTGTTCTCCGTATGAGGTGTGTTATGAAGCGGAGTCACAGCGATCGAAGGGGCTTGATTAAGGTTGCAGACAAGTTAATTTGATAAGGTTATAGTAGCTGTTTTACTTTGATGAAAAAAAAAAAGCTAGACGTTGGGAACGCCAAGGTAGGTTGCATTGCAAAGTTTATAGAGTGTTCATTCATTCATTTTCTACCGCTTATCCTAGTGTCGCAGAGGTGCTGGAGCCTACCCCAGCTGTCTTTGGGCGAGAGGCGGGGTACACCCTGGACTGGTTGCCAGCCAATCACAGGGCACATATAGACAAACAACCATTCACACTCACATTCATACCTATGGACAATTTGGAGTCGCTAATTAACCTAGCATGTTTTTGGAATGTGGGAGGAAACCGGAGTACCCGGAAAAAAAACCCACGCATGCACGGGGAGAACATGCAAACTCCACACAGAGATGGCCGAGGGTGGAATTGAACCCTGGTATCCTAGCTGTGAAGTCTGTGCGCTAACCACTCGACCACCGTGCAGCCGTTTATAGAGTGTATGCAATTCAATAGTAATAGATAGCTGCAGTTCGAGACAGCTTTTCTCGAAACGAGAGATATATTGTCAGGTTTTGAACCTTACAAGATCTTGTGATACCCCTGAAAATAAGTAATAATCTTGACTTTTTTCTGGTGTTTATTCTCGTCGCATTGACTTGATTCTGTTTTAGATTAATTATTTTATGAAAAAAATTAGTTTTCTCTTGTTTAAGGAGGTTTTCTTTACTTTTGTCTTCGTGGTACACCAGGAACCGGTCAGCGTTTGAACACCCTAACATGAGCCAGTGCTCTAAAGCCATGTAATTACATTTTAAGCAGCGTTTGCTGGTTGAAATACTCCCAGTAATTAGTTCTCTTTTTTTCACCCTTCATACAATCGTCTCCTTTTTCATGAAGTTTGGCCCGCACGCTGGAAAGGGGGGGGACAAAGACGGTCGGTAATATGGAATGAATTAATCAAATCTGACGGTCGGAGGATGTAAGAATAGAATAACACTCAGCCACCCCCCCCCCCCCCATAACGCTCTCATCCACCCACACAAACACATTAACACAGACCACCTGAAATGTGTTTTGGGGGTTGTTTCCTTTGATTAGGAATGTTATGGGAGTGCTGCACAAATAGAAACGCGGTCCAGACTGTTTTATAGTGTTTATTTGCGGTACCACCTGTGTTTCCAACCAGAAGAAGCAGCTTGTGATAGTGATGAGGAACAAGTAAAAAGGAAGTCAAAGAAAGAGCCTCTTAAGTGCATTTTTAAAAGCGTTCCTGCATGTCTATTAATTTATGGGAAATGTCTAAGTCACATTTCTTTGTTTTTTTAAGTCTTTTAAAACCTCTGACCCTTCTCCTCATCCCTTTTTTCCCCCTCCTTTCTCTTCCACCCATCTCTGTCAAATATTTATAGCTGATGGGAGATAAGATTATTCCGGCCTCGGACCTTTCTGTGCCAGCTGCTGCAGACCTTTGCTCACAATAAAGAGTTAAGATGTGTTCCAGTGCAGTAAGAAGATTGTTTTATTTTATTTCAAGCTCATCGTGTATAGGCTTTGTTTGATCGGAGGGCATCGGACGACATTTTCTGTGTTCTATTAAGGCATCTCGACTCTCCTTTAAAGATTAGGTTAGACACTTGTGTGATGAGTGTGTACAGTATTAACATGTAAACCTTCCATGGTGTGTGAGAAGGCCACGCTTCATTCTTGGCATGACTGTAAACATTACTAAATAGGATTTTTTTTTTTTTTTTTTCCCCCGGTTCATAAAAGACACATGTTAGTGTCTACGTACACAATCAGAGACACGAACGTTACATTACAACCTGTCAAAGTTGGATCAAAACCGGCCTCCGTGCCAGTGGAAAATTGTGTTTAATAATATTTTTTTTTTAAAAAGCGCCATCTGGGCTTTTTAAATTGTTGCAGCGTGTGAAGAATTCACACAAATTATTTATTCCCTAACCTCAAATAACCCAGTTTTTGCATCCACACACCAACTATCACTATTGTCAGGGGCGTGGCAAAAGTCCTATGAAGATCCTATGAATGTAGCAGACATTAAAAAAAATCTCCAAAATGTATAACTTTTGATATAACTTTCCCACTTTTGGACAGATTTAGTAGAGATACTCAATTGTTTTAGGCCATCATTAAATGTACACAAGTACACACAATGTACGATGCTCAAGCTCTGCAACCATTGACAGTGATCAATTATATAATAATCATTATTAGATTATTAATTAGTCTATTATTATTACTATCATCATTTTTCTTCTGATTATTATTACTACTAGTAGTAGTAAGAGTAGGCTAGTATTAGCCTGCTTTTGCCCTGTTATATGAAATTTGTCAGAGATTTTTTTTGTAAAAAAATAAAAAAAAATCAATAAAAATTTTTAAAAATCCAAAAAAAAAATTTTAAAAAATCAATACATTTTTTAAAAAATCAATAAAAAATTTTTAAAAAATCTATAAAAAATATCCAATTATTTAGAGGGGGCTTAAGAACATTTTAAAACATTCTAAAATAGGCCTACTGACGCCACTGACTTGTGCACACTTTGCATGTGATACATCGCCCCACATTACAATCGTGAAATTTCATTAAGATCTCCTTCAGCTGGGAGCAAATATAATAAAACCTCACAATAACGTGCATAACGCACAGTCAGCACAGTAGTTTCTAATCATATCTTCCAAGTTTTATCACACAGCTTTAGGTGTCCTCAGCCAGGGTTCATCCAACTGCAATAATAACTGTTAAAGCTATTTTTAAGGATATACCATACTATGTCATGAAAGGGGACATGCATGATTAAAACATATTTTGCTGTTTAAAGTACTCCTGTGTTATCAAGTTGAGGTCTGAAACACTGAAACAACAGCAGTAGTGCCACCTAATGGCAAAGCAGCCCCAAAACAAACAGCATCAAATAGTGACTCTTATCAGGGCTACTGTCTATTGATTTCTTAAAGCGACTTTGAACCTTCACACCTATCAGATGATTAAGAACTTATACTTGCAGTATCTCCAAATAAAGGCTCTCATCTAAGTTTACTGTTTTCATGCTTTCCTGCAATCACAACTATGTTTTTTAAACCAGTGTTTACAATTTAAAATGATGTTGTGTTCAATGTTATTTATAGGATGAGGACAATATCCATCATTACTGATGAGATGCAATGGGTGGGCATTTATTTGTACCATTGTTAGAAAAAATATACATCACATACTACACAATACACGAGGAGACCCATCATGAAATACAATATTATTCTGCGGTATCATGGTGTATAATTATAAAATTAAAATAATACTAACGTCAATAAAAACACAAAATAAAATAGATAAAGAAAAAACTATATACAGTATGTATTATCTATACTTATGTTTATATCGTTATTGTTCAATCAAAGCAGGGTTTATTTGATTTCTAATAATATTTATAGTACTTTTTAGGCACATACACATGATGTGTGGTATTTTAATGTTGACACTTTTAATGCCATTTCACTGCATCTTAGTTATTGGATTTTTAAAAAAAAATTCTTATGATTGATGTTGATTTAAAGCTCTGAATCACTCTTTTTACTTATTATAATATTATTTTCTTTAAATAGCAACTTGTATTTGTACTTTTATTTTATTGCAATTTCCAAACTACTACATATCTATGTTTTGCAATAACAGTTTATTTTAATTATTTCTAAGTAATCAATGTTTATATTTTGGGAATTGTAGCAGTGGTTAAATAAAATGTCATAATAGTATAAACATAAAGACACGCATTTTGGTTGTAAATCTAACTAATGTAAATTTTATATCCCCTCATTTGTATGCTTTTTGGCTTTTATGTTATTACAGACAAACGGCCATAATGTCTGTCTGGAGCCGCTCATTTTCCGGCCTTCTGTTGACTCTTCTTCTCCCATAAGTCGCCCCACTTAACAGGCATATGTGCTTGTTTACATGCATACAATTATATATTCACAAACCTGCATGTCAACATGTGTGTGTGTGTGTGTGTGTGTGTGAATGAGCTGACAACCGACCTTTCAAACGACACCGTTTGGGAGCATAAAAATGAGCTGATTGCCAGCATTGCAGGGCAGCAGTTCGTGGTTGCTAGAAGATGCCTGCGATAAGATAAATGATAAGGCAGATATCAGGCCTCCAGATCGATGTGTTGACTGTGGGATCTCATAGGGGGAATACGGCAAATACGGTCCTATACTGATGACAGAGCAGCTAATAGCGGCCATTACAGCGAGCAAAGTGCTGGCCAGCAACGTGCGTGTTAACAGCGTGTGTTAAGAATATACGTAAAGTGCACTTAACGACTCGGGGATGTTGATGGAACTATATAATATTGATCACGACATGATAAGGACGGTTTGTTGTGTCAATAAATAGTCCCGCCTTTCTTTATCCTATCCTTTCAGTGACTCCCTGGAACATTTAATGCAACATTGACACTATGCAAAAAAAAAAAAAAAAAAATCAATTATGTTTCACTATACTTAATTCACAGTACTTCGTGTCGTCAAATACGCTTATCCGTCTCTCATCTTTGCTGTTGCCATCGCCGATACCGATTTGATTGCCCGGTACAAAGGTTTATTATCCTCTCGAAGCCCCGGACAGCGACCTAAAGATGGCATTAGTTGGATTACTTTTAATGTTCTGATAACTGGCCATAAGCAGACAAGTGCCTTGGAGGTCAAAGGTTATTCACGGCAGAAGTGAAGACATCAGTGCTTTTTAAATCACCTTTATGAGAACTCTAAAGATGGCTGTGCATTGACTTTGATACGAATGTCATGTTAGTATGTGAGTACAGTGGAAACTTGGTTTTTATGATTCATTTGTTCCAAAAAAGGGCAGATGAAAACAAAAAAGCAAAACAGTGAGTCAATTGTACAATAAATACACAACATGACAACAACATGGTGGTTTGTGTACGACACTAACTGCAGAGATCCATTATATATCTAAGAACGATGAAAAATCTACCTATGATTATTATTGTCATCAGTCGCCGCATCATGGTTTCACTTACTGTAGTGTTCGCCGGGACACACAAGCACCAGACTTCAACAGGCTTTGACAGTAGGTTTGAATGATCTTACAACAGGCACAATAATAATACCATATTTTCTGGACTATAAGTTGCTCCGGGGTATAAGTCGCACAAGGCCAAAAATGCATAATTAGGTAGAAAAAAAACATACATAAGTCACACCGGAGTATAAGTAGCATTTTTTGCAGGTAATTTATTTTTTAATTTTTTAATTTTTTAATTTTTTAATTTTTTAATTTTTTAATTTTTTAATTTTTTAATTTTTTAATTTTTTTATGTTTTTATGTTTTTATGTTTTTTTTATTTTATGTAAGTTCTAACAATGAAAGAATATAGAACAGGCTGAATAGGATATGCTAACACAATGGTTATTCAGCTACACAAAAAATAAACATAAACAGAAAAGGTGTCCAGTGTTTATGTAACATAGACAGTTTTTTCATTTATAAGTCGCTTTGGAGTATAAGTTGCAGGAACAGCCAACCAATGAAAAAAAAGTGTGATTTATAGTCCAGAAAATACGGGAATAATTATAATTATAACACCATATATGTGTGGCGTTTGCATGTTCTCCCCATTCTCCAGGTAAATTGTCCATAGCTATTGTTTCTATGCGGCGCTCAAAGTCACCTGGGATAGGCTCCAGCATAATCTATATTAGAAAATGGATGTATGGATCACTATCAGACGAGCTAAATTAGAATGGCTGTAATCCATGCTAAGTAAAAAAACTCAACTCTGAACCCCCAACGGCACTTCCTGTCTTCCACACACCCGGAACACATTTCTAGCGATACACACAAGCTCATGTCTTGTGACGGTTCATTCATGAAAGTAAGCCATTATATTACTATTATAATTATGAATGACAGAGCATGAGAAGGTCTGCTAAATTCCATGACAGTCCATCTATCAATTGACTTCCCCAACATCTGAAAGTGAAGCAATTAATGCGTGTAAAACATTGACATACTGATTCTACTACAACTACATCGAGTGCCACACTGAAAAAAAAAACCTTAACTTCATTCATTCACTCATTAACACAAAGAGGGGGGGGGGGGAAACGAGTCGCTTGCAAATTTGTTTCCTGTTTTGGACATCATTTCTGCTTGCTTGTTCAGTTAGCAAAGTTCCCACAACATCCGCGCCTCACGTGTTGACCATCTTTTGGCACGACGGCCAGTTTCCATCAAGTCCTGTGTATTTATGAACTGTGAGTAAAAATGTCAGTACTGTGCAGGAGGAGCAGCTTTGCATGCAAGCCCCCACTATTATATTATATCCCGACATCATCTGAAGCAAATTTTGCACATTTGTGGACTGCGGACAGACAAAGAGGAATATACCGGCTTGGATCAAGTAATTACGTTCATTATTGAACAATCACAGGATGATTTGAGAAAGGATTACATGTCAAGATAGAACATGTTTGTAAGTTTAGCCCATTGGTCGTTCCCATTTGTTGTCAGGATAATTCATAATGCCGCCTACAGAGAACATACTAACTCCTTATTTCTGAAATCACAAATACTTAAACTTGCTGATATAGTTCATCTTCAAACAGCTAAAATAATGCATAAGGCTAAAAATAACCAATTACCGAAAAATGTCATCCAATACTTCTCTACAAGAGAGGAGAAATATGATCTCAGGGAAGAACTACATTTGAAACACTTATATGCTAGGACTACGTTAAAAAGCCATAGCATTTCAGTATGTGGAATCAAACTAGGGAATGGATTGAGTAAGACCCTCAAACAATGCACACAAAAAATAAAAATAAAAATAAAAATAAAAATAAAAATAAAAATAAAAATAAAAATAAAAATAAAAATAAAAATAAAAATAAAAATAAAAATAAAAATAAAAATAAAAATAAAAATAAAAATAAAAATAAAAATAAAAATAAAAATAAATTAGGAAAGCAGGAAGTGAACAAATGCAACTGATTGTAAAAGTACCAGATGGAGGGGTAGGATTTAATAAGCTTTGCTTCTTCCTACTCCTTTTGGACATGTGGAACTGTGAACTGATTATGTGATGCATTCAATTGTAATCTGATGCATGTTCAAATGAAATTTACCATTACCATTACCATCGGTTTGAGGTCCGACATTTCTTACAGTGGGTAACCAAGGTTGCACCATCCTACAGTGTGGAGCTTGGTCAATTTCAGCTTTCATTCCTTCATTTTCTACCGTGGGGGGTGCTGGAGCCTATCCCAGCTGTCTTCGGGCGAGAGGCGGGGTACACCTTGGACTGGTCACCATCCAATCACAGGGCACATATAGACAAACAACCATTCACACTCACATTCATCCCTATAGACAATTTGGAGTCGCTAATTAATCTAGCATGTTTTTGGAATGTGGGAAGAAGCCGTAGTACCCGGAAATGCCCGAAAGTGGAATCAAACTCAGATCTCCTAGCTGTGTGGCATGTGCGGTAACCGCTCAACCACCGCGCAGCCCCAAATTTCAGCTTCCTCTATAGATTTTCAATGGGATTAAGATCCAGAGACTGGCTTGGCCACTCTTTCTTGTAAAGATCCATACATGACCCATCTTATATCTTATATATTGGCTGATATTATATTTATAGTTGACAGTTGCCATGTTTCTGTCTAAAAATCACAATCAGGTTGTACTTCATAAAATCGAGAAGTTGCTCAGTTGTCGCCGAGTCAGTTCAGCGTCAGCTTTCATTGAGCCCGTGTTTGTGTTCTGGCGAGACATCATCTATAACGAGAACTGATTAGTTAACTCATGTAAATGTCTCACGCTATTTTAGTCCCCTCCGCTCAGCCATCCATCAAGGCCTCGCCCACCCTCCCACACCAGTGGCATTCTTCGGAGGTGTCTGCGCCCCCCCCCTGTAAGACGTTACGACTCAGCTAAAGGGAAGGCATGAAGTTCAAGTTCTTTCACATGCAACAAAAAGGAATTTGACGTCCTAATTAGAAATTTTCCTTGGTAGATTTCCACTGTCAATTTCCAGACACGCATCAGGAATTACTGTTTTAGCTAAGGTTAATTTGTCTCTCCTTTTCCTGTCTTCTGATTTTCTTCACACCCCCTCTCCGTTTAACATTGTACAGATGTGAAGAGGTGGAGTCAGGGCTTGACAGTCACTGTGGGGCTTAGCCCTTCTACATCCACCTACACCAAGTGGACCTCACCCTCGGTGTGTTTTTCTTTCCACTGGGGAGGTGAATAAATGTTAGAAGGTCAGAGAGGAGGGTCTGCTTTTTAGCCCTGGAGTCTGGCTCTGTGATGTCAGCGTATGTTTATTTGTCATACCGGCCAACCCTGCAGAATAAAACATTTTCACATCAGAGTGGTAAAACATATTTCCTCGCTCCGAAAAGCATGCCGAGGGCCCGGGTGTGAACACACAATCTTTCAGTATATCCAATATATGCCTTTTATGTTGGCTACTGTAATATACTATTCCAGTCGAAATCACATACATTATCAAATTGCATAACTAAAATATCATATACTGTAATTCCCAAATTATAGAGCTCATTAATTCATTCATTTTCTACCGCTTATCCTCACAAAGGTGGCAGGGGGTGCTGGAGCCTATCCCAGCTGTCTTCGGGCGAGAGGCGGGGTACACCCTGGACTGGTGGCCAGCCAATCACAGGGCACATATAGACAAACAACCATTCACACTCACATTCATACCTATGGACAATTTGGAGACGCCAATTAACCTAGCATGTTTTTGGAATGTGGGAGGAAACCAGAGTGCAACTCCACACAGAGATGGCCGAGGGTGGAATCAAACACCTAGCAGTGTGGCATGCGTGCTAACCACTATTGTGAACCAGATAATATTTGAGTTGCTAGCACCAGCATTCTGCACCACCTGATAATAAAAAATTAATAGCTTTATTGATTAAGAATTTTAAGCAAATGAATCCACTGCAAACATGCAAACGCCACACAGAGATGGCCGAGGGTGGAATCGAACCCGGGTCTCCTAGCTTTGTCGCCTGCATGCTAACCACTCAAATGACTGTAGAGCTGCACCCACTAAACTACAAGCTGCATAAGCTACACATAATTTCTTTTTAACCTTTTGATGAAATTAATGCTTTTGTGCGTGTAATACGACTGTCCTCCTCCTCCTCCTAGGAACTAAAACCTCTAAACTTGTCCTCTTCAGCAGTCACACACTTTGTCAGTTTTTCTCCCTTTGGTCTTGAGGCAAATTAGATATTCTCTTCATCATGCAGATAGTTTAAAGTTGGCAGTGTGAGCCATCCAAACAGAATCTGTAGTGATTCTACACTTGATCAAACTTACTTAAGATATGCCAGAACAAAACACAATCGCTGCATACCACATCACTTGTTCATAATAATAATAATAATAAATTTTATTTATATTGCACTTTACATTACAGAAATCGTAAAGTGCTACAAAGAAAGCGTTAAATCTACAATGAAGCAATAAAACAACACAACAATGTCACTACTTCCTGAAACTACATTCTGTGTATTAAGGGAAAGTGTGAGAAAAAAAGTAGTGTTTTATAGACCAGAAATGACAGTACAGTAAATCCAGAGAATTACTCAAATTCAAATTCTAGCACCATTTTCTGGTTCTGATTTTGAACTAAACGCATCATGAAAAAACAACAGCATATTGTGTAATACATCTGTTTTTTTTTTGGATCATAAATAAATCCAAATAGAATGGATTAAAAAAATGTCTCTACCCATATGTGTGTACTTTTATACATTGAGTTTTTTTGTACAAAAAAAATACACGGTGCTTTAGCAGATACGCAGAGGTACATGTCAGCCATTCCATCCTCTAGAGAACATTTAAGGAAGCTAAAGATAAAACCCAAGACGTGATGCTCTCATAGTGATGTCCTTTGTGGGAGGAAATTTAATGAAAGTGTCTACATTGGTAGCAGATGGAGCAGTTTCCTGAACTTCAGCCATGGTGGAAATATTACACTGCACACCACACACACACACACACACACACACACACACACACACACACACACACACACACAGTAAAACATGTACCCAATAGCTCTTTATTTTGTCATTGAGTCCAGCCCTATTTCTATCTGTCATTGTCTTGCATCACCCTCCCACGTATTTATTTATTTTCACAGACTCCTTCTTCGACAGACTCCCACAAACCCTCTGAGAATTCTTTCCACGTTGGAGCTTCATGACAAACGTAACCCATTTGGTGACTTCTTGAAGAAAAGTTCGTTATGAAGTGTTCTGTATGTGTTACATGATGGTGTGTATGACCGGATGAGCACAAGTGAGAGTTGCAATTTGTCTTGAGCGTGCATACTACGAGTATGTGAGTGGGGGTCGAGTGTGTGTGTGTGGGTGTGTGGGTGGTTCCACTGAGGGTTGAGTGGTTGAGCCAGATGACAGTAATAAATGCTCTCACTTTAGGGCCTGTTGAATGCATCATTAATCACGTTTATTGATAATCTGTTGCCTTAAATACCTCAAAGTCGGTGTTGTTACAAAAGTTTTAGTGAAATTGAGATATCAATGGGTTAAATGTTTGAATTAATCTGGAGTGGGGCATCGACACGCAGTATTTGACCTTAAACCAGGGGTCGCAAACATGCGGCCCGTGGGCCAAATGTGGCCCGCAGGACACTAGTTTGAGGGCCCCCGCCTTGATATGAAAGCGCAAGTTTGATATGGATGCTGTATGGTATCATGTACCCAGAAAAAAATGATTACGTTTGATTCATGTTCATGTTAAAGGTTAAATAACTGTTAATAGTTGTCCTCCCTATCCGTGTGGAAGTGGTAAGTTTTTGGCTATTTAAGTTTAATGACTGGAACACCCTACAAAACTCTCTAAAACAGGGGTCTCAAACACGCGGCCCACGGGCCAAATGTGGCCCGCAGGACACTACTTTGAGGCCCCCGCCTTGATATGAAAGTCTAATGTTAGTGCGGCCTGCGCAAGTTTGATATGGATGCTGTATGGTATCATGTACCCAGAAAAAATTACTACGTTTGATTAATTTTCATGTTAAAGGTTAAATAACTGTTAATAGTTATCCTCCCTATCCATGTGGAAGTGGTAAGTTTTTGGCTATTTAAGTTTAAAGGAAATAACTTGAAGGCTACCGTTTAGGTTGCTAGTTCTCTAGTTTGTGTCTCAAGACCCTGCAGTTGCGCAATATGTTGTAAATAAAAAAAAGTATAAATGTGACTATAGTCGTGTTTTGTCATGTCTACAGGGCTCTAATAATGCTTTGTTCATTTTAATTTGAAAAAAATAATTTGTCTACCCACCAACTATAAGTTTTTATTATTTGCTGTTTTATAATTATTATTATATTTATTTATTACTGATTTATTGATTTTCTTTATTCTTGATTTGTTTATTTATTTTTTGCAGAAAAATAAAAATTAAGATATTTGAGAAGAGTGGAATGTTTTATCAGAGCTTTTATTGTAGAAAATCGGAACCAAAGCACTGAAAAAGTTTGTATATTTTTCCGTTTTTAATAAATGCGTTTTTTTGATGCGGCCCAGCCTTGCCCAGACCCTAGCTCCAGTGGCCCCCAGGTAAATTGAGTTTGAGACCCCTGCCTTAAACTATCATCCCAAGTCATTGCAATGATCCATCCCAGCCCCCCTCACCCATCACATCACACCAGTCCAACAGCAGCTCCAGTGGCTCCCCGTCACCTTCCACATTCATTACAAATTGTTTTCACTAACTTACAAGGTCATCCACAACCTTACCCCCCCCCCCCCCTTACCTCTTTGACCTCCTCTAGATTGCCACACCAGCTCACATTCTCAGAGCCCCCTCTTCATTCAGATCACTGTCCCCTTTTCCACGCCTCATCACCAAAGCAGTCAGCCGACTCGGGAAATCACTCCCACACCGATTTTCTCACATTGTTCAAATCTCATTTTAAATTATTAGTTAAAGGGGAAAAAAACAGCATGAGAGATTTTGCCCAATGAAAACACTGAGTGCTGTAAAGACGTCAGGTAGAACAGGCTTATTGATGTGTTATATGGAGATATATAGATAATACATGTGATATATAAAGCATACAAGAGAAATTTCTTATCGTGTTTCTGGGTTGGGCCTCAATGTTATTGACTGGTACTTTGAGGCATTTGACCTTCAGCCATCAGCACTTCTCTTCCTCTCCTTATCTGTCCGTCTCACTCCTGCTCCTCATTTGTCCTCACTCCCCTCACTCCATCCTTCTCTACAACTCGCTGCTTTACTCCAAGCCCCCCCAACCCCCCCCAACCAAACCCCCTCATTCCTTCCACGTCTGTACTATACTGTTGGGAATGCGCAAGTCGTTTGGTGACCTCTTCAGGGGGTCATAAATTTAGTGATGAGAAATTGTGCGAGAGACAAACAGTTAAGCGATGAAATTGCAGTCAGTCTATCAAACGCTGGCAAACATTTCCAAATGGGCAATATAAGAATCAGCCTTTTCTCACTGGCAAATATAAAGTTCATCTTATGGAAGCGTTAGTCTGGTGTGGTCTGTCTTCTTTACTGCACTTACAATGAGGGAGTCCTTACAAAGAGCCTTTAAATAGATTAGTAATACTAATATTAACTATTAATTATTATTATTATATTAACTATGTACTATATTAAGTAAATATTCACATTGTTATTTAATAATTGTTATTAGTAATTATTAAATATATATAATATTATTATATATTATTTTTTACTGTTTATTAACAATTTATTTTAACGTAGATAATACTATTAAATGTATTGAAAAAATACTATTCCACAATAATTATACATAATTATTAATTTATCTTATTATTAAATCATATATATTTATTATTAGATTTTTATTATATTATAATATAATATAATATTATTTTATTATATTATTATTATATATTTATTATTTTATGTTTATATATATAATAGCTAAAATAAAAAATAATAATTATTATTAATTATTATTATTATATATATTTATTATTAGATTTTTATTATATTATTATTATATATATATTATTTTATGTTTATATATATAATAGCTAAAATAATAAATAAAATAAGAGAATTTTGTGAACATGATTAATAACAATAATTATTATTATTATTAAATATATATAATAGCTATTTTGTGAACAGGATTAATAATAATAATTATATATATATAATATCTAAACTAATAATAATTATTAATCATGTTTTTTCCTGAGACAATCCCTCCCTTTTATATTACAGGTATGAACTACATGCAAAGGAAATAAAGTAAATATGCCTCAATTATAATATTCATAATATTATAAATGTGTAAAAGTGAAACAAAGCCCTTAATAATGTAAAGTAGAACCAGTATAAACAATTTATAAACCCTTAATAATCATCACATATGACCGGCTGTAAACTGATACCAGTTTTAGTTATATATTTCATTAAATGAGTTGCTTATTAATAAATCAAGCCAGTATTAATGTGGCATGTGTTACTGGATTTACTGGAGTGACGAGGAAGGGCACCTTCAAACCTTATTAGATTTTTGCTTTCTTCTCGTCGGGAACAGTTGGATCTATTATTGAAGTGGACAGATGAACCCACCGGGCCGTACGCATACTATGAATGACCTGACAGCCCGTCGCGTACGAGCGTTGCATGACTTCTTTAGATCGTGTGAGAGTCTGGAAATGCGGATGGGTCCGTACGTAACACAGTGGCTGGCCCGCCGCACACCCCCAGCCCAGCCTTTCCAGTCCATATACATCACAAGCCAACGCCATCCCTGTTTGCTCCCAGATAATGTTATCAGAGCTGATAACTGCCGCTGACCGCCACTTCTGACTTCAACCCCCTGGCATCCCCCCCCCCCCTCCCTAACGCACCCCCGCATGCCAAGCCACTGGTTTTCCAGCACTGGCTTGGATTTTATAGGGAGTGTTTTGATTACCGTCCCACTATCCTTTAACCCCCATGTCTGTCTGCACAGCTTGAGTGCAGCATAGATAGACCACAACACTAAAGCTCATCACCATCACAAATCCAAACGAGTCCGCCACTGTCGGACGGCGAGAATCCCATAGACAAGCCACGTCCCCGTCCCCCCCCCCTTACTCTCTGATATTTTCATAGCTGCTGATGTCATTCCACACATTTTTTCACTAATTAGGGGACTGAAATTACCTTCTGTCAGACGGGAGCTTAATCCTTAATATCAAAGTGTGTCTGATGGCTTGAGTGTCATGGATGGAATTGGGCGGCTATGGTGGCTCGTCGGGGAGGAGAGGGGCCGTTAAACATCACTGCGTGATTGAGGAGAGTTTCTGGAGAGCAAGTTAAGGGCGCGGGAGGGTCAAGCGTGATAGTTCTGGCTGGTGGCTTTTGTTTTTGCGGGGAGAAGGGTATAATGATTGGGGATGATAAGATTATCACGGGTTAGTGGCTGTACTGGCGGGGGGGTAAAAAGGAGCAAGAATGTATGGAAGGGGGGGTATATGCGGAGGCTCGGGGTTCATCATGAGGGAAACCCCTGGGTTGCCTGGAAACTGGTAGGGAACAGTTGTAAATATAGCACTGGTGCATGCCTGATAGCAACCTATTTATGTCAAAGGGATTCAGTGCGGTGCATGAACAGAAGCGTATAAAATGTGGAAATATTTTGTCGGTGTTTGAATCCCAATACTGTACAGATGCAGGCGCACCTTTTCCCAGAAAGATTAATTCTCTGATCCCTCAAATGCACGTAATTGCGGTCATGTCTGATATTGACTTTGTCATTTTTACAGCTTCTATAGATGTCAACCGTGTATAGAAGTGCCTTGCCAAGAAACCCTCAATGCAGTTAATAATTTCAGACATGTAGTCTCCGTGCCCTGCTGCAATGTCATTGCCAACGGGCCGTGTGTTTGTCTATACGTGCGTGTCAATGCTGGAAATGACCGGCTCAGTTATTATCGGGGTAATCCTGAAATTGGAGACAGCATTAAACCGGGGCATGTCATTCAAGGGAGGGATCCCGCCCGTGTATTGACTACCGTCGCTTCCAATTAGACAAAACATTTCCTCAAAGCCTTCCAGATTGAGAGGACTAACACATTCCTTTCAAGATGTCCACCACAGACAAGCAGGCCCGTTACCGACTAAATTGGATGATTACAAGAATACGACCCTGTCCTCTGTAACCTCCATACTTCTTTCTCCTTTCTCTTCCTCACCTTTGGCCTTGCCGTTGTTTTCCCTTGAATCCTGGTGTAATAGGTGTGGATATTAGCCTGGTTGGACCAGTGTCGGGTGACAGCGAGCACAGCTTTAGGGCTCCAAATTCTGTAGGCCTGTCACTGCGGCCCTTCTAGACATTGCTGATGGAGTCATTTGTTTTTGCACATTAATTCAATTCTGTCCCCAGACCAGGGTCGGACACCTGCTTTCCATTGCGGTTGAGAGGACAGGGGGCGGGAGGGGGGGGGGGGGGGGGGACCAAAAGGACCGGGGTGGTGTGGGCCACCTGCCAATGTTATTACAGTAGTGCAGCACCCAGACAAAAACACACGCACACATTGAGTATGAATGCCTCATGTTTCTGATAAATCATACCCCGTATACATGCAAAGAACCTGTTAAATGTATTGAAAAAATACCATTCCACAATATTTATACATAATTATTAATTTATCGTATTATTAAATCATATATATTTATTATTAGATTTTTAATATATTATTTTATTATATTATTATTATATATTTATTATATATATAATAGCTAAAATAATAAAAAATAAAAGGAAAATTTGAGAACATGATTAATAATTATTATTATTAATTATTAATTAATAATTATTATTATATATATATAATAGCTATTTTGTGAACATGATTAATTATAACAATTATTTTATATATATATATATATATACACACACACACACACATATATATATATATATATATATATATATATATATAATAGCTAAACTAATAATAATTATTAATAATGTTTTTTTCCTGGAACATTACCTCCCTTTTATATTACAGGTATGAACTACATGCAAAGGAAATAAAGTAAATATCCCTCAATTATAATATTCATAATATTATAAATGTGTATTAAGTGAAACAAAGCCCTTAATAATGTAAAGTAGAACCAGTATAAACAATTTATAAACCCTTAATAATCATCACATATGACCAGCTGTAAACTGATACCAGTTGTAGTTAGATATTTCATTAAATAAGTTGCTTATTAATAAATCAAGCCAGTATTAATGTGGCATGTGTTACTGGATTTACTGGAGTGACGAGGAAGGGCACCTTCAAACCTTATTAGATTTTTGCTTTCTAAAATGACTATTCTAAAATGATTTGGACTTTTCTTAACAAGCTGACCCCTGCTCCTGCAGATTTTCCTCGACCTTCTAATTCAACGTAAAGTGGTTTAACCGTCTTTGGTGGATTGGTTTTGGTTCACTCAGCACCCTGAATGGCAGTTATAGAAGTTCTCAGGGATCTCCATTGGTGGAGACCCAGACACTCTATAACAGTCAGTCTATTGTTAGATGAACTCAACCGTGAGGAGGGTGAGGGTGTTTAACTCGACAGTACACTGCCCCCCAGTGCTCAACACGCCCTCTTGCTGTGAACAGCATGAAAAACTACATCCATAGCAGTGATGTGCATATAAAGTTCATGAGATGTTCCTACAGGTTGCTCATTAAGACGATAATATTCACTTTGGTTGACCAGATATTTTTTTAGCGCTATTTATTATTACATATGTGGTCTTAACTTTTCATTGTATACAAAGTTCATACAACTATCCTTTCCGAGGAAAATCTCTGATACTGCCTTTTCCTCTCTATAGAAGGACAGCAGAGACAAGCACCTTCCACCTTCTTTCAATACAGTTTTAATAACCCCAAATGTTCCTATGTGAATAGAATGTGAGCAGCAATTCCACAACCTTCACCTTCTCCATAACACTAAGAAAACCAAATGCGTCATCTCATCCCTACTCCCAAAATTTTCTGTGTCGACGGGTCTTAAATGGAGTTTGTGACCTGCCACAAATATCTTGGCCTCTGGTTGGACATGTACCCTTTCCTTCACCACTCATATCAGGCACCTATAGTCAAAAGTCAAAGCTCGCTTTGTCCTCTTTCACCCGTTCAGCAAAACATACACACCATTTTTGATTACGGTGACACCATCTATAGGATGGCGTCTCAGTCCACTCTGAAGAAGCTGGATATTCTTCACCACTCCGCCATCCGCCACCACTCACTACTGTGAATTATATAAGTTTGTAGACATAGACTAGACATCTACAAAACCATATTTGGTATCACATCCTTGTATCTCTCTTCTCTCTTATATCTTTCTCGCTCTGCTTACAATCTAAGGTCCTGTAATTACATCAAACTCTCCATCCCCAAAATTCGTACCGTCTTTGGACGCAGCGCTTTCCGGTTTGCTGCAGCTAATGACTGGAACACCCTACAAAACGCTCTAAAACAGGGGTCTCAAACACGCGGCCCGCGGGCCAAATGTGGCCCGCAGGACACTACTTTGAGGCCCCGCCTTGATATGAAAGTTTAATGTTAGTGCGGCCCGTGCAAGTTTGATATGGATGCTGTATGGTATCATGTACCGAGAAAAAATTATTACGTTTGATTAATGTTCATGTTAAAGGTTAAATAACTGTTAATAGTTGTCCTCCCTATCCGTGTGGAAGTGGTAAGTTTTTGGCTATTTAAGTTTAAAGGAAATAACTTGAAGGCTACCGTTTAGGTCGCTAGCTCTCTAGTTTGCGAGTTAGCATGTGTCTCAAGACCCTGCAGTTGCGCAATATGTTGTAAATAAAAAGAGTATAAATGTGACTATAGTCGTGTTTTGTCATGTCTACAGGGCTCTAATAATGCTTTGTTCATTTTAATCTGAAAAAAATAATTTGTCTACCCACCAACTATATGTGTAAGTTTTTATTATTTGCTGTTTTATTATTATTATTATATTTATTTATTTATTACTGATTGATTAATTTTCTTTATTCTTGATTTATTTATTTAAGAAAAATAAAAAGTAAGAGAACAGTGGAATGTTTTATCAGAGCTTTTCTTGTAGAAAATTGGAACCAAAGCGAAGTTTTTTACATTTTTTTTGTTTTTAATAAATGCGTTTTTTTGTTTTTTTTTGGAAAACCTGATGCGGCCCAGTCTCACCCAGAGCTCCAGTGGCCCCCAAGTAAATTGAGTTTGAGACCCCTGCTCTAAAACTTTCAGCCTTCACATCTCTCTCTGTCTTTAAACAAAACTTGCAACTAATTACATCTGACTCATGCACTTGCTGATTAGGCCTATTGCCATACCCTATTGTTTTAATGTTGTTGTATTACATATTTACTGTATTGATATTTGTAATTTTAATTTTAATAACGTTCTTATTTTCAGCACTCCCATTAAAGTGCTTTTGCTCTTTGTTCAGGCTGCATTTGTAAATAAGAATTTGAAAATAAAAGTAAATAAAGGTAAAATAAAAAAAATAAAAATTCATACACACCTTTGAGTCAGGCAGGAATTGTACATTACCAGCCACTAGATATGGATCTGCTCATCAAGAGTAACCGGCAGCTAGAAACCCAATATCCATTTACATGAAGTCTGGCAATGCTTTCAAGGTCCGGGTTGCCCGGCGGGGTATGTGGAAGTGTGTGCATGTACTCCTTATGGTTGGAGTGATTAAGTGTGACCAACCATAGCATCACAACTAGGCCTACTTGCGCAATCTAATGACAACCAATATGGAAAAATCAGTACTTATTGCAGGCATGGAGGTGCTACTTTAATATGAGGGATGTTTCTAATATTCTGTGGAGAGCAACATATTGTATACAATATGATAATGTGTATTTCTACACCCGGTTCTCTATGAATGAAGTCAAACCAGATGCCTTCACTGTACATAATGTATACAGGGAGGCAAACCTTTTTATTGTAAATACCTGCAATCAGCACAGACGATGTCAAGAGTCATGCTCAGTTTGCTCTACAGTGCATAGCCGTTCACTCCAGACGGGAGGTCTTAAACATACAATATAATCAGTAGCGTCGGGAATAGTGTAGTTTCACAGTCAAGGACATTACAATCTCATTACATCGCCCCCATTCACTTTGAAAGTATTACAGCGCATATACAGTATTTTCCTGTGACATAACGTAAATAGGAAACCAAAAACTGATGTAACATGTTGCCTGGCCTGTAATCAGCCCACTTACTGCCGGGACGGACCCAATCAATGTTTGCCTGTCAGCCAGCCAGCCTGCCACCCAGATGTAGCCCCTGTCTTAAGCCCATGCTTGTTTAAGAAATCTCTGTCCTGGAAGTCGGTTTTGCAAAGCAAGGCTTCCCCTGGAAATGACCAATTAGGAGGTAATATGGACCTAGTTTCCTCCGTGCCAACTTGAATCTGCGTGCTGGTGCTATAATGAGATATGATCTGAGAGATACATGCATGGAAGTGGTTTGGGGAAGCATGAAATGGCCCTCCTTCCCCCCCCTCCTCCTCCTCCCATCCTAAATTGGAGTACATAATTCCCACAGAAAAATGTGAGACTAATTGATTACTGCTTTCCCTCGTCCACTGGCAGCATTGTGTGTTTGGACAAATATTTAATAGCACATATCAGCTTGTTATTATATTTTTATTACTCTTATTTGCTTTCTTCCAAACAAGTTCCCTTATAGTGGATTCCCTTATAGAAGTACTATCTCAATAAAGCTGGAGTTGAATGGAACTCAGAGACAACTGATCGTATTTTAAAGGAATTTAGATCATTTCCTGAAAGAGTAAAATATTGAGTGATCACTAGCAGAAATGCATTAATGTTGATATTGTGGTAACAATGCATTTAAGATTTACATTTTTTCAACAGAAAAAACTAATGGTAAATATTCATTCATTCATTCATTTTCTACCGCTTTTTCCTCACGAGGGTCGCGGGGTACTGTCCTCGGGCGAGAGGCGGGGTACACCCCGGACTGGTCGCCAGCCAATCACAGGGCACATATAGACAAACAACAATTCACACTCACATTCATACCTATGGACAATTTGGAGTCGCTAATTAACCTAGCATGTTTTTGGAATGTGGGAGGAAACCGGAGTACCCGGAGAAAACCCACGCATGCACGGGGAGAACATGCAAACTCCACACAGAGATGGCTGAGGGTGGAATTGAACCCTGGTCTCCTAGCTGTGAGGTCTGCGCGCTAACCACTAGACCGCCGTGCCGCCCCTAATGGTAAATATGCTGGTAATAATTTAGTGAGAGAACTCGGTGTCTTTCACTGCTGGTCATCTCGTCCAATTAATTTGTTCATTCATTCATTTTCTACCGCTTATCCTCACGAGGGTCTTGGGGGTGCTGGAGCCTATCCCAGCTGTCTTCAGGCAAGAGGCGGGGTACACCCTGGACTGGTCGCCAGCCAATCACAGGGCACATATAGACAAACAACCATTCACACTCACATTCATACCTATAGACAATTTGGAGTCGCTAATTAACCTAGCATGTTTTTGGAATGTGGGAGGAAACCGGAGTACCCGGAGAAAACCCACGTATGCACGGGGAGAACATGTAAACTCCACACACAGATGCCCGAGGGTGGAATTTAACTCGGGTCTCCAAGCTGTGAGGTCTATGCGCTAACCACTCGACCACCGTGCAGCCCCAATTAATTTGTGTTACCCAAAATTGACTAGACCTCAAAGGAGCTGCACGGCGGTCAAGTCACCGGGTTCAATCCCACCCTCTGTCATCTCTGTGTGGGTTTTCTCCGGATACTCCGGTTTTCCTCCCACATTCCAAAAACATGCTAGGTTAATTGCCGACTCCAAATTGTCCATAGGTATGAATGTGAGTGTGAATGGTTGTTTGTCTATATGTGCCCTGTGATTTGCTGGCGACCGGTCCAGGGTGTACCCCGACTCTCAACCAAAGACAGCTGGGATAGGCTGCAGGATGAGTGGTAAAAAATAATTTCTGTGGAAATTGGCCGATACTGACCAATTGGTGCAACGCTAGCAGACAAATACAAATCTATTTTTATGCAGTCATTGGCTGATACAAGTACATAAATAATAATGTTGATAGATTTGATACCTGTGGCGCAAAGTGTTAAACCAATAGTAGTTTGTGAGTGCATATCAATAGCCATACATTTCTCCTCATTCCACTGCTTCTTCATAACATTTCAGGCTCCTGTTCAGACAGCATTCCGCTAAGGACCCCAGCTTCCAGGCCCCAAGCACACGGCTTTGAGTCCAGCTCAAGGGGTCGGTAACAAATGCAATGAGGCGAATCTCCCCTCCATCTCTCTTCCTCTTAAATACACAGTCATGACATGCACGGCCATGCATGCGTGATTCCAGGCAGTCCACCGTCCACAGCGTCTGCACACACGGCTCTATCACGAGCCTGTGGAGTCATCGTCTATTTTTAATGAGGGATGAATGCATAGCCGGTACAGACTTATCATCCCCAAAAGAATTATAATCATGACTTTTGTAGTTTTGATGGATCACTCCAGCTTCCTGTAACCTTGTGGTTGATGTTACCATGACGATGACATCTTGTGGTAAGAGGGGGTAAAAAGAGCTCCATCACCACTTCCTAATTTAACCAAACTGATTGCATTAGGAAATAAGACTCTTCCTAATTTGGTGTCTAAAGTGTGCGTTCTTTCAATTTAAGGCCAGATTTAATCCCAGAATATTTGTCACATTTGACACTTAAATGTGAAACAACCAGCTCAGCTAACAACATACCCCCCCACCCCCCCACTCCAGCACTTGCCTTGAGCACTGATTGTGTTTACAGGGGGGATCCCTGCTTCTTAACAGCCTCTCACTGTCTGCCCCCCCCCCCCCTCTTAAATAGAACCAGACACTCTGCAACAGCAAATTGTCCGAACTGCTGCACAGTCAGTCCCTCACCGAGTTTCCATTTGAAGTCAGATCCAAGCCACCTGATGTCCTCTAAAGACAGGCGCAGTAGAAGCAGAACAACTTCAAACATCTGTCAGCAGAATATTCTTCTGGAGTAAAAATCCCGTTACCTACTTGTGAAAAAGTACATGCAGTGGGGGGGTTCTTATGAGGCAGGTGTTGATGTAGTATGTTGTTTTTCAGCATCTGCTAGCTGATGTGATTTTGTGTGAGAAACAAGATGTTCTTAAAGAAGGAAAAGAGACAGTAGCTGTGAGAGAATTGCTGACAGACGGAAAGAAGTCAGTGAAACTAAGCAGTTAGTTCAGTAGCTCACTACAATGTGGTTAAGCCACTGAATTGGGAATAATAATAAATGATAATGGTTTTATTTCATTTGAATATGCATCAGATTATAATTTAATGCATCATATAATCAGTTCACAGTTCCACATGTCCAAAAAGGAGTAGGAAGAAGCAAAGCTTATTAAATCCTACCCCTCCATCTGGTACTTTTACAATCAGTAACTGTTACATTTGTTCACTTCCTGCTTTCCTAATATAGTTTAAGGTTGTTTTTTTTTTTTTTTTTACATTTTTTGTCCCGTACCGAAGTATGAGGTGATATGACCATCCAATGCCATAATGGGTACCATAGTAAGTGTCAATATAGTGATATATATAGCACATCACGACTGGTTCAAGACTCTTCATCCTTGTATTTAGCAAACATCAACTGCTTGTATTGTTTCTTGAATTGGCTCATCGTTGTGCATTGTTTGAGTGTCTTACTCAATCCATCCCATAGTTTGATTCCACATACTGAAATGCTATGGCTTTTTAACGTAGTCCTAGCATATAAGTGTTTCAAATGTAGTTCTTCCCTGAGATCATATTTCTCCTCTCTTGTAGAGAAGTATTGGATGACATTTTTAGGTAATTGGTTATTTTTAGCCTTGTGCATTATTTTAGCTGTTTGAAGATGAACTATATCAGCAAGTTTAAGTATTTGTGATTTTAGAAATAAGGACTTAGTATGTTCTCTGTATATGAATCGAATGGAATGGAATATACACCAGAAAGTGAGCTGCATCAAGACCATTGCCTATTTTTGGACATAACCACACAAATCCTCATCCCCAGATGTGGACTGCCCATTGGGAGTTTACCTGGGGGGTTTCCCGGTGGGCGAGGGGTGGGCAAACTTTTTGACTCGCGGGCCGCATTGATTAATTTGCGATTCTTTCCCCTGGTTAGACTTTTGTAATTAATGTGTTTGTGTATAAAACTAGCGTTATACCAGAGTCCAACCATTGTTGACATTAGAAAACTCCCAGGCACACAACCATGGATGGCATGACTGGCAAAAGGTGGCTACACATGTTAATTATGTACCTCCTGCCATCTAGTGGAAGGGAAATCCATTAGTCCGCATGTTACTATACATTAGTGGCATAGCTAGATGAAAACCATACATTATTTGTTCTAAAAAAAAAATGAATACTTGAAATGAAATTGGATTATTTCCCACAGCCCAGTGGTTGGGAATCACTGCCACAGACACTGAAACCATGTCTTCTTCTAAGAATAACAGCAAGGAAACTGTCTGGTTGTAGTTAGAATCTGACATAATTTTCCCACGTGAAATATCATAAAATAGACGTTAGCAAGGAGATAAGAAATAGAAAAAATTGAATAACTATTATGAAATTGTTTGGGAACAAGCCACTAAAGTAGAGCCAGAGTTCAAGACAGGCAGACGTGGAAAAGGAAAAGCTTCTCCTGTCTCTCCACAGACCATTGGTTGTGTGATGGAGTGATTTTAAATAGCTACTTTCTCTCTGTGGAAGTCATCATCTTCGTGGACAGAATGTTGCTTTTATAAGTTCAGACATCTGCCAGAGGAAAGCAGAGGTTAAAGTTTGCCATTCCTTACACATGGATCCAACCTGTGCATATTAGCAAAGAGGCTGAAATTTTTAAATCCACCAATAGATGTCAGTGTTGAACCAGTCCGTCATCAAATCTGCTACGGAAGGGTGGAAGCCAGCAGTGCCTTTGTCAAAATGTCAATAATTTCTCTGGCTGCGTTGTCCTGGCATCATGATATCAGCGAATAACAGTTTATTATCAAATAGATGTTGGAATTAAATATATATACACAACTGAAACAAAAACACACAGACAAAAGCTTCGGGTTTTAGACCCAGATAGTATTTTATGACATCTGTGGCTCAGGGGCGGACGGTCAAACACAGGCAATATCCAGGGGCCCCTAAATGTCTCATAAAAACTGATTATTGATGTTCTTCCTTTGATTTAAAGTACATATTACCGTGTTAGTCTTAATTCATGAATTAAAACTATATCAAAATACATAATCTATCATGATCATTTCGACTGACCACACCCTTCGCATGCAATGGACTATTCCATGTTACTGCGCATGTGCACACTGATAGCGAAAACGGGGCCAAAACAAACTTGTTGGCACGGATTGGAGCAGTGTTGGTAACTTGGTGATTTTGTCGCGAGATCTGGCGATGCCTCTGCTGTGGATTTAGCATATAGAAATAGAGTATTTATTAATTTTGGGAAAACAAGGAAACAAGCTGCAGTGCTTATGAAATACAAAATGAGATGATTAGAGGTCTTATTTGTTAAGCCTCAGCCCCAAGATGTTGTCGACAAGAAGCTAGTAGCTTTATATTTTGTTTGGCAGTTCTTGAACGCACCATAGTTTGTTTGGCTGTGGAACCACTAGCTAGGGCGAGTCTAACTGTTCATCAATCATTTTATTCATTCATTTTCTACCGCTTATCCTCATGAGGGTCGCGGGGGTGCTGGAGCCTATCCCAGCTGTCTTCGGGCGAGAGGTGGGGGTAAAGCCTGGACTGGTCGCCAGCCAATCACAGGGCACATATAGACAAACAACCATTCACACTCACATTCATACCTATGGATAATTTGGAGTCGCCAATTAACCTAGCATGTTTTTTTGGAATGTGGGAGGAAACCGGAGTACCCGGAGAAAACCCACACATGCACGGGGAAAACATGCAAACTCCACACAGAGATGGCCGAGGGTGGAATTGAACTCTGGACTCCTAGCTGTGAGGTCTGCATGCTAACCACTCAACCAATCATTTTACATTACTATTCATTTTAGTGTAACTCCTTACATTTGTCTTCCTTTTTTCTTAGAGCGTTTTAACACAGGCGCATGTTTATTTGTGCTTAGACTGAAGCATCATTAGCTGTGCCGTGCCTCTGCCCCTGTGAGTCATTGTTAAAGGAGCTCGTGCTAAACGATCGAGGAAATAATGTTGACATTTCTCACGGTGCGATGCGGAGGGGTGTACTGTTCAAACACCTTTTGAACAGAGCTGATCTACACCTCCTGGCAACTCCATAAACACCGACAGACAACACGATGCAGCCTTCCCTAGAGATTTACCTCAAAGTCGTGAGACGGGGAACATGACTCAGGGAATCAGGGATGGGTGATGAAATGGGGTCCACCTTATTTTGACTATAAAACTAATTGTGCACCACCACATCCTGTATATATTTTATTATAATACTGCTGAAAATATACTGATGAATTGAGAGCACTGATGCTATTGTTTATACAGGCTGTTGATCCAGTTTGTGCCGGTGCGGGGAAGAATAGGCTAAGAATAATCTACTGTAATCTACTTACAACTCCACTTCAAATGTGAGATTGTCACAGCAAAATTAATCGTATCATCGAAAGATTAAAGAGCAGACCAGTTCATTGTCCCACCTCTGCACTGCAAATTAACTAACTTGAAATCAGGCTTATTAAACGTAACCCAGACCTTTTGAAAACCGAACCGTCTCTTTCAACTGAAACATTCTCTCTGGAAAAACATATTTCCCCTTAAATGTGACTAGTCCATTTGGCCATTGCTATTGTCCTGCAATAGCCTCGTTATGAGGCTATGCCATTAGCCCCAGACACGTTAAATGCAGGAACCAATAATAATAAAAAAAAAATGCCATAACCGAGTGCTCATTTGGGAAATCACCTCTACCAAGCAATAATCTGCTGCTTCTCCTCTGGAATCCCAATGTGGTCCACACTCACACTGATGTAATTTCACAGCATTCCATGATTCATACAATCATTTCATTTTATAGTGATAGTCAACAGCACAGAGTCGATGTGCCCTTGCAGCCACGACGCTCTGGATTTGAATCTCGGTTTGCATGTACTTCGGTTTGCTCACCGTCTTATAATAAACTGGAAAGTGCTTGTCACTGCCTTCCTTCTATACACAGGAAAAGCCACCGCTGATCTTATCTTTTCAAACTTCATTGAAATATGCAAAGAGCAGTGCCAGCTAGAGCTAGAGTAACAAGTCAAACGCAATAAGATCTGTGGGTTTCTTCCTGTGAAGATAACGTACCTGTTTCATCGTTTACCTCAACCTGTACCATTCCTTGAGGCTACAAAGTGTCACAGCAAGTTAAAGCTTACAGATGGAAACAAGACTTCAGATACGTCAAGTCCAATAAATGGTGAGTGGCAGAGATTGGGTGAGATTGGGTGGGGAGCAAGAAGGAACAGGAAGTGAGGTTGAGGGAAACACAGAAAAGACACACTAAGACAGAGCTAAAGGGGAATGGTGGAGGGAAGGGGGGGGGTGAGCTTATATGTTCTGCTATAGACAGCTCAGATTATATTTTAGATCACGTAACATCAGGCCACAAAATCCTTTGTAATGTGGCCATTGTTAGTGGAACAATCATTGTTGCAGACTGTATTGCATACTCAATATTGAAGACATACTGTACAAGGACCACAAGAAAATTTTGAAAATCTGTAATATTATAAGTCCCTAAAAATGGGCACATTTCAAATGGTGATTATCGTTCATTCATTCATCCTCATTAGGGTCACTGAGGTATGCTGGAACCTATCCCAGCTGACTTGGTGCACCCTGGACCGGTGTACAGCCAATTGCAGGGCACATATAGACAAACAAAATTGTGATTAATCATGATTAATTTGAAAACTGAGATTAATTTGATTAAAATTCTTAATCATTAAAGCTATTAAATTTTTAGTATCAGGTGATGCAGAATGCTGGTGCTAGCAACTCAAATATTATCAAGTTCACAATAGTGGTTAGCACGCAGGCCACACTGCTCGGACACCGGTGTTCGATTCCACCCTCGGCCATCTCTGTGTGGAGTTTGCATGTTCTCCCCATGCATGTGTGGGTTTTCTCCAGGTACTCCGGTTTCCTCCCACATTCCAAAAACATGCTAGGTTAATTAGCGACTCCAAATTGTCCATAGGTATGAAGGTGAGTGTGAATGGTTGTTTGACTCTATGTGCCCTGTGATTGGCTGGTGTGAAGATAAGCGGTAGAAAATGAATGAATGAATGAAAGGTTCTCAATAGTATTTCAATTCGGGGGAGCCGTGAAAAAAATGTAATTCCCTTGGCATTATGACAGAAAATAATTGAGTACCACTGGACTCTTACTAATGAAGCTATCCTGCCGTACACTACAGTGTGTCATTACCTCGTTTGGTCTGTATGCTTCCCATCCTTCTAGTGTTGTTTTGTAGTGAGTGGGCGGTGTACAGTGTAGAGTGAGCGTGGGTTTTGGTGGGCAGTAACACTGCTGATGCTTCAGTGTCTGTGGGCATGCTTTACAACAGCCTCCTTATTGCTGCTGTTGCTCGTATCACAACATTTTCACCACCTCCTTGGAGAGGAGACGTTCTGTCACAGAAGACTCACGCAAGACTAAACACATGTTCCATATCTTACTGCTAAATCTCTATGCAGCAATCTGAATCTGTGGGATTTATTTTTACTTTTGTATGGTCTGAGAACCAGGTATTGACAAAATGATTGTCAAGCAGGTATCCTGGCTGCTGTAGCACCGCTTTGGGACGAAACCTGAGTGGTGAACTACTGATGAGGTTTTTTTCCCCCCTAATGGTACAGTGTATTCCAAAAACGTTTTACATTTCCGACTGCCAAAGAAGAAAACGGAATCGGTAATCCTTGTTCACTCAAAACATGTTTGCCTGACTTCCATTTCTCCTTTTTCCTTGCAAGGAAAACTGCACTTTTTGGGGAATTTTGCCCATCGTCCACAATCCTTATGTGAAGCATAAACACGTACAGTATTTATTTCCCTTCTCTGTGCATTCTAACGAGAGAAAACAAGTTTTTATACAACGGTTGTCATGAGATGTACCTATTTTGATGCTAAACCCAAACGCCAACAGTGTTCCATTTACATAACTAACTTGTATATTAACCAAGCTATAGCGATATTGTTATTGTAGCAGGCGGACAAACACAACGCATTGCTAGTCGCTAGTCTCTGCGTCTGTAGCAATCAATTTCGCTATGAAGACTCAAAAAGATGCTCGTTTGCCGTCAGCATTTTTTTTTTTACCTGAGGACTGGAGCACATGTCGTGTGCTGGAAGACACAGCCATCACAATGAGAGTGGACACTGTAAGTGTTGTAGCTGTTTCTATGCTGCTGTTGTTGACGGAAATAGCGTCAGCTTAGATGAGCTATGTGAAATCAATGCGTCTAGGAAAGAAGATTTGATAATGTTTTAAATCATCAAAACCCTGCAATTACTGTAAGTATTTCATGTACTTTTTAATGCATGATCACAGCATGTCTATGAAATGATAATCTTTTTTTTAGTCTGTACTTCCCAATGCATTGTTAGCTAGCTTATACTAACTTGTTTTCTCTCGTTAGAACGGGGGCAAGGATAGTTCAAAATGCAAATTCTTGCCATTTTTTAAAGTGTTCTTAAAATTTTGATCAGGAGTGTACGTATGTTGTCTTTCTGTGAAGTTTGCTTGCATAATATAAAAAAAGAGAACAAGGCTAGATACTCACTAGTCAAATTCTAAACCCACACAAAGTGTATACACTGACAAAGGGTGTTAAAAAACGTCTTTTTTCTACTCAAGGACATGTAGGTAGTGTGCTTGTCTTGGGTTTTGAAGAGCTCCATGTAAATGCTTGTGGAACTTTTCAAAAAAAACACAAAAGAGAAACATTTTCTCAGCTTAGATAGTGCATGTAAAAATATAACATTAGTACTGAGGATTGAGGAGAGAGGTCTTGCGCTGAATAATCAGTGACTGTCATGAAAAAGCACTTTAAAGATCAGGAAAAAATACAAGACTTTTACCTTCATTTTCAAGGACACTGACATTTGACAACACTGGTCGTGCCTCCGATGCTGACCCTGAATTCAGACACAACTATTGGACGTAGCCTGAGAAAACATTTCACAAACCACTGTGGCTTGTTGATCAGATTTAAAGAAAAGAAGTGTGTTTTAATTTGTGATGGAAGAAGTTAAAATCCGAATCATTGTGTTTTGAATAGAAAATTATCGTTGAAAAGTATAAAGGTCCTCTTCACAATGACAGCAGTGAGTTCTTGCAACCGGGGGCTCTTACCTCGGATCTGTTCATTATCTTTGCTTGGCTGTCAAGCACGCTCTCTCACTCTTTAAGGCCTCCTTGAGCCTTTCACACATCTCACGGCTAATTACCAGCGCTATCATCTCATCTTCAAAAGAGAAGTGATGGAGGAAAAACAACCGGAGAGGCCAAATTGGCAGATAAGCACCTGGGGAAACAATGAGTAAAAAAAAAAAGTGTGAGAGTGAGAAGCAGATTGGAGCCGAACCAAGCAATAATAAAACAACCAAACAAAGGAATTCTGTAGACGAAGGATGTCAGCGACAAAGGACTGCTCATGATTTGACAGTGGATGTTGCCTATTATTTGTTATGCCACCCACCCTGCTTGGGTGATTTAAGACTGTGTGTTCCATTGGGGATAGCCAATATGTCTGAAAATATCATCCGGAAAATGAGACAGTTATCGTTTTTTCTTCCTATAATGATATTGATTTGTGTGATGTGTGAATTTCTGCAAAGTGGGATTAAGCCAAAGTTGTCAGCTTGTGTTGTAGTACCTGTAAATGTGGACAGGAAGTGATGTTGCGGGTTCAGAGGTGAGCTCAGCATGGGTCAAGGCCACAACAGGAGCTCATGTTATGATTCGGATTATTCTTTATTATTAATGTGACTATTGTGAGATAATGCAAACCTTCAAATAAAAGCCTGTTGTTCTGCCAATCAGGATTGCCGCTTGCCTCCCCTAATATTAAAGTGACATTACTGACACCTAATGGCCGGTGTAGAATACTACATTCACAATTTTAATGTGTCTTCTTCATGCCTTGTATTTGTGTTTTAGTTCATTTAGCCATTTTTTCCAAAATTCCAAATGCAATGTTGGGGTGTATACTTTAAATATGCGTCTTATTTACACATTTAATGAGCAAAATCACGCATGGTCTTCATTTTTGGTGGCCCAAATCCAAATGTGCAATCCCATTGCAGAGAGTTCACCAAAATGTGAATTAAATCATTTTTATGTGGTGTGAAGCATGGAACATCTAACTTTTTCTATCCTGAGATGATAAATAAATAAACTTTATATATTTTACATATAAGAGAAGACTCAATCAGAAAATCTGCCTTTCCTGTTATGGAGTGGGAAGTTGTTTCCTAGGGAACCGTGTCCATTGTGATGACGTCTCTTCTGGCGTATAGGGAAGATTCTACGATGCACATCCGCGTATGGACCGTGTAAAAGAAGCAATTATTAGAATGACTTTCTGGTTCTGTTCTTATCAGTTACCTCAATTGAAAGCTGTATAAATGCCCCAACTGCCACTGAATAATCACTAATAAAAAGGTAACGATTCGTAGTTTCAAAACTGATATAAAAGACGTCCAAAGTCATCTCTCTTATACAACTTGTTTTCTCTGTTGGACTATTTTTACCTCTTGAATATAGGCCATTGTATAATATCTGGACTGAATTCAAGGTGGAGCCTTTTTGTCAGAATGAAAGACAAGAAATAGCAGAACAGATATCGGGGGAAAAAAAACAAATTACCACATGCGGTTGGAATAACCAGGGAATTATCACAGTTAATTAATCAAGTTATACCGTTTGAACATCACCCCCTAACTCTGTTGTGTTTCTTAAAAAATGTATACATTTTACATACATACAAGTTATCCTCCCATTGCATGTGGAAGTGGTAATTTTTGGCCTTCATACCTTGTCCTTCTACCCCAATTAAGTTGAGCAATGTGTTGTAAACAAAGTATAATAGTAGTTTAAAGGTGATTATGGGGTGTTATTTAATGTCTACAGGACTGTAACTCTGATGTTGTGTTAAGGGTCGGACCCCAGATGCTGAGGTGGGAAGCTTGTGGAGCAGTTAGAGTCTTTTAATAAAGAAAAATGCAAAAATAGTCATCCATAATCACAAGGCCATGGTGTAGGAGAACTGATCGCGGTGATGTCTGGAACCACTTAACTGCAATGAACGAGGGGCAGGGGGAAAATATTGAAATATTTCGCATGAATAAGTAAAACTGCAGTTGAACATATAAATCATCTGAGGACATTTTTTGTAATGGTTGATGAATGGGGGGGTGACTGCAGAATATTTCTGTGAATCTTTTCTCTGCGACAGTGACAGTCGCAGACAGACAAAGTAAAGAGGAGGTCGGCCAGCGCTGTCAGAGGAGCTCTGCCTGAGTCAGATAAGACACCCATATATAATCCTGCTTTTTACTCTGTACTCAGGCTTTCCAAGGAAAATCACCCTGTAGTCAGTTATTGGTCTGCTGTACGCCGCTGCTACCTTAGCACGAGAAAGAAACACAGACTTGAACTCAAAACCTTCTTGTAAAAGTCAGTACAATCTATAAAAAATCAAATATACACAAAATCCTTATTCACCCTACTTGGGGATACTCCAGCCTCCTCCTATGCTCCAAAAAAAAGTGTATGTGAGATGCATACATTGGTGTGGTGCATTGGTTACCACACAACATATCTGGATCCACAAAAGAAAACAATCTGGTAATTATTTGGCAATGTATGGTAGGATGGTGTTTTTATAACCCTACAAGGACAGTGCTGTGTAGACTCAGTCTTAAAATTACCGACAGTATATTTGTCCTACACATTGTCATTGTAAACAAGATCAGCCCTTCACTGGCCAGGTTTTGTGCCAAATTATGCACAAAACCAAAATGCACAGAACAAACATGATTAAACCTCACCTCTATGCAGTCATGTAAAGCATTTGTGAACAAGGACGGTGGGAAATTAAGAATAGAAAGTACACCTTAGTCTGTGCAGTGGATCTTAATCTATATGGTGTGTTGAAGGACCACTGAACACCCGGAAAAAGAACATAAACATGACGTCACTGCATCCAGTACCCCAACTCATACTAAATTGGTCACCCAGCCGGAAAAGGCTCCTGTTCTCCACAGCCTTGCCTGTGACTGTCTGCTTGGTAAAGAATACTTTCCTAATTATGCAACTGCAGCAAATTGCTTCCAAATGTTAGAAATGTATCACAATTTCTGCATCATTCTTCCTTTGAATATACCAATACCTTCATTTTCAATACGGTTCAAGCGGAAAGTAATTGACCAGAAGACATCTGAATGAATCAACTAATCAATGGCAGAAAGGCTTCTTTGTGTAAATGTGAGCAGCCCATTAAAGTCGGTACAGGCAGACATGCATCTAACTCCAGACAGCAAAGCAGTGACAGATAGTGACATTTTGAACTCAATAATTCTTTACATCAGCCAATACGACGTGCAGACAACTTTACTATTGATCTCCTTTAATGAGCCTGTGTGTGTGTGTGTGAGAGAGACGCGAGTGCAGAGGTGTGTCAAATCAGTAAACTCAAGGACATAACCACATGTAATTTGGAATAGACTCCTGAAAAGGGCTGCAAAAGCATGACACAGCAAGCAAAATTTTAAATTATTTTATTTTTAAACAAATCAACGCTTTCCGAATGTGTATCATTCAATGAGGATGATATCATTAATGAAAATACAGAAAAAATGCATTAGACTTCCGATAAAGTGCTCATGACACCAAAAAAGTTTGACTAACAATATATAATTCAATATAACAATAACAAAATGACACCCCCTCTGTGAGCATCCAGTCCATAGAATAATGAAAGGCAATAATAATTGTATTTACAAGTCAATCAATTCAGTTACATTTTATTTATACATCAACGTTTGACAGCAATGTTGATTAGTCATCTTAGTGTCAATTTGACACTCGAAAATGTGTTGTGTTTTAAAAAATTAAGCTGATTTAGGAGTGAAGATTAGCGTATCATCATTAGTTTGCTGATTTATTATTGCTTGGTATGAGCAATGGCACTGACCTAGATTTGGCAACAGCTAGTGACAGAGTGGGATTTCAGGCAAAAAGCAATCACCAGTTAGCCCTTAAAGTATCCGCACATTGAGATTCATATTCCTGTGGAGCCTTGCTTATAATAAATATTTACTATGCAGTCTAGGTTTTCCTGGTCTGTCATTATCAAGAATATTCAGGTAAGAAACTCTGACATACTGTATGTTGTTGGCCAAGCTCAGTGTTCCTATGCTTTGATGCTGCTGCAAGATTTTGGCAAATCAGAAGTCAGGTACATGGAGCACAGGGAACAAGCGCCCATGTGTGTTATACTGCTGCACCCAATTAAATCAGCACCCCGAGTTGCAGTGACGTGGTGAGGTTTCATGGTTGTGTTAATATATAGTATGTTGCTAAATAAGAAAAAAGGGAGAGCTTTGGTTCAAATTCAGCGATATTGACTTAATAAAATATTAAAAACAATTGGATTCATGCAAAGAAACTATGACAGTATCAAGGACCAGATTCACAAAACCAATGATGACCTGGCAAGGTCAAGGACTAAGAGAAAATAGGTAACTAAAGACAGAGACTGATTCGACAAGTCGACCAAGACACAAGTGAAAGATGGCAGCTGATTGGAGGAGACGCCATGTCACAATGAGTACATGGAAGATAAACTCAGCGGGAACCGGGAACACAAAAAAAACCAGACCGAGATAGTGAACTGTAACTCACATGTTTTTCCATTGGTGCTGCTTTTTTGTACTTGGTCTCCTTGATTACAGTCATTATGAACATGGGGCAGTAATCATTCCGTGATTCAATGTGTTGAGAGGCGCTTGCCCAAGGCCAGAAAACAAAGACTGGAGTACACCAGTAAGCAGTATATTGAGTACTGTGACTAACGGTAATTAGGATGAATCCTGGTCCCAGAGACTTATCAATCATGATATCGCTTTGTCAGGAGTTTGACCTTTGTTTGTACAGGACATTGGAAAAGGATGCGCAGGATGAAAATTAATTTATTGTGTCCAATGACAAAATAAAAATTTATAGGGGACCTATTATGTTCATTTTTCGGCCCTGTTTTGAGTTGTGGACTCCTATAGAGCAGCTACACGCAATAACCAGCACAGAAAGCTTTCTAGTTCTTCTAGAACAGGGGTCGGTAACCTTTACTATGAAAAGAGCCATTTTACCCAATGCCCACTGAAGAAAAATAGCCTGGAGCCGCAAAACATATAGTATGTTTAAAACAACATTGGAGGGAATTTGGGGGTATCAAAGTAGTTCAGATAAGAAAAGACGAGTTGGAGTACTCTTGCTAGTTTTGGAGATAAACTTACATAAATGTATGTGTAAACTACTGTAAACGTAAAAACAAGTTCCCATGCCGCTGTTTTTAAATTATCTCGAATTTATTTTTTAGATTTGTAGGTAAGTATTACTTGTTTTTCTTCATGTACTGAACTGGATAGCAGTCAGAACTCACTCAGGATGCATTCATGGTCTCAGACAAAGTTGGATTTTTTAAAACTCATTACAAAAGACGTGCATTTTCCCCACTCGGGTGTTAAAAATATTCAAGCATCGCAAAGGGAGCCACAATAAAGAGGCTGAAGAGCCACATGCGGCTCTGGAGCCGCAGGTTGCTGACCCCTGTTCTAGAATCTGCACCTACTCCAGCTGTATTTCTTTGGATTTTTTTTTTAATGTATTCCACCTCCAGACACGCCCACTCTGCTGTGGTTGGTCACACTACGAAGTGCTTAGGACTTCCAACTCTATAAGAGTTGATAATAAACTGCGATTTATCTTTTTAAAATGTCCGCTTTTAACATAAAGCCGAATCCGGTCCAGAAGTAGCGACTGGACTGTCCAAAGTTTCTCGCAATGGTAAGTAGCTTTAGCATTTTAGCATTTTCTACAGCATCGGAAATTTGACTTTGTGCTGGCATAACCCAAAAAAGAACCTTGTATGCTTTTGTATGCGTCCGAAAAAAAATCTATACTTTAGCTCCTTTTCCAGTAAAATGTTCAGTATTTGTTCTGTTGTGTGCCATTCTAGTTGATGTAATTCCATGTTTGTTTATAAAAAGGCACGATTATTTTTTTAACTTCAGGTTCAGCTTTCGTAGCGATTTAGTGAGTCATTAAAATAAGAGCAGAGCAGAAAGTTCAAAAGCACAAAACTGTAAACAACACATTGAACAAGTCCAAGGCAAGCACAAAAATATAATGACCAAAGGCGACAGTGCGGAAAAACAAACAGAAGGCTAATAGAAAAAATATACACTGGTAATAGACGAGATGCAGAACAGTACACAGGAGAGAGTGTAGGAGGGAACAGAACAAAAAACAAAAAAGCTCAAATTTAGGATATATCAGGATTATTCCATTTTTTTTGCTCCATTTTGTTCCTCATACAAAAAGAAGCGTACACCACCGACTTAGCGTGATAGTGCATTCATCTTCATATCGCTTTTGCCATTATTTTGTCTGAGACTTGAAGGAAAGGAAGCGTCCCTCTGAGAGGAGTGTTTACCGTGTCAACAGTGACAAAATGTCATTTAGTCCACAGCCACTTGCATGCCTTTTTCTCTGGTGTTTAAAGCCCTGTGGCACCACCAGACAAGAGCAAATAGATTCTTGCCTCTGGATAAAGGAAAAACCTAATTCCTGGCTGATTGATGGAATAAAGGCTTGTCCTGGCATCCAAAGCAGAGTGGGCTTTCTGATGAAATATCACCCATCCATCACTATCTCCACAACTGTCTGAAGCTCAATTAATGGTAACCTTGGCGTTTCTGAGAGGGAAAAGGTTTTTTGAATTTGGAAACTATCCATGAAAAAGTAATGAGGTCTTCTTGATGATCAATCTGTGTCATGTTGGTCAAAAAAGAACAAGGGGACTCCTTTTCTGTAGGGAATAGGAGAATTCCTGATTCCGGTAGCCTATGTAGCATTATAGAGTGTGCATACAAGGGAGCGGGGTTGCTAATAGCTATTTCCCACCCTAAACAGTGGGTCTCCCTGTTTCTTTTAAACGCTGGTAGCCTCTGAAAATTGCAGGAGGTCATTATATATAACAGTACAACAATATAACAGTCTGATTCATCATGTAATGCACAACACTAAGTTCATCACAAAGCAACTTAACACTCCAAAAGTATACAATGCAATCATTGGGTTGCTGCAATGACATCAGCCTCCCTCTTTGATCCGGTCTCCTTACCTCTGGTGGACGGAGGCAGCTTTGCAGGACCATCCATCTATGTTGCTTGACACTTGTTTTGGTACATTTTATGCATATTTCATAGATTTTGATTGTTAAGTTGTTGTGTGATGAGTTTAATGTTAGATGTTAAGATGAAACTGTGAGGTAGACTGTTATATTGAGCAATGACCTCCTGCAATTTCCAATGTGTTGGCAAGCGTGTTTTCTGTTTTTCTCAGAGTGAGTGTGAATGCACCTTTATATTTGGGTGCATGTGTACTAGCCAGAGGTTGTGGACTTGAGTAACGCGAATTGGACGGAGTCAGAGTCAAGTCACGATTTTGATGTTTTTTTTTTTTGATGGTTTTTGACATTACGATATTACCCTACATAACAAAGAATAACTCAATTTGTGACTATAATTAGTTTCATTTATATGCTGTTGCCCTGGGAATGGCTACTGCAAACTGCACTGTACAAGTCAAACACCACGGGGATTAATGAAATAAACTGCAGCAGTCATGTAGCAACATAGTAATTGCAACAAATTAGGCAATTATCACCATTGCCTGATACCATGGGGATGAGTGTACGCTTTCATACTGAGGGAGTTCATTATCCAGGAAAATAGATGGGAAGGAGAGAAAAGGAGGAACATGGATAGCCTTAATAATATGTGAATATTTACAAATACATAGAAATGTCAGTGTTGTTATGAACATGTTTCTCAACGGCTACTTTTACAAGGACAGCAACACCCCACCTTTTTATTTCAGAAGGTCTTGTGTATGTTATGATTGCAGGGGGCATTTCTCATGATTGAAGGCTCTCATCTGTTTGATAATGACTGGCCTTTTCAACAGGACAATGCTGCAGTTCACAAGAGAAAGGACCTCACTTTTTTTTGGACCATCCTGCATGTTCCCCTGATCTAAATCCAATTGAAAACATGCATGGATAGATGACAAGTCAAGTTTACAAAAATCAATGAATGCATTTTCTGAATGCTTTAAATTAATTTAGCTATTTGTATGCTTGAACATGCTTACTTTAGGCCATAAATTAAACTAAATATGCATTTTTCCAATAGTAAGCAGTATTAAACCACAAAACAGAATAATATACAGTATCTTTGAAAACCGTGATGGAGTGAAGCTGTGAAAATAGAAGCGTGAAGTTGATCATCTTGCCGTAATTGGATCAGTATTCCTACCACACACGGTAACACACTGTGCATCCACGTCCAGCATCCCCTTTAATTAACTATTGCATACAATTTCTTCAATCTCTAACCATATTAATAATATAACAGCAGGGGAACTTCCCTGTTGCTACTGTCAGAGGATAATAATACAGACGAGGGGGATGCAAGGAGGGACGGACTTCTCCATCGTCTACCTCAAGGGTCCTGGTGACCTATATTCACTTATATTTGCAAGAAAGTCAGTGATGTGAACCATGACAATACCAGTAGCACACTGTAGGAACCGAAATATTCTCTCTATTAAAGGTCTTTTAAAAAATGTCAAATGAATACCCAGACAGAATCAACGCAAATTAAGAGTCAAACTCACAAAATTCATCCAATTTCTATTCAGCTTGTCCTCATTATGGTCACTTGGACTGGTTACCTGTCAATCACAGGGCACATACACTGTAAAGAAGAAGTCAACCTCCCATTCAGACTAATGGACAATATTTTTCAGTGCAGAAAATTAAATATTAACCCATTAAATAATAACACTGTATATACTTAATTGGTCTCATTAATTTGTTTTCAATAAATCACAATCATTGTTTTCAATAAATCACAATCCACTCAGTGTAACAAGCTAACAAGCTAACACCTGAAAAGTTTAATGAATAATATGACATTATAATTATTATTAAACCTATCTTAACTTTTGCTAATAATTCATAGAACAAATCAAGCAAGAAAAATTATGAAGGCTTAAGTCGGGCTTATTAATAAAAAAAAAAAAGACAAATATTTAGATTTTACTTTGAAAGCGTTACATAGCGTCAGACAACACTCCACACGGTTCCGCCTCGCTTCCTCCATTTCCAAAGCCGTACTTGATGAAGTCACGGGTGGTACTTACATAAAAATGTAGTCTTTTGGAGGGAACTGGCACCACTTTTGTCTTCATTTTGAAGTTTTTCATTTTTCGTTTGAAAAACTTCACTCCATTGCGGGTTGTAGTTGAATGTCTTCTTCTGATCTTCACTGAGCTTGTTAAACAACTGACTGACGCATTACCGCCACCATTTGGTCGGAAGCTGCACTGCAACTGAGCGTCTCATGTATAACATAGCATTAGCGGCTAGTCAGTCAGTTGATAACTTAAGTTGATAATTTTTGCGGCCCAATAGGTGGCGCTTGAGGCCCAATTTATGGTTAAGAATCACAGATCTAGAGTCTCCAATTAGCTTGACATGTTTTGGACTGTGGGAGGAAAACCGATTTTTCATTGTGTGTGAATTAAGCTCAATATTGAATATGTGACAATAGGCAGGTTTCTTATTAGGATTCCCATCCCTTGAGAAAGAACTGTTATAATTCCTTTATGATTTAATGGTAGTCACAGAAGAATGGCTATACTCTTGAAACATTTGGTTTGAATTTCAAATTGGATTGCTTGGGTAAATATAATAAGGGTGTGAATGGGGAGCAGGTGTGTAAATTTGGCGTTCCATCTCAGATATTTCACCGAAAGTTCAACATGGCACCCCATGGCAAAGAACTCTCTGAGGTGTCTCTTTTAAAGATTTTATTGGATGCCATTGCCATTTACAGAAAATGTGAATAATGCAGCTAATCAGCAGAAAAAAAACTGTCTTGTATTCTATTCTGCTGTTCCTTACTTGTCAAAATGTTTTCCATAAGATGTCAGTCACGATTACAAATGTTATTAGTCAAACTTGATTATGCATTCGATGTGACAAAATAAAAAAAACTCATTCATGTTTTTCATGTTTAATTCACTTTGCATTACACATCTGAAGTCATGGTGCTGCAAAACCACAATATCACATTTGACTGATGCTTACACTTCAGATACATTTGCTATAACGAGTAGGGATGGAGTACTACATATATAAGACTGAAAACAACCACATATCTTTTTCATTTAGTTTTCGTCAAATACTGTTTGTGCACAGTGGTTAGTAATACTCAAGGTCCACTATAGTTGCTGTTATTTCCACTGAGAACCAACACAAGTTATTGCACGCAGCTACAGAGATGCAGGGAGGATTGCAAAATTGAAGGAATCTTCTAAGGTGAAAACTTTCCATGGGAGTTATAAGGAATTTATGGGAATGATTGGAATATACGGTATTAGTGAGGTTGATAACTAATCCAATCAGACGTGAAAGTCTTCATTAAAATCGTCATGCAAAACTATGGGAGTGGTATATTGTTGATATACTGAATGTATACATACAGCTATTGAACCTTTTGGGTGCAGTGTACACAAAAACACGTCTACCACGGTACTAAACTATCGACACTAAATATTGACACTTGGCCGTCTACTACTTGAATTCAAACACAACTTGTTTGTGTTCTTTATACTTAAACTACTGTGCATAAGGGTAGGCTCTTATGAATGCCAGTAAATGCGAGGATCTCCTGCTGGCCTGCCATTTTTTTTCCACTAGTCTTCATCCATGTCGTTAGAAACATTTAGAGATAAAAAGCGGAAATTTTCGGGCCGTTTGCGGATTGATTTTTGTGTGTCCCCAATCAATATTCTATACAGAAATGAAACATAAAACATGACTGGGCTCACATTGAATAGTGAACAAAATAACACACTAAAAACAATAAATGTTGATTGAGTAAATAAAATAAAGAAAACTGAATACCAAAATGACCCTCAACATCCTTTAAAGGGGACCTATTATGGTCATATTTGATGCTTTGTATTGAGTGTAATTGGACTTCTATAGAGTAACTGCACACAATAACTCACACAATCCTACTCTTTCTGCAGTGTTTCCATGGACTTCCTGCTTCTGCCCCAAACGGCCTGTTTAATTTACTCCACACCAGGATGTTGTGATTGGTCGCAGCACTCCCGAGGACTTCCGGATACACGGGTCCGCATTGAGAAGACAACATTGAAACTACATTCACATGGCAGAAAAGTGGAAAAAATGATACAGTAATAGGTCCCCTTTAAATTTTCTAAATGTGGCCCCTGATGTGGACACTCATGAACGAGACAGGACAAAACGAGACATGAGAAGCAAAGCAGGGAAGGGAGCGCAGAGGGAAGAGAGAGCCAGCAGAAGACTTTGCCCAAAAAAAGCGTTGCTGGCACATTTGTTTGACCCATGAGGCCAAAGGAAGTTGCGAGTGCCAGCAATTTGATCAAGTGAGTAAGACAACTGAATTTGATCTCCCCAGGATGTACGTAAGGGTCACATCAACAATAAGTTCCATCCATTCATCATTTCTATTTTTTATTATTATTTTTGCATTGTTCTGTATTATTCTCCATATAAATTGCTATAATTACTCTCTGTAAAATTAATTTATTTTAATATTTTTAGGAGGATTAAATGTTTTTATACAGTTTATTTTTTTATTTCGAAAAATGAATAAAAACTGAGGTACCGACATTTTGTCATTTTAATTTTAATGTTTAATGGCAGGGAAAAGTGTAGAAATGTATAGATTAATTAAAAAAAATAAAAAAGTTATTAATTTAATTAATTATTTTTTAATATATTATTTAATAATTAATTTAATTACAATTATTTTTTTTAAATAGTTTCAACCAAGCAATTTCCAAAGGATTATTAAAAAATTTTGTCATTATTACGATCGGATGAAATACCGTTCATATAAATCACTCCACTTCATTCCCATGAATTCTTATTTAAATTGAGGAAGGAGAATCTTAACCCCCCCATGGAGTTTGCGCCTGTAAATCCCGTCAATTTTGCAACCCTATTTCCAACATGATGGAAGGAAACACAGCTTTGGTGCTCAATGTTTCAGAACCCGGGACAGCTCATCACACAAGACCACCTTCAGTGTATGGACTCGTTCAGGCTGTGTTCACTGGGTGAACTCCGACTCATGTTTGACAGGCTGGCCATGAGAGACTTCACTTTGTGTGCGTAATAGTTCCTCAGGTTGACGGACGGCACCTCTTTGATGCCCTCGTCAAAATCGCAGCTTCGCATAGCGATCTCCAACTGTTTTTGTCTCTTGTAAAAGAGGGAGAATTTATTGAAAATGAGCGTGATGGGAAGCACCACTACTAAGATCCCCGCCAGGATGCAAGCTGAGGCCGTCAGCTTTCCCGCTAAAGACAAGGGCACCACGTCTCCGTAGCCGACTGTGGTCATGCTGACCGTGGCCCACCACCAGCACGCTGGGATGGTGGACAGGTCCTCGCTGTCCTCGTTCTCCACTGTGTAGGCCATGACTGAGAAAAAAGACACCCCGACTGCCAAGTAGAGAAGCAGCAGACCCACCTCCTTGTAGCTGTTCCTCAGGGTGGCCCCCAGGGAACGCAGCCCGGTGGAGTGGCGGGCCAGCTTAAGGATTCGGAAAATCCTCATGAGCCGAAGTACTTGAGCGACTCGACCCAAATTGGCGAGTGCAGGGCTGCTCTCCACTACCAGATTGATGACGAGTGTCAGGTAAAAGGGAAGTATGGACACCAAGTCGATCACGTTTAGCGGGTGCTCAAAAAAATGCACTAAGTCGGGCGCCACGGCGAACCTGGCCACCAACTCCAAGGTGAACCAAGCGATACCGAAGTGTTCCACGATCTCAAAGCGGGGGTCCTCCACGGGTCGGCCCTCACGGTCCATCAGACTGAACTCGCTCATGCTGTTCATACACATGGTGGCGATGGAGCCGAGCACGACCAGGATGGAGAGGATGCTGATGATGCGGCTGGCTCCGGAGTAGCCTGGGTTGTCCAGCATCAGCCAGACGCGCCTGCGTGTGCTCCCCAGCGGCTGCTTGTCAAATTTCGTGGCATCGTTGTAAAACTCCAGAAGCTCATCGAATGATGAAGTGGTGCTACCTTCATCGCTTCCATCCCATTCCTCTCGATCCTGGTCCATTTTCCGACAGTGATAAGCGCCGCTGCAGCAGGAGTCGATGAAGAACTCATTGATGCCCCAGTACTCGATCTCCTGGCTGAATGAAAAGATGCACAGCTCGGCCATGACATGCAGCCGACCCGTGTTGTAGAAATTCAACACATACGGGAAAAGTGCAGGGTTCCTATCGAAGTAAAACTCCTTCTCGGTGTCATCGTAGTCGTCACACAGCTCCAGTATGGACTCCCTGGACTGGCACTGAAGAAGACGCGCCAGCCTCGTCTCCGGGAACCGGGAGAGCGTGTCTGAGTGGAGACGCTTCTTGAAGCCTCCCACGTTGATATGGATGGCGGTGCCACCGGGTTCCCTCAGGATATGCCCTGTCATATCTGCACAGGTAAACGACTGAAGATGCATCATTTGGATTCATATTTTTATGTTTTCATTACAGAACACATGCAAACAAAGAACTTACTGCAAGTGGGTCACCAAATCCCTGCAGATGACTCTGGTGACAGCATCCTGGTAATTTGTGGTCGAGTTGTCTGCTCTAAAATGTGCGCATTACCTCCCGGAAAGCTGCAGGCGCGTCTCAGTCAGACGGAGTGAAGAACTCCTCCAAAGGGAGCAATGCCGAATATGACGAAAATAACTGTCGTGTATTTTGTGTGTATGTGCAGCATCGGAGCCACACAGTCTGGGCTGTGGGCACGCAAACACGCACGTCCACTCCTCTCGGATGCTTTTGTTTGTAAAGGGGAATCCTTTCTCTTTCTCTCTCTCTCCCTCTCTCGCTCCATATCTCGTCTGTTGCTGCGCAGCAACACGTAGCTTTCTCACTGTACGAGGTGGGCGGATCGATACTAATATCGATATTGTCGATACCAGCGGCCTCTCTCTACCAAGCGATACTACTATGGTGATATCGATACTTTTCAGTTGTCTGTGTTTTTGTTGTGTTGTTCAGATTGTTACATTATTGTGTTTTTTTTTTTACGAACTCTTAAGGGGGGGCTGCACAGCGGCAAGTGGTTAGCGCGCAGACCTCACAGCTAGGAGAACAGGGTTCAATTCCACCCTCGGCCATCTCTGTGTAGAGTTTGCATGTTATCCCCGTGCATGCGTGGATTTTCTCCGGGTACTCCGGTTTCCTCCCACATTCCAAAAACATGCTAGGTTAATTAGCGACTCCAAATTGTCCATAGGTATGAATGTGAGTGTGAATGGTTGTTTGTCTATATGTGCCCTGTGATTGGCTGGCGACCAGTCCACAGTGTACCCCACCTCTCGCCCAAAGACAGTGGGGATAGGCAGTAGGCTGCACGGCGGACGAGTGGTTAGCACGCAGGCCTCACAGCTAGGAGACCCGAGTTTGATTCCACCCTTGGCCATCTCTATGTGGAGTTTGCATGTTCTCCCCGTGCATGCGTGGGTTTTCCGGTTTCCTCCCACATTCCAAAAACATGCTAGGTTAATTAGCGACTCCAAATTGTCCATAGCTATGAATGTGAGTGTGAATGGTTGTTTGTCTATATGTGCCCTGTGATTGGCTGGCAACCAGTCCAGGGTGTACCCCGCCTCTCGCCCAAAGACAGCTGGGATAGGCTCCAGCACCCCTGCGAAGTGGTAGAAAATTAATGAATGAACTCTTAAGGGAATCAGTCATTTGACACAGCAGGGCTTTGGGGAAATAAGAGATGTAGATGGGCACATTTCTAAAAAAAAAAAAAAAAAACCTAAAATGTTTCTCCTCTTGTTTTAATAACAATAATAACATATTCATTCATTCATTTTCTACCGCTTATCCTCACAAGGGGTGCTGGAGCCTATCCCAGCTGTCTTCGGGCGAGAGGCGGGGTACACCCTGGACTGGTGGCCAGCCAATCACAGGGCACATATAGACAAACAACCATTCACACTCACATTCATACCTATGGACAATTTGGAGTCGCCAATTAACCTAGCATGTTTTTGGAATGTGGGAGGAAACCGGAGTACCCGGAGAAAACCCACGTATGCACGGGGATAACATGCAAACTCCACACAGAGATGGCCGAAGGTGGAATTGAACTCGGGTCTGCGCGCTAACCACTCATCCGCCGTGCAGCCCGATATTAATAACAATTAAACATAAATTATTTGACCTATTTTGTTTTGACTTTAATGAGTAACAAATTAAAAGCAAAAATCACAAAACCATTCCATGATCTAGACAAAACTTCAAGAAAAAGTATCATTTAATGAGTTCAAGCAAAAAGTATCAGTATCAGTATCCATATGATGGGCTGTATTTCGTTGGTATCAGATCGATACCAAAATGTGCAGTATCACCCACCCCTGCTCTGCACCGCCCACCTCCCTCCACCTAGTTCAGTATCATGAGGACAGCAGCTCCTTGAAAAGAGCAGTGAAACACATACACAAACAACACAGAACTGTACACTGTATAATACATATGTGAACTACAAAAATGTCCAAATTAAATTTATTAGGCTCTTACTTAGTAGCAAGTAAGTACTGCAAAGTACAAGATTACTGTGGCGATATCCAGGGTATGCTGGAGCCTATCCCAGCTGTCTTTGAGTACACCCTGGACTGGTCGCTGTGGAGATGTATAAAGACCAAATCATAAGAAGCTTTCCTAATGCCTGTGGACCTAAACTGTGGTGCCTTGGTTAACATCCGACTCAAACCAAACTGAACTCTAACCAAAGCAAATTCCAGACACCCAAAAATGTTCATCCAAAACACATATTTATAGAAAAATAATGCAGCCATAATTACAAATGACAAGTGGATGGACAACTGAGCATTTAACATCACTTTTACTTAGTTTTGCAAGAAGGGTGATTATGCTTGGAGGGTAATCCTTTTTTTTTTTTTTTACTTTTTCTGCACTAATGCCATAAAAAATATGCAGAGGTCTGTTGAAAGCTTTTCACAATCTGCATGTGGCTCTCGAATGCTTGACACAGCAGAGACCAAGGCAGCATGCAAATAAAAAGTGTTTTAGAGGAAAAGGGTTTGCAAAGAGTAGCAACAAGCAGGAAGAACATTCGGGTACAACATGGGCGAGGATAACTAAGGTAATGAACCAGCCCCGTCCATGTGATGCAAGTCGAAGTACAGAAGTGAACGTTTAACATCATTTTACCTGTAGTGTACACCCTTGAACAAAAAAATTTGACTTATGAAAAATCCATAAAAGCACTGCCAATGCACAGCAACCTATCCTGACCGTGATCTTTTCTCATTCACATGAATAGGTTAACTGCTCCACCACTTCTTAGAGCAAGTCGGAGAGAAATTTTCAAGTAGGTCCCCTGCAAATGATGGAACTAATGAAGCTAAGGGTAATGCCTGCTGGTGTGTGGCATCCCGTTGGACGCAAGAAGCGGTGGTGACAACGCATACCCACGCAGGAACAATGCGCTTCTTGCGTGCTATTGTCATTCACTAGACACCCCGGATGGTTTGCCAGAAAAATAATCCATTATGCAAATGACAGGTTATAAAATAGAAAAAAAAAGATGTAGTGGAAAAATTAGCCGCAATAAACCAAACACTAACTGATACTGATGGAAAAAAAACAACCTCCTTGAAAGAGGCCGTAACAATTTATAGTCAACAATACAAGCATGTCATGCAGGAAACTATATAACCAGAATAAAGGTCACCCCGGAAAAAAAGTCCCAGGATTCTCTTCTGTGCACAGTCGGTGTCAATAAGAGGTGTGGATAAGACATTTTGAAAGCGCGTACTCCGGGTCCACACCATTCAATATTATACATTCAGTGTCCCTGACAAATGAGGCTATGCAAGCTGACGGAGTGGGAGTGGAAAAAGATGTCATTATGTCTAAGTCATGTCTAAGTAAATGAAGACGGAACAAGGTTTTCCTCGCCTATTTTTTGCAGTTTACCTGGTTTCACGCCACCCGAAAAGGGGATTTGTAGCTAAACCCCCAATTCTTGACTTGTCATAGTCAACAATCAACCCCCTGTCCTGTAGAATTTAATTGACTGTTGCTGTTTACTACTTTGTTTTTTCTGAAATAATTACTGAATAAATGATAGCTGTTTGATGATACACTGTGGTTTAGTCCAAACATTGAAATATTAGTGATATGCAATATCACAGTATAATATATGCAGATGAAAATTTAGACATTACCTTACATTACTTTACCTTAACACTGCATGAAGTCAGCCTTGACATGTCTGACATTTTTGAGTGGAAAAAAAGTTATCCAGTTCTCCTCCCATTACGTGTGGAAGTGGTAGGTTTTTGGCCTCTTGAATTTAGAAGAAATAAATTAGGGGTTCGCAAGCTTGCTAGTTAGCAGCCATAAGAGTTGCAATGTGGTGTAAACAATAAATTACAGGTGTGTAAATGTGATGTTATTCCATGTCTAGGGCTCTAATAATGTTAAAACCTTTATGTTTTTATGCTTTAAGTACGAAAAATGTCAATTTATTATCATGGAATTGCAGAAATTCAATTATTGTGGTCCGGTTTGGAATCAATATGGGATGTTTTTTTTGTCCAAAGGGCCCATATTATGAATAAGTGTCAAAGCCTGCACTCAAGCTTTGACCTTGTAAAGATGGCTTTATTGATTAAACACCAAAGAGTATGTTCTCCATGGCTCAATAAATATCCATGATTAAAGGCACTAAAGGCATGAGCAGACAAATGCAATGCCCAAAAATCTAAATTTAGCACAATATTATGGTAGCACTGTAGCTCAGGTTCAATTGTACTTCCTTTTCCTTGGCATAACATGTATGGTAATTGAATCATCTAAATTGGTTGTTTCGTCATGTCAGTCGTTTGACTGACAGAGTGGATCCTGCCTCCCACCCTTGGAGGACACCCAAGGATGAGGCTGTCCAATATAATGCTATTATTCTATACAGAGATTCTCTTCATCCTGCCACTGACAGGTCGGAGGTATTTTTTCTAGCCCAACAGCAGCCGTAAAAAACCAATAGCAGATTTAACAGGTTCTTAAAATGTCACTACATTCAGTCATGAATTATTAAATAATAGCTGGCATTTATTCTTTGCCGGCTGGGATTTCTCGATGAGACAACATGCAGTGGGAAGTTGTGACTATTAACTTACAAAATGCTGTATTATTTATTCCTTTATTCTATCTGTCTGTCTGTCTGTTAGGGTATTTCAGTGAGGCGATCTTTCCTGGTGAGGTGATGTGATAAGTAAGGAGTACTTCAGTGTTACTGCAGACCTGCCAACATGAACAAATTTATTGTACTCAACATGGAATTTGACTCTTGAGTACTTGTATGCTTTACAGCTTTCTGTTTTGTTGCAATTTCCTGGTTTTAGTTTCAAGTTCAGTATGTACAGTACAGATAAATACGTATCAGTTCCTCAATAGTACTTCAAATAAGGTTCAATGTGTTGTGTCATTACTGCCACCAAGTGACCAGAATACTACATATCACTTGTATTCCAATATGTTTTGACTGATAATACTCTACCATAAAACAGCGATTATTTATTCATTTTTGAAAAACACGATATAGCGAGGGCGCGATAATCGAACCGTGATATTGTGAAGGTATTTTCATAATCTTACAAGCTTCCCATTTGAAGTCCCCAACCCTGCGAACACTGGGAAAACATAGAATCAAAATGTATAGAATCAAAATGAATATAGTGTAGTTTAGGTGCAATGTCACTGTGGGTTTTAGTCAGCTTACTTTATGCTCAGTGATTTATTATTCTCCTCTACTAGTAGGTCAGTCATTTCTTCACCTCAGGTGGGATCAGGTTCTTCTACTGGGAGTCTAAAAAGCTCAGCCAACTGTCCAATATAAAGAAAAAAACAGAAGGTCACATATATCTGGAACTACTGGAAAAGAAGAGCTGTTGCTCTATTTACCTGTGCCATGGAAGACTGGGAGTTCCAACGGGTCTTTGGAGTGTCTTTATGTGTAGGAGCGTTAAAAAAATGACATTGTGACTTGGACCTCACAGACCTGTGCATGCCAGACATCATGTAAACTCAACATCACATCACATACCATGATCGGTTTGTAGACACCTTGGCTTCCTTCTAAAAAATCAATTTTTTTAACCGTAAATCTCATAGAAGAGCACTTCAAAATATCAATGCAACAACGAAAGTGTGCATTTATAGTCGCTGACAATAAAGATACAGGCTTCTTCTGATTGTCACATCAACATCCTTTATGACATCACATCTGTCACTCCCCGACTCTCACTCCAGCGAGAGTAACCGATACTGTTTAAAGAGTGAAATAGATACAAAACATTTGGAAATGCAAATCAAATGAACCGCAGGTGTAAAATAAGAATTGCAAATGTCTTCATTACAATAACCAGATATCTCCCTAGCATTCAACTCTTGTGTGCAGGATTGCAGGTTAGCATTACGTAGTGAGTCATTGCAGTATTACATTTTCTGCATGGACAAACATTGCTCTGGTTTTTAATGGAAAATGTGGTGGGAAACAAAGCAATATTTGAGGCCTGATTTCCAGGAAACGTGTTTGTGTATTACTCTTTTGAACGCATATTGTTTTGAGAAGAATATTGTCTTTACTGCTACCTGGAACTTCGTTTTTTATCACCGAAATCCCACCGGAACTAGACTTAGGGGACCAACTGGGGGGGGTAAATCACCTTTGCTGTACTACACTACGGATGTCATACCACATCCTCCCTTTAAGAGTGTCACGTGAAGCGGTGTCCATAGCAACACAGATAAGCCACACATACATGATAAAAAAAACTGCCATTCACCAACCATCCCTGAGAGATGAACCTGCAGGCTCTTAAAACAGAATTAAGACAGAGCACAAAGAATGTGTTAAATTAGCAAAAACATTTTCAAAAACGACATGCTGCTGATTCACCGTTCAATGCAGTGGTTGTATTGTAACCAAAGTGGAAGCAGAAAATCACAATGCAAAGAGAAGAAGCAGGTCCATCACTCCTCTTTCTTCTTTTTGCATTTTAATGCTCCTTTTACTACCTGGTGGCAATCCATCAGCACAAAACATGAATACTTTTTTTCCTCAGTCTTAACATTTTGCTCAGGGGTGTACAGTTACTCACTGAAGGATGTGTCTTATAAGTTGAAATATAAGAAGCATTATATGGTAGTTTCATATAGATGTAGCTGAGACATATTATGTTTTATATGTGGGGGGTTTGCCGGCCAGTGGGAGCTATTTAAGTTGAAATGAAAGCATAAAGCAGCCTTACCAACACAAGACTACAATGATGCTAGAAACACAAGAAGAAAAATGTACATAATTTTTGCATAAAAAGCAGGATCAGTGAGATCGGTATTTTTCAGCACATCCCTTTGACCAGCACTTACCTGCAGCTGGACTCAAACATGGGGATATTTTGGCTTCATTTGCATTACTAGTTCAGACAGTGCTTTTCCTGTCTCCCTTTCAGTTGCAGATGAGATTCCCAAATGAGGATTCATACATCCTGAAACACCTGTGGGTGGGAACATTATCCTGAAATAAGATACCAGGTGGCGGCTTTTTGAAATCAGCTCCATTGTAGGAAACACAAAGAACAGTTACCTTTTTATCATCTCCTTTTATAAATGTACATTTGAGCTTCGCATCCATTATTGTTTTTGTTTATCGTGATTACAAAAAACAGGGCATCAAACCTATTCATGAAGTACACCAAAAAAATTATATTTGTGAAAATAAAAGAAAAGTTACAGATATCGATATAATGGCAACATTAGATTAAACGCCATTGATATCGATGATATCAATATATGAATCGACCATCTCACCCCAAGCAACTATAATGGGAGCATTAGCATCCATTCATCCCTAAACTTGACCCTTGGACCAACGATACCACACCAAAAGCAATAATAACCTTATATACTGAATTTAATCCGCCTAGAAAGATGACAAAACATATCGAACACACACAATGGTAAATTTTCCGCACCTGACATTTTCGGCTGCTTGCTAGCAGTCGTCACCGGAGTGGTCACGTGGTCCAACTCTTTTTTTTTCCTTAAGGTTGCGTTAAAAACTACATTGTTTGGTTAATTTCCACAAGTTGAAACAGTTTTAAAACTATCTTAGCTTTAATTGAATTATACGCCTAAAATGTTGTACTATCATTATTAATCCGCGTATTTCCAATGAAAGTAAAGCTCTGACACGTGACCACGAGTAGTTGACATCCACAACTTTTCCCCGAGTTTGGTCTGCGGTGCCGTGGTTGAGGGATGCAGGGGACAGAGAGGGCAGACAAAGATGTGAAAAAGAAGCTTTGGAAGTTTAAAAAATCTTCATCGTATGATTAACAAAAAAAACATGGCGAATTTAAGTGTTCCTTGGGAGGCTCTCAATTTGACTATCGCGCTGACTCACCGGGCTGAAATCCTGGAAAATCCACTTCAGGTAAGTAATTGAATATAAAGCAATTGGTTATCGATAAAACCTGTCACACTTAATATAAATAAATTAACCACGGTTTAACCGTACATTCACTCTCCTGCAGCTTGCTAATATACTTTTTTATCATTTAACATTGTGATTGTAATTATAACAATGATATAGTGACTTCCTTTTCGAAGATATCTTCCTTAGTGTTTACAGTAGAATGTAAACTTTGTGGAAGTCTCCATCTTGGAAGCTCGTGCTTCCCCACCCGCCATCTGGAGCATTATAATGCTCAAAAAGAGATTATATTCTCCTTTTAGAATGCTTAATATATTCGCTAAAGCTTTTTGTGTAATGAGCAGCGAGTAAGGCAGCCAGCACAGAGATAAATTGATGCTAGCACCTGTCAAAACTATTTTCTACAGCAGTGTTTCCCATCCTTTATTAAGCTAAGACACGTACTTTACATTACAAACATTTTCCGGGCACATTTCCAAATAAAAATGTCATTAAAAGTATAAATAGTGAAATAATGATTAAGTGATTTGGTGAAAGATAATTCAATTGTTGTGCTTTTTTTTTTAGACCAAGTAATTATCCAAACTGATTAGCTCTGTGGTTAGGAATCACTGCTGTAACTCTCCACATTAATGCATAAAGTTTGTAGACTTCTGATGTCTATATAACACCACAGCGCATGAATGTGACTTCTGTCCTCCCACTCCTGCTCCCATTCTCCTCACGCTGGTCCTCTCCTCTAAGTGTGACATTTTGGGGTGGCAGAGAGGAGAGAGTAACAGAATAGGCATGAGTAATCACTCATGGGTGGGTGCTACAGAATGGATCTACTGTATTAACACTGAAGTCATCCTGAACCGCTGGATAATGGTCCCGGCCCCCTCCATCTCCCATCCCACCCACTATGCCAATGAATGTCATAACAATGTCATTCTGTCCCACCCTTCACTTGGCTTATGGAGTTGCAGTGGTTGGCAATGGTGTACCTGAAAATAACCACACCATTGGTTCTTCATTACCTCATTCAACAATGTGGCTAATGTTTTATTCCTGCAATTATGACGTGTTATAACATGGTAAATTCCAGCTTGATGTATTCTATACATTATTTAATATCATCAGAGAAGTTGCGTATAATAACTAAAAGCTAAAACTCAACTCTGAACCCCTGACGTCACTTCCTGTCTCACTTCAAGTGTTATTTATGTCTTAAATGGTTCATTATTTCTGATTGTGGCTACTATATTGGGTAATGTGAATTTTGGAATTGTTTTCTCCATGTTAAACGATAACTCAATCATTTATTTTCTACTGCTTATACTCACGAGGGTTGCGGGGGTGCTGGAGCCTATCCCAGCTGTCTTCGGGCGAGAGGCGGGGTCCACCCTGGACTGGTCGCCAGCCAATCACAGGGCACATATAGACAAACAACCATTCACACTCACATTCATACCTATGGACAATTAACCTAGCATGTTTTTGGAATGTGGGAGGAAACCGGAGTACCCGGAGAACATGCAAACTCCACACATAGATGGCCGAGGGTGGAATTGAACTCGGGTCTCCTAGCTGTGAAGCCTGCGTGCTAACCACTCACCACCGTGTAGGCCTTAAATGATAACTATAATAAAAAGTGTTTCACGTTAACATTTTGTTTGGATGAGATTACATCAAAGTTGATCCAGCCTGGCCAGCATCGTTTCCACGCCACCACTGCTGTTGGCCATGTTGCTTCCGTGCCCACCACCTCCAAACAGAAAGTACTGTAGAAGGCTTCATCCAGAGATCAGATCATCCCAGACGTGCACAGATTGCCATTGTGGGTGAACACAAAGAGTCGTGCTGTCTCCTACCATGGAGGAGGATCAGTGCTGTCAGTTGTTCCAGCAGCTTGCAAGGCCATTCTGTATTTGAATATGTCGGGAAATTTGTAACGACAAGAACACATGTGGAGAATGTACGTCTTTCAAAGACAGTACAGCATCATTTAGAAATTACATCGCATATTAGTGGGGATCGAGATCAAATTTTTATTGTGTGTGTCAGCTGAGCTCATTGGAGTCTGTGATATTCAACACAGGATACAGACTCTTGTGTTGTGCTAGCATTTGTCAGTGTCATAATTGTGTGCAGTGGCTGTACAAACTTTGCTGCACACCAAAAGGCAATATTTGAAGATGATGATGTTAACATACAGACTGGTTTTGTTTAGTGTGTACATATATTAATTGGCTGGGCTTCTTTATTTCATGGCCATATTTGCTTTGTTTTAACCTTGCCATGCACGGTGACATTTAACATACATTTGGTTTAACTTATGAAGGCCTAATGAGAAGATTGATTCTTATTCCTCATAATATTATAGGTTGATTCTTTTTTTCTCTTCATCACATAATTATGTCTTTATTCCCATAATATTTTGACATAATATTTTGACATTTTCTCAGTGTAATTTCCCCCAAATTTTATTTGTTGGCTTTTTACGTAATTATTTTGATAAAAATAAAAATTCTCATGAAGTTAAATATTTTTTCTCTTTATGTTTAAATTTTGGCTGTGTTTTTATTTTCAAAAATATTTATTTCAAAATTCTAAATATTTTTGAATGTTCTGTGTGCCAAGAAAAAAAACATCTGCGGGTTATAAATGGCCCCCGGGACACACTTGAACACCAATGTGATACTGTAATTAGACAAATGATGACTAAGACACATCACTATGAATTATTTTGCGAGCTAAACATTTTTAACTCACACATCATTGGGGGCTCTGTGAATAAAGTGTATGTGGTCTGAAGCCTGCAATATTTGCTAAGAAAGCCAAAGACCACGGCCCCACCCAGCATATCATTGTCCTGCTTGGAGCTTTTTGTTTGCTTTTCCTCTGACTGCAACTATGTCACCTCTCTATCGCTCAGGCTTCCTTTCACTTACACTCTTTTGTGTAGTGCTCTTAGAGTATTGAATCTTTTAGCAGAAAGAAAAAATAATCAGTTAAAGTAGCTGTAAGAAAGAATTGGGATATCATTTAAGTCAGTGGTGTAAAAACAAACAGGACAGCAACAAATAAGCTCAGTGAGTTCAATGAATGTATTCTTTAATTACTTCCATCCATAACGCTTATCCTCATTAGGGTTGTGGCAGTATGCTGGAGCCTATCCCAGCTGGCTTCAGGCAATCAATCATTCACGCTGACAATCAAACCTATGGACAATTAAGAGTCGGCAACTAAAGGGGACCTATTATGCTTTTTCAACTTCTCTGACCTATAAATGTATTTAGGATGTTGTATTCTTGTGTTAAACAATGACAAAGTTTCAGATAATCAGGTTTGAGCATTTAGAAGTGAGCCCTGAAAGAAGTTTGGGATGGCTCAAAACACTCGGTTTCAGAGGGTGTTGCAAAACTGTTCCTTTGTGATGTCACAGAGGAGCAGGCTTCTTTATGGGCGTGGGTATAGGCCCTCCAACAAGTTCTGCTTCTCGGTTTAAGAGGCAAGCTCAGGCAGAAGTTATTGGAGTTGGTGATTCCCAGCAAGAGAAAAATGTTTCACACGGAACTGTTTTAGTGAACTTGAACGTGTTGCTGAAGCCACAACTCAATACAAAGGTTCGAAAAATGAGCACAATAGGTCCCCTTTAATCTTACACGTTTTTGGAATGTGGGAGGAAACCAGAGTACCTGGAGAATACCGAGTATCCCGGTACTTCTCGGTACTCCGAGAACATGCAAACTCCACATAGAGATGCCCAGGCGGGGACTCAAACCCAGATCTCCTGACTGTTTGGCCAACATACAAACCACTTGACCACCATGCGACCTTACTTACAAAACCATTTTTTTGGTTTTAACACACACAGCCATTGTATGAGGTTTCAAACTCAAAACAATCACACAGTTTACCTAAATTTAAACCAGTCCCTTTGGAATCTCATTATCCTGCCACCCATCTGCTTTCAACATCCTCCTCCCAAATCCTGTTATCCCACTGTGATCATCAAACAGATTCCCACTTCTAGACAAAGACATTCACACTCTTAAGTCGTAATCCTGTTTACTTCTGGTGTGGTTTTAGTCGTTTTTATAGGTCAGTACACTCATCAAGGTCCATATCAAGGTGAATGCTACATGTACACTGAAGAGAGATTGGACAGTAGATTCAATAATGACCCTTAGGATACATTAGAGTAGATTGACAAGCGTCTTGAGCTTTCATTAGGTAGCATCATCCAAACTTCTTCTCTCATTATAGGAGCTGAGATCATTCATTCATTCATTTTCTATCGCTTATCCTCACGAGGGTCGCGGTAGGTGCTGGAGCCTATCCCAACTGTCTTTGGGCAAGAGGCGTGGTACACACTGGACTGGTCGCCAGCCAATCACAGGGCACATATAGACAAACAACCATTCACACTCACATTCATACCTATGGACAATTTGGAGTCGCCAATTAACCTAGCATGTTTTTGGAATGTGGGAGGAAACCGGAAAACCCATGCCTGCACGGGAAGAACATGCAAACTCCACACAGAGAAGGCCAAGGGTGGAATTAAACTCAGGTCTCCTAGCTGTGAGGCCTGCGTGCTAACCACTCGTCCGCCGTGAAGCCTACTGCTGGAGTTCATTCATTCATTCATTCATTCATTTTCTTCCGCTTATCCTCACAAGGGGAGGTGCTGGAGCCTATCCCAACTCTTCAGGCGAGAGGCGGGGTACACCCTGGACTGGTGGCCAGCCAATCACAGGGTACATATAGACAAACAACCATTCACACTCACATTCATACCTATGAACAATTTGGAGTCGCCAATTAACCTAGCATGTTTTTGGAATGTGGGAGGAAACCGGAGTACCCGGAGAAAACCCATGCATGCACGGGGAGAACACGCAAACTCCACACAGAGATGGCCGAGGGTGGAATCAAACTCGGGTCTCCTAGCTATGAGGCCTGCGCACTAACCACTCATCCACCGTGCAGCCTACTGCTGGAGTTACTGTATCTTATTTGTTTACTTTCTTTGTTTTTGGCTTTGTTGCATAGAAATGTATTAGAAGTTGGAATGTTGAATTTGAACAAGCACAGAAGAGGCACACTCGTGTTCTTAAATAAGAGCCCGGGTGGCTCAATGCGACTGTCATAAAAGTGACAGCTGGAGGGAAGACATGCGAGAGTATTATGGGAGTTAGTGTGTGACTAGTGGAGCATCGCTTCATCTCCTGTCTGTTTACCGTTTCTTCCCACAGACGTATATCCTGGGAATCATCATCTCTATTTGTGGGAACATCCTCATCAGCATTTCACTCAACATACAGGTAGGACACGCAGGACCTTTCAGCACGTGCATGATTGGTTTTATGCAAAACTTAAGCATTAACTCATGTTGAAACATGATAATGCACGGCCCCGTGTTGCAAGGTCTGTTTGTGTTTGATAGAAAGTTTCAGATCTTTGAGTTTAGTTCAGGAAAAATGTGATGTGTTTATATATTTTACAAGACAATACAAACGTAGAGGATGAGACGTCTTCTTTAATTTACATGCCACTTGTTTAGTTTACACGTAACCTTTCATGTTAGATTATATGACTACTAATGGACTCATGCTCTCTCATTTCCAAACAGAAATATGCCCACGTCCGTCAATCTCAGCGTGCCTCCAAGCCCTACTACACCTCTGTGCTGTGGTGGGGCGGTGTCCTTCTCATGGGTGTTGGGGAATTGGGTAATTTTGCCGCCTACGGCTTTGCTCCAGCATCCCTCATAGCCCCACTGGGTTGTGTGTCTGTCATAGGTAAGTTGTGACCTTCACTTCACCACACTCCTGTATACATTAAACATATGTGTGTGTATTGGGGGGGTCTTTCAAAGACCACAAGACCAAGATATATGACATTGAAATCAAACCACTGCCTGGTAGTCAGTGCACCCTTTCCAAACACAAGTTAAACATTACCCAACCTTATCAGTCACCGTTAAAGACGTGACGGGGAGCTCATGATTATTAATGATATCTATTACAAAATCCTCCTTCGATTTTCCAAGGGACATGTGTTGTATGGGGATGAGCGGTTTGAAGAATGCACACTCTCTTTGAGGGCTGAATCTATTTACTTGTATAAAGATGAAGCACCTTTGACGTCGTTAGCGTAAGTAATAGTTACATCAATGGGACGTAAAACCACAAGAATCAACAATCGCTGTGCTCGTTTCCGTTTTATTCTCATTATTGTTCTAAGAATGCCCATTGATTGCATGAATAATGTGCAGGTTAATTGAGTCTCGAAAGAGCATCTCAGCACATTAGTGTTGCCAAAGATAATTACGTAAAAAGGAGTCAGTCTCAGCCATGTCACTACCGACACAACATGGCGGGGTAGGGATCTTTGGCTGAGTTTACAAGAGGAACGCAACCGTGTGTTTTGACGTTAGCACTCTTCCTGTCCACGGAGACCACGTGTCACAATTAGGTACGACAGCAGCCTGCTAAATATTGTTAATGGAGAACCATTTTTCACCTCTTGTCTCCTTGACTTTGCCGAGAAGGCATTTAATCACTTGGAGGAATGAGCCTGGCATGTGGCAGTCAAGGTCACCTTCAAAAACATCATTAGATTTAACAGTAAATAAGAAAGGGGACAAAATGTTCACTCATTTTTACTATTATTATTATTATTATAATAGGCAGGGAGGACTTCCTGTCCTCTGCCTGTCACAGCCTTATTTCGACGTGTTGTGAAGAGGACCTCAAGGGCTTTCCGGTGATGTGGTTTGTTGTTTTGTCCAAATGGCTGCCATTTTTTTTCCTGTTAAAGCTTTTCATATGATTTTTGAAATTAGAAATTAATTGTACATTTATTTTGGTCAGAAATCAACTAAAGCAATAATAAAAAAAAAAACAGAGGAGCCGTGAGGGAGCTTAAAGAGCTGCCTCTTTTCTGGGAGCGGAGCCAAACGAGTCGTTTCTCGAAAGAGCTGAACTTCACATCACAAGCACAAATACATGTACGTGTATACCCAGGATTCTAAACAGATTCTTGCGTCTTGCTTATCTATTTATAATATACATACCGAAAATGACACTAGAAAACTCCACTACAAAAGGATAAAAATTGTTTCATGCAGAACAATAACACAACAAATTTTCATAGGTGTGGTGAGGGTAATGTGAGATGGGGGTGTCCAAAGTGCAGCCCAGGGGTCATTTGTAGCACACTGTTGTGTTTTTATTGGTCTGCAGTATGTTCTAAAAATATAATTTAACAAGAAAACAAAAAAAACAGTAATTTTACAACAACAAAGTCAAAATATTAAGCAAAAAAGGTTGTAATTTAACAAGGAAAATGTCATAATTTTACAAGAATAATATATAATAATAAGAATAATATATAAAAAAGTTGAAATATTAAAAAGGATCTTAATTTTTTTAAGTGATAATATGAAAAAACAAAAAAAGAAATTTGAAATTTTTGGAATACTGCGTTAGGTGAATAAAGTGAAAATATTAAGGGAAAAAAATATTCTAACGACCAAAAAAAAGTATGAGAATAAACGTGTTGTATTATGTAAAACTTAATTTTATTAGTATAAATTTGAAATATTAAAGAAAAATACATTGTTTTTTTTAAGTCACAATTTTACGAAAGAAAAAAAACAAAGTTGTAATGCTTGGAAAAACATTTGTTGGTGGAAAGTTTTAATGTTATGGGAATAAAGTCAAAATATGGGACTAAAGTCATAATATTACAAGAAACAAAAATGACAAGGTTATTTAAAAAGTAAGTTGAAATATTGGCCAAATTAAATGAAGAGCAAAGGCTGAAGTTTGGACTAATGATACACTTTTTTTCTTTGAAATATATGTAATTGCAGCTGTTTTATGTAGAATACGTCCATTTTCAGGGGCTCAGATTCACATAACCACTAGCCACAATGAAATCAGCCCATCAACCCATCACCAAATTTGGAGACGTGTGCTTAGTTCTTCACTTGCTCCTTCTTGTTCCATTTATTTGCCTTCAGAAAGTCTAATTTGCTTGCCACAACATGATATGTATAAGTGTGTATGAAGGCTAAACCATAAACCACATTGTCCAAATACTTGTGCACCGTGTCGTAGCAAACATTATTATGACATTCCTCTGCCAAAATGACACCATGATGGATTAAAAATGGTGTGATGTGTTTTCCCTCAGGAGAATCCTAGGTAAGACATCCGAGGGGTTATATAGAGGAGACACAGTAATCTGATGCACACACACACACAAATCCCCCCACAGGAAGTATGACAGAACTGTTTACCCCAGAGGTTCCTGTTGTCACATTTCTCATTTTATCAAGCTGTGTGGATCTCACTTTATATGGTGTTGCTATGGCGACTTGGCAAAACCCATCTGCTCCCAAAGGCACAGCCTCATTCCTTAATTTGTGTATAATGTGAGTTTTTAATGCTCACTGTTTGAAATATCGATCAACCGTCTGCTTAAGGAGTCTTTGTAATCTAGCAATTAGTCCGCGGTATCCCTTGCAGAATCGTGCACATGCATGCCTTGACTTTCGCCGAATTATCATAGCCGTCTTTGTTTCGTCACTCAACAACTCATATGCTTATCGATATGTTTACGTACCCAACTTTCAAGATGACAATCTGGTTGTTAGTTAATTACAGTACAGTGAACCCTCATCAAGCTAACTACTCTCTGCGTTGATTTGTTTGATATTTGTCTGTCTGTCTGTCGGTTTTGGTTTGTTTGATTTGTGCATCATACTGTTTGTGCGCTTGTGTGGTCATCCATCTGTGCCCGTGCGTCCTTATTGACACGTCTGTGTGTGTCTACGGTCCCGCAACACAATCAATCACAGTCGGAGGCCAACACTGTATTGTTTTTTTGTTAGTCTCGGTTTACCGCATATCCTGGGGCTAACACAAAAAAAAGACAATGTGAGGCTAGCCTCTTGGATTGTCAATATGTTTTTTTTTTGGACACTGACGTTGACTAATGAGCTCATTAAGCATGTTGAATGGAATATCATGCTGGCGATGTTATGAGGTCCTAATGAGCGCCATCTATCTCAGCGTTCTGACAGATTTCATAGACGGTGTTTGTATGTCACTTAAGTCTTAACTATTGCAAACCACTTCCCGTCCCTTCTAACCAACACATTTCATGTTATTACCTTTTATCGTGTGTCAATGCACTGCTGGTGAAGTAGCACCATTGGAGCTCAGTGTGGATGGGAGTGCTAACTGACTGTAATATTGATTTCAATCCAGTTTGATTGTGTTTAGACTATTTCTGTTTTAATGATATAGTGTCAGAGTGTGAAATAAGACTGCCTTGCGGCTAAGTTATTCTTTGACACTAATAAACTGCTGTAGTGGCTGTTAACTAATGGAAATATATTTTCACTTTCCAGCCAGCGCTATCATATCTGTGATTTTCCTGAAGGAGACTGTGTGCGTGTCGGACATTTTAGGTAAGAGAACACTAATAGCACAGATTGCTGGCAAAGAAATAACTTACTAAAGTTCAGATTGATCAAATAGGCTTTGTTGATACAATGAGAAGAAACTAGGACTGATATTAGAACACTCTTATTGTTGCATGTGCATGGTCGGAAACATGCAGAAATTATATTTATTGAAAATTGTGGTGTATTAGCTGCACCCGCTAAAGTTATAGGAAAAGCCAATCATGAGCTACTAAAAAACTATGACAAGCTTGTCAACCCACTAGAAATTGAAGGTCACTGTGTCATCTTACAAACAGCATTAACTCATCACACAGCAGCTTAACACTCAAACGTTATACCTCGAAAATATAGAAACATGTACCAATACGAGTTTAACACAAAACTTAACACACAGTTCCCATCATGCGTTTTGTTTGAGAAAACTATTTCATTGGAGGAGCATAGAAAGCAGAGAAAATAGTGACTACCAGAGGGAGCCAGAGGTAGGCTGACGTCATTGCAGCATCCCAATGAATGCGTTCCTTTTTTATAAAATCATATTGTTTGTACATTTGTTAGATACACCTTTTCAGTATTAAGTCGCTGTGTGATGAATGTTAGTAAAGTGATCTTTACTAGGAGGGAAAAGCTGCCATATTGTATGGGGCACCGCCCTGCAGCAACCCTGGCTGCTGCATCATTAGTAGGTAATCAGTGTCAAAGCGCCAAAAATGACTTGTATTTATTTGCTATTCGTGGGTGGTCTTGCACGTAACTGGGGGAGGGGAGATCTACTCTATTTATTTGTGATATTTCAATGCATATTTCAATGTTTGTTGGTATATTTGTTCGTCTCTGCCTCTTTAGGTAGCACGCTGGCAATAACGGGAACCTACGTGCTCGTGACATTCGCCCCCCACACATCCACTCACATCACAGCTCATCTCGTCCAGTTCTACGCCATCAGCTGGCACTTCTTGCTCTACCTGGTACATAAACCTTTTCAAACTAAGATGTATACAAGTGTGTAAGGAGCTACAGGTTCATGCCATGAAGGTTTAAAGAGTCATGCAGTGGATACAGACACATTAAATACACAAATACACAGGGATACTGTGGCCAGGCATTTAAAGGTCAGCTCGCCCCTTCTCCCCAACCCTACTTGTGTATTCTCCATCTGTTAAAACTCGCCGATGTTTGCCAGAGGTCCTTGAGCAGCTGAATGCTATCAGCGTCACAAGGACAGCTCTTGGCTCTTCTCATTAATAGCCAGTCATTTCATTTTTTTTTTTTTTTTTCCCTGTCCACGGTGATTTGTTTCAATTAAAGAGTGCTGCTCTTTGTCTGCAAACAGCACTTTGTCACACAGATAACGTTGTCAGGGAAAAGCTTGGAGAGCAAATTTCATTTTCTGTACAAAGTTTGAGGAAATAGGATCTGCATAAATTAACTTCTCCCTCCCTTTTTCTCCATAGACAATAGAGGTCATCATCTTTTGCATCCTGCTCTTTCTCTACACCAAGAAGAATATGAAGCACATTGTCATTGTGATGCTGCTGGTGGCGCTGCTTGGTATGGACAAGTGCGAGCTGCTTGATTGAGGGCGCGTGGGTCAGGAATTTAAACAGTTTAGGTCATGAGTTTGCTTTGTTGCCTGGTTACCAAAGCAAACCTGGGGTCAGTTATCATTTCTAGCCGTTACCCAGTCAGCGGCATATACTTCATATTTAATTACCCCAGAATATCTATTACCGCAAATGGATGTTTCAGCGGTGTTGCTTCTGCAGCTTCTCTGACGGTCATCTCAGTGAAGGCCGTGTCAGGAATGATCACAGAATCCATAAAAGGTCATCTGCAATTCATCTACCCAATCTTCTACGTCATGTTCGTCATCATGGTGGCATCCTGTGCTTTCCAAATCAAGTGAGTTGTTTGGGCTTGCTATTCCTCGAATCAAAGCCTTTCACTGGATTGACTTAAAAAAAGATTCTTGTTTCTTCTCCAGATTTCTTAATCAGGCAATGAAGATGTTTGATGCCACAGAGGTTGTTCCTGTCAACTTTGTGTTTTTCACGGCAAGTGCCATCGTTGCAGGTATGTTTTTAGAGCATCATTATGGGGCTTAGGAGTTGTTTCACAATATTAAAACACTTGCACAACCTAATAAATGTATCAACAATTATACTTAACAGTGTCATCATAGAGGTAGTTCATTTGTATTTATGGGAATATTGTTATAGTTTGTAGAATTACTATCTAGATCAGGGGTGGGCAAATATTTTGACTCGAGAGCTGCAAAAAAAATGTCCAGGGGGTCAGAACATATATTTAACACACACACACACACTATTTTATGCTTATAATTTTCCTTGAATTATTTGTCCAATTTTATCTTTAAAAGTCTTATACTATCATGTCCCTTTTTTCAGAGCACTTTAAACATCACATCAAACTAAAATTAATTTTACAGTTTTTTGTTTTTTTTTTTACTAAATAAGCCATCCGACTTGCAAGTCATGTTGCCAGTTTGTATGTTAAAAGTTGAAATACTTAGAAAGCAACTGGCGGGCCGGATTCAAAAAATTGGTGGGCCGCATGTGGCCCCCAGGCCATAGTTTGCCCACCCCTGATCTAGATTGATGAGTGTCTCAAAATGAAATGGAAAAACGTTCGTTGATATTTCTTGTTTCCGAAATTCATTGAGAACACCTGATGAGCTGCATGGGATGGACTGTACCATTAAGCACAGAGCAATTATTTAATGACTTAAGTAATGAGTCCATTTGCTCCACATGGCGAGGATGCAGGTAAAACCTAATTACAGCTCTTTGGCTAAAAGCATGCACTGCAGATTTGGTTGGATTTTATTAATAAAAATAAGTGTAGCACTAACATTACTTGAAAATATGAAGTCATTATGATTGAAGGGCCCGTCGTTATATTATTATGTATACGGAATGTCAATAGAAACTTTGAGGTAGAAATGTATGCATACATTATTCCTACTTATACAGTCATGTATTGTTGACTTAGTGCTCGGGTAAGTAAGATAATGAGTTGTCCCCTTCTGTTTTCCAGGGATAATCTTTTACCAGGAATTTGAAGGCTTAGCATTGCTGAATATTTTCATGTTCATTTTCGGGTGAGTATTGACTAAAACATTATTATTTACTACCTCAGTATTTGATATATACATACTGACTTATTGAATACTTATGTGCATCTTTTTGTCGCTAGCTGCCTTCTGTCTTTCCTTGGAGTTTTCCTGATAGCCCGAAACAGACCAAAAGCAAAGCAACAAGATCGGAACTTTATTGCAATGGATACGGTCCCAAGTAAGTTCTGTATTATTTATTCATTTGACGAGTGAACACAAAGTGTTTGTGTTAGACATGGTCCACTGTGATGGACCGTGTAGAACTGGCATTAGGCTAAAATAAATGAACTTTCCTTTCGCTTATTCACAGGGAGGAGACAAACAGACAAAGTGCAGCCTGAGGCGAAAACTCAGACATATGGATCACTGGCAGCCAAGCTCATGTGTAACAGAGCTGGCCAAACAGACGAGTCTTAGGACCAGACCCATCTGTGGGGACTTTGGGGAAGTATGTGAACACATGGCCTGGACTGGACTGGGCCAGAAGTGAGAGAAAAATGGGCGGTGTGGCCACTTACATCGGACACTAGTGACACACTCCTCTGTGGTGTTTTTTTTTTTTTTTTTTGAAGAATTGGAGTGGAGATTTTAAGAAACAACAGTCAAAATACGAACTGAACGGTTCAATGTGTGATGACTTGTATGTTAAAGAAAAATGTACACATCTGATCCTTTTATGTCTGCACATAAAAAAAAAGTACTTCTGCCCCCCCGACGGTGAGGGATGAATGGAATCATCATGCTCGTGGTTGAGGTGGATTATTTAAAAGCCCTCTACATATGCAATAGTGTATGTACATCGCACTTCACCTCATATAAACCACAAAGCGGCATCTAAACTTAGGGGTTGCCAAGCAACCAAACTTACCTACCACCCACACATTAAGGAACTCAAGATTCAATGTTAAAAGTGTGAGTTCAGTGCCTGATCTTAAACTGCCTGTGTTGTGTAATTTGGCGTTTAGAGGCGAGAGCTTGGTGAAGGTGATAGGTAATCATCTTACTCTTTTACTCAACTTTTAATACCCTCAAGTCAAACAAATGGTATCTGAAATGGATCCAATTCAATCAAACTCTGTGACAGTCTGGATGCAGATGCATTTGAAATCCATTTATTTCATAAAATAATAGTTTGGAGTTACATGGCGCTTTTTTTACTCAAAAGACACTGAATACATCCAAAGAAAGCAATTTCAGGTTGGGCTCAATTCTCGAGTGTCTAACAAATGTAAGCCCCCCCCGCTCAAAATTAATTTAATTTTATGCTCCAGGGTTTCTGTACAAAAAAAGCATATTAGGGCCTGGTATTGTGTTGATTTATTTGATATTGGTGCCAAAATTGCTGCTTTTGAAACCGTTTCTATCACCTTCAAGCATTAATGCAGTATTTTCACACTAAAATGAGGCACCTGCTTCGTACCATCCCTAAGCATGCAACAACAAAAAAAGTTCTCTTCTGCATGAACTTCAAACCTCTATGTTGATTTTGGCAAAACGATAGTGGAGAGACGTCGGGTTGCGAAGCAGCACCGTTCCCCTGTGTTCCGGCGGCTGACTGACGAGGGTGTGAATGAGACCGGTGATGCTCACAAAACCCAGAGCCTCCCCACAGCCTGCCGACAGGGAGAAGTCGGCCTGAGTGACCCAGCCTAGAGTCACTCGGGAGCAGTGAGACGTGACGCTCGGCAGGGGATTTGGCCACACTCCCAACACAAAATCAGAGTCTTTATCAGAAGGAACGTGTTTACCCTCGGTCGTATCAGTAGACTGGCGGCGTACAAGAGTTTTCTTGCTTCCCTTTTTGCTACGTTTGATTGTATTTTTCAAGGTGTCCTGGTGGAGGGGCTCCTGAGGCCCACTGCTGCCGGGCCCTTTGTTCAGCAGCTTCAGGTCCTCCACTGTGGGGACACAGACCATGGCGTGGAGGTCTGGTTTGCCCTTCAATAACAGTGACAGGCGTACCCAAACCAGGCTCATCTTGTGACTTGTTAGGAAAGCCACCCTGGCCGCATGGTTTAGAGGCAGCATTTCCCTGACATGGTACAACCTTTGACCTTTAGAAGAAGTGGGTCTGCACCAACTGGAGAGCAGCCTCAATGACTTTATGTTTCTACAAAACAAAGTCATGTGATTACTGGTAAAAGTCAGGCCTTGTGATCTAGATCTAGGCAGTAAAACCCAAGTCAGGTGATACATTTTGGGAAGCTTTTGTAGGATCGTCTTTGCTGGGTTATCGCTATTATCTCTAATGCGGGGCTGTCAAGACTTTTTTATGCATCATCTAGGACATTCCGATAAAAGAGACACACACACACCAATCATTAAGTAGGCCTTGGAGCGCTATTTTTTGTCGAGGTACTTTCATAGCAATATAAGGATAAACTGACTATTGTGTATGCTAATAATTCTCCACAGGGGACTGTGGAAACGTTTGTGGGTAAACATACCTGAGAACTGTGAAGTGCGTCGCAGGCTTTGCCACAGCAACGTCTTGATGTGATGTCATCGCCGACTGCTTCACCGATGTGCTTTCAGTCCGAGTGTCTCCTCGTCTCTCCGCCGCCTCACTTCCAGTAAGATCCCACTCCTCAGCCAGCTGTTGCCAAGGGCAACAGAACGGAGCCAGGCAGCCATGTTTAATGTAATTGGTTCTTTTGGCAGGCGGGCATCTAGAGTAGAGGGCAAAAGGTCAAACTCTTTCGAAACCATCGGGGCAGTGATGCTTACATATGAGACAAACAGAGTACTGAGCAGCTTTATTAACAGCTTATCTGCATGAGGGCACAATACTCATGATCGAAGCACTAAAATGAAGAATACTTTCACTTCAAAGCTATTGGCCATCAAAAAATAAATAAATAAAAGCTACAGCTATTTTAGTATTTAACTGACCTTTTAAACTTTTCAAGCAGCACCGACTCCTGCTCCTCTTGAAATCGAGCTCCTGCAGGGCAGTCTGGGTAGTCATGAGGGAAGTGGGGAGCACCTTTATTCTGAGAGTGTGTCAGACTCATTTTTAGTCCACCAATGCGAACACCTCGGTACACCTGGCAGGATGACAGAGTAATGAGTAAACAACCTCGGGGGGGTGGGGTTCAATCTTGTCGATTTCAAGGTTGACTACACGGCGGCCGACGGTGTTCACACACATTTTTCTAGTCGTACTCTGGCTTCTTTCCACCTTCCAAAAACATGCATGTGATGCTGACTGCTAAATTCTCCAATAGGTGTGAATGTGAGTGTGGATGTTTGTTTGCTGATATCTGCTCTGTTATTGGCTCAGTCCGTGGTTTTCCCATCGTCAGCTGGGATAGGGCTCCAGCTCACCCGTAACACAAAAAATTGAAACAAAAAATTGAAAGAAATGATAGAAGGGTGAGTTTACTAGGGCTTGCTGAAACTAAATATACAAGCCAGATCCCAAATAAGAATTCTCCGAGGCTGCGTGTATGTGTATCACATGCACAATCAGTTTCGGGTCTTTAATAATCAATTTGAACTATTCTTCTTCTAGGGTGGCCTGACAATATAATATAAATCTTCAATGTTTTGTTTATTAAACATGAATTGGGTGACCTGTTTTTCAAAATGACTACATATTTGAAAGAAGAACTGTTTATAGACAGGTAAAGCTAACAAACAGTATACTAAAGGGAGGAAGGCGGTCCATGGTACCCACCAGTGGGATCCAAAAAGCCATGCCCCAGCCTTTTGGAAGCAGCAAGTCCCATCCAGCGCCCCAGGAGTTCATCTCGTGTCCCACCTGCTTACCAGGCTGGTGCACCAGCAGGATGGGGATTCGACCCTGCAGTGGAGTGGGAGTAAGCCTGGAACCAGGTACGAGGATGTCACTTCTCATGCGGTTCAGCTCCTGTTAAGATGTAAAGTCTTTTGGTAGTGCAGGTCATTATATTCATCATTACTCAGTTTTGTAACGCAGATTTTATGATACCTGTTCTGAAATTTTATTATCAGTGACATTGTTGCGCACAGACTGTTCCCACAAGAAACTCTGACAACAGTGTTCTGGCACGCCACGCAAGGACAGTTCTTTTATCTTCTCCTCATTCACCTCTGGAAGAAATTACACACCACACAGAGTATGCACATCAGCATCATTAGCACATCTTTTAGCTTCCATTTTACCGCTGACCACAAACAATGCGCTCAAGTGTGAACCATGGTTAGTGTTTAAAGAAAAGGGACTTCTGTCTTTCTAAAGGAGCATGTACGTATATGTATGCATGTACAGTTTATAAATATACTGTATATGCACGCAATAAAACTACCTTACCTACAGAAGACAAGAAGTCTCTCCTTCATTCATCCTTCGTGCACATAAAAAGCAGATTACTAATGAACGAAATCACTTTTTATTTAATTTAATGTTTGATGTGACCTGATTTTCATCATCCTTCATCTATCATTTTCGATGCCACTTATCCGCACTAGGGTTGCGGGTCTGCTGGAGCCTATCCCAGCCGTCTTTGGGCAAGAGGCGGGTTACACCCTGCCCTGGTCGTCCTTCTGTATTATCCATTCATTTTTTAAATAATTTGTTCAGGGTCACAAGGAAGCTGGAGCCTATCCCAGTGATAACTCTTCCTAAATCTCTAAAAAGGCAGTGAATAAGCTGTTGTCTGTCCCAAATGCTGTTTTTTGGAGTACAGGGTCCTGCCAGGATTCGAACCTGGAGCATCTGCATTGCTGAGCAGAGGCCCCCCAGGAGCACAGGACCAGATGCGTACTCTGTGAAACAGCCTCGGGGCACGGAACAGCAGACTTATTCTGACCTGCTTATTATCAAGCACCTTTGTGTTTTAATGCAGGTGGACTCATTAAACCTGAACTAATTAAGACCTTGATAGAAAAGATGAGGAGATGAAAAGATGGTCTCAAATGTGAAGATTGGACCATATGAGCACAAAGAATGGTACGTATGTACAATAAACCACAATTAGCACCCCATCTCTGCACTGCTTCGGTGTTCAGACAGATATTACCTTGTGCTTCCTTCACACAGGGCAACGCTTTAACCCTTTTTGTTGGCATCGCCAGCCTGGGGTCATCAACAGTCAGCCCCAGCACTGTGCCTGGGGGCAGCTCTGTAGTCGAGTAGATGTCTATATGAAGTACAAAACCGTCATTAGATTGCTGATTAAAAACTAACAAAAAAAGGAAGGAGTAAACCTTTTAGTGTGAGAAAGACATCAGTTTGTTGCTGATGCAGGAGCATCTTGCTCTTATCCTTGCAGTGGTCAGGCCACCAGAGGCATGAAGGTTGGGATTTGCTCAATTCCTGTTTAACAAAAGAAATGTTTGTTAGTATATAAAAACAAAATGTTTGCTTTTCATTCTGGTAAAAAGTAATTCTTACATCACAATCTGTAGCAGCTTCCAAAGTATCGGTGAGCACAGAATGAGAATGAGGTCCAATCAGTCGATATCGTACAATCTCCATAGTGAGATCACTGCCAAAAATATTCAAAAACAATGTTTATTTTTCTGTCACTAAGAAATATAAATAAGGAAAAATACACAAACTTTATCACTATTCCAGTAGAACTGGATTTCCAAGTAACAGGGGTGTTGGGTGGTCTGGTTCCGTCGCCAAGGATCTTTTTAGCAGGAGGTGCACTCCTATCCTGACGGCTTCGCTTTCTCTTAGTTCCAGTTACATGTTGGATTTCTGGGTTTTTTCCAGCTTCGATGGGGGGGACAACATCTGTATCCGTCACTTGCAGCAAAGGCGGCGGAATCACAGCCTCATTACACTGGCACACACTTTGCAACTCGGGCAGGATGTCCTGAAATCAGCAGTGTACAAATTCAACACTCCTGAATAGTTAAAAAAATACTCTACTAATCAACATTTTAGTTAATTGCAAGAGGAGGTTCTAAGTAGAACTTCAAAATGCATAAAGTAGTAATGGAGAATTCAACTGAATTCATCCTCCGGCTCAGGGTCAGTGACTTTTTGGGGGGTCTACGACTTGACTTTTTTGTTCCATAACCTTCAGGATCATTTAAGAAGTTTAAAATGACTGTGCAGCAATGGTGCTTTGCAAGAGGCCTTGCTAATGCAGCGCAACAATCTGACCGTGTTGAAAGAGAGACAGCTTTTTGCCTTTGCCAAGAGAAATCATGACAGTGTGAATACCTGACAGAACACAACATTTAATCCACATTTTTGCCAATATTTTAGCTTTTAAAGGCTGTGGTCTTAAACTGTTGATAAGCTAACAGACACCCCTTTTTACAATAAATTGCTTACTCGAAATATTTGTGTCTCAGTCTCATTTCTTTTTCATTTTGAAGCTCTAGCTAGAACTTCCTTAAATGTTTGATCCAAATAATTGGTGAAGAAAAACAACCGTACCGTTTTAAGAGTGGGATGAGCCCAGATCCACAGCTGCCTATGAGTTGAGCCCTGTGTACGTGTTCTCCACAAGAATGTAACAGGGCCCAGGGGCTGCGAGGGGAACTGACCTGCCCGATACACCACCACGCTGCCCTGTCTTTGTCCTGACAGACACAATCGTTGAGCAAATGTCGGACCTGCAAAAATAAAAATGCATGTTACGACTCTGTAATTGTGTTTGAGGTATCACACATCCTTACCAGTCTCCTTGCTGGTCATCTGTGACAAACACTCCAGTAGTTTGTCTTCCTCTCCTTGGATCTCTATGCAGCAATAGTATGAAAGGTCCTGTGGCAGAAACACAAATAGTTATAGTCTATGTGACTAACCCTTGAAACCTGACAGTATGTGAGGATCTGTACCTGCAGTAGACAATGGCTACTCATGGCTCGGTAGCAGGGGCGGTAGCATTTTAATGTTGGTCTATCTCCGAGGCAGTAGCCCCACTTTTTCACCATGTGGAAACGCTTGGCATGCCAGATGTGCGTCTGCAGCCAAACATTCTTTCTCTGCCGCCTATTGAACTCCAAAAGCAGATTTCCATGACGGCGGCGAGCTTTGCGGCTCTTGGTTTTATTCTGCTCCTTCTTCCCTTTTGAGCTGGCCTGCAAGCACTTCTCTCGCTGTGGATAGGCAATAGGAATACCAAAAATCAAAGTGACTTCCGAACCGCTTTAAAAAGCTTTAGAACCACAAGGAACACTACCATTCTGTTGGCCATCTCTCTCAGCCTGCAAGGAAGGCGTTTGGTGTTGTGGCTCATTGCTCGTCTCCTCATGTGCCTCGGCAGGGCTCCAAATACATTACAGCTGCCGGTTGTCTTGGTAACAGCTTTTAGCATTGCACTTACTTCTGCTGCCCTCGCCTGAGCAAAGAGCCCAGCTATGGACAAGAATGACAGGGGAGTTTACGATTAAATGTAAACAATACCACATCTGACTGTGTCTTGTGTCTGCCTTAATTTGACAAAGGGGAGGAAAGGTTTACCAGTAATATGCTGCGGCATCTTGTCAGAATAGATTCCACCATCTTTCTGATGTCCACGGACCCACCCACCCTTTTGGCGACTGCTCTTATTTCTTTCTGAAGGTGGATTTTTGCCAGAAGGTCCATCACCATCTCCACCTGAGGGACCATTGCATTGTGTTGACATCAGAGATGAGCGAGAACAATCCCATTCATTTGTCCCTGTTTTGTTTTGGTGCCTTAATTGTTCATATGAATAAATAGCAGTGTATTGTATTGTATTGTGTTGTGACTAGGCAAGTATAATAATGATTGTAATGACAGACCCCAAACTAATAGCGACAGTAAAGAGGAGTTACCGTTGGACTGTGTTCTTCCCCGCACATCCGCAGGCGACGAAGAATACTGCACGTTGGTAGGTTGGTTTCTCATTTTCTTCTGTCGCATTTTCACTTTAGCAGCAGACATTTTCTATGGAAGCAAAAGGTTGTATTCCCTAAATGACAGTTGTGCTCATTCCTGACCATACACCCAACTGGAAAACTATCACAGTCTTTTACCAAGCCATATTCCACACATACGCAAAGAATGGTGGGGTTTTCAAACTAGACAGCAATTAAATAATAATATATATTACACACTCACCTCAATTATTGCCAAGAAATTCTGCTTGAAATGTAGTTTTGTCTTCTTTACACTTTACCGACTAGCGAGCTAGCATGTGAGACGCACAGCGCGTGCTGTACTGTAGTTTCTTCCGGGTATGTGGCGGTCATGGGAGTTGTAGTGTACCTGTGAAATACAGTTGATTCTTCTTTTTCTTCTTCTGGTCAGTTGATTCGCTTCATTCAGTATTCATATCTAACTACCCTTATTTGAAACTAATTTTAAGCGACGATTGTAGGGAAAATATACAAAGTAAGGATGTTTTCTAGACGGCAGTTGATGTTGCTGTTGCAGTGAAGCTTAGTGACGTCATCATCCAGCGCGGCGTATCTGGGTCAAAACGCATATGTTCTCTGCAAAACTTCTGTCATTTGCGTATTCTTGCTGGTTGCTGCACCGTTCTTTCAAATGGCTGCACTGATCAGGAGGATTATCAGCACAAAAAAAGCTCCTTCTGCCATCGGCCCGTACAGGTGAGAAAGTTTCAACAACTAATTGAAGAAAAATAAAAAGATACCATAGCACAATCATTTTGTATAAGGGTGCAAAGTGCAGGTAAATAAATAAGTGCAAGTAAATAATCAACCCAAAGCTATACTGCCGTCCTGATTTTGTATTGAACTTTCAACTAAATGTAACACAAATTTAACTCAGCATTATTAATATATGCACTCATAATAGTTCCTTTATAATAATAATAGTCATTTGCAAAGAAAAGCATGACATATTAATAATTGAATAATTTCAGTTATTTCCTCTTCTTCCTCCCACAGCCAGGCAGTCGTGGTGGACCGGACCATGTACATCTCAGGCCAGCTGGGGATGGACCCCACAAGTGGACAGTTGGTGGAAGGTGGCGTTCAGGACCAAACCAAACAGGTGACCACACCCACAGTATGCAATATTAGATCATAAGAATTTATAATTACATCATCATACAGTACAAGTACAAGCCCACCATTTTAAACGTTAATACAAGGTGCTGTTATCTTCTCAGGCTCTTGTCAACATGGGTGCCATTCTTGGAGCTGCTGGGTGTGGTTATGAAAACGGTGAGGAGAAAGTACATGGTAGTAATATACACTCCCAAAATGGAATATTACTTGCTTTTTTTAAGTCACACATATATATAGCAAATCTCCAACATTGTTATACTGTCTCCCGCAGTTGTCAAAACAACTGTTCTTCTCACTGACATGAAGGACTTCACCACAGTCAATGATGTTTACAAGCAATGTAAGTACTATTGATGGACTTAGCAATAATCTGCAATGAGCTTTGTTGTGCTACGGGAGTGCAGACATCCACTGTGGAGCCACTTCCGCTGTAGGCTCCACCGTCACCAGGCCGCTTTTATTTTCAATACAGGAAATGCCAAAATAAAACTTCCAGTGGAAATCATTCAAAATCAAAAATCAAATCAATCAAAAATTGTAAATACACTTTCTGTGAATTATTTCATGAGTCAATTTATTTATTAGATTTTCATGAATGAAGGCTTTATTTATTTATTTATTTAAACCAAATTGTAGTATTTACCCTTTATGTATTTCATGAAAATCTGCCACTTACTAACCTTCCAGGGGTGAAATATGGTTATTTCCTGTCCTGACTGTGGAGTCTACTCCGGTATTGACTTCATAGTGGACCTCTGCAGCCTGAGGCCTTCAGCTCATTTGCTTTCTTACCTTGCTGAAGTGGTGCAAGTGTGTGATGGGAGCAACCACTTGAGGGCGGTGTGTCTCTATGTGGAAAAGCTTCTTAACAGTTTAGAAAAAAGTGTTTTTGTTTTAATAAAACTGCCTTTTTGAAATAGCAATTTCACAGTAATTTAGTTGGGTTTTATATGAAAATGATCAAGAGAAAAACTGTTGGATAAGAACTTCATTGAATAATATTAATTTGCATGTTATAACAAGTAAATATTAAGCGGGACCTATTATGCTTTTACACTTTTCTGACCTGCCCTGAAAGTAGTTCTGGATGGCTCAGCATGCTGTGCTTTATAGATTTTATTTTTTTAACACTGAGTTCTACTGATATTTTTGATTGCCTGCACTCAGTAAACACAGACCTACGTGTCCAGAAGTCCTCGGGAGCGCTTGGAAGTGTGATCAAACACAGCAGAGTGTGCTCTACGGGAGGAGGGCTGGGGTGGGCGATAGGCAGAAAAATCAAGAAAAAACTACTGGAAGAGGCGCAGATTCTGGAAGATCAAGAAAGCTGCTTGTCCCGAAAGTCCTGAAAAATAGTATAATAGGTCCCCTTTAAAAAAAAAAAAAAAAAAAAAATCCTAGCAACTCTCTGGACCTTAATCCCATAAGAAATCTGTGGAGGCGAAACTTTGAGTTGCTAAGCAACAGCTTCCAACAATGGTTTCTGCAACAAGAACAAAGTCATACATTGCTTGGTGATCAAATACCTATTTTGCTCAATGAATGATATTTCTTTTCTATTGTTGATGATATCGTGCCTCTCTTTGTTAAAGTAAGCCCGCCATAAAAATGGTGAACTGTTATCATATTTTCTACAAAGTTAGCAGAGCATCAACTGATATATTTCCTGTATATAGTCTTCAGCACCAACTTCCCAGCCAGAGCCGCCTACCAGGTTGCTGCTCTTCCCAGGGTGCGTATCGTATCAGGTCATTTTCTTGAGTTTCCACTGATGCTATCACTGATAAAAACTAAAGCATCCATCCTCTGTCTGTGTGCACTAGGGCGGACTGGTTGAAATTGAAGCCGTCGCTGTCTTAGGCCCTCTGATGGATGCGTCCTAAAAACGGGTCTATTCAATATTGTTGGGGAATTACTACATAATTGCAATAATAATATTATTCCAAATAATATATTTTACAATTTTAAAGACGACCGCTCTCACATTGCACATTTCCTCTATGAATACATGTTCTCTTTAAATACACACACTAAGATTAGTGGGGGAAACTTTATTCCTTACACTTGGTGGAATCACATATAAATTTCATAGGAGGAATATTCTTTCATGCAGGACCCCCCCCCCCCAACTTGAATCACATCATATGTTAGTTTTGTTAGATTGACATGAACTTATACAGCGTACACAGGAAATGTGTTGATGAATAAGTCATTAATGAACAAATATTAAAGAACAAAACCGTGAGGAAAAGCATGGCACACACAGAAATTACCATGACTACCAATTGTAATAAAAACAAAGTATTCCGCCTTGAGACGAAAAAAACAAAATCTAGCCTGCGAATATTCTCATTCATCAAGGTCAAATCAAATGTTGACTAGTTGGAAAGAAGACTCATATCAGGGGTTAAGCCTTACACCCCCTACCCCCATGACAGACCTGAAAAAGACAAGATCGGTGAAAAAGTGGTGGACGAGGGCAACAGTAGATGGATCATTCTCACCGTCTCAAAATAATACTTTTAACAAACTTTAAAGTGTCCAAGAGTGCAGAAGCTGAAGAAATCCAGAGAACCATGGACATAAATCAACTGAGCATGGATCCAGAACCAAACAAGGATCAACTACTCTTGTACAACGACATAGTCGTTACCTTGAACCAGACCTGATAAAGCAAGGAACTCACAAATTGTCCCCTCAAAGTCGGAAATAGCTTTAACTCCCAGATAACCAACAATATTTTGACACCAAAAATGTTATTTAATTTTTTTTAATTAGGTTGATACTTTTTATAGTTGTTTACAAACTAAAGGACTAACGGTGAGAAGCCACAGTGGGGGAAAAAAAAAGTGTACAGACCATAAAAGTGGGGCCTGGTCTTTCAGATTTTTGGGGTATCAAATAGGAGGTGTTAGGAAAGTACCACGGCATCTTTGTGAAGCAGAACGTTGGATTGTTCTCCCTTTAACAGGAAACGTAAGCTGGGTTTAAAGTGTTGGGAGACCACACCTATGCAGATCATACTGATCGTGTTATTATCCTGATGTATCCTCCTCCCTCCATTTTGCGTGTTGCTTGGGTTTATTTTGATGAATGCCTGGAAGATGAACAAAAAAAAAAAAAAACAGTCAGAGAATGGTTACATGTTTATCTTTCCACATTTTGTATTCGGCATTCTAGTACATGATATAATATCTAGTACAAGATATTAAGGCATTGACACAATCACTTGCTGCTCCCGTATTATTTGTAATATTTTAATGATACTGAAAAACAATTAAAAGTATTGTTTAGTTTAAATAATATCACCAATAAATGGAGGAGTGGTTAGCGTGCAGGCCTCACAGCTCGGAGACCCGAGTTCAATTCCACCCTCGGCCATCTCTGTGTGGAGTTTGCATGTTCTCCCCGTGCATGCGTGGGTTTTCTCCGGGTACTCCGGTTTCCTCCCACATTCCAAAAACATGCTAGGTTAATTAGCGACTCCAAATTGTCCATAGGTATGAATGTGAGTGTGAATGGTTGTTTGTCTCTAGTATGTGCCCTGTGATTGGCTGGCGACCAGTCCAGGGTGTACCCCGCCTCTCACCCGAAGACAGCTGGGATAGGCTCCAGCATGCCCACAACCCTCATGAGGATAAGCGGTCGAAAATTAATGAATGAATGAATGATATAATTGCTGGACTGCATGGTGGACAAGTGGTTGATGCACAGGCCTCACAGCATGGAGACCCAAGTTCAATTTCTCTCCGGTTTCCTTTCACATTCCAAAAACATGCTAGGTTAATTGGCGACTCCAAATTGTCCATAGGTATGAATGTGAGTGTGAATGGTTGTTTGTCTATATGTGCCCTGTGATTGGCTGGCCACCAGTCCAGGGTGTACCCCGCCTCTTGCCAGAAGACAGCTGGAATAGGCACACGTAGAAGTGATGTGAATTACAAACATGGAAAAAAAATGCAGTAAAGTTTGTGAAACACAAAATAGGAGTACAGTAATCCCTCGTTTATCACAGTTCATTGTTTCCAGATCCAACCGTGATGAGTACATTTCCACTAAATATGGTTCCTTATTTACAAATGAAATATTTTTTTATAGTTTTGTGACCTTCTCAATATGGTTTTTAACATTATTAGAGACCTCTAAACAAGAAATAACATATAGGGTTCTAATTTCATAGACTAGGCGCAGCCGCGGCGCACCTTCCCTGTAGAGCCACCACGGTTGGCATCATATTTTCAGCTGCCGTCAGGCTGTGAAAAACACTGCCTGTGAGGTTTTGGTGACGTGTCTGCGCTGTGCGCCTCTCAGACAATTTACCACTGCACATGGTGCGCTTCACCTGCGCCAAGAATAGACCTGGTCGGAGCTGGCGAGTTTCTAGGGCACCTATGACACAATGTTTTGTCACAAAATAGGCACTGCGCCAAGCTGAAAATGTGGACACCTCCCATGGTGCGCCGCCACGAGCATTAAAATTAAATCCCAAATCAAAATAAAATTTTGCACTTTTACAATCACGTACAAACAAATCCCTTTTAATGTCAGTCAGTAATATCCTATTCCATCTGTAATCTGCATGATGACTGGAATGTAGTTAGTCTTGTACAGCATTTGTCTTATGTAAGGTGAAGCGTGCTTATGTATTAAGCGTGCTTATGTGCGTGAGTGTGGGTGTGAAGCCGTCCACACACGAACAATGTCTCGTCTCCTCCAAACAATGGAGTTCAGACCTCCAAGACAGTGGAAGAATTCAGCGTGTTTTTGGTTTCTAGCCAACAACATGTTTGATCTCTGCATGGTTGCGTAGAATGTCAACATTCTCCATGACAACTTGAGAGATTAGCGTCTTTTAGCATTAATTGTTTACAGGATGGTAAACAAGATCTTACCAGCTGTGTGGACATGCTTAGATTAGTCTGAACTTTCAGTCAGTGATCACGTCTTACTGCTTCTCCTAAAATCAGGATGTCTGGACATGTTTGGTATGTAATTATAATGTGTTATCATCGTCTATTAGTAGTTTTACTCCTCCAGAGGCCTCCAATGAAAGGACTTCCTGTTTGTCTGAGCTAATAAAAGAAGAAGAATGATGTGTTAATTTGGTGTCATGTACCTTCTGACAAGGGTTCCTAGACCTGACCAGCAGAAACTGGTGTCAGAGTTGCTTCGGTGTCCGTTTGTGTGGGTTCAGCGGCATGAACTTCTACGGCACCATCACTTTCTGCTGAACATGGAGCTGTCTCAGATGTTGGTTGAGCTTCTGAAGGCAACACTGAAGACACCAGGTCCTTCAAGTCAGTTTTTTCAGCTATCGAGGCAGGCTCCTGGGTAAATGTTGCTTGGTTGGGACAGGAAGTTTCTGAGGACATCATAACAGCTTTGTTGTCCTCTTCAGTCCCAGGTTGTTGCTCAACTTGCGTATCTTCTGTAACTTGACATGAAGGGGGCATCTCTGGAATGGTCGCCACCGCGATCCGTGGATCTATTACAGCTTCCAAATCTTCACTGGGAGATGAGGATTCAGCTGTGGAATCTTCACTTGTTGTTTCATTTGGTGTCACCTCATGTGGAGTTCCCATTTGTATTTCTGATGTGGGAACTTGTGGAGAACTGTCCGTAGGAGCCTCCAAAGAAAGAGGAACATCCGCAGGGACCTCGGCGACTACCTCTTGCGTAACTTCTACCACCGGTTCTACAACAGGCTTGGCATCCTCATTTGGGATCTCGGCAACTCCTGCAGCTCCTCCGTCAGCCTTCATTTCTTCTGCAGGAGGTGCCTCAGACTCCATCACTTCAACATGTTCTAGCTCAGAAACCTCCGTCTTCGCAATTTCAGCATCAGCCCCAGCTTTTATTTCTCCATCATCTTCTAGAGCCTGCACTGTGGCAACATCTTCCATACCAAGAATCTCCGCTGAAGCATCACAAAGGGGTTCAACGATCAGACGTTCCTCATTCACTACATGTTCTACGATTAAACCAGCAGATGCAGAGTCAGTGGAGGCTTCTTCTTCTGCAGCAACTAAACCCGGCTCTTCAAAGTTGACCGTTTCTGGTTGTGGTTCAGAATAAGCCAAGAGGTCTTCTCCGGAGCCCAGATCCTCCTGAGCCTCCATTACCACCAACACAGCCTTTAGTCCATCGTCAGCGTGCATTTGAAGATCATCTGCCAAGGCACACACAGGCAACTGCGTCTGGTCCTCGATGGCGTCTGCAATGACGCCATTTTGAACGGCTGTCAAAAGAGGGACAAGCAAAGACATGAAGATTTAGAACTGTGGACGTTCTGTGGTCAGAAGAATGACAATGGACATCATCTGTTGCTAACGAAAAATGTATCACAGGAAATATTACGGGAACAATAAGACTCAAAGAATGCAAAACAAATTGAGAAAATATGCTTTCATTTCCTCACTTTAAGGTCAGATTTATTAAAGTTAAGTCCTGGATGCAGAGGAAAAGACGATGGCATTTGTTAGACACGCCCTAGCTTCACTCGCATTTTACTGACTTTACTGAAGACACGGCCTGCTTTTGGATAAAACTACAGTAGACGGACAAATAGTGTGATTCCATATTCATTCATTCATTCATTTTCTACCGCTTATCCTCACAAGGGTCGTGGGGGTGCTGGAGCCTATCCCAGCTGTCTTCAGGCGAGAGGCGGGGTACACCCTGGACTGGTTGCCAGCCAATCACAGGGCACATATAGACAAACAACCATTCACACTCACATTCATACCTATGGACAATTTGGAGTCGCTAATTAACCTAGCATGTTTTTGGAATGTGGGAGGAAACCGGAGTACCCGGGGGGAATTGAACTCGGGTCTCCTAGCTGTGAGGCATGCGCGCTAACCACTCGATTGCCATGCAGCCTCAATTGCTGATTATTTACTATTCACTCATTCATTCATTCATTTTCTACCGCTTATACTCACAAGGGTCGCGGGGGTTGCTGGAGCCGATCCCAGCTGTCTTCAGGCGAGAGGCGGGGTACACCCTGGACTGGTGGCCAGCCAATCACAGGGCGCATATAGACAAACAACCATTCACACTCACATTCATACCTATGGACAATTTGGAGTCGCTAATTAACCTAGCATGTTTTTGGAATGTTGGAGGAAACCGGAGTACCCCGCGAAAATGCACGGGGAGAACATGCAAACTCCACACAGAGATGGCCAAGTGTGGAATTGAACTCGTGTCTCCGAGCTTTGAGGCCTGCGTGCCAACCACTCGTCCACCGTGCAGCCAATGCCAAGTTTATGATATGTAAAAAAAAAACTTAATGGGAGAATGTGCTCAATCAGAAGCGTTCATTTGATTGGTTAAGATTACACTCGGCTGTGTTCCTCCTTCTCCTTCTACCGGTGGGAGGGATGGAGGTGTAGGTGCGCCAGACTGCGCTGCTCACAAAATTTGCAGGATGCGATGGCCACACCACCATTGGTCTACATATTTACAGCCTCATGTCTTGTTGTCCAATAGTGTCTTCTCTTCTTTCTTATTAACTATTTTGTCATAGTTTTTAATCAATTAGTGTTTGCTTTGATTACTTATTTTTGGTAAGTGGTAGCAAAAACGTTTTAAAGCAAATTAAATTAAACCTTCAAAGTAAATTTAAGCATAATTTATACCGAAGATGACTAAATGCAAAACCAAATATTTAATATACAGTCAACCCTCGGTTTTCGTATGTCCCAGATTAGCTATGATTCGGTTTTCGACACAAACTTTTGCCTCGGTTTTCGTACATTTTTTGAAATCCCAGACTTAAAACATGTGAATTATGCGGTGTTTTTAATACGATAATGCTCATAATTAATCATAATAAATTAGCATTCATGCTCATAATATTTCATTCAAATATTCTATATTTAATATCTATATTAAAGAGACCGCATGAAACTTGAAAATTTTGATATTGTATGTATCTGTTAATACATACAAATGTGTATAATTCTGTATTATCATTCTTCATTAATCATTATTAATTATCAAACTGTGATTAATCTGATTACAAATTTTAATCATTTTACAGCCCTAATTATTGGGTGTCTGGGTCAGATTAAGAGGATTGACATTATTTCCAATGGGAAAAATGTACGTATGTTTATTATGACATATTTTGAAACTTTTAATCATGTGACAACCACCTGTTTGAGTTTTCACTGTATTTTTCAATAAGACCTTCAATTTTTTCCCCCTAAAGATATCCTCTGAACGTAAAACCCTTCCAACTGAGCCCCACGGAGCACATAGAGCAGAAAGATGATTGGCGGTGACAAAGCATGAGAATCTCAGCATACATGGATGACTGGTGTGTCAACATGATGTGGCTGCCAAAGATGATAGCGATGGCAGTCAAAACAGGGACATGGCTTGTTGGGGAAAAAAAAGGGGTGGGGCCCAGACGAGGGATCTGAGGGAGGGCATAGGCCCCACCAATGACATGGATGACATACGATATCAGGCTCTATCATGTATCATGTACATGTATCTGGAGACGGTTTATGCAAACCTTGTTGGTGCAAACCTGTTCCTAGCATGTACTGGACGGAAAAATTTCCTTAAATTGGAAAAATGAAATCAAGAATGATTTATTGACGAAACCCCAATGCATGTCCTGTAAATTAATAAGTAGGATAACAACTCAAAATTTCAAACTACAGTGAAAGCATCATATTCAAACAAGAATCGGTGCACAAATTCCAAACCAAATTGTCATTTGTTATTATTGGTTGTTGGTGTCAGCATTTGTGTGTGCATTGGCTGTGGGAACCAAGCTCAGGTCTGGGTGCGTGCCTGGAGAGCGACGAGGCGTACGGGCATGTTCAGTGGTCAAAGTGCGTTTGTGTGATGCGATGCACTGATGTGATAATGCAATTATTTTGTAGCAGATGGCCTTTATGAATTAATTTTCCAGCTAATAGGGCAAATATTATTGCTGATCTAGATACCCTAATATGCTAAACTTTATTTCATGTCTTATTGACATTATCACCTCGTACTTCGGTACGGGACAAAAAAAACAAACAAAAAAAACAAAAACTAAACAAACCAAAAAAAAACAAACCTTAAACCATATTAAGAAAGCAGGAAGTGAACAAATTATTATTATGTCATTGTATGGTCATATCACCTCGTACTTCTGTATGTGACAAAAATAAAAATAAAAATAAAAATAAAAATAAAAATAAAAATAAAAATAAAAATAAAAATAAAAATAAAAATAAAAATAAAAATAAAAATAAAAATAAATTAGGAAAGCAGGAAGTGAACAAATGTAACAGTTACTGAATGTAAAAGTACCAAATGTAGGGGTAGGATTTAATAAGCTTTGCTTCTTCCTACTCCTTTTGGACATGTGGAACTGTGAACTGATTATGTGATGCATTCAATTGTAATCTGATGCATGTTCAAATGAAATAAAACCATTACCATTACCATTACATTATTAAGACCCTAATGTCTTGCCCATGTCTGGGAGCGCCACCACCTCCCCACCCCACGGAAAAATAAAAAATCACATATTACCCAGAGATTAGAAAAGGTCTATTTCCAAATCACGGAGATACCTATCTCCCTATTTTAACATGTACAGGTCATTGTGGAAGTAAAGTATAGTAAAGTAAAGTAAAGTATTTCAAACTTACCCACACTATCGCCATTGCTCCCCTCAGGCTTTGTGCCTGGTCGTTTCTCTTGATCCACATTCTGTGCACTGGATGAGGAGCAGCCCATGTTTGCGGAATAAAACTTCACATAAAATGAATGAACAAGTAGCGGAGCAGATACGGAGATGGTGTAGCAGTAGTCACATGCACAACTACACTGTCTGAACCATTATGTCCTCGTGTGTGTGTGTGTGTGTGTGTGTGTGTGAGACCATGCATGGTCTGCTGTCCCCCCTAACAACAATCTGTTGTTCAACCTCGTGCACATGCTCAAACTGTTCAGGAGGAGGAGGCAAGCATGTATGGTGTGTGTGTGTGTGTGTGTGTGTGTGTCCTTCCTTTCCTCACCTTACCAGCTTATTTCCTCTTCTTCCTGTAGAAAAGATTCACCACCTTGTGGTAATATTTATGGCAGCATGTAAGCAATGGTTGTCCATGCATGGATTTTCTCCGGTATTCCGGTTTCCTCTCACATTCCAAAAAAAAAAAAAAAACAAGCATGTTAGGTTAATTGGAAACTGTAAAGTCAGCTGTGATAGGCTCCAGCAGTACAGCAGCAATACAGAAAATGGATGAGTGTATGTAAGCAATGAAAGTGTTTTATCAGCCATGACAGAACCAGATTGTGCAAACTAATTTATTTTCATTGCACAACAAAAATATTTGATAAAGTATGTATAACACCGGCTACAAAACTTGTATATAAATATCTCTAAAGGAAAGCGGCTTCTTGGAGTCTGGGATCTGGGATAATCCATTATGGTTTTTCATTTTTGCACAAGTTGCTTCTCAAGCAGCTGCAATCTCGTCGACATAACGTCAAGTGGACAAGTTAAAGAAAAGTGCAACAAAGGACGGAACATTTTTAAGTATATAAATTTAATATACTTAAATATATCAAATATGATGGAAATCTGGTTTGACTTTACAACAACCATTCACACTATCAGTGTGTGAAAGCGCACCCAAAAAGGATATCATTCTGTGTCAAGATCCTCAGTTTCTCATTGACCTGGTTCTGAAACATGATGAGGTCCTCACAATGACACGTGTTCCCATCAGCTGGTTTGTCTATGGAAAAACATTTTTTTTTTTAAAGAAAGTAAGAATCCTCCCACCTGTTTTTGAACCTTTTCTCACCCATTCCCTTATAATGACCACCCTAGCCTTCATCTCCATGGAGCTCCAAGGATGGGTACGATCTATCTGCTCTGTCATGCCATGTCAAGTATGTACTTACATATGTCTATGGTTGCATAAGAATTAAGCACAATTTTGTACAAAAAGTTAATGATAATGATGAAGCTAACTATACTACAACACATGTCAACATAAACAGACTGATTTTTCATAGAAAAATCACAAAAAAAAAATGGATCACAAATTGTATGTTGACAGTGACTTAAGCGGGTACTGTTACATAAGTAACACACTGTATACAGAACATAGTATTATAGTAGTATAAAGTATTATAGTAGTATAAAGTTATAGTAGTATAAAGACATACTATAACGGTGATAAAAAAAATCAAGAATTAAATGAAGTTTTATTATTACTAATATTATTATGGTAGTGGCTACACGGCGGTCGAGTGGTTAGCCTCACAGCTCGGAGACCGGAGTTCAATTCCACCCTCTGTGTGGCGTTCTCCGGGTACTCCAGTTTCTTCCCGCATTCCAAAAACATGCTAGGTTAATTAGCGACTCCAAATTGTCCATAGGTATGAATGTGAGTGTGAATGGTTGTTTGTCTATATGTGCCCTGTGATTGGCTGGCGACCAGTCCAGGGTGTACCCCGCCTCTCACCCAAAGACAGCTGGGATAGGCTCCAGCACCCCATCTACCCTCATGAGGATAAGTGGCAGAAAATGAATTAATGAATATCTCTGTAGCTATCACTGCCAGCAAAACAACAATAGTGTTCATTATTATTTATGTGTTAAACAGAATCAGTCCAAAAATCTGGAAGTCCAGGGTGCACCCCGCCTCTCTCCTGAAGACAGCTGGGATAGGCTCCAGCACCCGGCGGTAGAAAATGAATGAATAAATGAAGTTAATGATAATGATGAAGCTAATAATACTACAACACATGTCAACATAAACAGACTAAGCGGGTATTGTTACGTAAGTAACACACTGTATACAGAACATAGTATGAAAGTCATACTATAGCGGTGATAAAAAATCAAGAATTAAATGAAGTTTTAATATTACTAATATTATTATTAATAAATAATTGGGAGTGGTTAGCCTCACAGCTAGGAGACCCGAGTTAAATTCCACAGGTCCATAGGTATGAATGTGAGTGTGAATGGTTGTTTGTCTATATGTGCCCTGTGATTTCCAGAGTGTACCCTGCCTCTTGCCCGAAGACAGCTGGGATAGGCTCCAGCACCCCCCCCCCCCCCCGTGACCCTTGTGAGGATAAGCGGTAGAAAATGAATGAATAATAGCAGTGTGTACATAACCACTAAAAGGCAAAGCCCTGGAGTGGCAAAACAAAGCGTCAAAATAACCCGCCATGGGGCCAAATAATTTGTTATCATATTTGTGCTTAACTTTCATGCAGTTGAACTCATTTCTGTCAATGCATCAAATGTTCCAGTATCCCTGTATTGATATTTATAACATTCAATTAACTATCAGCACTGTTATTTGGTTGGTTGCGATTAAAGTTATTAAACATCTAGCCACGTGTGACATACCATTACATATCCTGGACTTGAGCTTCTTTGTCACTTCTTCCATTTTGCCAAGGTTGTCGGTGTAATAAACATGTCTGTCATTGGGCTCCGATGCTATTTCTCTCAGCTCTTGTTCCACTGCTTTGCCAACACCTAAAGCATAAATGGTTATTCCTATAAAAGTACAGGAAAAGCTTTGGTTAGATGTATAAACACCATGTTCCCGATTAAATCCAGATCCCGGTTAAAAAGAATCATACCAGAGTTCTTGGCTTTACTCGCCCATTCAGAGACATCATTTTGAGATCGTCCATCGGTAAAAACGATGCAGACACGTGGAATGTTGGTCCTGGCGCCTTCTTTAGCTGAAAAGCTTGACTCAAACATGTGTCGCAGGGCGGAACCAGTCATGGACCCCTTCCCCATGTACCGCATCCCAGTTACAGCTTGCTTGACGGCCTGGGCTGTACTGTACTGTCCCAATGTGAACTCTGTACGGACTTTGGTGGAGTACTGAACCAGGCCCACATGTGTGCCGGTTTCAGAAATGTCCAAAGAGTCCACAATGGTGTTTACAAATTGTTTGACAAGCTCAAAGTTGTCAGGACCCAGACTCTTGGAGCCATCAATCACAAAAACTAGATCCATGACGCCTTTGCTGCACTCTGGTTCTATTCGATAAACAAAATCCAACCCGGTTTTACTGTTAATGTTATATTTGACATGAAAAAAACTGTTTACTGGTTCTACTTGACGTACCTTTGCAGCTTTTCTCGTCGTCAGCCAGAATGAATCCTTCCAGGCATTTGCATATGTAAGAGTCATTGGTGCTGACACACAGATGCTCGCATCCATGGTCCACTCTCTGGCACACGTCCACACCTGCACATTAGGTCATGTCACACAGAATTGGAACCGCTTTATCATTGGGGTACATTGGGGAAAGTTAAATTCACATAGTTCATTCATTCATGCTGGAGCCTATCCCAGTTGTCTTCAGGAGAGAGGCGGGGTGCACCCTGGACTGCCAGATTTTTGGACTGATACTGTTTAACACATAAATAATAATAAACACTATTGTTGTTTTGCTGGCAGTGATAGCTACAGAGATATTCAGTCATTCATTTTCTACCGCTTATCCTCACGAGGGTCGAGGGGGTGCTGGAGCCTATCCCAGCTGTCTTCGGGAGAGAGGCGGGGTGCACCGTGGACTGCCAGATTTTTGGACTGATACTGTTTAACACATAAATAATAATAAAAAACACTATTGTTGTTTTGCTGGCAGTGATAGCTACAAAAATATTCATTCATTCATTTTCTACCGCTTATCCTCACAAAGGTCGAGGGGGTGCTGGAGCCTATCCCAGCTGTCTTCGGGCGAGAGGCGGGGTACACCCTGGACTGGTTGCCAGCCAATCATAGGGCACATATAGACAAACAACCATTCACACTCACATTCATACCTATGGATAATTTGGAGTCGCCAATTAACCTAGCATGTTTTTGGAATGTGGGAGGAAACCGGAGTACCCCGAAAAAACATGCATGGGAAGAACATGCAAACTCCACACTGACATAGCCGAGGATGGAATCGAATTAGGGTCTCCTAGCTGTGTGGCCTGGGCGCTAACCACTTGTCCCATTCACGGGGTTATAGAGGTAAATTGTATTCTGTTCCTATGACGATGAAGGACACAACATCCAGTGATAAAAATACTAAATTCCAAAATTCAATGGAGATCCTTTAACATGTTCAAGGATGCTATGTGTAGTGTTAAAGAGATCTGTGATACCTGACTGTGAACATGACATGAGTCCTGACCTTATGTGGGTCTGCCTGCATCCCTAACCATGAAATATCGTAACACAGAATATCGTAAACCGACTTTGAGAGTGTAGTGCTGTCCCAAGTGTAAGTTTAACAGCCAATAACTTTATTTAACTCACTCTGACATGTTTTCCCATCGGGTCGCAGTGTGAAGCCTTCTCTGCATTTACACAAGCACGAATCCTCCGTGTTGATGAACTCGTGTTCACAGCCGTGTTTCCCATCCGCACAGTGGTCAATCCCTGCAAGATGAGCCGATTGTGTCACATTAGACTTTAAGAAAACTGGGTTGTAGAAAGCGAAAGGACAATCACTTTTGCATGTTTTCCCATCAGGTCTGAGTGTGTATCCTTTCCGGCATTTACACACACATGAACCGTCTGTGTTCGTAAACTCTTGTTCACAGCCGTGTTCCTCTTCAGCACAGTGATCGATTTCTACCAAAGAAAACCACAATTTATGTTAGTTGTGGAAGGGGGAGGAGTCTATCCCCCCCAATATGTACAGTATGTCAATGTCAACGTAAGGCGGCATTTTTTTTTTTAGTAATAAGAACATGGTGGACATAAACAGTAGTAGTCCATAAAAAACTGCAATGAGTACAAAACCTGTCATGCACAAGTATCTCGTGGTAGCACAGAACTGGAAAAAAATTTTGCACAACCTCTGGCTCCCTCAAATAACCAGCATTGTCCAAAACTAGTGCTGTCAAGAGATGTAAAAAAAAAATGAAAAAAATAAAACAAAAGGAGCCTATCCCAACTGTCTTCAGGAGAGAGGCAGGGTGCACCCTGGACTGCCAGATTTTTGGACTGATACTGTTTAACACTATTAAATAATAATAAACACTATTGTTGTTTTGCTGGCAGTGATAGCTACAAAGATATTCATTCATTCATTTTCTACTGCTTTTCCTCACAAGGGTCTCAGGGGTGCTGGAGCCTATCCTAGCTGTCTTCAGGCGAGAGGCGGGGTACACCCTGGACTGGTGGCCAGCCAATCACAGGGCACATATAGACAAACAACCATTCACACTCACATTCATACCTATGGACAATTTGGAGTCGCTAATTAACCTAGCATGTTTTTGGAATGTGGGAGGAAACCGGAGTACCCGGAGAAAACCCACGCATGCACGGGAAGAACATGCAAACTCCACACAGAGATGGCCGAGGGTGGAATTGAACCCTGGTCTCCTAGCTGTGAGGTCTGTGCGCTAACCACACGACCGCCATGTTTTTTTAATTTGACCGAAAAATTGCTACATTGCTATATTTCCACATCTCCTCGCCGCTACTCACCTTGCCCTCCCAACTACAATGGGAGCCTATCAGGTGATGTTTAACAAGCCCAAACACAATGACAGCCAATTAGTGTCGACTTCATGGTTTGACTGACCTTTGTTTCCACTCCCCAACAACTCAAACGCAAACGCATAAAAATCAATATCAGGCAACTAGCATACTGAAACACTAATTATGACTAATTATGTAATGAATTGATCACAATTAATGTTTCAAATTGACACCCCTATCCGAAACATTTGCAAACTCCCAGTATAACAGAAAATATGGACAGATTTATTGTGATGAAGGACCAGCCCGGACTTGATGGGAATACCGATTGTCTGGAACGCCACCTAGCGGTAGGAAATGGACACTTACTATGACACGTTTTCCCATCTGGTCTGAGTCGGTACCCTTTTGTGCATGTACACACACATGAATCCCCAGTGCTCAGAAACTCCTGTTCACACTCACGCTGCAAATCATCACAGGGGTCAGGCTCTGGAAATTGAAAAAATAAAAACTTTATTAACTCTTACATAAACGTTTATGCATGTACGTATATTTACTCCGAATTGAAGGCGCATGCAAACATGCAGTCGTCACTTTTCTTTCTTTACGTTTCTGTACTCATTTGTCCTGGTTATTCAAAGAACTTACTGCTGCAAGTCCTGCCATCTGAATTGAGGACGTAGCCCCCCCTTACACCTGCACACGTATGACTGTGGAATGCTGACACAGTTGTGTTCACAGCCATGGTCCACCAGGTCACACAAGTCTATTTCTGAGGGAAGGAATCTCTGTTCAATGTTTCTCTACTGCTGCTTTTTCTACTTGGGTGACATTTTTATTTTTCATTGGACTCACGTACAATAACAGTATAGCATGGTCTTCATGTTTTAGTGGTTTTGATGATAATAATAATAATACATTTTATTTGTATAGCGCTTTTCAAAGTCCTCAAAGATGCTTTATAGTAGGGAAAAAAAGAAATAAAAATAGAGTTGAGTAAAAACAGAGTAAATGATGCATTAAAATACAATACCCATACATTGATTCAGAGCTAAAACAAGGCTAAAAGCGGGGCGGGGCGCAGCAGTCAGTTAGACATTAAAAACGGATTTAAACAGGTGGGTTTTGGTCTGACATGATGACAACAGTTTGACCCTAGAAACAATTTCTTTCTACTTCCATCACTTCCTGTTAGATTTTTTTCAATTTGAAAACCAAACAATGTGCTGCAGGCCAATAAGAAACAAGCCAGTGTCCACAAACGGCCCCTGCGCCACACTTTGGATACCCTTAGTGTTTTTTGAAGGGGGGAAAGTCGGGGCAAGCACGGAGTGAATGGGGCAAAGAGGGTGGGGGCAGCGATGGAAAAAACTCCCCAGATTCGGAGCTTGGTCTTACATGATGACAACAGTTTGACCCTGGAAACAATTTCTTTCTTCTTCCATCACTTCCTGTTAGATTTTTTTCAACTTGAAAACCAAGAAACAAGCCAGTGTCCACAAACGGCCCCTGCGCCACACTTTGGACACCCCTGCTTTTAATAGCTCTTTGTCAGGGTTGAACGTGTGTGATGTGACACCAACTCTATCGGCAACCACAACGCTCATCAACTATTTAGCTTTCTAGTTCCCTTTATAATGAGCGAACAATGGTAATTAAAGAGAAAAGTGTTATTGCGGCTGGAACGAATCGTCATTTTAATTGCAAACTTTGAGAAAAGGGAACGAGAAAGAATATGATTCACCTTCACATGCCTTGCCGTCAATCCATCCATACATTGATTCAGAGCTAAAACAAGGTTAAAAGCGGGGCGGGGCACAGCAGTCAGACATTAAAAAACGGATTTAAACAGGTGGGTTTTGGTCTTACATGATGACAACAATTTGACCCTAGAAACAATTTCATTCTACTTCCATCACTTCCTGTTAGATTTTTTTTCAACTTGAAAACCAAACAATGTGCTGCAGGCCAATAAGAAACAAGCCAATGTCCACAAACGGCCCCTGCGCCACACTTTGGACACCCCTTCTTTTAATAGCTCTTTGTCAGGGTTGAATGTGTGTGACGTGACACCAACTCTATCTGCAACCATAACTCTCATCAACTATTTAGCTTTCTAGTTCCCTTTATAATGAGCGAACAGTGGTAATTAAAGAGAGATAAAGAGTGTTATTGCGGCTGGAACGAATCGATGCGTTACAACAGTCATTTTAATTGCAAACTTTGAGAAAAAGGAACGAGAAAGAATATGATTCACCTTCACACGCCTTGCCGTCAAGATGGAGGGTAAAACCTTTTCTACACTTGCACCAGTAAGAAGCAGGACCGCTCACGCATTCATGCTGGCACTGATGGTCCACCGAGTCACACAATGCCGTGCCTACGCATGCACACACACAAGGAGAATCAACCAAAACATGCATGCAGGAAGTCAAATAAAAAGAGGGTGCTACAAAATGACCTCAATTACCTCGGCAGAGTTTGGACTGGAATACCGAGAGGAGCGTTTCCATTTGGCTAAAGTTAGCCACCAGGTGTACGTGCTCCGAGTACGGCACACTCCCTATGACCTCCAGGGTGCTCATGTCCACTCTCCCCACGCCGATGGCATAAATCTGGATGCCGGCTTGTCTTGCTCGGGCCGCAATTTCATCCACCGAATCCTGAGGCCTCCCGTCGGTCACAACCATCGCAATCCGAGGGATGTGAAGGTGCGCCGGCCGTGCGCCCTCATCTTCTGTGAAAGCCGTCTCCATGGTGTACTGAATAGCCAAACCGGTCATGGTGCCTGTGGCGAGATGTTCCATGTTCCTCACCGCCTGCTCAACCTCAGCTTTGGTGGTGTACGTCTTGAGGGAGAACTCATTCTGAACCACGCTTCCATATTGGAGCAGACCGACACGTGTAGCATCAGGACCGATCTCCATAAACTGAAGCAGTTTATTGATGAACGTTTTGACTTTTTCGTAGTCATCAGGTCGGATGCTGCGGGAGCTGTCGATCACGAACACAAAATCCACCGGCGAACTTTTGCACTCTGAGACCACAGAAACCATTTGGAGAAGTTTAGAATGGGAGAAAAGCTCTTTGACACACATGTGCATGTACCTGCTCCTTTTTCCTCCACTTGTGTCACGTTTTGTGTTTTGGTGATGAAAGGTCTGGGACGCCTTCGGTCCAGCCGAGCGGCATCGCAGCACAGCAGCCAGAGGACAGCGAGCACCAGCGACCTCATACTGATGAAGGCAGACAACCAGAACTGTCCCACAATGAAATCAATGTTAACAAATGTATTCGTTTTCTATAGGACACATTCTTCTCAAGAGACCAGGATGCATCCATACCAAATAAACAATACAATACAAAAACAGCATCACTTATGAATTAATTTTACAAATTACTAATTATGGTAATGGTTTTATTTCATTTGAACATGCATCAGATTACAATTGAATGCATCACATAATCAGTTCACAGTTCCACATGTCCAAAAGGAGTAGGAAGAAGCAAAGCTTATTAAATCCTACCCCTCCATCTGGTACTTTTACAATCAGTAACTGTTACATTTGTTCACTTCCTGCTTTCCATAATACAGTTTAGTTTTTTTTTTTTTTTTGGAATTTTTTATTTTTTTTTATCATTTTTAATAATGTACCCTGCCTCTCGCCCAAAGACAGCTAGGATAGGCTCCAGCACCCCTGGGGTAGAAAATGAATGAATGAAAGCTGAAATTTACCAAGCTCCACATTATGAATTATCCTTACTGGCCTTTTTTGCAGTACATTTAGTGAGTGAAGATTGCTTTCATAGTTATTAGCCCATATTTCCACACAATAAGTAAGATATGGTAGAAACCAGAGAGCAATAAAGAGTGTGGAGTGAAATTTTTGTCACCTTAATTATGTTTCCTATGGTGAAATAACATATTTATCACTGACACCAAGGTCAGATTTCACTCATATTTTGAAGCACTAACAAAAGTTCCATATGAATAAAGTGTACTATATCATGATCAACTGCCCATCAGTTGTGGAAAGCGGCCATATTCTACAACTTAGCAACTCGCACTGGTAAACAAATATAGCGAATGAGGAGGTACAGTATATAAATAGGCAGAACTTTCACCTCTTGCATATTTGACTCGTCCGGGTTTCAAATTTCCCACTTTCGGATGTATAGGTGTAATACAGTAGCTTTCATGAATGACTCCAGTTCCAATTGCATTTTACAACTCATCAAATAATATCTGCTAAGGAATGTTTTCCGATGTTGCATCAGGTAAATGTTTTATTGTCAGAAGCGTCAACAGTAGAATGATGAGGTGTGGTCCAGTCTACTGTAATCTTGTAGACGATGGATTCCCATCATGATGCATGGATGCTGTAAAATAGCGCGTCTGCACGTGTCAGTTTTATTATAGCAGCTAACCTTGCAAGTGTCGGATGTCCGCGCGTGCATAAAGATGTCAACCTCTAACCTTCCACCTGTTTGTCAACATGGAGTATAATGATCATGATAACCGCTATGCTGTATATATTTTGATTTTGTTAGTTTGATACATGCTAGTAAATATTCAATGATTTCGTGAAAATCTGTTTTTGTGCTGTTTGTTTGCAGCAAATACAAGCAACAGCATGTACCTGATGATGTATCAAGGGGCCCGATATCTTTAATTTTCAGTATAAACAGAGGATAGAATCCCTCGTGTGTTCAATAACTACTACCATTGTGTTTTAGGTTAAAAAAAAGTATTAATACATTAAACAGCAGTGGACTATGTGTATCTTATCACTGCAATTAAATCCAAGCTTCTTACCTTGACCCAGAAGATAGCAATGTCTGTTCTCCCCCTCACAAATAATCCAAGTGAACCGGGAATGACACAAGAGAAAAGCTCTGCTAGATTGTTACATCTACTCCACTTGCCCGTCTCCTCGTCTCCTCGTCTCCTCGTCTCCTCTCTGCCTGCAGCCACACAGACGCTTTTTACTCTGCCTGATGGTCAAGCCAGAAGCGTCACCTTGACTGTGGGAATTTGGTTTTTCTCTCTCATTGGTCCGTCAACTGTTCCGTTTTTGAGAGTTGAACTTGTGGTGTTTCACATGAGGCACCACGTTTTTACGTTTTAGCTTTAACCTCCTTAGAAAAATAAAAAAAAAAGGCAATTATTGTTGTTTTTATGCATGAAAACAAACACTATGCCATAATAGCCTTTTTGTCAGAAAGATTATTAGAAGAATAAGTGTCTATGTTTTTTTTCAGATTCAATTATTAGCAGGACTCCGGTTTCCTCCCACATTCCAAAAACATGCTAGGTTAATTAGCGACTCCAAATTGTCCATAGGTATGAATGTGAGTGTGAATGGTTGTTTGTCTATATGTGCCCTGTGATTGGCTGGCCACCAGTCCAGGGTGTACCCCGCCTCCCGCCCGAAGACAGCTGGGATAGGCTCCAGCACCCCCGCGACCCTTGTTAGGATAAGCGGTAGAAAATGAATGAATGAATGAATTATTAGCAGTGGTGTACCATCAGGGCCAGCAAAGCAGTCTCTGCTGGCCTAAACACTATCAGAAGCACTGAAGTCCATTTAAATACTAGTATTTTCGGCCTATTAACTTCATTTTGTAGGATGCAGCTTGGCTGTATTTTATGTGTTGCCATGTGAAGCTAATCTTTCCAGGGCCTTCAAAATCAGAAGTGGTGGCCCATGTCACCTACACACTATTATCAATGTGGCTGTTTCTTTAAAGGGGACCTCATTATCGGCCCTTTGTATTTAGTTGTGGTTTCCAATAGCGCAGCTAAACACAATAACGTACACAGCTTTCTAGATCTTGCTGAATCTGCACCTATTCCAGCTGTGCTTCCTTGTATTTCCTGCTTCCTGGCAAAACAGTCTGTTTTAATTTATCCCCCCCCCCATCACGAGCCATCAAGCACGCCCACTCCGCTGTAATTGGTCACACTCTCAAGGGCTCCCTAGGACTTCTGGACAGCTGCCGAAACTTTCTTTTTAATTTTGGCGGTATAGGGGTTGATAATAAAGGTGGAGGAAATGTGGTCATTTCAGGTTTTTTTGCGGTGTTTAAAAAACAGACCCACTAATTAGCAACTCCAAACATAGGTGAGCTTGTAATTTGCATGCATGCAGTTAACACTCACTCCTCTCTATGTATGCACACTTTATAATGTGTAAATAAAACTGTAATAAACACAATAACACAATAATAAACAGTTTGAACACTGATAAATTGTTACTTACGGCGTCTGACTCTTCAACACAACCAAGTAACGTTGAAAAAGACGAAGAATCCAGCTTCATAATGGCCCATGTTCATAAAACACTCCTGTGAGAAATGCCGTTGACAGATGAAAATATTTTGTCTTGCTGGCAGGGAATCTGCAACTCCAACCACTTCTGCCTGATGCTCGTAACACCCGAATAAACATTTCAAACATTGGAAAAAACTCTCCAAAATGTTACTGCTTGCGCTGAACTCTGCAGGTACCACGCAAATCTCCAGCAGATTACGTAATGTCTCCACAATAAAATGCTCAAATATTAAAAAAACGCGACAACTGGTTATAAATACGCTGATTCATGTGGTCCGAACATCCAAACAGAAGTCTCTGTGAAGGTTACAAAGACTATTTTTGAGGTATATTTCACCCAAAGTTGAGCATGGGTTTATGGAAAGACACGATCATCATCACAATTCCAACCACACAATGACCACTTTGCAAAGTCAATGATCATATCTTACAGTTTCCAGTGTTTAGTAGTCCCCACCCCAGTGATGTATTAAGTATAAATATACAGTAATAAAAACAACCATTTTAAATCTCAATTTGAGTTTTAATGCGCAAGAAAACATTGATTTATATTTCACTTTGATTGCACATCACATCAGGACGTTTTTCCAGTAAACAGGAGAAACAGGCATATGTGTTTTTCCATACTGCAGACTTCATTTGGGAAAATAGGACTGATGATGTCATTGCAGTAAGTTTAAAACACCACTGGTTTCCCACTAGTCCAAATAATGTGCTATCTTAAGGTGCAGCCCAGCATAAATAAAAGCAGAGACAAGATGAAACAAAACACGGCAACCATTACACTCATACAAGTACCGACACTAGTGGAGACAGTACACAGCATTATTAAAAATATATCTTTCATCTAGTGTTATATCATATCACGTCATGATTGTTAAATAAGGTCACGTTATCCCATGTACACAACGGTACTGTGTGATTGATGGCTTTGGTAATACAAAATGTGTGTCAAATGAGTTTAAGGGACACTAAAGAGGCAGCGAGGTACGCACATGGATTGTAGAAACATCGGATATAAGTCGGGAATCTTGGAAATGTTCTCATGCTGTCACTGTGGAAAAGGACGGAGGGGTACCTTGTTTCGTCGGAACACTCACGCTGTTATCATAAGGAGGAAGAAGCACCTGTAAATAGGGATACAATGACACAGAATGAGCTTTTAAACGATAACTGTGACTCAACTCCACCATTACGACCGGCAGAGCATACATTTCTAACAATAACATGATGAGATTTATTTACAAAGCTAATCCATTCTAATCTCGTGAGGCATTGGTTTTCAAACCGGGGGGGTGTCAGAACGTGTATTGAGAGAACTGTGTGTGATTAAAGTTAAACAAGGACAATTTTAAATGAACAAACTAAGAATCTCTAATAGGTCATTGTTTAACAAATCTAATGGTAGCAAATGGAGACTGTCATGGGCGCACTCTGCTGCCATCTTCTGGCTGCCTGCGGTACTGCTGTTACTTCAGCACACCAGCCTCCCATCATTCACAATCCTTCCCTTTTCTGTGCATTATAACGCATGAAAACGGGTTAATATGATTTAGCTTACAATGCTATCATTGGGATACATCTATTTCAACTACCAAGCCCTCTAACAACGTTGCATGGTTTGATATACATGTTATGAACACGTACATGATGATAACATTTAATAGTTACAGTATCTTGCAGTATTTTTGATGATTTAAACGAGCATTTTGTTGAGTCTTTGTTGTAAAACTGAGAGCGAGATGTCGTGTTTTTCAAGTTAGCTGCTATAATAATAATATACCATGAGGTCTGTTGTTAGCTAGCTCATATTATCTCGTTTTCTCGTGCTAGTATGCACTGAAAGGGAACGAATACTGTATGTGTCCATGTTTCACATTAGGAATTATGAGTTGAATTATGGGCAAATTTCCAAAAAAAGTGCCAGTGACACCAAAACACATGCTATTGTTGTTATTTTTGCTTTGAGAAATGACATTGAAAAACATATTTCCAATTTTTGTGCTCCCATGCTAACTTTTGTAAAACATGACATTATGCAAATCCACATTTTTGTGCTAGATATATTCCTCCAGGCTGCACGGCGAAGAAGTGGTTAGCACGCAGGCCTCACAGCTAGGAGACCCGAGTTCAATTCCACCCGCGGCCATCTTTTCTCCGGGTACTCCGGTTTCCTCCCACATTCCAAAAACATTCTAGGTTAATTGGCGACTCCAAATTGTCCATAGGTATGAATGTGAGTGTGAATGGTTGTTTGTCTATATGTGCCCTGTGATTGGCTGGCGACCAGTCCAGGGTGTACCCCGCCTCTCGCCCGAAGTCAGCTGGGATAGGCTCCAGCCTATCCTCATGAGGATAAGCGGTAGAAAATGAATGAATATCTCTGTAGCTATCACTGCCAGCAAAACAACAATAGTGTTTATTATTATTTATGTATGAGTCATTATTTATGTAACAGTATCAGTCCAAACATCTGGCGCATCGGCCAGCCCTGACAGTGACTTTTGGAATTGATGTGAAATGTTGTCTTTGAAATTATTCCTTAATTATTCCACTTAATTATATGTGTATTATTATGGGGTGACTTACCGTTGTGTCATTGGTTGTAACATAGAGCAGGATCTCTGCAGTGCCGCGGCTGCACACGTATCTGTAGCAGTTCCACACGCATGCTAACAGGTAAGCCTGGTGTAAAATGACAGCATCAAAACCCAAATGTAAAGATATATTATTATGACAATCAAATCACAGTAAGCTGGCAGCACTTTTAACATCAGGATGCAAAGGCTTGTGTTCCAAAATATAAAATCAGGTCATGTTATCCTCTGAGGACCTCTGATGTAACAACGCGTGTAACAACATGCACATTATACTCCTTTAGCACTATCCATCTGTTGGATTGATGTTCAAGGATACCACAAGTTACACTGAACACCTGAAAAGCATCTCCAAAACACCAAATAAAATGAGCTTTAAACTTTGTCAATGAATAGTAAATAGAACACAACAAGGTACAAGACAACGTACCTTGAAAGCCAGAATACAGCTGATGAAGAGCAGCACGACGAGGACCATGCACACATTACTGAGAGCTGCAATCTCCTCTTTGTAGGGAAAATTGTCAGGCTACAAGTGGAGAGGGTAGAAAGCGTATATAAATGACAGCGGAGCACTATACTTTAAAACATGACAACAGTGAATATGTATGTTTCTTACCAACTGCTGCAGGTAATCCTGTATCGTGTTTGGATAGACCACAATGCTCACAGCAACGAGGGTATTGAGTGCAAAGTCAAAGATCTGATAGCAGAAAAACGGGATGATCCAGGCGGCACGCAACTGAAAGACATTTTTTTTTTATCCAGAAAGAACATCAAATGGAATCAAATGTAAAAAAATAATAATTATAAACACTATTCAGTTTACCTTGTATGCACCATATGTTGCCATCCCACATATGAGTATCATCAGCAGAGATATGGCTGAGCCGATGCACATATCTGAAACACAGAGACAAGGCACACTTTTAAATATATACATATATATATATGACTCTTTTTTGTAAGGTTTGTAACTCCACATGTAGATGCTGTAACTTGCTGATTAATAAATATACAGAGAGACAACATAACAGAAGGGATCAGTGTTCACAACCCGCTGCCTATTTATCTTGTATTTTCACCAACCATCCATTTTCGTGGCGGTATGCTGGATGTATGTCGACTAAAACGGAGTTAGACCCCCCGAAAAATCAGTATAAAATTTAGTATTGCAAACAATGATTAAACTAGAACAGGCGTTCATCAGCTGACTAAAAGCTCAAGATCATAGTTACCAATTACTTAGTAATGAGTAGCTGCACCAATCTTGTTATTCGCCACAAAAATTGTTTTGGGTATGCTTGATGACAGTATTTCCGGAAGGCTAAATGGGAATGTTGCTCCGAGTGGTGACGATGGCTTCACTCACTGAATTAATCCACTGTCTGGAGCTAGTGTCTATTTTTTGTATAGCCAGCTTGCACAACCTGAACCTTACAACGAAGAGGAAAAAGTAGCCCACATCATGACACCCCATGGGGACCCATGGGGTGTGCTTGTGCAAAATCCAAGCCAGCAATTTTGGTGTTAGTTGCTACAATTAACATGACTGTAGCTCGGTTAATATACAGGTCAGCTATTAAAAGTTATGTTAGAGCACACAGAAAAAGTAAAGAAATATGGTAATGGTTTTATTTCATTTGAACATGCATCAGATTACAATTGAATGCATCACATAATCAGTTCACAGTTCCACATGTCCAAAAGGAGAAGGAAGAAGCAAAGCTTATTAAATCCTACCCCTCCATCTGTTCCTCCATTTGTTCACTTCCTGCTTTCCTAATATAGTTTAAGTTTTTTTTTTCCATTTTTTTTCACTTACCGAAGTACAAGGTGATATGACCATCCAATGACATAATGGGTACCATAGTAAGTGTCAATATAGTGATATGTATATCATATTTCTCCTCTTGTAGAGAAGTATTGGATGATATTTTAGGTAATTGGTTATTTTTAGCCTTATGCATTGTTTTGGCTGTTTGAAGATTAACTATATCAGCAAGTAGAAATGAGGAGTTAGAATGTTCTCTGTAGGCGGCAATATTAATTATCCTTACTGGCCTTTTTTGCAGTACATTTAGTGAGTGAAGATTGCTTTTATAGTTATTACCCCATATTTCCACACAATAAGTAAGATATGGTGGAACCAGAGAGCAATAAAGAGTGTGGAGTGATTTCTGATAGAGAAAAAAATTTTGCTTTGTTCAATATTGAAATATTTGTGGCCACCATATGTGTTCATGTTTCACGTAAATGCAGTTTTCCTTTAAGGCAGAGTCCCTTCCCGTATCTATCATTCATTGTCGTTAAAAGGTGTGGCTGGGCCAACTTGCAGCAAAGTTTAATCCCTCAAAAGTAGGCCAAAAAAGGCTAACCGTGACTCTCACTGCGTCCCACCTGCCAGACTATTCCTGTGCACACCTGCTCCAACTGTTAAAAATAACATGTGTATGTGCCTTCTATGTATTTCATTGACAACAATAACACATCAGTTCAACACTATTTAGTAATCATGTCCTGTTTGAAGGCTATGCTTACTTACTGGCATCATCCATGACGTCCAAGTCATTAGCCAACTCAGCACTGGTCAGGTGGTACTGCTCAGGATCACCGAGCGCTGTGAGCAGGATGAGTAAGACCACAGCGTTGATGAGCTTAGGGACACAGGACATATGGGCAGATAAGACAAACAATACGGAGAAGGAGGACGGCAGTTTAGAAAATGAACTTCAACTCTTATACAGGATCAGGATTTCAAGTTCAAACAGCTGTCAGTGAACACACCATAATAATATGCGGCGGTGTATTATGAGTAATAAAAGAATGGATTTTACAGACAAAACAAATAATATCATGCACAATGCATATCTGCTATTTCTCGCTATATCATAGTTCGAATTTTGCGGCTTCACTTTTTCAAAAATATATTAATAAATTATGTTTTTTGTGGTTGAATATGAAAAAAAAAATTTCAAGCAGAACAAATAAATTAAAATAACTAAATAATACAGGGACATGTTACCGGGACATAATTCACCCCGGAACGATCGATAGAGGAGGGGTTGCCACCCGGAAGGGTGGGCACAACAGGAAGCGGAAAACCCCCTTCCCTTGTGCCCACCCTTGCGGGTGGCAACCCCTCCCCTATCGATCATTCCGGGGTAACGTACCACTACAAACTAAAATAAAATTTAAGTCATTCAGAAGACACATTCACATTTTTATTTGCAGTATCCTGACCTGGTCACTAGATGTCAGTAATGTTTTTTTAATACTGAAACAAACAAACACTGGACTTGATCACTGGAACAACAGGCTTTAATTGTTTGAATTTTGAATTGTTTGAAGTTTGAATTATCTCAAAACAGGCAAGATAATCATAAAATAATGATCCTAATCATGAGAATCAAAATAATAACACCGTTGTGGCCATAACCCATTCAGAGCTAAAACTCGAAGACGTATCATGTAATCCAAAAAGACTTAATTGTGAATGTTTTGGTGTGTACAGTAGCTCCCATTGTTAATTATCTGATGGTTGATTCCTAATCATAATCATCAAAGTGTTCAACTAACAAAAAAATGTCAAGTTATGGAGATGTACATAATTTGTAAAGAGAACTACACTAACCAAAACAACCCTCCAAAACTCATATGACTGAGGATGCAAATTACCTGTGTGATCAAGTGGTGGTAATGGAAAATTCTCCGGCAGCCTGAAACTAAACCCGGATGCTACCTGCAGAGACCTAAGTTATTCATAAGAGGGACAGAATCTTTCCATGTTGAGTGTTTGGTGTTGCTTAGCCTCTCCATTATCATCACACACTGGGAAATCCATCACATTGTATACAAAAAAAACATTTTTTAACAGATGCGATTTGAAACTCCTGGCTTTTAGCTCGACGTCTAGCACTCTCGACTCTGATTCCCAAGATGCCCTGGGTTCGAATCCACAGCAGGGAAGCAGGCTTTTAGAATAGGCTTAGGCAGGTGAGGTCATAAGGTGAAGCCAATGTGTTAGGAATGCTAGTACTTCATTAGAATACATTTATGGTAATATCTAATTCATATGAAATATGTCTAAAAAATGTGTATATACGGAGGAGATGCTTACCATGTACCAGACCCCCAGAATGATGGTACCTGTGCGGACATGACAGCACAAGCAGCAGCTTGTGGAGTACCAGTAGTCCCACGGGGATGTCGTCATCCTGTTAGCGGTTAAAGCAGCATTAAAAGCAGAAATAACGTCCTTACAATGTGTGCCCCTCAATGGATACTGGCGAACACTATCTGCCCGCCTGTGAATTGTTCGTTCTTTATCGACGTGGGCAGACTAAAACCCAGCACCGCGTCAAACCAACTTCCGCTTTCAAATTAAAACACCATCAGAGATTCGCCTAGTTCTTGGAATTATTGTAATGTGATACAACCTGACATACCGTATCACCACTGGAAGCCCACAGTACATTTAAAATGGTTAAAAAAAAGAAACTTTTGCCTTCTTCAGAGGGAAAATAGTCGTTTTCAATACCTTACAGCCTGAGTAGCCCAGCTAAGATGAACTTAATACCGAGCATACAATGAACTGCATGAATGAGGATATTCACGGACATTCCCATATTACCAATCCGCAAATTAATTCGATTTGTTGTGATTACATATGTACATCATATTTATTACTACAGGACAGATGTTCGTCATGTCGCATGATTAGTTTGAAACTATAACATCGCACTTCCGGAGCTTACACGGTGACTTGTTTTATATTGAAAATCTACAGTACAACTCTTCCGGTTGCAGTTTACTTGTAATAAAGAACAGCAAACTCGGCGATAGGTACCCAAAATTACTTTTTCTATAAAAGTATCTCTACACTTTCTAGCTTTAAATTGCATTCTGTATAACATTTGACTGCTTATGGAAATGTCTTCCAGTGCAACTGGCATAATGTAAAATTGTCAAATACTACAATATTATATTACTATATGCTATTATAAACAGTCACAATAAAACAAGAGAAACACAAGGTTAATGTTGATGTTTTTACATATGGCTTTAGCTTTACTTTTATTAAACAAGTTTTTACAAAAAAAAAAAAAAACGTCCAAGATTTGTGAATCAACTACAATTGGAAAGTCTGTACGAGGTTGAAGACGTGGGCGCATCTTCAATCAGCAGTCATATTTAGTAAAAACCGGAAGGGATCGGAAGGCTTGACAGCATACGACAGACAAGTTAAACCAGATGGACCTCGTCTGCTGTAATCTCACAGATCACGAAAAATACAGACATGTACACACACAGTTGAAACAAAATGTCCTCCGGCCCTTTTTCACTCAATGATGCTGACCGGATCATCAAGGGTGACAAGGGAAAGGAAAGGAAAGGCCAGTTCGGCATAGTGTTGTCATGCTGAGTAACCTCATCGTCACCACAACAATACAACCATTTCTTTACATCTACATTCCTACTAACTAGCTCCTTCACTTATTTCAATTATGGAATTACAAGACGAGTATCAAAAGCATGTTTAAAAATTAATTCACAAAGCATGAAATTAAATTCAGCTGCTTCGACGTTCACGTTCCCGTGACCCAACGACTGACTCGGTAAAAAGGTTTTCATTTTTCAGTCGGGATTTTATCCATTAAGTCAACCACAGATCAGAGTTGTTTTGTTGTTGCATAATCAGGATATCAAGTCTTTTGCATGTGGTGGACTACAAAAAAAATGGACTCATGTCTCTCTTCTTGCCTTCTTCTTCTTCGATGGCTTAGCTGCTTGGCTTTCTTCAAGTTTTTCTGCAAGAGGAAAAAAAAAATCCAGAATGTTTAGTCGTTTTCAAATAATTGTATTTCTCTGAAACAATGAAAAGCATCTATAAACGTCTATTTTTTTTCCATAATTCTCATCAGTTATTATACTCACGTTGTTGTGTTGTAGAAGGAACGTTGGTCGGAGCAGTGGCTTGTCCCTCAGGTAGCTTGGGTGGCACTTGTGTGGCAAGAGGTTTCTGAGATACATTTTCCTTCACTGTTCTCTCCAATCTCGACTAAAAGCAACAACAGGCATCAGTTAATAACAATTAAAAAGTTGTGTTTCAAAGATTAATCTGGGCGTTCGATTGTTTGTTTCACCGACCTCAGCAGCAGCTGCTTTCGCAGGCTGGACAGCAGCAGAAGGTACCTGAACAGGAAGCTGCTGCTGCTTCTTCAGCTGGGCTGAATGTTCTGCCTTCATCTCTGGCACTTCAACCTAAGTCAGATACAGTGGAGAAATATTAATAATAAGTATCAACTTTGAAATGCATATTAAAGCAAACAGTTCTGTTATAGGATTTGTACCATAAATCGACAGATTCAGGTGATCCACGTAACATGAGAACATGTGAAAAATATTTTCCTCTGCAGTTACCTGGCCTGTCGTTCCACCTTCCTCAGCTGCCTTTTTCTTTTTCTTCCTCTTCTTTTTTGTTTTAGCTGCTCCATCAGCCGCCGTGTCTCCACTGTCCTTCTCATTTTCATCATCGTCCTGACAAACATGCATGAAGAGGCATCACATTACATGCGCCATCCTTCCATGCATACATAAACACATGCGCCCATTGTTTAACAATACACTACATAGCAGTGTGAAGATGTTATTGAAGTGTTCAATCAATCCTTATAATGTAGCGTCGCTGGGAGTACTTCTTGTTTCTGAGTGATTTGCTGTAGAGTTGCAAAAAAAAGGCTGGAAAGAACATGTTAGAGCTCACATGGTAGTTGGTTAATATTCTACATTATACGCAGGTAGTGCAGTAGTCTGTTTTTATCCACCTACTGTGTTGCTGTGTGCGTGTAGTTCTTTTGACCATAGCGAATATGGTAAGCCTCGCACAGGCACACTACACTCGAGTACCATCTAAGGACTCAAATGTGACCTGACAATAATATTTGAATGATAATCTTATTAACTGTTTTTTTAACCGTACAAGCCTACAAAAATGTGTTATCATGACAGACCTAATTGTATGTTTTGCTGCTTTACAATGTTCTATGTGCCTACTAGAGGTGTTACTTACAGGAGATGCAGTCAGCAGATTAGGCTTAGCGGGCTCATGTTGCTCCTGAACTGGAGCTGGCTCATGGGTGGGCTCTTCATAGTTGCCCCAGACTTCAGAAGGGGCATTCCAGTCCGAGCTGGGATCCATTGAACCGCCATCTGAAAACACAAAGCTTTAATAAAAACACAAGTTTGTAGCGAAAACAAGTCTCGGATATGACTAAAAAAAAGAAGTGAATGATGGGAAATGGCTTAGTTGGAATTCTTACTGAATCCAGACCACTCATCATCCACTTTGGGCTGACTGAGCCACGGCACATGATCAGCCAACTGGGGCTCTAAACACACAATACACTATGTCATGTTTTGCCCTCCAACGATGGGAAAGACTTGAACCACGCTGTACTTACCGGCACCGCCAACACCCAGTTTAGTAAAGGACATCAGATTCAGATCAGGTGGAACCCTGTCAATCACAGTCCAAGAATCTAGAGGGGGCGAAAAGACAATGCCTAAAAAAAAAATCTTACACAACTTCAGATTTTTGCTCGTAAAAGCTATAGATTATTAATTTCTCATGTTTATTAACATAATACAGTGAACCTTTTATTATGGCAAACGTATAGAATGGATTCTTGACATTTTGATTTCTTATAGGAAGACAGACTGTTCAATTCTGACTTGCATCCATAGCTAGGTAGATACAACAGACTAATATAGTACTAGTGATAGAGGTGGAATCTCTTTCAATACCGTCAATATCTGCCCTCCACAGTGGGGCTGCGACACTCGGTGTTGCTTCTCTCGTGGTGGTCCAAGGACCTTGCATCTTTGGCACAACAGCGTGGGAAGGAACCGTGACTGCCTTCACTGCTTGACCGTCGGTCACATCGCTAGCTGCCACCAATGCAATGTCACTCCTGTCATCTGATATCAACAAAAGAAACGCTTCATAACAGCATGGATCCCGAGGAGGTATCGGTGTTAAAGCTGTTTCTACTGGTAATTAATTACCTTGAGAAACAATAGCATCAACCTTCTCCGCTTTCACTTTTGAAGACTCTCCTGGGGGGGGGACAAAAGGGTTTAAAATATATATATACATTAGTCTGCAAAATGTTTCAACCTACAGCTTTAGAGAAAAATATTCTCTTGATGTGATTTATAGCCAATTACAGCAACAACAGGCACTTCAAAATAAAAGATCCAAATTAAAGTAAAAAGGTCATTTTCTTGAAAACTGTAGGGTTTTCTTCCCCACTGAAAGCAGCCCACCTTTACTGAAAATACGCACCTTTCTTCTTCTTTTGGTTGGCAGGTGGAGGAGCTCCTGGGGGCTTACGCTGCTCTGGAGGACCACTTGCAGGCATGCCAATCCCTCCAGGACTGGCCGAGCCATCGCTGGAACTCTTGTCCTTCTTACGTTGCTCACGTTTCTCCTTGTTACTGACCTTGGTCTCCCATGTGCCTGGAAAAGGAAGTTGAACGCAATGTGTAATTAGTTGCAAGAAAACAAAAGAGCTTATTGTAAGATTAGGGATTTTTGGATTTGGTTGGATGATGAAATAGACGGCTTAGACTTGTTATCAATTAAAAAATACATGTAATTACATTTATTTCTAAATAGACAGTAATGCTTATTGTGTAGCACTCAGAAGCCGTCTGCCATAGAATTATTTTATTAGGTTAGCTTGATATGCACACCTTAAAAACAAATAGGTATGAAATTCAAATCCTGCAACAAATAGGATGAATATGACTCAGTACACCAAAGCAAACTACAATCATAATAATAAAAATTGCAACAAGTGTACATATCCCATAAGTTGTAATGATTTTAATAATCGTTTTAACCAATATTAAAAACTAATCAGACACTAATTATGATCTCAAATTAAAATATTAGTATTAGGAGTGTCCCAATCTGTTAATGATATTTGACATCGACCAGATATCAGGGAAAAAAACAGCATCTGATTGTATCGGCCGGCATTTAAAATCTATGCATCCAGCAGCACCACTTCTATTTTTTCGTCAAAATCCCAAAAAGTGCGAGTGCTGGCATGTTTAGCAAGGTGATGTTGGTCATGTGGCTGTATTTTTCGTTCAAGTCGGAAAAAGACGAAGCTGAGTGCAAAACAATGTGCAATTAAAAACAAAGCGCCATCAATGTTGCAGGATCCATCACTAGTCATTAGAAAGTAAGAGATAGACAATGATAAAAATGGTGCAATTAAAAACAATGACGACAACCTGGCTAACTCTACCGGACCGCAGTAAACAAACATTAATATGAATGCGACTTCACGTTTTACCTTCCTCTGGCTCCTTTCCAGTGGCTGTCACAGTCTCCTTCACTGTCTGTTTGGCTTTCTTCTTGGACTTCTTGGCCTAGAACATGAGCAGCAGATATAAATGCTTCAGCAGGTAGTCAATCAGATAAGCATACTCAAGCTAGATCTATTAATAAGTCCAGAAACCAATACTGATAATTGCATCCTGATTCTTACGACCATTTGGAAAAAGGTTTATGTGGCTTTGTGCTATCAAGGAAGTAGTATTGAATGAATTGCTATACCACGTGACCAGGCGTCATCCAGCATCTGCTAACAGTGCTTTATTCGTATTAGGAACACCCTTTATCTTATCTAAGACCTGAGAACTCACATGCATATTTTGGGGAAAAACTCACATAATTACAACTCCGCACAGAGATGCCCAACAGATATTCAAACTCAGATCTTCTGACTGTGTGGCAAACATGTCAACCACTTATAATAAATACTAAGAGTTTAAGCAAATATTCCTTGGTGAGCTACTCAAGTGATTAGACAAGTAACAACTAACGTTTTCCAACAACCAGCAGAACATGAACTGAGAAAATCACAAAACATGCATTGACAGGCATTCACAGACTGTGACAAACTGTGACATTTCAGACTATTTTTCATTCTCACTGTAATAAAGGGACATCCCTGTCAACTCAATATGTTCACGTATTTTTATCTGGTTGCATGGAAAAATTCAACCGCAATGTTTCATATTTTAGTCGCAAAATGCAACCATTTAGTCGCAGTCTGAGGCCCTGGTAACCCAACACCGGCAGCTGCTGTGGTTACATCACGGATGTGTGACAGTGACACAGGAGAGGGTTCTCACCCTCCCGCCCCTCCTGAGTTTGGCTTTACAGGACCTCTATAATACACTCACTGACCAAAACAAGAGAACACCTCCTCAAACCAAACTTTGCAGAGATCATGCTCCACTTTGATTGGCAATGATGAATATTGCGCTTGTAGTGGTGTTGAACAGTACTCTAATGTATGTACTTTATGGCTCCCCGGAAATCTTTCTATAAGGCAAGCTCAGGCAGACGTGGTTGGAGTAGGTGACTCCCAGCAAGGGATAAATATTTTCATTTGTCAACGGTATTTCATACCGGTTGTTTTTTAATGAACATGGCTGGTAAGTCAGGAAGCAAAGCACTCTCGCCAGGAAATGCTAGACACGCTGTGGGTCCACAGAGCTCCGAACCACTTTCCAAGTAGCTCTCCAAAGGCTTTATTCATTTATCATCAACTCGTATACACCAAAAATTAGAATGTGGTGTTCGGCAGTAGTCCAACTGTCAAATAATGCCAACTGGAAAAACTACATCAAGTTAAACAAAGGAATCCAAAGTACTTGAACACACCATCCTGGGGTTTAAGCTAGCGTGATAAGACAAATGTTGCTCATATTACCTCTATAATCTTTTCCCTCTGGGTTTGCACAGGAAGTGGCTGGTGATGTGGCACTCTCTCTTCTGCAACTATAGCATGCTCTTCCTGGAATTCAACAGCTCGCCCATTCGGCTGGGCTTTCTAAAAAAATACAGATTGACAAAATACGTTTCAGCAAATGTACTGCAAAATTATTATATACATTTTTAACACCAGTCACCTATCGTAGTCTAGCTTTCAAGCATTAGCTTAGCAGTTAGCCTAGCTTATGTACAGTTTTCATTACATGTTTCGTGTGGTTTCATTTACGTGCCTTTTCCACCTTTTTCTTCTTCTTTTTCGGCTCCTCTGATTTAACTGCCTTGCTGGCGACTCGTTTTACTTCGACGCTGTCGTCCACGACGGTGACAGCAGGCCGCTTCTTGAAGAAGAGAGCCCTACACATCGAGGCCCATAGAGCGAGCATCAGCACCAAGCCGGTGCTTGCCGCTAAGAGGATAGCCCATGACGGAATGAGCTCAGGCTTCAGCGCTAGATCCACTCCGAGCTCGGTACGCAGAAATTCCAGACCTTTGGACAACAACTCATTCAGGCGATTTCCCATCAGCTTGGCCTGCTGGAAGGCCATGTCCCTCCACTGTTCCATGCGAGTTGCTAATGGAGCTAGCCAATGATTTACAATGAAGCCCGCCCCTATTAGCCTACCTAGCTTGCAGTGCTAGCTAAAAATAGTGGAACGACTTTGCCATGACGGAAACAATAAAATGCGTCCCTACTCTACTGCCTACAAACCAATCTAAGACTAGACTAACCTAACCAAGCTAAATGGACAAGTCTTTAAATAATAAGCTAGCTAGCGGAGATCATCGTAAGACAATGTACCAAGTGTGACGGCCACTCGAGCGAGGCAGGTTCACCTCATATGGCTTTGACTGGACGAGTAACGATGCCCTCTTACCACTGTTGCGAACTTTTCAGTAAGAAAAGTAGCTATTGGCTGTCGTACACGTTGCTAAATGACGTCATCGTCTAGTTTGCATATCATTTGCCTATGATGATTTAAAATGCTGTAGGAAAAAATAAAGCACAACCTCGTAGCGAGGCAAGTAAAAGCGCCTTAATTATGATTAGACTAGAAAAATAAACTTGATTCTTTTTTTTAATTTAAAATTTCATCAAAATAATTCACTTAACTTATTAAGCGTAAGCACCCCTCCCATCACACATTGGCAATTGAGAACTTACTAAAATTAGCACAAATGATAACTTACATGCAATTTTATGTAAAGAAAAAAAGACAATTGAGTCATCAACAGTGTTCTAGATGCAAACATGAAACAAAAATATTTCTTTTTACCATCTGGATAGCAGCAGTAACATTTTCTGCAAAGAAAAGACACAAAACAAATTTTTAACACTCAAATGAATTAAAGTTGAAATGGATTTCAAGACACAGATGAAGAATGGACAACATTTTGCATCCAAGTTTATTTTGAAATTCCCTACTCCCCCTGTACAAGAAAAAAAGATTTTCCAGAAAGGCAGCAGTGAACTGTCAGTGATAGTACTTTTCTGGGGAAGGAAAAATTATAATCACAGTGCGTCTTTTAAATAGCTCTACTGCCGTCATCTTTGGCTGGGTTTCCGGCTGACAGCTGTCTGTCAAACCAAATACCTGGGAAGCAAACGTTTAAGCCAATAGAGCAGAGCTGTGGGCTTTACATTTTACAGTGCCAATGCAGGAATGTTCTGGACTGTATACATATTTTTCATTAACACAAAAGGAAAAAAATAAAAATTGAAATAAAAATAACATGTTTGTGTTCACAACACAAATACCGTCTGGGGAGATAGAGACAGTATGTCAAATTTAATAAAATTGTATAGACAAAAAATAAATCTACAAAAATGGAGCTAAGTAAATATTACACAACAGTAAACATCATTTTACTTTTTTTTTTTAACTCTTTTCTGTTGAACCTCTACACAAAACCAAAGTTCTTGGTCTTAATGGCTAACAGGAGTTTCTGTTTGAGTATCTGTTTTGAAGAATACAGTGGCACGTAGAGGCGCGAGATGCATGTATTGGCTGTGGGGAGGTGCTGGTCATCTGGAGGCCGGATGGTGATGGAGGGCATAGGCTGAAAGCCCTCTTCGCTGGCTGGCAGGGAAGGGCTGGACGTCCAGAAGTACACCTGATGATGAAAAAAAAAATGTCAAATTGATCAAACTGTATAACATTCATGTGGCTTTAAAGTTGTGGCCACTGGGTCCAGTCGTGTGGAGTGGACTTGGGCCGATAAACACAGCACATGCCAACATATTTCCTTAAATATACCTTGAAACCGATGACCGGCCCATGACAGCACACAAAGATCTATCTATCTTACCAGATCCTGCCTCTCTGTCATGCTCATCTTTTCAACGATGGACCAAAACCAGCGCTTAAACTGCAGTAGTTTGTCAGCATTTTCCCCTGTTGGAAAAAAAGAGTATTGTATGTTATTGTTTACAATTATACAGCTAAACGTTAGTATTGTATACTTCGATAATTAACAGATAAAAATCCAGACAACCATACCAGACTCATCATTGAAGGAGGTGAAGCTAATGAGCATCTGCACGTTGACCTCTCCGCAACCATTGACCAGCAACCTGAAGTCCTCAGCGGTCAGGTCTTCAAGGGCATTCTTCGGAAGAACATCCAGCAGACCCTTCCGCATTGCCTTGGATTGACATAAATCAGAAGGCTTGATTTCCTTTTATGTTTCATGTAAATAATGGATAGGACACTAAATCTGAGGTGTATTCACTGGCAGGAGAAAGTCAAGGGACTCACATGGAGAGGTTGCTCAGCCACCACCAGCATTCTGTGCTCTGCATACTTTCGCACATACTCGTACACATTAAGGGGAGTTACTGGCATGTTTACCCCCCCAGAAAGAAGCTCCACCTGAACCAGGAGGGACAGAGTCAGCAAGGCACATACAGTAGACCCTTGTGATATAGATTGGATATAGTATTATAAATTGAGGTTATTACCTGTCCAGCCCCTTCTTCTTTGCAGAGGTCAATAGCAAAGGCCAAGTCCATAGCAGCAAATACTGCGTCAGCTTCACCAGCCAATGAATGGCGAATAAGCTGCCGCAGACTTTCGTACATGACAGGGTCGAAGAATGCAAAGTCGTGCCAGTTCACCTGCAGCATATGACAGAGTAGCTTTTAGTATGACCACTATTTATTTTGTCACGATACATATTTGAGGAAAGTTTGCGTCTACCTTCCTTCCGAGCAAGACCTTGATAACATGTCTGTTCAATGTTATTGGACAGAGCTCATTCTGAAGAAGACACAACCCCAATATCCTAAAATGAAAACAGTCATGTTTAAAAGGTTACCGTGGCCTAAGAAACATTTTAATTGAGTAACAATCAATTCTCTGAACAGCAATACTTCATTACCTGCCGATGTTGCGGAAGCAGTTTAATCTGGCTTCTGTGTTCTTTCCGGGCCGAGGGGAGTAGAAGCCTCGCTTGCCAGGCTGATAGAAGAGGGGAGCATTGTCATCCCCATCGTCTGGGTCGTCCAGCTCCATGTCTACCACACTGCGGGTTGAACCGTGGCGCTTCCGGTTCTCCAGTTGCTATAGCCAAACACACAACAATACCTGTATGTTAATGCCATGAGTATGTCTAAACATGGAATTGTTAAAAAAATCTTGCATGTACAGTATTAACACGCTTGACAGCAAGGAGGAAGTGAGAGAGCATAGAGTGTGCAAAAGGTTACACACGAGGGAAATTTTCGCATGCATGCACACACGTGCACACAGTTTAGTTCCAAATGTGAAAATTGTAAATAGTTACATAAAATAGTTATATTTGTGAAGAAATACTTATTTTGATGTAAAACAACTATTTATGTGTATTTGTCCCAAAGTGAAAGTTATGCTTGAAAATCTGTTTTTCTCCCTTTTTTGTTGGGAACTGACATTTTCCTGAAACTTACCTATAAGTAATGTTGAAACATTTTATCATTTAGTCTTGCTTAATTCCATATTTTCGCTGTGCAATGTCACTTTCTATACAGCAAGCAGTTTGTGTTTTGGGGGCTGCAAGTGTGAATAATTTAGTGTGTTTAGTAATTGTAAATATAATAATTATATATAGTATGTTAATGACTAGATGTAAATAGAGAGTAAAAAAAAGTTTGGCAACTTAGACCTGCTGTGTATCCTGCTGAAGCACAAATACAGCAGAAGGCATTCCACTTTAATTGTAGTACTTAAAGCAAGAAATAGATTGAGGGGAAAAAAAAGTTCAATATACTTGTGTTTTCTCTGGAGCTTCCAGAAGACCCAGGTCCAGTATACTGTCGGCACCATTTTCCCTGGAGAAGACAAAGATTGTTTGGTTGGTCACACTGAACAGATAAATCTAGCAAATAAACTAAGGTTTAGGTTCTGTTGCACCTAAATATCAAAATAATTGACAGGACTTTACATTGGTATAATTTCCCCTCGCTGGTCACACCGTGACCATTTTTCTAACCTTCCATGTGCAATGAGCAGCTCCATAGCTTCTTCTACTCTGGCTCTGAGAGAATCCTCACTGGCCAACAGCAGCAGTAGTTGTGCAGGGGACAGCTCCAGCAACATACCTGTGATTTTACTGGCAAAGGCCTGCAAAGATGAAACAGCAAGTCTTATAATGGAGTAAGAATCATTGCATACAATATACAAACACCCAAAGGAAATCAAACATTCACACCATTACTTAAAAAAGCCAAAATTCCCACCACTGGGCTGTGCCAAATTAATGTGCAGTGGGGAAATATTAAATACTGTACCTTTGTTCTTTTATTAATATATTGCTTCACGTAACCTTGTTAAACATGTTTGAAATAAACCAAATCATTACCATTATAACATTACCAAAATGGACACATGCGCTCATACCCTACCGGTTGCATTGCATGAACACGTGGGTAGAGCCTTTCCCCCAAGGCTTGTCTGTGGGCAGGTAGAGGGTCAGGCTCATCACTTGGGTTGCCCTCTGATGATGGCCTAAACGGCCTGGTGTCTATGGACAATTGTCTCCTAGAGTCTCTGTAGCATGCCAACACAGACGAGCAGCACTGTCAGTCTTCCAATGGCAAAAGCCACACGTACATAAATAGGAGCTCAAGTTCACCTATCCCGGTCTCTCCTGGATCCCGCTCGCAGACCTCCGCTTCTCCTCTCCCTTTCCCGGTCTCTGTTTCTCAAACGCTGCATTAGATCTGCATATGCACAAAAAATGTTTTACTTTGAAGTATATTTCCATTTTAAAATCTCAAGTTAACTTATCAGTTTACAAGAATGAACTCAAGTTCCAAAATACAGTATAGTTTCTTTATAATTTCATACTTGAATTGTAATCGTGATGACACGTACTGCTGGCCTGCATGCCCTTGCTGACACTCTGGACGCAGTCCAAATTGGGAAGCTTGTCGTTAGAAAGGAGTGCCAGTGCAATGGCTGTGTAGAAGCTGCGGGCCACACCACTGCCCTCGCCAGGCTCGTCTTTGAAGGTGACTTTTACCCGGTGCACAGCCATTGGGGTGGTTGTGCAGCGCCTGCCAAAATGGGTGTTTAGCTGACGCATGGTCTGTTGTATTAGTTGGTCTCTATCTCGATCAACTTCAAGGGCCAAGTCTCGGGATTGCAGATTTCTTAACTTCTCCATTTCTCGTCGGAATTTTGACTCTTTCACCTCAAAGCCACCAAGCTCAGTGAGGATCTAAAAAAAAAACAACAACAAGGTGTCATTAATTAGTGAAGTTGTACTAAACAGCCAAGACACTGATTGCCAGCAAATTGATAAAGATCAAGAATGTACAAAGATATTGTACGATTTAGGGCAACATACTGAGAACTGATTTTTTTCATACATTGTGTCTCTTATGTAGCTAAATTAGGTGACGAAGTATTACAAAGAGTACCGATCCAGGCTCTGCTCCGACATCCTCCATGAAGACACGACCAAAGAGTTCCAGTGACAGACGCCAGCGTCCAAGCAGCATGTCGTGTGAGATCATCATCCCCATGAAACTACAGTGAGGTCTACACACAGAGCAGGAAGTGTTGTGGTCTAGTTACTATAATATAATGACATGAAATTATACCAATTTGCATACTATTATCACAACAGTGCTAGCATTATGCCAACATCATGCTAAACCTGTTGTGTCCCTGAATAGTGAAGATTATACAATTTGAGCCTTTTGCAATTTGCTACCTGAACGATGGGAGGGGAGGTCCATCACTTTCAGTGAGGCCAATCTCAGCTAGCAGGCTGCTCTTCAGCTGGGCAGCAAGGTCATGGGGTGACGGACCAGCTTTTGAGGGCTCTAGCTCCTGGTCTGCGAGTGACTGGTCCTCAGAGCTCCGCTGAGCAGTCTCCATACTCATTACGTTCTTCAGGTTGGCCGAGTAAGACATTTTAGTAGGAAGGACCTGCAGTAACAAATTCAATTTACCGGGTCACCGGGTCTTGAAATGACAGCGTGACGATGAAAGAATGCAAATGGGTAAATGGGACACAAAATAAGCAAACACATGTGTTCTAATATCCACTTGAATTGCTGTGAGAAACATAACTATCCAATATATCCATTATTGTCTTTCTAGCCATTATTCCTACACGCTTTACTTGAATAATGGACATAACAGAAAGGAAATAATGAATGTGGATAGCTTTGACAGAGATTAATTTAATTCCAATTCATTCCATTACATGTAAATATTAGAACACAGCTGTTGTGAGCATGTTTTTCATATGAAGAGGGGTGGTATACCTGTGAGGGGGAGGGTAGAGAGGAGCCCAAGTTTACCTCCAGGCAGTTCCTGTCCACGCTTGCCTCAGCCAGGCCTTTAGTTGCCATGTAAGAGGATGAGTACAAACCCTGAGAGGGTCGCCCGAACAGATCCTCCTTCCTCGCATTAGGCTGACGAAAGTAACAGTATAATTAAAACATACGTTAATACAAATGAAACCACCACCACCAATCTGAATGGAGGAGGGGATTTGAGCCTTGTGACCATGCGGACGGACTCAGCAACAACTCTCACCTGCAGGAGGTGGGGCTGGTCTGCTAGTGGTATGGCCTCGGCCAAAGGAACGTCAAACGGGTTGGGTGGGATGCAGCCTAAGAAGGTCATGGAGTCAGAGCGACGGAAGAAAGGATGATTCTGACCCGTTTCAGCGGGAGCAGCATCTTCATCCTTGTCCTGTAATGTCGAACCTACAGTGAACCAGAAAGAAAGTGTTAGACATTAATAGACCACTTATTTGAAATGTATCAATTTCTTCTTACGTACTTTGATTGGTGTCCTCATCATTTTCATGTTCAGAATCCTCATTGTCCAAACCCAATTCCAAAATCTCTCGATTCCTAAAAAGACAAATTTGAACAGCAGATGTATCAAGTGATGCAGCGCAAAATAATGAGCATAAAAATCAACAGATATACCCTTTTGTAATTTAATGTCCTTCTTTATAATAACTGTCAACTTAAATGTACTCCTATTTTGGAAATCATTTTGTTTCTTGTATTTTCTGATCTTCTAATTATTTTAGTCCAATGTCACCTCAGATCTCTACTCGCTAGTTCAAATGGAACTATCCAAAACTTTCCCACACTGCCAGTGAAGACTACAGTATATTGCCAAGAAGCCACGTGTGCAATGGTTATGCAAATGTGAGAAGATATGCCCGGTTACCTCTTTCTATCCAGCTGTGGGGTTTCAAGAGTGGTCTGCTGGTTCATGGCCTTAATCCAGTAGATTAGGGCCTGGAAAACATAGGCCACGTGTTTCAGCGAACAAACATCCAGCACTGGAAGCACATCTGAGTGCTCATCATTGTGGGAGCGCATGAGCGATAAGGCATAGTTGAGGAAGTCGCCTCGTGCGGACATCATGCCTTGACGAGCAGTCAGTAGAGTGGCTGCTCTCCTGAAAAACAAAAAGGGAGCCATTTTTATATTTCCTAAACTATAATGCAGCTCCATATAATATGGAAAAAGATTCAAAGAGAATAAAGTCACACATTTTTGTATATATTTTAAATTATTTTGTACCTGCGGCCTTCTAGGGTGCGGAGGTTGGCCTCCTCCCGAGCAGTCATGCGTTCCCGGCGTGCTGAATGTTGAGAGGCATGAAGTGGGTGACTTGGGTGGCCAGGGTCTCCAGCGGATGACAGGGCAGACCCATATCTCAACTGAGCCTCTGTGGAATCCATGATGGACACCATCCAGTTCCAGGTGGGTATCAACTTTTCCTCAACATAGTTCTGATTCAACAAGTGGAGAAAATGTGTATTATATTATATATGTCATAGAGTTAATAGAGCGGAAGAAATGAAAGTCTCATGTATAGTAAAACATTCTGAAATGTAAGGGAACAACTAGAGACTACCCAAACAAAATATATCGATTAAATCTGTTTAAAAAGTGTGCTGGGATGTTACAATGTTGTATTTCTATAGCTCACCTGCAGGTTGACCGCATCTTGATAGGTAAGTTTCACAGAGGCAGGATACTGCGAGTAGACGAGGTGGTTGTACTTTGGAATCAAACTCATGAGGTCTGAGATTTGCCTAATAACGATACTGTAGGCCCTGGCTAGGCTGCTGGCAGATGTCAGATAGCTGCTGGAGTTGCTTGCCTCCAGAGCAGCTGCAGCTGCAGCGGCACTAGAGGTGATTGCACTTGAGCGACGCAAGTTTGTAGGGTCAATGTATATGAGGCCAGTCGAGCTCGCTGCTAAAACAAAGAAATAAAAAATATCACAGTCATTGTTGTTTGTTACTCATGCACAAAAATTCATTCCAGTAACAAGGCAACAAAGATCCACTGACCAGCTGATGTTGAGGAACTCGGAGGAGCACTTCCAGCCGTCCTTTGACTGGGGGTGTTTCGAACTGCCCATTGCATGGATCGAGGAGCCTGAGCTGCACTGTTGGCATGGGAAGCATTAGTTGTCCTTTCCAGAGGCTCATCAAACAGAAATGTTTCTGGGTCAACATCATCGCTCTGACTGCTGCTGCTGTCAGAGTCACTGGAGTCATTGGACTGAGAGTCGTCCTCTGAAAAGAAGGCCGGGACACTGCTGGCACCTTCAAAGAAAAAAAAAATGAGGAAAATACACACAGATGGGAAGTTAATGTGCGCATTCATCTGCATCACTGTTTACTTGTATTAAGGCAGGGGTGCATGTTAGTCAAACACACCACAACAAGCCCAATTAACTCTAATGTGACAGTGATAACAATGAGGCAACAATTCAAAACAGCCATACTTTGTTTAACCTGAATTTTAAAAAAGTGCTTTGTGACAGGAATTTCACACTAAATGGCTTTTCTGACTCTGTTCGGGAGTTAAGCATAGTAATCATGATTAGAAGAAATCAGTGAAAAAAAAGTACATCATTTGGAAAGGCTACAAGTAAAGTTATCTGGTGAGGGGCGGTATTAGTAAAAATAAATAAATAAAAGAACTGGCAGCAGGGAACTGTATGTGTTTTGAAGATTCACTCTTGCCCTGATATCTGTATATGCATAGGAGTAAAGGAGGAGCTCATACCAAAAATAGGATATGCGAAGGATACCCTACTGCCTGTAAATGAAATACATTGAGTATTCAGCCAGGAACCATTTTATCTGCTGTTTTATTAGCTCTCCAAAACAGCCTAAAACCCATCATGGTGACAGGGTGACTTTTTGAGGAGTGAAGCAGTCTGCAGCTTATAGACAAGATACACCAGAGTGTGGCACAGCATTTAAGACAAATGTTGTTTAATGTGTTTAATCTGTTTAATGAAGTAAGAAAAGAAGAATAAAAACATAAAACCCAACCTGCTTCAGAGCCAGCTGTGGCTGCTGTAACGACACTTCTGCGGCCACTAGCATTATCCTGATTGCTGTGGTTGCTTTCACTATCGCTCTCAGTTTCTGCCGCTGCGAGAAGATCAAGTTCCATGTCACTCCCTAAAAAGGATGACAACAAAAAAGAAAATGCTTAATTTCTCTTTAGGTCATGGTTGCAAACTTCACATTTAAGAAAAAAGTCAGTGCCACACCATCCTCGTCGTGCTCATCATGCTGTCCTTCTGCTTCAGCGTTTTCCTCCCCCTGCTCTTCTTGATCGTCGTGATGGTCCTCCTCACCCGCTACTCCCTCCACCACTTCAACCTGAGAAATAATGACAATGTAAATAAATCCACTAACCAATTCTTGAGAGCAAAATGGCAGCACTGGATCCAGATCTGGACTCGTGGCCAATTACATTGAATGGGATGGGTTTCTTTACATTTGACATTCATCTGAGCTACTAGTCTGTTTTACACAATTTAAGGCAAAATAAGGTTCATCCCCCCCCACACTTTGGGGGAAAAAAAGCATAAACGGACCTTACTCAATTTTAATTGGAGACATTTATCACAGTTAAATATTCCAACAGCTTCCGTGTCATGAATAGATTGCATCTCCTGGTAAATGTGACCTTAATTAACCTCTCACCTCTTCCACATCTGCTGATACTATATCATCCTGTTCCTCGTCTCTGCCTCTGACAGGCTGAGACTGGCTGCTGTGCCGAGGTTGGGGGTTCCTGATGATATAAGAAGCAGTAGTCTGACTGGAACTGGAAAAAAGTAAAACATCTACTTAAAATATTCTCTTGTGGTTTCATTGTCAAAGTAGCCACATATAAAATGCACAAATGTCAGGATTAATCAATTTACTTAGAAGACTTTGTCAATGCTTTCATTAAAAAAAGACGGGAAAAAACTTACTTGCTAGACTGATCAGGTGATGGCCTTGGAGGAAGTGGTTCAACAGAGAAGAGCTCCTCACTGCCCTGAACAGCATCAATACTTGTACTAGCCAAAGTAAATGGGGCTGTAGGTCTTGCGATGCCCATTCGAACTGGTACAATCAGCGACTCCGCCACATTACAGAGCTCCTCCACAGCATAGGGAAGAAGAGCTTGGAAAACACGCCTGCATTTCCCGATGGGCTGGGGGATGAAGTTGCTATGTTGAAGAAAAAAAGAGAAAATCAGGGTGACGGACATCAGAGGCACAGTTAAAGCAAATAAATACTCTCATTTTTTAGTATCTTATTTAATTGTTTATTTACTTTTTCTTTTTGGATGAGGCCATCTCCACGCTGAGGATCACAAATACTCTGGATACAGAGCGTAGAAACCTTCTAGTGACATTGACTGCCTCCTCTCTTCGGCCAGGTGTGTACTTGATCTGCAGCTCTTTCACCAGTGTACCTAGTAAAGTGTCTATGAACTGACAGAAGAAAAGAACAACATCTGTTCATTTCAAAGTTGTATGAGATTGTTGTATAAGGTGTACTTTCACAATATGACAGCATAGGAGCTCAGCTGTATGGTCCTGGTGGTGAGTGGGCTTACAGTGATGTCAGGCGCGCACTTGACAATGAGGCAGTGGGTGAAACAGTCAAGGCGAATGGTGCCACTCTGTTGATTCAAATAGACCTGCTCTTCAGGTAGGAGGTGAGCAATTCTGCTGCTTGCACTCAGACTAACAAAGAAAATAGAAATCAAACAAATTGGATTAGAGAAGAAATTGTGTATGGTAACAATACAGGTCATTCACAGCAAGGTTTGAACGTGACTGAAATAATATGCTTCAACAAGCCCTATACATATTGCATTTGCTTACGGGTCTTTATTCTCTTGTGAACCAAACATGATCATTGACTTTAGAGCATTCCAGTCCTGCAGAACCCTCTCCAGAGCCAGCTGTGCAAAGCGGGGAGGCTCCAGGTCATGATCTGGCATGTCGGAGTCTAAAATGGAAAAAAAAAATTTTTGTATTTGATAGGTATGAGACACCTCATTCAAATAAAACGAGCCAATGATGGACCTTCTGCACTTGCAGCCTTGCGATTCCTGTCCTCTCTGATGCGTGGTGGTCTGTACTGACAGTGCTCAACACTCTGCCTGGCAACAGTCTGCACTAGGAATAGTAGTATGTGCTCTCCCCTGGTGATGAAAACAATCAGAATCAGAAATGTGTCCTGCATAAACCAGTCCAATCATTTGAAAAACTGGCCTTACAATTTAACCAGAAGTTTAAATACAAGTTTATTGGAGATGGTAACTTACCTGCTGTTTGGTGCTGTAACCAGGTTAGTGGTTGTGAGTAACCTGTATAGCAGATCAAGGCGAGCAGCCTTTTGGCCAGCGATCAGGGTTTTACACTTGCATTTCTCCCAGCAATCACAGTATGCTGTGGGAGAGGTCCTCTTGAGTCTGACAAAAATACAATGAGATTAAAATTAGATTAATTTAAAGCAACACTACTATACTCAAGACATCTCCAAAGCTTAAAATAACCACATTCAACACTAGGACTTACTTGCAGTCATGTCCTTTGTGACATACCCTGGCACACTCAGTGCAGCAACAAAGAGACTCAAGTAATCCACATGTCCGACACTCAAAGATGTCCTAAATACAAAGCAAAGTCAATGTCAGAGACAGCTTCCTACTTAGCATTCATGTAATTCAATTATATGCAGAGATCCTTTCCACTTAAGCCCCAAGTGTATGGACTAACCTGATTAATGTGTTCTGCCCCGGTCCAAGTGAAACTACATGTGTCGTTGCAGCAGAGGACATAAAGGGGTGAATCGTCAGGGTTGGTTCCCAGTGGACAAATCATTTCCATGAAAACAGAATCTGAATCCTCCTTCTCTGCAATGCCTGGATCACCCACTGTTTTTTTTTTTTCAAGAAGCAGAACAAAAGAGGTAAATGTATGGGAATATTATTTTGACATATGGTGGTACCATGCAGATAACACACCTAGCAAACCCATCACAGTAATAACATGAGCAGTGCAGCAAAATAGGTCAGGATTCTCGTGTTTCTGACAAGCTGTAGTTATTCAGCTGCTATGTCAGCAGACAACATACGTAAATCTAGAAATGATCTGTGACAGACTGGGAGAATGGAAAGAATGTGACAGAGCTAGAAATCAAGGAAATCCCGATACAACTTTTTCACTCATGGTACGATTCCATTATTGCAGTGTTGAATATTGTCCAATACCAATACTACTAGCAACAGTAGGAATAAGAAAAACTTAGTTCTTGATGCATCTGGTGTATAGTTTTACCCACAACTGACATAATGTAGCGAGGCATGACGTACTCACTGACGCATTTAAACCAGACATTACTCACCTCCAACAGGCCTGTCTATTTTCTGTCATAGCCAATGAGTTTTTCCAGTTTTGTGAGAGTTTCTCCCTCTTTGCAAATGTGTCAAACAGCAGTGGATGTTTAGGTAAGCCATGGTGTTGCAAAAAATCTTGCTTCAAATGCACGATTAGGTTGGTTGTATTAAACTTCCCCGGTTCTGTACCACCCACAGGAAACTTGTGCATGACACGTGTTTTTCGGATGTTAATGAAAAATACTGCCCTACAGATGATATCACTGTTGCTCCTTGCTAGTATCGCTAGTATACGCTGTTGTGATCACTGGGCTTTGCATGCTGGCATGAATTATGGAATGGACTGCTTGCATCGCTGTCCCAATATCTGACATTTTAGACTACCATACAGTTTTGTTTTTTTTGGGGGGGGGGGCTGCAATGGGATCGGGACATCCCTATATATTATCTATCTCCAATGAGAATTGTGTTTTTAATTACTGCTAGCTAATTATCTCCTGAAGCCAAATGAGTGAGCTCACAGAGCTTTCCACATATACCCACATCCACTATGGCTGTTTCAGAACAGGTTCTCAAGCTTCTGGCAGAATTTTTCTTTGATGATAAAGGCACCACTGAATTGCTCTCCAAGAATATGGAAGTGGCCAAAGTAGTCTCTGAACTGGTTCGATTCTGCCTCCAAACTAACCAGTCATCAGTTCGCTATAGCGGGAAATCTTTAGCTACTTCGCAATGGAAAAATGAGACTACTTGAAATGAATAAAATACAATACATACAGGTAGAGCCAAATCATGTCAATTAAAACCAGCGACAAATTTGATAGCCATAGCAAATTAGAATTTGTATTATATTATATTATTATTATTATTATATATCTCCTTTTATTATAAAAGGAGACAAGAGTCAAATTTTGGTTGTAAGATGTGTTTCCAAATGTATACTGGGTAATCCAGGAATTCAACATCTTAACTTACCTTTAGCCATTTTCTGTGCTGCTTCCAGTACAGTGATGGCTGCAGGGTAGGCTCTCCCACTGACAGCCAGCATGAAAGGGGTCATTCCTCGGGCATCCCTTAAAAAGAAAAATAAATAAATTTCATGTAGAATAGCCAATAGTCAAAATAACATTAACAGAAAAGACTGGGTATTTCTAATTATTTCGATATAAAAAAAGAACAAGCATACTTAGCAGACAGCAGTTCACGTAGATGTGGCCGCAGAACAACACTGTCACACATCAGCTTCAGAATGAGGTGCGCGTTGGCCTTCCTGTCTTTGGATTCAACAACAGAAGGTTCCGTGGATGGCCCTGATCATATTTCAAAACAAAACGTAAAAAAATATTACAAACAACATACAAGATAAAAACACAAAACATGCCAGAACACAGGTATTATACCTAACCGACAAATAAGTGCCATGAAACAACAGGCATTTCAAATTTACTGAAACATTTTTTATGAGATTGGTTGGTCTTGACATTGAGGTTCAAATCAAAGGCCAATGCAATGCAAGCAAAAATGAACCTCAAATACTGCGAATTAATCACTGACTGTATTTGTACTATTATCACAAAGCTACTAGGTAACCTGGTATGGTCGAGGTGCTAGGGCCCTGGCTGGTCCCGGTGGAGGCTGTTGCGAGTGAACCCACAGGTGGTGCTAGAATGAAGTCAATGTCACCATCTGGTAAGACAAGATAATAAAATAGCAATTAACTTGCGTTTCAGAATTTCAAAATTGTTGTTGTTTATGTAGCTGATCAGCAGTCCACTTACACAGCCCATACAATAAAGACAAGGGCTTTACCATTACAGTGCATACAGAACTGAACTAAAAAGTGAATTGCAGGTTATACGGTTACAGTAAAGACACACTCACCGGGGTCCATAGGTGGGGGGTCAGGGACCCAACTTGGTGGGGCAATTGGTGGTGACACAGGGTCCTGATGGTCGCTGGAGGATGGGCCTGACTCATGACGGCCAAGGCCAGCTGCCCTGAGAGAGCGCCGCATCATTTCTCTCAGTCGAAGTCTGAAGAAGATACACAAAAGATGAGGTGTACAACAAACACACACAAAGGTATTTTCCTTAGAACAGTATCCCACTCACCCTCTGCTACTGGAGGAGCCGGTCCTGTTTCCAGAGCTGTTGCTGGAAACCACAGAGATGGCATTTGCAATGGCCTCTACAGCAGATAAGCGCTCAGCAAATGTGTTCCGCTCTGACCTTTCAGCCTCTGAAATTGAATAATGGTTATTTAGCATTTGTGTGCAACTCAGAGACAAGGAGACCATTAAACAGTGTGGTACACAGGTTCAGAGAAGAAATAAATATTCCAATCATAAATGCTGCCGCCAGTCCCTAGTCACATTAGGCAAGGGCCACAGGGAGCTTTTCTAATCCAATATAAAAAAAATACATTAAATGAAAGTGAGCACCCACTTTTAGTTATAAATGGAGGATTTAAATCTTCTTTCAAACAATAAAATTCATGCAATCAATCTTTCTGGTTTTAATTTCCTTGAATAAAACCACCTTGAATTTAAAAGTTACAATTTGTAACTGTGTTTTACTCTTTGAGAAAAAAGGTCTACCAACGCGTGACTGCCTAACAGCAGGTTTACCTTCCTCCTCTTTAGTTTCCTTGTTACTAACAGGGAAGCAAACAGAGACGGCAGCATGCAGAATGTTGCGGTTTCCATCACAGCGGTGGCCTAGAAGTGCGCCGAGGGCATGGGTGCCCTGATCAAATAGGAAAGCTTGTTCTAGGTTCACCAGGTACTGCCGACACGCTTCGTAGTCACAACGCAACACATGCTGCATCAGCATCTGCTTCTGAATAAGAAAGGAAAGTAAGAGTAAGAATATGAATGGTATAAGAAAATGTAAGACAAATTTATCAACATGTGAAGTACCGTGTTTACCTCAACGGCCATAATTATAATAGCAGCTTTCTTTTTAATGGTCGAGTTTAGAGAGGGGATATTGGCAAGAGAGTGGACCCCCATTCCCAGGCTATTTATTGGAGGCAGATCCAGCCAATCAGGATCTCGAATTCCACCCATGCAGTCTTTTGCCATTGGGTAGATTGTGCCATTGCCGTCTCGAAGAATGATCGGAGATTCCTTCAAGACAAATTATTTCAATTGTAATAAAAGTAAAGGATAATTAAAATAAAATAAAAAAAACACACTATTTATTAAGCAGGTCGTCTTACCTGTCCTGCAGTAAAGATAGCCACATTGCGCTCGCTCTGACCCAGGAAGGCCATGTTGTTAGTTGGGAAATTATTCTCCTGCTCAGCTTTGCCAGTCGCCAGGTCAAAGATACAGTACCGAACCCAGTTACCCGTTTTCAGCACTGCATGAACTCCTGGAAGATGACAATATGTATGAATGTCAGGCATAGTCTTTCTGCACAGCACAAGCACATTATACAAAAACATGTAATGATATTGTGATACAAAATGATGAGTACAAATGACGAACCTTTGGAGTCAACATTAACAGCCAGGATTTCCGCCTTTTCCGGGATACAGAGCTTTTTGGGTGTGCGCTGAAAACAGTCAGGGACTTTTGGAGTGCCACCAGTTTTGACCACCTAGTTTTAACAAAGCCAATTAGCAAGAGCTCCAACTATTTACTCTGGGGATTTATAAGGGCGACATCAGATAACCACATCGGTGTGTGTACTTACCTGAAGCTCATCTATTCTGAGGAGCCTACAGTCCTGCAGTAGGGAAGAGGGGTCTGAGTCAGTGGTTACAGTGGTGGTCTGGTTGCTCACGCTGCTTGATGTCCCGGGAAACTTCACAGCAACATATGCACCATCCACTTTAAGCACCTAGACATGACAGAATTGGAATATGTTCAAATGAGTATAGAAACAAATAGACACAGGAGTGCATGCTTCATAACATTTCATACGGCCCCACCTTTCCCACAGGGACGTTCTTAACATCCTCCACAAACACCACTTCTCTAAGAAGCCACTGCTCTTCATTCACTTTCTCCTCTTCCTTGGGAGCTGGGGTAGAACGTCTTCGCTCTGTAAGTCATACAGTGTTACTGGTTGTAGCATATTTAAATGAGACAAGAATTATCATTTGAGGAAAATTGTACAATTTGATTGCAATGATGCAGTTACGATACTGCACAATTTAGCAGTATATTTGTACTGCTATATATAGCAGTACATTTGAAAATGCAACATACAAGTGGACTTGACTAATTTTGAGTACGACCGTACAGGGTCAACTGTGCGTCTCGCTGACAAAAGCCTGTGCACCATCTGTTTCAAAGTGAGTGGTCTAATGAGAGCACTGTGAGTGAGATATTGGTGCTGAGGCCGGAAGCCAGGGAGAAAAGCCAAGACTTGGGGGCTCTTGAGAGAAGCAGAGACGCAAGCAGAAAGCAGACATACTGTACGGTAGAGAGGCGCTGCTAGCAATGGAGGAGGTATCACTGCATGTAGAAGCTGGGGAGGGTGGAGGACCCATCTCAGTCTTCACCAGCTCTGGTTTACATTCAGTCCTGTAAGAATAAAGGTTATAATTTAAAAGACCTGCATTCATGAAGTCTAGAAGCATTCTTTTATTGGACAAAAAAGTGAAACTGTATCTTAAAATTGAACAATTTTGGGGGGGAAAGACTGACTTTGTTTCTTGGGTTTTAGTGGTCTTCTCCATGTTCTTTAGGCTCTCTGGCGAGCGAAGCTGAAACCTGCAGCTGTCATTCATGTTCCACACAGACTCTAACAATACTCCAACTTTGGGAATCCCAGCGCTGACTGAAAAGGCCACTGCCCCAGCATGGTAGAGGGGGTTATTCCTCAAGCATACCTAAGGAAAGATGGAAATTTGTCCTTAGTACAGAAAATCAGATTCCACCACGTACATCAGTTTCAATGCAGAAATTTGGCCAATTTGCTTTGCTTCGTTGAATTATTTGGCAGGTTCAAATGTCATGATGTCCACAGTCCTTACGGGACACATGAATACACATATCTTTTTGTGTGTGTGTTTTAAAGATATAAAAACTACAGAAGCAGCTAGAATCCACTTAATGGATGCACCTATTCAGCCTTCTGAAAAAACTGTTAACATTTTTACACCACAGAACTACGTTACTGTCATCGTGACCCCTTGCCACCCCACGCCAGCTCAAGCTGCATTTAGTGTAAAAAGTACAGGACGTATATATATTTAAAAAACAAACAAACAAAAGGTCTTACTTGGGTTCCCACTGTGATGTTGGGTATCAAGGAAATGCCAGCACTGGACTTTGGCTTTTTATTCTTGGCTCTGGCCTTTTCAAGCATTTTCTTCCGCTGACTAAAAGGCACCACACCCCTGCAGACAGATGACACATAATTTTTATGGTAAAGATTTTAACACATTAAATAAAGGTTATAGATGAATGTGTACAGCAACAGAGAAACACGTGGAGGGGAACATTGTCTGCAGGATCTCAATCCTTACTCAAAGTAAAATGAAGCATGGAGCTCCAGTACGAAGGTGAATGACTGTTAGCTAGGATTTTTCTCTATTTTCTAATTATGGCGCCGCTAGATTTCTCATGTCTTTCTCAACAAGCTTCTTGCATTGTAGTGGTATTCCAGTCTTGTACTGGTCTACAATCTTATCACTCAGGTCCTTTGACAGCTCTATGGGCAGTCTTGTCCATTGTAGCGGGGCAGTTTGGATGGAAGAGAGCTTCTGTTTCTGTGACAGGTGTCCTTTATCCAGATAAAAGGACTGATTTGTGTGCCTCAGGGGCACATAAGTGGACTGGGGGGAGGGGGGTCAGAAAATTACCAGGTCTGGATCAAATAACATTCATTTAATGCTTTTGTGCTCGGGATTTTGCTTACCACCAGTAGAGGCTGTTCTCCAACTGTGCACAAGTGTAGAGTGCACAGCAGTAGAGGGACACCATGCGTTCCCCCTGAAGCTCAGGGAAAGCTTGGGCAGTATGCTCGAGCTTCGAAGCTACTGTGCTTAGTGTGTCGTCAACCCAAGTTGCCACCTACACACAAACACACACACAATTATTAATTACATTATAACTTAAAAGGTGAAACTGATTAGTACATAATTGTATATGCTTTGTATGTTATTTTATATGATAAATATATTAAAGCATCACACAGGATTATGTCCTAAAGGTAAATATTCTGTAGAGACATACCTTGTTGGTCTCCGTTGCTACAGTGGCTCTGATACTATTGGCTGACAGCAAGGTGATCCTCTCATTAGCCAGACCCAGGAAAGACACACGTGGATGATGAATGGAAGGATTCTGATGGAGAAAAAAAGACTAAAGTTATCTCTCAGTCTGACAAGTCAGACTCGGCATTAACCAAGACACATGACAACATCGACACATTTCATATGTAACAACAACTTTGTTGGGGTGTTTCTTTGGTGGCTGACTAACACTGACACAAATGTGCACATATAAGCATGCACGCAGCAAAGGACAGTTACATTCGATAGCCACAACTGCTTGTAATTGAAAGCCCCTTCCCAGTGTAATGGTAAGGGATACTATTGATTGTCAGTATTTGTTACTGTTTATTTGGGTGTCATGATACACTCAGCTCACAAATGTAGAAGTACTAAAGATTCTGCTCCGACATTAACACAGCAGCTGTTCAACCACCCGGCAGTTTGTATTGCAATGTATAGTGTGTGTGAAGCGCTTAAATATGTGATTCTAATCTTGCCCCACGTGACAGTGATAGACTTCTGGCTGCCCTTGAGAAATATTGTCACGTTTTAATGTCAAGATCTCGCAGCCCTTGCTTTTTATTCACAGTTACAGTAAAAGAAAATAGGGCCTTCAACACCGACATTAAACACCAATAATGAAAAGTTTATTCCACTATATTCAATCTTCCACCTGGGCATTCCTGTAGGGTTCAGGTTCAGTCCATTTCCACTGATAAAGTTCTCCTTTGGAGCTGACAGCCACCAACTCAGAGAACATGGCCCCAATGCTGACAAACTTTACACCATCCTGTACAGAGAAGCGGATATTTATGTTTAGTTAGCATAAACACATACATCCATAACTTAAAGGGAAATTCCCTTAGCACATTAAACACTGAGCGCCAAAAAATGAGTGTCCTCATCTTACCTTGTCAGGCCACCACTGTAGCTCCTCTCCTAAAGAGACAGGGCTCTGAACCGGGATGTTCTTCTTGTCCAAGCTGGTTTCTCCATCCCGGCTGGTGGATCCTCGTTCTGTATCGAACGAGGCCCCGTCCAGCCACCGGCGCTCACGTAGTCTCAATACAGACTCGCGCTCACGCAGCAGCTCAGAGTCACGCTCTAAGGGAAGGAGGAGAACTGGTATGCAATAAGGTCACACCAGTGGGATAGAAATAAGCCACTCTCTGGGAAAGACCCGTCAATATACTTTAAAGCACAGAGAAAAAGATACGATTCGTTAGAATCACTGTATTCTAAGTATTGTATTGGTTGGGAGTGTATATAATACCAATAGGTGAATAATTTTGCACGCTCATATTGTAAAATGTCACTACATGAGGAAGTGGATTCATAAGGAAAAACCATGCAACTGGTCACAGAACAGACTGGGCAGTTTTTGTTTTTTGTTTAAGGATAGACTACCTTGAAAGGTTCCTTATGTTCCTTTAAGACAGGTGGGCATAGCGGGCCTTTCTCAGAGAGCTCATATTTGCACTATAGCCATGCACCATATAACACCAAACATTTAAAGCCTGTAACACCATTATTTATTACAAACATTACAAACCAAGTAGAAGAGGCTGAGGGGGAAAACAATGAAGCTCAGGCCATTTTATTAGGTTTAGATTAAATTTAGCCCAAGTACCTTTTAAGCAAAAGAGTACACAAGTATTTTTTAGTTGAACTTGTTCAATTGTACTTTTTGGGAAAGGGGGTTTACTTTTAAGATGATGCCTTTATTAATTTCTTGTTGAGTTACCTCTGGACGATCCTAGACGGGACAGTGACGAGCGTCGAAAAGAGGGGTATCCAAAGTAGCTGATATCCTCAGAGAACATCGCATCTGCATCGATAATCACACTGGGGTGGGCTGAGTGAATGTCTGCATCCAACAAGGACATCAGGTCCTCTGCTTGGGAAAAGGCAAAAAGAAGAATGGGAGGGTGAAATAACTTTCAAGCAATAAAAGTAGCCACAGTTCAATCACACCTAAACTCAGGCATGTTTGGCTCGTGTGAATGTTCTACACTAATATATCAGTGTAGAAGTGAGGGGACAAGCAAACTCACTGGAGCTCAGTTTGAATGCAGGCAAGCAGAGGCCAGGAGAAAGAAAGGAACCTACACCCAAATCCAGTTCGGTACAAATGGCCTAGTTTTATTTTAATGACATACCTCCAGGGAGGTAGGACTCGCTGGCTGTGTCATCTCCATCATCTCCGTCTTCATCATCTCTGCTTAGCAGGTTGTTTACAGCCAGGTTGACGTCCAGGTTGGTTCTCTGGAGTTCTCGAATGATGACACTCCTGGACTTTCCCTGAAGTACTACTTGGGCCTGAGAATAAATGATAAAATGAAACACATTAGTGCTGTACTGGGTGCGCTTTGGTTTTTTTTTATGTGTCAAATTCCATGAGAGACATGACTTTTACCTGGGATATAAGGTCTTCGGGGATGACTGAGGCTGGTATGACTGGTTGTGGCTGGCTACCTAATAGACCAGACCCCCGATCACGTCCTGTACGGATCACCCTGGTCTGCCGGCGAGAGTCCCGTGCTGCTGTTGATGACCTGCCCGAAGTGCTTCCGCTTCCACCGCCTCCACCACCTCCACCTCCACTGGTACCCCCGGCTGCTCCACCTCCTGCAGCTCCTCCTCCACTTCCACCTCCGCCACTGCCTCCATTTACACCAGAGCTCCATCGACTCCTACAACAGAAAAACAAGCGAGATAGTCACGGTCAGATACAACTGCCAGAAACATTGTCTGACACATAAAAGTCCCAGAATAAACACTAAATCTGAAAATTAATTAGTGGATATTACACAATGCTTAGCTATAAAACCTGAAAAATGAAATGCTCAAAATACATGAGTTTCATGCTTGTTCACTTTCAGAGTGTAATATGTCCCAATGCCAGGCGTTATCATCAATACATATTCAGTCATCCCACAATTTGGGGGAAAAAAATTTGTATGCAGACCATTTACAATTTTGTCTCTATAAATTCTGCCAGAACTTACCCAAGGGTGTTGCCTGCCAGTCTGCCCAGTGTGTCAGAACCAGACAAGAACCAGGGCGGATCACTGGTCCTGCCTGGCCTGGAGCTCCTTCCTGTCCCTGAACCAGTGCTCAACTTTGAACTGGAAACAAAAGATGGGAAATCAGTTACAAACTTATAAGTATAATTATTCAGGATGAAGACCTTTGAGCACAAAAAAAATAAAATTGAAGTAATCATTTATAATGAACCTTAGCAAATTCAAAAGGAGATGCCTTTACATGATTTTCAAACACACAACCAAAGGATAATTCCTTACCCATCACTGCTATCCGGTTTGCTCAGCTCCAGGCGATCAGGCTGGACAGCAAAGCTAATCCGACACACACGTCCATCCTAAAATTGATGCAGTCATATACAGTATATATTCAATGTGACACACATGAAAGAGGACAAACCTTCAGGGTGGATCTTGAAGTACACTATTGGTACACATGAAGTAGCTACTGCCGTCATGTATGGCTAGTTTACTACGTTTAAGAATTAGCACAGCAATAACAGTATGAAGATGTCATGTTTTACCTGAAGACCAAATAAAATCAATTATATAATACACACATTTATACTGACATTGCAATGCAAGAAAGCATTACCTCAAGAAGAAATCCAGCATGGTTTGGCCCAACAACACATTGTTTCAGGGTGGCTTGCTCCAACAAGCTAAGATGTGGATGACTACAATGACACAGATGTACCAAATTAGGAATACATGGTTGAAACCAATTCTCAAATATACTTTTTTCTCAAATTACAAGACTGACAGACTCACCTACTGAAACTATATTTGTTTAGTTTCTCCGACACCTCACGTAGCCTGTCAAGAAAAAAAATGAAACATTTCCCAAGTCAGTTTGCAGGTCAAATCTACACCCAGTTTTAAAATTAACTTCCAGGTGTTCTGCAGTTACAACAAAATAAAATCTATATAAATCTGATTTTAATAAATAATCCAGTCCAAGAGCACTGCATGTTTCTGACGTTCTTTGTATTGTAAACTGATTTGATACAAGGGATTACTGTACTGCTACGATTGATTGATGGTTAATTGATTGCCTGGTGATTTCAGCTTCTGAAAATAATTGGCCGATTACTTGGTTATTAAAGCAATCATCAGTTGCAGCCCTACTGTTACTTATATACCGCTACTGCGGTCATCATTGTTATGGGCTAATAACGAGATTTAACGAGTCTTGCGTGTCCTAGTCTGGAAAAACAGGAAACGATATGGTACCATTCTGGGGAACAACAAAAAAATTTGGTGATGTTTTAATACAATATACTAGGGGTGCAATGAGTTATCACAGACTGGTTGAAATCTTAGCTAAAAAGATCCCATGTTCGACATCTTTGACCACAAAAGCAGTATAATGGCTCAAAAACAATCCAAGTAATCAAATAAACATTTTTAGATGATATATAGCGCTCATGTGACTAGACAAATGGGCTGCGGTAGTTGATGACCAATGCAGCACACCAACACCACAATTTCAACAATCTTTCCACTGCCCACCATAGCCATGACCTGAACATGGACTCACAGGGTACTCAGGCGGGAGCAAAACAAAATGAAGATCTAGGCTACATGTGCGCTTAAATGGCAACATTACAGTAATAATATGTGGCCAGGTCCTGTCAGGTAAGGCTACCAGGACAGGAGTCAGCAAAACAAATTTCTCAAACAGTTTATGCAAACATAGTACAGGTGGACCTTGGGATGTTATCTGCAAGTTAGGTTCCTAGACTGTGATGCAAGTTGAGTTTCAGTCCAAGTCGAACACATTAAATACAGCAATATAATTATTAAATACAATAATTAAATTGATCTAATAAAAAGAGTAACAACTTCCTAGTGCATGGAATCCACAACCCCTCTACCATTCATTAGCAGTCGATAATATTTATTCCTTAATGATGGTTGCGACAGTCGAGTGGTTGGGACGAAAACAGCAGCCAATATTGGTGGGTGTGTCTCCACTTTCTGAGCATTTTATTATGTTTATTTTTACTTCCATGGTGACTGCTTTCCTTTTCTTTGGCGTACTGTCGCTTGGGAAACATAATGAATCCCAACCACTCAGTGTGGCTGAGAAGGCACACAATGTATCCTTCCGCCCAGCACGAGACACACACCGCATTCTTGTGCTGTGTGTGGCGCGTAGTCTTCCTCTGCTGCATGCTTTTAACTAGTACTCCGGTGGGACTCGTGTTTATGGACCAAATTTTGTTTTTTAATTGAATTTATGACATTAGTGCATTCACAACCACAAAACATTGAAACACGGAACGCCGTAAACAAAGGTCTACCTGTACACATCTTTGGTATTATTCATTATTAAGTAAACAAAATGATTGCAAAGCATGGGCCATATATTTTTCAACTTCCACTGTTAAACTTTTTTTGTGTGGTGAGGCTATTGTAAGGATTAAAATTGCTGGATGCTATTGATTCTTTTTGTGTCAACTCAAAGTGACACAAAACGCAAAAAAACATACATTAAAATGTAATGGTTTCTTCATGTGCCAGTGCTTTTTGCGCCAGTCATACAACACAAAGCCATTGTAAGAATGTCAGAATCAGTGGAGAGCAACATACAGCAACACTAAAGAAGATAGAACATGGTACAAACTCAAGTTTTCCCCCCAAAATCTGCCTTTTCATTACCAAAATGAGACGATCACATATGAAACTGATTTAGCTTCAGATTCATACAGTATATCCTACCATCACAAGTGCGTCACAAAGAAATGGGCAGTTTAATGCAGATTGGCACAATTTAGGACTATAAAAATGTCTTACCACTATCAATTTAAAAAAGTATTAAAGCAAATATTCCAGGAAACTCTGTATAGTTTATGTGCATGAAATACAAATTATTTAATATCCTCTCACAATCCCTACTGAACAAGCATAACCTGATCAAATTTCAGTGGGCTACTAACTCATCAATATGCAATATTATATTCCGATTGCTCCATGGGGTAAATGTAACGGTCAATGTCTGCAATTTCTACTTGCTGTATCCGCTTTGACAACTAGGTTACTTCACAGAAGTACATACTGTAGGTTTAGCAGCACATTGTGACTCAAACATGAAATGACGACTGTAAGAAAATAACAGTATGTGTCACTTGTCAAGGACAGTGGCTATTAACATTGAGTGTTCATGTCAGTCCAGTTTGATCAAATCATTCAGTCCGTATCAACCACAAGCTTTGCTGTCATGCTTGAACTCAATGTCAGCCTAAAACAATGGCTTCTCAACCTCATCTCTGGCATAATGCACGGCATTGGACGATATTATCAAACTGAATACCAGTCTACAAGCGTTAAATACAATTTTAAGTCCTTCCATACTATGTGGTGCAAGCATGAGCATGCAATTTCTAACCATGTCCTGTACAGTTTCATTTATTAAGATAACAATGCCGCCTTGTAGTAGTCTGGTCAGCACAGCAAGGGAAAATAGTGTTACCTGTTAAAAAATAACAATCTAGCATGGATAAGCATTTAATACAAAAGATTTCTAGTCTAGTGTGCTCTCTGGGCTCGTCACTACTTGCATAAAATCAACACCCAAACATATTGTATGCATATCAGAGTAGGTTTAAAACAAATGATGAAAAATAGTCGTTGAAGGCTTGTGGTACCAACATGCATAAAAGAAATAATAATGAAATAAATATGACTTTGACAAAAGCATGGAAGCTTACTAGCTTACTAGCACTAGCCTTGAGCTACGTAGCTAACGTTAGCTCCTTCATTGATATGGATTATTAGCAGGACACGCACAAAACAAATATCGACACACGTCAAAATCGTTGACGTGTAATCTACGCGGAAAACCTCTCGTTTTCTGGATAACGACATATGTTGCGAGCCTTATTTCCCTCTCTTTAACCCATCCCCCAACCCGCATTGTCCATCTCAACTTCGACTGTGAGCCAATCCTTCCAAGAACCAGCCTGCTAGCGTTAGCACTCCAGTGATAGCCGACGTAAGGTAACGGGCTAGCTAGCAGCTGGCTGTGGATTGACTGCTTAGAGGCTAAAACGAGGATTGTTCAAGATACCGGGGCCTAGATTTTACGCTAGTATTACATTTTATACGTTGGAGAAATAATTAGCGCACATGACAATCTCGGCGTCGTTAACAACACTGTTTACCACAATCCGCAGATAAATATGGAATAGGATTATTATTATAATACTATTACGGGCCGCGACAAAATACCTGTCATTGAGCTGATCTTCGGTCCCGGGCAACGGGTGAACCACGAAGTGTATAGATGTCATGGGGACGGTCCAAAGTCACACCCAGCTGTGTGAACGACGTGGAAATTGATGTTGTTTCGATGACTGTATATGTTTGGATTCATAGGAATCGTTTAAAGGCGAGAAAGCTCGAATTTAGATCCCAGCTTCCTCACCGACATGCCGCCATCTTAACTCTAGCAAGCTTCTTGTGTGTGTGTGTTGATTAGCGCTCATGCACGCGCCCTGCTGGTTGGAGCTCGAGCACAAACAGGAAACGTGTTACACTGAACAGGAAAAGCAACTAATAAACATTTTATTAAGACACATTTCACCTCAACAAACGGCATTTATTCAGTTTTAAGTGTTCTGTGCCTTTATTTTATGAAGCGTGTTTGGTAAGTAAAGAGCTTGGGTTTTGTTGATGAGAAAAGAGCATCACATAGGATGTCAGACCTCTCCCACAAGTTAGTCATTTTAATTTTAAATAACTTGTTTAACTCCTTCTTGTATAGTATAGCAATGTAGCAGACTTCTTCAGCTCAAAGACTAGATAGGACAGCTCATATTGTATTGTACAATACACTGAGAGTACTCTTACCGCGTATTATATGATACAATTGGTGCTCAAATGTGGTATTTGAAGGACATGGATGTCACCACCTTGGTCATTTTTATTACTGTGCTTTTATTGCTGCAAATGGTCCCCGAGGTGCTCTTTGGCAAGCATAATTAGATCTATATTTTTTTGTTCTATTTGTTGAATAAATATCTGTGTTTTTTTGTTGACTTATAGCAAATATTTAATATATGTTTTTGTATTCATTTATAGTTATGTTTAATAGGTTATTGGACACACTACTTTGTTTACGTAGTTTGCACTATAACTTTATTTTGCTCAAGTATTTGTATTTAAAAGGAATGAGCAAATCGTTTTTATTGTGTTGCTATCATTACATTGTGTTATAATGTATTTACTGTATATATTGTTGAAATGTTCATATAAATACTGTAAATTTGTTGATTAAAATGTTTTAAAATATCTGTCTTGCTTTATAGTATTTATGTAATTTTACAACATTAAATAAATCACATTGTTTAAAAAGTAGGAATGCACTCAGAGATTGCAGACCTCCACCGAGCACCATTGAGTTCTCACCATAATGTGATTTTTGGGATAGTCCGGTAAATATTATTCCTACATTTACGTTATCAACATATTTAGAATCCTTGACCATGAAAACATACAATGAAAGGGCTTGAATGACTTCAAGAATGCTAACAGGCTGCTGTTAGCATGCTAACACCTAAATTAATAGTGCTTGAAAGAGCCTACCTCTTAAAATGTTGGTATAATTAAGTTAGCATGCTAACATTAGCATGTTAACGCCACGCATGATACTGGTAAGTGTCTGCTTCAGTTTATATTCATGACAATGACTAAAAATGCTACTATGCCGATGTTAGCAGGCTAACAATCCCAGCATGCTAACATGCTAACACAATATACTGTGAAGGCCAAATGTCCCAAACAAGTGCTTTGACCATATTTGTGTGTGGTCTTATAAAGTTAAATCTTTAAAAAAAAAAAAAAATACACCAAAACTCAATTCCTCAACTCTTTTGACCAAGAAGATGGCAAGACGAAAGATACACGTCATGGTGCAAAACCATGCAGCACCAGCAGTCGCATTAATGGTAAGAAGTATTTCAATTGTTCTATTTTAAAGTATGTGGCTTTTAATGGTTCTTTTAGCCCGAAAAGGTTCCCGACCCCTGGTCTAAGTTCCTATGTGTGTGTACATCTCTATTGTACATCCACAGCAGGCCTTTTGTTGGGGTTCTTTGTGTTTTTCTGGAGTCTAGACAGCTGATACATTTGTAATTAATCCTTTAACTAAACCACACATTAATCAGGGGTCCCAGCAGGACCTAAAGAAGGAAAAAAATCCCACTTTTCTGACGCTTTGTTTTTTCGCCTGTTTTTCAGGTCCGCAGCTGTCGATTTTTTGCCTTTGTTTGAGTTGTTCAAATGACACCTTCCTGGTCCGGGAAGTGGACAAAACCCGCCACACATTAATCAGGGGTCCCGGCAGGACCTAAAGAAGGCAAAAAATCCAACTTTTCTGACGCTTCGTTTTTTGCCCGTTTTTCAGGTTCGCGGCTGTCGATTTTTCACCTTTATTTGAGTTGTTTAAATGACACCTTCCTGGTCCGGGAAGTGGACAAAACCCACCACACATTAATCAGGGGTCCCGGCAGGACCTAAAGAAGGCAAGAAATCCCACTTTTCTGACGCTTCGTTTTTTTCCCGTTTTTCAGGTCCGCGGCTGTCGATTTTTCGCCTTTTTTTAAAGTTGTTTAAATGACACCTTCCTGGTCCGGGAAGTGGACAAAACCCACCACACATTAATCAGGTGTCCCGGCAGGACCTAAGGAAGGCAAAAAATCCCACTTTTCTGACGCTTCGTTTTTTGCCCGTTTTTCAGGTCCGCGGCTGGCGATTTTCTGCCTTTGTTTGAGTTGTTCAAATGACACCTTCCTGGTCCGGGAAGTGGACAAAACCAACCACACAATAATCAGGGGTCCCGGTAGGACCTAAAGAAGGCAAAAAATCCCACTTTTCTGACGCTTAGTTTTTTGCCCGTTTTTCAGGTCCGCGGCTGTCGATTTTTCGCCTTTTTTTGAGTTGTTCAAATGACACCTTCCTGGTCCGGGAAGTTGACAAAACCCACCACACATTAATCAGGGGTCCCGGCAGGACCTAAAGAAGGCAAAAAATCCCAATTTTCTGACGCTTCGTTTTTTGCCCGTTTTTCAGGTCCGCGGCTGTCGATTTTTCGCCTTTTTTAAAAGTTGTTTAAATGACACCTTCCTGGTCCGGGAAGTGGACAAAACCCACCACACATTAATCAGGGGTCCCGGCAGGACCTAAAGAAGGCAAAAAATCCCACTTTTCTGACGCTTCGTTTTTTGCCCGTTTTTCAGGTCCGCTGCTGGCGATTTTCTGCCTTTGTTTGAGTTGTTCAAATGACACCTTCCTGGTCCGGGAAGTGGACAAAACCAACCACACATTAATCAGGGGTCCCGGTAGGACCTAAAGAAGGCAAAAAATCCCACTTTTCTGACGCTTCGTTTTTTGCCCGTTTTTCAGGTCCGCGGCTGTCGATTTTTCGCCTTTTTTAAAGTTGTTTAAATGACACCCTCCTGGTCCGGGAAGTGGACAAAACCCACCACACATTAATCAGGGGTCCCGGCAGGACCGAAAGAAGGCAAAAAATCCCACTTTTCTGACGCTTCGTTTTTTGCCCGTTTGTCAGGTCCGCGGCTGTCGATTTTTCGCCTTTTTTTTTAGGTTGTTTAAATGACACCTTCCTGGTCCGGGAAGTGGACAAAACCCACCACACATTCATCAGGGGTCCCGGCAGGACCTAAAGAAGGCAAAAAATCCCACTTTTCTGACGCTTCGTTTTTTGCCTGTTTTTCAGGTCCGCGGCTGTCGATTTTTCGCCCTTTTTTAAAGTTGTTTAAATGACACCTTCCTGGTCCGGGAAGTGGACAAAACCCACCACACATTAATCAGGGGTCCCGGTAGGACCTAAAGAAGGCAAAAAACCCCACTTTTCTGACGCTTCGTTTTTTGCCCGTTTTTCAGGTCCGCGGCTGTCGATTTTTCGCATTTATTTGAGTTGTTTAAATGACACCTTCCTGGTCCGGGAAGTGGACAAAACCCACCACACATTAATCAGGGGTCCCGGTAGGACCTAAAGAAGGCAAAAAATCCCACGTTTCTGACGCTTCGTTTTTTGCCCGTTTTTCAGGTCCGCGGCTGTCGATTTTTCGCCTTTTTTAAAGTTGTTTAAATGACACCTTCCTGGTCCGGGAAGTGGACAAAACCCACCACACATTAATCAGGGGTCCCGGCAGGACCTAAAGAAGGCAAAAAATCCCACTTTTCTAAAGCTTTGTTTTTTGCCCATTTTTCAGGTCCACGGCTGTCGATTTTTTGCCTTTTTTTAAAGTTGTTTAAATGACACCCTCCTGGTCCGGGAAGTGGACAAAACCCACCACACATTAATCAGGGGTCCCGGTAGGACCTAAAGAAGGCAAAAAATCCCACTTTTCTGACGCTTCGTTTTTTGCCCGTTTTTCAGGTCCGCGGCTGTCGATTTTTCGCATTTATTTGAGTTGTTTAAATGACACCTTCCTGGTCCGGGAAGTGGACAAAACCCACCACACATTAATCAGGGGTCCCGGCAGGACCTAAAGAAGGCAAAAAATCCCACTTTTCTGACGCTTCGTTTTTTGCCCGTTTTTCAGGTCCGCGGCTGTCGATTTTTCGCCTTTTTTTAAAGTTGTTTAAATGACACCTTCCTGGTTCGGGAAGTGGACAAAACCCACCACACATTAATCAGGGGTCCCGGCAGGACCTAAAGAAGGCAAAAAATCCCACTTTTCTGACGCTTCGTTTTTTGCCCGTTTTTCAGGTCCGCGGCTGTCGATTTTTCGCCTTTTTTTAAAGTTGTTTAAATGACACCTTCCTGGTCCGGGAAGTGGACAAAACCCACCACACATTAATCAGGGGTCCCGGCAGGACCTAAAGAAGGCAAAAAATCCCACTTTTCTGACGCTTTGTTTTTTGCCCGTTTTTCAGGTCCGCGGCTGTCGATTTTTCGCCTTTTTTTGAGTTGTTCAAATGACACCTTCCTGGTCCGGGAAGTGGACAAAACCCACCACACATTAATCAGGGGTCCCGGCAGGACCTAAAGAAGGGAAAAAATCCCACTTTTCTGACGCTTCGTTTTTTGCCCATTTTTCAGGTCCACGGCTGTCGATTTTTTTCGCCGTTTTTTAAAGTTGTTTAAATGACACCTTCCTGGTCCGGGAAGTGGACAAAACCCACCACACATTAATCAGGGGTCCCAGCAGAACCTAAAGAAGGCAAAAAATCCCACTTTTCTGACGCTTTGTTTTTTGCCCGTTTTTCAGGTCCGCGGCTGTCGATTTTTCGCCTTTTTTTGAGTTGTTCAAATGACACCTTCCTGGTCCGGGAAGTGGACAAAACCCACCACACATTAATCAGGGGTCCCGGCAGGACCTAAAGAAGGCAAAAAATCCCACTTTTCTGACGCTTCGTTTTTTGCCCGTTTTTCAGGTCCGCGGCTGTTGATTTTTCGCCTTTTTTTGAGTTGTTCAAATGACACCTTCCTGGTCCGGGAAGTGGACAAAACCCACCACACATTAATCAGGGGTCCCGGTAGGACCTAAAAAAGGCAAAAAATCCCACTTTTCTGACGCTTCGTTTTTTGCCCGTTTTTCAGGTCCGCGGCTGTCGATTTTTCGCCTTTTTTTAAAGTTGTTTAAATGACACCTTCCTGGTCCGGGAAGTGGACAAAACCCACCACACATTAATCAGGGGTCCCGGCAGGACCTAAAGAAGGCAAAAAATCCCACTTTTCTGACGCTTCGTTTTTTGCCCGTTTTTAGGGTCCGCGGCTGTCGATTTTTCGCCTTTTTTTTAAAGTTGTTTAAATGACACCTTCCTGGTCCGGGAAGTGGACAAAACCCACCACACATTAATCAGGGGTCCCGGCAGGACCTAAAGAAGGCAAAAAATCCCACTTTTCTGACGCTTCGTTTTTTTGCCCGTTTTTCAGGTCCGCGGCTGTCGATTTTTCGCCTTTTTTTGAGTTGTTCAAATGACACCTTCCTGGTCCGGGAACTTGACAAAACCCACCACACATTAATCAGGGGTCCCGGCAGGACCTAAAGAAGGCAAAAAATCCCACTTTTCTGACGCTTCGTTTTTTGCCCGTTTTTCAGGTCCGCAGCTGTCGATTTTTCGCCTTTTTTTAAAGTTGTTTAAATGACACCTTCCTGGTCCGGGAAGTGGACAAAACCCACCACACATTAATCAGGGGTCCCGGTAGGACCTAAAGAAGGCAAAAAATCCCACTTTTCTGACGCTTCGTTTTTTGCCCGTTTTTCAGGTCCGCGGCTGTCGATTTTTCGCCCTTTTTTAAAAGTTGTTTAAATGACACCTTCCTGGTCCGGGAAGTGGACAAAACCCACCACACATTAATCAGGGGTCCCGGCAGGACCTAAAGGCGGCAAAAAATCCCACTTTTCTGACGCTTCGTTTTTTGCCCGTTTTTCAGGTCCGCGGCTGTCGATTTTTCGCCTTTTTTTTAGGTTGTTTAAATGACACCTTCCTGGTCCGGGAAGTGGACAAAACCCACCACACATTAATCAGGGGTCCCGGCAGGACCTAAAGAAGGCAAAAAATCCCACTTTTCTGACGCTTCGTTTTTTGCCCGTTTTTCAGGTCCGCGGCTGTCGATTTTTCGCCTTTTTTTAAAGTTGTTTAAATGACACCTTCCTGGTCCGGGAAGTGGACAAAACCCACCACACATTAATCAGGGGTCCCGGCAGGACCTAAAGAAGGCAAAAAATCCCACTTTTCTGACGCTTCGTTTTTTGCCCGTTTTTCAGGTCCGCGGCTGTCGATTTTTCGCCTTTTTTTAAAGTTGTTTAAATGACACCTTACTGGTCCGGGAAGTGGACAAAACCCACCACACATTAATCAGGGGTCCCGGCAGGACCTAAAGAAGGCAAAAAATCCCACTTTTCTGACGCTTCGTTTTTTGCCCGTTTTTCAGGTCCGCGGCTGTCAATTTTTTGCCATTTTTAAAGTTGTTCAAATGACACCTTCCTGGTCCGGGAAGTGGACAAAACCCACCACACATTAATCAGGGGTCCCGGCAGGACCTAAAGAAGGCAAAAAATCCCACTTTTCTGACGCTTCGTTTTTTGCCCGTTTTTCAGGTCCGCGGCTGTCGATTTTTTGCCTTTTTTTTTAAGTTGTTTAAATGATACCTTCCTGGTCCGGGAAGTGGACAAAACCCACCACACATTAATCAGGGGTCCCGGCAGGACCTAAAGAAGGCAAAAAATCCCACTTTTCTGACGCTTCGTTTTTTGCCCGTTTTTCAGGTCCGCGGCTGTCGATTTTTCGCCTTTTTTTGAGTTGTTCAAATGACACCTTCCTGGTCCGGGAACTTGACAAAACCCACCACACATTAATCAGGGGTCCCGGCAGGACCTAAAGAAGGCAAAAAATCCCACTTTTCTGACGCTTCGTTTTTTGCCCGTTTTTCAGGTCCGCAGCTGTCGATTTTTCGCCTTTTTTTAAAGTTGTTTAAATGACACCTTCCTGGTCCGGGAAGTGGACAAAACCCACCACACATTAATCAGGGGTCCCGGTAGGACCTAAAGAAGGCAAAAAATCCCACTTTTCTGACGCTTCGTTTTTTGCCCGTTTTTCAGGTCCGCGGCTGTCGATTTTTCGCCCTTTTTTAAAAGTTGTTTAAATGACACCTTCCTGGTCCGGGAAGTGGACAAAACCCACCACACATTAATCAGGGGTCCCGGCAGGACCTAAAGAAGGCAAAAAATCCCACTTTTCTGACGCTTCGTTTTTTGCCCGTTTTTCAGGTCCGCGGCTGTCGATTTTTCGCCTTTTTTTAAAGTTGTTTAAATGACACCTTACTGGTCCGGCAAGTGGACAAAACCCACCACACATTAATCAGGGGTCCCGGCAGGACCTAAAGAAGGCAAAAAATCCCACTTTTCTGACGCTTCGTTTTTTGCCCGTTTTTCAGGTCCGCGGCTGTCAATTTTTTGCCATTTTTAAAGTTGTTTAAATGACACCTTCCTGGTCCGGGAAGTGGACAAAACCCACCACACATTAATCAGGGGTCCCGGCAGGACCTAAAGGCGGCAAAAAATCCCACTTTTCTGACGCTTCGTTTTTTGCCCGTTTTTCAGGTCCGCGGCTGTCGATTTTTCGCCTTTTTTAAAAGTTGTTTAAATGACACCTTTCTGGTTTGGGAAGTGGACAAAACCCACCACACATTAATCAGGGGTCCCGGCAGGACCTAAAGAAGGCAAAAAATCCCACTTTTCTGACGCTTCGTTTTTTGCCCGTTTTTAGGGTCCGCGGCTGTCGATTTTTCGCCTTTTTTTTAAAGTTGTTTAAATGACACCTTCCTGGTCCGGGAAGTGGACAAAACCCACCACACATTAATCAGGGGTCCCGGCAGGACCTAAAGAAGGCAAAAAATCCCACTTTTCTGACGCTTCGTTTTTTTGCCCGTTTTTCAGGTCCGCGGCTGTCGATTTTTCGCCTTTTTTTGAGTTGTTCAAATGACACCTTCCTGGTCCGGGAACTTGACAAAACCCACCACACATTAATCAGGGGTCCCGGCAGGACCTAAAGAAGGCAAAAAATCCCACTTTTCTGACGCTTCGTTTTTTGCCCGTTTTTCAGGTCCGCGGCTGTCAATTTTTTGCCATTTTTAAAGTTGTTTAAATGACACCTTCCTGGTCCGGGAAGTGGACAAAACCCACCACACATTAATCAGGGGTCCCGGCAGGACCTAAAGGCGGCAAAAAATCCCACTTTTCTGACGCTTCGTTTTTTGCCCGTTTTTCAGGTCCGCGGCTGTCGATTTTTCGCCTTTTTTAAAAGTTGTTTAAATGACACCTTTCTGGTTTGGGAAGTGGACAAAACCCACCACACATTAATCAGGGGTCCCGGCAGGACCTAAAGAAGGCAAAAAATCCCACTTTTCTGACGCTTCGTTTTTTGCCCGTTTTTAGGGTCCGCGGCTGTCGATTTTTCGCCTTTTTTTTAAAGTTGTTTAAATGACACCTTCCTGGTCCGGGAAGTGGACAAAACCCACCACACATTAATCAGGGGTCCCGGCAGGACCTAAAGAAGGCAAAAAATCCCACTTTTCTGACGCTTCGTTTTTTTGCCCGTTTTTCAGGTCCGCGGCTGTCGATTTTTCGCCTTTTTTTGAGTTGTTCAAATGACACCTTCCTGGTCCGGGAACTTGACAAAACCCACCACACATTAATCAGGGGTCCCGGCAGGACCTAAAGAAGGCAAAAAATCCCACTTTTCTGACGCTTCGTTTTTTGCCCGTTTTTCAGGTCCGCAGCTGTCGATTTTTCGCCTTTTTTTAAAGTTGTTTAAATGACACCTTCCTGGTCCGGGAAGTGGACAAAACCCACCACACATTAATCAGGGGTCCCGGTAGGACCTAAAGAAGGCAAAAAATCCCACTTTTCTGACGCTTCGTTTTTTGCCCGTTTTTCAGGTCCGCGGCTGTCGATTTTTCGCCCTTTTTTAAAAGTTGTTTAAATGACACCTTCCTGGTCCGGGAAGTGGACAAAACCCACCACACATTAATCAGGGGTCCCGGCAGGACCTAAAGGCGGCAAAAAATCCCACTTTTCTGACGCTTCGTTTTTTGCCCGTTTTTCAGGTCCGCGGCTGTCGATTTTTCGCCTTTTTTTTAGGTTGTTTAAATGACACCTTCCTGGTCCGGGAAGTGGACAAAACCCACCACACATTAATCAGGGGTCCCGGCAGGACCTAAAGAAGGCAAAAAATCCCACTTTTCTGACGCTTCGTTTTTTGCCCGTTTTTCAGGTCCGCGGCTGTCGATTTTTCGCCTTTTTTTAAAGTTGTTTAAATGACACCTTCCTGGTCCGGGAAGTGGACAAAACCCACCACACATTAATCAGGGGTCCCGGCAGGACCTAAAGAAGGCAAAAAATCCCACTTTTCTGACGCTTCGTTTTTTGCCCGTTTTTCAGGTCCGCGGCTGTCGATTTTTCGCCTTTTTTTAAAGTTGTTTAAATGACACCTTACTGGTCCGGGAAGTGGACAAAACCCACCACACATTAATCAGGGGTCCCGGCAGGACCTAAAGAAGGCAAAAAATCCCACTTTTCTGACGCTTCGTTTTTTGCCCGTTTTTCAGGTCCGCGGCTGTCAATTTTTTGCCATTTTTAAAGTTGTTCAAATGACACCTTCCTGGTCCGGGAAGTGGACAAAACCCACCACACATTAATCAGGGGTCCCGGCAGGACCTAAAGAAGGCAAAAAATCCCACTTTTCTGACGCTTCGTTTTTTGCCCGTTTTTCAGGTCCGCGGCTGTCGATTTTTTGCCTTTTTTTTTAAGTTGTTTAAATGATACCTTCCTGGTCCGGGAAGTGGACAAAACCCACCACACATTAATCAGGGGTCCCGGCAGGACCTAAAGAAGGCAAAAAATCCCACTTTTCTGACGCTTCGTTTTTTGCCCGTTTTTCAGGTCCGCGGCTGTCGATTTTTCGCCTTTTTTTGAGTTGTTCAAATGACACCTTCCTGGTCCGGGAACTTGACAAAACCCACCACACATTAATCAGGGGTCCCGGCAGGACCTAAAGAAGGCAAAAAATCCCACTTTTCTGACGCTTCGTTTTTTGCCCGTTTTTCAGGTCCGCAGCTGTCGATTTTTCGCCTTTTTTTAAAGTTGTTTAAATGACACCTTCCTGGTCCGGGAAGTGGACAAAACCCACCACACATTAATCAGGGGTCCCGGTAGGACCTAAAGAAGGCAAAAAATCCCACTTTTCTGACGCTTCGTTTTTTGCCCGTTTTTCAGGTCCGCGGCTGTCGATTTTTCGCCCTTTTTTAAAAGTTGTTTAAATGACACCTTCCTGGTCCGGGAAGTGGACAAAACCCACCACACATTAATCAGGGGTCCCGGCAGGACCTAAAGAAGGCAAAAAATCCCACTTTTCTGACGCTTCGTTTTTTGCCCGTTTTTCAGGTCCGCGGCTGTCGATTTTTCGCCTTTTTTTAAAGTTGTTTAAATGACACCTTACTGGTCCGGCAAGTGGACAAAACCCACCACACATTAATCAGGGGTCCCGGCAGGACCTAAAGAAGGCAAAAAATCCCACTTTTCTGACGCTTCGTTTTTTGCCCGTTTTTCAGGTCCGCGGCTGTCAATTTTTTGCCATTTTTAAAGTTGTTTAAATGACACCTTCCTGGTCCGGGAAGTGGACAAAACCCACCACACATTAATCAGGGGTCCCGGCAGGACCTAAAGGCGGCAAAAAATCCCACTTTTCTGACGCTTCGTTTTTTGCCCGTTTTTCAGGTCCGCGGCTGTCGATTTTTCGCCTTTTTTAAAAGTTGTTTAAATGACACCTTTCTGGTTTGGGAAGTGGACAAAACCCACCACACATTAATCAGGGGTCCCGGCAGGACCTAAAGAAGGCAAAAAATCCCACTTTTCTGACGCTTCGTTTTTTGCCCGTTTTTCAGGTCCGCGGCTGTCGATTTTTTGCCATTTTTAAAGTTGTTTAAATGACACCTTCCTGGTCCGGGAAGTGGACAAAACCCACCACACATTAATCAGGGGTCCCGGCAGGACCTAAAGAAGGCCAAAATTCCCACTTTTCTGACGCTTCGTTTGTTGCCCGTTTTTCAGGTCCGCGGCTGTCGATTTTTTGCCTTTTTTTAAAGTTGTTTAAATGACACCTTCCTGGTCCGGGAAGTGGACAAAACCCACCACACATTAATCAGGGGTCCCGGCAGGACCTAAAGAAGGCAAAAAATCCCACTTTTCTGACGCTTCGTTTTTTGCCCGTTTTTCAGGTCCGCGGCTGTCGATTTTTCGCCTTTTTTTAAAGTTGTTTAAATGACACCTTCCTGGTCCGGGAAGTGGACAAAACCCACCACACATTAATCAGGGGTCCCGGCAGGACCTAAAGGCGGCAAAAAATCCCACTTTTCTGACGCTTCGTTTTTTGCCCGTTTTTCAGGTCCGCGGCTGTCGATTTTTCGCCTTTTTTTTAGGTTGTTTAAATGACACCTTCCTGGTCCAGGAAGTGGACAAAACCCACCACACATTAATCAGGGGTCCCGGCAGGACCTAAAGAAGGCAAAAAATCCCACTTTTCTGACGCTTCGTTTTTTGCCCGTTTTTCAGGTCCGCGGCTGTCAATTTTTTGCCATTTTTAAAGTTGTTTAAATGACACCTTCCTGGTCCGGGAAGTGGACAAAACCCACCACACATTAATCAGGGGTCCCGGCAGGACCTAAAGAAGGCAAAAAATCCCACTTTTCTGACGCTTCGTTTTTTGCCCGTTTTTCAGGTCTGCGGCTGTCGATTTTTTGCCTTTTTTTTAAGTTGTTTAAATGATACCTTCCTGGTCCGGGAAGTGGACAAAACCCACCACACATTAATCAGGGGTCCCGGCAGGACCTAAAGAAGGCAAAAAATCCCACTTTTCTGACGCTTCGTTTTTTGCCCGTTTTTCAGGTCCGCGGCTGTCGATTTTTCGCCTTTTTTTGAGTTGTTCAAATGACACCTTCCTGGTCCGGGAACTTGACAAAACCCACCACACATTAATCAGGGGTCCCGGCAGGACCTAAAGAAGGCAAAAAATCCCACTTTTCTGACGCTTCGTTTTTTGCCCGTTTTTCAGGTCCGCAGCTGTCGATTTTTCGCCTTTTTTTAAAGTTGTTTAAATGACACCTTCCTGGTCCGGGAAGTGGACAAAACCCACCACACATTAATCAGGGGTCCCGGTAGGACCTAAAGAAGGCAAAAAATCCCACTTTTCTGACGCTTCGTTTTTTGCCCGTTTTTCAGGTCCGCGGCTGTCGATTTTTCGCCCTTTTTTAAAAGTTGTTTAAATGACACCTTCCTGGTCCGGGAAGTGGACAAAACCCACCACACATTAATCAGGGGTCCCGGCAGGACCTAAAGAAGGCAAAAAATCCCACTTTTCTGACGCTTCGTTTTTTGCCCGTTTTTCAGGTCCGCGGCTGTCGATTTTTCGCCTTTTTTTTTAGGTTGTTTAAATGACACCTTCCTGGTCCAGGAAGTGGACAAAACCCACCACACATTAATCAGGGGTCCCGGCAGGACCTAAAGAAGGCAAAAAATCCCACTTTTCTGACGCTTCGTTTTTTGCCCGTTTTTCAGGTCCGCGGCTGTCGATTTTTCGCCTTTTTTAACAGTTGTTTAAATGACACCTTCCTGGTCCGGGAAGTGGACAAAACCCACCACACATTAATCAGGGGTCCCGGCAGGACCTAAAGAAGGCAAAAAATCCCACTTTTCTGACGCTTCGTTTTTTGCCCGTTTTTCAGGTCCGCGGCTGTCGATTTTTTGCCTTTTTTTTTAAGTTGTTTAAATGATACCTTCCTGGTCCGGGAAGTGGACAAAACCCACCACACATTAATCAGGGGTCCCGGCAGGACCTAAAGAAGGCAAAAGATCCCACTTTTCTGACGCTTCGTTTTTTGCCCATTTTTCAGGTCCGCGGCTGTCGATTTTTCGCCTTTTTTTAAAGTTGTTTAAATGACACCTTCCTGGTCCGGGAACTGGACAAAACCCACCACACATTAATCAGGGGTCCCGGCAGGACCTAAAGAAGGCAAAAAATCCCACTTTTCTGACGCTTCGTTTTTTGCCCGTTTTTCAGGTCCGCGGCTGTCGATTTTTCGCCTCTGTTTGAGTTGTTCAAATGACACCTTCCTGGTCCGGGAAGTGGAAAAAACCCACCACACATTAATCAGGGGTCCCGGTAGGACCTAAAGAAGGCAAAAAATCCCACTTTTCTGACGCTTTGTTTTTCGCCCGTTTTTCAGGTCCAGATGTCTGCCAAACTTAACTTTCAGGTGTATTTTCTACTGTGTATGTTAATGATGATGCATTGGATCTTGTCCATAAGGTATTTATTTTTTCTACAGATATCAAGCATTGCAACAATATATCAACAGGCTTCAGACAGATGGTACACACTGCCAACTACACATGAAATTGACTTACACACTCAAACATTTAACAAACTATTAAGCCAAAACAATGAGAACAAATTGAGGTTTCTTGTAATTATAAATAACCTATTCCACATTAGATTTACCATAAACACTATGTTCCATCTGCAGCACATGCTAATAATAAACCTGGGTTTCTAAGTGACATGTCCGTGTTCTGTGAGGCAGCAAATGGCAGAAATGAATATTGCACCATTGCATGTGTTCCAGCAAACCATGCACAGTACACTGACAACACTGATTTACTGCACCAAAGCCATGACTAATGAACCTTCATGTACAAAATCCCAACCTCAAAACACTGGTTTTAAATGCAATGTGAGGAATCAACTGTACAACCAATTAAAAATCATAAATACAAGATCTTAAAAATGGTGGTTAAGCTTTAAATAAATTGCTTACAAGACTATCAAGTGTTTCTTTCCCCAATATATATTTTAATTTTTTACGAGCATAAAAAGTAGTCTATGGTAAAGGAGTCATCCATTTTGTTGCATGACAGACTACTATTTTAACCACATAAAGCCCAGGATGCTGATGATTGAGAAGTAAATCCAGTCTTGTCCCAATGACTCCAACAATGATGTGCAGCAATGGTTCAATTTATCATGTTAGGAATAAGCAGCAGAACCCATTAAATGCCCGGTGACAGCTAAGCTGGGATAGAGAGTGCTGCTTCTGTTTGGCGGCCATTAAAAAAATAGGGGACCAATGACAAGTTCTTCAGTACTGCCTGTGTGACGCCGGTGTCCTGCATCTCATACCTGGTGGATGATGAACATGAGTGACATTTTAAAGACAACTATTTCTTTTAGCAGCAGACTTCACAACAATCAAGTCCTTACCAGTCTCTACAGGAGACAACATAAAATACAGGTGGAGTGGTCGAGTCTGAGGTGCAAAGAGGCTGGCCCAGAGAGCAGGCCCCAGCGTGGCTGAACACGAGCCAGTCTCCAATGTTGAGCTCAGGCAGCATGCAGTGCTCCATCACCTGGTCCAGATCATCACCAGAGGGGCCCCACAGGCTGCTGCTGAACAAGGGTGCATCCAGACGGGTGTTCTGCAAGCACAAAAACAAGAGTAAAATCATGATCAATCACTGATAAGTGGATGCAAGCACGCTAAAACAATATCAGCAAATGTAGCAGGAAGAATAGCAGCTGTGTCCACGCATGCCTGATGTGTTTACTTTATTTACTTTGCAAGTTGATTTTGGTGTGTGCCCCTAAAGTCTTAACATTTTAAGTCAGGGGCCACTGTGCTTCTAGTAAAAAAAAAAAAAAAAAGTTTGGAGCCCTGCCATTGCCAATACTTAATAAATGTTTTGATAGTGACTAAACAATTATTCTGAATACATTTATGTTGATGGATGTAGTGAAACTCAGGCTCATCATGGCCAAGCTTTGAGGTACAATTGTAACGTTTCATTCTCATTGCACATTTTTTAGAACACTCTGCAGCTCACCTTATGAACAGTTGGAGCAGTGATGTCCAAATCAATGAGTTTACAAGCAAATGGTCCATACACTCCTTCATTCATGTGGTAGTGAAACTCTGGCTCATCATTGGGAGATGGATCATCTGCTCATTGGGATCATGAGGAAACAAAAAGTATTGTGTTTTTAGTTGTGTGTTGTGTTAACGTCTTTTGAATCTGAACAGTGCCGTTTCTCTCAATTTTAAAATTTGCTGAGTCATGCAACTGACCATGTGCTTGATCTTGATCCCGCGCCACCACCTCTTTGGAGATGATGTTGACGACCAAGGTGAAAGCAGAGGACACAAAGTAGCTGCCAGGCTCGGCAATGATGCTAACTCCAGAAAGCGGGGGGAAGTATAGGTCCACCATAGGCATGACTGCATTTTTGATCTGCAAGAGAGATATTACTTATAAATGGTAGCATCCAAAGTGTATTAATAAATGTATACTACTAAGGCTGAAATGGCTATAAGATCGCTGACGGAAACCAACACAAACTGTACTGACCAATTCCAGCTGGGTGCTCGAGCCACCAAAGCCATCTCCAAAGTCCAAGATTTTCATGTTAAATCCAATTTCCTCCTACAACAGACAAGATTTATGCATATTAAAAACAGTTAATCAACGTAAATTTGAATAATTTATACTCACCGCCATATCAAAAACACAGCGAGCATCCGCAATTGCATTTGTGTATACTTTGTCCTCATCACAGCTGTAGGAAATGAGGGATCTAAAAGGGAAAAAAAAGTCATATGTAGTATTCTGGTCACTAGGCGTCAGTTACATTATCTACTATTATCTTAGATTACATTAACTTAACACTGCATGGAATCAGTCATGATATGTCCGACAGGAAGTGAAAACAAGTTACTCTCCCATTCTGTGGAAGTGGTAAGATTTTGGCTTCTTGCTTGTTCTGTAACATGGACGGTGCAAAGCGGTGCGGCGCAGACACTCAACAACTCAATACATATACAAAAGCACAGCTTGTGTACCCCCCCAGTTTTGACCAGCAATTGCCCTTGAATGTTATCTATGTGGTACATTAACTAGTCTTTTTAGATTTCTGCAGAGCTCACCTGACCCCGACCACCTGTACACCCAACTGTTTGGCGCTCTCCAGTAGATGTCGACAGTCTTTGAGGGAACAGCCAAATGGCATGCTGAACTCGCTGTCCTGCCTTGATGCTTCCGCTGACACTTGAAGTAGAAGCCTAAATAAAAGGAAAATATGTTAAGCTAGTAGTGTGTTAAAGTCACACTTGCCATACTATACACAACAGTGTTCCGACGTGACCGAGAAAGGAGGTCTTTGTTCTGGTCCGACAAGTCAATCAAGCGGAGCACTTACCAAAGCAGCCCAACAACATTTATACAAACGCAGTGCACATATAAGACGCATCATCAATTTTTGAGAAAATTAAAGCTTTTTCTTACAGTGCGGAAAATACGGTAATCATGTTTACAATTCTGTATTTTTCTTTTTACCATGATCCCACAATGAAAATAATCTTCTTCACCCTGCCATGAGTTTGGCCCGACCAACAGGTCTTACTACTGAATTATTTTCATATGTGCCAATGACTTACTTGGCATTCGGATGGAAGCGTGAAATCTTGCGCAGCTCTGCTTCATTATCGCACATCAGGAGGTCAATGCCATTCTTTGCAGCGTACTTAATTTGAGACACCCGTTTACAAACTCCACTGTAGATTATGTCTTCTGAGGGAATACCGTGGCTCTGCACTAGCTCAAGTTCAGACTGAAAACCAGACAAAGAGAAAGAGTTGTTACTTCAAGTTCAGAATCCCCATCCTGCAATGGAGATAATTACAATCCTACATTTACAAACTTGATGAGAGAATATAGACTTATGGAACCGGACTTCACATATATGACGTGTGAAATTTGCTTCCCTTTACAATAATTTAACTTGCTAATTACCTGGTCGTTGCATACAAAGCCAGCGCCAAGAGCCGCCAGTACTTCAATAACACCTGGGCTGCTGTTACATCTGACAGTATAGAAGGGACGAATTTGGGCCAAGTGTGTTCGCCAGCGAACGTGCTGCCTCATTACAACTCCTAGGTCGGCGACAAAGAATGCCTTCTTCTCAGACTAAGGAAGAACATAAAATTTATGAATCAGAAAAAGAACGACAATTTTAACATATGCAATACAAGAAGATTTTTCGTCATGGTTAGCGCCACAAATCCAGATTTATATGCAAAGCTTACCAAAGTTTGCTCATAAATGTGATTGTCTATCACATCACACAGAGATGTGCCTCCTTCCAGAAGGCTCACTGAAAACTGTGGTTCATCTGAGATTCCTTTCATCCTCTCAACCGTGTTCTGTGTATCCAACAGGCATAAAGAATATGGGTGGTCCGAAGTGATGTTGCTCGCTCCCTCTCGAGCCACTGGGTCCTAGGCTTATGCAGAAAACTTTAAGAAAACCAGGAAAGATTTAATATACAGTATAATGTATAGAAAATCCAGTTTAAGTGAATTTCCGCAAAGTAGGATTCCAATCAAAAATCAAATAATTGTGTAGTTAGCATGGAAAACATGTTTATGCCCTTCTGAATATGGTTTTTATCATGCTTAGCTTCCTCGAGACATGAAACAACACCTTTACATGTGTATCACTAAATACTGTAGACATAATCAGAGAAAATAAGCCATGAAAATGCATATTGGAAAGTTTATGTCCTAAAAATACCAACAAAAAGTGAGTGAAAGCCAATGATGCCAGATGTGAGTCGCAGGATCTATAATAACGTCAATCACATTAGTCTGGGACAAAGTGCAAGTCTATTTGATGCATTTTTTGTTCCAATAATAGACACAGAGAGGCATCAGACTTTTAAAAATGCTTTAAAAAAATACTCACATGGATGAGTCCTTGGGTGAACTCTTCCACTATCAGCTAGGATCCCAAGGTGGCTCGGAGTTGAAGTCAAATGACTCCCGGAATAGGGCCGCCCCTAGATCCTCTGGATGGCTATTGTACACCTGCAATAAAATGAGGACAATGTGCCATACAATCAGCCAATGACAGAATAATAATTCAGGTGGAATTACCCGGCATAAATAGAATTTTCTTCATTCAATCCATGCAGGCGCAGGGATTTAACAGCCCAAGCTATAAATTGAAGTTATCACTTAAAGGCTGTGCTTTAGCCATTTAAAACTAAAATTTAAGCAAATTGAGTGTGCTGTTATTCAAAAGGGGGATTTACTCTCGCTAATCATGGTATTTAATAGTTGCATCATGCCTGTCGTAGCCTTGTATGGGCTGTGATAGATAGCCAACACCCAACAATCACCATGACGTAAAGCCAAGCTACTACTGTAAAAACATTTGATAACTGACATCTTACGACGTCAATCATGTTAGCACAACAGATTAGCATTAGCTATCTGGAAATATAAAAAAACATTAGTGCAACACAAATAGTGTATTTCTAATTTGGATTATATTTTCTGTCATTAGGAATGTTGTTCATTTCTTGTAAAACCGAACCAGTTTGACGGGATTCACCTGGTTCATTCAAACGCATGCTAACGAGCTAGCTAGCGACACGCAGCGCTACTTACGTCTGTTGAAATCCCAAAACAGGGGACAGAACGCTTTTTCCTTTTAGGCGGAATTTTTAACAACTGATGGGATTACTACTGGAGAAAATCAAAGTTTCCATTTGGGGATTAAGTCAAATAATTATAATCCAGTCAGGTTGAGTCGGCGAAAATCACCACACAATCGTGACGAAAGGAGGACGTCTTTGGTGGCGGAAGTGTCAAGCACACGTCAACGTTGTTACTTCCGGTTAAAATGTACAACAACCTATTTTTTTTGCAGAGAACTTCCGCCCGTAGAAGCAAAGAAGTAAATGAAAACATTAATTGATTTAACCAGAAAATACGGAAGCCCATTTCCGCTACTGACAATTCTGAAATAAAAAGTCAAAATTATGAGCTACAAACTGCATGTGCCATAGGTGCCACCTTCTTCACTTGACACAATTGTGGGTGTCAAGTGAAATGTGGGCGTCTTTTGTAAATGTTCGACGTTTACAACATGTGTAATGAGTTGTCCGCGGTCGCATTCTTCTTCAGTAGGATACCCACTTTGCTTACAATTGTGTCGCCATTTTTGAAGAAGGCGGCAACTGTGGCACATGCGCAGTTTGTATCTCATAATGCTTCCCTATATAATAATTTCGAGGCTTCCATAAGAAAATTATTTTACATCGGTATTGACAATTGTTTGTGTTTTCATTTAATGTCATCTTGTGTTGATTAGTACTTATGACAATATACAGTAAAATACACAAGAAAAAAATATTCAACCCCCACATTGTAAACAATAGATGCCTATTTCAGGAACTAGTGACTGCAATATAGCATATAGCTTTGCAAATTTCCAAAGCTGGGTTGAATAATTAGAAATGCAACTGAATTTATAATAGTCATGAATTGCTTTTCTACCACAGGGGTCACAGAGGAACTGGAGCCTATCAGGCGAGAGGCGGGGTATACCCTGGTTTGGCGGTCAATCACAGGACAGATATAGACAAACAAGCATTCACACTCACATTCACACCCCATGGACATTCTTTTATTTATTTCTTTTGGACAGTTTTAAAGTCTCCAGTTAATCTAACCTGCATACTTTCAGACTGGCGAAGGAAACAGCAGTACCCTCACAAAAACCAACACAAGCACAAGGATATCATGCAAACACCATACTGTCCCATTTACAACATATTTATGTGTTTTACTTCAAATCAGTAGTATGTTCGGGTCTGACATTAACATTGAGTCCATCATGCTGAATTGCTAATTATTAGTATTGATAAACATTTAGTTTACTGCTGCCATACAATGAAAAGCATAATTTCATATAGTATGTTGTATGTATAAACGTATACTGTATATAAACAATTGCCTGAGCAAATTACCTTAATCACGTTCTGTTTTTGTTTCCCATGCCTTATTGATGAAGGTGAAGTGCTGTCCAAATGAAGTTAATCTTTTTCAGAAATCTGAATACTTTTCAAGAATTAATCCACTAAATTCCAATAAAATGGATGCATACATTTTCTGTCATGTTCAAAATCAATCACATTCCTGGTTTGTTGTATCTTTGTTGAGCTGTGCGGATGTCTGGATATTGAAGTGCCCGGGGCAGTGTGTGTTTTTAAGGAGGTCAATTTGCATATGTCCCTCCTCGAGAGGAGGATGCCAGGGAAAGCTTAACTACTTGCTGAACATTACAGTCTCTTTTGGGGGCTGTTCCTCTCACTCCGTACACGCACATAGTGCACACACACTGAGACAGAAGTCATGTAAGTTAACCAGTAAACTGAGGACCATTTATGGACTGCAGCTTCTTTTTTATACTGTAAAAGTACAATGAAACAAAAATGAAAGGAAAAAAAAATGAAAATGGAGGGGAAATAGCGAATACAAAAGGTGAAATATTGTTCATAATACAACTGAAATATTAATAATATGCTTTGTTACCACAAATCTGATTTGGGGGCTGTTTTTCTTTATATATAAGTTATTAGCAAATTAATCTACAAAATAGATCATCTCAAAAAAGGCCCTTGCATTCTTCCGTTTTTGTAGTGTGGTGAAAAAAAATTGGACCGCAGACTATTAATGATGTCGGGGAAAAATATAGCATTTGTCATATTAATATAATTGTTTAGTTATATAATGCAGATAATTACATATTTTTTTCTGTCTTAAGAGGAAAAATACAAATATTTGTCTCATAAATACCTTGAATGCACTGTAAAAGTTGAAGAGGTTTTTTTTTTGGGACTGTAAAACAAAAGCTATTCTGTGATTTGAGTTGTATTCTATTAAATAATACTTTGTACATCCAATCACACATAGCATCTAAAGCTGCTCCCGCTAACGCACAATGTTTAATTTCCATTGTTTGGTCCATAATAGCCATCACAGCCACTGGGTATGCAAGCCATGTGTACCACCCACCGTGAGGGGAAACACTCAGTGGCTGCACTGTGCAGAAGGAATTCTTATTTGCAGATATTCTAAGTAGATGACCTCAGCTCTGCCTTGCCAGAATGACCAAAAGAACAGTTAGGAATCAGCAATTCAAACATAGCATTTCCACTTGTGTTTGCACAGAATCAATTGACTTCTGTATGCTATGGACGTGACTCACAAGCTAAAGCTATCATATTGTGTGGTCTTACATAACTGAATATAGTGTCCTTTAGTCACGCAGCAGAGGTGTTGCTAAGTAAAAGGAACTCAAACAAATGTCTCCTCTGACTCATCTGAATATTAAACAGGACTGTGTCAAAGCATTCCCTTCAAGTGCATTACAAATATTTCGGAGAAATGTTGTATTTCATTCCCTGCAGTGTGTCGATTGTTGATTCCCTGCAGGCTTGCAAAGCGACATGACAAAATATGGTAGATGTGGACCTTGACAGCAACCTAAAGCAAGTGTGTCAAACTCAGGCCCGGTGGCCAAATCTGGCCCGCACTGCAATTTCACTGGCCCGTGGAACTGTTTGGAAAATAGCATGGAGTTAGCTTACCTCACAGACCTTATCAGAGTGATGACAGTGGTCAGTGTAATTAAGCAATTCCTCCATATTGTCAATATGCAGAAAATTACAAATGTTGAACATTTCAGGATGATAAAGTTGAGTGGTAGCGTGGACCTAAAGTAGGTTTTGAGTTTTGGCCCCCTGTGCAATTGAGTTTGACACCCCTGGGTTCCACTTTCAGAAATATTTGTTATGCATGAAAACAACAATGAGACCATCATCATTTTTAAAGAATATTTCAGCCAAAATATGTAATAAACAATAGGTCAGGAGTGTCAATTTTTGTCCTATCTTTGGCATATTGTAAAAATATTATGATATGCATACTGTATATTGACCTGGACATTTTGCAGGCATGCAACATTGCAGTTTTTAGAAAGAATCCTTTCTTTTGTATACACCGAAAAGTGCTTTTTCTCTTACACAATACCCCTGGGCCTTTCCTGGACATTGCATTATAACAACATTTAACAATTGTATCAGACTGGTGCAGAGATACACCGAGATTGATGGTTCAACAATCACACACAACGACAACATTATCTAGAAATGATATATGGTTCATCTTCATTTCCCTCCTGTCAAGATAGTGGCAATTGCTTGCCTGTAATAACTTCCAAACAGTGTCAGAGCCTCAGATAATTTACAAGAATAAATGTCTACATTGTTTCTGAAAAAAAGATATGATGCTAACTGGTTTACATGGCCACTTACTTAATGTTTTAACTGAATATACTGTATTTTTTTTTAGATCACAGAGAACACTATTGGAATACATGTGATGAACTTGTGAATAATTTGCTGTATTGCTTGACAGTAAATGAAAAATCAATTGGCAATCTGTGAGGATTGGGATCAAATCCATGCACAATTACATGACGGCACGTCACTTTATCATTTACTCATTTTTCAAATTTGTTTTCATCCAAGACTATACACTAAGACTCTAAACAGTAGTTGTGCTATAGCCGTCTGGAGTGTGTGCGTTCTGATAACATCCCAGCAGACTGGAAGTAAGCCAGCCATGGGCAAACTTACCATGCTGTTTGATGTGGAGGGTTGGCTCCAGGCAGACCAAGCATTGTGTCCCAAACAATGAACCCCAGACCCACTGAACTATAAACATGTCCTTTTGGGGGGCGTTTTCCTTAGATTCTGTACTGGAGACACCCAATGTTAGGAAACCTGAGGCGACTCTTCTAAATTTAGTATCTATAAGAATTCTAATGCTGCTGACTTGCATTCCAAGATTGTTTGGCGACTTTTCTAATTTATAATGCACTTGGAATGTTGCGGAATTCTGGGGTGGAGAAGTCATTGTTTCTTGTAATGGGAGGATATCCATGCGTTTTCTATACTGCTTATCCCCACTAGGGTAGGGTATGCTGGAGCCTATCCCAGCTGACTTCAGCGACCGGTGGCCAGCCAATCATATGGCACATATAAACAAACAGCCATACACATTCATACCTATATGGCTAATGCATGTTTTTTGCAAACTCCACACAGATGTGCACAAGCGGAGATTCAAACCCAGGTCTTCACTATCTCCTAACTGTGTTGCCAACATGCTAACCACTCGGCGTTGCAATGTTAAATTTAGAACCAAAATTTTAATTTTTAACATTTGTTGGTGAAATCATTTTGATTATTTTAATAGTATTAATCAGTATAAATCGGCTTTGCAATGTTAAATTTAGAACCAAAATTTCAATTTTTAACCTTTGTTGGTGAAATAATTTGTTATTATTTTAATAGTATTAATATTTTACATTTTTTTATGTCTAATTTATTTTTTAAGAAAAATCCTGAAGATCCCTGAACCCCACCTATTTTTGCGGTTTACTCACGACTGCAGTAACCTCAACCTACCAGCTATGGCGCTAGTGAGTTTTGTTGTATGTCGGTAAGCACTTCCGCTTCCGCTGGCTGGTCAGCTGACTCTGATGCTGCTGTCAGGAGACCTCACCAACTGTGCTTGAATGGCAGCAATGCGATTCAGCATTCCATAATATGCAATAAAGGTTACATTTCTCTCCTAACGACCACAGTTTAATACATAGGTGAGTTAACCCTTCAACAAATTTGATCGTCAAGTGTTTTTTTTAGCAAAGCTAATATCCAATAGAGGCTAATCCCTCATGGATGGAGCTGTAATTATCATTTTATTGACTTGTCTGTGGGCATAAGTTGTCCATATGTAAATATTGTGCTTACATTATACAAATATGTAGCTCACTTTTGTTTGTGGATTTTGTGTTTAGGGTGATATGTCGTTCCATAACAAACAGGACGATTTTGTGTTTTGACGCTACATATGGCTTACTAACATTGAATGGTGCTCAGTGATATCAAGTGCCACCAAGTACTAGTATCAAGACAACTGTTTTTTTTCAAAAATATATATTAATACTCCACTTACAAATGAAAATACACTTTTCCCATCTGACTTCTGTAGTCCAGCCAGAATCATGACTGAGTTTTGGTTGATATCTGCTCCGGGAGAGAAAACCTGCCAGCAAACATGGGACAAAATGATGGCGGCAACCACACGCACCAACAATCTCTCTACCAACCACAAGTTCAGCATCCCAGACTTGAAGGTTAGTCTGGAGTCATCTGCTCTATTATTTGTCATCCTTTGATTGACACGCAGCCTCAGACTCAGTTATGATTGCAAATAGCAATGACGACAAATATAAACAAAACATAATTACGTTTTAGCAAAATTCTTTATCCAAGTATATATATTCAATCTTCATCCAGTCTGGGTCCCGAGCTTGTATGAGCTTTTTCCATAATAAATAAAAATTTTCAGTTCAATACAGTATGTTTTAATTTTTAAATCAGTAGTTAAGTAATGAATTATAAAAATCTCACCTTATGAATCTGCTGTCAAGAATATGCCGGATCTGTGTATGGGTCGCAACCTTTAAAGAGCTCCGTTGTAAACATGTTAAAGTGTTGATTTGCTGAAGTTTTCATCCAAGGCAGCAGAGCTTGTCTGGTTTGGGTCTGCTCTGTGCTGAAGGTGAAGTAACCCCGTTGACCTTGATGCCACACAGGGCTGTAATGGGCTTCTGGAACATTTAATAATGCATGAGTGACTCTGGACAACGAGGCGCCATCCAAAGTACACCGGGCCCCTTGGTTGTCACTCTAGGCTGACTGGACCCCACAAACCACCGTTTAAACACAACCTGCCTGATCCCCACCACTGTCTAGACTCCTGTTATTAATAATATTGTGATAGTGACTTATTGTTTTTGTGTGTGTAAACAGGTGGGAACTTTAGATGTCTTGGTTGGGCTGTCGGATGAATTGGCCAAATTAGATTCTTTTGTTGAAAGGTAAGATTTTATTTGCGGAGTCATGCTTAAATTAGATTATTATTAACTCATAATTGCAATCTATACTCAAATGATATCTTATTATGCAATCTTGTGGTGATGTTATTTGGATGTATTGTAAAGAACTTGTCATAAATGGAAACATATGAATGCATTTATTAAAGGCCAATAAAAAAAAAAGATTATTATTAACTTTCATTAAGAGCAGTCTTATTGTAAAGCAGAACGAAAATGTAACAATTATATAAAAGCAGTCATCATCTCTTATTATATGCACCATTTTCCTGCTCTCCGGTGCCGCTGGTTTAATCTCACCTTGTCTTGTAACAATGAGGAATTTCACATCCTGCCGAGTCTAGCACGACTTGCGGTATAAACCTGGCAATTTGCAGTATGGTGGCACACCAACAGCTCTTCATTAGTCATATTTATATCCAGTGACTTACTGTATGCTACCAAGTATGTTTGACTTTCCTTTATCGTCCTTTGGAAACATTGACGTCTAAATCTCACACACAGTTCTTACCGTCTTTCACCAGCTTTGAGTTCCTCTGTGGACATTTCCAAGAATGTGTGAGAAAGAACAAGTTTGAGTCTAGGCTGCCTTTAATCCACTTCCCCATTGACTTTTTGGGAAATGGAACCTTTTTATGTGTGTGAATTCTTGTACACTGAGTTTGTGGTCGTGTTTGCAGAGTGCATGAAGAGTGAATATGTGTTACACTGGCTTTGTGTATGTAGCCTGTTTTGCTAAAGCATGTTTTAAATGACTTGGCTGTCCACAGTGTAGTAAAGAAGGTGGCCCAATACATGGCCGACGTGCTGGAAGACAGTCGAGACAAAGTGCAGGAGAACTTGCTGGCCAATGGAGGTATAGTAATTCTGTTTTAGTAGCCCATGTTAGTTTTCAGTTCATACAGATCACTCAACCCATGGCTCTTGAGCCGAGCTCTGTGATTAGGACATTTTCATTTGCATTTACTGACGTGTCTTTTTTTCTTTTTTTCTCTCCCCAGTTGATCTCATCACCTACATCACACGGTTTCAATGGGACATGGCCAAGTATCCCATCAAGCAATCACTCAAAAACATTTCTGAAATTATCTCCAAGGTAGTCATGTTGACATTTAAATAACAGTGAAAATTTGTTTTTATTTTGAATAATCTGTGCAATGCTTTTAAAGTTAAGTGTGTTATTAATTAATAGGCTGGTGTGTATTTTACAGCAAGTCACCCAAATTGACAACGATTTGAAGACCAGAGCATCAGCATATAACAACCTGAAAGGAAACCTACAGAATTTAGAAAGGAAGAATGCGTAAGTGAAAAGTAAAGTACAGCCATTTACTGATTAATTAATTGGATTAAACATTCTGAAAGGATTAATGCATGCGCAGCACACAGTCACTCAAAATCACACAATTCCACTCACTGGCTATTATTGGTGCGCCTACCTTGTCTGCCCACAGGGGGAGCTTGCTGACCAGGAGCCTGGCTGACATTGTCAAGAAGGAAGACTTTGTTCTCGACTCAGAGTACCTTATCACTCTGCTTGTTGTGGTACCAAAGTGAGTACATTAAAATGGAAAAGGTTTTCGCGGGATAATTAAAGTATTAATAAGTGTGACCCCGCTCTGTTATACTCTCAGAACATCTTATGCGGACTGGCAGAAAACATATGAAACGCTTGCTGAGATGGTGGTGCCTCGATCCTCCAAGTAAGGAGTGTGAAACTAGATTAAGTATTTGTATTGGTAGCGTACAACTTATTTTAGTTCCATTCTATTTGTATTTTGTCACTTTTTTATGTGACGTATTTGTTGTATATTTCCTCAGTTCTTGCATGCATATTTCTATGTATTGTTTTCTGTTCAACTCAATAACATTTTTATATATTTTTTTCCCAGTCTTTTGTTTGAAGACAATGACAGTGGATTGTTCAGCGTGACTCTATTTCAGAAAGCAATTGATGACTTCAAACACAAAGCCAGAGAGAACAAGTAAGACGTTCAAGTCAAGTCAATTTCATTTATTTATATAGAGGAAGTTATGTCAAGGAACCTTCCACACGGAGCAGGCCATACATTAAGCAAGGGTCTCAAACACAACTCAACTGTCGGTTGTTGGAAGTAGAGTCTGTAAAGTCTTACAGTGTGGGTAAAAAAACACTATAAGCATCACACAGCAACAGTTAGATAGCACATACACAGGGTAACTACTCCTAGTGGAGGATAATAAACAACTATGTTAACTGTACATCCAAACTTTTTAGTGTCACAAAGCATGCTGGGAAGCCTGAACCATACCCAGAAGTGACAGTGATGCTGTTCCCAGCATACTTGGCTGTAGATTTGAGACCCCTGCTTTACAGTAAAGCCCATGAGCAAGCACTTGGTGATGAAGGCAAGGAAAAATTCCCTCTAAGTGAGAAACCTCAAACATAGCGCAGGCTCTGAAATAATGATACAGACAATAGGAAGAGGAGTTGATGTTCAATTCTATTGACACTGTAACACCTAAAACACTCTACATTCATTTACAACAAGGGTCAAGAGAAACAGGTCAAGTCTAAAATTTCATGATCGGACCAAAAACATTTTGAAACAGCTTGATTTTGCACAGTTAATGTTGATTTTTGCATATTTAATGTTGAAATCAAACACTGTATATGTATATTTAGATTTTTAAAACATTTATTATAAATAATATTTTCCAACTCCACCCCGCTTGCAGGTTCTCGGTGAGAGACTTTCAGTACAATGAAGGGGAAATGAAGGCCGATAAAGATGAGATGACTCGGCTGTCTACAGATAAAAAGAAGCAATTTGTAAGTGTTTAGAAAAAAAGTTTCACATAATGTTGGCCATGAGTCTTATGACAGTTATGTTTATGAAAGTAGTTCAAAGTTTTCTTCTGTCACTACTGTCAGCAGTAGTGCTGCAGCCGGGGGGGGTGCACAGCTCACAAATGCATCAATTGATTTGGACCAGAGAAAGCAGGCTGTAGATGTGAAAGCATGCTTCCTGACGTCAGCCACTTCCACATTTAGCCAAAAGACTATTCATATGAAATACTAGACCCATCGTTAATAAACGAGGGTGATTCGTAGTATTTTCCAGCCTATAGTATCGTTTTGACAGTTTTTTTTAAATTCTGTTTTGTTATGTTGATATTCACTTCAGAATGAAATTATGTCTCTCACGCTAGCTTGCAGTCTTTGTATGTTCGCAAGGTTGAACATCTGGACATGCTAAAGGAATGTAAAAGTTATGCTAAACGGCGCCATGATGGAATACTGTAAATGAATCTTTGGTTCGAAGGAGGAAGACTGCAACAGGGTGCGACGATATGTTTTAACAAGGATACAAAAACACTACAGTACAGCAGAAAGGCATGATCTCAGGAGGGAAATAACGTGTGAATCACATACATAATTTCTTGTTTCCAACCTGTAGGTTGATCATTAAAATTCAAAGAAAGGGTGAAATGTGAGATCATATTTACAATACAATATTTCTTCTGTGCAGGGTCCACTTGTTCGATGGCTGAAAGTGAACTTCAGTGAGGCTTTCATCGCGTGGATCCACATTAAAGCACTGAGGGTTTTTGTTGAATCTGTTCTCAGGTGCTCTTACTCAGACTACCTCTCTTAACTTCACTTTGATTTACAGCATTAAATCTAAAACACAGCTGAAGTGAGGTGCTTTATTGCTAACTTGTTGCTAATGTGGTGACCCTCAGATATGGACTGCCAGTGAACTTTCAGTCCATGTTACTGCAGCCAAACAAGAAGACTACAAAGAAGCTGAGGGAGGTGCTCAATGATCTATACAAGCATCTGGACAGCAGTGCTGCAGCAATTATTGACGTGAGTACTTCTTACAGATCATTTCACTGTATCACAAAGGCCAATACAATATCAAAACAAAAGGGTTAAGAGCATCATGCTAAGACGCTAAGTTTCCTTATGCACATCATTCCATATTTGTTTCAGTCGGCAATGGATATTCCAGGATTGAATCTGAGCCAGCAGGAGTATTATCCATACGTGTACTACAAAATTGACTGCAACCTTCTGGACTTCAAAGTGTAAGACTTCCATTTTCATGGGACATCCCCCACTTGCTTCCGTGTTCCTGGAGTCTCATCGCTTCCACACTTGAATGACCGAAAACGCTGCATGCTCATTCGTTGTGGCTACAAAACACACATACACGCTTATATCACTTTTTTAAAAAGGACCTATTAGTCGTTCTACATGATGTGGAAGTGTCGTATGAAGATGTTGGTGTGTTTTTAAGTTATCCCTGTTTAATTTTTATGCAACTCCTTATGAAAGGTCGGGTAAGGGAACTTCACAAGATTTGCACAAGATCTTTTTTTGCTGCTCGTGATTAATTTTCTTGAAAATGGCAGCCAGAAAGTGTTTTTTTTAATGTAAGAATTGTGTAAACTAGAGTAAGGGAGCAAGGGAATTTGGGGGAGCTACTTCTTGGTCACAGCTCCTTTGCTCTCGCCACTTCACGGACAGCATTTTTGTGAATACAGTACCGTCGCTGGATTATACAGTGTTCATGCAATTATTATATATCCAATATTGATTTCTTCTTTACTGCTCCGGTTTCCTCCCACATTCCAAAAACATGCTAGGTTAATTGGCGACTCCAAATTGTCCATAGGTATGAATGTGAGTGTGAATGGTTGTTTGTCTATATGTGCTCTGTGATTGGCTGGCGACCAGTCCAGGGTGTACCCCGCCTCTCGCCCGAAGACAGCTGGGATGGGCTCCAGCACCCCCCGCGACCCTCGTGAGGAAAAAGCGGTAGAAAATGAATGAATGAATGTTTACAGATGACCATTAGTGCATGTACTTTTAAAATATCATTTTTAAATCCCTTCAAAAAGGCTTTTGTGTACAGCTTATTCTTGAGGCAAACATTGTAAAATTAATTTTAAAAATGATGGTGGATATTTGTATGTGTATTAGCCATTCCATATGTTTACTGTACAGCTCCTGTGTTGTTTTTTTGTGTTGCATTAAAACAACCAAATTAGTTGTGTGTTTGTGAGATGACTGCATGCTGATATTGTGGAAATGTTTGTTTTGTGCCGTGTATAACTTTTTAAAAAGGGGCCATTATGAGTCCATTAAATTGATGGTCACAGCTTACTAATGGTCTTAATTAACAAATGGAAGTACAATAAAGTATATTAAAACATTTTATTTTGTTTCATGACATTACTCTTGATGTAAATGCTATAACTTTTCCTCATGTTAATTATTCATATTACATACAATTAATGGTAGGAGCAAAAAAATGACTACTCTATTGGCTCTCATTTAAAGACTTCCTGTATCCAAGGACTTATTGCCTAACAATATAATAAACAATGTAACAATGTACAGCACAACAAACAACACTGATATTTCTCTATCGATATCATGACGCTGGTATCGATACTCTTTGGGATCGATCCGCCCACCCCCTAACGGAGAGAGCAGTAGCCACACAACGTCTCGTGATCGTGGGTATCAGAACCTCGAGCGGGCCACGAAAGCGTCTCACGTAGCGTCCACACCGTTGCTGGCGATCCGGGAGGAGGACGTGGGTGAACAGCAATGTCTTCCCCGGGTTAGCTCTCGCTCATCGGCTTGGCCTGCTCTCGCTATCGAGATAATGCCAGGATGGCGGAGCCTGGAGGCGGGCTGCACGGACTGACGGATGCTGCGAGCCAGCTCGGCGAGCATCAGCACCACAGCGCGATGACTTCCGCGGGGGGCGCGCGGCCGGAGGATCTGTCTTTGGAGGAGATCCTCGGGCTTTACAGCCAGCCCATCAACGAGGAGCAGGCTTGGGCCGTGTGTTACCAGTGTTGCGCGACGCTGTTGAAGGAGCACCGGAGGAGGAGATGCTCCAACGCTGCCCAGGCGACCCCATATCCGATGAGGATATCAGGACCGAGCGATGTTCGGATTGCAAAGGACGGATCTGTAAAGCTACATCACCAGAGCTGTGAAGGTAAACATTGTATAGCATTTTAAACGCGATCATAGCGAGGTGATGTCATATCTTTTTGTGCATAGACACATCAAATGCAGTGAATATGAAGGCCAAATCTAACAGTACTGTCATATACAATCAAGAGTGATTTTAAGTGTTATAACAATAAACAAGTCGGCCTCCACATGATCAGTGACAAACAAAGGAACCCCCTGGTGTTGTTTTTAACGACCCCCTTAAAGGGTTCTCTGGATTTGCACATTTTCCTCTTCACTAAAGGCACATGTTTTGCATCATGTGACTTCCATGTAAAAAAAAAACCCTGAGCCTATTTTGCAGCTTAATATCACACCACAATGCTCATTGGGCATTAACTGGGGAAAGCATGTGATTAATGTGTCTGGCTACTGATCAGGGCAAGGTGGAGGTTCACGCCTGCATGGATAGATGGATATAGAAGATGTGTGTGTGTGTGTGTGTGTGTAAAAATGCCATGGTAGATACTCCCACATACATCTCACTGGGTGTAATACAGCTTACTAGCAATTGCAATGGAAGATGATCAGAATAATTAATGAGCCGTTTTAGGACCAGAGCTTTAATGGGCGACTTCTATGATTGCTATGTATACTATATATACATTTATATGATTTTAACTTTAACATACTGTAACATGATAAACCAAAGACAACTACTCTTAAAGTGTGTTGAGTTAAATCAATGCAATTGATTATTCAATAAACTAGTAGTATTGTATAAGAATCAAATAATAGCTAAAGTCTGCAAAAATTCATGTTCTGTCTACATTGAATTCATCAGGGCATGTAATGGATGAATAATAATGAATAATCAATTGCATTGATATTACTCTACACACTCTGCAAGTAAGAGTAGTTATCTTTGGTATATTATGTCACAGTATGTTAAAGTTAACATCATATAAATGTACAGTAAAGTCTCGTTATATCGATATTGTCGGGAGTCGGAAAAAATATCGATATAACCGGACTGTTGATATATCAGATCCTGCGCCGAACTGCATTAAAAGTGGGCAATAATGCACTTGCCCGCCCCACATAGCTGGCCAAACACATGCCTGCAACAGAAGAACCGTTCGTGGTTTCTCTCGTGTGTATAGATTCTATACACACACGAGAGAAACCACGAACGCCAGCATGTACATATGAAAAACAGTGATTATTGCAAGCGATAGAAAGATATCTGAATACAACACAATTAAATACATGTATTTGTACGCTTGTGTCTTCGTTGGAATAGTTGTGTATGCTATGTCAGTTGGTTCTTCTGTTGCAGGCATGTGTTTGGCCAGCTATGTGGGGCGGGTTGAGCATGACCTGTGAACCAGGAAGTGCGGGAATCGGTGTGTGTGCTGCGCTCTGGTGGTGGAAGTGTGAAAAATAAAGTTGACTGGAAGCAGCCGTTCGCCGTGTTCTTTTTTGGTATTGAAATCCTTAAGCAAAGATTGATTTAAGCTGCTTTTGTATCGATATAAGCAGACCAAATTGGCTGGCGGGAGATGAAAAGGGCATCGTAGTAACCGGATTATCATAATAACCGGGTATCGTACTAACGGAACTAATTATATCATAAAAGACTAGAAATTTGCCGGGAAATGAAAATAGTATCGTAATAAGCATTAATTCGTTATAACCGATATCGATATAACGAGACTTTACCGTATATGTACATATATACAGTATACATAGCAATCATAGCAGGGCAGAACATGCATTTTGCAGACTTTAGCTATTATTTGATTCTTAAACAATGCTACTAGTTTATCGTCTGAAGTAAGATGGCATAGAAAGACTCCAACAATGGTAACTTGGGCCCGCTTCACACCTAAAATCTGGCAAGTTTGACTAGTGTGAGAGGTCAGATGCATGCTGAAGTTGCAAGAAGTGGGACGTGATGCTTGTGGATAAATGGCATAGCGATGGGCCTCATCATATTGACAACGGAATTAGCGTATTTGGTAATCACCCTCAAATACTAAGTCTATGTCGCATGGGCCACAAATGAACCTTTATTATTTTTTGGGATCTGATTACTTGAATATAACATTCATTTTTTAAACATTACATGTAATATTCTCTGTCTTAAAAGCAATATGTAGATCACATTTTGGCTGAACATTGCTGCACTTGGCTGCAAACACTACACTGTAGTTTGAGAGGACGCAGTTGACGTGGAGCCACGAGCGGGAACAAATACTGAGCAGAAATAGAAAAAGGAAAGGGTATTTTCAATGGCAAGTTGAGCTTCAAAACAATGACAGATGGCTCTTTTAGCAAGACCAAAGGTCTTTGTATCGGCTGTCGTTGCGAGTTGAGTTGTCATGGCGTAGGTAGACTCTCAAATGCCAGAGAGAAGGTACTGGAGCACTGCAGGTATTTTTTTTATTGTCATTCAGACAACCTTTGCACGTATTATACAGTAGTGACAGCATCTGTAGGTATGGATTTCATTTAAAAACTGCATTTTGTGTTCAGGTGTGATGTCATTGACTAATATTTAAATTAGTTTGATGATTCCAAACATTTAAGTGTGAAACTAAAAAAAAAAAAAAAAAAAGAATCAGGTAGGGGAAAGACACTTTTTCATTCCACTGTAATGTAGACAGAGTCTAGATATTTCTATGGTATTGCAGAAATAGACTTATAGACTCAGTCGATGTTTTTCTGCGCTATAATGGTATATAGGGCGTATCTTTGAATGTAAACATGCTTTTGAATGGATTTGAACCTGCTGCTTAAAGCGTGACAACCCTTCTGTCTTGTTTCCCTGCAGGTAAATACAACCTGTGCACCCAAACTGAGGTGAGTAACACAGCTGGGTTTTAATTATTGCATATTAGCATCACAGAATGACCTCAAATTATATAAAATATATATTAGACATTTCAATTTTGCTGCTTGGTGGTTTTATTTTTACTTAAAAATTTTAAAAGATAACATTAAATCTGTGTCATGTTGTTTAATCCTGCTGGAGTGGAACGTATTTATGTTGACGTCTCTCAGATTGACAGTCGACATAAGCGGTTGTTGACATTACCAAACTCAAAACGGAAACAAGCCATTCCTTCCACAATTACCATTGACGGACAGGGTTTTTGAACCTATGGTAGTTTGTGGGCATCGTTTTCCTCCATTTGAGCATATTTTAATTTTGGTTCTTCCGTTTTCATACTATAATATGTTATATTTCAACTAGACAGCACTTTGCACTTTTATTTGGTTGGCATAGACTGTTGTCAAGTGTGACTGATACCTTTTGTCTTCATACGTTTAATAAAGGAAATAAACATTTAACGTATAATACATCCAAGGTAGCCTTAACTCTAATTTTAATAAATATCACATAATATGCACACTGCCTCAAAGAATGTGAACAGTAGATGAGGTGGTGAATATCACATGATATGTTTATGTCTTAGAGGCAATTCCACGAATGTTACTGGAAATCGCCAGCCTGTACGTACATCATGTGTTCACTTATGTGAATAAGAGAGCAGATAGAGAATAATGGAGTGAGACCTCTTCTCGGTCATATAGCCGATTTCTCTGTGTAGGGAAGGCGGGGCTGCTAGCATACACACACAGTGCAGCAAGGGAGCTGTAGAAATTAGGAGGAAAATGCCGCAGAATGATAATAATAATGAGCAAGGTGAGCCAATCAACATGAATGAGCCAGCATGCCGAGTTTGCGCAAAAGTGGTTGGAACAAAAAGGCAAGACTACCACCTCAAACATGTCCACCATTTAGGGAAAACTACACATTGCAAATGGTGTGCGTTTCCAGAAAGTGCAGCCTGCCTGATCCGAGAACAGTTCATTCATTCATTTTCTACCGCTTATCCTCACGTGCTGGAGCCTATTCCAACTGTCTTTGGGCGTGAGGCGGGGTACACCCTGGACTGGTCGCCAGCCAATCACAGGGCACATATAGACAAACAACCATTCACACTCACATTCATACCTATGGACAATTTGGAGTCGCTAATTAACCTAGCATGTTTTTGGAATGTGGGAGGAAACCGGAGTACCCGGAGAATCATTTACCAGAAGTAGCTGGTCATATGATAGTTAGTGGTCAAAGTAGTGCCGTCAGGTTTAAATGTCATAGAAAAGAATCTCAGAGAACTAGTTTTGCCCGAGGGAAACATTCCTCCCTTATTCTGTCTTATGATGAAGAATGTGAGTAAAATATTTGTAAACAACTTCACAAATGTGTCTTGTCATTGCACCCAGGTTACTATTGAGCTTTGAGATATTTTATTACTATATAATGGCACTGAAATAGTACAGTTTTAGAATGTGTATTATGTTTTTTAATGTTTATTATTTATATGGCTGGTCAAGCATATAACATTTTTGGAGTTATTTTTATGTACTTTTTCATGATTCTTATAATACCGTCTCCTCTCAGTCTAACTCTACGGACAATTCTATGGCTAAGTTTTGGATTTGAAATTTGAGATGAGGCTGTAAGGTCCTTTGTAGGACAGAAGCAGTTAGGCAACATTTAGCAACTTTTTGCCCCTTGACACAAATGTTACAATTGTGATAATGCTAAGTTCAACACCTACGACTCTCCTTTGGCGAGCATAGTTGTTTTTTGTCATTCATTCATTCATTTTCTGCTGCTTATCCTCACGTGCTGGAGCCTATCCCAGCTGTCTTCGAACGAGAGGCGGGGTACACCCTGGACTGGTCGCCAGCCAATCACAGGGCACATATAGACAAACAACCATTCACACTCACATTCATACCTATGGACAATTTGGAGTCGCCAATTAACCTAGCATGTTTTTGGAATGTGGGAGGAAACCGGAGTACCCGAAGAAAACCCACGCATGCACTGAGAGAACATGCAAACTCCACACAGAGATCACCGAGGGTGGAATCGAAGCCGGGTGTCCAAGCTGTGTGGCCTGCGTGCTAATCACTCAATCACCGTGCAGCACCTCTTTGCCAGTTTCGCCTTTTTCATCTCCTCATCAGCCCATCATTATGCTTGGTTGCTTGGAAGCCTGGGAACCACTCGGGGAGGCTGATATGCATGATTGGTCAGCCTTCATCTACAGATGCTTAAGAATCACGAGGAACGTTGTCGTTAGTAAAGTATGGCTTATTCTCTTTTAAACTGAAATGTAAAATAGAGTTTCGGATTATATTTTTATGTGTTGAAGGGCTAAGTGTGGGTATAAAAACTAGATTATTTTGGATGATGAACAACAGAAAGATTATTAATGTGATTTTTTTAAAACAAAAGCATGTATGTTTGGTGGGGGAGGGGGGGGGGGTTCTGACTGAAACTCAGCCATAGAACCAAAGCTCTAATGCACTGATGGAGATGAAAAGAAAAACTAATGTTAGAACTTTACACATCTCCAAATTTTGCCCGCCTCACTTTAAATTTTCACTTCCCTTCTTCCTCCATTCGGCCATGCTGCCACTTTAGATCAGTTGTTTATGCAGTCTGGCCGTCTCGCTCTCTTTTCTCAGTGCTCAGGCAAGCAGATTAATCCCCTGTGTGATTTCTCATTCTTGTCTTTTGTCCGAGCGTTGGCATCGCTGGTTTTATCAGCCATGACACTCCAATCCCAAGTTTATATGCTACAAAACAGGCTAAACAGAGGCACAACCACATGGATCCATAGGTGGATTCAACAAGGTTGAGGAGATAAAGCTTTGCAAAATGCGAAGTTTCAATATGAACATGAACATAAAATGCAATTAGATAGAGATAAGAATAATAAAATTAAGCATGAGTATTTTTTCAGTGCATATCTACCCACCATGGCAAGAATGTGTGCACCACAAAAATAGAATTTTTAGAACCAGGGTTCAACTCCACCCTCGGGCATCTCTGTGTGGAGTTTGCATGTTCTCCCTGTGCATGCGTGGGTTTTCTCCGGGTACTCCGGTTTCCTCCCACATTCCAAAAACATGCTAGGTTAACCGGCGACTCCAAATTGTCCATAGGTATGAATGTGAGTGTGAATGGTTGTTTGTCTATATGTGCCCTGTGATTGGCTGGCGACCAGTCCAGGGTGTACACCGCCTCTCGCCCGAAGACAGCTGGGATAGGCTCCAGCACCCCCCGCGACCCTCGTGAGGAAAAAGCGGTAGAAAATGAATGAATGAACCATGACGCTCATGGTCATGGTTTGTTTATTTTGGACATGCTCAACAAGTTACATTAAGTAATATCACAGTTACACCAGGCCATGTGCAAGTACAAATATGCAAGTATGTGTGCATTCTTGGAATATCACAAGGCAGGGTTAGAATCCGGATCAGCGGCCTTGTGGAGTTTCATGCATAGCATGAAATGGTAATGGTAATGGTTTTTATTTCATTTGAACATGCATCAGATTACAATTGAATGCATCACATAATCAGTTCACAGTTCCACATGTCCAAAAGGAGTAGGAAGAAGCAAAGCTTATTAAATCCTACCCCTCCATCTGGTACTTTTACAATCAGTAACTTACATTTGTTCACTTCCTGCTTTCCTAATATAATTTAAATTTTTTTTAAACTTTATTTTATTTTTTAATTTTTATAATTAGTAAAAAAAAACAAAATTTTTATTACTCAAATAAGCTTAGTTTTGAATGACAATATTACACTCCATCCAAATAATACTTGTGAATAATATTTTCACAGCATATCTTAGCATTGTTTGGTGGCTTGCCAAGTTCAATGGTCTACTGCGAATTTGATGGTGATTGGATAATTTCCTGTTTTGAGTTTTCAGTGTTTTGTGTTTGTGCTCCTGCAGGTGATCGAATCTCTGGGTATCATGATCTACAAGGCTCTGGACTATGGGCTGAAGGATAATGAGGAAAGGGAACTCAGTCCTCCTCTGGAGCAGCTCATCGACATGATGACCAACATAGCAGAGAGCGATGTCTGCCCCGATGAAGGCTATGAAGCAACTGAAGAAGAAGACGACGCGGATGACGACCCTGACAACATTTCTAATCTTCATGGCTACAAGGGGATTCTTAAGGTATGCAAAACAAGATGTGGGAGCAGCTTGGTTGTTGTATTCATTCCATCATTTTTTGTCTTCATTCTTCTTCATTTTTCATCCGATCACACCATTCAAATATCAAATCCTTTAGCTCATTCAGGAATGCCTATTTTCCCCAAGCGCTAAATGCCTTTGATCTAATTAGACCAAAGGCATTCAACACTTACTTCCACTTTTCTCAACAGATTCCAACCGCTTCACAATTAACCTGGACATTTTTCTGCTCATTTCTATTTTTTATTTTTTATCTTTATTCAAAGAAAGAAGTTTGTGGAATACTGCTTCATTTGAATTTTCTGCCTTCTAGTTTTGTACAGACCATCTGCCCAGTCAGTCGGATGCTCCCAGTCACTACCAGGCAGTATGTCGTGCTCTGTACACCGAAACCAGGGAATTACGGACTTTCCTGGAGAAGATCAAGAGTGCCAAAGAGGTGAGGAAGTCCTGCCCCCTCTCCTAAATCTGTACAGGATGATGACTGACCCTTTAGTCTTGCTACTCTAGTAGTCTAGCTACTCACACAATTGAATGAATAGTAATCCCTTGTTAATTGGTTCCAGACCCAACCATCACAAGTGAATTTCCACCAAGTGGGATTTTTTATTTAAAAATTAAATATTTTCATTACACTAACATTACTGATGCCGAGTGAGCAGTGTAGAATACTGCATCTTATTCACAGCGTCTTTGAATGCATCTTCTGAATTCCTTATATGAGAAGGACAAAGTAAAAATCCAAAAACTTACCACTTCCACACAGAATAGGAGGAGAATTTGTTTTCATTCCATCGTTCACGACATGCCATGGCTGACTACAAGCAATGTTTTGTGTCATTACTGTTGCCTAGTGACCAGAATAGTACATATAACTTGTCTTTCAATATTTTTAGACCAATAATGGGTCATAGTCAACAACAAAACAGGGATCATTAATTCATTAATTAATTATGTTTTTGCGATAAAAACATACAATATAATGATTGTTATTGTCGCAGATGGTCTTCACATACTGGGACTTGAACCGGCAACCATACATCCGCAACATATGAGACCTAAGTCAAACAACACTAGCCCAAAGCACCCAAAATTTGCATAAATATCTTGATAAATGAGAGGCCAATTAACAATTATTTTCTATGTTTTCAAATGCAAATTTGAAAAAATACAAAAATGACTATACCTTGATTGCACTCCATCATAAAATCGTGGTTGAACGCTGTTCATTTAATCAGTGCATTTGACTTTCTGCCAAGCACCCTATGAGGCTGTTGGATTAAACTCACAACATAATGTTTTTCCACTGTTCATTCATCTATTAACATCTAGTGAAGGACTCACATTAGGGTTTGCCTCGAGGGCTCGGCAGTAGTTTAGAAAATGTCCTGTTGGGAGATGTGTGTGTATTTGTGTGTCGCCACCCCAGGGTTCCTTCCTGTTATGCACTACTGCTACTGCCCTTTTAGTGTGCATAATGCACCAGAATGAATAGAGGGAATCCGGTGGGTTACATAACTGATAAAAAGAAGGGAGGACAGAGAGGATACTTATTGAAGAAAGCAGGATAAATGAATGACATTTACGGTTGGGCTAAGCCAAGGGTGTCCAAAGTGTGCCCTCGGGTTCATTTGTGCCTGCAGCTTGTTTTTTTAAATATTTAGATATTAAATATTAATTCATTAATTTTCTGCTGCTTATCCTCACGAGGGTGCTGGAGTCTATCCCAGCTGTCTTCGGGCAAGAGGCTGGGTACACCCTGGACTGGTCGCCAGCCAATCACAGGGAACATATAGACAAACAACCATTCACACTCACATTCATACCTATGGACAATTTGGAGTCGCTAATTAACCTAGCATGTTTTTGGAAAGTGGGAGGAAACGCGGAGTACCCGGAGATGGCCGAGGGTGGAATCGAACTTGGGTCTCCTAGCTGTGAGGCCTGCGCGCTAACCACTCGATCACCGTGCAACCCGATATGAAACATTACATCATACAATTAAATATTTAAGTATTATTATGAATTTTTGTTGTCGTGAACAAAGTTCAGTTTCTCCAACATTCATCCAATTATATCCAATATTCAGTTCTTTATTAAAAAGTTGATGAATTGGATAATCGAGTAATCATTGATGATACAATGATACACTGTATTTACTGAGTGTGGAAAAAGTAAGTAATTGGCATATCCTGTACAGTATTCAGTCGTCTTTGAGTTTCTAAATCTACTGCTACTAATATACTACTATATGTATTTGTATTGAACTTTTCAAAGCAATTTGGTTTCACCGTTTATTTACACTAAGGAAAAATGTATACCGGTATCTTGCCACATACAGTATCTAAAAATAAGTGTCACCATGATCACGTCCTGATGCAACCCCTTACTGCCGTTTCTGTGATTCCGCATGAATACTTGCATGAAAGTATGTGCATCTGAATGGGAGCAGGGTATGGAGTATTTATGAGGTAATACAAGCATACATCTGTGCCTTTGTGTATAAATGAGATCAGCTGTGAGCGTCACCCAGCCCCCCAACCCTGCACAGCTGAGCTGCATGGCTGCAATGTGCCAACCCACCGGGGGGGGCGGGGGGTCCATCCTTATCATTCGACCACTACCAGCACTTATTTCCAGACCCTGTCTTTGTCTCCTTGAATAGACATTCACGGAAAACAAACTAGTCAACGTTGCTCTCCCGAACAAAAAACTATTTGCATGTTACACTAGGTTTACAATTGGTTTTCAGTCTGAAGTGTGAAGGGAAATTTTTGTTAGTGACGTGTGTCTTTAATCGACGATTGACCTGGTGACCAACATAGAATACTAATAATTCACAATTTAAATGCGTCGTTTTAATGCCTTGTATTTTTAGTTCATTTAGTAATTTAATGCTTGGAAATGTTCAATTCAGACAAAAAAAAAAAACTAGTACAAGTTTGCCGTTTTTTGTCGATGCATGGAGCGTGTTTAACCCACGGAACTTAAATTAATTTCGAACCGCGTTGTGGTGAGGGATGACTATGTACTTCGACATTAACGGGTTCTATTGTAAGAATTTGAGCATTTGTAACCGACGCTCTTATTCAAGTGTAGCATTTGAATGAATATTTTAGATAGTTGACTGGTGTGCAGAATGTCCCTCATTCAGAGACATTCGCCATGACCCCGACCAAGGTACTATGTAATCTAGGAAATGGGTGCGTGCTGCTTTTTGCATCACGTACAGAATGTGATGTTTGTGTTCTGTACTGGTAATTCCAAACGAGAACGAATGGAGCTGTTCCAATAAATAACACACTCGTCGCTGGCTAGATGAACAGTGTTTTCCTTAAATGGCCTGCTTTAATCCCATAAGCCCTTCAACATTGCCACGTAACAATGGATCACTGTACGCTGTACTGTAGTCCTGCAGTTATGATGCAGCAAAATGCATGTGATTGTGTGAGCGATGTTACGTAACAAATACACAGCAGAGCTTACATGGCAGCCCAGGCAGCTGTTCCTGGGTAGGATGAGAGTGCTTCTCGAGTCCGTCCTCCTTTGAGTACACTATTCCAGTCATGTGATTTACTTTGATTTGGTATGACGAGCACAGCATTAAGCAGAGAGAATATGTTTGCATCTTTGGGTTTCGACCAACATGGATGCTTTGGTTGGGTTCAGTTGGAATACCAAAAGAGTGACAAAATGCAACATCCTACTTTCCTTGGGATGCCTGTTGTAATGGTACTCTCTACAGAAGTTGCAATTGACCATAAAATACAGGAGAACACAACACAAAAGGGCCCTTGTGATGGAAAAAGTAATTTGAAGGAGAACTATTTCAAATGTTACACTTTTTTCCTCTATTAGTTGGGCTTTTCTTTTCTCCAACAGAACCTTCGTAAGATGGAAGAAGAGACAACAGTCGATTCCAGCAGAGACCTGGATGAGTTACAAAATGCCGACTGGGTAATGAACACAAAATATCATTAATATTTGCCGGATCAATAACGGCCACTTGGTTTCATTACATTTGATATTCATATAAGCTAGTTTGTTTGATGCAAATTAAGGCAAAATAAGGTTCACACAGTCTCAGTGAAAGAATTGCATAAACATACTATTATCACAATCAAATTAATATTTCCTGCCCTCCCTCTTGATGTCCTTTACTTCTCCCCACCTCAGGCTCGATTCTGGGTTCAGGTGATGAGGGACCTGCGAGAAGGAGTCAAGCTTAAAAAGGTGCAGGAGCGCCAGTACAACCCTCTGCCCATTGAATACCAACTTACTCCTTATGAAATGCTTATGGATGATATCAGGTCCAAACGCTACAAACTGCGCAAAGTCATGGTTAGTATGCCATCTTGACAAAACATAGACATGATGATGTACCTGTTTGCTTTAAAGGGGTAACCTATTATGCTCACTTTTCGTTCATTTGCAATGAGTTGTGGACTTCTATACAGTAGCATTGTTGATCTTCCAGAATCTGCACCTATTCCAGCGGTATTTACTTGGATTTCCAAAACATTCATTGATTGATTCATTTTCTACCGCTTATCCTGGGGGATGCTGGAGCCTATCCCAGCTGTCTTCTGGCGAGAGGCGGCGTACACCCTGGACTGGTCACCAGCCAATCACAGGGCACATATAGACAAACAACCATTCACACTCACATTCAAACCTATGGACAATTTGGAGTCGCCAATTTTTGGAATGTGGGAGGAAACTGGAGTACCCGGAGAAAACCCACGCATGCAAACTCCACACAGAGATGGCCGAGGGTGGAATTGAACTCGGGTCTCCTAGCTGTGAGGCCTGCACCATAACCACTTGCCCGCCATGCAGCCGATTTCCAAAACATTCATTCATTTTCTACCGCTTTTTCCTCACGAGGGTCGCGGGGGGTGCTGGAGCCTATCCCAGCTGTCTTCGGGCGAGAGGCGGGGTACACCCTGGACTGATCGCCAGCCAATCACAGGGCACATATAGACAAACAACCATTCACACTCACATTCATACCTATGGACAATTTGGAGTCGCCAATTTTTGGAATGTGGGAGGAAACCGGAGTATCAGGAGAAAACCCACGCATGCAAACTCCACACAGAGATGGCCGAGGGTGGAATTGAACTCCGGTTTCCTAGCTGTGAGGCCTGCACCTAATCACTCGTCCGCCATGCCAAAACAGTCTGTTTTAAATTATTCCACCCACGGCCCGCCTCCAGTCACCCCCACTCCTCTGTGATTGGTCATAATGTTAGAAAAAAAGTCTCGGAAACAGAGCGTTAAGAGCCATCCCAACCTTCTTTCAGATGTGCAAACCTTACCTGAAACGTTGGAATCGTTTAACATGAGAATACAACATTTACAGGTCAGAAAAGTGGAAAAAAGCATAATAGGTCCCCTTTAAAATACTCTTGAAATGATCGATGATGTCACTCAATACACTATGAACCAAATATGATAAAAGTGTGGATTTTTTTTTTCAAATGTGTGCCTGTTTCAGGTGAATGGAGACATACCACCCAGGATTAAAAAGAGCGCTCATGAAGTCATACTGGAGTTCATTAGGTCCAGACCCCCCCTCAACCCTGTGAGTGGAACTAAATTCTTACAATCTTCAAATCACATTGCAACCCTGTGCAACTTGTGACATCCTTGTGTCGATAAAAACAGACCTTTGTATCGTCTTTGTATGAGCTCATCGGCTAGACGGCTGTTCCCACAAGGCAGCCATGGATCATTAGTCATTAGTGAAGACATGGAACTGTAAATTCACTGTTATTTTTTTTTTGTTGCACAAACTTTCATTTGGATCACATTCAAAGTTTGTGTTTGTAACGTTAGAAGGTACTTGTTATTTCAATCTGGGTTAAAAAAAATAGTATCTTTTTTCAATTTTCATGACATGATAACTGTCTTTAAAGAATCTACGTTTTATTATTTATTAACAGTTTGTTAATTATCTTATTATTTGGAAGATAACACTTGCTTTTTGTCATAGCATATATTTTTATATAGAACATCATTAATTATGACAATGTTGCGAAGGTGTCTGCGCGTAAACTGAAGCCACCAACACAGCCTCCTCCCACGCTTCATGAAAGGATACTGGAGGAAATTAAAGCCGAGAGGAAACTTCGACCCGTATCTCCAGATCAAATCCGCAGGGGGCGACTGGGTAAGATCTTCAACACTTTTTTGGGTCTTCCTCTTAATACATAATTATATCAGACCAGACAAGTTTAAAAGCCGGAGATAGAATTGGTTATGATAGATACTATGCCATCATCTTTATACCAGATACAACCCATGAAACTTTATTGACAATAAATCTGACATTTTCACCTACCGACCGTCTACAACTCCAAAATGGCGCTCTGCACTTGTTGAGAATGTGGCCTAAAATGTCTTTTATGTTGCAGCTATTGCACCTTGCACCTTTTATTGGTTTACTTACTCCTGTACAGGGTGTCCCTCAGGTCTGGACAGATAATATAGACATGAAATATACATTAATTATTACAGGTTAACTCCCTGGAAAGATGTTCAGGACACATCTAACCGGTAGAAGACCCAGGACACGGAGAAACTGTGGGCTCTAATTTCATGGCGCAACGCAAGGTGGTAATTTGGTCCGGCGCACCACTGTGTGCAGCCAATTTGGTCATTTGGTAGACTGGGCTGCGGCGAGATAGGCGTAGCGGCGCACCAGGGGAGGTGTCCACATTTTCAGTTTTGGCGTAGGGACAATTTTGTGACAAAACAGGACGGCAAAAGTGCACTGAAAGCTCGCCAGCTCCGACCTGGTCTATTCTTGGCGCAGGCGAAGCGCTCCCTGCGCAGTGGGAAATTAGTGCACAGAGGTCACCATAACCTCATAGGCAGGTTTTTCAGAGATATATACTATGTGTGTGTATCTATGGTGTACCCCGCCGCCCCCCTATGAAGATAAACGGTATAGAAAAAGAATTGGGGGCTTTAGGGACACCCTGTATAAAGTATAGTTGGCAATATAGTGAGAGTTCAACTGTAATTTTTGCAATACATAATTTAAATAGGCTGCATGGTGATCGAGTGGTTAGCACAGGCCTCACAGCTAGGAAACCCAAGTTCAATTCCACCCTCGGAGTTTGCATGTTCTCCCCGTGCATGCGTGGGTTTCCTCCCACATTCCAAAAACATGCTAGGTTAATTGGCGACTCCAAATTGTCCATAGGTATGAATGTGAGTGTGAATGGTTGTTTGTCTATATGTGCCCTGTGATTGGCTGGCGACCAGTCCGGGGTGTATCCCGCCTCTCGCCTGAAGAGAGCTGGGATAGGCTCCAGCACCCCCGCGACCCTCATCAGGATAAGCGGTAGAAAATGAATGAATGATGTACAATATACTGTACTTTATATACTATATACAGTGTTCACAATGCTAACAACTCTTTGTAGTTGTTATAACAGTATCTCTCACTATTGCATTTCAAACTAAAAAAAGCATGCTAACTTCTACAAAGTCTTGCTATTTGCAATGTAAGCATATTGTTCATAATAATATTTTTCCCCTAATAAGCTCCTAATCCAAATGACCGTCCCATGCCCTGCATTTCTCTTTGCAGCAATTCGACCACTTAGCATGTCTTTCAGTTTTGATACGTCAGGTAACGTTCCTCCTCCTGCTGCTGCTGCTGCTTATTTGGCTTTTATTTATTTCATGATTGCTTCTTCTCTTTTCACTTGCTATGGCCGCTCATCTGCTCAAACACACACACACACACACACACACACACACACAGGCGACCATCTGCACACTGCATTCATATCTAATGTCATGCTTTAGTGGTTGTGCTGATGTGAAATGCGATGTGAGAGATTGTTCAGTTGGAGGGAATAGATAAGATTGACAAATTACAGAAATATTTCATAATTGGAAAGTCAATTATTTTCTGAAAAGACATTTTTTCCACACACAGTGCAATAAAAAGGTGAGTCACATCCTTTTTAAAGGCCTTTTTAAGGAAAAATGTTACAAATTACACAATGACAGTGATTACTACTAACTTTAGGGCTTCTGCTGTTTCCAGCAGTCGTCATTGTACAGTACTTTTTACAAAATGATTTTTAGCATTATTACTGGTGACCTTGCAGAATGGAATCAGGGTGCTGACAGAGCAGCGCATTACTTGCTGATGCATACCCATCCCACCAAAAACATTTATTTCAAATCGCCGATGACACAAATGTGATCGAGATGTTCCCTCCTACTGAAGCGAGTGTCTCTCATCCCAACATAAGCTTTATTATCACGCTCCGTCATTCATGACGTCAGATTATCCTACTGTATGTGTCTGCTACTCCACGTGTACTCCTGGACCCATTTTGTTGTTTAATGGTGTGTTTTGTACTTTACTTCACCAGGCAACAATAAGTCTATGGTAATTTTTTTTTCTCACTGGTGTACAGTATACGCATTGCACCTTTAATGCAGTACTTGGTCTAAATTCAGGGAGAAACAGATCAACAATGAAAGAAATTAACTCTTGTTTGAAGTGTTTGAAATCCATGATTGCCTTCATTGCTTCAAGATTTTGCTTTGAATGTTAGATTGATCATCCTTTTATGACGCCGACTCATTTCTGACTTACCAGTAATCTAAAGTTCTTAGTCCACTTTGCTGCTGCTTCATGGTTTGATACTGTACATATATGGCTCAGAACCCTGTTTGACACCAGAACAAACCACAACCTTCGTTCGTCCATTTGCTGCACTCTTAAAACCACCACTTGATATTTGTGGATCTTAAAAAGAGTTGTGTTGGCAGGTAAAATGCTTGAAAAGTACATATATATATAGTACAGTGTATATAAGTACAATATAGCAACTATATTAAATTCATGCAATAACAATGGAACATGCTTAAAAAACACATTGGATTGACATGCATCACATTTAAGTTTGCATATTTCAACATGTCTGAAAAGGAATAAAAACCACATCCTACCTGTCATGTGTCAGCGATGCGTTGCGACCCCAGAATGCAGAGCGCACGTCCAAAATGCAGATGAAAAATTGTTTTTTAATGATAATCGTGCTATGCAGCAGAAAAAACAAAGCAACTGGCCACACCAAGCAAATGATAAACAATGAATCGACAAAGGAAGGCGCACACACCTGAACTGAATAGGGAACAGAAAATTAGAGGCAGGTGCGTGAAACGAGTAAGGAGTGCGAGAACAGAAAGGAATAACAAAGGAAGTGGTTTCAAAATAAGGGCATGGAAACAGGAACTAAGGCATAGAAGGAAACAAAATGAGCTGTCACAGGGGCTAAGTCCCACATCGTGTGTTAAACATCTAACAGGTTACCACTTTTTAATAAAATAATTGTAATTTTTAATGACATTATTAATAAATTAATTCTAATTATTATTAATAAAATAAAAATAATTATTATAAATTATTGTTATTATTATTAATAAAATAAAAAATAGAAAATGAAAAACTTAATAGAGTTGGCAGCTTGGTGTTCAGTCATAATAATTAAAAAAAAACAGACTGAATCTCATTAATCAGCAACTATTTGGTATTCTAGTAATCTAGTTCTCTGATTTCAGCCTCTCAAATGTGAAATTTTTTTAATTTTCTTTTTCACCCAAGAAAGCAGAACCATTATCTGCATGAAAACACCCACTATGTGTATTCCCTTATTGCATTGATTTAACAAAATATGAAAGATATTGCAAAAATATGACATAATGTTCACATAGCTTTCCCTAATGAAGGAGATATCCCCTTCTAGGTTTTGGCAAAACTCGCAGTATGCCACAGGACTTGTTTCGTACGGGATTAGGTAAAGTATGAGCGACGTTGCAGCCATGTTGGAAGGTTTATTTCCCAACCCTTACCTTGTCTCTCTGTCTGCCTGGCTGCTCACTAACGTTTACTCTGATCAGATAGTGAAGGAGCGGACCGAATGACGGTACAGTGCACAATGCCGACCTCGATATATCCAGCTTTTGTTTGAATCCAGTATACTGGGTACGACTTGGTATACCAAGAAGATACCCCCATCAAAACGATGAGCTCTCCAGGATAAACCAGAGAGCCGTGACTTTTACACTAACTCCCACCCTACCGAGTTTTTTTGTTTTTTTTTTTAAATAGTTGTTCCACTCCTGTGAACCACCAATTTTGAAAAGTGATGCTGTGTGTTTAACACCCGCTTATCAATCCCCCGCCCTCATACCAACCTAACCCACCCATCCCGAATGGATCTCCTTTTTCCTCTATGATGACTGCATTGTTTGACAATACCCTCATCATAACTTTATTACTTCACTGTAAGTGACAATACAAACATATCAAATTTGGAATGATATAATAACAAATGCAAGAAATCACAAGAGGAAATAATAAGAGATCCAGTCCTGAATGTCTGCTTGTTTGATTGACAGCTGTTTGTGTGGCTGTATGCAGATGAATTTAGTCCCTACATGGGCAGGAGGACCTCCAGCACTCTGTCTTTGAACAACGGACCATCATCTCCCACAGCGGTACCCTGCGGATCTCAGTCCGTACCCCAGAGGAAGAAGCTTCTGAAGGCTCCCAGTCTTGCTGAGCTGGACAGCTCTGATTCCGACGTCAGTGTGGGCGTTCGTGGTTTTTTTTCTTTTCTTTCGTGTGACATCAGCACAGCGAAGTGTGACATATGTGCTTGTTTATTTTATGTATTTATCCAGGATGACTTTACAGGCCGCAAATCTGTAAGTACCTCAAGTGTGGCGACATCTCTAATGGATGACACATCTCCTGAATCAGCACTGGGGAAGAAGAGTGAGTATTGTATTGTATTTTCTTTTATGTTTTATTATGCTCCGTGAGTCATTAACTCAGCAGATTTACATCATGATTTCCTTTTTGTGATTCCCGCAATCAAGCTCCACCAATGTTCCTGCCCATCTCCTCCACACCGCAGCCGGAGAGGCGCCAGACCCCCCAGAGGAGACACTCTATTGAGAAAGAAACCCCAACCAATGTCCGACTCTTTCAGCAGCCCTCTAAACAGAACTCTAAATCTCTGGTGAGTTAACAATGTGTGACCACTTCAGGTACGGCGGAACCTCTTTTGTCAAAGTGCAGCCCGGGGACTATTTTCATGCCAATGCGGTCTAGTGCGACTTTAGAGGAATATGGTACTTTTTGAAGTGTACAACCGTAAAGGAGGGACATTAAAGATGCTACCATCAATCTGATGTAATAAATAGTGTAACACTTCAAACTTAACAAATCCGAGTGCAAGTAAAGTAAGCACATTGGACACGGCTGCTGTAAGGACGTTCCACTTTACATCTTGTTATTACACCTCGGGGTACATCACATTGTCACTGAGTTGGTACCCTCAAGGATTTGTGTCGATGCTAGATTAGGGGTGGGCAAGGTACGGCCCGGGGGCCACATCCGGCCCACCAAGTGTTTAAATACAGTTCTTAAATCTGTCCTTTCCAAAGTATTTCATTGAAACTTAACATACAACCTTTTGATGGTTTAGGTAGCTTTTTTTTTTTTTAATCAATTTGGTTATTTGAAAAAAGAAACACAGATTGCATGACTCTTTTACAGATACAATAATTCCAGATGGACTGTTAGAATTATATGTGTAAAATATCAATTTAGTTAAATCAATGCGTCCCGCGAGTCAAAAAGTTTGCCCACCCTTGTGCTAGATTGTACCTTGCACCAAAACTGACTGAGAGACGTGACAATAGCAGGATATTGTGGCATGCTGTCCCAAAAACAAAGTCAACAAATATTTGTTGTTTGCTAAGGCTCCCCATGGTGAAATCTCTCTATGATTGCATTTTCCTGTATCTGTATTAATGTAGCAGTGCAGCGTAATGGTGTCCCTTAGGTAATTAACATACAACACTGACTTGTGTTTTTGTGTGTTTGCAGGAGGAGTTCTGTTTCCCTGTGGAGTGTCTGTCTCTGACAGTGGAGGAGGTGATGCACATCAGACAGGTTCTGGTTAAGGCAGAGCTGGAGAAATTTCAACAGTATAAAGAAATCTACACGGCAATGAAGAAGGGAAAGGTAAGCTTTTCCTGAATTACCTGATACGAAATATATGATTTTCTCATTACAGTCGTACCTTGCTCCAAGTCTAAGTCGACATATATAGGTTATTTCTATGAAAAATGCGTCTATTTCATCAACCTCCCCATTTTCCCTTAAGTCTCCGTGGAGAGTCACAAATAAAAGTTCAAGGAACGACTAATTGACAACTACTTATGTTAATGTCAGGCATCCATTCCGAGGGCTTCCACTGTATGGCGTTAGGTTAAAACATGATTGTGTGACTTTAATGTTGTTATATTTTCAAATTGTGCAATACTTAAGATTCATTCAATCAAGTGAAACTCAGGTACAATAAGTGCAATACTACATTTTGTTTACTGAAATTCCACATTTTGGTTACTGTAATTCTACATCTTGTTACTGTATAGGTTATTGTTTTTGACAGCAATTCTACATTTTGTTACTGCATAGGTTATTGTTTTTGATGTACATATATTTACACTTATTTTGAACAGCACCTGCCACTTTTATATTTATATTGTTATTCCTTGTTTTATTTTTATCCTTTTCCTTATTCTTATTTTTACTTTTTACAAAATGCACCGTGGAGTTGCACTCAAATTTTGTTGTATGCAATACAATGACAATTAAGGCGATACTGATTCTGATTCTGATATTTTCATTGCAGCTTTGCTTCTGTTGTCGAACCAAACGGTTTTCCTTTTTCACCTGGTCCTACATCTGCCAGTTTTGCAAAAAGTAAAACACCGTCAACATACAGAAAAAATACATATATATATACAAAAAAAAACCCACATTGCATTAATTGCTTCTTTTTGTCTTCACAGGCCTGTGTGTGCACAGTGTTGCAAAAAGGTAAGACATAACAAATTTATTGTTATATGAAAAATCAACCAGAATTGACTTTAAGTGACATTTCCAGATGCCCTGCCTCGGTATCTTTATGATAAAAATTAAAAATAACCTAATACCTATTATATGTTGACAGATGAGACTGCCATCCAAACCGTATTCCAGCCTGCCCATCTACTCCATCGGCTCTACTAATACTCTACCCAGGGAGAGAATAAGTGCCATGGCTTCTGCAGGACAGGGACTCCAAGTGGCTGGAGGTCCACAGACTTCAGCGGCGGCTGAAGCGGCGCCGACTCCGCCTTCCAAAGGAGTTAAAAAGGCTTCTGGTGCTGCAGCAGTGAAGCCTGAGAAATCCTCCAGTGGCCATCGACGGCCAAGCATTCACAAGACCATGTCCAAGTAAGACCTCTGGCCTGCTTCCTTGCCTTCGGTTGGCCACAATAAAAGGCCATTCCAAAATGACAGTGACAGTTTGTGAGTGTGTTTTGTTTGCCTAGTTGTGTTTGGTTGTGATTGGGGACAAGTCTAGGGTGTTTCTCACCCAAACTCCGCTTTGATAGTCTGCCAACGCGAAACACGCAACACTTTAAATTATTAATTATTCAAAATATATTTTTTTTATATATTTTAATTATTAGTACAAATTACTGTTTACGCTGTACATTGTTATGGTTCATATTTGATGTCATCTATTTATTCTCAACATTATTATTTATTATTTATTATTTATTATTTATTATTTATTATTTATTATTTATTATTTATTATTTATTATTTATTATTTATTATTTATTATTTATTATTTATTATTTATTATTTATTATTTATTATTTATTATTTATTATTTATTATTTATTATTTATTATTTATCCATCCATCCATCCATCCATCCATCCATCCATCCATCCATATATCCATCCATCCATCCATCCATCCATCTATCTATCCACCCATCCGTCCATCCATCCATCCATCCATCCATCCATCTATCTATCTATCTATCTATCTATCTATCTATCTATCTATCTATCTATCTATCTATCTATCTATCTATCTATCTATCTATCTATCTATCTATCTATCTATCTATCTATCTATCTATCTATCTATCTATCTATCTATCTATCTATCTATCTATCTATCTATCTATCTATCTATCTATCTATCTATCTATCTATCTATCTATCTATCTATCTATCTATCTATCTATCTATCTATCTATCTATCTATCCATCTATCCGTCCGTCCATCCATCCATCCATCCATCCATCCATCCATCCATCCATCCATCCATCTATCTATCTATCTATCTATCTATCTATCTATCTATCTATCTATCTATCTATCTATCTATCTATCTATCCATCTATCCGTCCGTCCATCCATCCATCCATCCATCCATCCATTCATCCATCCATCCATCCATCCATCCATCTATCTATCTATCTATCTATCTATCTATCTATCTATCTATCTATCTATCTATCTATCTATCTATCTATCTATCTATCTATCTATCTATCTATCTATCTATCTATCTATCTATCTATCTATCTATCTATCTATCTATCTATCTATGTATCTATCTATCCATCTATCCATCCGTCCGTCCGTCCATCCATCCATCCATCCATCCATCCATCCATCCATCCATCTATCTATCTATCTATCTATCTATCTATCTATCTATCTATCTATCTATCTATCTATCTATCTATCTATCTATCTATCTATCTATCTATCTATCTATCTATCTATCTATCTATCTATCTATCTATCTATCTATCTATCTATCTATCTATCTATCTATCTATCCATCCGTCCATCCATCCTTAATGTGAACAAGTTAATGAAGAATAAGACCATTTACATCCACTCAATATTGGAATATCTTTTTCATAATAATTTTCCTATTGTTTCCAGGCTATCCAAGCACGGCTCCTTAAAGTCACATGAAGAGCTGGAGCTTCCACCAGAGCTGACAGAGGACTGGGCCACCATGGAAGTGTGTGTCGACTGCAAGAAGTTCATCTCTGACATTATCGCCTCCAGCAAGCACAGCCTGTCACTGGCCACCAAGAGAGCTCGTTTAAAACGCAAGACGCAATCCTTATACATGTCTTCACCGAAAGGAAGGGAGGAGTACCGACCCACTGAGCGAACAATCAGTGAGATCTAGACTATGTAGATCTATGTCTCTCCAGCTGCTGTATGTACGTACAACAGTCATAAGTAATAAACCTCTAGGATGTATAGAGGCTTTGTTGCCGTGTACATCATGTACAACCTCGTCATTTGACCCTTTTATTTCTGCTCGAGGACTTTAGGGAGGAGAAAGTACAAGAACTACAATGTTTATCTGTACTTTCTTCTCTGGTTGCACAACAAAGTGATCCACCCAAGCTTGCACCGAATCTAATAAGCACAAGACAGAAGAAAGACTGTCAGACTTGTCGCTAAGCGGGGATATACACCAGGCCTGCGCAGTGGTCACGTGGTAAAAAGTGACGGACGGTCACATTGAAACTATATATTTTGTATCAGACGCCATTTGCTTTTGTATTTTCTTTTTACACTACTGGTTTTGGATGAAGTGTCATGTCACCCTTACATTATTTAGAGCAGCTTCAACCATTGTGTAGTGCCATAAAATGACATAAACGGCGTCCATAAAGTCTCCTTACAATGTAAAATATGTATTACAAAAGCAAAAAATATAACAATTTCTAGATTTGCTTTTTTTATTCATTCATTCATTTTCTACCGCTTATCTTCACGAGGGTCGCGGGGGTGCTGGAGCCTATCCCAGCTGTCTTTGGGCGAGAGGCGGGGTACACCCTGGACTGGTCGCCAGCCAATCACAGGGCACATATAGACAAACAACCATTCACACTCACATTCATACCTATGGACAATTTGGAGTCGCTAATTAACCTAGCATGTTTTTGGAATGTGGAGTCCCCGGAGAAAATCCACGCATGCACGGGGAGAACATGCAAACTCCACACAGAGATGGCCATTGGTGGAACTGAACTCCGGTCTCCTAGCTGTGAGGTCTGCGCGCTAAGCACTCGTCCACCGTGCAGCCCTGCATTTTTAATATTCATTCATTCATTTTCTACCGCTTTTTCCTCACGAGGGTCGCGGGGGTGCTGGAGCCTATCCCAGCTGTCTTTAGGCGAGAGGCAGGGTACACCCTGGACTGGTCGCCAGCCAATCACAGGGTACATATAGACAAACAACCATTCACACTCACATTCATACCTATGGACGATTTGGAGTCGCTAATTAACCTAGCATGTTTTTGGAATGTGGGAGGAAACCGGAGTACCCGGAGAAAACCCACGCATGCACGGGGAGAACATGCAAACTGCACACAGAGATGGCAGAGAGTGGAATCGAACTCGGGTCTCCTAGCTGTGAGGTCTGCGTGGTAACCACTTTCCACCATGCAGCCCTGCATTTTTAATATATTTATTAAATTGTAAAGAGACTTTGTGGACACCATTTTGTATTTATATTTCTTCAATTGACCCAAAAATAGGTCTGATAAAGTGATCTGACAAATACATATTCATGAATAATATTGTGTGGTTTGTACGGTAAACAGTAACCACAAGTGTCTCTATATATGAACGTGCATCGGTCGTGCCGTGACCTGTTTCCAATTAAGGTTATGTATTAAAAAATACATAAAAAATGATGCAAATGTTCCCCCAAATGTTTGAGGTGATGCACATACAGACATATGACACACATTACCATCATCACCATTGTTACAAGTCCTGTTTTAAAAAGCTGCTGGTTGGCAATAACACATGTGATGACTGGTTGGTTGTTTTAGGCAGCATCAGTGCAGTAATCTACATTACACTTTAGTACAATACACATTAGTGTATTACGCTTTTTCTTGCACAGATGTTTAGTTAAAGCTAAGCCATGGACAACATACAGTACACTCATCTCAACTAATACTTCATATAATGCCTTCCTTTGCTATCCACTAACTTGTGGCTTTATTTTTTTATGTTCTGCCTTAAAATTGTATTATATTAGTGGTCGCACTAATATGTTGACATGTCATCTAAAGTCAATGTGCAAGTTTTTGCTGAATGATGTATTGGTTCAGTTGGTTCCTGTGTTGCTTTGATTGTGTCTTTAGGTTGGAGGAAGGAAGTCCACAGGAGAAACAGCATCGTGCATGAATGGTTTTGCTTGTATCTTCAGTGTGTATTACCTTCAAAGTCCCAATTCCCTGGCCAAAATAAATGCAATATCGTCCTACACTTTGATATCTTTTTTTTTTTAGTTCTAAATATATTTGGTATACTTTTGCTCCCATGACACATCTGTGTGCCTCCAGGCCTGCTTGAGTCTATGGATATATTTGGACTTATTTTTACTTTGACAGCAAAGGTTAGCAGGCTCGGTGTTTTGATTGGTCAGATTTTGTACCACCTGACCTTAGTGGCATTACCATAGCAACTAGTCAACAGCCACCTCTTGTTCGACTGTGAATGTTTATTTGCGACCCTTCAGATTGGCACACGTTGCTTTGACTGTGATGTTGTGTTAAGAACGTACGTATTCATTTCTTTTAAGCGTTCATATTGTAATTCATAGCATAGCACTACCGGTTATTTGTAACGGAAAGATTTGCTATCTCTCGAGACGACTGATGACGTATTTCGTCGCGTGTCTCTTTACGACGAATTGACGTCATTGTTTAAAAGGTGTTCTTTGTAGTTTCTGTGTATCATTTCTTATATTTAATTAATGGGAAGTTAGGTGGAATAACTTGAATTTAAGAACGTATTAGCTTTTAAATGTATTGACAACCATTAGTATTGACTGATTGGCTGAACGAAATCACGTGGTCAACTGTCTCTTAGTAAGGTGTGTAGGTAGGGTGTCGTTTGCTTACTCATTTAATTTACCAAATACCAAAAATTTATATTATTCTTTTCTGTCTTAATCAATGCTATAATGGTGCTGTTGTTTTAGTGACTAGGTATTTAGATGCCCTCCAGTGTCCAGAGTTAGTATTGCAGGCAGCCTGGTTCCTTATCACTACATAAACCTGTCCACAGATGAATTTATCCCAGATTCAGAGTCTCAGACTGGCAGCTGTACTGGAGGAGTGCTCAGACCAGTTGGACATACTGGAACATGCTCTGACGATCCATATCCACAGAGAGTGCAGTACTGAACAACGACGGGTGAGCACTTCATAGTCCACAATTAATGTGAGGATGAAAGTGTCATGATGGTGGTAATACTTCAGTTTTCTTTGTGTGTCTTCCAGGCCAGGGTAAAAAAGGTGAAACGAGACTGGTGAGTGCAGATTGTTAGTGCAACTGTATGCATTTTGAGCCGTGCATGGACTGATGTCAGAGACAGGGGCCGTGCATGGGACTTCAGTTCAGTCTTTCACTTTAAGTCATCTTGTGAAGCCTAATCTTAATCTTTGTTTTGTTTGTGTAGTCACTATATCTCACAGCAGGTGTCCAAGTTACAAGGTGAGCTGGAAGAGAAACAGAGCTTTGCTTGTCTGCTGCAGGTGGTTCATGGACAGGACCAGGAAAAGAATGCTGAGAGCAGCAAAAGGTTCATCAACACACCATCAAGTGGAAACATTCATTTAGTTCATTGCTGGAGCTTATTCCTTACACTCTAAATAATCACTACATGTACCAACATCCTTACCAAAAAGCTACACAATTGTAGATATAAGAATTCATACAGATTTTCTATATTATTTGATATTTTTGTTTTTGTCTGCAGTATATTTATAAATGTGTTTCATCATGCAAAATGATGTTGTGTTAGGTAGTCATGTGAGTGTGTTGCTCCCAGAGAAGCAAAGAAGGAGATGGAGAAGAGGAGGCGGCTGCTACCAAAGCAACAAGCGGAGCTCCAAGAGAAAGCAAATCAGCTGAAGGTGAGATGCCCAAATCTAAACATCACCTCCATCCATGCTCATGTCTACAATTTGCTTGATGAAGCCACTGAACGCATCATGAACATCAACCTTTCACCCTCCTATCAGGAACTGCAAACATTATACGAGGATATTAAAGAGCGGCTGCATCAACTAAATGAGTCAAATGCTGAAAGGAAGTGTCTTGAGGAGAGAAACATTGAGCAGCAGCTCCAGAGAACTCAAAATGAGATGAGGGAAGCTGAGAAGCGACTTGAAGACCAAGTAGTGGTGAGAGCAACAAGCCATGTGTAACACACCTTTGATTATTCCCGCTATTATTATTATTATTATTCCCCTGACTTCCACATCTCACGGTCTGGCTCCAGCATCTCTGTGTGGAGTTTGCATGTACTTCTTGTGGCTTTTCAGTTACTGATTTTCTCCCAACATAAAAACATGTTAAGCTAAGTGGAAACTATAAATTAAATATAGAATATTAAATATAAAATATAAATTCTGGTCCATAGCTGCTGTTTTGTTGGCCCGCGCTAAATTCTAAAAATATAGTATGAGAAAAAAACTTTAAAAAAACAGCAAAAGAAATCATCATTTTACATGAAAAAAGTTGTACTGTAATGGGAAAAAGTCACTCAAAAAGCTAATCTAAAAATAGTTCAAGCAAATCTAAAAATAACATTTTTGTAGCACAATGTTGTACTATGAAATAAAGACTTTTTAAAAGTCATAATATTTTGAAAAACAAAAAAATTTGAATTTGAATTTGAATTAAAATGAATTTTAGGTAGCAGAAAAAGTGAAATATTATGGGAATAAAGTCATGACTACAAGAAGAAAATTTTAAAGAAAATTGAAAACAACTGCAATTAATCAAGAATAATATAGAAAAATCTTGATATTACAACAACATTTATTAATATTTTTTTAAAAAGCAAAAATAGGAAAAAAAGAGCATTGACCGAAGTTCATACGACCGTAATAATACATTTCAAATCAAATCATGCTGAGATGCAGTTTTTTTCTACCAAATACAAAATGCCCTTGCATCCTTTCATTTTTCAGTTTGTGGCCCTCTGTGGAAAAAGGCCTGGTCTATACTTCACTGTCCTGTGATGAACTCCAGGCTGTACTCTCCATCTTTCCCAAATGTCAGCTGGCATAGGCTCCAACTCACTCATCACACTGAAAAAAGATAAGCAGTAGAACATGGATAAATGAACGAATGGTATTTCGACTGGGCAACAGCGACTCTATTTGCAGTTTTGTACTGGAACATGATGTCTGCACATTTGACTCCAAAGTACTAATACATAGAATTTACTCTGTCTCTTAGGTGCTGAATGATCAGTTGAAGCTGCAGGAGAGAATTCATGGGGAGTCAAATATATTCCTGAAAAAACAACATCAGGTTAGTAATGTTTTTGTTTTTATTTATTTGCTACAAAGTTAAGTTAATCTTAAGTAGCGGATTATTAGGAGCATAAATAAAAACAAACTGACATGAAAAAAAGCCAGGCCTCTGCTCCTACCGTATTTCAAGGAGTGCTTCATTCTGTATTTTCATTGCACTTCCTTCTTTGGAACTTGAGTCAAAAGATCAAATCTAGTACTTACACACAATTACCGAGGGAATTACAATTTCTAGAATTTGCAATGCAAGTTTTCTTGACTTGGCAACCCGAGCACATCGTGTCCGTCCTTGTTGAGCAGGAGTTGCAGGAGCAGCTGCGACACTGGCAGGAGTGCACGGAGCAGAACATGCAGGAGAAGGAGCACAACCTCACCAGCATGCGTTACAGAAGAGCAACAAACTTGGAGAAACTCACTGCCATGCAGAAGAAGGTGAGCGGTTCGACAGCCGTCACTGTAATGTCAGCAGGAATATTAATAAAGCCTGAATATGTATTCAGTACAGCGAGATGGAAGAGGTGGTAAAAGAAGACTGGGAGGAGCAGGAGAGAATTCGCCAGCGGGAGCGTGAGATTGCAGCTTCTATCAAGGTAAGGGCGTTCCCGTGGATAGTTGGGGGATTGATGGATTGATCACCCGTGACGTTGGACTCTCACAGTTGCAGTCTTGGTGGAGAGGTTGCATGGTCCGCAAAGGCTTTGGCATCTATAGGAAAGTTGAAGAAAAGAAAGGGAAGAAGAAGAAGAAGGAAGGAAAGAAGAAGAAGAAGAAATGAGTCTTAACGAGCCATGTGTATGGATTTATTAAATGTTTCTGGCTCGGGGAGAATTACATATTTCATACTAAATCTCTTAAAGCTCAAAGTCTAAACTTATTCTATTTCAAATCTATTTTGGTATGTATAATCGAATAATCGAACCCTCGCCATAGAAATACCTCTGGACCTAATGTAACAGTAATGTAACCAAAGCATTCATTCATTCATTTTCTACTGCTTATCCGCACAAGGGTTGCAGGGGGTGCTGGAGCCTATCCCAGCTGTCTTGGGGCGAGAGGCGGGGTACACCCTGGACTGGTCGCCAGCACATATAGACAAACAACCATTCACACTCACATTCATAAATCAAATTAATACAATTTGGAGTCGCCAATTAACCTTAAGCATGTTTTTGGAATGTGGGAGACCTAGAAAAAAACCCTGCATGCATGGGGAGAACATGCAAACTCCACACAGAGATGGCCGAGGGTGGAATTGAACATGGGTATCCTTCGCTGTGAGGCCTCTCTGTGCTAATCACTTGCCCGTCGTGCAGCCCTGTAACCAAAGTAATTTACTTTATATTGTTTTTTTTAATTTTGTTAATTGTCTTTCCTTGGTGAAGACAGTGACCCCCCCCCAGAAGTCATAGAATTTGACCCCCCAAATGAAGAAAACTATGTCTCGGAGGTTGCACAAAAATATGGAGACACAGTACTTCACCTCAGTGTAAGTGGCTATTCATCTTACATTAGAATGTTATCACCAGTCTAGTACAAGCACACATTTATGATTATTGATTAATGATTATTAATCTTGAATGTACATGTATCATCTAGTACTTAGCATCGTTGTAGAAACCCCCCAAATTGAACCCTAAAATAAAAATAAATAAGGTTTTTGATCTGATATGATGGATTGATGTACTGTATGAGACGAGCTTGTTTTTTCCCTACTGTCTTTAAATGCAACCTACGTACAGTATGACCAGCAGGAGGAGTCGCGAACAGTAGCTTCCTGAATGGAAGCAGTGGACTGCACACACTCCACACTCCCACAGTTGTATGAGTAGTGTCGGTGTAGGCGTTGGCTGTGTCGGTTGCTATCCACCACATGTGTCACAGTGCGGCTCAGGACTCAAGCAGGTTCTCCACCCGAGTTCTCCACAGGCAAGGTAAGCGTCATCACTCTACACGGAAGCTGTTCATAAATGCGTCACTCAGTCATTATAGATGTAAATATGCAACCTTGAAAGATAATGCTTCACGTTTTCATTTAATGGAGCATATTAGTGTAATACGGTAAATTAGCAGTGACTATACTGTAGCTGTATCACAATTTTAACGAGTCTGGAAACCTGATATTGTCATTTTTTCCCAACCATGGAGACCAGAAAGGGAGTGAGTGGGAGTTGCCTTTTAAATGATATACACATTCCGACTTTTTAGGTCACTTTTTATGCTATTCTGGTGTTTACCTAGCCAAAATTATAGACTCCACTACCACCAAGAAGACGACGCCATTGTCTAATTTGCATAATATGTCGTTTCGCGAAACTCAAGCTATAGAGACTTCCAAAAACTAACTTCAGAGGTGTACAGAATGCTATTTAATGTATGTTCTTGGTTACCAAAGTGGGGTACACGTACCCTCAGTGGTACACCAATTGTCATGGAGGTGAGTGAATACCATTAGAATGTGTTTGCGAGCCAGGATGAACAGGTAGCACCAAATCTTATCTTTTATGGTTCAAATGTCACAAATAAATGCAGTAAAAATCACCAAGACAAAACATTTCAAACACCCAACAACGCAGGTTATGATGTCACTTGGTTAGTCGCTATTTTCCACACAATAAATGCAGTTGCATGAACCGCCATCATGCTTTTCTCCACCAACTACACTATCAATGATCTGTATCTATGCCACCACTGATCAATACCAGATAATAAAAGACTACTCACTTCAAATGTGGGCCACTACTGACTGTGTTGTGCTACAGATGGCAGCCAATTTAAACAGCCTGGTCAAACAAGAGCGCTGTGCGGGTAATTTTTCTGTAGATTGAGTATTTAAATCCTCAGTTTCCAAGGTAACACCATACTGTGTCCACACAAAGCGGGGGAACAATGCAGTGTACTTTTGACTGGGATTTTTATCATCAAATGAGACATTTACAATTGTAGTAATGCTTAAATCAACCTTGGTCTATGTTTAGACCACAGAAGACGTTTTTGAAGAAGCAATTTATAGCAAACAATCTTTAAATTGTAACTTCCCTTGCCATCACCAGGGGAACACGCGGCATGGTACATAAGAGAGAGGTTATTCCTCTTTGTCAGGCAGGCAGTGAGCCCCCTCAGTTATGAGGAATTCCCCCCTGGAACATATCCACATAGTCAACTACTGTTTGACGCCCATGCACAATCTGAAGCACCATTCTTACATTGCAGGAAAACGCATCACAAGTCTTGATGGTGCCCCCTTAACTGTGCTGTGTGTTGATTTTAAAACCATTCTCTGTATCCAGTAACCATGCAGTAACCACCAGTGGGCCAAAGATCAAGTGGTCCAACTCAGGGCTGGTGACTTTTTTGGGTCTTTGGCTTGACTTTTTTGTTCACTCTAAGGATATTTTAAGAAGTTTAAAATGTCTGTCCTACTGTGTCCAACCTCAGCAGCAATGGCGGGCTGCAAGCCTCCCGGAAACACAAGCTTGCACAAACCCATTTTTGAGGTGATTAAGAATAATGGTGCAGCCTTACTGTTTACATACAGTAAAGTCTCGTTATATCGATATTCTCGGGAGTCGGAAAAAATACCGATATAACCGGACTATCCATATATCCGATCCTGCGCCGAACTGCATTAAAAGTGGGCAATAATGCACAATGTCGAGCAGCTTAAATCAATCTTTGCTTAAGGATTTCAATACCAAAAAAGAACACGGCGAACGGCTGCTTTCAGTCAACTTTATTTTTCACACTTCCACCACCAGAGCACAGCACACACACCGATTCCCGCACTTCCTGGTTCACAGGTCATGCTCAACCCGCCCCACATAGCTGGCCAAACACATGCGTGCAACAGAAGAACCAACTGTGTTCGTGGTTTCTCTCGTGTGTATAGATTCTATACAAAAGAAGAAACCACGAACGCCAGCATGTACATATGAAAAACAGTGATTATTGCAAGCGATAAAAAGATATCTGAATACAACACAATTAAATACATGTATTTGTACGCTTGTGTCTTCGTTGGAATAGGTGTGTATGCTATGTCAGTTGGTTCTTTTGTTGCAGGCATGTGTTTGGCCAGCTATGTGGGGCAGGTTGAGCATGACCTGTGAACCAGGAAGTGCGGGAATCGGTGTGTGTGCTGCGCTCTGGTGGTGGAAGTGTGAAAAATAAAGTTGACTGGAAGCAGCCGTTCGCCATGTTCTTTTTTGGTATTGAAATCCTTAAGCAAAGATTGATTTAAGCTGCTTTTGTATCGATATAAGCAGACCAAATTGGCTGGCGGGAGATGAAAAGGGCATCGTAGTAACCGGATTATCATAATAACCGGGTATCGTACTAATGGAACTAATTATATCATAAAAGACTAGAAATTTGCCGGGAAATGAAAATAGTATCGTAATAAGTAGTAATTCGTTATAACCGATATCGATATAACGAGACTTTACAGTATTTATAACAATATCAAGAGTATGCTTCCTACAGTGGAAAAAGTTTTGACCCCCACTCGATTTCAATGACCTCATGTAACAATCATGTAACTATTTCACTTCTCCACCAAGGCTGAGTTGTATCCAAAATGTTTGTTACAGTGTATCGCAAAAGTGATGACACATTTCAGCAAGCATGGGACGATACTGAGCAAACGAAACTTGGATATGCTTCAGAGTAGTGTTCCGCTTGGAAATAACTTTGGAATGTGTTTATATGATCTAAATAGCTAAAAAGAAGCTTTTTTTTTATCTGGATCCAGAGGATAGGGACTGCTACTATTTGTACATTTTCCACTCCTCCCCAAGGAAGGTTATGTTTACGGTGCAGGGTTATCTGAAGTTTCTGTTGTAAACATAAATGTGTTTGTGTAAACCTTACAGCAACATGCAGGGTACAATTCCCTTCTGTTCCCACAAGAGGAACTAGAAGCAACCTGATTCTGTCATCTTTCCCCGCTGACGTCACTCCAGCATGACCAGCACAACTTCTAAAGCTTCAGAACCAGGGCCCTGTGCCAGCCCGGATTGCCGGCATGGTCCTGATGTCTTCTGCAAGCTGTGCCTCTGCAAGCATGGACCTACTCTAGCCAGAACACTGCAGAACTGCAAGTGCATCTTCTGTACAGCTGTAAGTGGCACTGAATGTATATGTAAATATCATATATAGTAATATAAATAGCCTACAATGGAACTATGACAGCAAAATCAACATGGACACCACCTTCCTATTTTGCCATGAGTTATTCCTTGAATTCCTGTTAACCAAAATGGAGCCAAAGAAAGTTGCAATGCCTGCATTTGACAAAGGAGATAAACACTGTTTGAAGTAAGCTTAAATATTAATTTATCTCTTTGATTTGTCATTTATACAGATTAAGCATCTATAGCATTTAAACATTTTTGTTTTGCCATCTTGTAGGCAAGCTAATGATGCTAACAAGGACGCTTGTGATAAAAACTCAGTACAGTGTATTAGTAATGTAACAAGACGTGCGCCATGAACCAAAATACATACTAACCAGGGCGGACGCTGTATATAATAAAAACAAATGAAATAATCAAATACTAATATGGAAAAAAATAAGTATATAATTACTTATTTATTTTATTTTTAAAATACAGTGTTTTCTATTTTTAATAAATTCAAAACATGTCAAAAAAACCTTTTTTCACATTGTCATAATGGAGTATTTTGTGTAGAATTTTGAGGTAAGAGATTAATTTAATTCAGTTTAGAATGAGGCTGTAACATGACAAAATGTAGAAAAAGTGAAGCGCTGTGAATACTTTCCGGATGCACTGTATATATGCAGATACATATTTTTGGCTTAGGTGATAAAGTGATCCTCCGTCCTCTCGTGATCACGTCGAAATATCCTTGGGCAAGATACTGAACTCCCAGTTGCTCCTGATGCTGCGTCATCAGTAGATAAATATGCTAACTGTATCAAAGCGCTTTGAGTGCCTTGGAGGGTAGAAAAGCCCTGTACAAGTGAAAGACCATTTACCATTTTGTATTTAGTCTGGTGAATGTATGTATATATTTATGTAATGTATTTAGTCCGTGCCACTAGCACTCTCAGTCTCATAGCCACTCAGGCTGTTTACGATACGTTATCAACAGGGTCTGCTATCACTGCAAAGAGGTACAAAGGTGTATAATTAAAGTGTCTCTGTTAAATACAAACAGACAGGTGAGATGTTGATATCCTGCCCCAACCATAGCGAGCTGTAAAGATGATTTACTGTAGTACGACCAAACAAAATGAAATGCTAAATGAATGCTACTGTGACGTATCTATCCCTCCAGTGTCTGCAGCAGTATGTTGAGTTGGCTATCAAGGAGGGTGGAGGAGCACCCATCACCTGTCCAGATATGGATTGCAAAAACATTGGCGTATTACTGGACACGGAGGTAAGCCTCAGCAATAAAAACTGTGACATTTTATCACCGTATAAAGTAAATACTGAGGCTTTTATGAGGCTATGACTAAACCAAGAGGCAGTGAGCAAACTGTAAGATCCTGTTTCAGCCAAAACAGGTTGATACCTGTAAAACATGTTTTACCCATAAAGATAAAAGTTAGAAGCTAAAGAAACTCATTTAAAATTGCAAAAAAAATATACATTTAAAATTGCATTTTATTAGGCAAACAAACTTGAAATTTTCCAGCCTATGACTTGGGACTTGATTTCGAGACTCAAGACGTATTTATACTTTTTTTTAACCCGACCATACGCTCCCAAAGATTTATACGTCTTTTACTTTTTTTTACTCAAGATGCACAAAGCAGTGATGATACAACTCCACAATAGAACAGAGCATGTGTTGTGCTGTTAGTGGCTGGGATTGAACGAGTTAAAGAAACACGACTTTGCAAAACATTGTCTCGCTCCCAACTTCCCAAAATGGATATGACAGTGATTAAGGACATTGAGGACATTATATGATGGTGGAGCGCCAACGCCGTGGTGACAGTTAATGCTTATTAACCTTTCTGATCAAATGCAAACCTCTCCCCACCTCCAAAGCAAGAACGTCTTTAATAGTGTCCTCAGTGGTCCTCAGCACCAAGTGGCTCAAATATCGTTAATAAAGTTTATTCTGTGTTTCCAGATAGACGACTTGGCCTCTGCTGATTGTGCAAAGTTGTATCAGCGTTTAAAGTATGAGAGAGGTGGGTTTTTTTTAAGGTTGGATAACATTTGTATATTATTTGATACCAGTGCCAAATCTGTACTTTCTTAACGGTACCCGAACCGGTACTTAAAAGATGTCTATATCATAGATGACCAAAAACATTCCTTCATTTTCTACTGCTTATCCTCACCCTGGATTGGTTGCCAGCCAATCACAGGGCACATATAGACAAACAACCATTAACACTCAAATTCATACCTATGGATGATATGGAGTCGGCAATTAACCTAGCATGTTTTTGGAATGTGGGAGGAAACCGGAGTACCTGGAGAAAACCCAAGCATGCACGGGGAGAACATGCAAACTCCACACAGAGATGGCCGAGATTGGAATCAAACTCCTAGCTATGTGGCTTGCACGCTAACCACTCGTGCAGCCTGTCCAAAAACAGTGCCCCAGTAATAGAGTATACAGTAAATGATGCATTGTAGACCTTGCAGTTGTACCTAATGTTATCGCCAATAAAGCATTAGACACCGTTGCATTAGACACACCGTATGCTCACAATCACTGTGCTCTCCGCAGGGGTGAACCTGGACCCAGGTAAAACCTGGTGTCCGGTGCTTGAATGCCAGGCTGAGTGTAACGTGCAGCTGAGCTCTAAAGGCCAGCCCGCCGCTGTGCCCTGTCCCACTTGTCACACCATCTTCTGTTCCGAGTGCGGGGGACCCTGGCAAGGAGACCACACCTGTTCCGAACTCCAGCCCATGATGTCACACTCTGATGAAAGCAGGTCAGTCCGGCAGTCGCAGAGAATCTGAACCGGTTTGTTCAAGTATTTGGGGTATACAAATGTAATGTCTTGCAAAAGCGACCTTTGTTAGTACCTGGTTTCATCCATTTAGAAACAAACACCCTTAGCAAGTAGAGGGAAGTAATAAAAACTTTGCCCTCCATGTTTCCTTGTTGCACAACTGCATTAGTGTGCCACCCCAGGCCGGGCTGCGATTCTGCCAGACTGATTGATGTCACAGGGGAGGCGTTGAGTGATGGTGTGATTCCATTGTGGGCATGCCAAGGGAAGGAAAGGAGAAAATGTCCCCAGCCAGTGCAGAGGGAGCCTGTATACTGCAGTATGATGAGTGTGAAATGAGCTTTAGGATGTATTTACCATTTTATGACAGCTGTTTTACAGTGGTGTAGGTACTGGCTTTGCTAGAAGACACGAAATAACCAGCCATGATACATTTGAAATGTACGCTGTAAGAGAGGGTAATGTTAAAAAGTAAAAAAAAAAACATGTTAAGAAATACAAATACAAATTGATTGACAGCTGATGAGTACAACATATGATAGGCCCCAGCTTCCCTGTGACCTTGAACATGGTTTAGAGGTATACTAAATGGATGACGGTAGTTGTTTCAATCAACAAGGGCCGTGCCATGAATTGTGCTCTTAAAATACCCCTGTCATAAAACCGACTCTTAAAATAAGTAACCCAGTTCAACACGAGCACTGACCCAGGACTGTGCCGCAGTGTACGCCGTCAGCCGCTGTGATTTGGTACTCCTCCTCGCCCTCGTTGTTTGCCATCTCTTGTCTCTCTTTCATTTAATCACATGTACAGGAGCCACAGTGACAGCGACTCTGAGCTGCCTATCAAACAGTGTCCAAAGTGTGACATCTACATCGAGAGGAACCAGGGCTGTGCACAGATGGTTTGCAAATGCTGCAAGCACACATTCTGTTGGTACTGTCTGCAAAACCTGGACGTGAGTCTTGTTAAAAACACCACCTTTAGGACCTCACGGAAGAGTGTTTTCCTTTTCTTCCTTAACATTTTGTAATTATAGGGTGACATTTTCCTGACGCATTACGATAAGGGGCCGTGCAGAAACAAACTTGGCCACTCCAGGGCCATGCTTATGTGGGACCGAACAAAGGTAAAGCAGCTCAGACAAATACTTGTTGTCTTTTGGCAGACAATAATAAATGAAACACACTGACGAAACTAAACTATGCTGTTTTTTAGTACATTTCTATCTATAGTGTCACTTTAATTTAGTCTTAACAATTCAATTTAGTCCGTCACTCAAAAGCATGTGGTAGATTTGTTTATTGTTGCATACCCATGTGCCTAAATAGTCCTCCATCAGACATTAAGCTGAGATAATCACCCCAAATCTGAAATCCTTGCCTCCAGTTGACGTAACAGTGAACTTTCTGACTGCACAACCAACTCAGAAATTATATTTGCTATTGGATTCACGTCAGTTTACGGAGCATGACAAATGGTTTATGATGGGCTATTAAAGGAGCATATTCATTTTGCTGTCAGTCACGCTATTTGCCACGAAGCTTAAATGTGGTTTGCATTATTAAACAGAAGCCAAGCGTACAGTTCACTGACTCCCAGTGAAGCTGAGTAAATAAACATATTGTCCAATGAATGTTTAACATGTTGTAACATGGGATATTTACACTATAAACCTTGCAATCCTACCCAAACTCGGTGTTCCAAACACCGTTGATTGAGAAAGTAGCATTTTAAAGGCCAAAATGTATGGTAATTCATTTTTTATGGTAAAAATTGCCCTGGTATTTGTATATTTTGTTTTTCTTGATGGACCATTTGGCATAAATTAATAACGATATAATAGAAATACTACTGTATTTGTCATTTGTAGACAGTTGTACCTAAAAAAAACCAAAACCCTATTTTAAAATCCATATAATTTATTTATTATCTATTATTTCTACAAGATATGGACATGGAAGGAACATTTTAATTAGAAATTCAGTTTGGGCAGTCTTGAATTGACAATAAAAAAATAATTTCCAAGTTACTTTTCAATCACTCTGTCGATCTTTGCATCTGCTGTAGTCGTAGAACAATGGCCAAGTGTCTGCAGAGCTTTAGCGTAGTGCAATAAATCAGCTCATAATTGGCAAGTTTGAAGTACTTTATTTAATACCCGTGCTACCCTTGTTTGCGGCTGGCTATTGCGGTACTGTTGGCACATAATTAGATTTTACATTTATGCACAGGGGTTTTATTGAAACTAATAAAAGTATGTAAACATTGCACACTGTTTGGAATGTTGGAGGTCCATCAATGGACAATAATCTAAGGTTTGGTTTATGTTTGCATGAGTCAGCAATGACCAACTGCTTTCCCATAGGTCATTGTTTTTCCTTTATCGTATAGTTGAATCAGATAAAGGTGTATTTTTATGTCATTTAATGTAATATTCATGCACAACATAGTATTATGTTATTGTCTCAATTGCATTGATCTGACAGACCACTTTGTATTATAGTTAATATAGTTAATGTAATCATCTTTTATTACTTCTCAGGTGGTGGGGATCCTGGTGGGGGTTACCATCGTGATGCTGGTAACCTCTCCGCTCCTCTTGCTGGCTTCCCCGTGCTTTCTGTGCTGCATGTGCAAGCCCTGTCGAGGGAAGAAAAAGAAAAAGAAGGACCAGCCAGACTCCACCACATCATAGCAGCTATACTGTTATAAAGCCCTGCTCAGCGAGAAGAAACTGTACGCTGGAAAACAAATCGCGGTCCCTGACAGTAATGCCATCAACATGTCGAGTGGTGTGACAAAATGTTTGCTCCCTTTCCTGATATGTTGTTTTTTTCCTTGTTTATCACACTTAAATGTTTCAGATCATCAAACAAATTTAAATGTTAGTCGTCACACTACCTCCACCGTATTTTACTGTTGGTTTGTTGTTCGTTTTCTGAAATGCGGCTTCACTTTTTCTTCTAAAAAAGTTCAACTTTTGTTTACTCAGACCACAGGTTTTAGAGATCATCAAGGTTGAGATGAGCCTTAATGTTCTGCAGTGGTTTTCATCTTGGAACTCGTGAATACTGACCTTAACTGAGGCAAGTGAGGCCTGCAGTTCTTTAGTTCTTTTGTTGTGGGGTCTTTTGTGACCTCTTGGATGAGTTGTTTGTGCTCCTGAGAAAGGTAGGGAAGATTCACCAAAGTTCTATGGTTTGACTATTTATGGATAATGGCTGGAGTCCCAAAGCGTTAGAAATGGCTTTATAACCTTTTCCAAACTGATAGATCACAATGAATCTCATGTACAGTATGTTTTAACCAGGACGACCATGTTGGTTGGTTTCTTTTTCTCCCTTAATAGTGAAACATTTCATTAAAAAAATGCATTTTGTGTGAAAAACATGCAAAAAAACACTTTTTCAAACACTTTTTCACACCACTGCAGACATAATCAGTGTGATAGTTTGGTGGCGGTAAATGGATGGGGGTGGTTCCTCACTCATGCCCCTCAATATCCCGATCCTGCGCCAAATGAGAGACATTAGTCAAGTGCCTAAGTCTACCGTGCCTGCTGATTTTTCACGATTCTGTATAGGTACTTTCATGTTATTCTATCATTTATATATTGTATTCTGTGAATTAAATATGATATATTCTTTTTGTTTCCATGCACCTTAATTTCCACACTCAAAGGTTTTTCTAAAATATGTATTTATTTCTTGAATGTCTTAAGTCCAATTTCTGGTGATGTCTCTTGAGTCAAATATGTTCTAAAAGTGCCATTGTTACTGAAATAAACATACTATACTGAATGTGCATCTCCATTGTTCTACCCTACAGTCTCATCTGTGTGCACATTGTTAGCACATTGTTAGGTCTCTAGCTCTCTAGCGTACCCTAGTGGTCATCCCTTGAAAACCACTGGTTTAACCCCAAACCCAAAGGCCCACAATATAATAAATTAACCTGTTTCATATTAGTATTTGAGCATTTTCTTAATCACTGCATAAAATAAAGAATCGTTCCTCGTGGTAGCCTGTTTAAATTAAAATACAAAACCCCAAAGAGCCTGAATTGTTCTGTATTCATTTTATTGTGTAATTATCTTGTTTGGAATAGTACTAGGACAGTCTTGGGTGCCATGCAGAAAACACAAAGCGAGCATTAAATTGTCCCTGAGTGTTCCCTTTGCATTTGTATTGTGTAATTTCTGTAGTCATTATAGAATTTCCTTGTTGTGAAAATAACAGACATGTAAAAACATTACTATCCAGTGCACAAATGTTAAATATAAACATTCAAAAGGCTGAAAGAAGAAAGAAAGTTTCACATACAGTAATGCATATTTTTTTAAACATCCACGTTTTATTTTGAAAGCTGCATTACAACGTATTGTTTCACTCTGTAACTGTTTTATCTCTTAACTTTAGAGTACTTGCATTCTACTACAAACCCACACACACAAATGGTTTGAATTTATGTGCAAGATCATCTGTCTATGGATTTTTAAATAAAAACTTAAAACACAAAGAAATGAAAAGACTGAACACGTCGCGTTTTAAAGTCACAGAGCAACACACCACTTCCTTCGTAAACAATCTATGCTCCAGTGGTTTGATACAGAGGTGAAAAATGCACCTTTCCACTGACATCACATCATACTACGAACCTGCTGGTCGGCTGTCCAATCAGCGCCGGTAAAGTGGGCAAACCTCCCGAGCATTGTCCAATCAGCGCATAAGCATGAGCTCTGCTCACCATCACGTCTCATCTGATTGGAGCATCCGCAAAAAGGCTGTAAAAGCATCCAATCAGAAGAGTCTGCGTCTTTGACATCGTCATCCAATATTCAGCATCCCCAACTTCGAAAGCGAGTTACAGAATTATGTTTCCTTCTAGCAACTTCTTTTAAAATATGGTGATGATGAACTAGTCTTTTGTTTAATTAATCATAAATTATTCATATTGTTTTCACCACGTTGATAGTTTATCTTTTTGTGTAAAAAATGTGGACTTTTTTGGGACTAGCTAGCTTTACATATTTATACAAAAAGTCAGGATTTGTTTGGGCTTTATCTCAGAAAGAGCTGTTGGCAGCCATAGTCTTACTTCTGTCAGTGGGACTCCTGCTGACTTATTTCCGAAACCTTCATGGTCAGAAGGTGCTAACTTTACCCCATAGCCTCTTGTCTGTCTTACCTGTCGTCAACCGTCTCGCCCCTCAAAGTCCATCAGCTAGGAGTGGGAATGCTGAGAAAGTGTGTGGAAAGGTAAGATTTTGAAAATAAAACACCTATATATTTTGTTTTAAGTTATAAAGACAAGTAGTGTCCAACGTGTCCAACATTGGAATGGTTGTACTGTTATTAATGTACACAATATATCAAAATGGCTGCCACATTCTTCAATTGTTATAGATGTTAACCCCACTGGAGATAGCCTTTTGTGTGTTTGTTACATGTTTGGAACATATAGTTTATAAGATTCCAGTTCCATGTATACATGTTGTATATCTCCAAACCGTATTGGAACATAAAGTAAACCCTCGTTTATCACTTTTAATTGGTCACAGACCCAATGTTGATCAGTGAATTTCCGCAAAATAGGATTCCTTATTTATAAATGAAATATTTTCAAATATACAGCATAGAAAACTTGTGTACGACTTTCTAAATATGATTTTTAGTATTACTTAAACACTCTAGACATGAACTAACACCCCTATAGTCACCTTTACACTCACATTATCAAATATAGCAAACATAATCAGAGTAAATAAAACACATTCATTCATTCATTTTCTACCGCTTATCCTCACAAGGGTTGAGGAGGGTGCTGGAGCCTATCCCAGCTGTCTTCGGGCGAGAGGATATATCATCATAGGGCACATATAGACAAACAACCATTCACACTCACATTCTCATTAAATAAAATACATACGACATAAATTGGATTCATGCTTATGTGTGTTGCTATAAATTTGTTCCCTGGGAAGCTGAGTTACAGACAGACAGGAAGTTGCGTTTTGAGGTGTGAGCAGTGGCCCGTGTTTTTATTCGGGATCTTCATTGTGCCTGTTTTGTGATCAGGTCTGCCATTTGAGTGTCTCACCGAACTTTACAGTAACATTACTGACACCTAGTGACCAGTGTAGAATATTACATATCATATCACTTTATACTTTGTTGATTTACATGAGTTTAGATGCATGGCATTTTTTGTTGTGTAATAGCTCATTCATGTCCTTTTACTGCTAGAAGCTGAAAAGAAGGAAACAAGTGGCTACGGGTGGCTCCTCCTCGGGGATTGGTTCAGACATGGACCCAGACGTGGTGATAGTTGGGGCCGGAGTCCTGGGCTCAGCAATGGCGGCTGTGCTGGCACGGGATGGAAGGAGGGTGACCGTAATCGAGAGGGACTTGAAGGAGCCTGACAGGATAGTCGGGGAGCTGCTGCAACCCGGCGGCTATAGAGCGCTCAAAGAGCTGGGCCTGGAAGGTGAGAGACGCACGGAGGCTTTTTGTTGTGGTTGCCATATTCATTATTTTGGTGGGAGTCATTTTTCTACATTTAAGTACTACTTGGTAACTTAAACTTAAGTCAAACGCCAAACTTGGGAAGTACTTCCTGTGACTCCCAGGACTGGATATCTCCAATGGTTGGGTGTTGGGGTCTTGGTCAGGAATCAAACCTGCGCTGTTTGCACAAAAGGTAGTCTTAACATGTAAAAAACGGCCCAGTTTTGTAAATACAATGTAAGAGTGGTATAAATCGTACTTCCGTTGTCATTATTAATTTATTCCAAAATGTCAGATGAAAACTCAAATGTTTAAAAAAACTAAAGTCATGGTATAAATATTAACAAAACATATTTTATAGAGTGTAATTATAGTTTGAACATGCAGAAAACATTCATTCATTCATTCATTTTCTACCGCTTATCCTCAAGAGGGTCGCGGGAGAATGGAGCCTATCCCAGCTGTTTTTGGGCCAATCACAGGGCACATATAAACAAACAACCATTCACACTCACATTCATACCTATGGACAATTTGGAGTCGCTAATTAACCTAGCATGTTTTTGGAATGTGGGAGGAAACCGGAGTACCCGGAGAAAACCCACGCATGCACGGGGAGAACATGCAAACTCCACACTGAGATGGCCGAGCGTGGAATTGAGCTCGGGTCTTCTAGCTGTGAGGTCTGCGCGCAAACCACTTGTGCACCGTGCAGCCCCATGCAGAAATAATATTCAGAAATGTTTCTCACTTTTTTTTTTAATATGCAGACTGTCTTTGGACCCATGGCAGGTTGTTATTTTTTGCTGTTACACTTTGTGGAATGATGTAGTAGAGTAAAAACAGATTGGTTAGTCCAAAATTTTGGCAAAAATGTACGAAAACTGTGGCGTCCAAAAGACTGTACATCATACTGTATGTTGTTATTATGTAATATGTTGAAGTTATGTTCAATGTTTCTCACTAATTAGCTTCAAAACAATCAGTGCCCTATTGGTTCTTAACGAGTGTAACATTGTTGCGTTCGTTCTTCCACAGGCGCCGTGGAGAATCTCGATGCCCATCTGGTCAACGGCTATGTGATCCATAACATGGAGACCAACACAGAGGTGGAGATCCCTTACCCTCAGCAGGAGGAGAAAATCCAGTGTGGACGTGCTTTCCATCATGGAAGATTCATTATGGGCTTGCGGAAGGCAGCCCTGGCTGAGCCCAGGTGAGCTCATGTTGTTTTTGTGACGGGAACAAACTTAGAGGTTTACAACCTAGTAAGACGCTAGTGTATGCACACTCTATAATGCTACACAGACAACCACTTACTTACACTAAACAAACACAGTGGAATCTTCCACAAAAGAGTGCTGCACAGCGGAGAGGAGGACAGGTGTACCCTGACACGCCCATATAAGGAAGTCTGGCTCCCTGTGACATCACAGAGAACAAGTGTTAAAAAAAATATCTGAAACTGAGCATTCAGACCCATCCTGAACTTCTTTTAGGGCTCTAAACCTCATTATTTGAAACTTTGGCATCATTTAGCACAACAATACAACATTTTAGTATTCATAGATCTGAAAAGTGGAATAATAATAATAATAATAATAGCAGAAATCACACCCACTTTTGTGGCTATTCATTTTCTATATTGTTTATCCTTGCAAGGGTCACGGGGGTGCTGGAGCCTATCCCAGCTGTCTTCGGGCGAGAGGCGGGGTACACCCTGGACTGGTGGCCAGCCAATCACAGGGCACATATAGACAAACAACCATTCACACTCACATTCATACCTATGGACAATTTGGAGTCGCTAATTAACCTAGCATGTTTTTGGAATGTGGGAGGAAACCGGAGTACCCGTAAAAAACCCACGCATGCACGGGGAGAACATGCAAACTCCACACTGAGATGGCCCAGGGTGGAATTGAACCTGAGGCCTGCGCGGTGCCGTGCAGCTTTTGTTACCATGTCCATATTAATAGCGTACTGACCTGTTGGTGCCCTCTAGTGTCACATTTCTAGAAGGCACGGTGACGGCGTTGGAGGAAGAGCATGGCTGTGTAACGGGGGTTGAGTACAAGGATAAAGCCACAGGCCACATCAAGGTAAGACGAGAAAGGAATATGTAAGTCGAGTATAACTTACTACTTAATACTTCAATGAATATTCATATGAAGGTGATGATGTGTTTCAGGAAGTGCATGCAGCTCTGACAGTGGTTGCTGACGGCTGCTTCTCCAAGTTCAGGAAGACTTTGGTGTCTGGGAAAGCGCGCACTTCCTCTCACTTCGTTGGATGCCTCATGAAGGTCCCTTTTGCTTATTTTTGAGCTTTTTTTTTCCTTCCACTCAGCAGCATTAGAATGACGCACTCGTCCTTCTCAGGACTGCCCCCAGTTCAAAGCCAACAATGCTGAACTGGTGCTGGCCAACCCCAGCCCCGTGCTGGTCTATCAGATCTCCTCCACACACACCAGGGTGCTTGTGGACGTCAGGGGGGAGATGCCCCGTAACCTCCCGCAGTACTTGGCAGAGAAAATACACCCTCAGCTTCCAGGTAAATGTAGTCACTGGATATACTTCATTAGGTGCAGTACATCGATATCGATACTTTTACACATTCTGTCAGTATTGGCTGGATCGTATATCCTCTGGGCGCTCTTTTTTTCAGAGCATTTAAAGGAACCTTTCATGGAGGCCCTGCAGAACGATCGTGTCAGGTCCATGCCTGCCAGCTTCCTCCCGCCTTCTCCTGTCAACAAGTCAGGTACTCACAGGCGGCATACTCAAATTGGGAAAAAACTGGAAAATATTCAGTGTTGTACACGGTGTCCATAAAGGCTGATTGTGTATGAAAAGTAAACATGTTTAATATGAATACATATTCTTTCATTTACATTTTTAAAATATTTTTCATATATATTTAATTTTTTTTTTATTATTTTTTAAATGTTGTCCTAAAAACAAAATTTTTTTTAATGATAATGATAAAAAAAATTGAAATCTTTTTTATTTTTTTTCAATTCAACTGAAATAAGCTGCACGGTAATCGAGTGGTTAGCGCGCAGGCCTCACAGCTAGGAAACCAGGGTTCAATCCATGCATGTTCTCTCTGTGCATGCGTGGGTTTTCTCCGGGTACTCCGGTTTCCTCCCACATTCCAAAAACATGCTAGGTTAATTAGCCACTCCAAATTGTCCATAGGTATGAATGTGAGTGTGAATGGTTGTTTGTCTTTATGTGCCCTGTGATTGGCTGGCGACCAGTCCAGGGTGTACCCCGCCTCTCGCCCGAAATCAGCTGGGATAGGCTCCAGCACCCCCATGACCCTCGTAAGGATAATATTTCACTTACATTTTTAAAATATATTTTATATTTTTTTAAATTTTGTCCTAAAAAACTAAATTATTTTTAATTATTAGTATTTTGTATAATGAAGGCTTGTTTTTATTCGTATTAAAAAAAAAGGATAAAGTTACATTTAAATATTTATTTTTTTTTTTTTTTCAATTCAATTGAAATAGGCCATGGAAAAACTGCCACAAACGCCAAAAAGTATGAAAGCAACAATGACACGTATATTCATAATTCATGCATAAGATATTCCCCATGAAATCAATGCTGTATTAATTATAAAGTGATGATGCATGTTGTGTTGTAGCCAAATCAGCCAATCCGTGTGTGTGCGCTCTGCAGGCGTTCTGCTCCTGGGCGATGCTTACAATATGAGGCATCCACTGACTGGAGGAGGGATGAGCGTCGCTCTCAATGACGTCATCATCTGGAGGCGCCTGTTGAGGAACATTCCAGACCTGTACGACGACAGCGCCCTGTTGCAGGTCAGCTGCTATTTGATTGGTCGTTAATATGACCTTTGGATCGTATTAGTCTTTCAACTCACACTTACATACTCGCCAGAAGCTACTTTGAGAGCAAATCTGCAGTGTCTTGGTCCTCCATGGCACCATTTTGACACCAGTTTTAGAGTCCGTAAAGGAAAAAGCCATTCAGCCTTCCCTGTCACCTAACAGGCTAACAAGAAATTCCACTGGGAGCGCAAGTCATCACATTCCTTTGTGGTGAACGTGCTGGCCCAGGCCCTGTATGAGCTCTTTGCAGCCACGGATGGTGAGTTGGCCTGCATTATTATTAGCGTTCACAGGCATCATCTTGTTTTTCTGTTTGGACGACCAGACTCCCTGCATGAACTGAGAAAAGCCTGCTTTCAGTACTTTAAACTCGGAGGAGAGTGCATTGCTGGGCCTATCGGACTACTTTCAGTGTATGTATAATAAATACTCTTACACTATCGTTATTCACTGTAACACTTGGCGAATAATAATAATAATAATAATAATAATAATAATAATAATAATAATAATAATAATATTTTTTTTTACCAGTTTATCTCCCAAACCAATGACCCTCGTCGGACACTTCTTTGCCGTGGCCTTGTACGCAATCTACTTCAACTTCAAGTCTGAATCCTGGAGCACCAAACACCGAGCGGTCTTAAAAAGTGGAGCCATCCTCTACCGTGCTTGCATGGTCTTGTTTCCCCTCATCTACTCCGAGCTGCAGTACTTCCTGTACTGAAAAGCCAGCCCTCCCATGGATGATCAGCAACCAGGATTGCACTCTTCCAGCCTTCGGCATTAGCTAATCTTTCCTTAGCGAGCATGAGGATTTTTTTTTTTTACATGTTGAGTGTGCCTTAGTGATGACTTGTTCATGTGGGCAAACTGTTATACCTCGTCTGTGCTCACCCATCCTTCACTGGACATCGAATGTTGAGGTGGACGACACAAAACATCCAGCAATGACTCATTACCATATTTAAACTTTTTAAAACCACTTAATTATTGTGCTAATTTGAATATTCAGGAAGAATAAAGCACCTTTGAGTACTCTGCAGTGTACTTCAATCAACATTACAGTACTTCTGTACAAATATTGGAAACACTAAAGAATGATACTGATCCTTGCTTGAAAGCAAATACTATGTTTCCCCCCAAAAATATGCAATCTTGTACAATAAAAAAGGGCAAACCTATTTTTTAAATATCTTGAACAATTGAAAATAAGTGGATGTATATTAAGTGTGTCCACTTTAAAACTAACACGGGTTACTATAGGTTGGATTCTGACCAGCAGGCCACATCTTGCATCACGTGACAATGAAGACAAGCACACATCAACAAAAGAGAATATAAGTCTTGGAATGTTTTGCACATCCAACTGAAAATTTGCAGGGTGACGTGAAGAAGGATGTACATGAGATGTCCTTGCAATAACACAATTAGATTTAAATGTCAAGATCTGCCATGCTGACAGAATTCCATTTGAGTAAAACTTAGTTTGAGTCTTTCACTATAGTGCACTACAATACTGCATTGTGTAGGCTGTCACTACACTGGGCCAATGCAACCACTAGAGGGCGCTCATTCACAAATATAGTAGCCACTCCACAGAGGCAATACAAAATAACCTAAGGATGGTGTGTATGTGTACAGACAGGGACACATTAAAACTGTGGTTATACAGGCCATAAAAGACATTAGGACATATTATAGTTACAACCATTAATTGATCTTTATTATTTATACATCACTGATACATGGTATTTTGGTGAAATAATTGGAAGAATTATCCATATTCATCTTTGTGACTTCCCACAAGGACACAAAATACTGGTGTGGAAGACCAGAAAGGGGGAGGCGAGGGGCGGGGGTGTGAGAGAAGTGTCCTTGGTCGAATGTTACGCGCCGCCCAGTTCGCCAGGTCAGTTTGCCAGCATACCTACCTGTCCGAGATTCATCTGGCACACAATCCGAACCCCTCGTGGTCGCTCTGAACCACATTCCAACCCCCCCTTTCCCACCTCGGAGCGATCCTCGTTTTTAGACACGCAAGAGTATTATGGCATAACCTTATTAATATCGGTAGCAGCAAGCTTCCTAATAACAGTTAACATCTTATGGATCTAAACCAAAAAGTACTGTACAGCTACTGCTAAGAGAATCTAAGAGAATCCAAGAGAATCTAAGAACCTGGTCCTGACGCTTTTACACCAAATTAAAGTGCTAGAAGCAAACCCACCAATCCACACTTCATAATATGTATTTATATAGCATCATTTACAGGGTAAATATACATTATATTGTAACCGCTGAAATATCAGCACAAATAGATCACTGTCACACTTAACAGCAAAATATATATGATTATATATCATACAGCCATATATAATCATATATACTGATATATAATTGTCATATATGCATGTGAAACGGTTCACCACGTCTCAGGCTTTTCAAACGATACCCAGAAAAGCAATTTGTGTATCAAGACGTAAAAGCTTTACATGTTTCCTGTCTTGAACGAGCCGCAAAGCGGCGGACCAAAACGCCGCCGGGGGTGGGAGTGGGGGCCCTGCGGGGTATCTTGAGGTCACAGGACAGTTATTTGCATATTCCACAAAAATCTATTGCAACACGTTACTGTCTACTAACAGTACAGCCAGCATCTGCGAGAGGCGCCGGTGTTAGCTGGACTCACACGTACACCCACTGAACAGAACATTACGACAATGGCCGATGTGGTTATAGCGATGTGCTTTCAGATGGTGTGCTAGGACGGTGAACGACGAGAGGACTACGACACACGATACTCTTATTAGTTTAGCCTCTGGACTGACTGGACTGGAGGGGGGTGTGGGGGAGGGGGCGGGGCAAACAAAATGTAACAAAATACACACCTCAGCAAGGTATTCTCTCCACTTCGGCGGTGCTATATTGAATGTGGCCTATGACCGCTGACCGCTCGATTGGGACACGCCCACGCCACCACGCGGAAAAGGAATGTGTTCATGTTCCTCACGTAAGACCCTGACTCCACGGTGAGGAGCGTACTGCTGAATGGACAACAGCCAGGGGGCTGCTGGGGACTCCTTGAGCTTCGAGTTCACACAAATGAGCTAGACTGGTAGGGCAGCTTTCTGTCTCACACACACATGTACACACACACACACACACACACACACACACACACACACACACACACACACACACTCCCCTTTTCAAGGCCTCACAACGACTTGTACCTGTCTTTAGGCGTTCTCTGCATGACACACTCCTCCCTATGCTGCAAGCTGCTGCAACACGGCTGTAACAAGATATACACAAAGGTATTGTTTCCACGAAGAATAAAAAAGCTCCGGAATAACTGCAGTAGTAACGCACAACAAGCATCCCATAGCTGGCTTCCGGCCCCGGGAGGCCCGCTCGTGTGCAGTTAGGGTTGGGGCGTAGCCATTGTTCTAAGGAGCTCCTCGCTTTGCCCTCACTCAGGGCGTGTCTATTTCCCCCCGTGGTGTGTTGTGTTGTTATTCAAAGGCCCAGATCTCTATGTCCTGCACATAGAAATCCTCCTTTTTCGACAGCATGGGATTCCCGAATGTTTTACACGAGTGACTCCTGCCGTGGTAAAGGTCTCCGTCCAGCCACAGGCCGAACTCGCCGCTAAAAGAGAAGAGAATTCAGCTCTGCAACCGGAAAAAAAAAAAGTGTTGGAAATCCGGCATGCCCTCACCTTCCTCCACCGAACGCTAAGGAGTCCATATCTCCCTTGATGAAGAACATGTTGTCTCCCGTCCATTTGTACACCTGTTGGAGACACAATAGCTGATATCAGATGATGTGGCACCACGTCCTTGTTTACATTATTTAATAAGCCCGGTGCGACACTCATTAAAACGAGGACGGCAGCACAGACGAACACTTGCCACCTGAATCAACATGAGACAACCCCCCCCCCCACTGGTGTTGAATTGGGATTTACTCGTAACAATTCTTCTGCGTTCTGTATATTGTTCTTCGCCAAGCATCCTTGGCGCAAGCATCCATCTTGTCATAACAGATATACCACAGGGGTGTCCAAATTTGTACACCAAGGACCGCATATGGAAAAGTTAAAAGATGTTGGGGCCATTGTAATACTTTTTTAAAAATACTTTTATATGTATTTACAGACTAAATCTAGCGTTCTGTAATAAGTAACAAAGCTATTTGCCATGTGCAGGGTGCAGGGTGCTGAATGCAGGGTGATTAGGCCCAGGTTTGAGACATGCAATTCTCTAGCAAAAAGCTAGGGGGCAATGTTTTCCCAACAACTCTTGCTAACTGGCTGTTTGGGCTCCTGTGTGGTGGTGGTGAACCATGCCGACCGAAGCAACATCCTCCACGTTGCACTGTTGGTAACGCCACTGTACGGCTGAAATAGTAATTATAAATTATAATAGTAATAAAAAGCAATTCATTAATGCTGGAAAACAATAACAGCGTTAACGCTATTTACGCCAAACATTGATCATAGCTCTTTAAATGTATGAATTCTCAGTGGGTTTGTCCCCGTGTATAAATCATGTCATATGAGACATTTGAACCATAGATGAGAACAAATGCTTGTCATGTTGTACCTCAAACTCTGGATTGAAGGTGAAGAGGAAGGTCTCTCCTGTGCCATAAAAGCCATCGCTGACTTTAAAGGGTTCTGACGCCAGAGCACCAAACACCTGAAGAAGACACAGGACTTTCATTCTCTGATGTGTACTACAACTGTGTGTACGTTAGATAGACATTAGATAGACATAGACATTGGATGTTGCGTTTATGGGAATATTGGCATCCATATGAGACTGTAGATTCTTGCACCTGCCCATCGCTGTCCTTAATGACCATGAGCACTGGGGTGTCTTGACCCTGCATGGCTCTGTACAGCGTCTTGATGCTCATGCCGTGTTTGGACGTGCCAAAGGCAAGCGTCCATGGGTACCCGATGGTTCGTGGTGGCAGATTCCTGGCAAGCTGTGAGGCAAAAAAAAACAAAACACTGAAAGACCAATAAGGCTACTGTGATCAATGCTCAATTCCACGTGCTGACCTTTTAACACCAGCTATCATTTAAAGAAGACCAACATGGCTGCAAACACACAATGTTATGTAGAGCACCTCGTGAGAGCCCCTCCACCACTCGGCCGTGCTCTGCTGCTGCTGACACACTGACGTTCTAATAGCAAGTTCGCTGCTTGGGGAGGAAGAAGCTGCCTTCTTTTTTTAAACATCAGATAAAACCCAAACAGCCTAAAAGACTGGAGTTTAAGTGACAACTACGATACTGCAGCAGCTTTGCTGTACGCTCTGATGTTCGTTCTAACACGTCAGTCTCAGGCCTCCTCTTGTCGTTTCAGCACATTCTGCTCGTAGTGTGGCGGCGGCCGCACCAAAGCCCTGTAATGACAGGCCTGGAAATGATCCCACGGGCAGATGAGGCTCCACTTGGTTCGCCTCCGCGCTGCCTGAACTGCGTCGCTGATTGCAGTAAGTCGCACATTGGCACTCTATCGGTCAACGTGCCAACTGGGACGCGTTTAGACGCGTAAATGCCCGTGGGCTGTACAGTGCACATACAACACTGGACACATTATTTGATCCCCGCTGCTGATGTACGTTCACAGACATGAACATCCTACAATGTTATGGTGGCTTACTTCTCTCAGTCTGTAGTTGTGCTAGACAGCCGTTAGGTCAGTTTGGATATTTACATCTGTAATTTTAGATAAAGTGGAACCTCTGAAGATGGGACTTAAACAACATTGGGGGTGGGGGGGGGGGGGGACTATAACCAAGGTTGCACATAACTCCTGAAAAAAGGAAATGGCAAACTTGTGCATCACTTGTGCATCAAGGGGTGTTAAGAAGAATATGCATACACTGTGTACACAATCATTAGGCGAGTTGTAATTTGGGGGATTCAGTTATTATTCACCAGCTATACAGTCATCCCTCATAATATCGCAGTTCACTTATTGCTTCCTTGCTATATTGCATTTTGTCACAAAATAATTAATAAATGGCCGTTATTTTCTGGTAGACTTTGGTCTGTTGTAATGACACAAAACATTGAGACTATACCTTAATACTGATTAAGAGTAGAAAAAAGGACTCCCATCCCTTGTGGAAGTGGTAAGTTTTTGGTGTTTTAAGCTTAGAAGAAATAAATACAAGACTAACTGGTTAGCCTGCTACCTAGCAGCTGTCTCGAGTCCCTGCTGCATAAAAGATCATTTGTAAAGATGTTTTGAACTCCAATTCAAAATGCACATTCTGCCCACTGCGGGTAGGTGACACCTTTGCATTATGCTTTAGCAGTTCCTTATTTATAGCGAAGGATTTATTGTTATGTAAAATAAATGGAAAAAAATGACAATTTTTTTTTCCCCATTGGGAAAGTTGGACTCTACAACAAATACTTTCCAATGGGGAAAAAAAATCCAAACAAATCAAGCAACCTGCAGAACTAGATTGTGCTCAAGCTTAGCGGTTCCACTGCAGTATCCACTTTATTGTCGTTTGCTCACATGGTTGTCCACGTGGAGATGGAGGAGACACTATACCTTCTCTATTTGATCAGCCTCCAAGAGATCGCTTGGCTCTCTGAGGTTTGGTTTGAATGTCTCTGGCTCCAGCTCAGTCTTAATGGACATCTCATGCTTGGAGTTTACCTCCTCCTTGGTGGTGATCTACAACAACAAACACCAGTCAGACGAGGATGCATTGCATTGAAATCATGTTAAGCGTGGGTCCCAAATAGCACTGGAGAGATGTCATAACAAACTGCTATTTTAAGATCATAACAGAGCTACTTCAGCTACTTAGACTACGATACTACATTGGGGAGTATTTGGATGAGCTGGGAAAAGTACCTTATGCACTCAGATTAGGGCTGCACAAAAAAATTTAGGCTGACTTTTAAGATTTTACTTAAATCTGCCATTTAACTCAAGGAATCGGTCTGACGGCTGACACTTTCTCCTCCTCTCCCTGTGCCCCAGTGGGCTTCTCCGGCCAGTGCGAGTTAGCTCCACTGCTCTGCGTTGAATGAGATTGCAATAATTAATTGACTTTTCTTTTCATGTGCACGACTGTACTGTCCAGAGTGTGCATGCTGTGGCTCTGATTTCATGGATTATTTTCTGCATAACAATGTATAATATCGCCCAGGGAATCACAATCTCAATTCTCAGTAAAAAAAAAAAATAATTTGATTCACATTTTGTGCAGCCCTAACTCAGATGTAATTATAAAAGCAGAAGAGAGTACACTACCAGTATACTAACTACAAGCGTATTTACACCGTCCTTCACTCACCTTTGGTGTTTTGACACCAGAAAATGTCTTGCATAAATTATGAGCTAGAGTCAAACTACTTTATACATTTGCACAGCAAAGTTGGACGTGTGCTCTAAGCTGCAGGGTTTTTGGAATATTTACATTTCCTGATAACACCACCACTGGTGCTCAGGGACGTGATCGTGTTTCAGGCCCCACGGGCCTGATGACGGGTCTGCTATCAGAATAATTCAGGAGGGAGGAACACGTCCGCCCTCTTTAACTCACCACATCGCATTTGATTTTCCAGCAGTTTTGTTGAACAGTTGTACGAACAACTGGACTTCCCTGATCATATTTATGTCTGAGAGTCACACACAGTATATGCGTGTCCAACACGTATAGCTGGTAACATAACAACCAGACTCTGGGGAAAGTCTGACACGTGAAGATAAGACTGCCGTTATGGCAACACGTCATCACTTTTGCCACAACTTTTCTGTGCTCTGGTGATACATTTTCAGTCAACGGCTCCGCAAGTTACAGCATTTCTAAACTAAATCAAGAAAATTCGGTTCGAAAATTCGGTTTATGTGCGACAACAACTGCTGGAGTGTGTAACATGGAGCCCAAAGGAGACTGTTGGCAGGGAGGGCAGCAGGGCTGGGTGGAACAGCGAGTGAGTGGGCAGACACGGGTATCGGGGCACCTGGAGTCGTTTGCAGAGTGAGCGCAGATCTTCGCTGTTTAGAGCATCGATCCGACGGTGGTACTCCGTCATAGACACTACCTGGTAGTACAAAGACAGGCACAGGTGGAACATACAATTCTTCCAGTTCTACGACGAGCAACGATGAAAGGTTTCTGAAGTCACATGTGTGCACGAAGCACTGTGATGCAACAGAGGTCTTCGTTAGAAGAAAGAGGCCGGGGCAATTTTCAAGCACTCGGCCATTTTGCATGTTTGTGTAATATGTTTAACAGCATCCTGTAAGGATATTGTAAAACTACTTGTAAAACTACAAAGGACAGAAATAATATTCCAGACAAACAAGGATGCAATAGTAATACAAGATAGTAACTTATAGGTGAGAAAGCTTCTGTTATTTACGCTGCAGGGCAATTTGGTGGTCACACTTGCAAAAGCCTCTGTTGTTAAGATACCATTCAGTTTAAACATAATCTTTTATTTTATTTTTTTTAATCCGACTGACCAGACAAGCAAGCATTCATAGAGAAAATCGGCAGAATCTGCTCTGCAGTCACAGACAGAACTTTAGCCCCAGAGCAGAAGTATTTTATGACTGACTGCTTTATCCTCCTAAGCCGCTGGCCATTAAGGCGCACTCTGTTTGGAACAATTCACAAAACTACAAGCCAGAGTCCAGACATATCGACATGGTGACCTTCTAAGCATGGATTTAGTCCAACAAGGTCACACCTCACACGGCCAACTCCATCAGGACATACTTCTTCTGTTCTATCACAGTACCGTCACAACAAGTAGAAACAGTCGTAAATGCTTCATGATCCAACTTTATAGCCTGGAATATTGGAGAATAACAAACACACACCCAAGGTGAGGAACACTATTGAAATCATGAAAAACACAATATATATATATACAATATACGTAGCGGTCTTTGTCAACAATGAAGTCTTCAATAAAAAGTCAAAGTGACTGTATATGTTCATTTATGCCTTACATTCACCATTGATATGCATTTCAAATAGTTTTCTCCTTGTAAAACTATAACTGTAAACCCATAAAAAGGTGTTTGTGTTCATTTTTGGTTGTTGGGAACAGATTAAATTAAATGGAGTTGCATTATGTCTGACAAAAATGTATTCAGTTAGCGTAACGTCTTCTGGCTTAAATGGTGTTTTGGTGCCATCTGCGTTCACTATTGACTCACTCAGGACTAGATTGCAGACCTGTTTGGCCAGATCCTGTATCACACTTGACCAAACGAATGGTACTAGCAGACCACAACAGTACTTTTAACCAGACTAAAAATGAGAGGGCAAGTGATTGTAAAGCAGTGAAGGCTTTATGCCTAGAAAGACGTTAATGTAGCTGAAGGTCCCACAAGCTAACAGATAATCTGATGATACACAAACCTCCATAAAACATATATACTGGCAATCCACAACCACCAACCCGGCAACACAAAAAGAATAAAACCATGGCAAGCACAGCTAAAGGGTCACTGACATGATTTATCCACCTTGCTTAAATATGTTTGCTGATCAAATATGCAGTAAAGCGTAATTACAGGAAGTGACATCCGTGGAGTAGCACCTCTCAGCTAAAGCCAGGTCAACAAACGCTTCCAAATAGTAGTCATGCCAAAACCTTGTGTTGCTGCTGGCAGGGGACACAAATGCCCACCCCGCATTTCAAGTACTATTGAGAAACTGATTATAATCCATTTATCTTTACTGTATGGAACAGAAATAAGGAAAATGCAACAAAATAAAGAGCTGAGAAGCATACAAGCATATTCAACGGTCTATCTGCATGTTGAGTATGATGAATTTGTAAATCTTTGCAGGTCTGCACTAACATTGAAAAGTATTCCTCCTCCCCCAGTTCACCGCGCCCTCCCAGGGGAACCTGCCCCACTGTTTGAGAAACACTGCTTTGCCTAAACAAGTTGGTGTACAGGCAGGTGCCTGTTTAAGCAATAAGTCACACCGAGGAGTTAACCCTTGTGGCAGACTACCACTACAGACTCACGATGGTGATGTCTATTTAAGCAATAACAAAGTACGAACACAAATGTATTTTGTCTGCGCTCTTCCGTTCTGTTTTTAGCCAGTACGTCAACGTCACTACATAACAAACCAACACATAGCCCTGCAAATGAATAGTTACCTAGGAGTCAAATACATTCCTAACTAACAGCTATAAAACCCATTCTAGCCCACTTCAGCGCGACGTCGTAGTTAATAGAGCATTGTGTCATTATACAGCCACCTTGTACGGCAAACTTTCCAGACTGCTTTGCGCCTGGATTCACCGGGATAATGAACATTACAGTTCACTTTTTCTTTAAAACTAACCGAAGAACGAGCCGGCTAATTTGCTAGCGGACATGTTAGCTTTGCTAGCAAGCTAGCGCGGCTCGCCGACCACAACACAACATATGCACGTACAAAGAAAGTACATCGCTGTATATGTGACACATCAACTAAATATAATAAACATACACGGGTATACTTATGTGTCAGTTGTTTCTCTTGGTCCTTTACCCTCCTAGAAAACATGTCTTGCTATCTGGGCGAGGTTGAAAGTCGCATTACAAAGAATTTAAGTCCCCCACCCGAGAGAGTGATACATTTGTACCCTTGTCAACCTGACCGTGTGTATCAAACGGAAACATTTTCCGCTGAAGGGGTCCTCACGCGACCTGACTTGAGTGACATGACTACAAGCCAATCATAACATGGGACGGGAATGGAACGCGAGCCCTATTGGTTAAAATATTGTAACAGCAGCCCACTTACATGAAGAATTTAAAGCAACTCCAACACTAGTCTGCCGCCTACATTTTTGAGATTCTTCTAAAAGAGCCTTTAAAAATATGCACAAATCATGTAATTGTAACATATCAGTATAATTTCATTAAGTACAACAGCTGGTTCCACATCTTTGTGTCATTCTTATATTTTTAAGCAGGACAAACACAGGCAGTTTCTCATAATTGTGTTCACAGTGAGACGTTTTCTGATGTTGCATTCAGCCAAGCCCAAATGGGGAATGTGCAGGTGGACCCTAACCCCTCTTAAGCATCTCCACCTGGGCTAATTAGCAATGGGGAGGGACTAACTTCAGTGGTTGCACCACTTTTACACAATGTTTTCGACACACTGCCCCCTGCAGTTTGGGAGCACTTTGTTCAAGTCGTTCAAAGAATAACCCAGCCTTTACAATTACTCCAACTTCCAGTGTCTCTTATTGGGAGGAAACTAAAAAGACACCAAAAATGGTGAAAAATGTGAAAACAAATAATAATCAGTGTACTGAGATATTTATAGCCCAAATTAAGTCAGATTCAATTTATAAAGTAATGTATAATGACGTGGCTGTTTCCCATTCAGCAAAGTAGGCTGCTGAATTCCGGCCAACATTAGCGACAGCCACACAACATGTAATGACTGACTGAAAAGAGTAAACAATTCCACAAACATGCAAAACACTTTGGTTGGAAGTTTCGAATTGGCAATTCCAATCAAAGCAAGTGTTCACACGGCATACATAAAAAAAACACATGTGAGTTCAAGTTCACATAAACATTACAATAAAAAAAAAAAATCAACAAATGGCGTGGTACACCGAATCCCAAATACAGAAGCAGTTTAACAAAAGCGACACATTACAGCACATTTACAATGAGCATTACATAATGAAGTGTTGGATGCTCAATTTGACATACAATACACCACATATGATTCTGGTTTGACAGATGATGGATTAATGGATAGTGATAAACTATGATTAATCCATGGCTGCAAGTATAACTGAGGCAAGTTTAGTTGGACTGACCATACCTCCCACTCTTTGACATTGACGTCAGTGATGGGCTCCTCCTCGGCACTCTCTGACACCTCATGCTTCTTGACAACCATAAAGCCAGGCTCTTGTCCCATTCCTCTGACCCCTTCGCCGTACATATCCGGGCTCCATTGCATGAAGAAGACATAAAGGTGGTCTGACCTGAAAGTGGGGGTACAAACAAATAAAATCTATTGTAAACTTTTTCCGTGAACACCTGCAAAAATGGATTGTCTGTTCCTTAAATGTTTGCCAAACGATTAATGACTTACTGGAGATGTTGTTTGATGACAGATAATCACTCACACCAGTTATTTACAACCAGTCAACTGTTTAAATGGCCTTGAAATGTCCCCTTGTGGGATGAAGAAATGCATATCTCTCCCTCTAAATTGCTGTGGTGAATTACAATATGACACAAACCTTTAAAGAGGAAAAAAATGCTCTAATTTAGGTATTTTTGTAACTATATGACAGATAATTCAGCTTCTGATAACACAGCATTGTAACTGAGAGATGTTTCCTGCTCTAAAAAAATATTTTGAGTCCATTGCCCTGATAAAAATATGCCATCGGCAATCTGCAATAATATATAGAGTCGAAGTCATCCACTTTGGGTTTTTACTCTATCACGTTTTGTTTAGCTTTAATTCAGATTGTTTACACTGATTAAGAGACACATATTTAATGGAGAGATGAACAGACAGTAAATCCCTTTCACTGTAATGTAATTCTATGCCCTAGAAGCTTGTTTTCACCTTACACCATTACCGATATAAAGACACCACCCTAAAAGCACTTGCATCCACGTGTATCTTTCAAAGCAAGTTTTGAATCCGACCCTAATGTCACCCTTACAAGTCGAATTCGACATGGAAAAGTACTCACCAGGTGGGAAACGCTGTATCTAAGCAACCTGTAGCTCAAGCAACAAAGCTGGACTTGAGAAGTTCATAGTTCAGGATGAAGTGAGAAGGGATTTCAGGGCTCTTACTAGAAGAGTCCCACATTCAACACTTAGCATATGTGAGACACATTAACGCCGTGGTTTTCAAGGTCCAACACTGAGGGCCTCCCTCCAAGTAGCCAAACAGCTTAAGTGCTCAAGCGCTCCCAGGAGAGGCATACCTCATAATGGAACCATGACTGACAAAAATGACATGGGTGCCTGTCTGACTTGAAATATTATTACTTAACAAAAAATCATGGCAGCTTTTCATGGCCACACAGTCAGGAGATCTGTAAGATCTGTGTTTGAATCGCTGTTGGCCATCTCTATGTGGAGGTTGCACATTCTCCCCGTGCATGGGTGGGTTTTCACCAGGTATGCCTCGTCCCACATGCCCAAAACATGCATGTTATGAGTGGTTAGCATGTTGGCCCCACAGTCAGGAGATCTGTAAGATCTGTGTTTGAATCGCTGTTGGGCATCTCTATGTGGAGGTTGCACGTTCTCCCTGTGCATAGGTGGGTTTTTCCAGGTATGCCTGCTCCTCCCACATGCCCAAAACATGCATGTTATGAGTGGTTAGCATGTTGGCCACACAGTCAGGAGATATGCAAGATCTGTGTTTGAATCGCTGTAGGCCATCTCTATGTGGAGGTTGCACGTTCTCCCTGTGCATGGGTGGGTTTTCTCTGGGTACACCTCCTCCTCCCACATGCCCAAAACATGCATGTTATGAGTGGTTAGCATGCTGGCCCCACAGTCAGGAGATCTGTAAGATCTGTGTAGGAATCACTGTTGGGCAGCTCTATGTGGAGGTTGCACGTTCTCCCTGTGCATGGGTGGGTTTTCTCCGGTTACGCCTCCTCCTCCCACATGTCTTAAACATGCATGTTATGAGTGGTTAGCATGTTGGCCACACAGTCAGGAGATCTGTAAGATCTGTGTTTGAATCGCTGTTGGCCATCTCTATGTGGAGGTTGCACGTTCTCACTGTGCATGGGTGGGTTTTCTCCAGGTATGCCTTCTCCCACATGCCCAAAACATGCATGTTAGGTTAACAGCATTAGTTATGAGTGCACCAAAACGTAATGCATGTTGAGGATATGTTGCAAAGCGACTGACCTCTCCTGTGGCACAGCAAACCAGTATTCATGCTTCTTGCCCTGCTGGGCATACTGCTGCATAGAGGCGCTGGCATTGGAAACAAATGTCTTCTTCATGGGCTTCCCCACCCGCAGACAAAGGAACTTGTGTGAGCGGCTCTTCCGCCTCTCTGAAGATGAGGAGAGAAAAAAACAGCAAAATACGATTATATTAAATCAAAACAGCTTATTTAATTGGTATGATAAGCATAACATTTGATAACATTTATTCTCTAATATCATCTTCCATTTACAGGCTGATCCGTCTGGCAGATCAGAAAAATAAAAATAGTAGCAAATAAACAGCTTATATTAGCATAGCATTCTGTCCATCATTATTTATCATTATCACAGCCTGAGGACACGGAATGAGATCACCATGCCAGGAACATTACACCGGCACATTTTGTGCCTTACATAACACAATGACCAAAAACATTCATCTGCAAAGGGACCATAGTTTCTAAACATGTTTTTGAACTTGCTGCTGTTACTGTGTGGGCTGTGCTAATATGCACATAATGGCGGTGAACCCTGCTGAGATGCCTTTAAATTGTAAACAGTTTGTGCAGAATAAATTGCTAGAGGGGAAAATGAGAAAACTCCCTCCTGCAGAAATATGCGTTGAAATCAATTTTCAGCAGAGTCCAGTTAAAGCGGCTAACAACACAGAGTGAGTCACTGGGAGGCTCTGTTCAGAACTGGCGTGCGTCCTCTGTGATATAATCACAAGCAGACAGCTCGAGGTACACCAGTTCACAGACGGGCATGCCATTGCATCCTCATATGTGAATAGTGACCCACTTGTGCACCCACAAATGCACAAATTCATCCAAGATGGATGCAAGCAATGATTCAACAAACTTGGGATGTTGATATCTTGCCTGAAGAAAGAAACCAATCTTATTTGAGGGTCACTTGGCAACAACCTGTCTGGAAGCGACAAGCAAGGCTGCAGTCTTCCTTCCTTTAGGAAACTACACATATGAAATTCAGCAAAGCCCTAGTCCCAAATGCTTTGGGCAGTATAGGACGGCCTCTAAAGTCTCGTCACTAAAGTCCGCCAAATTGCTATCATGAGCTGACAAGGCACATAACTAACGTGGGGCGTGGCTTACATGGTCGGAGCAGGAAGTGGGCGGGATATATAAGGCTAATGTCCCCCTTAGGCCGCCGCCTAAAGGTTGCAAACAGTCCCTTTATGGTTTCAGAGATGTTTAAAGCCCAGCTTTGCCAAGTCACTAGCTTGTTAAAAGTTTACCTGTGTTATATAAATATTTCATTTCTTACTAATTAAATGTGTTTACCCTGTGAGTTGTTGTCCTTTTGCTCCTGCTCAACATCCTCGTTCTCCACCTTCACTTGTTGCATAGAGTCTGTTTTGGAAACTTCCGTCCCCTCGTTGGCATTCCCCAGAGGACTGGCTGCGACAGAAAGCGTATCTGTGGAAAGTGGGGCGGCTGAGTTTTGGGACCCTGGACGAGAGGTGCTGTTGCTGCTGCTGGGGCACTGGGCCTGGCTAGTGGGGGTGCTGGTAGTGGGTGTGCTTGGTGGCTTCTCTTCACTGTGCTGCTTGGATCCCAATGGGGACTGGCTTTTCTTTTCAGTGGCAGTGTCAGGAGGGTTATCCTCTGCTGTTGAGGAGGCCGAGGCCTTTGCTGCTTTTAAGTCCTCAGGATGGCTGACTGAGCTGCGGGGACTGCCTGGCACCTGGGAGCCAGTGGGCTCCTCCTGAGTCACGGTTTGCACAGATTCTGTGGACGCGCCAGAAGACTTGTCCAGACCAACATCCTCGTTGGATGCTTGCTCTTCCTCCCGTATGGGGGACAGCTCTGTCTCTGTGAAGACATCTTCTGAGATTGAGCCCTCTGTGCTGCGTGGGGCAGTGCTGCCACTGTCATTGGCCCCCGGCTCCCTTAGGCGATGCTCTGGGTCCTTCTGCTGGGAGGGATGCCTCTCGGAAGGAAGGGGCTCCAGGTCACTGGAAACATGCATGATGTAAAATGAGCTTTTTCCAACGTTAGCGCCAAATAAAAGCCTACAATAGTTTAATCCATTTCTTGGAACCACAAATGGGGTACATAGCACCTTCTATAATCTTGCTACCTGCACTGGGCTAGTGTGACATCCTCAGGCGACTAATTTGAATGTTTCAGTGGTACATTTATGGATATGACAGCACAGCTTAATCCACTGTTGCAACATGCCTGAAACATCTGATGTGATTGAGCATTGGGATACCAATCGGGCATCCCGATTACATACCCTTTGAACGAGAGAGAGAGAGACTCAATGTGGGAACGAGAACAAGAGACAGATTGCCAACTGTTCCATGGGCAGCAACTCCCAACCAGCTAAATACAGCACTAGGCCTTCCAAGCTGCCAGCAGAGGAAACCAGAAAAGGAAAGGACTCCACAGGGCTCCAACACTATATTTATAGTTGCATAATTTAAGCTTGGCCGATAACTTAAAAACAAACCAAGAAAAAGAAAGGGTAGGAAACAACTTATTCCACCGAGGTGACTAATTCCTTCTGCAGTGAGAGCAACAACCAGAGCGTAGGAAGGTGAAAGCATACTTAATTAACCCTGGTATAATTGCCATTTCCTTTTTTATTTGGCTAAACATGGGAAAACAATTAAACTGTCAGTTGGTTGCTGATGTAATCAGACCGTGGGTGCAGCAGAGAAACATTGATTAGAAGAATTCTGCTACATTTCTGTGAGGGTAAGAACTGGGGGTGGAATAAAGATACAAAAACGTATCAAGCATGAACCATAATGTCTTTGGAGGGCGGAAAGTCTTGCACAGATGGATTTTCTCGTTTACAACTAATAAAAATGGCTACAAGTTCTAATTTTGAACATGTGTCAGGTGCCTATGTTCTAATCGGGAATAACGGAATAAAAGTATGTAATAGTAATAGTTAATAGAGTTATGCAGAGTTAGAGTTATGCAGTAATTAAGAATACATACAGTTGTTTACCCCCCCCCCCCATTTTAGGCCATCAAACACATTTAAATTTTAGTCAATGACAACACAACTGAACACCAAATGCAATTTTTAAATGAAACTTTCTATTATTAAGGGGAAAAAATACAAACCAACATGGCCCTGTGTGGACAAAAAGTGATAACCCATTTCTAAAGCTTTGGGAACCCATATTATATCATGAGCGTAGCAAAAACACATCCAAGAGGTCACAAAAGACCCCACAACAACATCCAAAGAACCTCACTTGCCTCAGTTAAGGTCAGTGTTCATGACTCCACCATAATTAAGACACTGGGCAAAAAACGGTTCCAAGGCAAAAACATCTTGGGAAAATAGTCGGTGGTCTAATGAGACAAAAGTTGGAAGGTGTGTGTCCCATAACATCTGGCATAAAAGTAACACCACATTTTAAAAAAAGAACATCATACCAACAGTAAAATATGGTGGAGGTAGTGCGATGGTCTGGTGCTATTTTGTTGTTTCAGGACTGGGAAGACTTGCTGTGATAAATGAAACCATGAACTCGTCTGTCTATCAAAAAAATCCAGAAGGAAAACGTCCGACCATCTGTTCGGAACCTCAAGCTAAAACCCAGCAGGACAATGATCCAAATCACACCAGCAAGTCAACCTCTGAATGGCTGAAGAAAAACTAAATGAGGAGTAACCTAGCCGATGTCCTGATCTGACCCCCATTGAGATGCTGTGGCATGACCTTAAAAAGGCGGTTAATGCTGGAAAACCCTCCAATTCTGCAAAGATGAGTGGGCCAAAATTACTCCACAGCGCAGAGTCAGAGACTCATTGCAAGTTATCCCAAATGCTTGATTGCAGTTGTTGCTGCTAAGGGTGACCCAACTTTTCCACACAGGCCCATGCAGGTTTGGATTTCTTTTCTCCCTTAATAATAATAAATGCCTATTAAAGTACATTCAGTTGTGTTTTAATTGACGTATGTGTCAACATTCTAAATGTACATCATGAAATGTATATTCTTTTCAAATGTTTGTGTGTATTTTCTCTTACTCAGGCACAGTCTCTCTGATCTTGGGGTCAGTGATCTCTTTAAAGATGGCGGCAGACTGCACTTCTTCCAGAGGACACATAATGCCATACTCCTCGCACCCATGGGCCTGAACCAGTGGGTCCATCCGGTGTGGATCAAACATGATGTTGTTGGGTGTCACCAGCAACACCCCGCTTACTGCACCCTGAAATCCAGAGCAGAGAAGGGAAAGCGAGAGGTGCTGAGTAACAATTTGCCCTTTTTCGTCGTGTCGTGTTCCTGTTCATGATACGCTGTATATAGCCAGAAAATTCATGTGAGGCAGTCCTGTGTAAAAGTTTCAAGACAGAAAAATTAACTATTTCATATTTTAGTTAACACAAACAATGATGAAAACCTTATTGTTACAACTGAGAGGCATTTTCAAACCACTAATCTCCTAAATCAAGTAGAAGGTATTGAGCGTATTATAATGCTTTCATTTGAGCAGTGGTTCAATACCATGGATCTTTGTGCGTGTCTGACGGGCAGGAAAGCTGCCTTGACACACGCGTGCTTACTGGCAGCCAATGGGTGACAGACAGGGTGGAGCCTGTGTAATTCAAGGAAAGACATTCTATTCTCGGTGCCCTAGGAAAATTGAGCACATACCTCACATTTCAGCAACCATTTTCAGTATAGTACTACTGCTGAAAAATATTCTATGGAAACATAAGTCAGTACCGAGACGACTGTACCTTGCCTACAGTAAAGCATGCGTGCATGAGTGCTGCTGACATGGAGGAGCAGAGCATGACATGGCAGCTTTTCGACATAACCACCCCAAATGCTCAAGTTGCTCAATGGATGGAGTGGCTAAGTAGGTCTCCAGACCTGAACTCAATTTAGCAACAGTGGGCCATCCTCAAGCAAGAAATTATAACCATGTTTTATTTCTACAGTATTGCCCTTGAAAGATACAATGCAATATACAGTCACATATTGATTGTTTTCTGTGGTCCGAATCAATTGATGTGTTGGAATCAATTGATGTGTTTCCCCTCCCGGGTGTGGTTCCTGTTCAGACGGTAAAAATTCCCAGCGTACAAAAAAGTAAGCCATGTGACATTCTTCCGATTGTCCATTTGAAAGTCAGAGTTTTATGTGTAACAGTACAAAAAAACCCCAAAAAACGCAACATGGTGAAAGTGTGTTTTGAGAGCAGCCGCACGGTGGACTAGAGGTTAGCATTTTGGCCACACAGTCAGGAGATCGTGAAGATCTGGATTCATTCATTCATTTTCTACCGCTTTTTCCTCACGACGGTCGCGGGGGTACTGGAGCCTATCCCAGCTGTCTTCGGGTGAGAGGCGGGGTACACCCTGGACTGGTCGCCAGCCAATCACAGGGCACATATAAACAAACAACCATTCACACTCACATTCATACCTATGGACAATTTGGAGTCGCCATTTAACCTAGCATGTTTTTGGAATGTGGGAGGAAACCGGAGTACCCGGAGAAAACCCACGCATGCACGGGGAGAACATGCAAACTCCACACAGAGATGGCCGAGGGTGGAATTGAACCCTGGTCTCCTAGCTGTGAGGTCTGTGCACTAACCACTAGACCGCCGTGCCGCCCCTCACGAGGGTTGCGGGGGCTGCTGGAGCCTATCCCAGCTGTCTGATCTGGATTCAAATCATTTAAATTGCAGTTAACCAAACAAATCACAACTCTCTGAAGTTTTCTTCATTTTCTATTTGTGATATTTCTGAGCCACCACAGATGGGATCTTCTTACCTTGCCATCAGTTATGTATTTGCAGTTTATCTTCAGAAACTTCTCTGTCAGGGCCTCTTCCTCCTCGGAGGTGGATGACACCACTCTCGACTGGCGAAGGGCGGAAAACACCGGAGGGAGAGCGGCCTCTGGTCTGGAGGGGCCATCTGAGTCCTGAGGGAATGTGGGTGGGGTCCGAACATCCGTGTAATCACAGGAGGGAAGGAGACAAAAGGAAGACACTTGTTAGTTCTCTTATAAGGACATTTCATCGAATTAAAAAAAAAAAAATCTAGTGAAAGAGGACTATAAATAACTTATTTTGTGAGCTGTGTGTAATTTAAATGTGCCTCCTGCCCTGAGGCCTGGATCATATATACCGTATAGCCACTTTCACCGTATCCTGGTTCAGAAAATGTAATGACACAATAATATGCACTGACAAACACAGAAAGTTTGTTCCACTTGGAAACACATGGTGTAACTAATATGTGTCCTATTTGATCATACTAATGCAGTTGAGTCTCTAAATATATTACATTATATTACATACAGAATGAATGCTTCCAGTACACTTATAAAAGGTGAAAATAATATGGAAAGTTGCCACAATTTGAAACCTCTGAATGTTATTTGGGATGAACGTGCTCCTCATTCAAAGTCAAGGATTATTTTTTAATTAAATTAAATTAACCCTGAACAAACTAATTATAAGAAAATCTATAGGAATGGTTACAAATTAATGCAAGTTTACAGCTACTCAACATGCATAATTATTAGGTAAATTACATTTTTCAGTTTTGATGTAATATTGAAAGCACTGCTTTCAGCCATTCCAAAAAGATATTCACCTTTAAAAAAAAAGAAATGTTTTTTCCAAAGGCTTAAATGAGTATGCACAATTGTTAGTCCCAACAAGACTGGAAGAAGTCCTTTGCCAGGTGGGTATTGTGAACTGTAGCATTGTGCTGTTGAAAAACCCATCCATTACTACACAGACGAGGGCCCTCAGTTATGAGGGATGCCACCTGTGACATCTCCACATAGTTACACCATTTGACGCCCCCGCACAACCCGAAGCTCCATTGTTCCAATGAAGGAAAAACGCACCTCAAATCATGATGGCACCCCATCAGCAAACATCTCAAATGGGATCTCTTTGTGATGCCAGTAATGTGCAAATGTTGACTACATGGAAACAGTAACTGGGAGTCACCATCTATGATGTCATCAGCAGTTGGTTGACACTACTGTTCTTTGCTAACACAGTTACGCCAAAAGACTCACACTTGGTTTTAGCTTGACAATTACAGTTTTACATGCATAAAACTATTCTAAATGTATATAGATGATGAATGAAAGGTTTCTCTTGAGGTGAAAACACTATATAACACTAAATAAAAAAACATTAAGAGTATGTTTCTGTTAGAACCAGACATTCTGAAACGGATTAATGATGCTAACCAAGGTTCCATTGTACAACATTGCTATGAGTGTAATTTCTCATAATTAAATCAATGTGCCAATAATGCTCCAGATGTTTCCTCTAACTGCACAATGCAACATTTTCATGTCTCGGTCATACAGCCATGTTGACACACACACGCTACGAGCAAATCCGTTGCTGTTTTTTTTCCTTTAGGACACAGAACTGTAACTCTGCAATCTGGCACAGATGGTGCATTTGATGGACTGGAAACACAAGGTGTGGTAGTCTTAGTGTTTTGATACATAGCTTGTTGCCATACAAAGACTGCACCACAGGGAGAGACACAGAGGTCTGTCTGAATTAATTGCTGAATCCGAGCTACATTTCGGAAGATGGTATTTAAGGACTGATCAACTGTTGGTAAAGATCTTGGACCTGGCCTGGCGTGGGCTTCTGGGTGTGTGTGTCTGAGTCTTTGGAGCTTCAGTGCTCTTGTGTGGTTTTGCTGCTTTGTCGCAGGGGCTGAGGCCTAAAGTGGAAGTTCCCTTGGAAAATGTGACACCCCGCTCAAAGTTTTGGGGATAGAAGTTGTGTAGTGTTTGTGTAATCCTGCTTATAAAGCAATGCAATGAAAACAATACATCTTGCCTTTGGGGTTTCACACTTGGGGAGTGTTAACAAAGGGCCATGAAAACACGACCTCCTTGGCAGATGTAACAAATCAGAATCACAACAAAAGACAGACTTCTGGAAAGAAATACGAAGAGAATAAAGATGGCTGAAGGCAACGAGAGTGCTTGGAGTGAGGACAAACAACAAAAATGGGAAAAAAAGGAGGACATAGGAGTGTGTGGGAGTTCTTATCAATGGGGATTTGGAGCTGGAGAGTCAGAGCCCATAGACCTGTCTGGTGTTCCACTGACACTCACCCACACAACTCCTCCTCACCGTCTCCTGGTACCGTCAACAAACATCCTGCAGCTATTGATCCACACTGACACACGCACCTCAGATCATGGCATACGGGGGAAGACTGATGGGGGTCGGGGGGGCAAAAATCTGAAAACCACTACATGTCCATTGTAAAGTTACTGTATATATAAGATAAATTTGTTAGCACAAACAATGTTTAATCTGTAGTCAGTGAGACCTGCTTGTGTCAACAGCTTTGCAAGCCAAGGACCGAGTGTTCCAGATGAGGTCGGCAGCCGTGGGAATTTGTCACCGTTTCACCAGCTTGTCATCCACTTCACTTACAGTGAACCCAGCTCACCTACACAACTGCAATCCATGGCTCCACTTGGCTAGGAAGTCACTTCTTAATGACTCATTCAAGCAGACATTCCTCCTCCATGCTTAAACAGAAAAGTGAAACCGGGCTTTTTTGTAAGTGTTAAAATAGACGGTAACACCTGAAAGCAGGAAAAAAAATGTAGTGTAAATTACACAGCACACGCCTGGGTTGAAACATGCATGCCAAAACATGTCTTTGCTTAACGTATGCTTAATTAACATTGACTTATATCTTATTAAACATGGCATACTTGAGAAAAAATTATGTATGGACAACTAAAACTCAGATTTCTACAAATATAAGGGGCGAAATGAGGCCGGTATGTAAGAAAGACACTGATGCCGAGGACAAAAAAAAAAAAAAAAAAGTATCAGTATACAGCCGCAGGTACAACCTTTTTCATTGGCTAGAGAAAAAGTTGGGGAAAATACAGGAAATTCTAACTGCAAATGGATCCCAGGGTGCTTGGTAGGCATCGCCTGACTTTGACCTTGAGAGTGACACACAGCAAAAAAAAAAAAAAAAAAAAAACAATTCACAGCTCCACCTTGTGGACATTGCTTTAGTCTGCATAGGGAATAAATGATAGTGACAATGGATGTCTTCCATGCAAATTCTATGCACCCAAACACACCAGTACAATATCTGACCAACATAGTTCATCATCAAGACGAAAAAAAAAAAAACTCAGTAAACTCAGTAAAAAAGTGATAGCTTTAGCATTATCATGAGTGGTATCAGCTTCCTTGTGCATTAGCTTAATGAAATACACCCCCACAAAAGTCATAAAACATGTCAAGGCAGACAGATGAGGCATATTTAAGTAAGGAAAATACTGTGAAGGTCATAGCAATGATCATGCGTGTGCTTGTACTGTATGAGTGCGTCCGTGCACAAATGTACATATCATCACGGTCACACTGAATAGGACACTGAGGGCATGCCAGCCCGCACAGATAACAAGAGAGCAACGATGCCAACAGGCGGGTATTGCTGCCAAATAATGCAATGACAGCAATGCTGGCAGCTAGAATGTCAGCCGGTTCTGTTCTGTAGGTTTTTTTTTTTTTTTTTTGTAGCCAATATCAACAGGCCTGTAGGCACCCTGACAGAATGCTTCATTTGACCCTTAGCTCAATGGGTAAACAAAAAATCTTTACATCATTTTCATTCTATTCCTGTGGAGTGTACTGTAATAATTTCTAATAATGGAAATAAAAGGGTCTAAAAGTCATGGACATCCCAAGGATGAAATGTTTTCATTGGTCTTTTGTTGTTATGTGCGGTTATTCATGCTCTCGAACTCAATGACTGTTGAGTTGAGAGCAGGATGAACGAGGATGAATGAAACCCGTCCGTCCAATCCACGTGTTTTGCAAGATCTCATCGATGAAGGATGTAATATCGCAATGGTAGAGCTGAAAATAAAGCTCTGCGTCTTCAAATTCTTAGTTGGCATGATAGACTGTTAGCATTGTTGAATGTTTATTCATGAAAAATGGGAGGTGTTGCATGCTGACCAAAGGACCAAGGGGGGTCCCTAGTTCACAACTTGGATGGTTCTGTGACTATCTAACCACCTTTACCTTCTCTTGCTCCGACTTCCATCCATTTCTTTCACCTTCGACCTGCAAGCTTCTACAGATGAGGTCTTCACAACGGTTATAAAGCAATGGATGAAGTGTGTGATCATTGGTGGTACCGATGTAACTAATTAATTAATAACTGTGCCGAGTTTCGTTCCTCTCAGTCCATGGGAAGTGGGTCAGACCAAATCTTTAATGAGCATCCCTCATATATATATGACCGTCCCAAATATCCATTATCCACTCATTGCTGAAACAAATGTGTGGTGCAGTTGGTTAGAATGTTTGCTAAGGCATTATATTCACTTCGACTTTAACTTAAATGTGCAAAGCCTCCAGTGCCAGATGTATCAACTCAAAGAGAAGTATCTACCGTAATTTCTTCATCGGTGTTGTATTCCATTGTGCTGCTTGCAGTACAGTAGTACTTTGCATTTTAAAAAATCCTCATATTTGTCACAAAGTCTAAAAAGGCGTATAATTACAATGTGGAGGAAGAAGTAGAAACTGAGGAGGTTATTAGATTTCCTTCCTGAAATCAGTTGGATGTTTCTCCCAAATAAAACACACAAACACCTTTGAATTGACACTTTGGATAGGGTAACGCTCCCTTCTCCAAGCACACTTCCTCTGCCTGGAATACTGTAATTGCTGCTCGCCTATGAGAGTTCCACCATTCATTAGTTCCTCTAAATATCTGAAACAGCATCACTTTGAAAGGCTTAATTTCTTTGCAGTCACAGCCCTTAACTCTGTTCCTCCTCCAAGGAGAGCTGCAGAATATGCTCCTGTTCTCACAGGCATGACCCAAATAGATAAGTAGTAAATGAACAGGAGCCTTTCTTTTAGCAGCCGTGGAGAAAGAAACGCTGAGCCGAGAGCAGAGGAAGTGCTTGTGGTGAGAAGCTGTTGAAATTCAAGTGAAGCGGAGGTGAGAGTGATGGTGATGGAGACACAACGTCAAGCAGCCAACATTTTGGGGGTATAACTGGGCTGTGTGTGTCATCATATCATTTGCTTTTTTTTGCAAAATTGTACACTTACACAAACCACTCAAAGTCCCGGTCTTATTCAAATTATATTCATATTCAGTGATACCTCGGTTTTAGTGTATGAAAACCAGAAAATTTCAGATAAAAAAAAACAATGGAAATGCAAAGAATTGTTCAAGCCACACAAAAATATTAACAAAATTTGACATTTTTCAATGCAAACCGAATCGCACCAAAACTGTGATGTACGAATACTAACGTTCGACTGTATCTGGTGTATATATGGATTGAGAATGTTGGAAGGATTTATGACTCCACTGGTCATAGTACAAGACTATCAAGTTCATTTTCACGAGTGGCTGACACATAAAAACTGAGTGTTCTGCCACTCGTAAACAACTGTGATGTATGCCGGCATCCATCATAGAAACAATGTCTTTCAGTGTTGATTATACAACATGTACACAACTCTTCAAATGCATTTTTCTGTAACTGACAATACAGAAATAAATTGAATGGCACAATTGAGACGTGTGTAAATTATGTGGCATAAATACAAAAGTCTTGCATTCAGTGCAAGAACAACAAAATAATATATTTTTCTAGTGAATAATAAATGCAGAATATTACACAGACACTTCATTTTTCATACCTTGGAATTACTAGCCATTTTATTGTTTCCGGACGTTCATTTCCCAACATGAACTCATTCTGAATGTTGTTAAAGGGCCTGTTTGTGTGCTACTGTGTGTGTTTAACAGCTATGGATGAGTTGCTGTGGAACCAAGCACACCTTGGGGTCAGCATTATTTGTTGTACATCGTCATGTCTGCTTGTAGGGTACGAACTAACCGCCGGGACTTCCAGGGATATATAAGCGTGCCAGCTGGCAGCAGACGTCAGTTATACGGTATCACATATATAAAAATCGATGGGCAGCATTTTCAGTTTGTTTGACGCAAAGCTCAGAGTGGCAACATAGTTTTCATAGCGTATGAGGTTATGCATCAGAGGCGTGGTCCACATACCGTCACCTTCTCTAAATCGGCTTCTGAAGAGGTGGGAGAGAGGGGGCTGATAGGACTGAGGGAAGGAGAGCTTCCAACACTGGAGACGTACTCAGGATCAGGAACATACAAAACCTGAAAACACAATACATGTCTGTGTTTACACAGACGTTGCCTTTGTGCAAACACGCATGCACATCACATGTGCATGCACAAGGGAAGACTGGGGAGAACATACGTATGCCTAGATAAACATGGCTTAACTACTCTACATGTTTTACAAGTTGGTGATGACAAAAACATACAGAATGGATGGAAGTTCTACAGTAGAGCAATTGGCAGTTGGGACTGCAGTGTGAAAATGATTTTGCCCACTTCCTGTTTTCTTTTTTTTTTTGCACATTTGTCACACTTCAATATTTCAAATGAATATATATTAGTCAGTGATAACACCACGGAAAATAAAGCTTTTAAATTACAATTTTAATTATTTATTATGTGAAAAAGTCATTGCCCCCTGTTTTCAAACATAACCGAGATTAATGGAGATCTATCAATCTGGAAAAGGTTCCAGCAAACCACAGTGAGAAACATTATCCACAAATGGCAAATACATGGAGCAGTGGTGAACCTTCCCAGGAGTGGTCGGCCAACCAAAATGACCAAGACCGCAGCGATGACTTATCCAAGAGGTCACAAAAGACCCCACAACAACATCCAAATATGGCCTTAATGGCAGAGTTCCAAGACAAAAACCACTGCTGAAAAAAATAAGACTAGTCTCAATTTTCCCACAAAACATCTTAATGATCCCTAAAACCTTTGGGAAAATACTCGAGTCATCTGACCAGACACCTTAAAACGCAGTTCATACTCTAAAACCCTTTCATGTGGCTGAATTACAACAATTCTGTAAAGATTGGGCCAAAATTCCCTCACAGCGCTATAAGAGACTCATTGCAAGTTATCGCAAATACTTGATTGCAGTTGTTGCTGCTAAAGGTGGCCCAATCAGTTACTAGGTTTAGGGTGCAATCACTTTTTCCACACAGGGGTACTTTACATGAACATGTAATTCGGATTAGAAAGGTAGAAAGGTAACCATTTGTCAGGGGCTCCGACTTGAGAAGTTATCAAGTACTGCTAATGAATTTCAAGTACTTCCTTCTTTTTTAGCTTTTCGTATACTGCTTCTGTAATATTTGGGTAGGCAAAGGTGCAGAACACGAGGCATGCTTCTGCTTTTGATCAATGATTGATAATATGAGATTTAGTGAGAATCACGCGAGTTCTGACTTGTTATGCACAAGTAGAACATGATGGGAGATAATGACCGTGGTATTACTACAGTAGTTTAAGTGTTTTGGAATGTTTACAGTACTTTGCATGGCTACCTGTGGCATTATTGATATACAGTAAACCTCTGATATATCGGATTCAATTGTTCCCACTGGTTTTGTCCGATATAAGCGAAATCCGTTATATGCGTATACCGGAAAATGTCAGTTTTACGCATATATCGGATTTATATCCGTTATATGCGTAAATCGGATTTTATCCGTTATAAAAAGGCACTTCCTTGACTATGTTTCCAATGTACCTGGACTGGGCAATGAAAAGAGACATAAGGTAATGAGAATTTAACTTTATTGGACTCTGAGCATAACAAATTGTTAATTAAGCTAGGCCCTGTTCCGCCCGTCAGGCCTACGTTATTTCCAATAGTGAGGTTAAGATCTCATTCACTGCTGTGCTAGTATTATTGACGTCACTCACTTTTATATTTGTCCTAAATCTGGAGCCAGGAGAAAGACACAATGCGGCCATCCGATATATGCGAGGGAAATTGGAACGGGACTGGAGATTTTGTCCGAAATAGGCGGAATCCGTTATAAAAAATCCGATATATGCAATGAATTTTTATTGGAAATGCATTACAGAAAAATTGGTTCTTTTTTATCTGTCCGTTGTGAGCGAATTTCCGATATATCCGAGTCCGATATATCCGAGGTTTACTGTATAAGACAATAGTGAGGTGGAGGATTTGATTTTTCAAATTTGCAGTAGCTGATTCCTGAAAATGAAGGATGGGAATGACGAACATCCCACTGAACTACTTATACTATCACGTACTATACTATCACTTTACTACCACACAAACAAATGGTGAGTGACAAGCATTAAATCATGAAAGTGAATGGCCGCAGTCACGATCCTGATGCAGTGATGGGGGGCTCAATATATTTGTGAAGGCGTGCACGGCGGTTCACACCTGGCCAGGCACAACTGCCCTGGAGAACAGTTTGTTCAGCTGAACCAGCTCGTTGGGTGTGGTGTCAAACTTGAGTGCAATGCTGTTCAATGTGTCCCGCGATTCCACCTGGACCAAGAGAGAGGACAGAAAATGACATGATAGCTTCTTTTTAGGGCATTTCCATAAAGGCTCTAGCGTGTGACACAGATCTAAAAACGGAGAGGGGGGGACAACTTGACGATTATTAGTTTGAATATGTTAGTGTGGCTTGTTTTATTTTCATGCCGGAGCTTGCCAAATTATGCAAACTTGAGTTGTTGACCAGGAAAAGATTCTCAAGGGATGCGGTGACACAGGATTGACATTTTCACATCCTTGCAAGTCATAACCACTGTATAAAATGCCATTTTAACAATGGAACAATCTATTCAATTTGACAAGTACACTGAATGTCTTTGGATTTTTTCTAAAAATCAATGTTACAAGACTTATTAAAAAGAGTGCACACATAGGATTCAGAATTTAGTCAGTGCACATTAATGTAATCCACACTTGTTTCTTCTTAAACCCAATCGGACGTTGATAGATACATTGGTATTGGGTTAATTTTATTTGATGCACACAAGTTACATTGGAATACATCACATCATTTAATTCAAAGTTCTGCATGTCTAAAAGGAGTAGGAAGAACCTAAACATAGTCAATCCTACTTTCAAATCATCATAATAAAGTCTGATTCAAGTCCAGAGTCATGGATGTAAAATATAACTCATAGTCAGTGTTGCAAAGTCCAAAGTCATCAAAATTGTGACTCGAGTCCAATTTGGATGACTTGACAAGTTCCGTGGCTCGAGTCCACACCTACGCTACTTAGTGCAGGAGTGTATATTTGTTAACCAAACCAAATATCTAGCACATGTGTGCAAAACATGGTTTGGTTTGGTAATCATACCGAGAGATGGGCTGCTGTACCCTGCAGAGTGACCCAGGTGCGTTTGCTTGTCTCCACCAGTTATGAGGCATACAGCAGAGAGCTTAGTCCACATGCTTGAACCAGTGAAGCTTCTAACATGCCCAGTGGGGAGTTCTACTCTCCAAATAAGGATGACAACCATGTATGCGTGGGAAATGTGTATACATGAAAAAATACAAAAAAAAACCAAGCCCACGGGAAATAAGTCCTGAAAAGCAGACAGGCAGAGCAATGCATAATCAGGACAAGTTAATGGCAATTTGTTTTTGTGTAGTTTTGTGACTGAGGATGCACAGTAAGCTTTTTCATAACAGCACCACAGAGGGGTAACATCTAAGAATAGTAGACATGACAGATTGTTACCAGACAGTAAAGACCTAAGGGGAACTAGGAGAGACAAGCTACAACATTGCCATGCCCTAAATTGAGATACAAGGGCACAATGGTTTGGAAAAATCCATCCATCCATTTTCTATGCCACTTAGCCGCACTAGGGTTGCGGGTATGCTGGAGCCTATCCCAGCTGTCTTTGTGCACAAGACGGGGTAGACCCTGGACTGGTCCCCAGCCAATCACAGGGCACATATAGACAAACAACCATTCACACTCACATTCATACCTATGGACAATTTGGAGTCGCCAATTAACCTAGCATGTTTTTGGAATGTGGGAGGAAACCCGGGACAACATGCAAACTCCACATAGAGATGCCCAAGCGGAAAAAAATATTTTTTAGTTTTTTATTATTTTTATATTATAATATATATATTTAATATAATATATATTTACATTATTTTTTATTTTTATATTATAATATATATATATTTAATATAATATATATTTACATTATTTTTTATTTTTATATTATAATATATATATTTAATATGATATACATTTACATTATTTTTCATTATTAATTTATTATTTTTTTCATCCCGATATGGCAAGACAACAATTTCCTATGTGAGTTTAGACTTCTTTAGTGTATACATTTGTTTCCAACAACATACTGCATAATTTAGGTGACCAACAATATTAGATATATTTGCAAGACAATTTCTGTTTGTTAAAATCAATTATTTGCAATACTTGAGATACAGTAAATAACTTTTTTTAATTTGACTATTCATTGCAGCACATTACCGATAACAAATCTGTGGCTTTTCCCTGATGCAATTAAGTAATTTAACCAAAGTAATTCCACAAAACGGCAGCTGCTTTGTAACTGGGTTATGGGACAATTACGAGTAGGCAAGGCTATTCTAAATTCCAGAGGTCAATAACGGCACTTTTGGCATGACTTGGTGCAACGGTGACAGGTGATTGGTGGAAAAACAAAGGAGGTGTTTAGTGCACTAGTAAAGGACTGTGCTTTGCAAGTCTGTGACTTACCCAGTCTGACTTGTGTGCTATTGTTGGTGTAGGTAAAGGCTGGCAGTAACCAGTTTGTCAATAAACCTTCTGCAAAGAAAGATGCAGCGTCTCTGTGTCTAGACGGCACAGTACAAAAACATGAGAGGCACTGCATCGTTCCAACTTTCTCTTTGCTTCCAGTATGTATAATGACTATAAACAAACAATATTTCAGATGGCTGTCTCAGTCACGTCCAAAAAGTTTTGTACAGCAGACAAAATGAACTGTGTCCAGTGGCTTGTTTATCATTGATTGGACTGGTGAATAGGACACTATCTCTGAGTCACAAACTGTCATGACAACAATTACTGCACAATTACTGTAAATTTTATTTTGGGACAGGGCTCGACAATAACGATGTACCGATAGCCCGGGGCAAGTTAAAACAAAATTTGGGCAAGTAAATCCAATCAGTGATATTCCCGTCGGTCAAGTGCACTTTGGCATGAGTTTTTTTTAAAAGCGGTTCTTGTTGGGTGTTGGTAAAACACGGACTGCGTAATTCCGGTGGTAATTTGCAAACCAATCCTTGCAAATCTTGAAATGGACCAATCAGAATCGTTTATTTAGACCGCGGTCCGTAGTCCACAGTCCGCGTTTTACCCACACCCATTCTTGTTCGCGATCAACCAATCAGTGATCGTTAAACTAGGAAAACATCTATCAACTTCTGAAGGAAAACAGCAAAAAGTGATGAAACAGTGCCTCCTAATCAAGTATTTTATTAGCGGCAGCAAATCAAATGATGGCACAGGTGAGTGAATCACATTGCTGTGACAATTTGAAGTGGTCACAATGAAACACCACCGATTAGATCCAATACCAAGTGCTGATTTTGCACAAGCTACAAAATCTAGCGGTTCTATTTCTCTGTGTATTTTTCTCACCTTTGCTTCACAAATTATTGTTTGACGATTGAGCATTTTTTTCTGCATTAAAAACACTTTACTAGTACACAAATGTGTCTATTCAATAATGTTTCATTGTGGTGCAACAACTTATAAAAGGCAAAGTGCCCAGAAGTCTCTTGACAATCCAGATTTCCATGCAACGTCATGATCTATGTAGGAAAACAACCACAAGAAATGATAATCATTTAATCTTTTTTTGAGATTCTCATGTGATGCCACAAAAATTAGATATCATTATGGCAGTCTTTTCATTTTACATGGGGCAAGTTCGGGCAAGTAGTTCTCACCTTAAGGATTCCCCATGGGCAAGTCATTTTTGTTTTTAATGTAGAGCCCTGTGGGAGCAATTTTTCGTGAATGTAAATATAATATACTGTATATATTAATGCATTAACTTTGGCAGCCCTGACCTAAACTCATCAACCTATAAAACGATATAGCCCCATAGCAACACAGCAACAACCATTAAACATTATGTGTGTGTGCTTGGTGAGAAGCTGAAATTTCGCAATTCCGGACTCATTTTAGTGAGGTTGATGAAGGGTTACTAACCAGCAGGGTCCCCTACAGTATTTGAGCCTTTCATCTGGCAGCTTCAACATCATCGATTTGATTGTTGTCCTTTGGCTTGCAACTGGCTCATCCATGAACTGTTTATTTTTAGCTTTACAGCTTCTTTGCGGCGCAGTACAAAACTAAACCTAAACAAACAGAGGACACTATTCATACTCAGGATTGATAATGGCCACTGTAAATAAAAAAAAAAAAAGGATATCAATATTTAAGCTTCCTTCAAGGCCATCATCTCTTCTTCGAGTAGAAGGGTCAAGAAAGGTTTTGGCGGTCATCTTGAGAATGACTGACAATTAGCTAATGGTCACACTACTCGAAGGTTAAGGAGGTGCATTCAAAAAAGGCAGTTGGCTAGTAAGTCATGAGACTAATGGCTCCGTTTAAGACTCCGCTGGCATCTCGGTAGAACATTAAGTAGTAATATCAGAGCAAAGAGAAAGGGCAAACCATAATCAACAATCAGTGAATCAAGCTTGAAATAAAATGCAATATAAAGTTTAATCGACCATAATCCTATATCTAAGCAGCTATTGCTCTTAATTTCATGATGGATGAATCCCAGCATTGGTATGACAGTTGCCATGGTGACTTTGTCATTACTACCCAAATGGCATGTGACTCCTGTGCAACTACATCCTTGCTGTTTATGTGCCGGTCTAATTTTAGAGCCTCTATAAGTCACAACATTGTGTCCTTTTCAAGGGGATTCCTTCATGGATTTCTCCTTGTATCAGATTAAAAGGCCTGTCTGAGCTTTGATAGTCGTCCTTATTTACCAGGTACAGAAAAGAAGGCACAATCAAATGACTGCACAAAGGGGGCTGATTTCCTTTCAAATACTACCTTGCTTGTTTTTGGAATTACATCCTGTGTAACTCCGGTCTTCCTATCTGCAATCAAGTCATTAATTCAACATGCAAAATAGTAGCCGGCAGTCAAATCAAGTTGTGCTAGAACACCGGTCAACGCGCTCGGCACTATATTCAGTCTGATGAACTGATATACGGTTTAGCAAACTGTGATAACAGTTATTGTAACATGGCAATTTTATTTCTGTAACGATCTAATTTACTGTACTATTATGCCATGTTTAACGTCTCAGAGTCCACAGTTGCATAGGATATTGCGGAAGGCAAACCTACTGGCCACAATAAAGATATTTTTCACCTCAGAGGGACTATAAATGAGGTGCGGACTTAGATTCAACGTATTTTAACAAAATTACTTACAAAAAAACTCAAAAACAATAATAAGAATAATAACAATCATTATATGAAATGTAAAATAATGCTAATAATAAAGTCAAAAGTGCAAGATTGGCTATAGTTTCCAAGATACAGTATTGGTAAAGTATGGTGGTGGTAGTGTGATGGTCTGGGGCTGTTTTGCTATTTGCTATTTGCTTTGATAAACAGAACCATGAATTTTGGTGTCTACCAAAAAAAAGAAAGGCAAATGTCTGGCCATGTTTTTGTGACCTCAAGCTGAAACGAACCTGGGTGCTGAATGGCTGAAGAAAAACAAAATGAAGACTTTTTCCTGACCCCGAATCCTTTTGGGATGCTGTGGCATGACCTCAAAAAGGTGGTTCAATGTGACTGAATTACAACAATTCTGCAAAGATGAGGTGGCAAAAAATTCCCCCATAGCGTTGTAAGAGAGTCATTGCAAGCTAAAGCTATTGCCAGCATTCAGCGATGTACAAGCACACGGCTTCGAAGAAATCCTTTGGGAAACCTTGCATCCGAGTTGTTCCCACAGACTTGGATACAAGTCAGCCAATAGGTGGATGTGACTGAATGGATTGGCGTTATCAGCATTCAAGCAGATGCGATGCAGTTATTCAGGTTATTTCTCAATAAGAAAAAAAAAGGCTGGAAAAAGAAACCCATGAGAAGGGGAAGGAAGATGGCATCGATAAGACGCCAGGAGAGAAAACCCACCATTTTCCTGTGGACGCCGGATGATAGATTATAAAGTTATCTGCGGGAGAGCAAAATAGGGAAACACAGCCGTCCGGCCCCTCGGCAACAGGAGATAAGTTTAAGATAAAAGGTGTACCTCAATCACTGTCACTGTCGGCCAAGTGTCCATCACAATGTAAGCAAGGCAGTCAAGGCGCAAAGAGCCTTGGTTACTGTATGTCTTTTAACACTTTGTTAGCTTGCTGGCTAAGTGCCGGCGCTACGTGTCAGGCAACAAGACACAATCACTGGCAGTGCTAGATCCATCCATCACACTATCAGCAACCTGGGAGGGTGGTAATAAGAAATAACACGTGAAAAATAACAGTGACGGCTGACAGGAAAAGGATGAGATATGATTCCGGATCTTTTCCTTGCCACAATGTCACATTAAACACAGATTGTGTTTTTTTTTGTGCAACTGCTCATAAGGCAGCAATTAACTACTGTCCGATTCTTAGCAATCAGCAGGTCCAGAATGACTGACAGGTTAGGAAGGTGGTGCTGATGTAGCTTAGGTGTCAAGAGATGGAGGAACGGAGCAAATGAGCATTACTTCCAGAAGCCTGTTCAGGCATCTCTTGAAAGGAGGAAATACACCGGAGAAGACCATACTTTTACTCCCTTCCCCGTCTTCAGCTGAAAGGCACACAGAGCGAAAGGAGCCACAGCTATCCGACTCCTCGCTGTTGCCACGGAGAGGGATGAGGAAAATCTGTCTGACCGCAGCTGCATTTGAGGGTCATTTGAAGAACACCAGGCAAAGCAGAGACCGGCTACGTTTTTAGTGCAGGCTAGTGGAACAAGAGACCCCCCCAAACAAACCGCCCCCCCCCCCCCCCCTCTCCTTCACCCATCTCCCAAAGAAGAGCTAAATCAATAGAAATAACAACGCAGTTGGAAGGTCATTCACGAGCACGGCTAGCTCTCTGTGGTGGAATGCTGCCGATATGTGGCATGGAGAGAATGGAAAAAACAATATCATCTTGGCATCGGCATCATACATGTCTCTCTCGATAATCTACCACAGAGAAACACACAGAACTATTACAAATTATCTCGATCATCGATACATCAGGAAGAAAAATAGAGCTGATGTGCATCACGTCTTCACAAAAACACATTTCATTTGAGCATCAGGTACACGTGTTGCACGGGCTAAAGTCTGAAATTGCGTCTCCCCCTACACTAATGAGCTAGCAAGCATGGTTAGACACGGTTAACACACAAACATCCGCTACGTCGCTAGTCAGGGCAACAGAAGCACAGGAAGCAGACGTACACACTGAGAGCGGCAGCATGAAAGCCGAAGACGGTCAAATGCACCAAACGACATGACACAAATAAAGAGCAGTTTTTCTTGATGCGGTAACTCACAGAATATTCAACGGTCCCTTTGGGTCTCTGGAACGACATGCGCCTCCCATCCTTCTTCTCCGGGGTCTTCTTTTGGCCGGTATCTGTAAGCAGGCGAGGCAAGGTACGCATTACATTCATGTTCCTCTCTCTCCAGCTTGTCACAAGCTGCCGATTCCCAGCCCCGTGGGTAGACAGCTCATTCGTCAACAGTGAGCGCGCCAGCCAGAGATGTGAGCTGTGAGCGCTGGACAGCTTTCTCTCTCTCCCTCTCTCTCTCTCTCTCTCTCTCTCTCTCTCTCTCCTTGCTTCTAGCTCTCCTTCTATGCTCCTGCTCTTCCTGCACGCTGTCCTCCTCTGCCTCTCTCTCTCTGTTCTCCGCCCAGACCACCATGCAGAGCAATGACATCTGTTGAAAACAATTCACCTTGCTTTCCTCCCTTTGCTGCCTCTCACGGCAGACAGAGACCTGCTTGACCTCCATCAGGGCGTCGCTAAGGATGCGAGGCGGAGAGAACTGACAGGAGAGGAAGATGTTGGGAAGTGATATTACTCAAGACAAATATGAGGAGAGGATTGAGGGGTGGATGATAACAAGGGAAAGATTCAGTTTAGCGTCTCGCTTGTGTGGAATAGCAGCACATGAAGGAGGGGTATTATATTTGCTTGGAGTGTTGTTGTGAGGGATTTGCGAGATGAATCACTAAATGTGAAACTTTATGATGAGAAAAAGCAGACGAGGCAGACGACTGCAAACAGAGGGTAGCCGCAGGCCGATTATTATTATTATTTTTTTTCATAAAAAAGGGTGACTGAAAATGATGTCCGGGTATCAACATGTGACTTGAAGTGTACAAAATGTAGTGTGAATATTGGCTGGATGAGTGTGAAGAAAACACAGGAAGAAGAAGGTGGGGGCTTGGGGCCAGGACTACTTGGAGGAACAGAGATGAAGGCAAGAGGGTGGATGGAATACTGAGGCAGTACAATGAAGATTAAAAAAATATAAACACATAACTGCTATGTCTTAATTGTTGTTATTTTGTCAACGTAGTGACAAGTACAGGTACAGTATGTCCACTTTGTGATGTTTTTTTACCCCCCTCACATTTATAGCCTCCAGCCAACAGGAAGTTTCCCAGCATGCCTTAAGGGTTATAAATTAGTATTAAAGTTTTGTATGTGTATCAATGTGTAAGCAGCTATTTCAATACCTACATAGTCCGTGTGGTGCTGTCGCATTGTGTGTTCCACATGTGTCACTTGTTATTTTTGGTTGCACTGTGAGTAAGGGACGTTTTGTTGATGACTGACGTTTGTGTTAGAGTGTCAAAATAGTTTTTTAATGGCCTTCTCAATAGCCATATTCCAATGGCGTGTCTACATGCGCCACTATAATCAACCAGAATAGTCAATGGGTCATGCGCAGTAAAGCGTAAACACCAACATCACGTGATATCGACTTCCTCAATTTTTTCTTTCACTTGTTGGAATAACTCCGTATTGCCAGTTTTTCGTTCGTCCAGTCTTGAAATTTTGTTTCAATCAAAAACAAACTTTCCGCAGCAGTCCAGTGCCGATTGCTTGCCTCCATTTTTTTTTAAAATCGAAGAACGTCTCCAGCTTTGTGTTACGTCATATCTCAGCATTCGCTGAAAGAACGCACCCAGGAACAGGAAAAGATAAAGTTCAATCTTGCTAATATTTTATAATTAAGCTCGGCACATGTTTTATATAGATGTATATTTTCTTTTTTAATAAAACTTGACTTGTGAATGGCGTATAGAAGGGTTTAGATTCTGTTCCATAGATGGCGCTAATGCACACGAAAGCTTGCCAACCGCCAATAAACAACAGAAGAAGAAAAACACCACAAAGAAGAACGCAGGCTGACAACTTTCCTTTTGAGCGGGTACACGATACCTCAATCGGATTGGGGAAAGGAATATTCCACTCCTGCGAATCCGATTATATATTCATTCGGATTGGCACTTTTATTTCGGAATGAGGTGTATACAAAGGTTAGATTCTTTCCATTTGAGCAAATAACTCGAATGGAATTGGAATATTTGGGTCCATGTAAACGTGGCTACCGACTTTGCAACCTCATGCAAAAAGCCGGACTCTATTGTAAAAAAACAAAATAAAGAAGAAGCATTTGGCTGTGTATAAAAACTGTAAGAAAATAATACAGTAGCTTCACATAAATGGCTGCAAAGATGTGTTTGTTCAGTGCAGAAAATACGGCTTGTTTCTCGTTATTCATTTGTATTCAGGAATATATTGGAATTTTTTCCGCTGGTATCCATTCAGACGGTATGACATAACATGCTCACAATACTGAGAGACGGCGGTACGAGAAATGTATGCAGAAACAATCTTCGGGTCATGATGACCAATCAATGTTCAGTACAGTAACAGTTTTCCCTGAACAATATGGCGGAAAATAATCATTTGCTCTTCATCCGAGTAATCAGGACGAAAAAACATTTTACTTGGCGGGTTAATGGCCTCGATCACAATAACACAGGGTCAAGTGGAAGCAAGCTACAGTATGTGACTTGCACGGACAATGAAAGGAGTTACTGTGTGTCAGGAAAAACAAATAAGGCTGCCAATATGGGATATCACGGCTTAGTGAACAATTCAACAACAACAACAACAAAAAAAAAAAGATACACTGTATCGTCCAAAATACTTGACGAATCATCATTTCTGAATTCTTGATTAGCAATCTGCTATAGATGAATCACGGTTGCTAAATATACAGTTCCCGCGCTTCATACATAGCAATGAAACTGAAGCTGGCAGGGAACACGAGAGTCAACAACGACGTGACTAACATTCCCTCATGCTCTGATAGAATACACGAGCAGATTTCCCTCCGCTCGCTTGTTTTCCCTGCCTGTTGGTTATGTAGCCCTCCCCAGCTGTTATTATTAGAAAAACCTTAACAGTTGGCGAGGAAAAAGCTGTCACCCACAGCCACATTGCACAGGTGCTGTACTAATACCGGTTAAGACTGCCTGAGACATTTTTCATGCATTCATAGTTTGGACAATTCGGGTCTTAAACATTGAAAATAGCCTTGAAAAATCAATGTACAAGGCTTCAGGTGAAATGTTTGGGGTACGCAATTGTAAAAACTTTGGGAACCACTGATTTATGCTAAAGTCTCGAGTGATGCTAATGTTTTCAGGGTGTATACAATTGCCGACGTGCCCCAAAACCTTGGTTACAGCAAAGAAAAAGCAGGATAAATGAAATTTAATGTCCCTAATTAAACAACATTTACAGCTGTAAAGGGCAGTAACAAGCAACTTAAAAAGCAAGCATCAAATATCTTCAACTCACAGAAAGGCTGTTGCAATTAAAAAGCCCACGCTTGCTTATTACATTTACTGCATGCTGCAATAAATCATAGCAACTGCAGTAAATGTCAACTTTCTAAACAAATACTTTTACAGTCTCAGAAGATTTTTGGAAAAAAGGATAGCAAAAAAATAAATGTGCATGTGTGCAAGAATAAGTGAGTCAGAGAATGACTTATTTGTGTTATTATTAGTTACTTTTTGTCCTGTTAAAACTGTACGCATATTTTATACCACTGTGAATGGTTGTTTGTCTATATGTGCCCTGTGAATGGCTGGCGACCAGTCCAGGGTGTACCCCGCCTCTTGCCCCAAGACAGCTAGGATAGGCTCCAGCACCCCATGCGACCCTCATGAGGATAAGCGGTAGAAAATGAATGAATGAATGTGATTGCTCCCACCATTTACACTGAAGAAATATCACCTTCTGTAAAATAAGCGAATATAAAAAGATAAAACCAAAAGTCAAAACCTGCGGCAATCTCGTTCAAATAAAGACCTGTCATACAGTTCCTTTGATTGCTCCGTCATGCGTGACAGAGAGCACAGTATTGTAAACTTGTGGTCGCACCGAGACAGGAATAATACCACGTGTGTCAATAAGGTTATCTTGTCTGTTTGTTTAACAGAAAGACAACCTGGTCAATAGGAATATATGTCCTTAAATGACTTCCTTTGTGCTGTGGTGTTATATAAAACCTAACATGACCTTACAGAGCGGTTGCGCCCGTACCATTTTTTGGTGTGAATTTAGACAAGTCATTTTTAAGTTTCAGCAGAACTGAATGCTTAAAGGGAAACAATGATTTTTTTTTTTTTTTTTTTTTTACAAACTATGAACAGGAGCATAGTCAGGTTCTTCATTCCTATCCTCACTCAACCCTCAGACGAGAATAACACCCCTCAACTTTAACAGGAAACTGCGTGTGTGTCTGTGTGTGTGATAGCATTCTTGTCACAAGTGTGTACCCGTGCCGCAACAGGAGGCGGTCAATCTGCCCTCTCCTCTGATTAATACTCTCCCCGTGTAGAATAATCACACTCTTCCTAATGTGTTGTAAATTCTTTACCGTGCGTGATGGTGGCCTTGCCGGGATCGTCAAAGTCAAAAATGCAATGCCTATACTGAGGCGTGTTCCTGTTGACGCACTCTCATCCGTATTCATATAGACATCTGTTGCCATAGAAACCAAATTGCCACAAAAACTTGTGGATGTAGTGCACTGCTGTCCGCCTGGTCATATGAATAACTGTGTATTACTGGATATAATGTCACATAAATCTGATGCATATCTGAAAATGTTAGCGTAATAAATGACATTGGCATTCATGTTAACAAACATTACCTTTCCAGCCATTTGACAAGCAAATACATTTTGCTAGAGACCTTTTTACTGCACATTTTATTGAGAAGTTAGCTTAGTTTTGTAGATTTTTGAGCTGCGGACATTCCATACCGTTATTGACAAACAAACTAACCCTTATCATTTTTGATCCAGTTGCCTCCAAGGCATCATTTTTCAAAATATGCATTTCTAACGTAATTATTAAAAAAAAAAGGTTTGACCTTTCAAGTCAACTGTATCAAATCAAGTCACAAATGACTGGAGTCTGACTCCAGTCAAGTCATGTGACCGACCCACAGCTGCGGACATTCGACATTGACAAGCATACCATTATTGACAAACAAACTAATCCTTATCATTTTTGGTCCAGTTGCCTCCAAGGCATCATTTTTCAAATTATGCATTTCTAATGTAATCTAATTATTTAAAAAAAAAAAGTTTGACCTTTCAAGTCAACTGTATCAAGTCAAGTCAAGTCACAAATGACTGGAGTTTGACTCCAGTCAAGTCATGTGACCCACCTCAGCTAATTACCACCATCAAGTAGGATAGAGTGAGGACAAAAATTATTATTTTGAGTGCAAAATTATTTATTTATGTAAAACCTACACAACTGTCTTCATGAAATAGATGATGTACGTTTTCTTCTCAGTTGAACAGTTTGAAACGCACGCCAAGAACACCCGCGGACTTAAGTAGAACAGCAAATATCTGAATGCACTGAATGTGTGAGCAGTCACGTCATCGCTCTCAGGCTCCATTGTGTTGTGTTGTTTTTTTTTTTTAGATTAGATTGCCGAAAGAAATAAACAAATTTGTATCATTTATCAAAGACTCTTGGTTTGTATTATATAATTCCAATGTTAAAGAAATGTTTGCCCAACTTGAGCACTCGACAAGCTGTGCTTGTCCATGTCACAGCCACATGCACTCTGACCCGAGGTTGACTAACTAGAGAAACCTTAGGTGTTCCGGTTATTGCCGTGTGAGCGTTTTCTTTTTTGCAAGGCCAACGGGTGGGGTTGGGTGGGGTGGGGGGGTGCTTGGCTGGTGTCAAGAGTAAAGGAGATGTGATGAATGGTGTTGCTGAAGCCAACCTCTGCATCGGCTGGTTCGATTAGGATGATACATATGCGTAATGTGACTTGGCTGCAGCTTCTTCAACAGCTGCTGCATCTGTGTTGGAACTCTAACACAACATGGCCAAAAAAATAAAATAAAAAATGGCAACCTCAAGAGAAAATGAAACTGTACACCTTTTGTTTTTACATACTGTACTTGCATCTTTGTCTCTTCAGGTCTCCTTGTGGAGCCCCTAAGCATCTCTGCAGCAACACTCACCTCTTAGGTTACAGCTTCAATAAATAGCAGAAGTGATGAGCTCAGCTATAAGAAACACAACTCTGCATATCGGATCTTCGTAATAAACAAGAAGCACAAATACCGTGTTAAGGAACCGTGATTTAAGTCTGCTCTTCTGTGTCGGGTATACAATCATTATGGAAACCTGGAATTATATTGCTACTATAAACTAGAGCTGCAGCTATTAAGTATTTTAGTAAATCAGGAATTCTTTTTCCATTAATCGGGCAATCTGACAAAACATTTAGTTTGGTTAAAGAGCAATTATGAAATTGTCCATAGGTATGAATGTGAGTGTGAATGGTGACGTTCATGCCATTGATTTGCACTGGCGAGGTGAGGGCCGACCGTGTATTGCGTTACGTATTTAATCAGGTTAACATCAGTTGCTGCTTGTTCGGACAAAGTGTTCAGTGTTAGCTCTCCAACTTTAGCAAACAATGAAACTCCTGGGAATAAACAGAGGTGTGGTTCACAGCTGGTGGATTAGCGGCATCTTGCACGTTGACAATGACCAATTGTGTTCCATCATTACTTCAGCGTTAACATTACCATTATATTGATCCCCACCACCCCTGTCCCCCCGGTAAGTGAGAGTGACTTCCACTGCAGAAAAAGGCCGGTCATCTCGTCTGATTAATTCAATTATTTTTCGTGTAATTTGCTTAGCCTTCTGACTGTCACGCATACAGTACGGGCGTATTATTAGTTGCTGTTTGATTGATGATCCCTGAAACCTGACCATACTCATTCATGTGTTTGTTCTTCAAATGCCATAATAAACTAAGATGATTGCAATGTCAGGAACCAAACTATGGAATGGATTGAGTAAGGACCTCAAACAATGCAGAACGATGAGCCAATTCAAGAAACAATAAAAGCAGTTGATGTTTGCTAAATACAAGGATGAAGAGTCTTGAACCAGTCATGATGTGCTATATATATCACTATATTGACACTTACTATGGTACACATTATGTCATTGGATGGTCATATCACCTCGTACTTCGGTACGAGGTACATTATTAAAACAAAAAAACAAAAAAAAACAAACTCTATTATGGAAAGCAGGAAGTGAACAAATGTAACAGTTACTGATTGTAAAAGTACCAGATGGAGGGGTAGGATTTAATAAGCTTTGCTTCTTCCTACTCCTTTTGGATATGTGGAACTGTGAACTGATTATGTGATGCATTCAATTGTAATCTGATGCATGTTCAAATGAAATAAAACCATTACCATTGCATGTGAATGCCCGTAGAATCGAAAAAATTACGATTTAAAAAATTAAAACTCAAGAAAAAGCAAAAAAGAAAGAAAAGAAAAGAAAAGAAAGTAAGCTAACGAAACTGCACGCAGGTTAGTATGAACTCAGTTACATGGTTAAGCTCGAGGTTAGGTAATGATCCTGGTCATCACCCTCCATCAGAGTTCACCTCAAATAAGCGATTGCCTATGTTAGTGGTCGAGCATTTATCATCCCTGCTCACACAAGCCTAGCTAGTCGTCTTCTTTGGTCCAGTCGGGTAGTAACCTGCATACATAATTTACCCCAACGGTTTACACTTCTGCTGGAAAAGGAGGCACAGGGACTGCTAATAAACCCCGAGACCTTCCATGCATTTTAAGTGCAGCAAAGCATGCATCTGATTATTCTGTGTCCTAATTAGATAAAACAATTACCCTGCCAGCAACTGAGCTTGGTGCTTGATGACTTTGCATGAACTGCAAACCCCCGTACAGTACGTTCAGTCAAGTGTGAAGCAAGACTGTGCTGTCCTACAGGAAAGCTTTCTCAGAGCCAAGGGGTGCTCCAATGAGAGCGGATATCGTGAGTGCTGTCGCTTTATCGATGCTGCTGTTGTTGTTATTGACAGAACTAGCATAAGTATGTGTATCAAGATGTTTCGGTAGCGTTTTAATTCGACAAGATACTGCAACTATTACATGTTATATCATCAGTGTACATGTAAGGTTTTTTGTAGAGGTGTATCCCAATGACAGCATTGTAAGCTAGCTGATATTAACTCGTTTTCTTATGTTATAATGCACAAAAAAGGGTGGAAACACTTTAGAGTAGTCAGTGTTCAGCTGATAAAGACACAAACCCTTGACGACTGTGTGCATTGTTTTGTTCCGCATTGTTCCACATAAATGATTTCAGTGAAATCAGTGCTGATCCATCGGGTATCGGCCAATTTGTACATAAGAAACCGTTTAGTTGACATGTATAAACAACAATCACCTGGAGCACAGCCATGTTGTTTCACTCTCGCACATTACTTACACCACCAGAAAAAGTGAATAGTTAGGAGCTGTATTTTGGCTCAACTTCATTCACAATTCCGCAGCAGGTGCAATACAGGTTAGCCAGGCTCTCTTCTGGTACAGTGTCAAAACATTTACATTACAATCTTAATGTAGGCGCATCCTGCGATTAGCACGTATGCTATCTTAAAAAAAGCCTGTGGAGGAGGGAATGTCAATGTTCAAAAATGTTTAATATGCAAATAAAATATTTTGTTTGATTTGTTTAAATCCTGGGCTACACGAGGATTGAGTGGTTAGCGCGCAGACCTCACAGCTAGGAGACCAGGGTTCAATTCCACCCTTGGCCATCTCTGTGTGGAGTTTGCATGTTAATTGGCGACTCCAAATTGTCCATAGGTATGATTGTGAGTGTGAATGGTTGTTTGTCTATATGTGCCCTGTGATTGGCTGGCCACCAGTCCAGGGTGTACCCTGCCTCCCGCCCAAAGATAGCTGGGATAGGCTCCAGCACCCCCGCGTGACCCTTGTGAGGATAAGCGGTAGAAAATGAATGAATGAATGATTGTTGAAATCCTGTGATTTATGGGGTTAAGGTTGCAAAGAAAACTGATAAATTCATAAAATCACAAGCTGATGCAATATTATTCAACAAAAATAAATCCTTTGCCACAACTTTTTCCAGGAAGCTGCCGCAAACTCTAGCATAACAATGACAAAAAAAACCCCAGCAAAACTCTGGAGGGACTTATTATAGCTTCCACTGTAACAACGATGAATAAAAATACCGAAAATGTCATTAATACAGAGAGGGGACACAATGTGAAACGGCCTTGGGGACATGACTCACTGACTGGCTGTATAGTTTGGAGTACCCACATGTACGTGTTCTAAATGCCTCAGTTGTTAAATGTCCTACTGACAAACAGAGCACAAAACGCAACCATTGTGACCTGTCAGCTGGTTGGTCTCACAGTCATCTGGGAGACAGTGGACTTGCAAAATGTTGGAGAAGGGTTAGCATGTTTATTGAGTGTTTACTGGCATGTTTATGAGTGTGACTGGGTCAAATCCATCCATGACTACATTGCAAATGCTGCATTCATTCAGTTAGTTTGCAGTAACCCTGGCATCAAGTCGTTTCAGCACATGTGAAAATTATTTTTAAAATGTCTCAGAATGTTACCTCACTAACGAACTGCATGCCTTCACAACAATAGCGTTTCAGGTCACGTCAGCCGGTGTGGCAACTGTCGCCTACTTCTTTTAGTCGTTCCTTGCAGCTCAACCAAAGTCCATGTGTACCACGTAATACCGAATCACAGTGCAGAAATGCAATCAAATAATACAACGCGGTAGATTGGCAGTAATAACTGTTTACAAGTACACATCTGTCATTATTTTAAATAATAAAAGTTGGTTTAAACAACCAACGACGACGAATGTAGCATCGGTTAGTTTGTTACACATTACAACTAGTAAATATAGTAAATATGTACATTTAACCAATTGTCGATAAGGCGACATAAAAGTTAAGATATTTGAAGGGAGTTTTGCACTGCGCCCCTGGGCGCAAGGTACACGTTGACAGCCTAGCTTGAGCAAAAAGAGCTTCCAGTGATCTCCAAACTACGAACACACATGACTGAAGTTTCACCAACCTGTTCCGGAGTTAACTGTGCTTTTATCCAGAACTGTCTCGGCATGGTACGGGTTGTAATGTACTTCCTCCTCCTGTCCGAATACAGGCCACAGTCTGTGGGCAATAACGTCCCTGACAGCCCTCGCTCCGCTGCCGGTTACAGAGAGAATATAGCGGTAGTCCATAACTACCAAACTTAGCTTTAAAGCAGCTAAGAACGACGACTTTTGATGGCTACCACGGCCGTAGACATTTCTCTGTTAACTTAAAGCAGAGGTGAGAAAAGTCTCTGACAGAACACAAATTCCTATACACAAACTATTTCTATTACGTCACCACTTTACACAGTCTTTTTGTGTGCGCCCCTTGTGGACTTAAACTGTACTACAGTTTAGCACTTCTTAAACTGACGTTTAATGACTTAACATTCAATAAAGACACCTCGCAATAAGGACCCTTCAAATTGTTTTTATATAGAAAAAAATACATCATATTTTTGCTAATAAATATGCTAAAAATTCCTCTTTTCTAAAGATGTGGGGCGATCCAAATATCGATGTGTTGATACCAAGAGTGGTAACAGTATCAGATCAATACTAAGGTGATTTTTTTGGTTGTCTTGGGTGTTTATTTTCATAAATATGTTTGTTGTTGTTATGTTGTTCATATTGTTATATTGTTTGTATGTTATATATTCATATTGTTAACCTAAATAATGGCAATAATGGTACTGTTGTGTGGATATCATCATTACATTTCTGTGTTCATACAAAAACAAAATTGTACTTGGGAGTTTAATTAATTTCAATGATGAGCTATTGTATGTATGACATATAAAGAGAAGGACAATGTGCTTTATTCTCAGAAAGCCTTCTCATCTGAAGCTGGGATCTGACACATTATGAAACAAGGGACAGCTGGTAAAAGTGAGAAGAGTTGAGTCAGGCAGTCAAGCTCAATACTGAATGTGCGCCATCTGCTGGACACAGTGAAGGCTGCACAGTGAAGACTTTTAGTGACCTTTAGTGAAAGTTCAGGTACGGTTATGGCAAACAATAAAAAAACAACAATAAAAGAAAATAATGATGACATTTATTTCAATATTATTCCAAAAGATGAATAAGGATACAGCTCATGTCCGCATTGACTTTGTAACCTTTATGCACCAATAAAGTGCCTCTGTTTCCTATCCTCTTCCCCCAAAAAGGTCAATATCTTTTACCACAAAGCAAGGTAATCAAGCCTATATACAATTATAGCAAAAAAAAACAAACAATACATACATCAATGCAGCTAAAAGCCTTGAACACCAATATTCAAGCACAGAGTGCTGCACATGAATCATTTATCCACACTGTGCAACACTACTATTTATACATCATCACCAAAGGGGTCACGGGACAGGTAACTTATTCTCAATACCATTTAAACACATTTGCATGACTAATAATAGCTAGTATAGTCGATACAACCAACTACACTACTATACCAAACCTTACATAAATATGCAGCGACAAGACTTCATCTGACCCCGTGTTCCTCTATGACATTGCACGGGGCCCTGCTGGTACACTTGGCACTGGGACAGTGTAATCAGACGGGCGTCACACTGGCCCCGGCGCCACCCCACAGGGCCTTGTAGCTGCGTGATACACTGTGTTGCTACACAGCTGCCCACAGCACTCAAAAAAACATCCATTAAATCCTCATAGGGAGCCAGAATCACCCCTTCTCCCTGCTTTGCAACCTTATCGTATTTCACTTAAAGGGGATTATTATTACTATTATTATTACTATTATACTTTTTCCACTTTTCTGAAATATAAATCAATATTATCATGTTAAATCAGGGGTCTCAAACATGCGGCCCGCGGGCCAAAAGTGGCCCGCAGGACACTAGTTTGAGGCCCCCGCCTTGATATGAAAGTTTAATGTTAGTTTGACATGGATGCTGTATGGTATCATGTACCCAGAAAAAATTATTACGTTTGATTAATGTTCATGTTAAAGGTTAAATAACTGTTAATAGTTATCCTCCCTATCCGTGTGGAAGTGGTAAGTTTTTGGCTATTTAAGTTTAAAGGAAATAACTTGGAGGCTACCGTTTAGGTCGCTAGCTCTCTAGTTTGCGAGTTAGCATGTGTCTCAAGACCCTGCAGTTGCGCAATATGTTGTAAATAAAAAAAGTATAAATGTGACTATAGTCGTGTTTTGTCATGTCTACAGGGCTCTAATAATGCTTTGTTCATTTTAATCTGAAAAAAATAATTTGTCTACCCACCAACTATATGTGGTTTCTTAAGTTTTTATTATTTGCCGTTTTATTATTATTATTATTATATTTATTTATTAATGATTGATTGATTTTCCTTATTCTTGATTTGTTTATTTATTTTTCATCTTATTTTGTGCAGAAAAATAAAAATTAAGATTTGAGAACAGTGGAATGTTTTATCAGAGCTTTTATTGTAGAAAAAGTCTGTATATTTTTCTGTTTTTAAGCCTTGCCCAGACCCTAGCTCCAGTGGCCCCCAGGTAAATTGAGTTTGAGACCCCTGTGTTAAACGATGCCAAAGTTTCGGATAAAGAGGTTTGCGCATTTGGAAGTGAGCCCTCAAAGAAGTTGGGAATTGCTCTGAGAGTTTTTTCGAACACCGGCTCACTGTGATGTCACAGTGATGTTCAGTATTAAGTTTAATTCCTTAACTTTAGCATACAGACGACTCATATGCATAGGTTTACATATGCATATATACATAGGTTTATAGATTCCATACATTTATTTACCGTATTTTCCGGACTATAAGTCGCACTTTTTTTCATAGGTTGGCTGTTCCTGCGACTTATACTCCAGAGCGACTTTATAAATTAAAAAACTGTTTGTTGCATGAACACTGAATACCTTTCTGTTTGTGTTTATTTTTTGTGTAGCTGAATAACCATTGTGTTAGCATATCTTACACCTATACAGCCTGTTCTTTATTCTTTTATTGTTTATTGTATTGCAAAGATGACATAATGTCTGTTTTGGTCAAGTAGTTTGGAAAATTAATTACCCACAAAAAATGCGAGTTATGTATGTTTTTTTTCTACCTAATTATGCATTTTTGGCCTTGTGCGACTTATACTCTGGAGCGACTTATAGTCCAGAAAATATGGTAGTTAAGTCTTAAGTCAGCACTTGCTAAAACAGGACTACACCATGAATAATTCTGTTTAGTCGTGAGGTCTTGCTGTGCAAATACGCCCCCCCTCCCCCCAATGACAGCCGCTGCCAGCAACAGCCTTGAGAGGGTCTTGTTTGTGACGCTTTGTCATCATCTACGAGTGCAGCACTGAGGGAATCGCAAAATGTTAATCTCAGCACTTCCCATTGAGCGCAAGGTAGGCTGCAGCCTAATCCTGAGAACAGGAGCATCTTTATTATGGCACAACAAACAGAAGGGACACAGGGGGGCATTTTTGCACTGGATAAAGAGCATAAGTACACCCAGAAAAGCAGAATGGCTTTGTTAGCATATGCACGTAAACACATTTTCACAGAATATGACATTTCCCATTAGAGTGGAAAGCAGCAGGAAACTCACTCAAGTGGCGTGATTTCACCTGCTGGCAAACTCAAACAAGCCTTTTGGAGTCTGGTAATTGGGAACTTTCATTGTGGTGCGTGAGGCAAAAGAGATCACTGGGAGCAATCGACATCTCGTGGAACATTTCTTCAACTCCAGTCTAACTACAAGACCACACCGGGGCTTTGCATTTCACAAATTCTGGTCTATTATCCAACAAGACGACAACCCATGAAGATATTTAGAAGAAGCAGGCTGAGGCATCCAGACAATAGCCACAATTCAAAGTGTTTAACAGTCCTTGTCAGAGGATCCCACCCTCTTGGAGGCTCTCTTCGGGGGGAACGGAGCTTCGCCTCTCAAAAGCTGTCATTGCTACAGCAGCTGAGCATGTTTTTCTATTTCACAGCAGGGCTCAAATATTCATGGAAGAAAAAAAAAAATAATCAAATGTCGTGTGTTGCCTGTGACAATGATTCACCACATCATCTGGAGGAATAATTATTCAACACTGCGGTTATACAAGTGTCACTCAAACCACAGACAGAACCGTTTGTTGCTCCAGTTTGCATCACATATACATTAAACGTGGGTATGTGCACTCTTCTTCAAAATGATAAGACCAGTTGAAAAATTGCACAAATTTACATTTTTCGTTGTTGAATCTAAAAGAGGTAGAAATGTGAGAGAAATAAAAATGTTTTGAGTAAGCAACAACAAAGTGAAATAAACTGTTCATCATCATCTGGTGAAATGTTTAAAACCACAGACTTGAAAAGCCAAAATCCTGGCAAAAATGTGGATTCAATGTCATTTTCACACTAAATAAAATACGTTTCTAATCCAATCTATTTTATTTATATAGCACGATTAAACAAACACCAGGTTTCCATTCCATTCCAAGAAGATTAAAAATACAAAGCACAATAAAAATGAAGTCAGTATGGTAAATTAGAATAAAATAAGATAAAAAATTGATAAAATAAAATAAAATGAGATAAAATACGGCACAATCAAAGTAAAAAAAGAATAAAATCCAAAAAGAAAAGTAAAAAGTCAACCTTCTAATAGGTGTTAAAATGGGATTTAAAAACCGACAGACAGGAGGCCTGTTTTGTATGCTAAGGCAGATTATTCAAAAATTTTGGGGCTGCAACAGTAAAGGCACGATCCCCCCCTGAGCTTTCGCTTTGTTTTCGGCTCTTTCGGGAGCAACTGATCAGCTGACCTTACAGACCTCAGAGAGATACGGCGGCGCAAGACCGTTGAGGGATTTAAAAGCAAATAAAAGAATTTTGAAATGAACCCTAAAATGTACAGGCAGCCAGTGGAGTGAAGATAAAATCGAGGTAATGTGCTTGTATTTTCTTCTGCCAGTTAAAACAGAATACGTTTGTCTCAAATTATAAAGCACATGTATTTATTGGTAATGATCTGGCAAACTTTTCTAATGTATGATACATTTAAAATGATAATAATAATAACAATTGCTTATTAGTCAAAGGGATAGTTATGATTTATGTGACGTAAATTTGAAAGCCATCCCCATCAGCAAGTGTGACTTCCTTTATCAAGATAAAGTAACCTTGAAATAGTAGAGGTCAATATTGAGCTAACCAATAAGCGTCTTCTGTATCATATTCTAATATTAATAGGCAACAGAAAACAAGGATGTTATTGTTGATGAGTTGTGTCATGGCGTCAAACAATAACCCACATCCACAACGATTCAATCCACCGTTATTGCACGCGTTTCTCTCTCGGGATTAGTCAGTGGGGTGGCTGGTGGTGATCAATGATTAGTGGTGTCAGAGCAAGCTATCTTTCACCTCCACTTCCACTGCCCCCGCTCACGGTCATCCATCCTCTCTGGGTGTCTACGTGGTCCGGGGGCCACCTTGACGAATGATGGCCACTAGGCTTTAGAGGAAGAACACATCCATCTGCAGAGCTAAGTCCTCTCCCCCTTCAACCTGTTCTCTCTTTATGTGTACATTTTATGTGACACCAACGCAAATAGGTAAAAATATACAGAAGGATGTATGTGGAAAAAGTCTGAGCCCCCAAACTTGACAGTGAGATAGAAGGTGAAGTCACAAAACAACATACTCCATTACGTCAGTGTCCACTTTGTTATCTATATTGAACTCTTGGGACCGAGTTAATTGCTTTTCTTTTAAAGCCAGACGTCGTCATATATCTCATTATTAGCCTAAACATCCTCCCATGTATCACTAAGCTACAAGAGGAGCACAAAAGCACACAGAGCGCTCAACATAAGCCCCTGCACCCTCCATTAACCCCCCAAAGGCATTAGAACCAGACAGACGTGCACTCTGGGATCAGAGGAAATTATAGCCAAATGGACAGGTGGCGAGAGGTTCCGCACTCTCTCCATCTGTTGTAAAACTATCCTCACCCTGGACACTCCTCGTTCATCACCTGATATCGTCGGCTTCACAAGTACACTAAATTGGATAATGAATCTCATGCCCCAGGAGATGCGCTAAATGGATAATTTGTTGGTTAAATTGTGAGACGGGGGCATATTGCATCATCCGTGGTGTTAGCTGTTAATATACTTAAAGGGTTGCAAAATTAATGAACATATCATTAAAAAATAATCTGTTGAATGTAATGTGTAGTCCTTTTTTTTAAGAGCAAAAAAACGATGATTGACTGGTAATTTGAGAGATTTGCCTTTCAACTCAGCTCTATTGAGTAAGAACCTCAAACAATTATCACCTCGTACTTCGGTAAAAGGTATATTATTAAAAAAACAAACAAAAAAAACTTAAACTGTATTATGGAAAGCAGGACGTGAACAAATGAAACAGTTACCGATTGTAAAATTAAACTGTATTATGGAAAGCAGGAAGTGAACAAATGTAACAGTTACCGATTGTAAAAGTACCAGATGGAGGGGTAGGATTTAATAAGCTTTGCTTCTTCCTACTTCTTTTGGACATGTGGAACTGTGAACTGATTATGTGATGCATTCAATTGTAATCTGATGCATGTTCAAATGAAATTAAACCATTACCATTACCAATGCACAACTATGAGTGAATTCAAGAAACAATACAAGCAGTTGATGTTTGCTAAATACAAGGATGAAGAGTCTTGAACCAGTCGTGATGTGCTATACATATCACTATATTGACACTTACTATGGTACACATTATGTCATTGGATGGTCATATCTCCTTGTACTTCGGTACGTGACAAAAATAAAATAAAAATGTAAAAAAAAAACAAAAAAAAATTATACTATATTAGGAAAGCAGGAAGTGAACAAATGTAACATTTACTGATTGTAAAAGTATCAGATGGAGGGGTAGGATTTAATAAGCTTTGATTCTTCCTACTCCTTTTGGACATGTGGAACTGTGAACTGATTATGTGATGCATTCAATTGTAATCTGATGCATGTTCAAATGAAATTAAACCATTACCATTACCATCTTCACCACCCAATACAGAGTCTGCATCACAGACATCACAGCAATCCACATGTTGATCTTGTGTTCCATCCTCCCCCCACTCATGAACGAGACCCCGAGGTACTTCAACTCCTCTACTTGAGGCAGGATCTCATCCCCGACTCGGAGATGCCACTTCACCCTTTTGTGAGCGAGAACCATAGACATGGACTCAGACTTGGAGGTGATGATTCTCACATCAGCCACTTCACACTTGGCTGCGGACCAGTCCAGCGAGAGTTGAAGATCACACCCGATGGAAGCCAGCAGGACCGCATCATTTGCAAAAAAAAAAGCAATCCTGCAGCCACCAAACCGGATCTCCTGATCCACCTGGCTGCACCTCGATATTCTGTCCATAAAAGTAATGAACAGAATCCTGACAGAGTCCAATCATATCAATATTATATTTTATAATTGTTTATTATTGTGATTATTACATTAAATGTGTATTATTATTATATAGTATCCTTAAAGTTTCACGTAATTAACTGTGGATGTTGACCGACCTGAAATTCTTCTCAAGGACCTGCTATTGAGAAGCGCCACAAACATGGCAGGCACGCTGACGTTATTCGCCACTAAAAATAAAATGATTTGTAAGCACTTGAGGCGAGTAATCAACATCTGTTACTATAAACTCTAATGGTGTAATCAAACTCATTAATAGAGAAGCCTAAAATCCAATTTCTGCTTTAATGAATGATTCATTTAAGGATATCACGGTGGACAAATAATAATTCTGCTGAAATCCTTCTGCACATTCCAGGGGTTCATGGAGAGAAGATGTCAAGGCATGCATCAGCCGACTAATTGTGGCATAAGAATGCCCACAGCCTGTGCATGTCTGCCTGATACACGAGTCCCCAAATATAAACTGTCAAGAACTTGAGGGCAGCAGTCATGACCTTACATTCAACATACATTAGTGTTGTGCCGTGTCTATTCACTCTAATAAATGCAACGTATCAAAATAATATAGAATGGATCATAACAACAGAACCTTCCATTGTCAAATTCTATTTAATACCCGTACAGTTATGTGTCGGTTGTTCATTGGTTCATTCAGGCTTAGTGCTGTCTACGTCAAACAGGAGCGAGTCTTTCTAACCCAGGGGTGGGCAAACTACGGCCCGGGGGCCACATCCGGCCCGCCAAGTGTTTGAATACGGCCCGCCCAATCTTTCCAAAGTATTTCATTTAAACTCAACATACAACCTGGCATCATGGCCTGAGCCAACCTTTTGATGGTTTTATCAATTTCGTTTTTTGACATGGTCTGTTGTTTACAAAGTGCTCCTGAAAAAAGGGACACAAGCACATAATAATAATAATAATAATAATAATAATAATAATAATTATTATTATTATTATTATTATTACTATTATTATTATTATATTATTATATTATTATAATTATTATTAGAACTATTATGATTATTATAATTATTATTAGAACTATTATGATTATTATAATTATTATATTAATGCTAATTATTATATTAATTATATATAATATTATTCTTATATTTGCATATTTTACATAATAATATAATAATTATTATTTTAATTTTATTGTAATTATTATAATATTTTATTATTATTTAAATATTTAAATATAAATATAAAATTATAAATAATAATAGCAGATTGCATGACAATTTTACAGATACAATAATACCAGGTGGACTGTTACATGTAAAATTAAAGTCTGCCCCCCCCCCCGTAAATTTTGTCATATCAATGCGGCCCGCGAGTCAAAAAGTTTGCCCACCCCTGTTCTAACCCGATAAAAATGTTTTTTTTCTTCACCATTATGCTTCTTTGTCACCGTTTTCCAGAGCTTTGCCATTTTGTGAATGTCCAAAGAGCAATGACCCATATGAAAAGACTGCATATATAGTTCTGGCCAGCTAAATCCTGTCCTCCAGCTACTCTTCCTCTTGGATAAACCAGTGCATAACAAATGTGGGCCTAGAGCATGTGCAATTCCAAGGTTTTAGACGTTCTAATAAAAGGGGGTAAGAAGAACGTCAGGACCGAGGAGAACAGGGCTCAAGGTGGTTTGGATGAATCATACACAGGAGTAAACTTAGTTGTTTTAGATGCTGAAAATGCTTGTTTAAGAGCAAAGTATTTGCACATCGGTAGAAAACAGACTTTCACCACTTCTATATTATGATTTTCTAAACATCTAATATTGTTTTTTCTTTGGAACTGTGTAGTACTACCATTGTTGCTGAAGGAGGTATCTAGCTGAACTGGTTGAAGGAGAATGGTTACCTCTGTGTGATAATGACAATTATATGTATAACTACCTCATATTTGCATATGTCCTTTTATTCTTGGTTCCTCAATCAAGCAAAACAAATGCTTTGGTCAAGTAAGACAAAACTTAGCTCTCCAAAGTAGCAACAAAACGTGTTTGAAGGTTTTAGATCAGACAAAAATCAAAACGTACAAAAACAGAGTACATTTTTCCAATAGTTCATTCATTCATTTTCTACTGCTTATCCTCACGAGAGTCGCGGGGGATGCTGGAGCCTATCCCAGCTGTCTTCAGGCGAGAGGCGGGGTACACCCTGGACTGGTGGCCAGCCAATCACAGGGCACATATAGACAAACAACCATTCACACTCACATTCATACCTATGGACAATTTGGAGTCGCCAATTAACCTAGCATGTTTTTGGAATGTGGGAGGAAACCGGAGTACCAGGAGAAAACCCACGCATACACAGGGAGAACATGCAAACTCCACACAGAGATGACCGAGGGTGTTTTTTCCAATAGTAAACAATCTAAATATTTTCCAGACACCCAAAAATATTAGCAAATGTATCTAATAGACTATAATTATAGTTGTATATTCGTAAAATAATACAAAATCATTATAAATGACAAATGGATGGATCGTACACTGCAATTTCTGTATGATTTGGTTTTCATCATACTTTTGCAAAAATTTTGCCTTGGTTTTCATACAATATTGTACTTAAACTAGGCCGTTTGTTCTGTGCTGAATCGTTTTTGTAAAATCGAGTGCTCAAACAAAGCATGCTACTGCTGACTGACTGTCCGTGCAACTGCTAAATAACCCGCCATGGGACCAAACAACATTACGAGTGTCAGCAATCTGATAAAGACGGTGAGAAACACTATTGAATTCAATCTTACCAAAATGTACGAAACGTCGGCGTCCATTACACTTTATGGTTGATGATCCTGGCAAGATTGAATTCAATAGTCTATGTCTCCTTCTTTATCGGGTGGTCTTTTTTGTTGAAATTTGGGATGCATTTGAATAAAGTAGCAGTTGAAAAAAAATATTATGAGCTACAACGCTTTGACACAGAATGCGGAATTCACCGGTAAGTTACACACAGAAACGGCTACAATGATGTCACACTATTTACAGCCCCCATGTATCTGCTATACTGACCTGCCTTCATCCATTCCCCCCACCTATCAAATTTCTATACCACTTATCCTGTTCAGGGCTGAAGGTAATTGGATCCTTTCACTTCAGCAGTATTTGTGGGAAACATAGTAATCAGCCTGTGTGGTTTTGGTATTGATATTTCTAGTATCCTAGTAGCCTTATCCACCAAATGCATTCGTTAGAAGCACATGCACTTCTTTTCAGCCTTTTGTCAGAACTGCCGAGTATAAGACCAGACTGTTTTCTGCTATGTTGGAGGCTCCGAACTTCTTTCAGTTTAAGCCTAATCACAATGTGCCTGCAAACTGCTGCGGTATGCTTTCTAACAGTTACAAAGGTATCTTTCAAGTCTTCCGTGGCAATTATACTATCTCCTGGGAAATACAATTAGACACAAAAGATTTGAAGGAAGGCATGGTAACCAACAGTGAAGAATACTAACACTGAAATCATTAAACAAGAATTAAGAATTTGCTATAATAATATTTTCAGTACCGTACAGGCTGCACTTGCACTTTTTGTTTATGATGACGGGTATTAAACTGAGATGCTCCGATCAGGGATTTATTCTCCCGATTCCGATACCAATCAGCCATGAGTGAGATCATCTGATACCGATCTGGTGCATTCTGTATAAATGCCCCTTGAATACTAAAAACAGACATTAAAAAAATATAACAACAACAATAAATTCATGAAGCGAACAGGAAACTAATATCAACAGTTATATGAAGTGGCAGTTCTTGTTTTCCCTCCGCTGCGAAATGAATCAATACACGGGCTGGCCCGAGTGTTTGACGGTGGAAAACTGCTTACTCTTCATTTGAAGTATATGTAATCAATCTTAGCCAGAGGATGGCGAGAGCCTTTTCCAAACTAAGTGGGGAAACAGTGAGATTACTAGCTCTGTGGCATTTAGGCATTTATAAATTGAACCCATCAGGAAGGGGAGGGCCACCGAGAGACCCTCCTCGGTCCATGTAATTACACCAGCAGCCCAATATACTGCATACAAATCTTTCCTTTACTGTAGCACTGCAGTAAATTCAGTGTAAAGCTTTCTTTATATTACCGGCACTACAGAAAAAAAAATATTGCTGTTGCTATCCAAGACAGGGGAAAAAACTACACATCTTGTTGTGTCCTTGTTGGGGGCACTTGTAGGTATTCATATAAAACAAGATATGACACATGACAATCTATTTTTATTGTGGATAAAAATCTGCATTTAACCTTGCAGGAAGTGAATGTGGAGCGTTCTTGAAGGTTGAAGGAGCTGCTTAAAAGCCCAGCATTGATTTCCGGACTATATGAATCGTCTCTGGAGATATTCAGAAATGACAAATGCCAGACATTTGTAGCGGCACTGACATCACAGAGATGGTCGTGACATTGAGAAAGCCTGAGGATAAGTGATTCTTTTATTCGACGTGCATGACTTTCTGTGTGTCTGGCATGCAAAGATCCTGGCCTTTTGTCGTGTTGTGTTGTGTTGTATGCCAGTACCTTCGTGCTTTATAAATATTATAATATATTCATTCATTCATTTTCTAACGCTTTTCCTCACAAGGGTCGTGGGGGGTGCTGGAGCCTATCCCAGCTGTCTTCGGGCAAGAGGCGGGGTACACCCTGGACTGGTCGCCAGCCAATCACAGGGCACATATAGACAAACAACCATTCACACTCACAATCATACCTATGGACAATTTGGAGTCGCCAATTAACATGCAAACTCCACACAGAGATGGCCAAGGGTGGAATTGAACCCTGGTCTCCTAGCTGTGAGGTCTGCACGCTTATTATAATATATTATATAGTAATTTTTTTTTTATTGTAAATACATGGTTGATGGCGTCAGTTACAATTTAAAATCTCCTCTGACATACACTGATTTTTATTAACCTGACAGAGTATGTGTGTTTTGTCCTTCTCTCAAAGGGAAAAGCATAAATCAATCAACAACCTATGAGGTTTTTAACATGGGGGTCTTTTTTTTTTTTTTTTTTAAATGTACATTAGCCTCTATCTCCGAGAAGACACTTAAGGTGAGTAATAACATCAAGGACAAAGAAAATAATATTGGAAGATTAAAAGTAAAATAAACAGGTGACATTTTCGGCCCATAATGAAGTTAGGGTTAAAGCTTCTCGGTTGCCGTCTGTGGATGACAAAAGCATAACATTAACCTTTAAAAGGAAAAGGTTACCAAGATGTCCTGTCATCTGGTGAATTGGATGTACTGTATGCAAAGTACACACCGGGCCACCACAACATTAGGTACACATGCTTATGATTTCATGCTTATTCTAAATGATTTCGACATTTTGGTTGACACGGATAAGTCAACATTGAGAAGAGAAGTCAACATTGCACATAACCTCTGAGTCGCTACATTAGCATCATTGCAGCCAGTAATAAACTCCTCTCTAGAGTATGACTTTGTAGCGACATGGAAGGTTGGTGTTGTGAAGCTGTCAGACTGTGAACACGTCTGGAGAGTGTGTGTGGCGTGAGCGAGGATGACAACTAAAAGTGCGTATGTGGAGACAGCTACTGTTACTCTTCTGCTGATATTATGTTTACTGCCGTGGATCATGGATCGGAAATCTCGCTTTTGCTTTTTAAGGCTTCTATGTCAGACGGCATCATCAAAACAAAAATAGTAACCCAGAAAATATGGCCAAACAAAGAACAGACAGAGGGCAGATCTCAAAGAAAATGTTGCACAGTCAGAAGAAAGCAAAACGTAGCAGCGGATAAGAGAAAGGCCCTTCATTGGATCTGCGTTGAGGCTAAGCTGCCTTGTGAGGCTACGTGACCAGCCTGGAGCGCCAAGGCAAGAGGGCTCAGGCTTATCTCGGCGCACACATGCAGCTCTGCTGGCAAAATGCAATGTGCCATGGTTGAGGGTGCAGCAGCCGAATGAGAACCACGGACAGCTCTCACTCCACGAGTCCTCCCTTGCGCTCGTTCAGTCAGCGAGGAGCAGCCTTGCAACGGGCTGAAGATCATCGACCACATAGGGAAGATTCAAACTTAAGTAGGATTTTCCTCAGAGGCGGGGGGGGGTATCTTTTCACCGGAGTCTGCTTATAAAAGCACGGGTTTAATAAATTGAATATTTCCATTTGCCTGGTTATAATGTTGAACTAGCAAACCCACAAGCTATCATTTGAGTGCTTTCATTTCCAATTCACCACGGATGCAGTTTCAGTATCAGATGTGATAACGTGTGGCTCAGTTGTGCTCGTGATTTGATTTGGTACTTTAACTAAAAGGTGTTTGTCAGACACAATGTCTCTTTCATCCTCATGATGTTATCGAAGTCAGTGGGAAAATACGGCATAGAGGGGATGCAGTATTTGCTGGATTATTAATTATTAAGGACAAGAATGACGTATCTGTGGCCTGAATGTCATCTCAAGGACAAGCGTTGCACTCCTACTAAGACAGCATAATGGGACGGTGCTTGACCGACCATTTGGCCTTGTGCTGTACCATAAACACCACACCGATTGCTATACAGGGAGTTTTTCCATTTGCTTATAAACACAGAATACGTCTCCCTGCAACATGCACTGTAATTGCCACCGTGGGCTATAAACCTGTTGTGTAAACACACAACAGGAGCCACCTGAGACACAAACATCAAATGCAAGGGTAGAACACAACTGTATCACCTGCAGTCAAACGCCCCCACTGATTAGGTTCTCATGTCACATGACGGGGATGCACACTTTTGCTCACACTAAACAAAACTATAATCCGAACTAAAAGGAATCAACAGGATAGCAAATTAACATCTAACAAGACACCCCCATCGATGTATTGAATAACTGTTGATTTAATTCCGGCCATTGAGCCCTCGTCATGAAACTGCATATCAAGCACACTTGGAAGGCAGCCTCCGCCGAGTTAGTGTATTGCTCCCCCAGCACCAATTCCTCCCCTCTTCGACCCTGCAGTGAAAATCCAATGAATAACTAACAGGGGAGTGATCAGTTTTGCGGCTGCCAAATCAGCGCCACTCCCGACAAGGAAGAGGAAGCTGCTATGCGCACTTGTGTCTTTTTTATTAGCATTCTCTGTCAGGTGTTGTGGAGATGCAATGCTGAGTTTGCAGAGTCAGCGCATGAATCATTTCACTCTGATACATCATTTACTTCCTTAAATGTCATTATTTATGATGGATTTTTATGGACTTTACGGTATATTTGGCGGTTGTCAGGGTACAACTGTTTGTTGTGTGCAACTTTTACTTTTGGAAATAGCAAAAATGGAGCATAGCAATAACATTTAAAGTCATGTAAAGTAGGTCTAGCAATTTGTCTTTACAAATGAAGATATCAATCATTTTTATTATTATGTGTTTCTCCTTAAGACGACAGACAAGGTTGTTTCCTCCATGTTTACCGTCCTGTCCATTTGTCCTTGAGACAATTCTACCTTCTATTCCCCCCTGCGGTCACACACAGAAAATATATCAAAAGGACCACAAGGTCAATTGTGAGAAGACGGAAAGAAGGGTGATCAACACGTGCAACACTTAAAAGCCATTAGCTCTGTTGGCATTCTATGCAGGCTCTTCATACAATGAAGGAGCAACAACTGTGTGCATGTGTCAAGTACTTCATCTATCCTACTCATAAAGGATCATCCCTAAAGTACGCACATACAATAAGAGCGTGAGTCAGATGAGCATGACTCGGTGTAGGCAGGAACAATTTAAGTCGGGCTCAGTGAGATGCTTGTGTTCATTCCCTGTTAAGTGTCCCAATACTCAGTAGAGCTTGTTGAGTTTTCAGGCTGGATATAATGATGGAAATGTCAGCTGAAGCACCGGAAAACATAAAAGGCTGGGAGTCGAATTCACGCCCTCTTTGGACGGAACAGTCGGCTGCTGTGGGAATCTATGAAATGTTCCTTATTTGTCTTTCTTTATGTCTTACAGCTGGTTGGCGGGCTTTTTTTTTTTTTATTTATAAACATGCATGGTCAATAAACAGGCTGCACGAGTGGTTAGCTCATAGGCCTCACAGCTAGGAGACCTGAGTTCAATTCCACAGTCTACGTGTTTCTCCGGTTTCCTCCCACATTCCAAAAACATGCTAGGTTAATTGGCGACTCTAAATTGTCCATAGGTATGAATGTGAGTGTGAATGGTTGTTTGTCTATATGTACCCTGTGATGTACCGCCGCAAGACAGCTGGGATAGGCTCCAGCACCCCCACAACCCTCGTGAGGATAAGCAGTAGAAAATGAATGGTGAATAAAGAATATGTGTAACATATTGTTGAGTTGTTGTCCTTCATGATGGTTATTGAAAGACTTTACCAGCATGTAGATCGTCTTTATTCACCATCCGTGACCTCATGCAGCACAGGAACAGATGCGACATAGGTATAGACGTCGTATCCGGTCACGAAAATAATATGCATCGCAACAGGAATCAAAGTATTGTACACATACAAACATGCTGTAATAAAGATATGTTGTTCGGAGTGTCTGTGAATGCACCTCGTGTGAATGTGGAGGCGAGTTAGAGATACATATATTGTATTAGAATTAATTTTACTGTTGTTGATGTGTTAAGGTCGGAATAAAGTTATAAAAAAGCGACTCCATGGAGACTGTTCCATCATAAACAGAGAGGTATGATTTACCATGATGCGTTTAATGAGTTATTTTTGCCAGCCCTGCTATTTCTTTGTATATTTATTCCATGAAGATAGCACGGCACCATTCTCTTTTTAATGCAAGTCAGCCCGACGATGCTGCTATTTACAGAATTATTGTTGCTCTTCTTCCTGCCGACTACAATGACGGCAATCACTGCGAAAATAAAAGATGTTTAACACCAGCATCTGGGAAGAATCACAGGTGTGACTTGCAGTTGAACACCCAATGGGATAGAACATTAGGTGCGTTGTATACATATATGAATAGCTTGCAACCAAAAGGCGCTAAATCCATTTTGACTGATTTTGAGAAAATCAATGATTTTTAACTACGAACATATCAATCTATTTGGTCATTAAGTCTATATTGCAAATGAAAGAGCTATCAATATAGGTCATAAAAATGCATGCTATAAAAATCCTGCACACACCATGTATTTTATATCTTTTTTTTAATTAATTTTTTTTTCGGATTTAGCGCCTTTTGCCTGAAATAAATTTGAAGTCACCTTTAACTTCTTCAATGGCATTGTTGTAAAAGAATGTAAGGTGCTTTAATGTGCTATGCTAATAAAATAATTACAACACAGAAGCCATTCTCAACATACAATACAAAATAATTATTATTAATTAAATTAATAAAAATGTTATTAAAAGCAGTGCTCATATTTGAAGGTGACAAAAATCATCTCATTACAAACTCTTTACATTGTATGTTTTTTAGTACAAGTAAAATAATGTTTCTCATGAAAGTTGGAGGTGTCAAGGTAGGGACATGCCTTTTATGGCGTAAAAAAAACTTCCATGTTACAGAATACTGTAAAAACACAATTTGTGTTCTCCTGAATTGCATAACATACTGTAACTATCATACGTGTACTTAATGTACACAAACAAAACAGGATGCGCACTGATACTGGCTTTCTGTATGTGCAGTGCCAATTGTATTCTTCTCTCTGATTGGTCAGATTATCAATAGATGGGAAACTTGGGCCAATCAGAATAAAGAAAGGGATTTAGCGCCTTTTGGTTGAAATCTGAAATGGAAATAGCGCCTTTTGGTTGAAAGCATAAATTTCATATCACTTTTTTTCATATTTTTTAAAATGATTTCAAGACCAAAATATGTGATTTGGATACACATGACAGAGGTCTATTAAACTCATGAAAAACATGCAACTTAGTGAAAATTGGATTTAGCGCCTTTTGGTTGCAAGCTCTTCATATATATATATATATATATTTGTGGTATATATGTGCCTCAAATGACACGGCTGTCTAAAACCTGACAGCGAGCACAGCAAGCAATCTGACATATTATTCATTTCTCAGTAGACTCAATTAGCGAATTAGGGCCTGAGAGGGATCAGTGAGTACCTGGCCTGGGTTGGGGTTGCAAAAAAAAAAAAGACCACATGCTTCCTCGTATTGAATACTATGTGAAATAGAAAGAAGGGTCAGCCACTAATCAATCTTTCATTCTGTGAAAAAGAAGTATAATTATTTAAAAAGGTGCAGTGCATCTGTGGGCAGCCATTGAAGCTTTATGGAGGCCAAGACGAGCGGCTGCAAATGATTAACTACGATGACTCATACTTTGGAGAAGCTTGTACAATTTGTTACGAAGCGGTTAAATATCATAAAGACAGAATAAGCCGCGGCCACATCTCGTTTAATGGTTGTAATACTTCTGACCGCGATGGCTCTCTTTCTTTTTAACAGCCTGCATATGCCATTGAACAGATAATGGCTGATGAACGAAGGTAAAATGTCAACAGTGGGCCCATTATCTCATCTTTATCCTACAGTTTCCCTTCACTGATTATTGTTAACTGGACTGGGATGAAGGCAGATCAATCCGCCATTACCGCAGAGCCTTGGCCTGGAAGCGGTCAATACATGATGACTCTGTAGTGAGCTTATCATAGTGTGAACTCAGCAGACTGACACACCTTCACCTGCTCAATCCTTCATCTATCATCTCATGATGAACTCCTGAAATCCTAACCTTGCCCTCCTCTGTGCCGTTATAAAAAGGCTACACTATTTACATAACGGATGGCATAACATCTGCGCCAGATTTAGCCTTTAGCTCACTATGTTGTTGGCCAGTTGGTGTACATTGGAATGTTTACGTCTTTAGAACTACAGTCTATGGAGAAAAAAATACTGTCGTGTTTTCACACAAAAGCAAATCAATACTTCACCTACCGATGGTGTAGCCTCGCTTCAGCTCGCCACACCGCGGACTGCGGCGCTGGGAGTTGGTGGTGTTGTTTTCCTGCACCGCGAGCACGGCGGTTGTCTTGGCAACAGGTGATGCAGGTTTGTTGAGGGGCGAGGCTGGCACCAAAGTCGGGGAGAAACCTTGACTGGCAATGTCCACCGACTGAGACTTCTTCTTCAGTCTGCAGTGAAAAAAAAAAGCACAGAGAATAAAGCATGTTCATACGGATATAATGTACAGAATCTCGGAATGCTCGGTGGATTAGGAAAACACCTTTGAGTGGCCTTAGCTGTTCATGAGCAAACCACTCAAAGCATATTTGCATTTTATGTTGTTGATCGCTATGGTTTGTCATAGAAATTAGATCATGCAAAGACATTTTTCTTCCCGAGGCTCAGTCAGCAGAAAAAAAATCGATAGGCTAATCGCGTCCTTGTTGCGGTGGAATTTATCAGCCGCACTGCTCGCACAGCAAGCAGGAATACAGCAGGATAGCAGACAGACTGGAGCAAAAAGATACGTAAAGTAAGAGAAACAGAACAGCTATTCTGCCGTGGATTAAAAATTCAGTTAATCAATCAATTTATATAGCGCTAAATCTCAACAACAGTTATCTCATGGCTTTTTACACATGGAGCTCATATTCATAGATGAAAACCAAAGAACCAACAGACACCCTACATCAGGGGTCTCAAACTCAATTTACTTGGGGCCCACTGGAGCTCGGGTTTGGGTGAGACTGGGCCGCATCAGGTTTTCCAAAAAAAAAAAAAACCCAAATAAAACGCATTTATTAAAAACAAATTTTTTTTTAAAAACTTCGCTTTGGTTCAAATTTTCTACAAGAAAAGCTCTGATAAAACATTCCACTGTTCTCAAATATCTTACTTTTTATTTTTCTACACAAAATAAGATGAAAAATAAAGAAACAAATCAAGAATAAAGAAAATCAATCAATCAGTAATAAATAAATAAATATAATAATAATAATAATAAAACGGCAAATAATAAAAACTTAAGAAACCACATATAGTTGGTGGGTAGACAAATTATTTTTTTCAGATTAAAATGAACAAAGCATTATTAGAGCCCTGTAGACATGACAAAACACGACTATAGTCACATTTATACTCTTTTCATTTACAACATATTGCGCAACTGCAGGGTCTTGAGACACATGCTAACTCGCAAACTAGAGAGCTAGCGACCTAAATGGTAGCCTTCAAGTTATTTCCTTTAAACTTAAATAGCCAAAAACTTACCACTTCCACACGGATAGGGAGGATAACTATTAACAGTTATTGAACCTTTAAAATGAACATTAATCAAACGTAATAATTTTTTCTGGGTACATGATACCACACAGCATCCATATCAAACTTGCCGCACTAACACTAAACTTTCATATCAAGGCGGGGGCCTCAAACTAGTGTCCTGCGGGCCACATTTGGCAGGCCGCGTGTTTGAGACCCCTGCACTACATGAAAAACTCAATCTAGGGAAGAACAGAACCCAGGCTCTGTGGGGCGGCCTTCCGTCTCGACCGGTTGGGTTAACATATAAATATTAGAGTAGAGGCATTGATGGTCGATCAAGCCAAGAAGTCTTAGTATTCATCCAAGGAACATTGAGGAGTGTTTCTGATACATATCAGCATTAATGGGCGCCAGAACTGACCATTAGAAGTGATGTTACTTACTTTAGAATTTCTAGTCTTCATGTTGGATTATCCTTAGATAAATAACAAAACAACTATGGGTTGTACAGTATGTAATGAATGCCCAATAGTCGCTTGATTATCAGGCGAGTATGAGAGTGTCACAACAGTTTCTTAGTTCACCTTTTCATTTGACATTAAAGGCTTTTTTTTAAATTTGATGTATCATAATGCCATGGGTCGAATCAAATCCGTCTGGGATAAAACCTCAAAGACTATTACAAGGATGAGAGGCTCCTTGGTTTGGGTTAGAGCAATTTTTAGCATTTGCTAGGCTAATCAGGTAATCCCAAAAGTACAACTTACTTATGTTCTCTTACGTCTACAAAGGTTTACACAGTCATAAGCCTTTTAACCCAGCTGTTTGAGAACGTGACGGAATGTTCTGCCAATTAGCCAGCTAAAGGAAGGAAGTCTGCGTAAATGGGACAGCTGAAGTGCTGGGCTAAACAAGCTAACTATGTAGCCTCAAAAAATCAAAAACAAAATCAGGATTTTAAACTTTGACATTTTTTCTTGTAATATTTTTTATTTTATTCTTGTAAAAATTACAATAAGTACAATATGTGTAAAATTAATATTTTTAACTTGTCATCTGAAGGTAGCTAGCTAGGCTAGCATAGCTCCAGCATAGCCTTGTGACCCTAATAGAAAATGGATGGATACAGTACATATTGATACGAGTTCCTGCACTGTAGGAACAAATATATAGAGATACACGTTTCAATAAAGTTAATGAATCAAATGGGAACACACATCTTATACAAAGTCTTCCCCGAAGAAAGTTTTGGGATAACATGGCCCAATACTTTTGTCTAAATACTGTATCTTTAGTCAGGGAAAATCCTGAAACAGCAATTCAAGATTCCCAACTCTCTCCCTCTTTCTCTCACTCTTCCACACACTTTCAATCATTTCCTGCAGAACTGCTGAAGCAAACAGAATCTTTCTGGCCATTTCACCCAAACGCTCATCCCCTGATGGACCAAAGCTGCTCACATGACGTAAGTGTTAATTTTGTAATGAAATGCATAATCTCTAGTCCATCATAGTGTGTGTGTTCCCAGGAAATTAAACCCCCAAAATGGTCCACTGAGGCCAAATTAGGTAGTTTGAGAATAAAGACGAGGGGACAGTACCTTGGTACTTTGGTTAGCAAACAAGTACAGACTTAACCAACGATGACATCACAGATGGGACTCTAACTTCTCAGGTGGGCATTCAGGGCAGACTAACAGGGACGTTTCATAATAAAGACACATTACGACCACAGTTGGACTCATACAGTATATTAATAACACAACAAGACTGAATCACCAACGTGTGGGATTCTTTATTTAGGTACTTGAATCCGTGGAATGATACCAAGTATCAAACTGAGTAGTTTGCATAACATTCTCAGCTAAGTTTACCTTACAGGAAACCGTAACAGTGTCAACGAAGTATCACAAGATTTCACAGTGGGTGTGGGATCCAAAACCAAAGGGTAAGATGCAATACTTTTATTAAGGACAATAACGTACAATAACCAAGTCAGTTATTGAGAACCCAAAACCGATGTCCCAGTATACATGTATAAAAATGTCTCATTTGCAGATTGTGGCTTATGTTTCATTCATTGGATGTTTTTACAGAGAAAATTAGGTCAGGCAATTTTACCTGGGTGACATCTTTATGTTTATGACTATTTTGCCAACCCAGTTCATTTGTTTACACGGCGTATTATGAAGATGAAGGTATGAAAAACAGAGACCTGCAGCTGCTGTTTTTGCCTTTGGAGGAGGGGAAAGAAGGATAGCGCCAAGCTGTATGAAGTCTATCTCCACTCCCTTAGGAGTTGGTACTAATTACTTTCTCATAAGTAGAGCGGAAGCCCCTCTTCTGTAGCTCAACATTTATGTTCATTGAGCTACAAGGCCAACTGGTGCCAACACAATATGGAAGTGTGTGTGGACGTGGAATGAGAAGGTGGGGAAAGAATTAACACGGTGCCTTGTAGCGTGGATGGATAGAAACAGAAGGACAATCAATGCTTGTGCTGGTGTGTGTAAACAGTGAAGGCAACGTTTGTCCTCACTTCACTTATCCACATTTCAATCAAACGCAAACTTAATGACGCAGCGTTGCTTCTGCTCCTGCATGACTTCTGAGAAAAAAACTGTAGCTATTCTTTGGTTCCACTTTCACGAGTTATAGTAACTGGTTACCTGGCACGACACATACCGTCAAGGAATGTGATCGGATGCATATCAGATGAGGAAGTAAGCACGGTCGTCACATTAGAGACCAAACTAGTGTCTTCTGCTAGATTTTTGGTGGGGACAAAAGCACAGTTTACAATTTGACAGATTTTACTCGGTCCGAGCTTCATACTTTGCATTTTAATTTGTTCTTATATGGATGTTTGTGGCTGCACGGCGGTCGTGTGGTTAGTGCGCAGACCTCACAGCTAGGAGACCGGGTGTGGAGTTTGCATGTTCTCCCCATCGTAAACCGGAGTACCCGTTTCCTCCCACATTCCAAAAACATGCTAGGTTAATTGGCGACTCCAAATTGTCCATAGGTATGAATGTGAGTGTGAATGGTTGTTTGTCTATATGTACCCTGTGATTGGCTGGCCACCAGTCCAGGGTGTACACCCCGCCTCTCGCCCGAAGACAGCTGGGATAGGCTCCAGCACCCCTTGCGAACCTTGTGAGGATAAGCGGTAGAAAATGAATGAATGGATGTTTGTGCCATGTATAAATGTGCGGCTTTCTAAATTGTATCAGAATCAGAAAAGGGTTTATTGCCAGTTATGATCAAACACATACTAGGAATTTGTTTTGGTATAGTAGGTGCAGACACATCTATTAAAAAAAAGAATGAAAAATACAAAATATACAGAATAAACAGTATAAATATATGTACACAGTCTGTATTCTTGCTAGCATTATTTAAATGGATCTATTTATGTGGCAGTGAATCATACAAGGTGAACCCAAGGGACACAGGAGTCAAGGCCATATGTCCATATGCCACATTTTCAGTTTTGACAAGCTACAGATAGGGTGACATAGATTTGTAGTCCACTACAAATACACAGTGTTTCTCTGCCTTGACCTGGAGATGCTTTGAGCTGTAGCATAGATTGCTATGGGTGGTCCTGACAGATGGAGAACACATGAGGATGTAACATTGCAGATAGCTTCCACCGCTCAAATGATATGATTTCAATGCGATACAGAGGGAAACTGCACAAGGGACAATTTGAACACCATTCTACAAATGCATCCTACATCATGAAAAGCAGAAAACACTCCACTGGGAAAATGCCACAAATTAAACAGGCTCTTCCTCTCACACCAGTGGGGAAGTGGGACAGTGTTGGCTTAGCATAAGGGTGTTTTCTTTTTTTTTTTTTTTTCTTCTCCATCTGGGTAAATAGGCTTCGTCACAAGCTATGATTGCACCAATCTCCCCTGCAAGCAAAAAGCGCTCATGAGTACCAGGGAGGAAAGAGCGATGCGCATCAACAAAGACACCAACGGTGGCAGATTGCTACCCACAAAGATGACAGATAGGAGGGGAAGAATAATGGCGGAAAACAGACTAAGACATTTTATTTTCTACCCGGCTGTTGTGATCTGACCTGAGCCATGAGGTTGCGGTATAATCGCTGCCTTGCCAAATTGGCATGGCTGTGATTATCCGACTCGACGGGGATCCACGTGGTTTGGCAAAAGATGCATAAACAAGAGTAAATTTGAGGCTAAGTCAAAACACACTTATCACACCGCTACTAAGACGGATTAGACTCAGGAAAAAAAGAGGCCGCTGTCGCAATACCGTCTTTTGATCCTCTCCTTTGCTTTCCATACCTTGCCTTGCAGCGGCAGTTGCATGTTTTTTACAGGGGGAGGGGTTTTTACATACAGCCTCAAATAGGCTATATAAAGCCTGTGGTGCTAAAATGGGATGACGTCAAAGTCAGCGCTGGCAGCACAGTGACCATCTGACAGTAATGATGCTTTAAGTGTCGCCACGGTCTGAATAGCGGTTATGTAACTTTGCATTTTGTACTTGCTTATTGTTTTGTGGCTTTCAAAAAGTCTACCAAAGTCAAATAACCGTCTGTAGTTCTGCTCAAGGCAGTGGATTGCACTAGCACATTTCAGAGGCGTGTTGTTTGTTAGCTTGCGATAGCAACATTTGAATCTTCATTCACATTATGAGACAAAAAGATGGCTTATTCATAGAAAATTCCGGAAGAAATGAATCAACCAAAGCTCGCAAGCATTGTTGAATGCAGGTATTTATCTTCCTTCCCTTCCTTCTTTGTGCTGACCACAACATCAGTTCGGTACTTTCTGAGAAGTAGGATTCCTTATTTATAAATTGAATATGTTTCTAGTTATAGCATAGAAAATCTGTCCAAAATCTGTCCAAAATCTGTCCAAAATCTGTCCAAAATCTGTCCAAAATCTGTCAAAAATCCAATGTGTGTTACCATAAATGTGTTCCCTAGTGGAACTGAGACAGACAGGAAGTGACATTGGGGCTTCACAGTTGAGTTTGAGCTTGTTGTGGGTTACAGCTGCAACAGTAACCAATGTTTTTTATTGGGGATTGATCTGCCTGTTGTGATATCAAGCATTGTTCTAGCGATCAAGTCCAGCGACACCGACTTACTGACACCTAGTGGCCAGTGTCCAATACTAAGTCAATATCTTTGAATGAGTCTTCTGAATGCCTTATATTTGTATTTTACTTAATTTCGACATCTTTATGCTTTAAAATGCATAATTTAGGGAAAAATATGTAACATTTGCTTATATATGCATATGTTTTGACTACCAATAGGCCATATTCAACATGAGATAGCATGATTTATTCATGTTTTTGAAAAAAACGTGATCGTGTGAAGCTGAGTTTTTAGCTGACGGTTAAGTAAATGTATAGCATGTGTTTATAAAACAGGACACTGTATCGGGAATGGTAGAACATTTGAGGCAAAATTGATTTTATCTGTCCAAAATGGGTGCAAGTGTAAACAAAAAAACGAATTCCCAGAGATTGCCGACTGCTCTATTCAATTCAGATCTAATTGTTATGAAATAACTCATGACAAGAACATACATAATCACAAAGTAATAACCTCTGCTAATCATGTCATCAGCATCTGTCTACCCATCGGCTATCCATCCATCCATCCATCCGCCTTTAACAGGTATATATGAAAGAGATCGAAAGAATTGCAATTCCTGCCTCCGCAAAGCAGGGCAATCATTACAAAACAATTGGGAAACTGCGACTATCTTAAGCTTAATGAGAATGTGCAAGTCATGGCTCAGACACCCAGAGAAGGAGGGCAACAACAACCTGTGGCCACGCATGTTAATGAGGCCTTCTATTGCATCCGGGAGCCTAATGAAATACGGCTGAACGTCACCACACTCTGCTCTGCTGTCGGACACCTCCGCATAATGATGTATAGAGCACCACGCCGCATTACACCCATCTGCCCTTGCTAAATGCCACAGCAGCAATTCTGTGTCACGGGGTTATTGAGCAGTTTTGACCAATGAGGCTTTAAAACTCCATGTCAAAGTAATAGGAGCTAAAGGCCAGCGAAAACACTGACACGAGGTTGAAAGAAAAGGGATCACGAGCTACATGGATGTATGTGATACAAGTGTATTGACTACAGCATTGGAGTCTTGCAACTTACTATGATACGTAAATGAATGCACAGTTTCAAAGGCATCTGCAGATAATGTACAACACTAATGTACTGACGTTTAAGTTTCATGTTGTCAACTGTTGGTCTAAGAGCCCGATTCTGGTTTAACTCCTACAAAAGTCGTACAATATAAGTGCTATACAATAGACACTATAGTGCTATACAATCACCCCATTGCATTAATGCATGTGGTTATTGCTTTGCCATTTCTGTGCATTATAACGCCAGTTGATACCAACTAGCTAACAATGCACATCATTGGGACACAGCTACTTTAAGGCCGAACAAAAAAAAACATTTAAAAAACGTCAACAGTGTTCCGTTTCCAGTGTTTCTGTATATTGTTATTGTTGCAGCTAACACGAAGTACTATATTTCTGGTGGAGTATCACAATGCAATACTGTGAGTCTCAGTGATGCGGCGTTTCTTGACGGAAGTAGCATTAGTTCGTTCCCATCAATGGGTTTGTGAAATCAATCAATCATTCATTCATTCATTCATTGATTTTCTACCGCTTTTTCCTCACAAAAGTCGCGAGGGTGCTGGAGCCTATCCCAGCTGTCGTTGGGCGAGAGGCAGGGTACACCCTGGACTGGTCACCAGCCAATCAACCATTCATACCTATGGACAATTTGGACCTCGCATGTTTTGGGAATGTGGGAGGAAACCGGAGACAACGGGGACAACTCCACACAGAGATGGCTGAGGGTGGAATTGAACCCTGGTCTCCAGGGTTCAATTCGAGTGGTCTGCGCGCTAACCACTCGACTGCCGTGCCGCCTGAAATCAATCAAAATAAGGCAAAATACCGTAAGTATTACACGTTTATGTGGTCATTACAATGTACTTGATTTATGATCGAGCATGTATATAAAACAATAAAACTTTTTTTTTTTTTAGAGGTTTTCATAGTCGAAATAAGTGTCCCAATGGACTGCAACGTCTTGAGTTTTTAATATTGGAGATTTTAAAACCAGGCCAATTACTCTTTTTTTTTTGCTGATATCGGACCGATATCAATATCAGATTGTGACACCCCTACTAGCACGTACCTGTATAGTTGTCTTTTTTACTTGTGACCTATACCTGATATCATTGTTGCCATTTACTTACGGGAACTACACCACTTTGTTGCTAGCCACAACACAATCCTAATACTTAAATCACGCCTTAAATATTTCCACATTGCATTCATCAAAACAGCAGCTGAAGACACTAGCACACAATGTCTCACCAGTCGACCGACCCTCGAGCCGTGTCTCATTATTCCTCCATCACTTAGCAGCGTGTGCCAACAACAGTACCACACTGCTTCATTTTGATTACAAAAAAAAAATGTCAATAAATCAATCACTGTTGGCAAAAGGCTCAATACAACATAGGAACTGACATCGACAGGAGCTTTACAGACGAGTCACAGAGGAATTATCTCAACTGCCACTCAGAGTGGGGAGGGTGGGTGATGTGGGAGAAGTATACATCTGGCTTTGACTCCGGGGCATGCTGTTTCCTCCCTCACTTCCCGGGTGTCTATATCGCTCAAGCAACAAAATACGGACATGCACCGTTCGCTTTTTTCGTCCTCATCCTGGCAACAAACACACCCTGTCAGAGTCAGCTGCTCAATCACACACAGCCTCCAGCGGTTGATTCACTGGGTACCCATGGGGACCTCGGGTCTGTTACTGCAGTCTGCTACTGTCCCTCTTCTCCTCCTCGTTGCTACAGCCTCAGTTTTTCTCTCGCTGTCTCATTGGCCGAGCGCCTGTGACAGCCGGCGAAATGATTGGTCAGCAGAAGTATACGGACGCACCGTCATGCCACTGGCTAGCGATAGTGCAGTTTGCAGCAATGTGTTCATGTTATCATGTGAGCTCATTACGGCTACGCAAGAGAGAAGAGGTCAGCAAAAAGACAGAAAGCGATTCATTTTTTTGTATTTCCATTCTACGAATAATATGCTCAGTGGTTGGTATTTTACTGGAATGTCATGAGATATAATATCCATGAATAATACGAGAATTAAATGAGCACAGTCACCCCTTGCCACTTCACAGTTCAAAATTTGCAGCTTTACTCATGTTTTTAAAAAATATATTAATAAATCAAGCTGTTTCGTGGTTGAATACAATCTATTAATAGTCACATTTATGCATACTGAAACAAATTTTACATATTTTGTTGCCTAAATTAGCATTTTCAAGCATAAAATTAGCAAAACAAACTAAAAGATAAATGTAAAGCATTCAGAAGCTTATCAAATGTAATATTCTAGACTGACCACTAGGTGTCAGTTATGTTACCGTCATGAAAATTGTGCTAGATATCACAGCTAGTCCATGTAGCCGTGTAAAAACAAAACATGGAGTGTAGGATAATACTTTACAGATAATCTATTCATATGTTTGTTATTGTTTCCTATATCAATACAGATTAGTGTCCTATCGCATTGTTTTGGAGAAGCACTGCTGTATGCACACTCTATAATGCTACACAGACAAACGCTTACTTACACAAAATAAACAGTTTTTACACTTGAAATCTGCAACTACAACCACTTCTGCCTGATGCTTGCCTCTTATGGCAAGTTTGATTTCCCTCAAACATTTCCTGGAAGTAAGGATAAGGATGCCTGGCTCACTGTGACATCATAGTGAGCAGTGATGAAAAAAAACTCTCTGAAACCGTTCAGAGCTATCCAAAACGTCTTCTAGGGTTCACTTCCACATGTGCAAACCTCATTATCTGAAACTTTGGCATTGTTTATCACGAGAATACAACAATGAAACAACATTTATGGGTCAGAAAAAGTGGAGCATAATGTCCCCTTTAAGTTTTAAATCATCCAGTCATTTAACAATATTAATCTTGTAACACTCCACTGTAAAATATATTTGAATTTAAATGGCCACACTAAATTATAATTGGCTTATTAGTCAGGTGTAAATTTCACTCCCCGCTTGCACGGTTGGAATACCGAATGCTCACATTTTCTCAGCCAGGGCTCTCACTTGCAAGGAAAGCACTGACTGGCTGGAGGCACCAACATCTGTCACCACTGGTGTCACTGGCACACGCCAATGAGGTCACACGTCCCTGCTGCTGTCAGGGCACGTCAATGCTGTGGGTCAACTAGAAGTTAGCATCTGTTGCGATGCCATTATTTAGAGGTTACATGACTCTCAGTATGTAATAGTGACTTGCACACAGAATTCTAGCCCAATTTCCTCGGTTCTTTTCAAAATTCAACTGTTTTTGTCTACTTCTGCTCCTCCAGACCACAAGTCTTTCATTCCTCCTGTCTGCTGGAAGTTGGCAGCCTGCTTGGCTCAGGCTAGTCAGCCCGACCCCCCCACCCCCACCCCCTGCAGCAGGCACATTTGGCACCAGTTGGCATATTCTGCAACGTGCTGAAATACACTCCGCACATTAGCTTGAGTGTGACACAGTTAGATGAAGTCCATGACAGAAAATGTGGGCTTTTCGTCATGTGGACGGTGGATGGTTGACACCAGTGGATCCCAAACTTTTTATAGTCGCAAACCCCTTTCAGACATTTGACCTGAAGCCGTGTACCCCCTAATGAATTGGAACACCAATATAAATAAAATCTTCAAGATGAAACACATATTAATAATCAATAATCATTCAAAACTTACCTATTTGTTGATATGATGTACACAAAATTATTATTTTTTTTTTTAAAGCCAAAAATGTTTTACATGACTGAGTGCTGAATCATGACTGTGCCGGGATACACCGTAAACCACAATGGTGGTTCTTGAAATTTCAAGTCACCCCGACGTATGGGTCAAGCTTTGGGCTGCCAATTACGGTGGTGTATTTGTCAGAAAATCGGAAAAAAATATCAAAGCAACACAGTAGGGATACGTGTTTTGACAAATTTTCAGCCATTTGTGGGATGTCCGATTTTTTCTGCCATCAGTGATGCGACACATGAGGAGGACACAGAAAGATATAGTTAAAAAAAATAACATGTTTAGAAGCTGGAGAATGACGAGTTCCACAATGGAGAGTGACAGTTTAGACGGACATTGAAAATGAAGACAAAGCCTCTAGCACTTTCGGAGGACGGTGTCGGCCCCATGAAGAGACTACCACACATCGCAAACCATTAGAAACTACACAGGATGGAAGTGCATGTGATGGGTCTTGATTACTTGACATTATTTTAACAAAACAAAGTGAACTTTATTTACTGCATACAGCCCGCAACCTGCGTACAAATAGCAAACTGCTACCACAATAATAACATAGTATAACACATCAATTCTATTAAAGCAGGGGTCTCAAACTCAATTTACCTGGGGGCCACTGGAGCTAGGGTCTGGGTGAGACTGGGCCGCATCAGGTTTAAAAAAAACAAACAAAAAAAACGCATTTATCAAAAAAAGAAAAATGAATAAACTTTGCTTTGGTTCCGATTTTCTTCAAGAAAAGCTCTGATAAAACATTCCACTGTTCTCAAATATCTTATTTTTTATTTTTCTACACAAAATAAGATGAAAAATAAATAAACAAATCAAAGAAAATCAATCAATCAGTAATAAATAAATATAATAATAATAATAAAAGGGCAAATAATAAAAACTTAAGAAACCACATATAGTTGGTGGGTAGACATTTTTTTTTTCTGATTAAAATGAACAAAGCATTATTAGAGCCCTGTAGACATGACAAAACACGACTATAGTCACATTTATACTCTTTTTATTTACAACATATTGCGCAACTGCAGGGTCTTGAGACACATGCTAACTCGCAAACTAGAGAGCTAGCGACCTAAACGGTAGCCTTCAAGTTATTTCCTTTAAACTTAAATAGCCAAAAACTTACCACTTCCACACGGATAGGGAGGATAACTATTAAGTTATTTAACCTTTAACATGAACATTAATCAAACGTAATAATTTTTTCTGGGTACATGATACCATACAGCATCCATGTCAAACTTGCGCGGGCCGCACTAACATTAAACTTTCATATCAAGACGGGGGCCTCAAACTAGTGTCCTGCGGGCCACATTTGGCCCGCGGGCCGCGTGTTTGAGATTATTATTTTAGCAAATATTCTGCAAAATCTAATTAAAGCAAATATTAAAGCAAATATTCTGCAAAATCTAAAATGTTTTTCTTTGCGGGTTATTGTGTGTAGCTGCTCTATAGGACACCAGAACTCTATACAAAGCATTGAAAAATGAGTATAATAGGTCCCCTTTAAGGAATATCACTGACTGCAATTACTTGCATGTATTTAGGGAGTAGAAATACATGGGAAAAAATAATTTTTAGTGCAAAATTACAAATTAACAGAATTTTACTGTGCAGGGCTGGGAGTGATCCCACGCCCTCTGCCTTAAAGGGCAGCAGCTGTACCATTACACTTCCAGGAACTGACGCCTCCTGACTTGGTGCTGTATGCCTTATGGCAGCAATGCACATTCTTTCTACATTTACCAAGAATGCGCCCCATTGTGGAAACGGGGCCCAATGCAAATTGCCCCTGTGCACACAACACACATGTAAACACATGCCTGCTAGCCCACTAAAATTAGCTCTTTGTAAAAACACCTTTGGGATAAACTGGAGGAGGACGATCAGCAGACCCCCCTGAGTACAACAAACAGATGTAAAAGTCTTGCATTCAAATATGCACGCAAACACTTGACGACACCGAGGCCGGGCTGTGTGATGCATAGACTAAACCTGACAGTCAAATGTGACACAAAAAGGTTTTGACAGTTGCACGTGGTCTCAGCTGCACGGCTGTTAGAATACAGCTGCAGGCAATGCGATTTCATTTAATGAGATTATTAATTTTCTTCTCACCAGCAAGGTGCTCTCTGCTTGTTAGTTTGATGCGAGAGGGTTAAGGGTGCACTGCAGGGAGTGTATATACAGTGAAGAAAATAAGTATTTGAACACCCTGCTATTTTGCTATTTCTCCCACTTAGAAATCATGGAGGGGTCTGAAATTTTCATCGTAGGTGCATGTCCACTGTGAGAGAGAGAAACTAAAAAGAAAAATCCAGAAATCACAATGCATGATTTTTTAACAATTTATTTGTGTGATACAGCTGCAAATAAGTATTTGAACACCTGTGTATCATCTAGAATTCTGACCCTGAAAGACCTGTTAGTCTGCCCATTAGAAGTCCACCTGCACTCCATGTATCATCCTGAATCAGATGCACCTGTTTGAGGTCGTTAGCTGCATAAAGACACCTGTCCACCCCATACAATCAGTAAGACTTTAACTTGTAACATGGCGAAGACCAAAGAGCTGTCCAAAGACACCAGAGACAAAATTGTACACCTCCACAAGGCTGGAAAGGGCTACGGAGCAATTACCAAGCAGCTTGGTGAAAAAAGGTCCACTGTTGGAGCTATCATTAGAAAATGGAAGAAGCTAAACATGACGGTCAATCTCAATCGGAGTGGAGCCCCATGCAAGATATCACCTCGTGGGGTCTCAATGATTCTAAGAAAGGTGAGGAATCAGCCCAGAACTACACGACAGGACTTGGTCAATGACCTGAAAAGAGCTGGGACCACCGTTTCCAAGGTTACTGTAGGTAATACACTAAGACGTCATGATGTGAAATCATGCATGGCACGAAAGGTTCCCCTGCTTAAACCAGCACATGTCAAGGCCCGTCTTAAGTTTGCATATGACCATTTGGATGATACAGAGGAGTCATGGGAGAAAGTTTTATGGTCAGATGAGACCAAAATAGAACTTTTTGGTCATAATTCCAATAAGCGTGTTTGGAGGAAGAAGAATGAAGAGTACAATCCGAAGAACACCATCCCTACTGTGAAGCATGGGGGTGGTAGCATCATGCTTTGGGGGTGTTTTTCTGCACATGGGACAGGACGAGTGCACTGCATTAAAGAGAGGATGACTGGGGCCGTGTATTGTGAGATTTTGGGGAACAACCTCCTTCCCTCTGTCAGAGCATTGAAGATGGGTCGTGGCTGGGTCTTCCAACACGACAACGACCCGAAGCACACAGCCAGGAAAACCAAGGAGTGGCTCCGTAAGAAGCATATCAAGGTTCTAGCATGGCCCAGCCAGTCTCCAGACCTGAACCCAATCGAAAATCTTTGGAGGGAGCTCAAACTCCGTGTTTCTCAGCGACAGCCCAGAAACCTGACTGATCTAGAGAAGATCTGTGTGGAGGAGTGGGCCAAGATCCCTCCTGCAGTGTGTGCAAACCTGGTGAAAAACTACAGGAAACGTTTGACCTCTGTAATAGCAAACAAAGGCTACTGTACCAAATATTAACATTCATTTTCTCAGGTGTTCAAATACTTATTTGCAGCTGTATCACACAAATAAATTGTTAAAAAATCATGCATTGTGATTTCTGGATTTTTCTTTTTAGTTTATCTCTCTCACAGTGGACATGCACCTACGATGAAAATTTCAGACCCCTCCATGATTTCTAAGTGGGAGAAATAGCAAAATAGCAGGGTGTTCAAATACTTATTTTCTTCACTGTATTTTATATCATCAGTAACACCAAACTGTGTCAGCATTTTATCAGTAAAGGTGCGTTTAAACGTTACAATTGTGCGGGTGCATAAATGCACGCTCTAAATTAAACTGACAAGAGTATAAAATGCGGTATAACATCGATCTATTGCCTTCATGCTGCACAAGGGGGGGGAAGCCTTCTATAAAAAGAAAGTCACATAACCATAAACATTTTGCGTGTGGATGCACTTTGGATTGAAGACATAAAATGCAACAACTCAGCCAAGATGATGGAAAAGCATCATTGTCATCAATTGAAGCAGCAACATCTGCATGAATAAGCACGGGATCGTAGACGTAAACCTCATCTCAGCTCACCTCAACTCAAACCTTTTTCCATGTGATGTACTCCCGAGCAGTCACATACTGACAGCTCATGTGCATCAACGTAAAAACTACTGTAATGTATATACAGTTGAATGGCAGTACAATAGCTGTGTATCTATTATATAAATAGCCGTTAAAACAAAATGTAGCAAGACTTCAGTGCTTCCCCGGAAAAATGTGTCTTGCTAAGTTTTGGCTCCAACACAGGACACGACACAAGTCATATGACCACAAACATAAACCCAGAAATTAATCTTAATGTGACGTAGTGGTAGCATAGCAACCAAAGTGCTCAATAACAATAATTTGACAACAATTAGTCAGCTTGCAGATCCTTGTGGTCGCCGACGGTGTCAACCTATCATCTGGCTTGCAAGCACATGTCCCCACAATTAAGGAACGAGGCACCAAGGCTGCTTGGTTTGTGATGTAAATCGGTCATGTGCTGGGTTCAGAACACATATCGCTGTCCAGGCTGATCAGTACAAATTATTATTAAATAATAATAATAATAACAATAATAAGTGAAGAATGAATGTACACATTGTTTGTCTACTTATTTACTTAATGTATTTATTCATTTAAAGTATTTATTTATTTATATTTATTTATTCATTTAAAGTATTTATTTATTTATATTTATTTATTCATTTAAAGTATTTATTTATTTATATTTATTTATTCATTTAAAGTATTTATTTATTTGTTTTTATTAATTAATTTAAAGTATTTATTTTTTATTTTTATTCATTTAAAGTATTTATGTTATTTTATTTTTTTTAAATCAATCATTCATTCGTTCATTTTATACCGCGGGGGTGCTGGAGCCTATCCCAGCTGTCTTCGGGCGAGAGGCGGGGTACACCCTGGCCTGGTCGCCAGCCAATCACAGGGCACATATAGACAAACAACCATTCACACTCACATTCATACCTATGGACAAATTTGGAATCGCTAATTAACCTAGCATGTTTTTGGAATGTGGGAGGACGTTTACTGCAGTTGACATTTGTAAAACTAAGAAAATTATATTCTGACCCAAGTGGGGGGAAAAAAAATGCAAATTTTAGAAATACATGAAGTTATAATAATCAGTGAGCCACAGTGAATGTGCAGGACTTGTCAAAAGACATCAATTTTAACACATCTTGGTTTTCTCCTTCACTGCCCACTACCGATGGCTGTAGTGTGCTGACACAGTACACATGACGTCAGCTAAACCACTTCACCTCACACCACTACACTACATAAGAAATACACGGGCCAGCTTGCGGCCTGTCTTTGCTTCGCCCTTGTCACGGTGACTCCTTCCTCCCTTCTTACCCAGCACCGCCCCGCTCCCAATACCCAATGCCTTTCTATTTTTTTTTATTTTATTTCATCAGGAAGCGAGTGCAGCAAGATGAAGTAACAACATCTCTTCATTCCGCCTTTCTCTCTCTGCCCCCAAGAGCATCTTCTGCCCCACTGCTCTGCCACCATGAATTCATCAGCACAAACTTGCCAAACAAGTGTTCTGACTTCTGCTCCTAAACACACATTGTTGTCGGAACACGCACACACACACACGAAATTTTAAACATTTGGCGTTTGAAGCTCAAATATACTCCATGTTAAGTTCATTCACTCTGTGATTCAAATCACTTTTATTTACCTAATTGACATACTAAATATCCTGAGGAGGAATGAATGCTGATGCCAATGAGCTCAAGGTTGGTAAATAAATCTTTTTGTGTGTGTACTGTGTTAATGAGAAGTAGCTGATGGCAATTTTGTGAGTCCTTTCTTTGAACGTTACAAAAACATACAAGATAAAACATATTTAAATGCGCATCCACACACCAAATGATCTGTTGGGTTTGGCACTAAATTAAGTTGCTGTGGTCATACAATCTGTTTGAGAAGCACTGTATTATCAATCCATCCATTTTCTATACCGTTTATTCTCATCAGGATGGCACGGGTATGCTGGAGCCTATCCCAGCCGACTACACAATGAACTGGGCACTGTATTATATTTGACTAAACTTTGTTCATCTTTTTAATAAAGATATTTCAAAATAACACATTTTAGAGCTGTAATTATAACACAGGATTACTGTGGCAACGACACGTCATCAGTAGGGTAAAACTAACCTATCTCACGATGGTCTAAACCAGGGGTGGGCAAACTTTTGGACTCGTGGGCCGCACTGAGTTAACAAAACTGTCCGGGGGGGCAGAATATATATTTTTTATAACACACACTATTTTACACTTATAATTCTAACAGTCCACCTTGAATTATTTGTCTAATTTCATTTATTTATGATATATTTAATATATATTATTATATTATTATCAATTATTAATTATATTATATCTATTATATTTAATATATTATATTTGTACATATGTATATATATTTGTATACATTTGTATTTGCTTCTAATTCTAACAGTCCACCTTGAATTAGTTGTCAAATTTTATTTATTACATTATATATTATATTTATTCTATATATAATATTATAATTATATTATTATTAATTTTATTATATATACCAATTATATGATATATTTTTTATTTAATTAATTTACTTATTTGTATAATTTTATCTGTAAAAGTGTCAGACTATTAGATATATTCCATATATACGTATGCCTTTTTTCCGCAGCATTTTAAACATCAGACCACATCAAACTACAAACTTTAATTTTACATTAAAAAAAATAAAAAACATTTTTTTTTAATTATTTTCATTTTTATTATTATTTATTTTTTACTGAATAAGACATCCAACTTGCAAGTCATGTTGCCAGCATGCACGTATGTTAAAAGTTAGAAAGCAACTCGCGGGCCGGATTCATACGCTTGGTGGGCCGCATGTGGCCCCCGGGCCGTAGTTTGCCCACCCCTGGTCTAAACCCAGCTCACGTTCCCTATTAGTGGGTGAACAATCCAACGCTTGGTGAATTCGAAGGATCAAAAAGCGACGTCGCTATGAACGCTTGGCCGCCACCCTGACAAAAAGTAAAACCATGTTTTTCGCCAAAGTTCTCATCTCATACCGACCCATTCCTGGACTGGAGTCAAGACTTTTATTTGACTGGGTGATGGATGGCAGTAAGGCTTAACTGCAAGTTTATCGCTAGCCCAGTGTACGAGGACGGGTTTCCAAGCCGTGTTGACAGGATATAAGATCTATTCGGCTGTAGTCTGTTTTTGTGGCCGCTAATAAAGAATGATTTGTGTATTTTCCAACATGTCTCCTTCTGATTCTGACAGCATGAAGTGTTTTGACTGGTAAGATACGTATGTCTCATTTCTCCTTGCATCATTTCAAAAGAAGACTGTATGTGGGCCTCTTGGATCACTTTTTATCTGATCAAAGTGGATTAAGGAAGAGTGGTTCGGATTAGATGTGTGTCACACGCGGTCTATAATTAAGGACATGAAACCCAGTAACTAAAGTTATCTGAGAACTTTCTTGTAAGTGTAGTTAGTGATTGCGTAAGAATGACAAAGAGCTTAAGTTCCACTAAGAACTGCAGAGAAAGTCCCACAGGGCTCTTAACATTGTCTACGTTATCAATGTTCGATTGATAACATTTCAAATCATTCTGTGTTCTGTAGGTTGACTTCATATAGACACACATACAAAGTCCATAAGGAATGCACTGATAGTTCGTGATTGGCTCCTGCCAAAAAAGGGGCGTTCCCTCACTGACTGAAGTGATATATAGAAAATATATTGGGCAGGTAGCACAGATAGGTGAACTCTGATTGGTTACATACTGAAGTTCACAACGTTATACAGGGTCAGGCAAAATGATCCAACACATTTGTAGGTTAAATAAAAGGCAAATAAAGTAAAGAAACAACAAAGTGTTTTTATTTTGGAAAAGTACACAGAAAGCCATTGTTTTTCGTTTCTTTTTCTTCAGTTGCTGCCATGAATTGGACTGGTAAGCATCGCGCTCTCATTGTGGAAACGTTTATCCAAACCAACGAATCTGTAACTGCAACATAACGAGCGTTCCGTTTGCACTTCGATCTTGGTAAACCAGCTCGAAACACAATCTTGTTATGGGTTACCAACTTCATAACTACTGAAAAACGAAAATCAACTGGCCGACCTTGCACCGCCAGAACTGATTTTACTTTTAAAACATAATGAAACAGAGTGGCATTATATGTATTTTTCAAAAATAAACACTTTTGTGTTACTTTACTTTATTTGCCTTTTATTTAACCTACAAATGTGTCGGATCATTTTGCCTGACCCTGTAGTTTAGTATAAGGTGTGTAATGTTTTGCCGCTCCAGACTATTTTCGTTGACTGGAAGGGGAGGAAAAATGGCTCTTTTGACGGTAAAGGTTGCCGACCCTTGCAGTTGGCCAACAATATCGGAGTTGGGTCCACTTCATTACATTTGGTGACTGCACATGTACAATGACGCAAAAATGCAATGTAGCCATGAATGAATTGCTATGGCTCCTCGACCGTTGTTAATGATAACCAACATATTTCAGAATACAAATCAACAGAAAAATCAAGTCCAATCAAAAGTCCAGCATGTATACCCAAGTACACCCAAACTATTGAAAGAACACATTGAAAAGGCTTGTTAATTAAGATGCAGAATCCATTCCTCCAGAATCAACTTCTGTTTGATGAACGCTTTAAAAACCCATCCCTGACAAATCAAATTATTTCCTACAAAATCCCAGCAATCCTTTCAAATGTCAAATGTCCTTTCAATGTTCAATTCATTCTGCTCCCAAAGGAGGGAATGCTGTGTTTTCATTGTCTTCTTTTGGTCATAAAAACCCTTTTATGATCCCTTAGCTGTACTGACTCAAAGTGGTTTACAAATGATGGTGAGAGTGGGAGTGTTTTGGGGCTTTTCCTATAAAATTATCAGAAAATCAAGTATTGTTATATTGTATATCTTAGGAGTTGGCTATTAAACTGAATAGAGCTGAGCTTTGGGAAAAGCACTTACAGTCCAACAAAAGCTCCGCCATCAGTTGCCTTTTGATTTTCTTGAGTGAGAGCATCAATACACCCAAAAGGCTGTTCCACTATTTCTCTGTAATAGTTCATATTTTCACTGCAAAGTACATTATGCTTGCAGATTTCTTCAAAGCACAGCTTTAAAGTATTATAAAGTACTGTATCTTCGAGAAAAATGTCTTAGCGCTACGAAACGTTGTTACATACCCAGCAGGTTCCAGAGCAGGTTCCATTGACTCTTGTGCAAAAGGGATAACGGAACTGATCCCTCGCACTGCTTAACTTGGAAAGGCATGTCATGTGACCGCGACCGTATTAGGAGTGTGGGGCACTGGGCTAATTTATTTAGCACAGTAATTGGTATAATTCAAGGCAGGACAATCTGCGAGTTTCCGCGCATGTGCTCTGTGACTGGATGAGTGACTCGAGTATGTGCTAGTTTCTGGACTTGGGCTCACTGACGGCTGAATCAACACCATTGCCATATTGGATGTGGCAAGAAGAGAGAACACCCGAAGGTAAACTCATGCTTCTGGCATGAGATTACCTGTGGAATAATGCTGTAGATTCCCACAGTAAAATGATGTAGAAACGGGTTTTTATCAAGTTTGGTTCATTTCCATTCGTTTATGAGACAGATCTGCCACATCCAAATGTATCACAGCAACAAGCCATGCCACTCAAACTCATATATTTATTGTTTACGGCCGTTAACTAGTAAGCAACAAGCTCATCAGTTAGCCCTGAGTGTATTTCTTGTAAACTTAAAAAGCCAAAACCATACCACTTCCACACAAGATTGGAGGAGAACTTTCTTCACTCATGTCGGACATGCCATGGCTGACATGACATGGCATTACTGCCGCCTAGTGAATGCCATATCAATAGTATTTAGATAAGTATTAACTAATAATACAGACCATAGTCTACCATGAAACAGTGATCAATTCGTAATTCATTAATTAAAAAAAATGCAGCAAGGAAACAATAATCCAACTACAATATTGTGAGGGACGACTGAAAATCTTGACTGACTTCAATGAGTAACTCCTAAAATCTTGAGTCAGTAGAGGGAATCAATTGTGGAATAATGCTGTAGATTCCCACAGTGAAATTATGTAGAAAGGGGCTTTATCAAGTTTGGTCCATCTCCAAATGTATCACGGCAACAAGCCAAGCCACTCAAACTCATATATTTATTGTTTACGGCCGTTAACTAGTAAGTAACAAGCTCACCAGTTAGCCCTGAGTGTATCTCTTGTAAACTTAAAAAGCAAAAACCATACCACTTCCACACAAGATTGGAGGAGAACTTTCTTCACTCATGTCGGACATGCCATGGCTGACATGACATGGCATTACTGCCGCCTAGTGAATGCCATATGAATAGTATTTTTTCAACTAATTATATATTAACTAATAATACAGACCATAGTCTACCATGAAACAGTGATAATTTCGTAATTTATTAATAAAAAAAATGCAGCAAGGAAACGATAATCAAACCACAATATTGTGAGGGACGACTGAAAATCCCGACTCACTTCAATGAGTAACTCCTAAAACCTTGAGTCAGTAAAAGGAGTCAAGTTTATCATCAGTAGCAACTCCACAAATCTCCAGCTTTTGTGCATCCAAAAAAATGTCAATGACTGAAATATAAACAAATGTAATCAGTGTCCCGGAACGGATTGTGGTTGGCTTTGGAGGTTCCACTCTAGAAGGGGGGGGGGGGGGGGAACCACACACGCATGGTGAGTGTGTCATAGTGCCTGGTCCTTGCTGTGTATTTCCTGAGTGGCCATCCTCCAAGGCCATGTCACTTTGGGTCCAGGTGGTAAAAGCATAAGGGCTTCTGGTGGCGGAGATGTGCAACACTCAGCCATCTGCTGATGAGTCACTCAGTCTCTGCTCTTGTTCACTCTGACTGGGCACAAGATTGGAGCCCATCACTGTACGTGTGCGTGCTAAAATGCATTAGTGTTCGATTTAATATGATGGCAACTCAGCACAGACGTAATCTGTAAAAGGCTGAAAGCACTCACACAGAATTGGGATTCCATTTGTCAGAATGCTGTGATGAGGGAAACCTTGATAACTAATTTCTACATCAACATCAAAAGGCTTTGAATCTCTAAAAAAATGGAAAACAATAAATGTAGCACTATAACTGAATGCATTCTACATTGGCCACTGTTCGGTGAGACAGGCATTGGACTCACCACTAAGTTTCCCTAGGGAATACATTTACTGTGACACAAAATGACAAGGTGTTTGTGCAATAAAGTTTGGAACACTGCACATCAAACAGAACTGCAAATAAAACTGAATATGGGGAGATGCGCTGGAGGTGTCGCGTACATTAATCTCCCAAATGTGGCGGTACACATGCTACTTCCAAGACAGCTGAATCGGAGTAAAGGCTTGACTCCAGTATGACAGCTCTGCTCCTCCAGGCCACAACTAACCCAAATCCCGGTTATATCTCCTCCACCTCACTCACATTCCAATCATCTAAGGGTGGGGTGGTGAGCACTCACTCACTCTCTCCCTCCCTCTCTCTCTCTCTCTCTCGCTCTCTCCCAAATCGCCACACTTGTGATGATGCAATTATTATGGCGGCTTTGGTAGTCATGCTTATACTGCCCCCTATCCACCAGCATGTTGTTCTACCACCATGCACAGGAATCACAAATGAGAAACTGGACTTCCTCATCTGACATTCAAAGACCTAAAATGACACACCTTCTGTTCCAAACGTGTGTCATCATTCCTTTCATTATTATGAATTAATGAACTAAAATGATTTGCTTGCTTTCCAATATGTCAATCATGAATTCCTCTCTTGGGAATGAATAAACTATCTATCTAAAACCAAGTGAAGATCACATGATCTATACAGCAACAATTATTAGAATTGTTTAGTACTCGTAACCACACTCCATTTCACATTTCTAGCGAAGGTAGGGAATTATAAGACACATTTAAGAGCAAAAAATACGACTTCTGAGTACTTTTAGAGATTGTGAAATGCTGCCTCAGTGAGGTGTCACATTACTGTCAACATGGCAGTAATGTATCTTTTTTTACTTTATCCGGGATGCATTTAAAGACACCGGAGGCAGGGCCCACTGTAGCCGAGCCGGTATCCGTGGGTAGCGGTAGTGGCAAAGATGTACGGACATGGAAGACCACCTTTCTGGTAATGAAGGAGAAGCAGCTAGTGAGCGAGGTCAAGAGGTTCCAGACGGATATGCTGGAATTGGGCTTGGGCTCTGGGACGATTCTTCTTGAGAGGGGCTGGACTCTCTTTTACTCTGGAGATGCTGAACAGGTATGGGTGGACCTATTTCCCCCTGGCTCAGTGTCTGTACATTAGGGGTTCACCTTCTGGTGAGGGTTTGATTCTGGAAAGTATGCCCCTTTTTCACCGGTTTTGGTTAAAACCACTACAGACAGAATGTGTAGGCACTGCCAAGGGATTGAGGTCTGAGATGAAAATCAGCATTTCACGGTCCACAACTGGAAAAAGGTGGAGTGCCCTCTCAAGGTCAGGGATAAGGTGATGGCCCCAAGCGGAGAAGTTCAAGTATCTTGGGGTAGAAAGAAGATGGAGATTGATGTGTGTGACAATGGCAGTGATGTGGACTCTACATGAGTGTATTGCGATGAAGAAGATTTACCGGTCTCTCTCCATTTCTACCCTCACCACAAGCGTGAGGTAGTGACGGAAAGAACAAGGTCATGAACAAAGTGGGGTCCTCTCCAAGCTGCTCCTCCATGTTGAGAGGAGGCAGCTCGGATGGTTTTCGCATCTGGTTAGGATGGGAACACATCAGGGTTCCACCCCGGAAGACTTGGCCGAGGAGAGGCAAGTCTGCAACTTGACCTCAGGTAAGCGGAAGAAGCTGGATGGATGGATTTCCGTACAAGTTGGATATCATCTTGCTGTTGGCTCGAACCAATAAAATCTGTTAAACTGAAGTCGGTCTTCATTTGATTGACAAGCACTGTAGATGTGAGTCTACAAAATGCAGCTTCAACTGATTGCAAATTGTCTTTGAGTTAACAAATACACGACACTGACAAAGCGATTGCTGATGTTGGAGAAAACAGTAAAATGCTGCACAAGAAGGCTTTTTAAAATTCCCTTTACTCTAAAAGGGATGCTCATACAATCAAAGAAGCATGAGAAATAGGTCCATTTGTCTTCATTGCACAAATAGAGCTACTTGGGCTGACAGTACTTGAATGTAAACTATCAAGTAGCTCTTGTCTAGGATCAAAGGTGTTATCAAGCATTAAGTATAGTCGACTGAATCCAGCTTGGGACATCCACTGACTTGTGTTCCCTAACCATTGATTTATCCCTTCCCAGTATATTAAATACTGATCTTTTTTTGGTCATATAGCTGATGTTGTCTTAGACTCGTCAGGTTCCGTAAAGAACACATTTACCATCTATGGGACACTTTGCTTGAAAAGAAGTTGAAATAGTTCCAATTCCTTGTTGGGAATATGACACCGTCATCCTGAAGTATTTTGAGTCATGCCGCACGGACAGGCTGATCTGTATTCTGAGGGAAGTCGAGTCAGGTGGTTCATAATGTCGTTTCTGAACAGTGGGTGACAAATGGCTGTGCTCTGTAATGCTTTCCTGAAAGACAAACACAGCTGAATACTGATGACCTTGCTCGGGTGTAAATCGTTTGAGTAGGGGGAATTGTTAAAAAAACAAAAAGCAACAACTAAAGCCACTTAAAGGAAGCTTGATCATCAATACTACACGGCTTGGTCTCTTGTTGGACAATTCGGTGTGAAGTTAACCATGTCCAAACTAGCCACTTGCTTGGTTTGAATAATGAGCGGTTTCTGAAAGGCGGCCATTTTTTTTGTTGACGCAGATGTATAAATGTATAAATTTGCAATGAGGGGAAAAGTTGCATATGCATACAAGTACAGTATATCTTTTATCATGTTACATGTGCATTCAAATTTTGCCTTGGTTTTCCAACATTGTCTTGGTTATCGTACAGTTTTGCATGTGAAAAAAATATTGTATCATTCCGCAAAATTGAGTGACCAATAAGATGTTCACTTACGTTACACTTGCTAAAATATGGGCATGGTGGTCACAGAGATGTCTCATCATATTGTTAGCACCATTTTTTTGGGGGGGGGGGGGCATTTTCTGCTGATTGGTTGTTGTCTTCCATTTTTCAAATTTGTCAAAATACTTTTGCAAATCCAAAATATGTCCGGATATCAGAACCTGTTCTTCTCAGGAACGTTGTTTGCGGCCATGTTTCCCTCCGCCATGTTTTCATGAGCATTGCAAACTGTGCACGAGCATCCTCTGTTGCTGCTGTTCTCGGAAATTGATTTATCAAAGTGTGCTTGTCAATCACAGTCAATAGTTTTTATCATAAATGATCATTAAATCCCTAGTCCAATAATCATGTACCCTCAAAACAGTGATAACTGGATTCTAGGGTAACCAGTGATAGAATTGTGCTATGTCAAGGTTACACAACCACCGTTGAGTGTCCCACCCAAGCAAAAATGTAGCCTAAAAAGGTACTTCCGGGAGTGAAATACTAACAGTATAAGGTTCAGCATGATGACAACAGGCTATGAAAGAGAAAAATGGCAAAGGGCCTTGAAACCAAAAGAAATCTCTCCTTATGTTGATGTTATTGTGATGTATCTTTCGTATTTTCCCCAACTGATTAACTGTCCTCGCCCTGATTTGTAGCCGTACTATACGCAGAACCGGACTTAGTAATTCATAAAATCTCAGATATTTGTTGTAAACGCAAACATAAATTGTCTGCTGGCAATTTGGAGTGCAAAGAGCTTTATCTGCACCTCTCTGTGATGTATTGAGTAAAGCCTGTGACGAGGGAGCATTGGAGAACAGGCTTTTAATCAGGAAGACCGAGGCCTGCAGCGGCTGTGTGCAAGAAGGGGGAGAGAAGGGAGGAGGAGGGGGGGGCAAACATTACATAAATAGGTTTAGGCCACATCAAAATTCATTCTCAGAGCAGATATTAATCTTGTCGGATATATATTTAGAAATGGCTTACATAATAATAGTGAAACCAGTCCAATGTGTTTGTAATGGAAGCTACAAGAGTGGCAAAATGTCAACATGCCGAAGAGTACATTAATCACTGCCCTACTGGCCCCTATTGGTGGACAGCGGGAAATGCATCAGTAATGAGCTGCGGACGTAACAAATCCCACCTAGAAATGTAACATAATAATTGTCCGACAATAACATGTGCAAGCAAATACTCAGGTATTGCAAATGGGTGGATTTCCTCTCTCACACCTTTGAGCTGAGAGGATCTCTGTTTTGTCTCTTTCTTGCGCTATAAAATTCAGAGTTGTTTCCTCCAGCATGAGTCATCAAAGATTATCTAAGGCAACATTCAGTGCAAACAACAGGAGGTACAAAAAAAAAAGGGGACTAAATGTCTTACATGCTCTGACTCATGCGCTTTACTAGTATAGCTCTGACTCTGCGTGTTATGTGACTGATTACTGTTTTTACCCAGAAGCTGAGCTTATCTACGAGCTACTTTAGTTTATTTCAATTAAAATTCACGACATCCAGATGCCAAGAGACGATACTGACACAACATACTGAGTTCTTTTTCTGATTCATGTACATAACGGTGCGTATGTAGCATACTCTGTTAGACCAGATGACCTTTTATAATAATTCTGGCCTCGTGTCCTTTGGCTTTAGGCCTAGAAGTGGATATTATGCAACTTGGCTGACTATAATGGACTATATGTTGCTTTCAAATGTCAACCATGCGAAGGGTACATAAAGGACGTCCCATTTAATATATGTTTTGCATAAGCAAGCACATGAATACATTGTAACACACATCTACCTCTTACACACACAAACACACATATACAGTGATGTGAATAAGTGTTTATCGCTTAATGATTTCATATTTTATAGCATGTTTTCCTGAAGGCGGGCCGTGGGTTGAATACATCAACTAGGGATATCCGATATTGGCTTTTTTGCCAAAAACCGATACGTTGATATTGTCCAATTCTCATACTGATATATGTAACATAACTTCTGTGGTGGAATAAACACACGTCTTGTATGAAGCATTTATTTAATATCGATTTAAACCCTAACCCTAACCCTAACCCTAAAAAAAAAAAAAACCCAATACATATATCAACCAATATCGCATTTTTATGCGGATGTTGGACCGATAATTATCAGACATCCCTAACAAAAACAGACCGTTTTCACGGGAACCACAAAATCCAAAGTAATACAGCTGAATAGGTACAGATTCTGGAAGAACTAGAGCACTTTCTGTGGTTTGTAACTGCTCTATAGGAGTCCACAACTCACTACAAAGGGCTGAAAAAGGAGCGTAGTAGTTCTCCTTTAAATTAAAAAAAATATATTATTAAGGGAGGAAACAAAAAATCCAGTCAACGCTGGCAACCCATGACAGCCTTTCATTCATCTTGTGTATCACTGTCTGCCACGGCTTGTTTACAGTTATCAATTACACCGGTATAAGTCATTTTCTTATCATTGGAAGACTCTGTATCGATATATTAAAAAATATCGCCCAACCCTAATTTATGGCAACAGTGACTGCATCTTCCTGACGCAATCGAATTCAGGACTTGAGCAAAACCAGCCCCTCAATTGTTGTTTGGCATGTATTTCAAAATGGAATTCATAGATTTTTCTGCATCGGGCGGAATGATTTCAAGGGCCCCACATTGCAAACAGATAATTTGCATGATGGAAAAAGATGAACAGGTCTAAGTAAGACACCGAAAAAGAGAGATTCTCTCCCACAAACATGGGCAGGATATCAAATATGGATGTCTCAATTTCAGAAGCACGGCATGCAGAGACAGAATAAATATATGATGGTGAGAATCTCATCCCTCCGTTTATCCTCACCTTTGTAGAAGCCATACTCTTCACATCATTCAATTGAGTTGCGTCCAGACAGTGAAAAACCAATTAATGTTTATATAAAATGTTTAGGGTTCGCATTAGTACCAACGGTATGAATCCTAATGTAACACTATGCATGGCAAATCTACATTAAGCTTTCCATCCGCGTGTGACCCACACATATTGTAATACATGGCTTGCCACTATTAGGCTCCTGAATGGTTGAAATACTGTCATGGGAATAAGGGGCATGACTAAAAGCTTACTACCCGGATCTAAATGGTACATTTGGTTAATTAGAACATGATCAGGAATCCTTTGTGCATGTTACTTGAAGAACTTACTAAAATGTATAATGGATAATAGTAGAACATTATAATAATCAGTGCTTTTGCTTAATGATTCAAATCAAAGTTAAGTTTAGAGAACATACATCATGCCTGAATATAGTTGAGGAGTACCTCAGGGGTCAATCCTGAGACCATGTATGTTGTTTATTTTATATGTAAATTTCCGTTATTTCTGTGGTATTAGCTGTAGGTTTAGGTATCATTTGAATTTGAAGAATTCCTTTTACCGCGCAGACCTCACAGTTAGGAGACCGGGGTTCAATTCCACCCTCGGCCATCTCTGTGTGGAGTTTTGCATGTTCTCCCCGTGCATGCGTGGGTTTTCTCCGGGTACTCCGGTTTCCTCCCACATTCCAAAAACATGCTAGGTTAATTAGCGACTCCAAATTGTCCATAGGTATGAATGTGAGTGTGAATGGTTGTTTGTCTATATGTGCCCTGTGATTGGCTGGTGACCAGTCCAGGGTGTACCCCGCCTCTCGCCCAAAGACAGCTGGGATAGGCTCCAGCACCCCCGCGACCCTTGTGAGGAAAAAGTGGTAGAAAATGAATGAATGAATGAATGAATGAATGCCTTTTACCATTCCGTTTAGTATCTAGTGTCTATTAGAGTCAACTTTCACAAAAGATGTTTACAAACATTGTAGCCACTTCGATGTTGGCGATTGACGGTTCTTCTTTGTTGGTGTTGGGGCTACTTCTTCCGTCTTCAACAGTGAAATACTGTATACACTTGTCAAAGTAGTTTTTTTTCCTGAGAACTGAGAACTTAAACCATACTGAGAGGAATACAGAATTTTCTAAATTTTATTCCTATTACCCGATTAATAAGTTATGGCATAATCCATTAGTAATATACTTGGGTTATTGACCTTTGTATTACATAACCAGGAAATCATGAACATAAACAACAGGAATTTTTTGTCTGACTTTGGAACAGTCTCCCAGTGCACAATACCTCATTAGCACAGTTGCGTATGTCCACCCTGTTACTAAACTTGACCTTGTTTCGTTATTCTAATGCATTAAATTATTTTTAGTTGATGTTTTACATGCATAGGGCAAGGACACAGGACACAGCTACGTTACCTAACACTCCCTCCTTGTTTTTGTGATGAATCAAAGCCCGACCAACAAATCTGGATGGAGTTGGAATGGTTTAAATGAGTCATTCATCTTCATGGTGCATTTTTTTGACCGATTAAAAGAATTTTAAGTCATTTAATTATTTGTTATAATTCAGTCTTAGGCTGTATGGTGGAGTGGTTAGTGGTTAGCACACAGACCGCACAGTGAGGACACCCGAGTTCGATTCCTCCCTCTGTGTGGAGTTTGCAAGTTCTCCCCATGCATGCGTGGGTTTTCTCCGGGTTCTCCGATTTCGAATGTGAGTGTGAATGGTTGTTTGTCTATATGTGCCCTGCGATTGGCTGGCGACCAGTCCAGGATGTACCCCGCCTCTCGCCCGAAGACAGCTGGCATAGGCTCCAGCCCTCCCGCGACCCTTGTGAGGATAAGCGGTGAAAAATAAATGAATGAATGAATAATTCACTCTTATGTAAAACTTTTAATAACCTCAGAAATGCTGAGCTGTTCCAGAAGCAGGCCAACTATGAAGCAGTGGCATTCTTGCTCCAGTTAAATAACACACTCAACATAGAGCCAACCACCCTGAGGTGCTCTCTTTACTTCAAGGACAAGCTGTTTGCATGACATAATAGTTCAGCCTCACTTCGGAAAAAAACAGTTCATGAATACCAAATTGATTCATGTAATAAGTAGATTTTGTACATTTGATCGGTCCTGTGTCCTGTGTCCTGCTGTGATGGGGCTACAGAGGTTGCCACTGGCTGGGCTGAGTTCATCCTCATGATGACATTAACAACAACTGTGGCTGCTACTCCCGGTGTTTTAAAGTGAGTAATGAAATGAAACGCTAATTTAACTCTTCTTCGCTGCTGCCCCCAGGCTTAGCCGTCTCCCAGGACACCAGCTGATGCACCAAGCAGAGCTGGAAACTATCTATCCCACAGGAGGATGAGAGGAGAGAGGGAACGAAGCAGAGGAGGAGGCAGAGAGTCGGAGAGAGACATCCAAATAAAAAGAGGAGGGGACAAATTTTGACTCTGGTTATACTGATTGATCAATTCCTCAACTAATGTTGCCTACAAAAAAATAATCAACTAATAATATCAAAATAATTAATTCATGACTCTGGGATCCTGTGGACTACACACAAGATAAACGTGTAAACAAAGCTAGCGGTATTGTCGGAGAGTAAGTCTATTTATGGCAGATTAATGTTGTCCTGTATATCACTGAAGTAATAAACGTCATCGTGATGATGGATGATAGGCTGATACATGTACTGTATGATATAAACTGATTTTTTTTTTTTAATGCCGTGCAATCGACTCACATTAGTTTAGAGCAGGGGTCGGGAACCTTTTTGGCGAAGAGAGCCATGAAGGCCAGATATTTTAAAATGTGTATCTGTGAGAGCCATATACATTTTTTTAAACATTGAATGCAATAAAATGTGTGCATTTTTATGTAAGACCAACAGTTTTAGATAATGGGCTCTAATTACGTAGACCAGGCACACTACCCCACGCCAATGGGGTGTGGCCAGCACACTTTCATGAGCAGCGCAGTGTCTAATAATAAATCAAATACTTGTTGCCATTAATACAACTTCTGCTGCTGCATAGTTTTGCACCGTACTCCGTAGACGTATTTCATTCTTTTGGCCATCTTTGTCAGAAGGCTTGGTTCGGCAGCTTTAGCTATTTGACTAAAGGAGGAAAGTTTACATTTACATGTTTTTTTGACATCTCAATGACCGAGGTAGACTACAGCATTACCCAGTAATAATCAAGTTTTGGTGTTTGACCTGGAAAATATCATCAGGAAAGATAAATATGGTTGGCCGTATTGCAGCAGAATATAGATGGACAAATTAAAATGCATAAGAAAGTTGTTGATTTTGAATATTATTTTTAACAGTCATTTCTGTGATGGTTTACTTTAAAATGTTAGAAAAAATAAATTTTTATTGTGGTAAGAAATGCTTGAGAGCCAGATACAGTCATCAAAAGAGCCCTACCTGGCTCCCGAGCCATAGGTTCCCTACCTCTGGTTTAGAGATACAACAACAATTAACTTTCCTGATGCTAATGCAGAGTTATTATAGCTGTATAGTCTTATTATTGCTTATCATGTTTACTATATTAAGTAGTATGAGTGTAAAGTTGACTATAGGGGTGCTATTTAGATGTCTACTGCGCTCTAATAATGTTAAACCATGTTTTGAAAAACGTCATAAACAGGTTTTCTATGCTCAAAAAAAAATTCTTTTATTAATATTGAATCCCTATCACAATCGAGTCTGGAACCAATTAATCACGATAAACGAGGGATGACTGTAATGGGGTTGTACAATTTGGAGGCTTGGAGCCTTGGTCAAGGACCCCCTCTACAAAGATTTTAATGGCGCACTAATCTGATCACACACAAACTCTGCATATGTCATTTTACAGATTAAAAGAGTGGTGTGCGAGAAAGATGAAAAATAAAGTAAACCAGATTAGAAATGACCACATGAAACCTCTCTGATTTATGGAAAGCCGCCATAAATACGTGTGGAAAAACACTCAATCTTGAGGAGTGGTATAGGAAATCGAACCCGGGAACCTAATCCAGTAAAATTGTGTTTATTTTAAAATAACATTGTATTAAAATGTAATTAGTTTGTTTTCATGGTTAGCAGGCTCACTTTCGCCCATTTCACCGGATGACACTGAACTGCTATCCAATGACCTTGGATGTGATGCAATATGTTTCGACTCGTAACAGGCTCCTGAGGGTAGGTAGCGCTTTACGTTTTGTAACCCCGACATAATCTTGTTTCATGCTTCTTTGGTGTCGAACATTTGTGCAGCTGTCCAGTACAACAAGATCAGCGCTACAATGGATTGCAACAGTAATAAATGGCACCACCAGAGCCAAGAGTTATGCCTTGGCTCCCTGCTGTGACATATTTCGGGGCTTCTCCAGCATAATTGTTCAGTCTTAGGAACATGTATGAGCATTGACATTAGCATGCCCTTTGTCAGCACAACACATTTTGAGTCCCTGCTTGACTGCAGAGTTTTAGGTCCTCGGGCTGATGCTGTCACTTCCTGTTTTGTTTAACTAGCTCATCAAAATTTAGCTGATCACAGCAGTTCTGCATGCTGGCACTTGACAGGAAGATCAGGGCAGTTGGTAAATTAAGTTTTTATATTTTAGACGGCACAAGCAAGAATAAAACCCCGATGCACTGAAACAATAATCTATGCTTTTGTTTGGTGTGCAACTGGATTACTGTAACGCATTTTATGTAGAGCGTTGGTGGGTCACTTGATCAATTGCTTCCAGATTCGAGATGCCAACTATGGGACACCGAACTGACAGAAAGCGCGTTGGGCAATAAGAAAAAAATCTCAACTGTTCGAGGAATTGCTACACCTCAATATAAAAAAAATAACAGAGTAAAATAAGAGTCTTTCAACTTTTCCCAATAGGCGTCATCACAGACAGAAAATCCCATGATGCTTTATTTAGCTTAATGTTTACACCGGATGCCCTTCTTGACGCAACCCTGGTGGGAGGAATCGACCCACGCCCTCTGCTACAAAGCACACAGCAAAACACCACCAGGAATTAACAGTTAATTCTGCCATTGTGTGCTCTCATCTGGTGAGAGCGAAAGAAGGGGCTGGGGACAGGTCTACCCATAACGTTTCATATAAAGCGTCCTGTTATTCATTGATAACATTGACATTTTACACACTGCTTTGGATTCTCACGGTAATACAAGACAGCGCAACCCTTATCAACTCAATACCAGACACATATTTTGCTTCTAAATACGCAATGGGACAGCACTTGTTATTTTAAGGTGTTTCAGAAATAAAGCTAGATTTATACATATATTAAAATTAAAACCCTGTATTACAAAGTTTACAATTGCAAAATGGATCGAGACAGCCACACTGTCGCAAAACCCCGAAGGTCAGCCCAAGGAGTGTTGGGGTGACAGCTTGTTAATAATGATTGGATCAGCAGGCCTTTGCAGGGGGTTAACACTTCCCAGCGAGCACCGTGGTCCCCAGACAGCATTTGCTTCCCTCTGCATACATAAATCATCAAGTCCAAAGCACCTTAATGTCGATCAACAGCTCAGGGGTAAAGACAGTTAGATATCCAATTACTCCATATGAAAGTCAAGAGTAGTGGGGCGTCAATGTCAGAGCTGATATTTTGTTCATCATGAGCTTAATTACAATGATGAGGATATGACATTGATCACAGTAAGCATGTGGGGCTGATGAGGAGTTACCGTTGTGTCATGCCTTTACAAGAGTAAGCCAAGGACATCACGGACATTTATTTTTGTTAATGTGTGAATGAGTCATCCAATAAAGAAGACATATTTTCGCTGCAATACTGTAATGTCAATACTATGATATCTCGAGTATAACCTCTCAAATATGATGTGTAGTTCCAGGGGACGGTTAAGTAAAGGGTTTGGCTTCTCAAACAACATTCTAACGCTTATCATCATGAGGATCGTGGGGGTGCTGGAACCTATCCCAGCTGTCTTCGGGCGAGAGGCGGGGTGCAAACAACAGACAAACAACCATTCACACTCACATTCATACCTATGGACAATTTAATTTGGAGTTGCTAATTAACGTTAATGTTTTTGGAATGTGGGAGGAAACCGGAGTACCCGGAGAAAACCCACACATGCACAGGGAGAACATGCAAACTCCACACAGAGATGGCCGAGGGTGGAATTGAACTTGGTTCTTGTTTGAGTTGTTTAAATGACACCTTCCTGGTCCGGGAAGTGGACAAAACCCACCACACATTAATCAGGGGTCCCGGCAGGACCTAAAGAAGGCAAAAAATCCCACTTTTCTGACGCTTCGTTTTTTTGCCCGTTTTTCAGGTCCGCGGCTGTCGATTTTTCGCCTTTGTTTGAGTTGTTTAAATGACACCTTCCTGGTCCGGGAAGTGGACAAAACCCACCACACATTAATCAAGGGTCCTGGCAGGACCTAAAGAAGGCAAAAAATCCCACTTTTCTGACGATTCGTTTTTTTGCCCGTTTTTCAGGTCCGCGGCTGTCGTGAATTCTCCTTTTTTGAGGTGCCAAAACAACACTTTTCTGGTTCGGGAGGTGGACAAATCCCACCACACATTAATCAGGGGTCCCGGCAGGACCTAAAGAAGGCAAAAAATCCCACTTTTCTGACGCTTCGTTTTTTTGCCCGTTTTACAGGTCCGCGGCTGTCGATTTTTCGCCTTTGTTTGAGTTGTTTAAATGACACCTTCCTGGTCCGGGAAGTGGACAAAACCCACCACACATTAATCAGGGGTCCTGGCAGGACCTAAAGAAGGCAAAAAATCCCACTTTTCTGACGATTCGTTTTTTTGCCCGTTTTTCAGGTCCGCGGCTGTCGTGAATTCTCCTTTTTTGAGGTGCCAAAACAACACTTTTCTGGTTCGGGAGGTGGACAAATCCCACCACACATTAATCAGGGGTCCCGGCAGGACCTAAAGAAGGCAAAAAATCCCACTTTTCTGACGCTTCGTTTTTTGCCCGTTTTTCAGGTCCGCGGCTGTCGATTTTTCGCCTTTTTTTAAAGTTGTTTAAATGACACCTTCCTGGTCCGGGAAGTGGACAAAACCCACCACACATTAATCAGGGGTCCCGGTAGGACCTAAAGAAGGCAAAAAAATCCCACTTTTCTGATGCTTTGTTTTTTCGCCCGTTTTTCAGGTCCCGCGGCTGTCGTGAATTCTCCTTTTTTGAGGTGCCAAAACAACACTTTTCTGGTTCAGGAGGTGGACAAATCCCACCACACATTAATCAGGGGTCCCGGCAGGACCTAAAGAAGGCAAAAAATCCCACTTTTCTGACGCTTCGTTTTTTTGCCCGTTTTTCAGGTCCACGGCTGTCGATTTTTCGCCTTTGTTTGAGTTGTTTAAATGACACCTTCCTGGACCGGGAAGTGGACAAAACCCACCACACATTAATCAGGGGTCCTGGCAGGACCTAAAGAAGGCAAAAAATCCCACTTTTCTGACGATTCGTTTTTTTGCCCGTTTTTCAGGTCCGCGGCTGTCGTGAATTCTCCTTTTTTGAGGTGCCAAAACAACACTTTTCTGGTTCGGGAGGTGGACAAATCCCACCACACATTAATCAGGGGTCCCGGCAGGACCTAAAGAAGGCAAAAAATCCCACTTTTCTGACGCTTTGTTTTTTTGCCCGTTTTACAGGTCCGCGGCTGTCGATTTTTCGCCTTTGTTTGAGTTGTTTAAATGACACCTTCCTGGTCCGGGAAGTGGACAAAACCCACCACAGATTAATCAGGGGTCCTGGCAGGACCTAAAGAAGGCAAAAAATCCCACTTTTCTGACGATTCGTTTTTTTGCCCGTTTTTCAGGTCCGCGGCTGTCGTGAATTCTCCTTTTTTGAGGTGCCAAAACAACACTTTTCTGGTTCGGGAGGTGGACAAATCCCACCACACATTAATCAGGGGTCCCGGCAGGACCTAAAGAAGGCAAAAAATCCCACTTTTCTGACGCTTCGTTTTTTTGCCCGTTTTACAGGTCCGCGGCTGTCGATTTTTCGCCTTTGTTTGAGTTGTTTAAATGACACCTTCCTGGTCCGGGAAGTGGACAAAACCCACCACACATTAATCAGGGGTCCTGGCAGGACCTAAAGAAGGCAAAAAATCCCACTTTTCTGACGATTCGTTTTTTTGCCCGTTTTTCAGGTCCGCGGCTGTCGTGAATTCTCCTTTTTTGAGGTGCCAAAACAACACTTTTCTGGTTCGGGAGGTGGACAAATCCCACCACACATTAATCAGGGGTCCCGGCAGGACCTAAAGAAGGCAAAAAATCCCACTTTTCTGACGCTTCGTTTTTTGCCCGTTTTTCAGGTCCGCGGCTGTCGATTTTTCGCCTTTTTTTAAAGTTGTTTAAATGACACCTTCCTGGTCCGGGAAGTGGACAAAACCCACCACACATTAATCAGGGGTCCCGGTAGGACCTAAAGAAGGCAAAAAAATCCCACTTTTCTGATGCTTTGTTTTTTCGCCCGTTTTTCAGGTCCCGCGGCTGTCGTGAATTCTCCTTTTTTGAGGTGCCAAAACAACACTTTTCTGGTTCAGGAGGTGGACAAATCCCACCACACATTAATCAGGGGTCCCGGCAGGACCTAAAGAAGGCAAAAAATCCCACTTTTCTGACGCTTCGTTTTTTTGCCCGTTTTTCAGGTCCACGGCTGTCGATTTTTCGCCTTTGTTTGAGTTGTTTAAATGACACCTTCCTGGACCGGGAAGTGGACAAAACCCACCACACATTAATCAGGGGTCCTGGCAGGACCTAAAGAAGGCAAAAAATCCCACTTTTCTGACGATTCGTTTTTTTGCCCGTTTTTCAGGTCCGCGGCTGTCGTGAATTCTCCTTTTTTGAGGTGCCAAAACAACACTTTTCTGGTTCGGGAGGTGGACAAATCCCACCACACATTAATCAGGGGTCCCGGCAGGACCTAAAGAAGGCAAAAAATCCCACTTTTCTGACGCTTTGTTTTTTTGCCCGTTTTACAGGTCCGCGGCTGTCGATTTTTCGCCTTTGTTTGAGTTGTTTAAATGACACCTTCCTGGTCCGGGAAGTGGACAAAACCCACCACAGATTAATCAGGGGTCCTGGCAGGACCTAAAGAAGGCAAAAAATCCCACTTTTCTGACGCTTCGTTTTTTGCCCGTTTTTCAGGTCCGCGGCTGTCGATTTTTCGCCTTTTTTTAAAGTTGTTTAAATGACACCTTCCTGGTCCGGGAAGTGGACAAAACCCACCACACATTAATCAGGGGTCCCGGCAGGACCTAAAGAAGGCAAAAAATCCCACTTTTCTGACGCTTCGTTTTTTGCCCGTTTTTCAGGTCCGCGGCTGTCGATTTTTCGCCTTTTTTTAAAGTTGTTTAAATGACACCTTCCTGGTCCGGGAAGTGGACAAAACCCACCACACATTAATCAGGGGTCCGGGCAGGACCTAACTGTGAGACCTGCATGCTAACCGCTCAACCACCATTCAGCCCTTCTCAAAAATAATGCCTACTCGAAAAAAAAATCAGACCTCACAAATCGCTTGGCATTATTTTCTCTGCCGTTGCATCACAACGTGCTCCCACCTGTCCATTGTTAGGCACATTTGCTTCACCGGTTTCACAGTGTTTACTGCTGGGATAGTGAAAGTTGCACGTCTGACTACAAAACAAGTGATGACGACATTCCTTTGAGCACAAAGTCAAAGGGATATTTATGAACCGGAATACACGGATGCCGTACTTCGGTGCTCGTGCAGTGACAACAAATTAGCGGCACAAATGAGCTAGTTCTTACCTGTGGTAGTGGAACAGCAGAACTCTTCAAAACACGTACAGTATATCCAGTAAGTCCTGGGCGTGTAGGAACCTAATCCCCCACACAAAAGTGTCTACTTCATACCCGAACCTGCTCCCTAGTCACTATGGTTCCCACATTAAAGCCAATTGCAAGAAACTAAAGTAATGTCCGTGACAGGAAAACGATGGAATTTATGGGGCGACATTCCTTGTTGTCACAGCCCGGATAAATACAAGTACGTATCATTTTTTAAACCACTATAGACAAGCGGATTCACGAAGTGATACGACACTGATTTTTGTGATGCAAGTGTATTAAGCTTTTGAGATCTTTACTTAACTGTACCCAGCAACTAGCTGGAACTACTTTCCTCAGCACCAAAATCCAACAGACAGGAAGTGGGGAGTGAGTCGCTGTTGACGGATTTCACTGCTAATGGGGGTTTCATACAACTTCATATAAAAAAATCTGAACTATCCCTTTAAGAAAACAGTGAATTTCTTGTATATTGTGGACCAAATATACCAGAAAATAAATCACCTGTACCAACTTGTGGGCTAGCAGCATTCTATTGGATATATGTCTTATTTTATAATGAGGCAGATTTATGAATGCACCATGCAAGAGCAGTCATTACAAGGGAAACTTTAGATGAATAAACAAAATCACAAATAACGGCGGTGTCACTCTGTTCAACGGTAATCCAGTTACATTTTAATGAGCACATGTTGGCAAAAACAAGCTGTAGAAATGCTGCACTCGCCATTTTAATAATTTGAGTGAAACAGATTTCATTAGCCGGTTTAATCCCCATGACAAGCACAGAGAAATTACGCTTTGGATGTATTGTCTACATCTTTGTACTATGTACAGTATAAAACATAATTTGCTTTGTTAAGTTTCAAATATTAACGGAACGTTTAATTACACTCCTGCTTTGTACACAAATGTTTGATATTGCCAGAGGGAATCCATGAGGAAAACCAATACTGGGAATTCACAAATAAAGCCACACCAGCAAAAGGCAATCTCTGACAGCGACACAGATTCCCTCCCACACTTTATGGTTCATTCAGCAGTTTAGAAGGAGAAAAATGAATTGTTTCGTATTCAGCAAAAAAAACGTGAATGCGATTTGGAGGCTTTGAATTTCCAGATAGCAACCTATTACAGTCATTTTGACCGTATCGGTGTCATCTGCTGTGCTGAGACAGCTCCCGGAAGACAAAGTGCTGCCTTGTTTTAATCATCTTCTCACACACAGTGTGATGATCACACACTCTGTGAGGAGGCAGGTGGATGTTGGATGCAGCATCATGAAGGCATTCAGTCATTATTATTATTATTATTGTTATTATAATCATCCTGGAACATATTCCTTTTTTTGTTTTCATGGTGTTGACATGTCAAGAAAATACCAGAGACAAACTGCAAACTGGAACTACAGTATCCCCCCCCGGTGGCTGTATTTCGCCATTAATGGTCAGGAAAAAAGGGTATCCTCAGGATATTTTGAAGCTGTGGTGGTGGGCTGCATGGGAGGGCACACTGCCACCGCTGTGTTGTACCGCTGCTGCGTCTGCTATTTTGTGATAGTGTCACTATCTTAAAGCTGGACATGCTACGTGTTTATTTTGAACAACTTAGATACATGACTAGTGTTTTGAAGACAAGATATACGTATTATATTAGCATGTACCCTACGAATAGGATAACCACTTGTAGCGCTCCAGTAGGACAAAAAAAGCTTCCTACATAGGAGGCAGAAATATGCCGGAAAGTTGAATGGGATTTAAACGTGAGCGATGACGCAGATGTTGCGGCTCCACAATTTACAGTCCAGTTTTCATTCTCATGATAATAAGGAACAAAATGACACCCTGAAAGCCCACAAAGAAGCTGTCCTAAAACCAGATGCAAAAAAAGACCAGGGGCCCAATCACCAGCACTTTTGTACATGAAATTTGGCATATTTGAGGAGAGTTTGTGAAAAGCAAGTTTGTGTTTTTCATTCGTCTCCCACAAACTACAATTCAATCTAAATTTTAAAAATAATAGATATAAAAGTGTGTATAACAGTATTGTGCATCCTAATGTAAAACAATTACAAATTAGTTGGAGGAGGTAAAGTCGGTAAGGTAATTAGGTGCTGGAGCCTATCCCAGCTGTCTTCGGGCGAGAGGCGGGGTACACCCTGGACCGGTCGCCAGCCAATCACAGGGCACATATAGACAAACAACCATTCACACTCACATTCATACCTATGGACAATTTGGAGTCGCTAATTAACCTAGCATGTTTTTGGAATGTGGGAGGAAACTGGAGAAAACCCACGCATGCATGGGGAGAACATGCATAAAGATGGCCGAGGAATTGAATTCAGGTCTCCTCGCTGTGAGGCCTGCGTGCTAACCACTCGCTGTGCAGCCGTCGGTAAGGTTATTTTTATTCATTTTGTGTTTTTGTGTTAACTGCCACATTGGATCACGTCGAGGTCACCAAGCTATCTTGCTCCGAAGAAGGTCTTCATTTCTCCACCAGCTCACAACAGAATAAATATCAAAAGCAGGAACTTCTTTTTTTTTTTTTTGCTGCCAACACTTGTACTAAACCATGCCCCCAACCCGAGTGATATGCCCCCTATTGTCCACTCCAATTTATCTGCTGGATGATACACCGGAGGTGCACAAACAGGACAACATAAAAACATCAACCCAAACTCTCCTGGTAGAGGTAACAACAACAACATATAGTCCACTTCACACACGCTGCATAAGCGGTTTCTAGCTCACAGGCGACATCCAGAAACGCCAAAGACATAAATGATGTATGCAAACACACAAAGCCGCATTAAAAATAGAAAATGTACACATGAGGACACAGAAGACTAACCTGGGCTTATGGAACATCACATAATGTCTGAATGAAGTACTGTACACACGATTGAGGGATTAGCAGCTGTAGCAGCTATAAATAAACAGCATTATACATGTATAGCTTATGCATATGCTGTGGATGAAGTTGCCAAGTGATCTCCTATGCTTACATAGAAAAATTAACATTATGCTGACCTTTTGGTGCTAAACATGTTGGCGGCGTCTTCCTTCTCCTTCTCAGAGCTGTTAAGTTGATCTACACTTGATGTTTACTTCTCAAACCTGCAGACGAGCAAACACAAAAAAAAAGAAGAAGAAAGAGAAAGATATGGGTGAGATTCTCAGCATCACAGTCATTTTGCCCTGAGGTTTTCTGCATTACTCAGTCATGCTGACCTCAGCAACCTCCATTAGCAGGCCTCCAACTGAGCTATTCAAATTGACTGGCCTTAGCAGGAGGCACTGAGCACGGCAGAACACTGCAAGCACAACAATACAGTAGAAACCAATACAGCAATTCTTTTTTTAGTACATTATCACAGCAGCGACTATTATAAACATGAATGGATCAATTGGCTCTGAAGCTAAGACAAGAAATTAAACCCTAATTTTGCATTCCTGAGTCAGTACCCCGCATACTACTAGGTGGTACAGTCTGCCAAACAGAGCCCTCCTATGCTATACCTTCCATAATGGGTGTGAGTTAGCCTCTGGTCTTTTATGTAAAGGTTATCAGAGACTGGAGATGAGGAGCTGCAGTAAAAGAAGACAGGATTCAATAATTAATACGAAGGTCTATGCAGGACTCACTTCTCACCTTCGCCTGTCGGTAATGAGATGAGAGGAGGCCCGGGGGAAGGAAAGGAGAATTGAGTGATTAAAGTGCCTTGCTCTGCCCCATCTAACTTCATCTCCACACACACACACACACACATACACAAGTTGGACGGACAAGCCTGCACGTGCATACACACAATCTCATTTACAACTCCTTCAGAGTGTTGTCTATTCCCACGCACACAGACACACACAGGGTGGGACCAAGAAGCCAGCTGAATGAAGGCGAAAAGGTTAACAAAGTAGCATGACACAGGAAACAACTAATACTTCACTCGGGTGACATGGAAATTGAATACGCACTTAATTCTCAAAGTATACCAAAGGCAGCAGCTTCTATGTTGCTTCTAAGGTAATTCAGTGGATAAAAACACAGGCCGGTTGTACCCGTAAACAGGAATGTATGTGTGACACCATGTTACTCCATGCCATGGCGTATAATTCACAAGGCAAATAAACACCCACATGAAAAGGAACTAATGTTGCAGCATAGGTGGATCCCATTATGTGCAGTAATGAGTTTTTTTTATCTGTTTTTATATCTTTAAAATGCCCGGAAAAGAGAAAGACATTGTGTTCATGTCTTGCATATCAATTTTGGATGACAGGCAAAATTCCAAAAAAAAAGTGTAGTTTTCCTTTAAGGTCCCAAAGCACAGTATATGGAAAGGGTTTTATAAAAAGATAGATACATCATTTCCAATTCCATTGCTTTTAAAAAAGTGACTCATCCTCCCATTTGTTACAGGGCTCTAAAATGATGACGCAGAGTGCTTTACAAAACTAAGCCTGGCCACTGGACGAGATAAAGCTTTCAGGCATGTACGCGGACACATTCAATGTCGCCGCTTGTCCACACGTCCGGAAGACATTCAGACATTCATAGAAAAACACAAAAGAGTCTTATTTATGTCTAAAATGGATTATTTTCTTCACTTGGTGTCCGTGCTGGACCTCCACTTTTTTTCCCTCATAACGTAGGACGGCATGATGGTTTTTAAACCGTGACTTTTTCATATCGTGGTATATACCCTGAAACCGGTAACCGGTCTTATTATTGAGATAGAACAGGCAACAGGCGGATATTTCACATACAAGTTCACAAAAACAGTCTAATTTCAAATGCCGTCGAATATTAGCGGAATATTTTTTTCTTTCTGGGAATCACCAACTCCAACCACTTCTGCCTGAGCTTGCCTCGTCGAAAGACTTCCTGGGAGCCATAGCTAACAACTGTAAACAAGGCGCAGCAGCGCTGTGGGGAAGGCAGTCAAACAGCGCATGCCTTAATAAGGAAGCCCGGCTTCTTGTGACATCACAGCGAGCCAATGTTAGAAAAAAAACTGAGAAACCGAGAGCCATTCTAAAAGTCTTTCAATGCTCACTTCAGCATCGTTTAACATGAGAATACAACATTCTAACAACATTTATAGGTCAGAAAAGTGGAAAAAGCACCTTTAAATCACATTTCACGTGTGTAGTGGCATTAAAAGTCATTCTATTCTATGTACCTCAACTGAAGATTGTGCATAAAACTCAAAGTAATCTACATTGTTCCAAAATCTACACACCAAAGTAACAATGATAATTTGATTTACATAGCAAGCATGATTGAATGCAAATTTCCTGTATTAACACTATACACTGGTTTAAATTTGTGTTAAATTCAGCATAGTTTTTATGCATTATTATCGCTGCATAACCCAAAGTCAAAACAATATACTCAGTGGCGCCATGTGGTTCCTCCTGACACGATTAGACCGGACCTTGTCAACTTCTATCTCTATGGCAAAAACAAGCTTGTTTGAGGATGTGTTTCCTGACGAGCTTCATCAGGCCAGCCTTTTATTTCAGCTTAATTGTCTCTGGGCGTGCAGCACATTCTGACAGACCCCATCAGCATCCAAGCATGTAATGAATTGAGGCAAATGCTTCCGACAGCTAGAGGGACAGCAGGTAGCTTCTGCTGGAGGCTGACAACTATAAAACATCAATGACACATAGGTGAAAGCAGATTTAAAATGAAGGCTGACCAAGTGATTTTACATCAAACTACAGTGAGCCAAGCATGTTTTCCCAGGTACTATTAATATGACCGAGTGCAAACAGGCTCACTGCGCTTTGGCTGCAGAAACAGCCCACTGTTTCCACTGCAGCAATGTTTCTGATATTTGTTTATTTTGTTCCCTGCCACAGAGTTTGTGAATGACAAACAAGAGAAGGTAAACAGAGATATCAGTGGAGCTGTTTGCTGGAAGAAATCCAAACGCTGAGCTGTAGAAGTGGGGTATTGATCAGAGGCCGGATCAGCTGGTCTAAAATCGGTACACAGCCATGAAGCAGCAAAACATGGAGGAAAGGAAACTAAATAACACAGCAGAGCATAGTATAGGTATTGTTTATATCAGTGATATAATAAGGGAACTTTTTAAAAACTCCTTATTTCTAAAATCACAAATACTAAAACTTAAACTGATATAGTTAATCTTCAAACAGCTAAAATAATGCATAAGGTTAAAAATAACAAACCTAAAAATGCCATCCAATACTTCTCTACAAGAGAGGAAAAATATGATCTTAGGGAAGAACTACATTTGAAACACTTATATGCTAGGACTACGTTAAAAAGCCATAGCATTTCAGTATGTGGAATCAAACTATGGGATGGATTGAGTAAGACCCTCAAACAATGCACAACGAGTGAATTCAAGAAACAATACAAGCAGTTGATGTTTGCTAAATACAAGGATGAAGAGTCTTGAACCAGTCATGATATCACCTTGTACTTCAGTACGTGACAAAAATAAAAATAAAAATAAAAATAAAAATAAAAATAAAAATAAAAATAAAACCAAATAAACTAAAAGTTTATTAGGAAAGCAGGAAGTGAACAAATGTAACAGTTACTGATTGTAAAAGTACCAGATGGAGGGGTATGATTGAATAAGCTTTGCTTCTTCCTACTCCTTTTGGACATGTGGAACTGTGAACTGATCATGTGATGCACTCAATTGTAATCTGATGCATGTTCAAATGACATAAAACCTTTACCATTACCAAAAACAATAAATAAGCATTAACAGTAAATACAGGCTGGAGGCCCCCCATTTCCTTTTTGTTTACGTCCATTTATTTTTGTTTATGCAAAAATAAATGGCAACAAATAAAGTTCTACTTTCAGCTCACACTCATTTGTGGTTCCCAGATGCATAATTTGTTAAATTGCATTAAAAAGCATGAACGCAAAAAGCTTGTTGAATACAAATGCGTCTCAAATATCTACATAAATGTTTAATAATTTGGCACGTACTGCTTTTAAATGAGGCATTTTTTTTATCTCACCCCAAAAATGATGTGCACATCCAACAACCGCAGTGGCATTTCAATCAGGGCCCGGTGCTGTGCTGCAGTAATATGACTCATCTGCTCTCTACTAGTGTCCCATGGTTGCTCCTTTGTCAGCACCTACCCATTGTTTACATCTGTCTTCAGTCGCTCATCTCCTCTTTCTCCACTATTCATTTCCTTGGCCGTGTCTGCTGGAAAACACACAGCCTGATTGCAGTACCGTTCCTGCAGTAATAGGGGTCATATTAGCCGAGAAGGAAACGCAATACAATAGACACCTTCTGCCGTGTTTAAGTATGACAAATGATCGTGTTTTCAGAGGCATCTCCTGTGGATGAATGGAGATATCCATGAGGTCGGTAGTTTTCAGGGATGGGAATGGCTTTGCTGAAAATCAGCTGAAAATAAGTCGGGGGTCTGGGGGCCACTGGCGGAGCCCGGTAGGGGGCCCAGGGGGGCGAAGCCCCCCAGAAGCTCCCAACATTTCAGCTTTTGAGGGCACTAAAACTGGCATACAATGAAAGAAATATTAAGACCTCAAACAACAAAAATAAATGAATAAAATACATGGAACAAACTGCATTCAAAGTAAAATTAATAGATTTCCATAGGTTTGAATATGTGACTCACAATTTCCTTTTAAACACGTACGTTGAAGTCAACACCAGGTAACTTAACATAGTCGTTTTCTTTTTGCAATCAGTGCATGCAAACGATCAGTCGCAACCTTCCTCTTTTCTGCTTTTTGATGTGCCAGTCTTGCAACTTTCGCTGCCTTCTCGTTTTTTTTCTTCTGCTCAGCTCTACTCTCTTTCTCATGTTCTCTCTTTCACCGTGTTCCGCCATTACGGGTTCACCGAACGCGTTTGAAACGCGACGTGTGATTGGCTGAGAGACACGATACAACCAATCACAGCAAGCCTACTAAACCAGCTCATTTTCTCGTCGACTTCGCGGCCAAGATGCCGCCTCGGCCCGATCGGACACGATATACCGAGACTGTACCTACACCTACCCCCCCCCCCCCACCCCCCACAATTTTCTCAACGAATTTACACGAATTACGAAAATGGACTTTTGCCAGAAAAATCCGCGGAATTCCGCGGATCCGCGGAAAATTCCCATCCCTGAGTTTTGATGGATGAAGTATGCCAGTGTATTCTCATTCATCCAGGTCATTGTATTCTCAGGGCAATCGATCGATCGCAAGCGGACTGTTCAGGTTGTCTTAGAAGACGTTTCACTTCTCATCCGAGTAGCCTTCATCGTTTTATGCTTAAAGACTTGGTGGGACACACACCAGTCAAACTGGATAGGACAGCTCTGGTGCAAAATCCAATATTTATTGTCTAAAAACGGAGGAGGCGGGTCCAGACAGTAATGGTTGGCTCTTTAGTGGGGTCAAATGACAATCGTTGGGGTCGTTTGGGTGCTATCACCTTCGTTCGTATTCCGTTCAGATGTAATGATGATCATGGATCATGGCTAAGTGACCGAGTCTTTTAGGAAGGGATGAAAGGACAGCATTGTTATGCGGGAGAAAGGTGTTCAGAGATGGCGTCCCTCACTCCTCTTTCAAACTTCTCTGTCTGTTGTTCTCCGTGTACAACAGAGTTCTCTTTCTCTTTGAGATGCAGGTAGACCGCAGAGTCTTGACCTGAATAATTAGCCCGTCTCAGTTGTGCTATGCGCCTGCTCAGTGGATGCCTGGTTTACCCCCCGATGTAAAAATCTGTGCATTGGACAGCATACAGCAGATTGTTCTGTCTTTGGGTTGTACCAACTTTAGCAGGTTTGAGGTGTACTGGTATGTTGAGTTTCCCGAAAGAATAAAAGAGTAGCAGACACAATAACACTCTCATCCCATACGTACTGTATGTCTGGGACCGTTTTTGCCCCATTTTTGTTGCATTGAAATGACTTACCTTATCAAAAAGAAAGGCCAATAACTGGCAAAATGTGAAAATTTATCCTCGCAGCGCTTGTGGCCAGTAACACTTAATACTCTTAAATTAAATTAAACTAAGAATGTTTCACAAATTGAGAGTTTTCTAATCTACTGTAGAATTCTCACCGTTGTCCCATCTGGAAACCTACTCAGGGTTTCCTTCGATGCCTTAACACACGCTACCATTTATTCAGTGGTTCTCAATTATTTTCTGTCATGTCCCCCGTGCCCACCCTACTATTGAGAAACTGATAACGGTTTATTTATCTGTACTGTACAGACTGAACTCAAAAATACAAGAGTCAAATTGCACCCTGAGTACAATAAATTCATACATTGGCAGCACTGTACTCATAATAAAAGTACTCCCTGGCTCGCCCTACTACTTGAGAAGCATTGCATTGATTCAAGATAAATATGTGTCTAAATTGTTGGTCCTAAAGACCAAAACATGACAAAAAATCTTCAGATGAAGGCCTGTCAAATCCATTTTTCAAGTGTTGAATGCTTCCTGTGCATTGTGATCTCCTACACATGAAACTAAAATAAAACTGGATAAAACTGTACATTATTCAAACAGCACAGGCAGAACTGGAAAAAATGGCCCTTTAGCACAATAGCCTCTAGCAGGAACATAATTCTTCCTCACACCTGCGGGATGTATTGTGCTTGTGTGTACAATACAACATCAATTCAGTCAATAAATAGAATAAATACAGCCAAACGACAATAACTTATTGCAATAGAACGATTCTCCACTGCTGGCCTGATTTGTTTCCATTTCCTCTAGAACATTTCCTTGTGCATTCTGTTCATAATGATGGTTGTTGTTGGTAGTGGTTGGGGTGTGGGGGGAGCGAGCCCACAGTGTCCAGCAGAGTAGCTCATGGCAAGGTATGCCGGAGAACGGGAACGCTGTCACATTAACTTAAAAGACACATACACATACACAACTGGACAGGGGATTTTACGCTGCAGAGTCATTTTTTGGCATGGTAATAGTCTTGAAATCAAAACCTTGAAATCACTGCTTGCGACGAGAACCACACAAAAGGTTCCACACTTAAGATCTGCAATACACCGAACATAACAGACAGCTAGGCTTCTTTTCCGTTTGCTACAGTGCCTTGAGTGTCTCAGAGTGGACCACGACCTTGATTGCACATCTCCATTCTCGCTCTGCCAACAACCACAACACCCTAATTCAACATATCTGCGGTGCCAATGTTTTCACTTCCATCTTCACCTCATTCACCTCTTTGTCGAAATGCAAGTGGTGCATTCTCACTAGTGTCCACATAAATGCAGGTAAAGTTCAAGTTCTCCAGCAAGCATCCTATGACTGATACACAGTTGGCAGTGTAAACAGGGCGTGCAGGGAGGCTGTCACAGCTCTCAAATGTTCTTGCTGATAGCAGTAGAAGCTATGACAAAACGTATTTCCTCTCAATGACTCAGGTGTAGCAGTCGATCACGAACAGTGACAAATTCATAAACTCACAGAAGCTGAGTGGCAATTCTGTCACTTTATTAGCACATCAGGGGAATTGGTCACAAGCAGGAGCCATTACAATTTTAGGTGTGGATGATAATTATCTTAACATATTTACCCATGGCAATGAATTCCCACTCACCAAAGAGTGATTGGTGAAAATAAACAAAACACTCCAACGATGAGGCGACTTGGACAAATTGGACACAAAATGGGTTGAACCGACAGTGGGCCAATAGCTTCACTTTCCTGCTGAGGAAACATTATTACACAACGTTTTCCACCTTATACCGGGGCCCTATGATTTCCACTTTAAAAGGAATTGAAGAATTGCAGAAGTGGTCGTCTCCCAACCTGAAGGATGCAGGTTCGATCCTCCGTACGCCCAAGTCATCAGTAAGTAAATGTGCTAAGAGTGTCAAACCGCTTTGAGCGTCTGGGAGTTGGTAAAGCACTATAGACATGAAAGACCATTTACCAAATATGGAGTTTACTGTTAAAAGGCAGAATCACATTGAAACTGACACAATGTGAATGAATTGCAGTCATCTGGATCATAAACACTAACGCAACCCCTTCCAAAATAAACATGTCAAAGAGGTCACCTGAGGCATTTTTTGCTTTAACAAAAATGGTAAAATATACACTAAAAGGTAAAAATAAAAAATAATTTAAACAGGAAAAAATAATAAAACTACTTAAATTTTATCCAGCCCAATATAGCGTACAGCATATTTGAAAATATCTACAGTACGAGGTGTGTCCCGATCTGATATTGATAGTATCGGCCAATTTCATAAAAAAAAAATCATGTTACATCCCAAAAATATCATGATATATGTTAAGGTCAATATCGGCCAACCCTACCCCCGAATATCTACTTAAGGCACAGAGGTTACCCAAACTGACATACACCGGGTTTTGGCCATTTACAGTACTTAACAAAAAGTCCGACAATAACCAAGCACCAGCTGCCACAAGGCTCCCAAATGATCGAGAAGATTATAGCTTGATGCAAACAAAGCGGTCCCTGTTTGTGGAAAAATTCAACAGAAAAATTCACCCTCAAAAAACAAAAAGGTTAAATGCTGAGTGTCACTGACCAAGGTGCTGATCTATAATTAAGAGCTGGCTATGGCCCCGGACAATGCACAGTGGTTGCATACAACCCCACAGGAATTGAACATGAACAAGTACATTTGAGGAAATAGCCAGATTTAAATAAATCTTCATTTGTGTACCAGGCTCTCCCAAGAGACCCCAAAAATGTTTATAAACACCAATGTCAAAGAGGCCATCTTTGGTCTCGTCAATACAGTCGGGATCACATTGTTGGCCCTGTAATGCATCATGAACTAAATAGGAGGTTAGGATTTGAGGGTGGCTTGTTGTTCCACACAAGGGAGGGGGCGGAGACATGAAGGGGGTCACTGGACTGGGTTCCTGGGGCTTAGCGTGGCAAATCCTCAATAATCCTGCGACTAGTTCCATGGCTACGTTTACACATCAAGCATGCTTCACAACACTGTAAGTCCCGACTACCACTTTTTCGATCCCTTATAGTTCACCTGTACTTCATTTAAAAAGGTCAGCTGGGAATGTTTATCCTCTTTAAGTCTCTTTTGAGATTACCATCATTAGACAACAGGATAACCGTGACGGAGTCGGACAAACGGAATGAAAACCAATTATTCCACAGGGTATTTATCCATACTGGAACAAGCGGGGCTGAGGGAATCGCTTCACAGGCTGACTGCACAATGACAGCCACTTTGAATGCTTTTCTTGAAGTTCTGCTGTATTTTCAACAATGTCCCATGAACCCATTGGGAAAGAATGTCTTTCTTGGAAGTTGTAACATTTATTTACTACGGAGTTCCTGCAATCACATTACAATAAATCACAGCATCGTAGCCCTTTTTATTATCTTATTGCAATCCTGTTGATTGAAGACCCTTCCTCTCCTTCCGTGTATTTCAACATCAGTGATTTACGATTCCCCACAAATCTGGAAGCACAACAACAACAACAACCCAACAAACTTGAGTTTAAAGATTAATTGTATTTGACTTTACACTGCTATATGATAAAATATGATCTTCTAATTGCAAAGGATGCGATTACAAGGCAGTCAGTCCAGTGATGCATATCCAATAGAGAATGGAGTATGCATGAAATAAATAAGAGAGTTCAAGGCCGCTTACAATAAGCCAAACAGCACAGCGACAAGCCTCGAAACTTCTGGAGTAGGTTTATTTGGAATGATGAGTCTTTAAGGCAAGATGATAAAAGTATACCATTTCTGCTATAAGACACAAAAGGTGCAGGGAACTTCAAAAGTCATGTCTTGAACTGGAAGCTTCAATATCCAACACTACGACAAAACACTCACTGATGCTAAAATGAGCAGACGCACGGTATTAAGAATAACATCGTAGGGTATGTAAACTTTGATACATAAAATCTGGTTCATTCGGAGAGCAAACAATTGTTGTATGATGATAAATAATAATAAATGACTTCACACAACCATTAACCACTAGTCTCAGGTTCTATAAATCAGTACATGTTCAAAAAGCGATTTAAAACTATTTAAATATATATAAACAACAAGAAATCGCTTTATCAGACTTAAAACTAATTGAATTTGCCTCTTTTGGAAAACATCATGTACTGTATGTAATAATGTCCTTCTATGTGAATGAACGACTTGTATTTGCATAGATTTCAAAGCAGGAATCAATTGGTAACAGCAAGAACCCACTGATGATGACAGGGTGGGGGATTAATGAAAGCCAGCAGGACCATGCATAATATGATCATGAAAGTCATCATTCAAGATGTATGTGCCTGTGTGTGTGTGTGTGTGTGTGTGTGTGTGAGAAGTATTCCTAACAGAAGTGCTTTACCTTTATATTTGTTTTAGACCACCTAGAAACATAATGAAATTGAGTATGTTTTCACTCTGATACCTCAAAGTATGATACATAGGCGCATAATGAATCCACAAATACACAATTTATTCCTATTTATATAATTTCGCAGCGCTCATATTGTGTCTTAAAGCTGTACTCTGACATTGACTGAACCACACACAAACTGTCAATACGCAATAACTCAATTCTGCACCAAGTTCTGGCCCTTCTATGTTTTATTAGGATGTGCAATAAGAGATTAAGGAGACAATATAGGGGCTTCCCTCATCATCCCCCGCGAGGCAACTCATTGTACACCTTATGGGTCTATACCTTATTGCATTATGCAATGGTATAATAGGCTTAGCATCATGCAACTCCTCAGGAGGGACTTTTGGGAGAGACTCAGATGACTCAGTTCATTAAATCTCCCCTCCTCAGAGCTTTACAGCTGCTGAGGAGTGAAGTTTCTACACTCCCACATAAACACTGACCTTACATGCTGATTGCTATATATAGATTAGGCCAATTTTACTCATATGCTGGGAAAATTTTAATTATATATAGTTATATTTAACTATAAAGTGCACTTAATTTTGACAAAACTGATGACAGGCCTTATAATCCGGTGTGGACTGAGTTTCAAAATCTGTAAAAAATGACACAGAGACATAATACTCCACTGAACTTCCTTATATGGGCGTGGCTGTAAACCAGATGATCCCTGCTACTCTGTTCATGGAACAAGCTCAGGCAGAAGTTATTGTATTTGGTGATTCCCAGCAAGAGAAAAATATTTTCATCTGTCAACAGCATTTCACACGTTTTTTTGTGAACATGAACCAGCGCACTCGTACATCCATTTCGGACACGCTGTGCGTCCACGCGGCATCCTCACGTCCGGCTTCTGAGCTCCATCGCACTAACCATGTGGTGTATAGGTGTGGTGAGTTTTGCCCTTTGCAACAAGACACCAAATTTTGGTAACGGTGGCAGTTAAGCATATGCATAAAGTGATATGCTTAACTGCTGACGTGGTCCGCAGTTGACGTGGTCCGTCTTCACACTTGCCTCCCTGAGGACGAGAAGGACTAGATTCCACTGGCAGGGGTACCGAGACCGCCTCGGAGATGGATTTCTGTCCCTATGTGTGGGTTGGACCTTTTGGTCCTGGGCTGTGTTTACACTTAACCAAACCAACCATACTCTAATCTGGTTTACCCGAATCCAAGCACCACTGTGAATGTGAATGAGCAAATGTACCAGATCCCACTAATGTGACCACAAAAAACCTCATCTGGTACCAGAGTACCAGATTAAAGAGGATGAACGCGTAATTAGTACCATGACCATGACAAAATACATTATATTTACTGTTTGTTTTTCAGTTTTTTTTCATATAATATATGAAACCGTCAATAAATGTCACTATAACATCGCTATGGGGTTAACAAGCAAAGAATATTTAAACCTTCGACCTGTCATGGCATGTTCACCATAACAACACAGGCTACTAATGCCGCAGATAACATTACAAAGTTTCCCTGTCAATGGAAACCATCTAAAACTGCATTAAATCCAGTTCATGCGTGCGAAAAGCAATAAATAGACTTCACCCGGAAGCGTCAGCATCAGCATCCTTTCTATTTACAAACCATTCAGGCTTCTATGCAACGCAACACAAGACTTTGCAAACACGAAATGTTTACAAGGAAACCCTTCATCACAACATTTAGCCCGGGACGTGTGTGGAAAACAACACACAACCGGTGCACATCTGTACTTACTTTCAGTACGACGTCAAGCCTCGACAGAAGAAACATCATTTACGTTGAAAGTGAGTATTCACCAGCCGTGCACCGTAGTGGGAATGTAATTCTGCACACACAGGACGACATGCGGAGTCATTTGACCTTCTCCCAACAGAAGGTACCATCAGTGAGACGGAGGATGGGGGTGGAGTGGACCGTACCAAGAGGGTGTCCTGGCGAGGCGAGGGGGTGTCTATCCTGCAGAATAGCTATGCATGTCCATACAGTGTTTCAAAATACGTGTATTCTATTCAAATCAATGAAAATTATTTTAAAAACGCATTAATTAACTTAAAGCATATTATGCATCGACATAAAAGTGATTTATTGAACACGTGGCGAGGCAGGTATGATGAATGTCAGGAATTGACATTGTTTTTGTTTGATGATAGTGAATATTGTTATTTAATGATTTACATTGATATGCAAAACTATGGTGGATGGCCGTAATCAGGGAAAAAGCCGAAAGAAACAAAATGGCGGCTGATAGGAGTAAACAAACAAAAAAATAGAAATGAATGTCGCTTGGCTAGCTTGTGTAGCAGCCTCTGCTCATATTGCTACAAAATCATCAACAAACTATAATGGCCATGCTTGTGTTTTTGTTTGATGATAGAAAAATATGACTTTATGATTTACACTGATATGCAAAACTATGGTGGCAACCCGTAATCAGGGAAAAGGCCGAAAGAAAAAAAACAAAATGGCGGCTGATAGGAGTAAACAAACAAAAAAATAGAAATGAATGTTGCTTGGCTAGCTTGTGTAGCAGCCTCTGCTCATATTGCTACAAAATCATCAACAAACTATAATGGCCATGCTTGTGTTTTTGTTTGATGATAGAAAAATATTTTTTTATGATTTACATTGATATGCAAAACTATGGTGGCGACCCCGTAATCAGGGAAAAGGCCGAAAGAAACAAACAAAATGGTGGCTGATAGGAGTAAACAAATATGCAAGCAGAAAAAAATTGAAATGAATGTTGCTTGGCTAGCTTATGTAGCAGCCTCTGCTCATATTGCTACAAAATCATCAACAAACTATAATGGCCGTGCTTGTGTTTTTGTTTGATGATAGAAAAATATTACTTTATGATTTACATTGATATGCAAAACTATGGTGGCGACCCCGTAATCAGGAAAAACAAAATAAACAAACAAAATGGCGGCTGATAGGAGTAAACAAAAATGCAAGCAGAAAAACATAAATTAATGTCACTTGGCTAGCTTGTGTAGCAGCCTCTGCTCATATTGCTAAAATATCATTACAAAATATCATTACAAAATCATCAACAAACTATAATGACCATGCTTGTGGTTAAAAAAGACTTAGTGGTGATGCAATTCATAACAACACGCAATGGCGTTTCAGGTAGATGCTTTAAGGCTTTAAAGGGGGGGGGGTAGTGTTTGTGAGGAAATACGCCATGAAGGAGCAGTCCGCTGGGGAAATATTCACCCACATAAACTGTCAGGGGGGGTTTCATTTTCACCTACCAACATGTACAAATTTATAGTACTCAACATGCAATTTGTATGGTCTCCATTTTGTTGCATTTTCCTGGTTTCAGTTTCAAGTTCAGTCTGTACAGTACAGATAAGTGAGAATATTATCTCAAGTCTCAAGTCTCAAGTGTCTCAAGTATTTAAAATCAGGGGTGGTTGGAAAAAAAAAACTTGTGCAATGTGAAAAGTGCTTCTCAATCATTTTAAGGACAGATCTGCCAATCCGAATGTATCGCTACAACTGGCCAACCATCTTAATGAGATGTTTCCTTCGTCCGTTTGTACTGTAAATCAATGGGAGCAATTTTTGTTGCAGATTTTTTTAAATTTCCATTTGGGCATCTCTACAGTTTGTATGCTCTCGCTCTGTGTGTGTGTGTGTGGGGGGGGGTCTCCAGGTACTCCCACATTCCAAAAACATGCATGCTAGGTTAATTGGAGACTCCAAATTGTCCATAGCTATGAATGTGAGTGTGAATGGTTGTTTGTCTATATGTGCCCTGTGATTGGCTGGCCACCAGTCCAGGGTGTACCCCGCCTCTCGCCCAAGGACAGCTGGGATAGGCTCCAGCACCCCCCGCGACCCTCGTGAGGAAAAGCGGTAGAAAATGAATGAAGGAAATTGCCTATAGGTATGAATGTGAGTGTGAATGGTTGTTTGTCTATATGTGCCCTGTGATTGGCTGGCGACCAGTCCAGAGTTTTGCCCCAAAGTGAGGACAGATTCCAGCATACCCTCGTACCTTAATTACGACCCTAATTAAGAAAAGCGGCATAGGACATGAATGGATGTATGGATACGGGACATTTAAAAACAGATGGTAGGCTCCATTCTAGGGTTCAGTTCATCTTTTGCTCAAAGTCAGTGTGCTGAACAGAATAACTGGTAGGACACCAATGCATATAGTAAACCACAAAGTCCTTTAGAGGTCTTTACTGTGCTCTTTTTGTGATGATGCATGTACACCCATATATCAAATCAAGAGAGGTTCAAGGACAAATGCAGAAAATACATGTCTGGTCACACTGACAGGAGTAGGACTTCATGCCTGCTGAGTTGGAAACTGGATTTCTCAAGTATAAATGAAGACTTGTTAGTGTATTGATTGATGCTGCACTTCAGCAGTGAGGGGCTAAAATCAATGAGCGCCGCATGGAGCCCTGAAGACTGAGTGTTGAAGTCTGCAATGCCTCTTAAACACCCGGAGCTCACTCATAAATAAATGAAGGAGACATTCTATTTCCTTGGGAAAAAAAAAACAGATTTTCTTCCAAGAGAAACCCGTTTGTGCCTTTCAAGCAATTATTCTGTAAGAAAAAAAAATTATTGGCTAAACCAAATAATATTGCTTCGTCTGTCTGTTCCCTTAGAGGTGAGCGTCATAACCTCCATTATTAAACGGGATTTACAAACCCACACTAACATAGGAGTGTCCTAGCAGTATGGTGCTGAAGAGATGTCATTCCTGTAACCTCTTCCAAGATATAAATCACATAAACAGGAAATGGCTTTTTATCGACCTGCCATGCTATCTCAATTGTTTCTAAAACGGTTACATTTCACGTTTGTTGTGTCTGTTTTATACCTTCACTCAGATCGGAGGCCGTACAAGTGGCTGTTTGGCTACGTTATTTGCAGCTGAATGTTCTTTTACTTTTTGACATGTAACAGTTGTCAGTATGCCCAGTTGTTTCTTTTCTGTCTAGCTTTGCTTTTTTTTTTTCTTTTGTTTTATAATGGTGTTCTTTGAGGTGTTTTTGCTAGCTCAAGACAAAGCGCAGCTGGTGCCTGCTGCTTCCTCCTCTGGTGGCTTTGTTGTACTTTGTGTGACTCTCATTAAAGAGACTATCATTTTTGTTTTGCCTCACGACTCTGCAGCTAAGGTCCAGACCTGCACAGCATGTAACATAAAACCTCTTTTTTGTGGTTATGAGCTCAGGTAGGGGAAAAATGAGATGTGTTTTTTTTTGTTTTTTTGGAGGGGGTAGAAACTTGTCAGTGATGTGACAAATATCATACTCATGCATTATTATTTTCACTCTGCTCCTATTTTTACAAGCTATTCAACAACCCTGTAGCCCTGCAAGCCAGAATGAAATGTATTGTGTAAGACTTGCTGAATGTCAGGGCTGGAGGGGGACAAGCAACACTTGCAACATGACTGCTGCCTCCAGACATGGCACAAATGCCATGTCTGGTGATAGTGTCAAGGTGACCTGGCATGCAAAGGATGTCTAGTTACTGTGTGTGTACCATGTGTGAACATGTTACATGCACCCTGAAGAAAGATTAGCTGTTTTATTTATGAGAAATACCTCATTTGAATAGAAAAGAGTACAGAACCATAAAAAGCAAAGAGTTGTTTTTCTGTGGGGGCCAAGGGACATGTAGAATGTTAATTTCTCTTGGAGATGAATAAAGCATCTATCTATTTATGTGTTTGTCTATCTACATCACATCATATGTTTATTCAAATGAATTCTCTGATTTCGATAGCTAAAAGAATACTGTCTGGATGTATTACACTGATAAATAAGGACAAGCGGTATAGAAATTGGATTGGTGTTTTGCCAGTGACAGAGATGTGAGGGTCAAGGGTCACTTCATTCTGAGAGAAAATAGTTGCCTGATTACACCAGCTTTATCCTCAGTACTAAATATGTGGCACCGGAGCTGGAAAAAAAAGGTGCATGACCCACCATTATATGCTTTAATCAACAATTGGGGCCATAAAAACAAAAACAACATACAATACACACACTCTGTAGCCAGACAGCGAGTCAACACCCAACATTCATCATTGTTTATTACTGCAATGAATTCACAACATGACTCCAGTTACCTTACAGCTACTAAAATGGGTTTATTGTTGATTTTTTTTATTTTGTGTAGCAAGTATTTACTGGACGAATGCGTAGGATAGACTGGCTTTGTTCTTGAATTGGTGTCTAAGTGAGTGAATGTGTGTTGCCCCCTTCAAAACTTTATTCTGATGTATTTTGGTATTTTACAGTTTATTATTGTGCTCCAATATTTCTCTCCTAAATGTGCATGGAAATTAAAAAAATGTAGGGCAACCAATCTGGGATGCATGAATGCATAAAAATGTGATTTGCATAGATTACTTGTCTTGGAGCATCTGCCCTGACCACTTGAAATTCAGGAGGGGGCTTGACTGTCATGACAATGCCATGTATGTTTGTATTTGACATTTTCTTCATGGTTATGTCAAGAATGGCGTTATCTATATCTGCAGTAATTTTTAAAAAAGTCCGAAATGGTCACAGTCAATGTGGCGACAAAGACTTGAGTTCCTTATGAGTTTGTGGAAAATAGCGACCCCCAAAGGCCAAAACACCAACATATTTACCTCGTTGTTCTGAGTCGCGGTAAAAGGACAGAGCGAAAAATACATCTAAGTTAACGTTACAGTCAATCGAAGGACAATTCCAAACCATAAAAATTACTTTTAATTGTGCATCGTTTGCTGTCAAAGACGGTGTTAAACTATTTGGAAACGCGTTCACGTGACAAGTTTGTCTTTCGTCGGCTTCCGTAACTCAACCAGGAAGTTACTGTCACAACAGTCCATTCATCCGTCCATCCATTTTCTACCGCTCATCCCCTTCAGGGTCCCTGGGAATCTATCCCATCTGAAAGCCGGACTGTTCTCCAGTCAATCACAGGACACACAGAGACGGACAGACGTCCACATGGTCGCAGAGTGGGGACCGAGCCCACGCTTGTTGTAGTGACACTGTGTATATAAAGCTATTCAATTTATTTTATACATTACTACGAGCTATAAAACGACTTGGTTAAAAATGAAGAAAGAAGCTAAAACTCAAGCTTCTGCGTCTAGAAAGGTAATGTAATTCAGAATTGTTAGTTACTTACCATTAATAACGCTTACACGACGTCAGTAAATTTTCTTGCTGGTTCTAATTTAACTTATTAAGTTAAACTGCACACTGTAGGAAAACCGAGGCAACATTTTGGTGAATTAACGAAAACCGAATCATACGAAAAACAGCGTTTGACTGTAGATCTAACTTTTTGTTCTCGAGTTGGTTTAACCTGCAATTTAACACTGAACCCCCCCCTCTCTAAAAACAGGAACAAGATGAAAAACAACAAAGCAAAGCAGAGGTTAAAAGCGGCCTCTCTCACAGCTCCGTCCTCATGAACGTTGGGAAGTGTTTGCTTCTCATCATCATCATCCCTCCCTTCCTTAACTATGCATCTCTGCAACGAGAAGGACAGATGCTGCTTCCAAAAGGTCATCAGTTCAAGTCTAAGTTCCTCCTCACATCAAATGTATCACAATCTCTTGAGATTGCTTCTGTACCAGCTTCATATTTTGGCTTTTCCGATATCAACTAGATGGTCAGATTGTAGACGTTGGCTTGGGTCAAAGGATGCATCTGTTGTGTAAAGGACGGGGACAACCAGTTGGTAACTACCATGATTTGTTGTTCTCTTAAGTGGCTGCCTTTTTATTTACTGGCTAACTCATCTTTTATGTCTTTAGTTATCCTGGATGCCCCAACCGGGATGTCATCAGACATTTGGTTTCATGTCCAAGAGAGTGTCGCCACATTAACGAAGGTGAGGAAATTACATTTAAAAAAAGAAAATGGTCCATCTATTCTATGTCGGTTATCCTCACTCGGGTCACGGGTACGCTGGAGCCTATAACAGTGTAATAATTCTGAATAAATCAATAGTGACAATGGGTAGAAGTAGCCACTATTTCCAAGACTCTTTTTTCCTTTTTGTGTCAGGGCACATCGACAGTCTTTGGTGTGCTTCTGCCACATCGTCTCTCTGCACAGCGGAAAGTCGGGGCCGACAGCCTGCCCCATGTTGTTTGTCTGAAATGTTATGTGATTTAGGTCACATGCTTGCTTTGTAGAGTTTCATGTCTTCAGTTGGGAGTTTTTCATATGCCATCCTGGTACTCTGTACAGGTTTGTACGTATGACCGAATTGGACTGGGGTTCAGTAAACGTCTGATGCAGAATGAAACTACGGGAACTGAGAAGGTTTGGGGGATATCCACAACTGGGCGGTGAGTATTTTGAAAGGATTTGCAGTGGAAGTCATTATGGGGGTGCTGTTTGCACAATACACACACAATTTATGTGACACAGATAATATTGACCAAGTACAGGGACTTTGTAAATCCAATAACAATAGCTACCGTTTGTGTCTTCTGCCGTGGCGCATGTGAATTAATCTTGGAAGTACTTTGAACGCCTTCTTGTTAGACGCCAGCTGCAAAAGCAAGAAGCTAGGCTACAGTTATATAGTCAAATTACTCCACATGAATAAAATGTTAATTTAATATATCTACAAATGATGATTAATGATTGACACAAATGATTTTTGCATGCAATCTTGTATTTGCCACTATTTTTCATGAACTTCACATTGTGCAATTTATCCTTTTACACATTTTTTTTATTGCACATTGCAAAACAAGTTTTGAGTGCACCTCAACTTTAAATTGGACTCCCTTGTTAGCAGATTCGGAGTACGTGTCATACGTATACATACATTATCTTGGCGCTGTTAAGTGAAGGTGCATAGAATTTTGCAAAAACAGTTTTCTTTCCAAGTTGCACTCACCCTGGCAAATTCCTTCTTTTTTAATTGAGCACTGAATAAGTTGAAATAATTCCCACAAGTAGTGCAGTCTATAGTGTAATCAACATCAGCATTTTAGCGAGTCAGTATCATTTTGTCCGATACATAAATAAGTCAGGCTGCTGGTTTGTCGAATTCCTCATACATCACTGATAATGAAAAATAATGAAGTATTACTTGAATAGGTTTAGTAGAATATCTGTAAATTCATTTATTCGGTGTAATTGACTTGTGAATCAGTGACGGTTCAGTTTGAATGTTTATATAACAGTGTAGCTAGAGATACTGATGTTCTGCCCGGGCCCATCTAATACTGTTTGCAACTATGCACTAAATCGTGCTGTCTTTGACAGCGGAACTCATTTGATGTGCTTTAAATCTGCCTAAAGGATGAGCACCAAACAACGGTCAGCAGTCTAGATTACCTTGGCATTTGGCCCAGTAAACATACGGCTGCCGTTTTAGATGCAAGCAATCAATTTCCCAGGATTCAATTTCTCCATGGCTTTGATGACTGCCTAACCTTAACCCTGTGAGTCTTGTGAAATGGCTCCTTTTCAAATGGGACACGTTGAGTTTGATGGATGAGCAAAGTGTACGTAAGGCAGCAGAGGGCGATCAGAAATGAGCAGCCACATCTCATGTAATAGTGATGCTCCTTTTGATGGTATTTTACTTTGGTAAAACCGCTGAGAAAACACGAAAAAGCCAGTGATGTTATGTTAGAATTATGGTATTTTAGTTGCAAGTTACATCGTTATAATTGCTCATAATTCATAAGAAGATTAGAAATGAATCAGTGTAATGATATCATCTTTCATGTCCATATGTTTGGCCCAGCAGAGATGAATAAATCAACCTCTTGGCCCAGTTTGCACGTGACCTGGTTTTATTTTTTGCAACCAAAGACATATGAGTTGTGTTGTCTTCAAGGATGGTAGACGATCTGCACCGTCTGTTGGTGGCCGCTGGGATTGCCATGCCCTTCATCCTGGTTGGCTCCGAAATTGGCGCACTCAATTGCAGGTTCTACAGTCACATCCATAACTTGTAAGTTTCAAAAGTGAATAATATATTTATACACACAAATACTTTTTTTGTCTATTATTAGAAAAAAATGCATCTTGAAGCTGATTTTAGTTATTTATTATTATTATGTGTTATTATTTTTGGAATAAATTAAGCATTTTCAAGAAAAAAACCAACAAAATGAACTAAAATACAAATATAACATTCATAAAATACACTGAAAGCACACTGATATGGAGTATTGCACTAGTCACTAGGTGTCAGTAATGTTACAGTAGCCATTGCATTACGTTTTTGATATTCCATTTATGCTGATAGTAAGTTATTGTCTGATCTGGAAGCAATTAATCATGATAAACGAGGGATGACTGTACTTTAGAGTAATCAGTGTAGATTTACTTTCCACCAAAAATTAGTCAAAACACAGCAATTGTTGTAAATAACTGACAACACAACTAAGCATTTTGCCGACATTCAAGCATAGCATGAATAGCATGATAGGCTAAACAAAATATTGACACTTTAGCCACAATTCACTCTGAGATGTACTTCAGTGTTTCCCACATTGGTGTAAAAATGTTTACTCCACCATCTAAAACTAACTCATTACTCAACCATGTAGGAGACAATAGAGTGATGAATGTGACAAGAAGTGGCTAAAAGTGATGAAAGATTTAGTGTTTACTCAGGGACCGTGTTGCTGCCAAAGGGAGAAAATTAAGTAGTGGTGAGATGACACCTTTCCAAATGGAAATATTACCTAGGGATCCGGTGTACGTGTGGTCATCAGTCTATAGGGACGGGGGCAGGCGATTCCACTGAGAAAGACAGATTGGGTGATGCGTTTGTTGCTCGTGATCATGACACCCTCCGAGGGTTATGTGAACCAGGGTAGTCAAGGAATCTGACATCACCTGAAAGCCTGTTTTAACATCTAAAGTGCAATTTTGTGTCCTCTCTTTGGCAGGCAAGTGACAGACCTGGTGTTGATTGATCCCATACCGGAGGACCTTTTTGAAGAGGAGCAGTGGAAGGTGTATTGGTGAGTTTTTAATGTATGCAATATGGGATGTATGTTGGAGAACAAGCAGAAACTCCATGGATGATTGTGACCAAACAGATTTCAGGTGTCAGGTCCCTAATTTTCTCTTTTGGGCTTTTTGGTGAGCGTAGTTGATTATCTATGCTGAGTGGGTATCATTAAGTCGATGAATGATGAATCAAACAGAGTGGTTAAAACTGACTGTATCAGTGTCATAACAATGCTTTAATGTATTCTAGTATATTCTGTAATTATTTTGGGAGAATCCGCATTTTCATAGACAAGACAGGAAATGTTTGGTTCATATAATATAACCAAATCCCAGCCATGACTCACAATGACTTACGTCATCAGCGGCTATGTTCCTGATTACTCGTGTCGAGATTTTATGTGCATGACCCAAGTCTGCTAAATAAATATCCCTGCAAATGGCTTATTTACACGTGACTAGAAGTGGAGCAGCACCATTTATAAGCTGTATGTGTCCAATTATCTTTTGATTAATATGCATTAGTCTACATGAATAGTACATGACGGTTCCACCACAATCCAATTACTGTGCACAGAGGCAATGGAGGAAGGAAATGAAGCAAAGACTTATATTTTCTCTCTATAAAAACATTCCATCATTGCTGTCCATTTGCATGGTGGAGTAAAAATAGAAAAAGGAAGGGTGGAGGCAGTAAGATGATTTAACAAAAATGCAGTACAGATGTTTGCATCACTACATTGCAGTTCAATTGCTATCTGCCAGCTTTTCTTTCACCATAGCTTCAGTTGGCTTTATTCGCTTTTTGTCATGATGGAGAAGTTAGCATCCCTGCCACCTGAGAAGGATTCTGGTTAGTTTTCCAATCAGCTCTGGAAAACTTGAGGATTTACACATCAAAGCTGTGCTCATTAACAGAGGCTCACTCCCAAAATTAGTTCTGTTACGTCCGACAAAATGAATCGTCACCATCTCCCAGGAATGATATTTGTGCGGCGCTTCTACACGTGGGTGTGCATACGCGTATGTTTGGCGGTGCAAACTTATTAGGGGTCATCGTTCTTATTTTGGATTTTCTCAGCATGTGTCTCATTTCCTTGCGGACGTAGATAATGCTTCCTGATGAGAAATAAAGCAGTGGGTCTAGCTTCAAAGATTAGTGCAAGCCTCAGAGTGTGTCTGGACAAATTGCATTCAGAGAGTGGGTTGATCATTCACTGCTGTGGCGTGTTATTTTTTTCCAGCACAGGCACCGCATGTGCCTTCTTAAAGGGGGATATATGTAACTTGCTTCAAATTACATTTTTTGAAATCACAAAATATAAGAGCACCATATGTTGAGTGTGGAGTAGTAGTTTAAAACAACACATTGTACTAAAGATGTCTACAATTTTCACAATTCATTCATTCATTTTCTACCGCTTATACTCATGAGGGTCGCGGGCATGCTGGAGCCTATCCCAGCTATTTTCAGGCGAGAGGCGGGGTACACCCTGGACTGGTGGCCAGCCAATCACAGGGCACATGTAGACAAACAACCATTCACACTCACATTCATACCTGTGGACAGTTTGGAGTCGCCAATTAACCTAGCATTTTTTTGGAATGGTGGAGGAAACCGGAGTCCTCGTAGAAAACCCACACAAAGATGGCTGAGGGTGGAATTGAACCCTGGTCTCCTAGCTATGAGGCCTGCGCTATAACCACTCTTCCGCCGTGCAGCCACAATTGCAAATTAAACTGCATCAAATTTTTTGTTCGTTCATTCATTCAGTTTCTACCACTTATCCTCACAAGGGTCGTGGACGTGTTGGAGCCTATCCCAGCTGTTTTCAGGCAAGAGGCAGGGTACACCCTGGACTGGTCGCCAGCCAATCACAGGGCACATATAGACAAACAACCATTCACACTCACATTCATACCTATGGACAATTTGGAGTCGCCAATTAACCTAGCATGTTTTTGGAATGTGGGAGGAAACCGGAGTACCCAGAGAAAACCCACACAGACATGGCCGAGGGTGGAATTGAACCCGCTTCTCTTAGCTATATGAGGCCTGCACGCTAACCACTCTACCGCCGTGCAGCCACAATTGCAAATTCATTCATTAATTCATTTTTTACCGCTTTTCCTCACGAGGGTCGCGGAGTCTGCTGGAGCCTATCCCAGCTGTCTTCGGGCAAGAAGCGGAGTACACCCTGGACTGGTGGCCAGCCAATCACAGGGCACATATAGACAAACAACCATTCACACTCACATTCATACCTATGGACAATTTGGAGTCGCCAATTAACCTAGCATGTTTTTGTAAATGTGGGAGGAAACCGGAGTACCCGGAGAAAACCCACACAGACATGGCCGAGGGTGGAATTGAACCTGGGTCTCCTAGCTATGAGGCTAACCACTCGTGCACCGTGCAGCCACAATTGCAAATTAAACTGCATAAAATTTTTTTGTTCGTCCCCAATTAAATAATTACCATTTATGGCTGTTTCATACGTGTGAACTGATTATGTACTTATGTGTTATACATTCAATGATAGCAAATATTAGTAGCTAAACCTTGCCATTGCTGTCATTAGCTGACAACAAACATGCCTAGTGTACGTGGGCATCATGTTACATCAGCCTCGCTTATGTACGTCGGGATATAATGCTATATACATTATATGTTCACATGTTGCATATGCTTTAATGGTGGTTATTTTATTGTGAAATGCTCCCTTGTGTGGGAACTCTGTTGCTGCGTTTGTTGTTTTTTTTTTTTTTTGTACATTAGCTCAACCAACACAGGGGAGCTGCACCACAGAGAGAAGGTCGAGTGATATGTGCCTTTTAAAGCCTTTATTTCATAAACAAACTTTTATCCGCTAATAATGTAGAGCTTTGGGCATTAAATCTCTAGGGTAGAGAAGTGTTCAGCGTGAGTAATTATACGGTCTGGCCTCTCAAGACCGGACATTTTTTGATGAGACTGTAAATTTCAGTTCAAGAAAATACAGTGACAATTCTGTAATTTTGGTTCTGGGAGAATTAATTTAGCACTCCAGCGTGTGTTTCCTCTTCGCTAAATGCATGTGTGAACCAAAAAAAACCTAATTTACCTCATGGGGAATATATTTGCTCGTAAAGTAGAGATTATGGGGAATGCACCCTCTGATGAAATGGGCCTTACAAATTAATGAATGCTGATTGGACAATTCTTCTGTTTTAATGCACCATTATTGTGATGAGTGAACATCACCTGGGTTCCCTTTCCTCTGTATAGTTTTTTTTTCCCCTTATTTGTATCTTTTTATGATCATTTGAACCATTTCAGTTGGATGCTGAGACCATTAGTTTGGGAGGAAGTTCTTTTTCAGCTTCTACAACTGCTTGCAATTGCTGTGCATTTGCCTCATCATCTTTTATGGATGTGTCAATACCTGACGTGTGTGTGGGTTGGTGTGTGTGTGTGTGTGTGTGTGTGTGTGCGTGTTCCTGATTGCCTCAGGGTTGCACAATCAGGAAACTTTACAAATGCAATACCCTTACACATTTGCTCTCATTAGGGGTGCAACAATACGTGTAGCTGTATCGATATAGGGGTCACGGTTCAGGACGCATATAGTACGTATATCGATGTACCACAGTACCACACTTCTGGTTGCCACCTTAGCGTGGTCTGGTGATCCTGTCAGTCATCCTACTTGGCTGCAGCTAGGTGCTACTCTTTTGTGATTAGCAGTTGACATGAACCAAATGTACCTCAACATCAGCGAAGGTAATGTTTACCAACATAACTTTTTTTTGCATTGTTAATGATTCACCCATCCATCTATTTTCGATGCCGCTTATCCTCACTAGGGTCACGGGTATGCTGGAGCCTATCCCAGCTGTCTTTGGGCACGAGGCGGCGACTGGTTACTGCTTATGATTTAACCCTCTAATTGTTAATGTACATCATTTTGTGGTCTCGGAAGGATTTTTTTCCATTCTTGCCATTGTTTGTAAACAGTAGTACCTACTGATGACATACATATACAGTTCTCCTGTTATAGCCTGCACTTGTACACTGAAATCAATAAGTTACTGGAGCACAGCGCTGTTCCAAAACCCTCCAGGGATCATTGTGCGAGATTGGCAGTAATATTGCAGAAATGGACGAATGGATGGATGGTCAGCGATGAGGGATGGTGAAAGACTAGCAACTGTGAGCAGTTTGATACAGGTACCCGTATAGTGAAGCTTAAAATAAACCTCACACTGGTATTAATAGTTTCCACACTGCCCAACGATTGACTACCATCCTGTCCAGGGTTTCTCCCAAATCCTGCCCCATACCAATTCAGGATTGGCCCCTATTCAATGAAAGTTTCAATATACCACATTGGTAAAGTGATAATGAACACACAAAAGTTTTAAAGTAAAAAATCCCGCCACCCCTCAGGAGTATACACGGGGCACCATAGGGTGTCCCAGCTTTTTCAAATGATCGTATCTGAACCTTATGTATGTTGTTCATTATGCCTGCATGCCTTAATGGCTCCCCGTCGAGTCACCAACTGACTCAACTGATTCCCAGCCCCGTTTTTGGACCTTCACCCCACCCAGACACAAACAGATGAGTCAGTAGAGCCAATTAAAAGTGCAACAACTACAGTTGGTATTTCCAGTGAAGCTGGACTTGTATTAAAAATCTATATATTGATGCAGAGGCTGGGGTTTAGTCTGTTGTTGGTTGTGGTGCAAGAAGGACACCTTGTGCTCATATAAGGTATTACGCCCAAGTGGTTAACAATATACTGTATTGTTGCTTTGTTATTTCTAGTATGAATGTATCTTTACCTTTGACACCATTTAAATGAAGATGTTAGTAATGCTATGTATAATGAAAACAATAAACACTTCCAATTATTTCCTTAAACACACCCTAATTAAAGGCATATAGTATATTTTCCAAAGGTATTTCTAGTAATGAATACAACACTTCTTTCAATTTTGCTCCAACGGCCATTGTTGGATACAATTACATGATATAATTTCCACTAACTGAATGTATAGCGCTCATCATCTATTAAGTGTAGGTTTTGTGTCCACGTGTTAAAGTGTCCTTGAGTGAATGCCTACCTTCTCTTTGCAGAATACTTTGCAATAATCACTTCAATATTCTGCATGCATAATAGTTAGCTGATCCCCATGTAATAGGCTATGTTTAAATGTTCTCTTGTCATTGTAATAGTTGGCAGAAGCTCGTGTAATAGTTCGTGTCTTGTGTGCGAGCAGGCTCTCAGGTAACAGAGGCCCTGCATATGCAATGAGATGGTAATGAGGCAGGAGGAGGAGGTGGAGGAGGAGGAGGAAGGGAAGCTTATCACTACAGGGCCAAATTCCGACAGTGAATTGCGCAGTTGTAACAAAAGTAACAGAGCGCCCATTCAGCCTGCACTAATCCAGATGGGAAAGTCAAACAGCAGAAAGTCCACGGCACAAACTCATTTCATCACTTTATTAATTTAGATATTGCCTTCTTGCTCCTGTTGGGAGGGTGGGAGAGGGCGCGGTGGAGGGGGGGTGTGGGAGCCCATCTGAAATGACCAACAACTGCAAGGCGTTTTGCTCTACATGTTTCTTTCCCCCACTTCGTCTCCGCACGTTATCTGTTTAATTCATCCCGCCAATCTTGGCTGTCTTTACCCACTAAATTTCCCTTTGACACGCATGCCTTGCTTCGCATAATCCTCACTCCGGGGCAGAATTAAAAATGGGGGGGGGGGGGATTGGACAGGTGGCTGGAGAATCCTTGAAATAAGGTTTCAATGCCAGACCCAAAAAATGATTGGAACAGATTTGAACTTGGGGCTGATAGAAGTTTTTCTTCCTTGTTATTTTTGGAATCAAGGGGTTGAGAAAAGGGCGATAGGTGGAAAATGCTCAGCCACTTTTAAACTCCCGTCAGAGTCAGGTCGAAATTGTACTGCCAGAATGACTAGAGGGGGGAAAAAAGCGTGGCAAGGAAGATGGAAATGTCAAAATGTCATTCTCCTGAAATCTGATTAAAAAAGTTTCTCCACAGTTTCTCCACATTGTTCACTTCTTTCATTTCCTGTCTGTACTCTTTTTGATTATTATACCGTGAGTTGCCATTACTTGGGTTCGAATCTGCGCTTGGGCATATCGGTGTTCTCCCCGTGCATCTGTGGGTTTTCTCCAGGTACTCCGGTTTCCTCCCACATTCTAAAAACATGCTAGGTTAATTAGCGACTCCAAATTGTCCATAGGTATGAATGTGAGTGTGAATGGTTGTTTGTCTATATGTGCCCTGTGATTGGCTGGCGACCAGTCCAGGGTGTACCCCGCTTCTTGCCCGAAGACAGCTGGGATAGGCTCCAGCACCCCCGCGACCCTTGTGAGGAAAAAGCGGTAGAAAATGAATGAATGAATGAATGAATGTTGCTGCACAGTGGTCGAGTGGTTAGCACGAAGACCTCACAGCTAGGAGACCTGAGTTCAATTCCACTCTCGGCCATCTCTGTGTGGAGTTTGCATGTTCTCCCCGTGCATGCGTGGGTTTTCTCCGGGTACTCCGGTTTCCTCCCACATTCCAAAAACATGCTAGGTTAATTAGCGACTCCAAATTGTCCATAGGTATGAATGTGAGTGTGAATGGTTGTTTGTCTATATGTGCCCTGTGATTGGCTGGCGACCAGTCCAGGGTGTACCCCGCCTCTTGCCCGAAGACAGCTGGGATAGGCTCCAGCACCCCCGAGACCCTTGTGAGGATAAGCGGTAGAAAATGAATGAATGTTGCTGCACAGCGGTCGGGTGGTTAGCATGCAGACCTCACAGCGAGGAGACCCGAGTTCAATTCCACCCTCGGCCATCTCTGTGTGGACTTTGCATGTTCTCCCCGTGCATGTGTGGGTTTTCTCCGGGTACTCCGGTTTCCTCCCACATTCCAAAAACATGCTAGGTTAATTGGCGACGTTAATTGGCAATATGAATGTGAGTGTGAATGGTTGTTTGTCTATATATGCCCTGTGATTGGCTGGCCACCAGTCAAGGGTGTACCCCGTCTCTCGCTTGAAGACATCTGGGATAGGCTCCAGCATACCCCCACTCTATAGAAGATGGATGGATGGAGTTGTCATTACTAAAGAGCAGTGCCTGACATGTTTCTGTGTATATAAGGGATAAGTATGAGAGACAGGTTACTAACATATAGTACATAGCATACGCGTGTGAGCAGGTAGATGTCACGGTGCGGCTTGAGAGTTTTAAGGTTCGACCCCAGGATGCAGAGATTAGGACCCAAATGCAGGTAAAAATGTATTCATTTTCGCTATGCAACAGAATGGCGCACTAGCATGGCAAACTCAACACAAGACAACGAACCGACAAAAGGAAGACGCACCGGCTGACCTAAATACAATCAACAAATTACAAACAGGTGCGCGTAGAGGCGAAAGTAAAAGTGACGGAACACAGGCCAGACCAACACAGGAAATAATTCAAAATAAGGGCGCGAACGAGCAACAGAGGAAAAGACGAAAACTAAGAAGGCTGTCACGAGGGGATGAAGCCTGATCGTGACAGTAGAGATGTAAAGGAGGAAAGGGAAGTTTCTGCATCATAACTAAGAGATAACAAACATACGCCCGTGTCAAGCCTGACCACTGCAATGAACAATCATAAGTGAACATACTTATTTTTGCACTACTAAAACATACACCTCACTGTTATGTACAATAATGCTTCAATAATACAATACTGGACTTATGTGCAATAAGATTCATTCATCCAAGTGCAATACTACTTTTTGTTTACTGAAATTCCACATTTGGTTACTGCAATTCTACATCTTGTTACTGTATAGGTTATTGTTTTTGACTGCGATTCCACATCTTGTTACTATATATAGGTTATTGTTATTGATGTACATATTTTTACACTTATTTTGAACAGCACCTGCCACTTTTATAATTTATATTGTTATTCCTTGTTTTATTCTTATCCTTTTCCTTATTCTTATTTTTACCTTCTACAAAATGCACCGTGGAGTTGCACTCAAATTTTGTTGTATGCAATACAATGGCAATTAAGGCGATACTGATTCTGATATAAGCTTCATCAAAAAGGCAAGTTTTATGTATGTGCTCGGGTTTTATTTTGCGCGGGCGTCTGCCACCCGGACTCAATCAGGGAGATGGTTCCACAGGAGAGGAGCTATCTTAGAGTTTAATCTCCTCCATGATCTCACCGTTAATGCTTGTGTTGCATGCTTCAAATCGAAGTGAGTGATTGTGGAGTGGGCTCTGATTTTACTCAATAAAATGAGCCAGTTGCAATGACCTTAACTATTTTATGGATTAAAAATACAAATAAAAAGATCTCTTTGTTCACTAGCAGGAATGTGAAGGTCAGCCGAGAAGCCGCTGTTGATAATTTTTGAACATTTTAGCATCCAACTGACATTTAGTGACTACAACTATCTGTTACTTTTCAAATCAACATAGAATTGATCAAAACTTGGATGTAAAGTGCGGATAGTCTGGCCCAGATCAAAAATAAGACAGGGACCAGTGTCCCCCGCTGCCTGGTGGATGATCTACGGTGTGTTGGCAGCATTTAGGGGCAGGCTGTGCTGCTTGGCACGGCGCTGGCGGCAGAGAGCGCATGGCACTATTGACTAGGCTCCACCGGCTGAGACCAGCCAATTCAGAGCACCAGTGAGCTAAGACCGATTAGGTCTCCTGAGTTACAAAATTGCAGTGCTCTTCTTCTTTCATCACCCAGAAGAAGGTTTTCTCATTCCCTAGTCAAATGTTTTTTTTGAACTGAGAAAGTTTTGCATTTTAGACTGAAAACACTTGTACGACTAAGCTATTCATTTCATACAGACCCCATACAATATATTGTTGTTCAGCGTTTACTAATAGTACTTTGATCATTCAAACTAAGTATCAGAAATAAACTAAGGGAAGAGATTACTTTAGACTAACAGAAGGCGACGGTGCAAAACTGGATAACAGGGAAAAGCACAGTGGATAAAAAATAGGAAGACCAAACAGCAAAACGTACAAAGGTAAACCAGAAAGGACCCTCATTCATCGCGGTCAACTGGTTTCAGACATGATAAGTGAATTTCCGTGAAGTAGGTTTACTTGTTTATGATCTTCTAATGATGGGTTTTTAACATTATTAGAGCCCTCTCGACATGAAATAACACCCCTATAGTCACCTTGACACTTTTATTACCCAATATAGTAGATATAATAATGGAAAATAAGACATTAGAATGCTACATTTCACATCCACCCAATGTGTTTTCTGAATACCTTACATTTTTATATTAAAGGATACATTTAGGACAAAAATAGTACATACATTTTGCTTAAACATGCATAATATTGACTAATAATAGACCATAGTCAACCATGAAACAGCGATGAATTATTAATATATTTTGACAAACTGTGATAGGGTGAAGCCACAACATTTTAACAATTTTTATTTTATTTTAATAATCAATTAAAAATGTATTTAAAATTAATAAAATAAAATTTAAAAATATATAATTATATTAGGAACATATAATATAATATAATACAATACAATACAATACAATACCATACCATACCATACCATACCATACCATACCATACCATACCATACCATACCATTCCATACCATACCATACCATACCATACCATACCATACCATATCATATCATATCATATCATATCATATCATATCATATCATATAATTTTTGTGCATTCCCTGTATTGTTTCTGGTTTTGTTGTGATAATTATGACAATTTATTGTAGCCTTTATTTTATACTGGTAAATGTAATACTTATGGTATAGTATTTAAATTACCATTCTATTCAAGTTGCCTGTCACAATACTATGTAAAAGTTAAATTATTGTTTTCTGACATAATTTAGATTCTTATTTTTTCACTACCTGTTCAGGCACCATTTCAAAAGTACCAATTTGGCATCAAAATCGGATAATACGTAAACGATACCCAACCCTAGTGTTTATGAAGTACTTACTTACATCCACAATGTTTTGCAATACAATGAGGAGACTTTTGTGGGATTCATGTAAATATAGAAATATTTGCCTCTTTTTGTCAGGCATGGTAAGCTGCTGCCATCCCTTCAAGCCAAGCAGTTTTCCGCAGCTTCTGGGCTGAGCCGCTTGCTGATTATCCTGGGCGCCATTGAACCAACTATCAAAGAAAATGTCTCTGAGGAGATCATCCAGCGGCAGGTCAGGCTAATGCACACGCTCGAACACACTTAGACACAAACCACATCAAGGCGGTCCCCACGGGACATCATATTGATTATTGGAACTCGAGAAAAAACGATAGAGAGCTGTTTGGGGAACGAATGTGAAATCAAATGCTACACATTTAGCAATGACTATTAAACTTTGTCCCTCCCTTTTTCCATCCAACATCACATCTAACAATATGATTTCCAGGCATTTCCAATAAATTCATAGTTCCCAGTCTGCCATAGGGTGGTGCTGTTGCAGGAATAATCAGCTCCTCTTCAGCAGTGGATGATTTCAGACCTTTTGTTTCCATGTTCTCAGAAATTGTGCATTTGGAACGATAGTAATACCAGATGTCATTTTTAAAGACATGGAAATTGAACGTGTTCCCGGATGCAACATTGGCCACAAATGCGGTGTCCTCTGATGTATTCTTATGTTTCAAAGTCAGCTTATGACAGCGACAGTTCATATTAAACACATAGATTGCATAAGTTCTTAAATGTATGCATTGAATAATATTATTATATAACTATATAACAATAACACATTAATTGGAGCCCATTAGATCTGTTCTGGTGTCGAGTCGGTATTTATTCTAAATTAAATCAATCCTAATTTACAGTACTCACTACGGTGACATTTCTAACAGTCAATCATCCATTCCATCCATTAGTGTTTTTTTTTTTTTTTTCGTTATGATGATGACGTGTGCCCGCGGTTTGTTTAGTCTTCTTGTTCCTTGCTGCCAGCCACCCACGATTTGATGGCAGGCGCGATGTGGGACCTATTTCAAGTCATACAGTTGTTGCCAAGGAGATAAGGACATCATTGTGCTTGCTATTTTCCAAGGACGGAGAAAAGATTTTGTCGACAAGATCGTGAAGGTTATGATGTGAACACAAGCTCGTATGCAGGTCATATGGTGCGGTCCGTAATGGCTTATTGTTAATATTATTTTACCTGATCTGATTGCATTTTAGTGGTATTTTGTTACAAAGCCCACAGTTTTTTATAATTTAAAAGTCTTTATACTTCACGGATGATACTTTTTTCATCATACTTTGAGATTTCCCTCTTTGTTCGGCATCATTGAACACATCGTAGCTGTCTCCAATGCTGCGACATCTTCATAAATCCATCAAACAGAAGACAAACCAGTCGAAAGAGACCTCCTGACTTAGCTTCTGATAAATAGAATATCATGAAGTACATTTCATGTGGTACAGTGTTATTTTTACACAACTTAATTGCATAAAAAAAACATTTTCAGTTTTGCTTATGATACATTAGGTGTATGTACATAGGTACATTATTAAAAAAAACAAAAAAAAACAAACTGTATTATGGAAAGCAGGAAGTGAACAAATGTAACAGTTACTGATTGTAAAAGTACCAGATGGAGGGGTAGGATTTAATAAGCTTTGCTTCTTCCTACTCCTTTTGGACATGTGGAACTGTGACTTGATTATGGGATGCACGCAATTGTAATCTGATGCATGTTCAAATGAAATAAAACCATTACCATTACCATTACCATTACCATTACTATTACCATTACCATATGATATATTTGATGGTCCTCTGCTTTCACTAGAAATACCTGCTAAGCAACCCTGCCCACCAGAGCAGCGCCGTGGATGAGCATTACTTCCTCAATGAAAGTGCAGCACAAGTAAGGTAATGGTACTTCTGGTACTTCACCAGAAGGTGAGTTTACAAATTCCTATATGTACAAGAAAACACAATTCATCTTTGTTTCCGAAGGGAGATCACAAAATATAAGCCCCTCTCCAGCAGAACGTCAGTCAGTGTGATCACGGGGGATTCCTTTGACCAACAAATCCCGGAACACCTCAACCAAGTGAGCGTGTTTTACCTTACACGTCCATGATGCATTTTTATGAAGTATCGCACGCTGGGAGTAATGTGTAAAACCTCGAATACATCCCGTTTTACTTGCACCAGATGGTATCCAAGCTTCAAAAGAAGTTTCTGGAGGAGTCCTACCCATCAGCCAATCACGTTCACATAAAAGGAGTAGACCGTCGAATGATCTACATGAAGCCATCTGCCATCAGCCAGTACCTGAGGAAGCTCGTCAAGCAGCGACAAGCCGGGCAGAGAGAGTGACCCGTGGCCAACACGTAAATAAAATACACCCAGGTAGAAGTTAGTCTAGAAAACGTTCAAGTTTCCAGTAGAGATCATCTGCAAGACCGGTAAGGTTCATTGTCTAGTTCCGTTTATTTATTTTTTTTAACATTGGAAGCTTTAATTGAGGAAAACCGGAGGGTATTCAGCTTGATGAAAATATTTGAAAATCTTATCTTTGAGTTTGTCATTCCAGCCTTTTTACCTGGTTGGCCAATACCAAAAATGACTTACCACTGGAAAGGCCACACACGTCACTACTCAACCTCATTCTCTTATCTCTTGCTGTTGCGTTTTAAGATTATAAATGTTATGACCGTAGGGCAAAGTACATGAAATTCATCATTTTTGAGAGATTGACAGAATTGCTATACTGAATCATTTGTGCAGACTGATAATTTAAGAATAAAACTAATAAAATTAATTGTTACATGACAACTGAACCTGCAGACTAAAACCTGACACGGGAGTCAAAATGTTAAGCTGAGGTGCCATCAAAACAGTTCATGAATAAGTGTGACAAATGAAACAAAAATATATGAATACAGTAAAGTCTCGTTATATCGATATTGTCGGGAGTCGGAAAAAATATCGATATAACCGGACTGTCGATATATCCGATCCTGCGCCGAACTGCATTAAAAGTGGGCAATAATGCACTCGAAGAACCAGAAGAACCAACTGCGTTCGTGGTTTCTCTCGTGTGTAATAATGCACTCGAAGAACCAGAAGAACCAACTGCGTTCGTGGTTTCTCTCGTGTGTATAGAATCTATACACACGAGAGAAACCACAAACGCCAGCATGAACATATGAAAAACAGTGATTATTGCAAGTGATAAAAAGATATCTGAATACAACACAATTAAATACATGTATTTGTACGCTTGTGTCTTCGCTGGAATAGGTGTGTATGCTATGTCAGTTGGTTCTTCTGTTGCAGGCATGTGTTTGGCCAGCTATGTGGGGCGGGTTGAGCATGACCTGTGAACCAGGAAGTGCGGGAATCGGTGTGTGTGCTGCGCTCTGGTGGTGGAAGTGTGAAAAATAAAGTTGACTGGAAGCAGCCGTTGCCATGTTCTTTTTTGGTATTGAAATCCTTAAGCAAAGATTGATTTAAGCTGCTTTTGTATCGATATAAGCAGACCAAATTGGCTGGCGGGAGATGAAAAGGGCATCGTAGTAACCGGGTATCGTACTAACGGAACTAATTATATCATAAAAGACTAGAAATTTGCCGGGAAATGAAAATAGTATCGTAATAAGCAGTAATTCGTTATAACCGATATCGATATAACGAGACTTTACTGTATATGCCAATGATAACAGTCATGATGATAGGACACCACATGAGTTTTGATTTAATAATTGCCATAATTAACATGTTTTGGGGCTGCATGGCGGTCGAGTGGTTAGCCCAGCTACGAGACTTGAGTTCAATTCCACGAAAGGTAACGATTGTTATTGGATATCCAAAGTCCCTGTACTTTGTCAGTATTATTTGTGAACCAGAAACTGTGTGTATTTTGCAAACAGCACATCAGTAATGACTTACATTACGAATATTTTTACATGATATAATTACACTTCATATCCGAGACACTCAATAAAATCCTGACATCATTCCTGTCAGGTTTTTGTGTCCTCTTTTTGTGCTTCCAATATTCAGGTTTGAGGCCCATACTGAACCACATGACACACCAAACCATAGAAGAAGAACTTACCAAGACTCATCCAGAGGTGGAATGGTATGAAACAACAAAATATTCTATTCAAGCTTCATTTTATCATTGCTATAGCGCCATAATGTAACAATTACAACCATTTCACCTATGATGAACAATGTGAAAATAATTAAAGAAAATAATAATAAAAATAAAAAAATACACTGAATTGAAAATAATGAAAGAATAGATGGAATTTGTCATGTACGTACACAAAAGTGAAAAAAGACCTGACAACGTTTCATCCTGAGGATTTAACTTTAATTATGACACCACATCAAAATAAAAATTTCCAACAGATTTGGAATTGAATTCCATCCATATACATGCATAGCAACAACATTTTAAGAAACATTTTCAGGACATTGGAATGATAATCAGTATTCCCACTGACCTCCCACCCATCTTGTTCGTTAGCAATAAACCTAATTCCTTTTTTTTTTTTTCAATTTTCACCCCCCAGAAGGGTTACAAATAATTATATGCACAGTCCCCATTTCATAATACTGCCTTCAGTAATGTTCCCTCATTTACAAAGTATTGCATTAAGAGCAAATTTTCCAAAAGGCAGACCAAAGTGTATCGTTAAACAGAAATAGGAGTACTATACAAGATTGCTGCCATCCTTATGAAAACATCAACATCTGATCTGAAGAAAAAAGACAGGGACAAAACAGCCACATATGAATGCAAAGCCGTGTGTATATGCCGAAATGTGAAATGCAAGTCATCAGTTGCCGACGCGAGTCCACATTTGGGGCATATACTGCGTTTGCTACAGCAAATAAGAATACACAAGTGCCTCAGTAGCTATTTTTGTGTCTAAAATGCATCGCATTGTTTTTATTGACTATTGTTTCATTGAGCCTACATTACAATGTAAACAATATGTGTGCTACACAAGAATGACTATACAATAACATTACAAACAACTCTGATATAAATTTCATTTGAATTTAAATTAAAATCACTACTCATTAATACTGATTGTAAAATAAATTAATGCGAAAGTGGCACCGATATTATTCTTGATTCATTTGTCATTTCTCTTTTTATATTTGAACCAATTCTTTTTGCACGTTTCAGTCTTAAAACGATGAAAGGAGAAGCTTTTCTTGATTGTCCACAAGCAGTTTTTAGCACTGCATGATGCACTATTCCAGACACAAACAGTGTACCAAAAACAAAGGAGGGGTGTAAAAGGGGTTAAATATCATCATGGGGATGGGGGGGGGGGTTTGGGTGGAAGAAGAGGTCTTTTATTTGACATGCTCGGCAGCATGTGATGAACAGTAAAACTTCTTATGAGTAATAAAGTTTGACAGGTTGTTGAATTGGATGTCACACAGGCGACAGTACTTGCTACTTCCGGACCCGTTCACCCCTTTATTGGCGGCGGGTGCCGCCTCCTCGTTCGGGGACTTGGACGAAGGGGACATGTTCTCGTTGGAGTCGGCAGGGTTCTCGGTTGTCCACGTCGGTGAAGGATTAGCGGGTTGGCCATCTGGCTGGGGCTGGTTCTCCTGTTGCGGTGCTGCGCTCGAACGTTCTTCTGGCTTATGCGCCCCGTTGACAATGACCATGCCCCGGTTTTTGGGCAGCAGCGGTAGCGGCTCCTTGCCAGGATGAGGGCAGCCATTAGCGGCGGGCTGTTGGGTCTGTTCCCTGGTTGTTCCCGCCTCACCTCCGCCTCCTCCTCCATTAAGACTCTGCTCCTGTTCGCTGGCCTCCGCCTGCATCGCCGGCCCCCCGCTCACATAATCAGTTGGCTTTATCCCAAAATAGGGCGATATTTGCTCGGGACCTTTCATTTTCTTTATTGCTCCAGGATAAAGGCAATGGGGCAGATACATATTCTTGTCATCTTTTGATGGGATGAGTTGAGGTTCAGCGAAAGGCTTGAGACCGGGCACCGGCCCCAGGTGGGGTGGGAACAGGCCTCCGTTCTGCACCATCGCTTTCCCGTTGCCGTTTTTTTCACATTTACTCGGACTCTTATCAAGAGCCTCGTCAGTGTTGTTATTGCCTTCGCTCATCACGTCAGGGAACATGGCGGCGTCCATATTGCCAGTGTCGTTGTGCTGTTGATGAGGCTGTTGCGCCTTCTGAGCGGCCGCGGCGGCAGTCGCCGGACAAAAGTTCTGTTTGTGCGCCAAGTAGTTCTCCACTTTGTTAAAACTTATCTTGCACACGGCACATTCATGGTAGTCCAACAGTCTTTTTGGAGAGCTACATGTCTTGTCAGAGACCGGCGAACACTTTTTGCTGAGATCGATGGGAGCGTCCAACTCTTGTGGCTCCGCCGTGTTGCATTTAGGAGCCAAAATGGGCTTAGTGACAGTCAGAGAGGCCTCCAGGTGTTTGGGCACCATACCTGGAAAGATGTCACAGCGGGGGTGGAAACGGTCTCCGAGGCTGTCCACGGCTTCCTGCGATGTACAAGGATTCATAGGAGGAACCCCGAGGAAACCCGGCTGTCCCATGGGGGGCCTCTGGTGATCTTGATCAGGGAGACACATCTCGTACATCTTTCTGCGCTTACGAGTTCTCATGGTCCTCTGCATGGAGGGCACCTTGTTGGTGGACATGCGCTTCATGGGCGGGTCATGACGAGTGGCGCAGTAGTACTGCTTGTGGACCATGTAGGTCTCGTGGCGGCTGAAGGTGATGTTGCAAGCGTCGCAGGTGGTCTTGCTGGGGTCGTTGTCGCTCTCCACAAGACCAGTACTCGGGCTTTTCCCTTCTAATTGTTTTCCATTCAGCCTGTCCTCGGTCCCGGTTGGTGTCGAGACCTTCTTCACCGGTCCGGATAGATCCTTATCGGGTCCTTTGGCCCCGGCGTTGATCATGTCTAATACGCTGGAGTTCAAGCACGCCGACTGCATGAGGTGACTGTCTGCTTCAGCGGGGTGGCATCCGGTTAACATGCTGACCGACGTGTGTCCGCCGTTGGGACTCACCGCCTCGGGGACCTTGTCGGAAAGTGCGGAGAAGTCAGGTGACTTTGCCATGTGCTGCCAGCGGCTGTTACAATAGTGCTTTTTGTGGACCAAGTAGTTGTCCAGGTTACTGAAGGTGATATTGCATTCAAAACACGTGGCCCCTTTGGGCATGAGAGGGCTGTAGATGACTGGAGGATAGCTGCTCCCTCCGTGACGTAGCCTCCTGTGAACCAACTCTGACATTTTAGCGAGAATCTCCGAAGCCTGCGGGACCACTGAAATGTCTTGAGAGAAAGCGAACTGAGACAAGAAGGGGCCCATGGGAAATGTAGGCATGTTATGTTGCACGGGGGAGGAGGCCAGGCGGGGGCTGGAGGGCTCGGACTTGATCCGAGTGTAGGAAAAACTGGCTTTGCTGCCCGGGTGGGCATCTCCCTTCTGAGCAGACAGCATGGGCTTCTTCTCAGCCTTGTCAGCCTCTCCGTCTGTGCTGGTCTCCTTGCTGAGGGCCCCTTTGGGGCTTCCCAGCAGAGCGTCCTTCCTGTTGGCGAGCTCGGTGCAGGCCTGCTGCTGCTGCTGGAGGCTTTCCTCGGACCCCCTGGGGGAATGCTCGGTGGCGTCGCCTTCCCTGTGAAGTTTGCTGCCATGCCCATGTAAGTCCTGATGCTGTAAGAGTTCCCTGTGGCTCTGAAAGCTGATATGGCAGTGATTGCATCTGAAGGCCGCCTGTGACAGGTGAGACATGATGTGATGCTGGAATGTAATAAGAGAATCTGCCGTGTAGTTACAGATTGTGCATTTCAAGCTGGTGCCAGGAGGGAGGCTCTCTTCCATTTTGACACCTGTGAAGGAGATAAAAGAGACAACCTGAGAATCTCGCCTCCCACTTCTGCTTTAGAGTTAACTGTTGAAACCATCAAATAGCCATGCGTTTATGCCAAGGATATTCTCAGCTGCTTGATTTTCCATTCGCCAAAGCATATTCTGTCAACCACGCTAGCTGACAGCGGGATACGGTGGTAGCCTCGGCATCGGAAAACCAAGGCAATTTATCCCGTAGGAAATAATGTAAATCCAATGGATCTGTTCCAGAGACCCAAACTATTCATTCATTCATTTTCTTCCACTTATCCTCACGAGGGTCGCAGGGGTGCTGGAGCCTATCCCAGCTGTCCGGTTCACCCCGAACCGGTCGCCAGCCAATCACAGGGCACATATAGACAAACAACCATTCACACTCACATTCATACCTATGGACAATTTGGAGTCGCTAATTAACCTGGCATGTTTTTTGGAATGTGGGAGGAAACCGGAGTACCCGGAGAAAACCCACGCATGCACGGGGAGAACATGCAAACTCCACACAGAGATGGCCGAGGGTGGGATTGAACTCGGGTCTCCTAGCTGTGAGGTCTGCACGCTAACCACTCGACCGCCGTGCAGCCCAAACTATGAACAGGAAATCCATTTTGTTGACAATAATTACAGATTTAATGCACAAAACATTCATTCATTAATTCATTTTCTACCGCTTATCCTCACAAGGGTCGCGGGGGTGCTGGAGCCTATCCCAGCTGTCTTCGGACGAGAGGCGGGGTACACCCTGGACTGGTGGCCAGCCAATCACAGGGCACATATAGACAAACAACCATTCACACTCACATTCATACCTATGGACAATTTGGAGTCGCCAATTAACCTAGCATGTAACGCATAAAACAATGTGAATAATTAATTAATTACTAACGAATTAACGAACTAACTTATTTTTAATGCGGACCGTATTCCTGAATCCTGGGCATTTCTTCCTTTACATTGCTCATGACTAGAAGACATTTAAATGGAGCCGTATCTTTCATACCAACGTGATAGCTTCAATTCGGTCATGTGACTCACCACTGTGTGAGGTGCTGAGGTGCATCTCCAGGGACCTGGCCCCTGAAAAGGTCTTGTTGCATTGTGGGAAGGGGCAGACGCTGGAGGTCTGGTGGGGTCCAGTGTCATTCTCTTCAACGATGGTCTCAGGTTCTCTTTGCCGGCCGCTGCAGTAGTACATCAGATGGGCCTGTAGGTTCCTCTCACTGCGAAACCAGATTCCACAAGCTTTGCAGGGGAAGATGTCCTCTGGAGGAACACAAAGCGTAAGATATTAGGATACATATTTTTACATTAGACTGAAAGAAAAAGACTACACTTTTTTCCATGATTCCATTTCTGCTTCTCAAAGCTGCAGTTTTCCTCCCAATCATTAGCTGCTGCATATTGCTGCACTGCAACCACTGGGTTTGGGTCCTTTTTCAAGGGCAAACAAGAAGAGTAGACCATCTGCTTCCAGAGACCTCCCTGTTGAGCTGAACCCAGATAGCCCTTGCTAAGTAAACAAACGCACTATTTGCATGAGGCCTGTATTTTGCAATTAACACGATAGTCCGATCCTCCGAGTGTTTATGTGAACCTAAAACTTGAAGGTCGTTGGTTCTTATCGCCAATGCAGAGACTCATCTGGGTTAATCTCCGCCTTGTGGAGACGACGCGCCTTGTTAAGCAGGTGACTATGGGCAAGCTATGTGTGTGTGTGAGAGAGAGTGAGAGAACAAAAGGAAGTGCATGATACGTGCGTGTTTAAATAAAATGAACGATGGCACACGGATACTCACTGTTGACAATGGCAGTGGGCAGGATGGAAGCCATTGCTGCCTGCTGTGGCAGGAGCTGGATGCTGTCTAGCAACCTGGCCGGGTACATGCCCTCGCTCAACGACATGTGGTTGACCGCCTGCAAACGCGAGTCAAAGTCCACCGCGAACGCCACCAGCTCCTCGCCCTCCATCATGTTCTTGGTGGTGGTGCACCACAGTTGGCCACCTGCACAAAGCGGACAGAGACGTTGTTTCAGTGTTGGCTGTGAGAGAAGGACAGGCTTTATCATAGTATGTACATACAGTAACTGCATCATTTTTATCAGTCAATATTCATATATATCAGGATATGTTGCATGTAGCCAGACTTGCTGAGTGTGAGGCTTAGCAGTGTAGAGAGTGCAGCCGACAGCAGCTCCTGTGTGAATGTTCACTGCATATATAACCAGTAATGTTACATTACCGACACCGACTCTACGTTATCCTATTCAGATATCTTATTTTCTATGATTATGTCTGCCATATTAGGTGATACAATCATAAAAGTGACTTTGTGGGTGTTATTTCCTGTCTAGAGGGCTCTAACAATACCCAAAAAAACCCATATCAGACAGGTTTTCTATGCTCTTACTATGCAAATATTCCATTTATAAACAATGCTACTTTATGGAAATCCATTTCACAGTTGGGTCCGGAACCAATTTACAACAAAGCATTACTGTATATACATTATTTATGGGAAAAATATTTTTATATAATAATAATAATAATAATAATAATAATAATAATAATAATAATAATAATAATAATACTAATAATAATAATAATAATAATAATACCAGCAACCCTTGTGAGGATAAGTGGTAGAAAATGAATGAATTAATGAATAATAATAATAATAATAATAATAATAATACCAGTGACCCTTGTGAGGATAAGTGGTAGAAAATGAATGAATTAATAATAATAATAATGACAATAATAATAATAATAATAATAATACCAGCGACCCTTGTGAGGATAAGCGGTAGAAAATGAATAATAATAATAATAATAATAATAATAATAATGGATATTATTTTGGGGATTTTTTTTATTTGGTTTTCGAATGTTCTGGTTTCTGTCGGACCTTTTGCAATGCATTAACGACCAAAACCAAGGTTCCATTGGATATATCTAATTTGAGATCTCATTTTAATTTTCCAATTAATTTTTCCCACCAGGTAGAACCATACTGTAGTGGGAACAAACGTACAAAACAACAAACAAGAATGAAGGACAACGTGCATGTCCAGTCACCTGTGGACCTAGTACGTCCGTTGACCCCGATAACTAGACGACAAATGTTACTTTCGAAAAAAGTGAGGGCAACATGGCTGTTTTTGGTTCCGACGCATAAACAGGATGTTGGTATTATTAGATTGTTGTGTTTTGGTGTTGGGGATTAGACATTCCTTTTCAAATCTTCTGAACATATTCATTAAGGGGGGGTTGGGGGTTGAATGAGGGGAGGTAGAGGAAGAGAGCGAAAGCTTTAGCTTAGATAATATTTATCTCAGCACATGACAGGTTTTTTTCAGCCGTACTTCATTTACCATAGAAGAGATTAAAGTTTTTAATATGACTATTTACAGAAATCTGGCTTGGGAGATAACAACAAACGATGATACGCTCCCGCTAAATGGCAGAATTAGGACATTGTTTCGGAGGAAAGCCGGACAATTAATTAAGGCACGCTGTTAGCTTTCAAAGATGTGCAAACATAGCATCACCGTGTCAGGCTGAGAGGCGACATGTGATTTCAGCCCTTGCTGATGTGGAATAAAGAGAACGCCCCCCCCACCAACCCGCCCCACACACACATGTGTGACACTGACTAGTCACTACTCATGTTTACATAAACCCGACCAAAACCCTGCATTTCAAACCACGCTGTGAACGTTCTCTCAATTAACACCATTCGCTCTTTTACGACATAAAACAGTCAAGTTTGGAACCGTTGTAGCGTATCTATAAATCATGCATTTGCATGAATGAATTTCCCAATTATTATTTGGATTCCAAATTGAATATTTCACCATCCGCTTTGACGAAAAAACGCTTCCCATCTGCTGGTGAAGTGCTGAAAATTAGACCATCACAAACGTCAAAGGAGGGAAATGATATTAAAATATGCTACCTCTGTGTGCAAGCATCACTCCCCGCGAGTGTGTGTGTGTGTGTGTGTGTGTGTGTGCGTGTCACCCCTTTAAAGAGCAGTGCCTATCTGTTGGCCAATCGACTGTGACGAGACACCCACTTCAGGCCGCTCCACTTCATCGTTTTGATTCTGTCATACCGCACACTGCCTGGAGAGGTCCTTTGAATTTTTATCTCCTAATTAAAATAACAAAACTCCTCTCTACTGTCTGCCCAAGTTACCATCAAGGTAGATACAAACGGCAAGTGACAAAGATGGGCGAACGTATCGCAGCCATAGCCACAAAAGTTTCTCTCCCTCTGTATGGATCTCTTTCGTGGAGACATGCTCTGTAGCTTACAAAGAGAATAATGAACAAGGCCCGTGCATGCTGAGATACAAATCAGTGTTTTTTTGGATCAATAGGGATGAAAGGCATTCAGAAAGGAGGCAGATTATGCGAGCGTGGAGAAGTGTTTTACTGCTTTTGACAGCAGAATATGCAGTCAGCTTGCATCCCTTCAGCCAAGGAAGCGACACATCCATCTGTTGTGTGCACAAATGCTGGAAGTCAGTACCAGGACTGGATGTACCACTTTTTTTTTTTTTTTTCCTGAACTAAACAAAACACTGAAACAGCATTCTGCTAGTTTCAGTTGATTTCTGGAGATATATATGTGTTGGATTTAACAGTACTTATACCATCATTAAATACAATTGCAGTTTGATTTCTATTAAGCGGCTTCTTTGTGATACAATACTCACACGTGGCTGATATTGACAATTCTTAGGCCACATGACATTTAAAAAACATTTAAAGGGATACACACCTGTGTACACAATAAGACCAGATACAGTCAATCACTGCATGTTTGCACATTTTTTTTATCAAAACATGTTTATTTGTGGCACATTAGGCTTATAATTTCCATAATTAGGTTATTGAGCAAATTCAAGAAACAATACAAGCAGTTTGCTAAATACAAGGATGAAGAGTCTTGAACCAGTCATGATGTGCTATACATATCACTATATTGACACTTACTATGGTACACATTATGTCATTGTATGGTCATATCACCTTGTACTTTGGAATGTGACCAAAAAAAAATATGAAAAAAAAATTGTATTAGGAAAGCAGGAAGTGAACAAATGTATTGAGTAAGACCCTCAAACAATGCACAACGATGAGCCAATTCAAGAAACGATACAAGCAGTTGATGAAAAAACAAAAATTAAAAAACTTAAACTATATTAGGAAAGCAGGAAGTGAACAAATTAAAAACAGTTACTGATTGTAAAAGTACCAGATGGAGGGGTAGGATTTAATAAGCTTTGCTGCTTCCTACTCCTTTTGGACATGTGGAACTGTGAACTGATTATGTGATGCATTCAATTGTAATCTGATGCATGTTCAAATGAAATAAAACCATTACCATTTTTTTGGTAGAAAAACCATACCTTACAGCTCTGTCTGAGGGGGGCACATTTTTACGGGTTTATTATTGTTTTGGTAATTCAACAAGTGCATTGAAAGTTCACTCTTGTAATTATAGCTTAGATTTTATACTTTTATAAACGATATAAATCCACTATATTAAATAAAATGAGAATATTTGAAGCAGCTACTATGATGTGATCTGTACCACCAGTTATAAATATTTGTTTTTCAAATATCTGTACACGAGTCCATGTCTATAAAAACTTCCGGTATAGAAAATGGATGGATGGATACTATTTGTACCCGTATAGTCTTGACGTACCGACACATTTTTTGCAGCGACCCCGCAGAGATACATAACACTAAAAGACCGCTTCTGAAAAAAAAACACAGTTGTATCACACATGACAACGGCGTGCTTTGTGCGCGTAAGAAACATGAACAGCGAGGTCAAGAAGGTAGAGAAAAAGACACAAGTCAAGAAAGTGGACGAAAAAAGGGGCTGTGAAAAGTGCAGCTTGTGATTTGCACTTGTTTGCCTGCTAACTGTCGGCAAGGAGCTGCCTTTGTGCACTAGCCAATGCAGTTGGAATGAAGGCTATTGTCTAAATCCTCCTGCAGAGCACCTGATAAAAGAATAAAGAACTATGACATATTCTAAAAACAATGGAGGAATTAAGGAGAGACAATAGGCCAGCTGCCTCATTAAAACAATCAAAACGGCATCCTGTATGTGGTCCAGATAATTAAAAACCACTGCTTCCTAAAGTCTCTCAATACCATATCCACCGGCTCACTGAGGCCCTGAGACTATAGCTCTGCTGGCTAAATGCCCTCGTCCCTTCTTCCTTTTGATTAGTGCTTTATTTGAACGTTGAAGATGAACATATGAGGGAAATTCATGAAACACATTTATAATGCAAACCCTTTCCCCCCTTCTATAAGTACTTACAAACTAATCAAACGTCTTGGGATGAATCACTCGGGGCACGTGTCGCCTCCCCTTTGCCTAAAGCCTCAAGAGATTTCAAAGTGCAAACATCACAGGGCAATTTTTTAAGAATTTCCTCCATTTAAATGAGTTCATAAGAAAACGCTTGTGTACAGTATCTACGGGGGAGGCAGGGCAAAGTGAGATACAAGAGCAGGATGTTTTTAGTTTGCAAAGCGCTCCGTGGCACCGTATCTTAATGAAGTCGCAAACAAATCTCATGCCTTGTGCAAAGCTGAGAGACAACAAAGCGGCAGAAATAACAGAAGGGTTTGGATAATTAAACTGGCCTGAAGACAGGTATTCAAATGTTGGTGTGTAAACAGCACAACTCTTTAATAGTTTAGCTGTAAAATGCGTAGTTAAGCACATCAGCGCTTGCCTCTCCCATCTGTCCAAACACATTAACATTGCAGAGGCCATTACGGATCTGGAAGTACAGTTGCACGTGGGACAGCGTGGCTTGAATGCGGCACGTGGGGAAAACTAACAGTGGTCCATGAATGCATCGTGTTTGCAGGAATTTATAGCAGAGTATTGTGTTAGGTTGCACAATTTGGAATGTATCGATAATATGGTGGAAAAGTGAAAGTATTGTTACCAAATTTCAGCCCTATTATTATTATTATTATGGGCATGCCTGTTATTGATACCTAATATTACATGTCGTAATTTGACGGTGATTCAGCATTGTTTTGGCTTAGCTCTGGAGAGTTTTAGCAGTAAAGGCGGGGAGTTAGCGGGCTGCACGGCGGTTGAGTGGTTAGCGCGGAAGCCTCAGAGTTCAATTCCACCCTCGGCCATCTCTGTGTGGAATGATAACAGTCATGATGATAGGACACCACATGAGTTTTGATTTAATAATTGACATAATTAACATGTTTTGGGGCTGCACGGCGGTCCAGTGGTTAGCACAGCTACGAGACCTGAGTTCAATTCCACCCTCGGCCATCTCTGTGTGGAATGATAACAGTCATGATGATAGGACACCACATGAGTTTTGATTTAATAATTGACATAATTAACATGTTTTGGGGCTGAACGGCGGTAGAGTGGTTAGCACAGCTACGAGACCTGAGTTCAATTCCACCCTCGGCCATCTCTGTGTGGAGTATGCATGTTCTACTCGTGAATGCGTGGGTTTTCTCCGGGTACTCCGGTTTCCTCCCACATTCCAAAAACATGCTAGGTTAATTAGCGACTCCAAATTGTCCATAGGTATGAATGTGAGTGTGAATGGGTGTTTGTCTATATGTGCCCTGTGATTGGCTGGCGAACAGTCCACGGTGTACCCCGCCTCTCGCTCGAAGACAGCTGGGATAGGCTCCAGCGCCGCCCGAAAATGAATGAATGAATGAGGTGAGGAGTTAGCTTCATGCTATGCAAAATTTGTTGTTGTTTGTTTGTTTTGACCCTCGAATGCAACTGATATTCGCTTCTCTGTGAATATGCATTTTGTAGCGTTTCACAGAGTTTACACTATAGTCTCGTGACGTCCACCTGCCAAAAAAAATCCTCCAACTGTGCCGATTTCAGATCTACTGACTGTTGTCAATCAGTTCCAGCTACAACGACACTCCCCTTCTGTCATTAATTACCGTCATTCATTACCAAGACATAAAGTAACCAGAAAAGATACCCAATTTGTGCCTTTTTTTAATGATGGGAGATTGGAGCCTGTTTGTTTTTGCAGAAGAAAGTAAACAAAAGTTGTGTGGCACAAGTACTCCTCCATTGTAAAATAAAATAGTACTACAGCAATATTTGCATAATGACAATTTGGATTGGTGTTACTCACAGAGCTGCATTCAATACCACAAATATAATCTGTCATCTGAGGACCCAAACATGCACGAGAACACATCTGCAAGTGCATCCTTCTTTCCAAGCTTAATGATGGCTGTTCAAACTTCTTTCTTTTGTTGCTTCAGACTCTTGCGCTTGTAATCTGCGTCTATTGGCAGCGCGCTAACTGTTGGTCTTAATTGTGAAGCGAGGCCAGCGGTGCCTGAAGCCGCGGTGAGAGTTGTAATTAAAGACCTCTACTCTTCTTGTCTTCACATCAGCTCCAACTCCTTCTGGTCAAATGGGAAAGCGGCTCCGCGTACCTACGAATATCAAGTAGCTGCAAAGCTGTTAACGGACTCTTGCTTTCCATTTTTGAACGGCGCTTTATTGCAGGTCAAGTCGATTTCAAACTCTTCCTGTGATTAATGTGAAATAGATGGATGCGTAATATGTGTATCTGCAGCTGACAGCCCGTGATGCATTGACAAACACTAAACAAATCATCCTCATGAATACCGGTAAATATTTGGAATGTTTCTGTATGGCTACAGTTAGTACATTAGCATGACTCACACCGTCTTAACACCCCTCTGTCTGATACTAGATAGAAGGATTCATAGATATACTTCATTAATGATGTCACCACAGCATGTCAGGAAAGTGACCCGGGTTCGATGTGCACCGACACGCCTCTCTCAAACCAGCTCATTACTATTGACGCCACACTAAAGTCAAATTAGAGGATGTTATTCCACCGAGGCACTGACAGATTGATCCTCTCCATCTCCACTCCATGCCCAGTCCACATCTGGGACGGCCACTAGGAGGCACTCTTCTCATGCCCAAGCCGCCGCTGGTTGATGTTGATGCTGCGACCATGCAGAGACTGCACACATTCCATATCACAGCAGCACCGTGCCTTTACATCTTTGCTTGCAAGGTACCTTGGAAAGATCTTTTTTTGTGAGGGGAATTGTATGCATGTAGCAAAAATGCACCATTTTGACGTCTTTACCTCGGGAAATGTCATGTGCAAGCTTGAAAGTCATACAATATAAACAGTCTTTCCTTTCTAAATCTGTTCCTGTAAAACTAAATTCCAGCAAAGATAAGACACATGTATTTCCACGATTAATAACATTGTCCGATATGTGTTACACAACCCCGCCTTTTGTGTCCACACTCATTTGAGCATTTTTCTACACAATCTACACAACGCTCCAGCACCTGCATGGCCTTGAGCAAATGACACGAAGGTCCCAATGCAAATTAAAAAGTCATTCCAGGGAAGCCTCATACGCACGCCTCACTACAGTATGTATCAATATAACATGTGCATTTTAGAAATTATACTAAATAAAAGTTGAAAGAATAAACTGTTAAAATGAAATTAAAACAGTACCCCCCCCCTCTGGATAATCGCTGGCGCTTTTCAGTACAGCGGCAAAGGATGCTTGCCTGTTAATAGTCTTTTCATAATCATGGAGGAGAGATATGGAAATGAAAAGCTAGTTTTTGTATCACGGTGCAAACCAGTTTCATTTATCATATTATTTACGTGACATTTTTTTAAAAATAGCAAACATAACATAAATTTTATATATTTTAAAATATAAAATCTCCCTCTCTCTATATATATATATTTATTTTAACTATGCATTATTTCATGGGTGGCCTAGGACATAATCAATAAAGAAAACAGTCACTAGTTGTGATCATATTATTTACGTGACTTTTTTTTAAAAATAGCAAACATAACAAAAATTTAATATATTTTAAAATATAAAATCTCCCTCTCTATATATATATTTTTATTTTTCTAAATACATTTAATTTATTAGAAATATGTCGCACGTGGCTAATTTACGGCCATCTCAAGAGGAAAGCTTTTATTACAGGATTAATTACAAGTAATGAATTGTTCTCCTTTGCACACATGCTAACAATAAAGAGGGCATTTTCAAGTTTGTGTTAAAATGGATTCTGTACTGTCAGCGTTAGACAATACCAGACACAGATTCCAACACTGCAAAGCTGTTTCCTCTTATTCAGCACACACACACAGACACACACACACAGACACACACATGCATTGAAAAAGCGGACTGTTTAAGCAAAGCGGTGACTGGCTCCTCTCCTCCGCTGTGCTTTATTCTCTATTTGGACAGGTCCATCCCACTGAGGACTCTATTAAGTATCCTTCTCTGCGGGTAGTTCTGCTCGTGTCCTGGTTGTGGCCAGTCGACATGTGTTTACCGCGGCCCCTGCTGGGGCGGCAGGCTGGTTGGGGACCTGTCCGAACCAAGCCTCGCTAATGGGACCAAAAGACCCCTTGTGACCCTCTTGGGACGGAACACAATTTGAGTGACCACCACTGCAGAGAGACCTCTTTCGTTACCCTGCAGCTGTAACGTAAACCACATCCGTTATTCCGTCATGGCTGGGTCGGAGCATGTGACCAGTAAAGGGGACAACACAGGCCAGTTGATTTTTTTTTTTTTGCGGTGAGAGCAGCAAAGCCATCACCACGTGCCTCAGTGCCTCCTCCAACATGGCTCTGGCCCTACACCACATGGCCAGCCTGTGTGTGTGTGTGTGTTGTGGGAGGGGGGTGGGGGTGTTGTATGCTTGATGCCAGCCTAATGCAAATGCTCGCCATTTAAAAACTGGGAGCTTCCCTCCCTCCCGCCTCGTCTCTCCTCTTTGGAGAGGTCTACTTTTGGCCTTCTGGTGCTGGCACTTATTTTCTTAGTCTCCAGAAGGACCGAGCCACAGAGATGCACCTGTCATCCGCTTTGGAATTCAAACAGTATTGTTCTGGTCGTGAACATTTGAATTTATTAGCTCGTGAATGTATTAAATCCTGATTTGGGATTAAAGTATTTTTTCACTGTTGCAGTGCGGCTAAACGGCACAAACCAGTATATCATCCCAGCATGTCATGTGACATCCTGCTTAAAGGTGCTAATTCTGTCGTTTTGCAAAGACACATATAACGGCAGGCTAAAAGGCCTAATTGCGTTTGTCACATTGTGTCCGGGTGGCTCCTGTACGGGGTGCACGCTCGCTGCCCTTGCTCATTGCCATTCAGTCATGGCCGCCCCAGGTATCACCATGCGGCCATCTGGAGCCGACATCTGTCTCTCTATTGATCACAAGGGTTTAGCACTTGATCAAACAGACTGCGACAGGAAATTGCTCTTTTCCCCACAGAAAGGGCCAATTGCCTGCGTGAGGGTAATAGAGTGGAACTGCGATGCAGCAGCAGGGGCAGTGGGCAGGAGGGCACGAGGCGCAGCCACTGCGGAGGTGTTCAAACCTAATGCATCATCACCAACATCCTGTTTGCAACCCTTGCAACCTTTCAATTTCAGAACCTCTCCAGTCCATATGGACACGTACCGTATGCCGCAATCCGAGTCCCATTTTAGAGCACACAATAAAAATGTATCTTACATTCACTATATATATATATATATATAGTATATAATATTATATATATCATTAATCAGTCTTTACTTGTTTTAGTTGCGCTAATTTAATTTTTTTATTGATTTATTTTGCTTTTAGAGCTGCAACAATTAATCAGCAACTATTTTGATATTCGATTAGTCATTTTGTTGATTTAAAAATGTAAATATTCTGTGATTTCGGCCTCTCATGTGTGAATATTTTTCCATTTCCTTACTCATCCCTTTGACTTTGATGGACAACATTGATGGACAACCACTAACCCTTTGCGTTTGGTCCATCTAGGACAGGGGTGGGCAAACTACGGCCCGGGGGCCACATCCGGCCCGCCAAGTGTTTGAATACGGCCCGCCCAATCTTTCCAAAGTATTTCATTTAAACTCAACATACAACCTGGCATCATGGCCTGAGCCAACCTTTTGATGGTTTTATCAATTTCGTTTTTTGACATGGTCTGTTGTTTACAAAGTGCTCCTGAAAAAAGGGACACAAGCACATAATAATAATAATTATTATTATTAGATTATTATTAGATTATTATAATTATTATTAGAACTATTATGATTATTATAATTATTATATTAATGCCAATTATTATATTAATTACATATAATATTATTGTTATATTTGCATATTTTACATAATAATAATACAATAATTATTATTATAATTTTATTATTATAATATTTTATTATTTTTAAAATATTTAAATATAAATGTAAAATAATAAATAATAGCAGATTGCATGACAATTTTACAGATACAATAATACCCCCGTAAATTTTGTCATATCAATGCGGCCCGCGAGTCAAAAAGTTTGCCCACCCCTGATCTGGGACATGGGTGTCCAACCTATTGAGGGCGCTGCCCCGAGAAGGCCACTTTTAACTATCCATGAATGTAAATATGAATATAACCATGCATTATTTAATGGGTGGCCTAGGAAATAATCAATTAAGAAAACAGTCACTAGTTGCTACTTTAATTCCATGTTGATTCATTTTTACGTCCTCTTCCTTTACTTGGGGAATAAATGTGGTGTAAATGAACTATTGAGTAATAGACATGAGGAAGGGGTGGGACTCAATAAGCTCTGCGTCTTCCTACTCCTAGTCAGACGTCTTGAATGATGAAAATGGAACAATGTGATGTTCTTGAACGCAACAAAAGACTATACCAATTCCACACTACACTATTAATACCCGAATATGGATTCCAGTCATTTCCAAATATGAAAATAGTTGGTCGTCTGCTTTTCCAGGCACTCACTATAACATCATGTTTAGCAAGTACGGACAATTTGATAGCGAAGGTGACATTTATTCAGCATTGTAGAACATATTTAATTGTCGCTGCAGAAAGCAAGATATGTTTTCCTCTTGCCTACAGTGCCGGGATTGTCCTTTGGAATATGATGCAAATTTGGGATGAAGCAACTAATTCCTTCCTTGCACCTCTGAACACCCCCTCCACCCTCAATCCTCTGCCAGCCTCCATCCTCCCCAGACACGAGGATTCTGATTAATCGTGTGACCGCCCCTCGTTTTGCATTTTATACAATTTCACGGCGCCACGGTGAGATGTGCGAGGTGTTTCGCCACTTTTGGCAAGCTGAAAAGATGTAGCCCAAGGAAGAACAAGTCGAAAGTATGAGGGGGGGAAAAAATATGACCAGGGGATGTGATAAAAAATTATCAGACAGTGTGTTTTCCTGTTTGGTTTTAATCTACATTTAATTAAATTCTTATCTGCTGTGTGCTTATGGCTGCATCTGAATGGAGAGGCTGCATTCATTATGAATGGTAAAATTGAACTCACTACATTGTGTGTGGCCCAATAAAGGAAGCAGGCTCTTATTGCGGTGCATGCAAGCTCCGACAGACGTGCAGGAAAAAAATAAGTCAATTAAGATCAGTCTTTAAATTACCGCTGTATCAAAACAAGGGGCGGGAACATGCGCCATAATAGAATCCTGACAGGGAAGAGAGCACATCTGACTGTTGTTGTTATACATCCCATTTGATGCAGCCAATTGTATTACATAGCTTGTTTATGGAACCGGCGCAATTCATGCACACTGCATTTACTCGACAGCCATGATGGCGCCTAATCAATAGTAACGAGGGAAATGAATGTCAAAGGTCAAATGAATGTCTGCAAAAGATGGAGGCGGCATGTGCAGCAATGTAAAAAGTTGCATTCAAAGGCAACAAAAAGAAAGGAAAAAAAAACATTTTGTAATGCTATTGACAAAATAACTGGCAGGTAGAGCACGCCGAGCTAAGAACAATATCTCGTAGGTAGCCTCCCGCCGCCGTTGTGGAAAAAGACCCTGAGCCGATACTACAAAGTTGGGCCGCGGCAAAATCCCTAAATCTTCCAGTTTGCGTATTCCGAGCAGTGTCGGGAAGAAAGAAGCTCCCTGCTGCCTGTCCGTGTTTACAGAGCTGTTCTCATCTCTAGGCCTTGCTCATCCACGGCACTCACACACACTCGGCTTTTTACACGGAGCCGTGTGTGCGACTCTGGGTGTGTATGGAAAGGGGGGGTGAAGGATCGGCAGATGAATGACTTTGGTGCATCGGAGGGGGATCACAGCAGATAATCGCTCCCGACTGCTGTGCTGGCGTACGCGGATCCGGTCTTTAAAATAATGTTGGGAGTCAAGCCTCTCCCGGGCATTTCGCAGGTTATCATCTGCATTTTATGTTTGCTGTTTAAATCTTAACGGGACGCGAGCGGCACGGGAGAGCAAATATGTCTGGAGTCGGGTGAAGCGGACTGGAAATGTCATTGCGAGGGGTTAAGATTAGCGCTCGCTGGCTGGGGAGATGAAACCCTTCAAAACGAATGGCGTTTATTCTCGGAATGTCGTATTTAACCTTACTGGGCTGGATTGCCTGAAGAAGGAATGTTGCACCATCAAGCTGACCTCTCGTTATTCCCGAGACTTGAACTCAAACACAAGACAAATCTCCCCGAGTAGATTTAAATACACACCACGACTGAGACGCAGACAGTGTGAATACTGCACAACATAAATTCCAATATCATAAATACTACTATCACACAAACAGAGAGGCCATAAAGTACTGCAGCCTGTGTCTGGGACTATAAACCTCTGGTGTTACTCATAGGGAATAAACACACATGCACAATTTACTGCGCTAGATCCCCTCTTTGTTTATCTTTTAAATAACCACAGTTTATCACCCTCCCGCATAAGCAAATTGCATGCAATGTGTGTTGCTTTAACATTTGATACGCTGTCCGGAAGATTCATTCGTTCCCTATGAATTCAATTGTCTTTGCAATATCCCGCCGCCATAGGCATCGGGCCCCCCCATCACCTGTTCGTTATCACCGGCCATCCTGTTCTGGGGAGCTCTTGAAACGGTGCCACGGCGTTGACTCTCGGCTAACAGCAGGTCTCTGAACTTCTCACGCTTGATGGCGGGGCTGGAAATTACGCTAACAACTAATTAACATCATAAAGCGTGTTTAAATGGACGGACGACACCTGCAACCTTCATTTGCACATGCTAAAATTACCTGTGTTTTTATTTTTGCAGATAACAAGAGATGGGTTAAGGAATATTCAAATGCGCTTGCTGGATTGCTGCCACTAGGCGTCATTTTTAGCTCGTGCTGTGAAAAGCCGACAGGACAAAGTAATAAATTGTCAAAACAGAGAGCTGGCAAAATTCCTAAAGCTGTTTTTTTCCCCCTTTTTTTCCCCTTTTCCTTTAAAAGAAGGCTTGCATGAACCTTGAAAGAGCGCACTGAAAATTACTGAGCCTGAAATAATAACACATTCCATTCTAATTTATATTTCAATATAAAGTATTTCCAGGCATGCAGTAGGCATGGACTTCCAGTTACTGGTCCAAATAACAAAGTGCCGCCTGTCAATCCGAGACACTTTGCTGGCTGGCTGAACTAAGCTGGTTTAGACTGACAAGACGGAGGAAGCATCTCTCTCTGGAGTCCCGAGTCCTGCCACCAGCTCCTTGCCGCTGCCAGAGAAGAAAGATGACCACGATAGCACCAAGTCCCTGTTTTTTTTTTTTTTTTTTTTTTTTTTTGGGAAAGGGTGTGTCACAACTCTTTACTGCACACCCGTCTCGCCTACATTAAGGACTACGGCGGTAATACCGCTTTAATCTTCGACAAATAATTTGAAATGTCAAATCGGGGCCAGGGACTTCCTCGTCTGCTGCACCAGTGGCTCAGCCCGCTCGCCCCATTTGCTGAATAGCTGAAAGCCCACTGCCAGATCCCCTGAAACTTTCAAGCTTTTTGTTCCAACATTGAATGCAACATTAACATACCCTTTGAAATCATCTCCCTTCCCAAAAAAAAAAAAAAAAGCCCCAAACAGCTAAATATGAAAACAGTTGATACTCCTTCGCCCGTACCTCCCCCCTTCTTTTCCTTGGGCTCCCTTAATGAGAGGCAACATGGCCGTCTCTCCACTGAAGGATCCAGACATTCTGTGTGATAGAGAGACTGCGGCTGTTTATTAATAATGAATTTGGATGTTTGCATGTGGAATGTTATCAGCCCGCACACAATCCCACCAATCGTTTGCCCTGATGGGGTAGCTGGGTTGCTCATTAGCAGAACATATTTAATCCAGAAGTTTCTTATCAAATGTCACACCTGCATCTCTAAATGGCATTTTCACATTCATTCGCCTGTATTTGGGAGATGAGGCTCCAAGGTGCTTTGCAGAGATTAAGAAGGAGAGAGAGTGTAAGCTTATTTTATCATTTAGCGGGTCTGGAAGGAATCCAAGGAGTTTTTGTCTTGTTGTTGTAATTAGAAAGCCTTTTAAGTGATAACGCCTGCAAAGGAATATGAGTATGTAGCGATCAGGCCAGTCCCCCCTCCGCTCTCCTCATCTCTCTTCCCTTCTCTTCTTCGGGCTTTTTTAATTGTTGAATGCCGAGGTTTGTTCTATGCACAGCGAGGATTAACTCGGTAGCTTGTGAAGTTTAATGAAAGACTTGAAAGTGCGCACTTTCTTGGGTCTCACTATGACGATTTTTTTTTTTTGTTACCTGCGTGGGAATGGAAATTTTTGTTCTTAAAACGGACATTGCTTTAAGTTCATGTTTACCACAAATAACATTGAAAATAACAAAACTAAATGCCTTGTATGCTACCATTTTGTGCTCAACCAAAAATCTTGGCGGTTGTGATGTCACAAAAGGTGAAGCAGATCCTGTGAGATTTCATTGAAGGATTAACTTCAAGTGTGTTTAGTTTTTTTTTGCATCCCCCCCCCCCCATTCCACCACAAAAGCTTACCAATCATGACAAAAAGAAAATAAGAGTGGAACCTTGGTTAGTATCATTCATTTCAGGTGCTCAATGTACTCAAACCGAGGCAAAATTTGGATGTACAGTACATTCTAAACGTTAACCGAAAAACATGCTATCTGCACGGACGCTAATAAACAAGGTTCCGCAGTGCTTGGTTCAAATACATTTCATCAATCAGATGCTATGGACAAAGTCAGTACGGCTTCATTAAAAGCAAAATGATCTGACACATTTGTAGGTTAAATAAAAGGCAAATAAAGTAAAGAAACAGTACATATAACGCCATTTTTAAAAAAAAATATTTTTCAGTTGCTGCCATGAATTGAACTGGTGAGCATCGTTCTTTTATTGTGGAAATGTTTATCAAAACAAAAAAATCTGTAACTGCAACACAACGAGCGTTCCGTTTGCATTTCAATCTTGGTAGACATGATCCCGTACCAGATCCAAACACCATCTTGTTATGGGTTACCAACTTCAGAGCTACTGGATCTGCATTGAAACCAAAATCAACTGGCCGACCTCGCATCACCAGAACTGATTTTTATAACATAATGAAACAGAATGGCATTAATGCAAATAAAAAAACACTTTTTGGTTTTACTTTATTTGCCTTTTATTTAACCTACAAATGTGTCAGTTCATTTTGCCTGACCTTGTATTATACTAACTTATTTTTACACTTCTATAAAACAATATATGTTGCCTTTTTAACTGCAGTGGATCATCACATATTCATAATTCAGGATGCATTTGGATAGATTTTTGGTTAATAAAATTACTAAATCAATTAATTGATAATAATAAACACAATTTCTAGATGTTTCATCTGTTCTACCAATCATCATTCAGTGTTGAATAAAAATGGATTTAATTAATTTTTAGCTTCAGTTGCTAGCAAATGATGGTTTTTGAAGCTGAATGTAATAGAATAATTCCAACAGGGACTTTTATTGCAAATGTTGAACGTCAACATCACTCTAGTAGGAGCGAGGTTTTTATGATAGCAATGCCTGGAAAATATGATTTTCAAGTGAAGTGAGCTTTACACAGTAAATGTTATTGCAGATCTTTAGAATTAAAAAATGGCTGAGATGATTTCATATTTTACTTCCTTTTTTTTAATTTTTCAGTCGTTGCATGAAGTCTCTACGTATATCCCGGAATGCTGCTGCTGCTGCGGCTGCTGCGGCTCGCCATCTGGCCAGATAAGTCCAAAACTGAGAAGTATTGATCTGGTAATAGTGGTTCACACTTTGGACTCTGACACCTTAGCCCTGCAGACATAATGTCATAGCCTCTTATCCTTTTCCTCTTAACACAACCTGCCTATCTCCAACAGGCTGTCACCTCTAGTAATACGCTTCTCAAAAGCCCCCTAAATCACAGAAATCATTGCACTTTCAGACATTATTTATTTTTCCGCCTCTTAAAAGTGAATCATGATGTACAGTTCGGTTAAAGGTTGTTGCTTTGTTCGTGCGCCCCCCACCCTCTTTCCTTGCTTCGGTCTTCCGTCAACACCTACAAGCACTTTTGGTAAGTAATTCTATTTTAGACATTGGGAGAACTGCTACATAGCAATTACTGGGTTGGGTCTGTGTGATTGTGTAGGCTTACAGTGCATGACAAATATCGTCGAGCTAGACCCCCGCACGGTGATCCCACGTGCTTTAGACGTTTTCATTAATTGAAATCGTCACTGCGTAACCGTTCAGTACTACACTCTGGCAGGTATGAATGAAAGCTGCTACAGCTTAATTACTCTGCAGCTAAATATGCATTGTTGGAAACCCAAATGTCAGGCTTTATATCTGCTACAAATCACTAGTTTAATAAAGTGGGAGTGACAATTAGTGAGCACTTAGGCATCAAAAAATTAATGAAAACTGCTAGCCCAAAGCCAGACTTTCTTGTCAAATACAAAAGCCTGCAAATGATCAGATGTTTTGCAAACTTTTTGAGAGCAGCTTATCCGCTGCTGAAAGATGCCAAACGTTGCCATTATATGCAAATTGTGTTTATTATCTTGCAGGCAGCACAGATCCTGCCTCGGTTGGGGCTGATGCAGCCCACAGCAACTTCTGAGCAAGGTTTAAGCACAAGGGGTTTTAATTAGCTCTCTAAGGGCCGCAGTTAGAGGTGCACTTTTCACAACAGCCGTTGGGAAGTTGAAGACTAACTTGCAGCGCTCCATATGTTGCCCAAGAGGCCTCCGAGACGAGCGCAATTCACATTTGGAGAGACACAATGACCACTCCGAAAAGCAGCACGCCTTTTTGGTGGATTGGATGGTTTATGATTGACTGACATTTTTTGGGAATGTGATCAAAACACATTGCAAAAACATTTTTATTACAAAGATTAAAACTTCTGTCAATCACATCATGTACAATTATTTTATTTATTTGTTATTTTTATTTATTTTATTTATTTTTTAAATCTCTTTTTACACTTAGAGCCCACATTTCCATTTACCAAACCTGCAAACTCTGCTCACACCGATTTAATTTAATGATTAAAATGTTTAATGCGATTAATCACAGATAACGGCAATCATGATTAATCATGATTAATCACAACTATGAACTACCTTCAACTTTTCATCACCTGATTTTACTTGCAAGAACATTGGTCGTACATGGGCTGTACTTAAGTTTAGTTTGGCGAAAGTTAGCCGTGGTTGCACTCGTGACTGGCTGCTTTACGTCGATGTGTTAAGCTAAACCTGACCCCACTTTTACCAAGGGTGCCATTGGAGTATATTTCCCATTTATTGGACCGACAACTCTTACAGAGTAAGTCCGCTTCTCACTGCTACTCACCTTGCCCACCCGGTAATTAAATAATGTAGTTATTTCCCTTAACGTATTTTTGAAGACCCTAATATTAATCATGAATAAAATTTCACAAAAAACAAAGCCTTTGTGTAAAACTGTTAAAAAAAATGACAAATCTTGTACTTCAATGTGTGTCCACTATGTGATGACGTAGTGGACAACAGTTGCAAGCATTGTCAGAAAATATTCTTAATAAAAAAGGAGATGTATTTCTACTATATTCCACTACTGTAATATAAAACAAAGTAGTGAGTTGCCATATTTGGCTGACGGTTGTCCCTAAATTAATGTTACAATGAAGGACTCATGGATCATTTTCTGTTCCGGATGTTTATGATTGCAAGGTTTATACTCTCTCTTCATTGTCATCCTTTTTTTTATAATTTCCAGCTCAGTGTACCTCCTTTCCCATCAACTCTCATTATATTTTCCGCGTTTGACCCCGGAGCTGCCAAAAATGATCTGTCTCATTAAGCGATGCGTCACTTTCTTTCTTCTTCAACTTATTGTCTCTTGCACACTATCCCATCTTTCATCTTAAGCTTGGAATAAATTATACAACAACCATTGCATGCATGCCGTTTGTCGCAAATGAAGCAGTTAGGCATAAAAAGCGTGACGCTGATATCTGATCCCAGTTCATACAAGTGAGTATAGAAGCCAGAGCAAACAACGTTTTACTCGTCTTTCACTGACCACGACCGCTAGTAGTAGTCGTTATTTGAACAAATACAACAGATTACACAGGAGCCGCTGATTGCGTCTTTACCTCTCTGATGTATTTGCTAAAATTCATATATTCACTTGCAACATTTGACACAATTTCTATGGAGACTCTTGGCATTACAGGCAAAATGAGGTTTTGTGTAAATAGTACGTCGGGAGAAAATGGCCTGGAGATAAAAGTATGGTGTTTGTTCAAGCTGAGTCTTGAGCTTCCGTGGTCGTGGCCTCTGAGCCTACCACATCTTTTCTGTACGTGACATGTAACAAAATGTGATTTTTGAGATGAAACAGAATCTAACGCAACGACATGTGGTCGGTACAGTCCCACCTTTCTGAAGACGACAAGGTGGCGGATGGGAATGCCGTTGAGGGGGCTCGGAGAGTGCTTGTAATGTGCACAGAGCAGACATAAGGGAATAAGTTGGACGGGGAAGAAGACAGAGAACAAACCTGGCAGGCGCGTTGAGGCCATGCCAGTCGTGCCTGCGCCACGCGGTGTGGCAGGAGGGCAGTGCCAGGAAATGTGGCGAGAGAAGGAAAGATCAAACAACAAGGGCTGCAGATCTCCACCAATCTGCTCTGTATTAATGTCGGAGCCAAGGAGCGGTTGAACCAGACGTGATCCACAAAGTGTGAGATGTGTGTGTCTGGATGACCATTTGCTGCAAACTGGATGTCGGTGAGAGAGACAACCATTTCCAAACTTGCTGTCGGACAAAAGAAGTTTAGCGTTTAACTTCTCGGTTGCTTGATTTCAAATCCAACGATCACGCGTTGCAGATTTGACATGTATGAGTGAATGTGAGACATGCGTATTTTTTTTTTGTGGACACGCCTGTCAGCTCCAGTGGACCGCATCCCGCTCCAAAAATTGTACTCCATATAGCTGCAATAAAGCAAGCAGACGGCAAATGAGCTCCATGCTGCCATCACTCCCTCCAGGACAGATGGCAAAATTAGTCAATATGCTTTCCAAAATTACATGGAAATCACACAGCTTTGTGTCTATCTGTCTATGCTTTCCATAGCGTCATGACCATCTTTGTCTGGGTGTGAGGACTGTGAAAAGGGTGGCGTTCTGGGCTTTGGGATGGTAAAGAAGGCAGAATCATCGTTATTGCTGTTGATTGGAAAGAAGAGGTGAAGTAATGGTAGACATGAGTTCTTTTGTTAGCGTTGTGTGTGTGTGTGTGTGTGTGTACGGGTGGCGGTAACTGGGGAACGAGCCTGTTCTTTGACAATGTATGATGAACAGCCTGCTATTTGGAGTGCATCCGCAGGAGCCGGTCTGAAGTGCCCGGTCCTTGGAGAAATGTCATAGGAGCGCAATGTTTGAGGAGCAGACTGCAAATGCTGAATCTCCCCGTGGCCCGTGTATTTTGGGGAAATGACACAGAGCATCTTATGACAATATTAGCCCGTATCCCTGCTTGTCTTTTTGAATAGAATCTTGAACCGCGAGCTGATAATGGTATCTCTGCTGATATAAGTCTCTCTGCAGCAAAGCGGGAAAAGGTCTGCTGTTTTGGAGGAATCTCGCTTCAAAATCTTGTCAGAGGGGAAATTGCGTGATTTCTCCACTATTCACTATGTGAGATAAAATTGCAGAAGTTGGCAGCGTGACTATCTTGTCATGTAAATAATTCAACAGAGGATTCTTCCATCTGTTGTGTAAAAAAAAAATAACATGTTTTCTGTGCGAACACAATATAGATTTATGACACACTTATTTTTAAAGTAATAGAAAATGGAAACTCGGGATAACTATATATCACATTTTTTTTTAGACACTGTGCTGGCAGCCAATGTCTTGCTGCAATGACTGTGATCAGTTAAAACATATAGAAATCATTTCCGCTAATGAAATACATAAAAAAATACGACAACTGAGATGAAAGTGGAACTGCAGATGGCGGAACGGTCTGATTCTGGACTGAGCTATGGACACATTGGCCTGAAAATATATATAAAAAATTGGAAAATGTGCAGACATTGGGAGTTGCCTAATTGCACATGTGCAGTAAAATGATCATAACACAGTCCACTGAGAAAACTCTGTCCCTTTCGTGACGGTTCTGTCTTTGTGTCCTGTTCAGGCAATTATGCCCAGCTCCATGTTCTCATATGGGAATCGATGGGGGAGCGCAGAGTGCGGGCAGGCTGAGGTTGGGTATGGGGGGGAGGGCTGGTGAAAAAGTCATTTTAGCGTTGAACTCTTCAGTTCCGGTCATGCTCTGTACCTACGCAAATTAAAACCTCCCCAGTAGCCTATGTAAATATGGTGCCTACTGTGCTGCGCTTTAATGAGCCATGATATGAAAGACATTGAAAACCAATGGAAAATAACTGGCCACTTAAAGGTGGGGTGCATCTGACAGGTGACAGGTCGAGGCAGGTTTAAGACAGGGTTGGGTCTAAGGCATGAACAGACGGGGGGCAGACCAGCTCTCGCATTTGGGAATAATCTGCAACTGTGAGTATTGAACCAAGGGAAGGCCTCGAGCATTACAAAAAAATTCTGCGTGGTAGCAGTGAAAAGGGAAAAAGGGGGTTGTGTACATACGCACTCATTTTTAAGAGTCTTGGCTGCTGTTTAGTCCATTAAAAGGAAACGTTAAATGTTGTCTACCTTGACACAAAGACGATTGTCAGCAGCTTAAACGTGCATCACTCCATTCCACACGGTCACACAGAGCCTTCGCATCCTACAATAACCTTTGTCTTGTACACACGTTACATGGATTACCTATGAGACAATCTTCTTTGTTCAGCAAAATATCGCCGTAGAAATAAGAAACTCTTCAAGGTGGGGGCCCTAGCAAAAAGGGACTCGTCGTCTGCACAAACCGATTAATCCGAAACATTCAGAGGAATCTCAAGTCATTTACGATATCACAGAATCCATCATCGAGATTCCCAGGCAGAGCTGAATCGGCGGCCCAGTTCAATGAGGACTGATGGAACTTATAATTTCATGGCAAAGGGAACATGGCGTCTTTGTAAAGCTGCAAAAGCAAAGCATAAAATAAAATACAGGATTTTACCACAGCAAGGAAACACATCCAGTACCTGATTGCTAACAGACATTAAAGTACAACGACGTATGTAAAATAAGCATGTGGACATATGAAAAGACGTACGGACCTCTAATTGGACAAAACCTTTGCATACAATTATTGTTAAGATTACAGGTTTACGTATTTATGCTAACAGTTGACTTGTAAAAACTGAGAGTTAATATCATGATTCCAATCTAAAAATGTAACAAAAATACACGTACGGTTTCTCAAATGATACAAAATTCAGTCTCTAAGAAGACACAGCCAGATATAAATGGTAGAAAGTTCCTGCCTGGCTGGTGAGCATCGTTGTAGTCAGGCCATCTGAACAAGACAGTGGGGTGCCTCATGAATTTAGACAAAGTTGAGATTCAATATTTGGCTGACAGACTTTCTGCAGTCAACTGTGAGCAAACGCAAACTCTTTGCAAGCCGTCGTTTAGTTCTTGTTTTTCGGTCTTTTGTCCTAAAATCAGACACCTGAAGTGAAAATAGGATCTTCGAACAAAAAAATATGTTGGGACAGCATGTTATCATCGCCCTGCAATTGAACGCCAAGCAGTCAACGTAATTCGGCTTCCTCAAAGTCAGCTGGGATAGGCTCCAGCTCACCCACAATTAAAGTTGGGAATTGTTTGAATTTCAGCGATTCTGGTTCAGATTCCGACAATGGGATAGAAACCGTAGCTACCGTTCTTTGTTTACACCCAACTTTCATGACATCAACGGACTGCTAAAACCCTCGGTTACATTGACAGGAGACCATTGTTGTTTATTGTTAGACTTCCCTGATTGTGGGCGCTTACAGGAAGTCCCGCGTGGTGTATGAAGGACTTATTTCTACACCAATCACGCATGATATCATTGTTGCACCGATCCGGCTGCCCATTTTTCCATGAAGCTGAGGTTGAAACTAGGAATCGAAATCTAAATATGTGAACAATTCCAGGTGAATCGCAATGTTAGTACCGGTTTTCATCGATGCCCAACCCTACCTGGAAAATGGAAGGATAGATGGAATTGATTAAATCCCCAAACATCATGGCGTATCCACAAATAGACACATTCACCCGCTTGTGTGTACTGAACAGCAAAGCATCACATGATAGCTGGTGCATTTAAAAATCAAAACATCTGTACTGGATGTCAGTGCTCTGAAATGCAAGTGTGCAGAAGCGTGATTCGCTATCAGTTGTCATGCTAGGTTGCATGTCCAGACAGTAAAAAAAAAAACAACAAATTGACCCAAAGAATGTTCCCAGTGGTTCCTTCAGTGCCCTGACTTCACTGCATGGATGGAAGAAGAAGAAAAAAAAAAACCTTCATGGTAGCCGCTATGAGAAGATGCTGATAAATCTGTCCGACCAGTTTGGGTCACTCTCTATTCTGCTCTTCCAGCTCAGATAGCAGAAGCACTTTACAAGGAGCCATCTCTCGCCGTGGCAACTTTGTGTGACCTTGTGGAGCTGAATAAGACTGTAAAATTGATTCAGCTCCTGTAATAAAAGAGCATGCACATTATCGGCATTCTAATTATAATTAATACAAGCAGCAGAGGCAGACCCATTATTTATGATAGCAGCCCATAATAAGCAAACAATAATAATAATCAGCTGCTTATTTTAGTCATATAATGATGAATGACTATCCCTCTGGCACACAAAACAGTAGCTGATCACACGAGTGCTGCTTATTTCATTTCTACTTTCCGTTACCCCGTTTTACCCTTTAGCTTTATATTCACAATAACTATATGTAAAGCCATTACATAAATACACACAAAATAAATAAACTAAACAATTTTTGGTGCTGGCAAGAATCTGAAAATCACATTTCTGCTGCATATGAGAACGAGTGAGCACTCGACTGCCTCAAAGTGTGTAAAATAAAAAGACCTCAGAGATCTTGGTTATCGCTTATAATTAGGCATCCATGTAGCTTACGCCATTTCCCCTGTTTGATAATTATAGTCCGTCCTGCCTAATTTTGCAGAGAGTCAGAAAAATGCTTATTGGTGCCTATCTTCCTTATTAATTCTTCTCACAAATCCTTGATTATTTTCCAATTCTATCCTCTGATATCTCTCTGGCTCTGTTTGTTTCACTCGCTCCTCCACTGAGCGGTCCGCCTTCCCTCTCAATCGACTGTTTTGTTTCCCATTTTAATGAACAGTTGGATTCTTTTATTTCTCTACAAGTGCTGGATTTGCCTTATCACCCTCCGTCCCTTTGAGGGTTGCCAATTGGTTTTATCCACGGATGTATCATTTCTTAGGCTTCCTCTTTTTTTCTCCACAAAGAGAAATAACCACTTCGTCAACAAGCCTCTCCGGAGCCAGAGATTAAAAACCTCAACATCACCTACCTTCCAGCGCTACTCCCAACTGGTTTGTGTAAAACTCAATTAAACTCGTCCCCAATGAATTTCTCATTGCGGTGCATTAAAAGGAATTTTTTTTCAAGCATGATGACAAATGTAGCTTCAGAGCCGTTCGAAATGTTGAACTCTTCAGGTTTTAGCCTCAAAAAGCGGCTTACACAAGACATCGAAAAAGATACAGCGTTTATTTGTCGGCACTGTAAAAGTTCATCAATTAGCCCCCAGCAGCAGTACAATGCAACCGTTTCATGATTAAAGGTAAACAATGGCGGTTGTCAACCATTTATGAAATTCAGATTTAATCTTCAGGGGTTTGCAGATTGGTGGTCTCTTGTTCGGATCCCCTTTTGAATCGATAACAAGTGACTGCGTACAATCGGTCTAGTCGATGAAAAGGCATCGTTCAGTCAAGCATTGCAAGTCGATGTGCGTGTTAACTTCATTCATATGTGATAACGTTTTTCCACTACAACCTGACAATCTGAGCGGAAAAGCATCCTTTAGATGTTGTCTGTCTATGATGAGTTCAATTCTTTTGTACTTTGTATTTTTCTATTGAGTGTGAAAGCACAAGTGAGAGGTTTTTCTCTAAAGCACAACAGGAGGGGGGGAAATAAGACCTGGCTTGGTTTCAGCCAGGTCTGCCTTACAAGAAGACAATCCCCCCTCCCCCCACGCGCTTTTTCTTGTTCTCCCCGTGAGGCGGTCCCTCCCCAGCAGCCCAAGAATTTAAGGGCATCTTTGAAGCCTCGCAGTGTTCTTGGGTGTTGTAAAATGTGCATGTTCTCGTCAGGCTGTCAGCCCCGGGAAGGTGTTTTTCGTGCTGAGATTAGTGGACGAGGTGCAGTCTGTGTTTTTGGCCAAACACACGCCCATGCTTTGACACAAGGAGGGACTCTGACTTGAACTGGGCAACAGACCAAGATCACTCCCTCTTGTCTCCTCTTCTTCTTCTTCCCACCCCCCAGTCCTCTCCAAGACACGATGACATGTGTCATTACTATAGACCTGTTCTGGAAGATACAACTGGTTCAAGGTCGGGGCAAATCCCCAATGCGAGGAAGAGAATGATGTACACCTCTCCTCTCTGGGTGTCTTTTTCTTAAATACTTTGCATATTTCATGGTGCTGTAATGTCTGTGCTGGTATATGAATATCATCATCAGGCCAACTTGATCAATGTGGATATGTTTATTTTTGTCTGTTTACAGTTCAATAGAATAAGTCGACAGAGGGTGCAAGTGTTCTAGGACCATTTTGGAGTCTCTTCCTCAATGAACCAAATCATGAAATGTGATGTTTCACATGGAAATGTGTATATAACTTCAACAATGGCCGATTTCCATAAAAAAAAACAAAACATGTGATCAGCATCAAACCTTTTGCACGCTTTGCATGTCTGTCACTGGCTGTGCTTTCATTACAAATATGACTTTTTTACAACACAGAGAAATTTTGTTTTAAAAACAAAAAAAAACAATGTTGTTAGTTTGGAGCTCGTTTTTGTTCCACAGGAAAGCCACAACTTTATTAATCATTAATTAATTCATTTTCTACCGCTTATCCTCATGAGGGTCGCGGAGTGGGGATGCTGGAGCCTATCCCAGTCGTCTTCGGGGTACACCTTGGACTGGTGGCCAGCCAATCACAGGGCACATATAGACAAACAACCATTCACACTCACATTCATACCTATGGACAATTTGGAGTCCCCGGAGAAAACCCACTCATACATTAGGAGAAAATGCAAACTCCACACAGAGATGGCCGAGGGTGGAATTGAACTGTGTGCTAACCACTTGACCACCGTGCAGCCCCAACTTTACTATGTTGTTGTCATTTACTAATTATGTCTTGTGCTCCAAAAACTATTTGTGTGCACTATAAATGTATTTAATAAGTGTGCGATGCATATTAAGAGCATCGGGTTGTGAGGGAACAATGGCAACCGAAGTGAGAAGGCGATGGTTCCGGACTCTAATAATTACAACAGTCACTTGTACAGCACATGCTTATTCAAAATTGGAGAAGAATGTCAACGTCAAGCTAGCAGAAGGTTCAATTACTTGCAATTTTTTGCCATTTTCTGGTGGTCCCAGGCGTAACCCCCACAAAAAGCGAAGATGGACTTGTGAAAGTAAAAAAAAAAAAAAGGATTTCACCTTGGACAAAATAACACTAATAACACGAGAAGCAGTTCTGATTCGAAGTGAAAAGGAAAAGAGGTACTGTGTAATTATTTGACACTTACAATGCCTTACACTTCAGATCTGGGAGTATGGTGAGCAGAAAATCTGTTTACTATGGAGCCGAGTTCCTCTCACTTCTGTGGGGACGAAGGCTTTGAATAATTCATAGAGAGCGCCATGGGCATATATGCAAAGGAAAAGTGTCGCAGAATATCTCACCAAAGATGGCATTCTCCATTATGTGTGCTGTGCCCGGTGTGCCCACAGACCTCACATAATGTAATTGGATAAAAGTCAAATGCTGACTATTGAGAGGCTACATAAGGCGAGGATATTTCCCTGAGTCTGTGTGATATGCCATTTGACTCCAAAGCAGCTGTAGGAAAAATTACTTATTATATATTTATCTTGAACACATCATTACTTTTTTTTTTAAATGCAGCTCCAATAAATTACTGGAATAAATTTACCTACAGTAATTTATTGGAGCTGCATAAAAAAAAAAAAATACTGGAATAAATACACCTACAGGGGCAGCACGGCGGTCTAGTGGTTAGCACGTAGACCTCACAGCTAGGAGACCAGGGTTCAATTCCACCCTCGGCCATCTCTTTGTGGAGTTTGCATGTTCTCCCCGTGCATGCGTGGGTTTTCTCCGGGTACTCCGGTTTCCTCCCACATTCCAAAAACATGCTAGGTTAATTAGCGACTCCAAATTGTCCATAGGTATGAATGTGAGTGTGAATGGTTGTTTGTCTATATGTGCCCTGTGATTGGCTGGCGACCAGTCCAGGGTGTACCCAGTGTACCCAGACTCCAGCACCCCCGCGACCCTCGTGAGGAAAAGCGGTAGAAAATGAATGAATGAATTTACCTACAACTTTTCGTTCAAAACGCATGACCTCTCCAAATACAACAAGGCATAAAATATCGCTCTTGAATTAGAAAGTCATTATTGTGATTGGGTTCATCAAAGTTGTTTTTGTTGTCATTGTACTCTGCTGACAACTTGTCTCATTGGGATGTGGCTGGCTGAAACAATGACGTGCTTTACATATCAAGACTGCGGAGCCTTTCATTTAAAGAGGCTTCTTCTTCACAGACAACACTTTTATTGACAGGTAAACCCCAGGAGATTACACACAGTGGTCTAATTAGTCTCTCCCTCCAATGCACTATTTACACACCCCAAGGAAGGAGTGTGATCCAGGCAAAGCCAACATTGGAGAGCGAGAGAGAGAGAGAAAGAGGTGACTATGATGGATGTGTCGGCCATGTAACTGTAGAGAGGAGTTGGTGGCTTGCTTAATTCCTGACATGAAATATTACCTGAAGGCCTCAACTGAGCAGACCTGCGTGGATGGGAGCTGAGATAGCATCCATCCCTCCAGTAGAGGAAACAAATAAACAAACAAAAGCTCCAAGACCCCTGACCTGACAAAGCAAGTGCCACTGATAAAGTTAGCACACATTTTAGCCACTTCTTACTCTCACTCTTGTCTTTGGCCTCGCTTTCACCTTGTTGTGCCCGTGTTCTTCTATTAAAGGTAATAGCCGCCAACTTCATACCGGTGTTTTTTTTTTAAAGACATTTGTCAATCTTGAAAGAAAAAAGGGAGGAGAGTAAATTATAAATCTTACTTGAGCCAGCTAAGGGCTTCTATCTCCAAAACAAAATAAAATCCAGTCCAAAACACTGCTGTGAGCATTAGGTAGCTACGGGTTTAAGCCTTGTCCGCCATGATCAAACTAGGATTTATGAAGCATCATAACTCCCGACAACATCCAGCGGCTTATTAATTTTATATATTTCTGTCCATTCCCTGATATTCCAAGCCTTGACAGTCACTCAAGATAAGCCAAAAGCGTTCTGACAGGATGGAGTGTGTATATATTTTTCACCGCTACGCCCCCCCCCCCTCCCCCCTCGCTCCATTTGAATAGCTATAGAAGAAACCTTGAAACGACTATGGTGCAATTTGTCTGTGGTTTTGTCTTCACTTGCAACCTTCCCATTCATGCAGGGCCTTAAATCAACCTTGCTATCTGCCCAGAGCATAAGAACTGACCAAATAGAGACAAGGAGGCAAGGTGAGAGGCCCGCGTGTGTGTGTACATCTTTATGTACAGTATGTTTATTAGAAAAGGCTGAGCGGCAATGAGCAGGAGGTGATTGGCTCCACCGGAGTATCATGTGATTGAATTTTAATCAAAACTCACTAATCACCATTTACAGGCCTTCTATGCAAAGGCTTGTTCTCTGATATAAGAGGGAAACATGCTGATAGAGTTTAATTTAACTGGAGTCTAGGTCGGAGACGTGATTTAATGTGGCCCATCGGGAAAGTGTGCAGCAAGGAAAGAGGAGAGAAGAAGAAGGAAATGCTACTACATTATACGATGACTCTTTTAAAACTTTTTAATTTTTAATGCAAACCTTTTCATAGACAGAAAATAAAATATACTATATCTTTATAGAGGTTACACATGCTCATTATATCTTCGGAATGATGCCGAAATGCTTATACAGTCGTGTTTACATGAATCCTTGACATTACTTCCTGTCCGCCACTCACATATGTCTCTAAGAGAACACATTAATAGCAACACACACAAGCATGAGTCTTATTATGTTTATTATATTGGGTAACACAAGTGTAAAGGTGACTATAGGGGTGCTAGTATATGTCTAGAGGGCTCTAAACAGGTTTTCTGCACTCTACAAAAATATTCCATTCATAAATACGGAATCCTACTTTGCAAAAATGTGCTTATCACGGTCAAGTGTACAACTAATTAAGAGTGATAAATGAGGGATTAGTACTCCATACATTTTGTATCCTCACTAGGGTCGCGGGTATGCTGGAGCCTATCCCAGCTGGGCTAGAGTCGGGGTACGGGCGGAATTAGTGTACTGCTATTGTTAAACCAAATTTCACCTCCACATTTTGTAGCCATCAAGAAGCTTCTGGCATCATTTTGGATATTTGATTCCGATCTGATTCCGCATCCCTCCCATGTACCGCTTTCCTCACTCCTTTCCCAGGTGTCTGTACATACGGCGTACGCACAGACCAAATAACTCGGCCACAGCGGCTATCGCACCTGGCAGTCTCTGACAAAGACCCCGACCAGCCACAATGACTGAAGCAAGCAGTGGAGAAGAAGCAAGCAGGATGTAATCTCTAGGCGATGTTGATAAAGGGAAACGCAAAGGGTTTGGGTCAAAGGGATTAAAATGGTGGAGGTGTTGGTTGTAAGAGGGAGAGGTGCTGGTTCTAAGAAGGAGCGTGGCTGTGGTGTCGTGGTGGGACCAGTGGGGGAACCACCCCATAACAGTGTGGAGCGTGGAGATTACAGGGGGAATGGTGCAAGGAGGATTCCGGTGTGTAGAGGGGAAGGAATAACTCCATATGGAGGTGGAACACAGCATTAGCAGTGTTTGTTCAACAGGATGCAGCAGGGATGTTCCCATCGGGATTTTATGCTGCCGATACAGATTCTCATAATCCATGAGTGAAATCAACCGATATTCATACCGATCACATACATGCAGTGCAAATGTTTAAATGCACCACGGGCTATATTAGGGGTCACCAACGTTTTTTATTGCGAGACAAAAATACAAATTGGGCTGCATGGCGGTCGAGTGGCTAGCGCGCAGACCTTACAGCTAGGAGACCCGGGTTCAATTCCACCCTCGGCCTTCTCTGTGTGGAGTTTCAATGTTCTTCCCGTGCAAGCGTGGGTTTTCTTCGGGTACTCCGGTTTCCTCCCACATTCCAAAAACATGCTAGGTTAATTGGTGACTCCAAATTGTCCATAGGTATGGATGTGAGTGTGAATGGTTGTTTGTCTATATGTGCCCTGTGATTGGCTGGAAACCAGTCCAGGGTGTACCCCGCCTCTCGCCCAAAGACAGCTGGGATAGTCTCCAGCAACCCCCGCGACCCTTGTGAGGAAAACTGGTAGAAAATGAATGAATGAATGAAAAATTTTTGTAACATTTACGTATTTTAATCAACGTCATTCGTAGCCCGACGCAGCCCTGCACACAACAAAAGTTCCTCCTGCACTCAAAATGCTACATAGTGTCTGCATGCTCTCAAATTCATACTGAGGCAGTCATCCCCAAATTTTCCCCACAATTGCGGGTTGGGACAGGGGCTTGATCGCCAATCTAAAGCTTTTCCGCAGATCTGTGGAGAGGATCGATGTTTTAAAGCAAGTATCGTGCTTTTTGACTTATATCGGCCGATACCGATTGGTGGCCGATCGATTGAAGTAGGGGCTTGGGCATCAGACAGTTGGTCATGTGACAGCCAGATGGCAAACGTGACAAGTATGAAGAAAACAAAGTTCCTATTATGATCCAATTTATTAGAAACAAACGTCAACTTTGTTCTCCGTGTGACTGGAATTGTCTAAATAGCATCGACCCCATGACTAGATATGACATTTTAAACTATGAAGACCAACCATCCTGGTTGATATCAAGCGGGAATGAGTTATGAGTTTTTGAGCCCTTCATGCCTACGCAAACCTCACATGATGTGGATAGAGTTCTACCAACAAAACATGTCAGTCACCTCTTCGTGAAAATGGGGCAGATATGAGACTGAAACCTATCTTGCGCAGCACCAAATACTGTACTCACAGCTTCCATTTCACAGTCAGTGGGTGAGCGGAGTTCAAAAATCTTTCTTTTTTTTTTTTTTTCCAAGCCAGCTATCCAAAGGCTCACATTCCAGTTACATTTCAAATTGAATAGACTTATGTTTCCAGCAGTCCAGCTTTTTGGCCACTAGAGAGATGACAGACTGGTTTCTACTGACTGCTCAGGGGAGCACAATGGCTTTGACAGAGTTAAGAGAAAGAGTGCATCAATGCCCCGCCATCTCTCTTTTACCGCCACACACACACAAACACACACACACCTCTCTCACTTCTCTCCTCATGTTCCTTTTTGTCTTTTCCATCCTCTCTCTCCCTCTCTTGCTTCCCTTGGGCCTCCAGGATGGATGGCCCTGTCTGACCGGGGCGACACTGATGTCTGCTCCGCTACACTTCTGTACCTACAGCACGCCTGTCTGCTTGCTCACGTCTAAGTCCACTCACCTTCTCTATCATGAATAAGGGGCAGCCATCTCTGTCACTCATTGCTGGCCACAAGAGTTCAGTACTACTCACAACTAAATGACATTAACATAACGACCCTCTGATGGTAATGTTATGTTTTCAGTGTTGTTGGTCTGCTTCATTGTTGGTAGGTAGGATTAACTTAATTTAACTACATTTCTAAAGGAAATTGATACCGCAGAAGATCGCTTTGACCACAAATAGTGAGGTCCGCACATAGCGGACCGGGATTGTTCTTCTCACATTGCTCTCAACACTGGACTACCGCGATTGAAGATTGTATTGTAACGTCTACTGGGACATTAGCCACATTTACATGGACCCAAATATTCCAATTCCATTCGGGTTATTTGATCAAACGGAAAGAATCTAACCTTTGTATACACCTCATTCCGAAATATATAATCGGATTCACAGGGGTGGAATATTCCTTTCCCCAATCCGATTGAGGTATCTTTTACCTGCTCAATCGGAAAGTTGTCAGGGTGCGTTCTTTCAGCGCATGCTCAGCTGTGACGTAACACGCAGACGTCTCTCAGGTTTTGAAAATGGCGGCGAGTTCGTTTTTGATACAAACTTTAAAAGAACTGAACGTTCAAGTTGCTGCTTTAAAAAAAAGCATAGCAACTGTCCCAACAACCGTGGTAATCACACTCTCGTCCGCCATCTTCTATGAATCACGTGATGATGTTTACGTTTTACTGCGCATGCCCCATTGACTATTCCGTTTGATTATAGCGGTGCATGTAGACAGGAGGTTGGAATATTCCTTTCCATGTATACACTGTTTTCTGGTACGTCATTCGGAACGATTCCATTCGGAAAGAGGAAAATCTCATGTAAACGTGGCTAATGTAAGGATGTTTAGTTGACAATCTCTTTCTTGCAAAAACAAAACAGGCTATTGTCGATCAAACCATGCCAAAACAACATCAGCAAACTCAACTCTACTCCAAACCATCCACTTTAGTCCCACTCCTTGTCAGCAAACTAATCCAGCCGGAGATGGAATAGGATTTAGATCAGGCTTCATAGCAGGCCACTACAGAATAATGTTGTGTTCTTAGGTATTCTTGGGTGATTTTGGCTGTGTTATTGCATCATTATCCTTTTGTAGGACCCATGACCTGCTACAGAGACAAAGGTCTAAGACTGGGAGCGGATAGTTTTGCGATTTCACTGAATCCTTTGCCAGGAGTTACCACCCAGCAAAACAATTCAATAAACTCAATAAATTGGATTGAAAATTATAGGACAAAAAAAACCATTATTATCAGTACTGGCTCTCCGTTAAGGTAACATAAGATGGCGAAACATTTGGGTCTCGGAATTCATTGCAGCTGTAGCTCCATCTGATTCAAACACAAGATGACACTTGCAGGATTATTTAAATTCAATGAGTCATCTGTAAGAAATGCTGGCAACCTGCTATAAACCATCTTCGTTTTTCCCTGTGTCCTTAAACATTGCATTGGGTGCTTAAAGAGGGGTAGACTTGCTCGGATCCTTTGACCAGATCACCTGATAAATGGAGACCCAGATAAGGTACTAATGTTAGAGGTGGTTGAGAGAATAAAAACAGTGATATCACACTGATACGCCTCTCTAAAGACTATGGTGTTCTTTCATAGTGGTGGTTGTACAATCAATAAAATGGATTAACTGTAAAAGGTATGAATAAAGGTTATCCCGCATCGACACAGTGGCGACCCCACAAAATTATATAATACCGTGTTGAGATATTTCCTCTGATGAATATCTGATCATGATTCATGCTGCCGGAGAACGATTTTCTGGGGTATACGTTACCAAAAACAGAACTATATTCTCTTAGCTAGTTCTATTATAATAACATTTATTTTCTATTTAAACTGCATCTGTGTTTTTTCCTCCCTTTTCTCCCCCTCATAACCTGATCATCCCCTGACTGCTTTGCTACATCAGACCTGCAACAACAGAGACTTTAATCATGTGGTTTTCCATCACCGTGACTGACGATCTGAACATACATTCACCTGTGAGTGAGTGCTCGATCACTCTTTTTTCTTTTCTTCTACACACACACACACACATACACAGTGGGATCCAACATTGATAAAAATGCTCTAAAACCATGCCCGTCTAGTCTTAATGACATATAACATCTGTAGAACTGGGTAGAACAGCTCTAGTCATGACTCGGTAGGACAGGTTTAGTTTTTAGCTTTATCTGGCAGCTATGTCAAGAATAGAGCTGTCCTACCTAGTCCTACCTAAGGCCAACAAGTCATACTTAGCTTAGTAGTTCTCACTATATTGGACAGTTACAGCTGTCCTATCTAGTATATGAATCAGATTAAATCCAAGCAGCCTTTATCAGTGTGGAGAGCACCGTTATGGGTATCTGACAACTTGTATGGGGTCAAGTCATATGGGGTGAAGGGGGGTTGAATTTCCAAGGACCCCTGACTTTTTTTTTTTTTTTTACTTTCATGGGGCCCAGAATTCCTGGCAGCACCCCTGACTCTAGCTATCCTTTCTAGTCAAGACTCGAGCTTCCTACCTGGTTGTTGAGCATGAACTGATGAGGCCCAGTTGTGATCCAATCAATGCTCTGAGAGTGTGGATATCCAACAGTGTGGATATCCAGGAAGGCCCTTCTCCCTAGTGTTTTGTCTCACGCAGCCTCATTGTGTGTGTGTGTGTGTGTGTGTGAGAGGATCTGACCAATGGCATCCAACAGCAGGGCTTATCCTAAAGCTCAGCGACAATGCTTTTCACACCTACTTACCACAGCAAAGATGGGGGCGGCAGACTGGATCATAACCAGGCCTTAAAAGCGGGCTAAGGGCTTCTAGAAGATATACACTCTTTAATTACTGACTCAAGATGGCACAGTAGATTATAATCCCAGTAGAGGCTCATTTTCATATCTGCGGGATTTTTCAATGAATATAAAAACGGTCATTGATTGTGCCGTTAAGAGAGGACAGTTAAGAAGAAGAAATATAAAGTACATATCACATGAACTTGTGGTGATTAATGTAATAAAATGTGATCTTTTCCCCTCCATCTGTACTGAACAGATTCAATACCAGAGAGACAAGCCGCAAATATTAAGAAGGAGCTTCTTAAAATCCACTTAACCGATTCACCGAGACTTGTAAGAAAGTAATGTAGTGAAATTCTACCGCAGATAGTAAAACAATGATTAATAAGTCCTTTTAACGTACTTGGGTGTTTGCCGCCGACCCTTTCAGGCACACAATGAGCCTCCCTGCATGATCGATACCAAAGCATTTCAAGTCATTGATTATACCATTATGAACACGTTAAACGTGCGACCCACTCCCATGTGAGCGCATTAACCACGGCAGCCAATGAATCCAAGGAGGAAGCTGACTCTTCAACTGCTGTTTTTTTTTTTTTTTTCCAATTTTGCCTTAAATGCAGTGCTTAGAGCAAGCTCCGTGTAGTTCAGGTACTTCACTCAGATGATTATAATGCCACGAGGGTGCAATAAATCACTCTTATTAGCCACACTGGAGCACAATGGTATCATAATTAATGGCAGCAGCAGGATTGAACGCTGCCCTGACATGGAAAAGTGGGCCTACTTAAGCTCTACAAGGCATTTAAATATGCAGAGTGAATGGCACAACCCAAACCCTCCTGCTCTAAGGACAGCCTACGCTCATTAGCCTGACACCCTCCATGGCACTGATACAAGGCCGGCCGGCTATTGTCAGACACACACACACACACATGCACACACGCATCCGGACCACAAGCACACCCTCAAAAATGCAAATGCAGAGACCACGGTAACAAAATGTTGTGTGATAATGTTTAAAAAAAAAAAAAAATCTAGTCTTCATCAGTGCCCACCAGTCCATTTACATGCAATGTCTTTATTGTTGTTTTTGTCTGGGGGTTTAGCCCGCGGTGAATGCAGATGGACATTTATGTGTCAGCAGCCATTATGTGAATTTTCGGTAATGGCGTCTGGTGTATGTGTGTTTTTGTGGTGAATGTGGGTGCAGTGGCAGAGCGGTGCGTCGGGTGCCTGTACTATAGTGTCTCTGCACATAAAAGACTGCCGGAGCACGCGTCTGGAGCTTTGAAGAGAGCAGCAGGAAAATGCGTGTATGTGCTTAGAGCATGTAATGTAGACTCAGGATGAAAGAATAGGTGGAAATGTATTGAGCTAAAATGCTATGGGCTGCACGGCGGTCGAGTGGTTAGCATGCAGACCTCACAGCTAGAAAACCCGAGTTCAATCCCTCGTGCATGCGTTGGTTTTCTCCGGGTACTCCGGTTTCCTCCCACATTCCAAAAACATGCTAGGTTAATTGGCGACTCAAAATTGTCTATAGGTATGAATGTGAGTGTGAATGGTTGTTTGTCTTTTCTCCGGGTACTCCGGTTTCCTCCCACATTCCAAAAACATGCTAGGTTAATTGGCAACTCCATATTGTCCATAGGTATGAATGTGAGTGTGAATGGTTGTTTGTCTATATGTGCCCAGTGATTGGCTGGCGACCAGTCCAGGGTGTACCCCGCCTCTCGCCCGAAGACAGCTGGGATAGGCTCCAGTAACCCCCGTGACCCTCGTGAGGAAAAGCGGTAGAAAATGAATGAATGAATGAAAAATACAAATTTTTGTAACATTTATTTTCATCAACATCATTCATAGCCCGACGCAGCCTCGCACACAACAAAAGTTCCTCCTGCACTAAAAGTGCTACATCCAGGGTGTACCCCGCCTCTCGCCCGAAGACAGCTGGGATAGGCTTCACACCCCCGCGACCCTCGTGAGGACTACTATTTCTCTATTACAGGGGCGGACTTACCATGAAGTAAACACGGCAATTGCCCCTGTGTGGGGGCCCCTGGAAATCTCGGGGCCCCCCAAATGTCTCATTGTTTCCCCCACTTTTGTCAGTGCAGCACAAGGATGCAGAGGGCCCCAATGACTGTCATTGGGGCCCTGGGCCCCCAAATGGCTAAATGCACCCCTTTCTCTATTCCAAATGTGCAAGCTTCAGCTTCAGAAAAAGCGTCTCCTCCCCACCCAGCTCCGGAGCGAGCCTGACCGTATAGAGCTATCGCATGGCTCAGTGCAATCAATTATTGTTGCAGCGGAATCATTAATAATTTCCTAATGAAAATGATTCTGTTGATCTATGTTGTCTTTTAATTAAGCATAATTAGTTGGCTGCTCTAAGCTGTGGCGGGGACTCCTTTAGGGTACAATTTTGTTTTAATACACTGATAATGAAATTTCTACATTGTGTGTCAGTTGTTTAGTTATTATTCAGTCACACCATTTCACTGCGTTCCCAGATAACAGATAATAAACCCTTCCATGCCCTATTCGCTGCAGTCATTTTAAAAAAGGAGAGGGGTTGCAATGAACAACCCTAATAGCTTCTTACCATGGAGCGGGAAGAAGCAGACATCACTTTTAAGTTTCATCGACAATACAACAAAACAATAATACAAACAGCATCATACTAAACAGCAAAGGGGGAATTTCAAATAGAACCATGCAGGTTCTGCACGTGTCTGCACAGGTCATGTTAGTTCAGAGGGCTTCAGTCGGCCAGCTGTGAAAACAAAGTGGGGGCATAAAAAAGGATCTGATTGTGAGGACTTAGCGAATATGAAGTAATACAAAGCCACAGCAAGTTGGCTAATTCTTCTCTGTTCGGGCTTATGTAAAACGTCCTAGTTACATTGGTCAATTTCTGCACGAACAATGGGATAAGTTGCTCTGGAGACTTGTGGGACATGCTGGATCTGAATGTGGTCTGACTTAAGAGGCTTACAATTGAAAAGTTTAGGTGACCTCTGAATAATGCCGCATAATGGAGGGTGTTTGGTTTCATTGGGTGCAAACATCAGTTAACAACGGCGCCAGCTCAGTGCTGATTTAAAAAAATGGCAGTTGTCTTTTTCCCAAATGATACTGGGGTCTCGTGTCGGCAGGTACTGATTTTTAGTTGAATTGAGTAGAAATTGAATAAGATGACTGCCATGTGTGCTCAATGATGGTCAATGTCAGTAGCTAAACTTTGCCAAATCACTATCATTAGCTGTGTGTATGTTGCGTGCATGGGCCGTGTCTTGCATGCTCGGAGTGGTGCGTGCATTGGAAACTTGGATTTCCACTATGGATTCTATCCGCTGCAATTATTCATTCATTCATTTTCGACCGCTTTTCCTCTTCCTCTGGTCACCAGCCAATCACAGGTCACATATAGACAAACAACCATTCACACTCACATTTATACCTATAGACAATTTGGAGTCGCCATTTAACCTAGCATGTTTTTGGAATGTGGGAGGAAACCGGAGTACCCGGAGAACATGCAAACTCCACACAGAGATGGCGAATGGTGGAATTGAACCCTGGTCTCCCAGGTGTGAGGTCTGCGTGCTAACCACTCGTCCGCCGTGCCCACTGCAAACAGTCCTTGTTATTAACTATCAAAATTAGCAAAAATAAGCAAAAAAATCAGTTTACAGAAAGACTACTGGTAATATATTGTCAATGAATTATTGTTCTAAATAATAAAACAAGTTGTATCTTCGACGAACAGCTTGACACAACAAAAATGTTCCCAATCAAGGAGAATTCACAACGAGCCTTTGTTAAATGTCTTCCATTTTTCACTTTCCCTATCAATCTGTTGTTTATCTGCACAGAAAATTCCCAACTGGTTCCTATCTTTCTCTCCGGGTTCCTGTCTGTCATCCTCGTTCACTCCTGGTGCTCCACTCTTACTGTAACACATAATTACTCTGCAGACTTTCAGCCTGTTTCTAGAACTTCTGTGCTTCAAAGAAATTGTCAGAGTGTGGAGGAGAGAGCATTGTGGGAGTTCCAGGTGGATTTCTCGATAATGAGTTAGCACAGTGGTAGAGTTGAGCGTTTTAGTAACGGCTGGCTGCTAAGGCGCTTCATGGGAGTTTAATGTAAAACAAACAGGGCCACAGCGAAGGCCTGAGAAAAGCAGATATTGCACTTTACCAATGTCACTTCAGGGCCCTTGCTGCTTCTTATTTTAAGAGTGAATTCATATAATGGGCTACATTTTTAAGGATTGAAAGTGTCCTATCGAATAAACATCACGTGAGAAGAAGGTTGCAGAGGGGCTACAAATTCCCCTCGATTCTCCACCTAATTGTCATATTTAGCAGTTGGATACTTTCCAACTAAAAGTACTTTCATTAATCAAACACAAGACTGTATCAACAGTATATTGTATACATTTAATAACTTATAACTATGATTACATTCAGAGTCTGATGGGTTAAATGCTGCAAAAGCAATACTATTGTGCACTGTACTGTGAATTAAAACATTCATTCATTCATTCATTCATTCATTTTCTACCGCTTTTTTGTCACGAGGGTCGCAGGGGTGCTGGAGCCTATCCCAGCTGTCTTCGAGCGAGAGGCGGGGTACACCCCGGACTGGTCACCCGCCAATCACAGGGCACATATAGACAAACAACCATTCACACTCACATTCATACCTATAGACAATTTGGAGTCGGAAATTAAACTGGCATGTTTTTGGAATGTGGGAGGAAACCGGAGTTTCCAGAGAAAACCCACGCATGCACGGGGAGAACATGCAAACTCCACACAGAGATGGCCGAGAGTGGAATTGAACACTGGTCTCCTAGCTGGGAGGTCTGGTGCTAACCACTCGACCGCTGTGCAGCCTGGATTAAAACAGTTCTAAAATATTTTTTGCAATATTTTAATGTAATTAATTTTTTTGTATTTTAGGATTAAAACAGTTCTAAAATAAAAAAATGTACAAAATGCATTAAGAAATGCATTTAAAAATGAGCAAATGACCATAAAAACATCGTTTTGTTTAGCTTCTCGTGGTCCTGATCACCTCGGGCGCCCTATGGGGGACCTGACCGAGCCATCCAACTTTCTTGTTCCACTCTCCACTGCATGCATTATATATAAACATATTTGACAAACCTCCAGACGCCACAATAAGAGAGGTTTTGTCTGTCTCCTTTCACTTTTGTCATATATACTGTACACACCTAAATGTGTAGTAAATGTCATTATTTATTATTGACTCAATACAATGTTATCTACAATAGATGGTTTGATATATATTGTAACTGGATTATTGATGCAGATTGAAATTCTAATCATTAATATCACAGTTGAAAAATATATTTGTGGTTGTGTTGCCCAATATTACACTGCTGTTTAGCAACAGGGCTGTAAAACACCGCCCTTAATGGTAAATAATATTCACTTTCACTTCCACTCCATATTTTTCTCTTGCTTCTGGAAATACTGGGGAACAAATGATGAGCAGTAGTCAAAATGTAAAGCAAAAATCACAGGGCAGAACACACAATAGTACTCTGTAGCCACTCAAACCAATCAGCAGTCAGATACTCGCACATAGATTCACGCTGGCAGGCATCCAAAGTGAACGGCTACTATCTTTGCAAGCAGCCATAAAGAAAGCCGAGACCACTGAAACGTGAGCCAAAACATATTATGTGAGCATACTGTGCAGTGAGATATTCGCTGTTTTTCATAAGTAACACATCTCAAGGAGCAATGAAGCAGCTGACAGAGGGGAAGCAGCACAGGGTGAAGATATAAACAATCTGGACCCCAGCTTTTCAAGGTGGGAGGAAAGTTGCAGTTGGACTCTGAAGAGGCTTTAATCAACCCACACTACAATCTACACAATCCCAGCTCCAAAAGAGCAAAATTCTATATTCAATTCCATGTTTTACATTTTTTTTCATTATGGTGTCCCCTCAAAGTCTACACACACACACACACATGTTAGAGCATTTTAACACAGTCTCAGAAGAAAGATGGCGGAATAAATCGAGTCCCAGACTGACTTTGCTCTCAAGAGCTGAAAACATTCAATAGCATCAAACACTTTTTTCAACTCAATGTCACTGCAAAAAAAAAAAAAAATTGCCAGGAGCAAATTTGTGGAGGAATTTTGGTAATCTAATACTTTAGAGGCTGCACGGTAGTCGAGTGGTTGGCGCACAGGCCACACAGCTATGAGACCCGAGTTCGATTCCACCCTCGACCATCTCTGTGTGGAGTTTGCATGTTCCATACGTGGGTTTTCTCCCGGTACACATTCCAAAAACATGCTAGGTTAATTAGCGACTCCAAATTGTCCATAAGTATGAATGTGAGTGTGAATGGTTGTTTGTCTATATGTGCCCTGTGATTGGCTGGCGACCAGTCCAGGGTGTACCCCGCCTCTCGCCCGAAGACAGCTGGGAAAGACCCCAGCATCCCGGGACCCTCGTGAGGATAAGCAGTAAAAATGAATGAATTAATTAATAATAATTTTAGACGCAGTTCTGTGGGAAAAAAAGTTTTCATTCAGCCATTGATGACCAAGTTATACAATGTCTAAAATACAAAAATTCAACAATGACAAATAACTCCGTTGACTGATGTTTATGAAGTTGCTTATGTGATGTAACGGAAGATATTCGACTTCCAATACAAGATTTTAATTAATTCTTAGCATTCTATCAGGGTTTAATGATTCGCTTGGAGGATTTTCCAATAATGAACTTAATACAGTACAATGCATAACAAGTCTCACTAGGGGGAGTGCGGGGACGACATTGTGTTTTATTTAATAATGAAAGCGACAAACAAAGTGGCTGTAAGTGACACACTATTGGGTAAGCGATGCTGCATGTGTTACGTTAATATGAGATGCCATCACATCATACATGTATGAAGAGTGGCGGATCTTATTGTCCTTCTTAAACAAAAACAGGAGCAATCCCGTTATTGCCCCCCCATTTTTGTTCCATACAGTAAGTCTGCTAGCAAAACGATTAGAAGATTTTAAAGAAGTGCATAATCTTCTTTAACAGCTTATCAAAACTTTAATGATCTGGTGATAAAGAGCACAAAGTTAAGTAGCCGGTTAAGAGGATAACTCCCCAGAGCAGTCTAGTGATTAGTAGATGAGAATTGGGAGACCGAAAAGCCGGGTTGCAAATCCCACTCCTGCCACTTATTCACTTTGAGGCAGAAGACGCTCCAGTCAAGCTTTGGGTGTATTGTCACGGGTAATCATTTTGGAAAAGTGATAAATGGAGCCTCTTTCCTTTACCCTGTGTGAGCCCAAACACATACTGTATCAATATTTATGTATTTATTTTGTGCTGTCTTGCTCGCTAACACCCGTAAAGACCCAGTTAGGCCTGTAGAAGCCCAGCACTTTTATTAGACGGGTAGCGTCAGTGTCAAGAGAGAAAAACAGTTGGCATGAAAAGACACTGAAAATGCACGTCAAGGGATACCCCTAATGGCAAACTTTGTGGCTACTTTTGGACAAATTAGGATGCGGAACATTATCTTTTGGTTCCCAGGAGGAGGAGGCGATTATTGACTTTTCTGGTAGGCACCTGGAAAAAAGCTTGAAAATTTAAAAAATCGTTTTGTGTAAGAAAAACTTAGCAAAGTCTAGTTCTGCTAGACCAGGGGTCGGCAACCTTTACTATGAAAAGAGCCATTTTACCCAATGCCCACTGAAGAAAAATAGCCTGGAGCCGCAAAACATATAGTATGTTTAAAACAACATTGGAGGGAATTTGGGGGTATCAAAGTAGTTCAGATAAGAAAAGACGAGTTGGAGTACTCTTGCTAGTTTTGGAGATAAACTTACATAAATGTATGTGTAAACTACTGTAAACGTAAAAACAAGTTCCCATGCCGCTGTTTTTAAATTATCTCGAATTTATTTTTTAGATTTGTAGGTAAGTATTACTTGTTTTTCTTCATGTACTGAACTGGATAGCAGTCAGAACTCACTCAGGATGCATTCATGGTCTCAGACAAAGTTGGATTTTTTAAAACTCATTACAAAAGATGTGCATTTTCTCCACTCGGGTGTTAAAAATATTCAAGCATCGCAAAGGGAGCCACAATAAAGAGGCTGAAGAGCCACATGCGGCTCTGGAGCCGCAGGTTGCTGACCCCTGTGCTAGACCTTAGGCTGCCTTTGACACTGTTGACCATGTGATCAGAGGTTAGAAAACTGGATGAGAATGTTTGCGCTAAACTGGTTCAAGTCTTATTTTGTTAGGATTGGTAACTATGACTTGTGGGGTTTACCAGGGGTCAATCTTAGAACCCCTATTGTTCAATGTATACATGCTTCCTTTCGGCCCGCTACAATCACTGTAGTAAATATAGTGCTGTCGACCTTACAAAATACATAATAACAACAATAACAACAATATAATAATACAATACAACCCACCAATGTATTTGTTTTTCTGAAGCAATGACCATATACATATATACTGTAACTAACTCAGCAGAGTGCAACATAGGCTGCTAATTGTATCTGTCCTTACGTTTACTGTGAATGTCATTAAACAAAACAACGCTACTAATAGCCTAGACTTGTGCACCATACTGTAGCTGCCTCATGAATTTTATTATTATATTTATTTCATCAATGTATTTACACAGTACAAGAACATGAATATATATATATATATATATATATATGTAACAAATTTGCAACCTGATCTCTATTCCTGCCTTGCTTGTTATCTCCTCTAAGACGCAGTATAAAGGGAGGAGGGGGGGCATTAATTACGTTGTGAAATCTAAAGACCATTAACTTTGTGTGTCAAGTGATGTTTCTCACTTCTTAATCAGGGTTTTAGTGATATAAATTACTTGCTGGATGAGAAAAACAGATAGCCGGGGAGCGTGTGCATGTAATGTTTAAGTGTGTGCTTGTCCTTGCAGCTATTCTCTAAGAACATTTCAGAACATTTGTGGCTTGGAGAAGCATGGAGAGCAATAGAGAGAAAGTCAAAGACGGCCAGGAGACAGACAGGTGGGAGTTGAGTGGATCGTCTGTGTCTTAGCTGTGGTGTGTTGTGTTGCAGTGTGGAGAGATAACGGGATGCGGCGTTGCTTGCTTACCTTTGCTGTACACCACACAGTTGTTTTTGTTGTCCTCTGCTCCCTGCCAAGTCACATCCAGCAGCCACTTGGGGCCGGTGCTCAGCACCACCGGGACCTTGCTCTTCGTCTTCTGGACGGTGACAGATAACAAACATTTATCATTTGCTTATTTTAGTGATTAAAGAAGCATTAATAAGCATGCTTGCCTGCTGCGCTGAATGGCCACAAACAAGAAATCGAGGAACTATAGGGGTGTTATAGTTCTTCCGGCCCTTCCAGTTACTAAAGCATTATTTATTTAATTTAATTATTCATTTATTCATTTTCTACCGCTTTTTCCTCATGAGGGTAGCAGGGGGTGCTGGAGCCTATCCCAGCTGTCTTGGGGCGAGAGGCGGGGTACACCCCGGACTCTTCGCCAGCCAATCGCAGGGCACATATAGACAAACAACCATTCACACTCACATTCATACCTATGGTCAATTTGGAGTCGTCAATTAACCGAGCATGTTTTTGGGAGAACATGCAAACTCTACACAGAGATGGCCGAGGGCGCAATTGAACTCTGGTCTCCTAGCTGTGAGCTCTGCGCGCTAACCACTTGACCGCCGTGCAGCCCTGCCAGTGTTTTTATCAGGGGTAAATTCTTTTTCGGAATTCTAGTCCTGTTGTGAGATAATTCAAACCTGCAAAATAAAATATCCGTTATTCCGGCAATCAAGCCCTGGTGCTTGTGTGTCTCACATTACAGTATACTACATAGCATCACACCATCTTTAAATGAATCTTCTGAATTTGTTTTTTAGTTTATTTAGCCATTTCTATGTTTGAAAATGCTTAATTTAAGACAAAAATAAATGACATTTGTTTAAATATGCATTTTTTTTTTACGAATAATAAGCTGTATTGGACCACAAAAAATATGACTCAAAAAATATGACTTGCTGTATTTTTGAAAAACTCCGAAAGCGTTTTTGGAATGTGGGAAGAAACCGGAGTACCCGGAGAAAACCCATGCATGCACGGGGAGAACATGCAAACTCCACACAGAGATGGCCGAGGGTGGAATTGAACCCTGGTCTCCTAGCTGTGAGGTCTGCACGCTAACCACTAGATCGCCGTGCCGCACATTTTAATTAATTTTATTTTATTTATTTAAATTATTTGTACAAATTACTGTTTACGTTGTACTTTGTTCATATTTGATGTCATCTATTTATTCTAAACATTATTATTTATTATTATTTATCTATTATTATTTATTATTATACGGGAGCCAGGCAACTGCTGTGTTATTGTGCAATGACAATAAAGAACATCTATCCTATTTATCCTATCCCCATCCTATTTTGATGATCAGCACCTCCTTCAATTTGAGGGAAGGAGTTCATCAATTAAATCACCTGCTGGAGAAACCGGTTGGAGCGAAAACCTGCAGTGTCTCAGCCTTCCATTGACACACGTGCTATACATCAAGTCCATGTAAATCCTATTTGATGATGACTGGGATGTGTTTGTGCGGTGTGCTGCATGTTTCCTCGAAGGGATACAAATGAGAGCAAGAGCATACACAATGTCAATTCCAGAATTGAGAGCATTTTCTAAGCGATATTTTGTACTTTGGGTACACTCACTATTGGCATCATCTTACCAATTCCAAAAAAAAATATACTACAGCATCCTCCTAATGGGCTTCTGTGGAAGAGGTCCACCATACTGTATGTATAGTACCTGTATGTGCTTGCTGTATTTACCCGCCATCATACCCTGCTTTGTTGATGTTCTTTTTGTGCTGCTGTTGTTTGAGTGTGTGCTAAGGCACCTGAGTACAAAAGTCTATTACTTAAAGGCAAACTGTCAGTATTTCAAGGCCATTACTTTTTAACCCCGAGGCCCTTCTTCATTAGGTTGTTACAGAAATAGTAATGCTTTGAGAAAATGGGTTGGCATGCAATCTCAACTCGGTTCATTTGCATAATGCAATGGGAAAAAAAGTAGTCCTTTGCACATGGCAACAACCTTGAAGGATAAATGCAAATGTCACTTGTGCATGTTAAAGGTCTGAATTGGCACAGATATGCACATGAGATGAGCTCTGCAGTGTGTCTGCATGCCCCCCCTCTCTCCTTCTACTCTGTCCGTTTCTTTTTTCATGAACTCTATCTAGTTAGGCTAGAGAACAAACTGATTTTAGAGAGTAAATAGTAAAAAAAAAAAACTCAAAGAGTTCATGAGATGCTTTGTGTGTTTGTGTCTACAAACTGCATCACCAATAATAAAAAAAAACACACACACACAGACAGTAAATTGCGTACTCTTATTTTTTTCTATCGCCGTCGTCTTATCCTGCCTTGGCAGCAGATGAGAAAAAGACGACCTCTGTAATTTAAGTCATCCTGGATTTCACATTTCAAATTAGCCTCACAATAAAGTCCTCTATCTGGCTAACCTGGAAATCTCACAACCCCGTCAAAGGAGCAGGGCAGACTGTCCGATTGTTGCTACGACGACTATCTGAAATGGGAATCAGATTAACCCTTTCTTAGATCTCTAGACTGGAGCCATTCCTTATTCACCAGCGAGAAGGCCTTTCCGACATCCCTCTGAGCCTTTGGGAATTTATGATATTCCAGCTGGTCTTAATGTAGCCAACAGAGACTCAACAGCACTTTAACTAGACTTCCTTTCACATGTTAGGTATTACATGTGACTTGAATGGACTGTCAATTTCAGTTAACTTGGCTTCACCCTTTCTGCAAACAAGTGATGACAGTTTTTCACCGCAGATTTACATAACTCATCCACGGCAACAAAAGTAGCCTATGCGCTTTGGAAGCATGCTTGCATGTCGCAGCCGCCACAAAGACAAAGAGATGCACAAGAGCATGCAACATATTTAGGATTAAGATAGTGTGGTGTCACTGCAAAGAGGAGTGTTTGCAAATGCAAATGGAAACATTTGTACAACCAAATCAGTTGGCCTAAGTGGCCACGGCAAGGAGAAATACTGATTGACAGGCAGAAAATTATCATTTCATTCAAGCGGGGGAGCATAGGATGAACTGGTTTTATAGTAACAAAGTCGTCCTCCATCCGACGCAAAAGCAGGGAGGTGACGTATGGAAGCAGAATTCCCAAACCAAAGCGGATAAGTTGGTTGAAGACATGTTACAAATTATAGGTGTGGTGTTTCTTTCTTTATAGAGCCAATTTTTAATCTTTATACAGTGGAACCTTGGTTAGCGTACGGCCCGGTTAGAGTATTTTTTGGTTTAGGTCGAAAATGTATGCATTGTGTTTGTATTGTTTTTATAACGTATTTTTTTATCACAAAATGTTTTTGTTAGATGCCTGTTGGCATGCACTGAACTGGAAACCGAAACCGAAAGTCATTCTCACCCCAGCAACGTCGCCTGCCGATGATGTAACTTTGTAGTTCTTTGGTAACTAATAAAGTTACGGCACAAGTCTCATTTTTTTGTTTTCATCACTGCTGTGAAATAACCCACAATGGAGCCAAATAAAAAGTTGCAAGTGTCCAGAATGGATTAATTGAATTTGCATTATTCCTTAAAAGGGGAAAACATGTATTCGTTAGAGTACGTTTTAGTTTAAGACTGACCTTCTGGAACACATTAATCATGCAAACTAAAAACTAGAAAAAGATATTTTGCACTCAAATGTTAACTAAACATCATGTAAGCGGATCAACATAGATTTTAATTAAAACAATTACAAAGGTTAAATCATCACTTTCCACTGATATCATACCCCCCCACGGTCCACGCACAAGTTGTGTTATACTTTATCCACCCTCTGCTTCCACTTCAGTGGTTTTAACACTCACACTTTTTTTTTTTTCCCCTGAGCTCCGTTACCTTTCCTCGTGTAAGAGATACAGCCACCCAAACAGTGTAGTCAGCTAGGAAGTGATTACAAACTGATGCTCCAAATTCACTATAAAATGAAAATCAATATTTCCACAAGTTGCTGCAACATAAAAGATAACCTTCATTGATTTTTCGAGACTTAGGCGTCTGTGATAAAATCTAATATAAATTTTCAGCCACACGGATTTGGATCAGAGCAGAGCAGGGGTTGAACGATAAGTTCTGTGCACATCTCTCAGAGTTGGATTTTTTTTCCTCCTCCCCCCCCCCCCTCCCCGCTTCCTTCTTGCAAGGCAGGGCCGTACAATTTATAATTGGCCCTGTGTGAGCAAAAGCTTCTATCAGGAATCTGTTCTAATTTTTATTACTGAGAAGCTAAAGCCTGTTCCAGATAATTTGGAAATTTCAGGGGAATTGTGATAGAGCTGATGGCACAGCCGGACCGACTCCAGAAAGGAGCTAACCTGTAATAGCCTCTGTGGCTGCTGTGATTAAATGTTGCCATAGATGAAAGACCTGCCATCACTGCAATAAATTAACCAATCACACAAATCCCAAGTCGCTACTAATCCCTCCTTGATACCATGATCCTCTGATCAGCTGAAAGAGGTGAAGAAGAAAGTGTCTTGTGACACTCAGCCTGCCTCTAACTCCCAGCTTCCCTGTGTAAACAACTAGCTAATGATATCACCGCTGACCATTTCACCACCAGTGGCTGCTCTTAACCTGCTCCTATTCAGGGCAGGTGAAATCGATACAAACCTTGGTGGGAATGATTATTTTCCTCATGGCTTTTTCCCTCGCTCCCTCCACCAAGGTCACTGGCTGGCACTGGAGCCGTTCTTCTGATCCCACAGCTGCAGGATTTAGACAACTGAGAGATCAAAAGAGCGCTGTCTGAATATCTGACGACGTTCATTGACTTCATACTTTGAGCGTTCAATAGCCACTCATCAGTCAGTTGGAATACGATGATGCAAACGCCACCTCCGATATTGTCCGTTTTTTTTTTCTCGATAAAAACAGCAGTTTGTAGCGATGCACTAAGGAGCGTTTCTCCTTTCGCAAATGCGCCTTGTGATTTCGATGATGTTGACAGTACAAATACGACAACAACAAGGCTATTTGTTATTTGTTTCCAACATGGCGGCGAGGATAAAGGATTTGTACCTGTTTTACCAGTCAGTTTACAGCAGACAGCACACTCACACCTCGATAACGTCCATTGCAATTAGTTGTTCACTGCGATGAAACAAATTGCATGTGGTCAACTGGAAATTTCATTAAGGGAGATTTTCCTCTAGCCATCGTTATCGCTGCATGTTTTAATATTTTCTTAGCCTCAAGGATGGATGGGTTGCAAGGGTCTTTTTTTTTTTTTTTTCCCAAATAATTGGCCGAAGCTCACCTCGCCAGTCTGTGTCTCACCACTATTCACTCTGCATAAAAGCTGTATATATGTACATGCGTGGTTAAGTGCTGCATATTTTTTTTTTTCATGCTCCCAGAAATAAGGTTCTCAGTCAACATCCTACACAAAGTGGGACATACCCCAATTTTTCACGTCCGCTTTTGTGTTATTTTCTCCTCATAAATGGCCACGGTTACATCTGGCTGAGATGAAAAGATACCTACGTAATGCTTCAATTCCTTTTCCACCCCCTTCTCCAAGGCTATAGCATCTGCTGCTGGGAGCCTAAATAACAGAAATATGCAGGAATCGCACACTAATTCCCTTTAGAGATAGATCTTGGCTGGTGCCCTGTCATAAATCAGAGAATTTCGATATGAAATGAGGCAAGCTGCTCTAATCATTTCTGCATTTCAAATTGGATCACTGGCTCAATCGCTTGGCTTTTAAACTGCTTGCCTAAGAGCAAATGTGAGGTGTGAGATAATTCAGGCGAAATCTCCGCCTGCTCTGTGCGGCGGTTAGTTTACTGCTTGAGTGCAAGAGAATGCTTTTTTTTTTTTTTTTTTCAACCTCACTCTTCCCTTAGCCCATCTTTCTCTTTTCAACTTTTTCAAATTAACTTTTCATTTTCAAATCGATTAAATTGAGAGCGAGTCATTGCTGTTCCCCGGAATCTTTGAAGGGACACACATGCTTTGGCTGTTGCTATCGTGGCTCAGCTAAGAGGAAGAAATATTTTCTCATTTAAATCACCTTTTATCCCGTTGGCTGGAATGTAAGCATCAAAGTACAAATGCTGCATTAGCTATTGGTCACGGTGGTATTCATAATGACCGCGGGTGGCATTGCAAGAGTATGCTTATTCTGTTTTAGACATAAGTGCTAATAAAGCAGACGAATGGGCGCTTGTGGAGGATTCAGCGTACACACCGATGATTCATTATCAACAGCTCGTCGTTATAGCGTATTATATTCTTACTTCATCAAACGTCAGTCCTTCTCTTTGTAGATAGGTATATCTACAAAGAGAATTACAAATGGTTGTGAGGTGCTCTAATTCTCAAGTCCAAATGTTTATCGTCAGTTGAACTTGCCTAAAGAAGGCAAGATGTTTCTTTTCCTTGACTACTCCGCACCCACAATTTTTCCACAATATCCAAAGTCGGGGCGACATTTAATGTTTAACTCAACTTCTCATATAAGTTCAACTCTGTATTACATATATTTGAAGTGGTAAACAAGAGAAAAGTACAGGTGCTGCAGGTCTTAATTATGTCTCGGAGGTACATGTTCAAACATGTATGGATCCGGTCAGAGAACATCCCAGTCGCTTCACTACTTACTGTTGGAATTACAAGAAATTTCCCATTTGGATTCTGTGGAGAAGGTTGTTTGATCTTTTGCATGTACTGTATGTAAGAGTTACTTGGCTGAGCAGGGGAGATGATGTGTGAGGCGCCATAATAGGAAACTCTGAGCCAGTAATGTTCACCTGTATGGATATTAACGTGACCCCTGGAGGCTAAGGTAGGAGGTGACATATTCTCCAGACAGATCCACTCCTGACCCGTTGGGAATTATCATGTGCGTTGGATGGAAGAGAGTTAATCAGTCAATGAGGTCATCATAAGTCCCGGGTCGCATAACCAAGTACACTAAACCAGGATCAATCAGAAACCGTAAATATAGACAAAAAAAATAAAATGCTTTAAATGATACTTGAATAAAGTCCTTGACTTTCGATAAACCTCTCTGCTCCCCTTTTGGTTTAGTATTCTTTTGAACTTCCCTCTTTCTCTGGTTGAGTCAGAAATTTCACGATGCATTAGAATAGCATCCCTCTGTGTGTGCTTTTATATTTCAGGAGACTCTCTGTGTGCAGCCAATCTCACTTTCTGATGCAGAAATTGGGCTCTACAGCTACAGAATATAAATTAGACTTAACAGTGAAAGTACAATAGATGAAATCCCCCAAAACAATGCACCGAAACACACGGCATGCATTGCTAACTAAGCTTATAATAACACACAAATGGAACATGATGCTGAGCTGTATCTGATTTACATACACTTCCTGATCATCTCCCGGATGCCGCAGTCTTCTACAGGTTCATCGCTGGGTGCACTTTAGAGAAATGGGGTCTTACTAAATCCACTGTAAAAGACCGACAATATTTACAGCAAGTTAAGTAAATAAGATAAAGATGGTGAACTTGCCCCTCGCTAAATGCATTAGACGTGAACTCTCTTATCAGAGTCTCAGCACACAGACTGCTAAAAGATGGGTTTCCTGTGCTGAAAAATGGTCTTTGTTACCCAATTAGTTTGCTGACGACCCTGTGGTGTAATATTACAGCTTTGACAGCTTCATACTCATCCATCTAATGAGGCTCTGCTAGACCACCGGGGAGTGCAATGGACAGTGTCCAGATCTTCTTTCCTATCTTCAATGCTAATTTTCTCTTTTTTGCAGGTTAAAAGACTTTGTTGTTAGGAGAACTGTTTGTCTCTTTGGTATAGGCCTTGTGCAAACTAGGCTTAGGATCTGAGGGCGAGGGCCATGCTAGAGGACAACAAAGACGTATCAAGGTGTACTAGCAGGGGTTCACCTGCGTGGTAAGGAAATTAACAGCAAAAGGCAAACACGTTACAATAATCTGATGGTTGACGGTCTTTCCACCTTTAAGGTATTCAAAATGTAAGTCATGTTATTATTGGAAACATCAGGAGCGATAACAGCTCAAAGGCTGTACCTGCAAACATCCAGGTGTGAAATAACCACCATACCTCCTTTAGCCTCACCTCAATTAATTCATCTGCCAAGAACACCCACACAAGCACAATGAGAACACGCAAACTCCACACAGCGACTCCTGAGGTGAACACCGCACCAGCATTCCGCCCACTATCGGGGACTTGCTAATGGAAACAATCAAGAATTATCTGCAGCATTTCTCAAGGAAGTTGTTTCAACATATCACAAGAAAAGCCATGACGGTGACAGATGGCAAGGCAGCTGGCACCGCTCAAACTTTTCTCTCGCTTTGCTTCTTCTTCCACCTGTGCCTTTGCTTCCGCGGAGGTCCGCTGTGTATTGAAATGTTGTATAAGCATTCATTTGGGAAGACTGAGTTCTAAGCATTGCTGGTGCTGCCTCTCGGACTAACATTTGGTAAAACCTGAAACTTTGTTGGGTTGTTTCAGCTATTAATCATTACATTACAGGAAAGTCTTGAGGTGATCACATGAGTTAGAGCAAGTGCAATGCTTCCTTCAGCCATCCAGTCACGAGCCAACAACGCACTCAACCCACTGTAAATGGCCGGAGGTGATATTATATACATATATATATAACATATAGTCAGCCATAATAGTCTAACTAAGGGTGTCATCTTTCATGTCCACTTCGCTAACAACACTAAATACATCACACAGCAAACTAACACTCTAAAACTAAGTGTACCTGGCAAATATACAAACATGTCTCAATATGATTAAAAAATCATATTTTTCCCACAAGGCATAGTGTTTGAGCGACGCATCCATTGGTGCATTGCAATGACGGTGGTGGACAGAGGCAGCATTGCACCGCCATCCACTGTTCCTATACTCCTTCAATAAAATGGTTTTCCAAACTAAATGTATTATAGGAAAACTTATTAATAAAATATATACTTAAAATATTGTTTTTTTTCATATTAAACCTTTACCTGTAGTCATCCCATAGCCTGCTAAGTGTGGTTTAACCAAAAAATAATACAGTAAAGGTGACTATAGGGGTGTTAATTTATGTCTACAAGGCTCTAATAGGTCATCAATAGGTTTTCATAAATTCACTTATTGTGGCCGGATGATGATTGGAGATCTTTTGAGTACTTGTTTTCTGGTCCGGTTTGGCCCGGCCTTGCATCGGTGTACAGCTTGTATTTGAGTATTATTTATATTGTGTAATTGCACATAATATTTGTCATTGAATTGTCTCTTACACTCTCTCATTATTACAATGACCATTGCAGCTAAATTTAATTAAAGAAAACTAAATTATAGGTTAATTAATTTCAATTAGTTGGGTCGTCTGTGCTAATAATTATAATATAACATGTGGTGTACGTATATCATCTACTCATTATTTGAGCTTACATGATTTTAAATATACAGGACGTCATGCCAATCTCGGTGATGTTTATTTCTATATCATTACAGTCAATTCTAAAGAAATCAGTATGTCTGTTCTTATCAGTAGCCGCCATATCAGTTTAGGTAGGTTGTGTTGTGATGGAAGGACAGCAAAATGTCAGGTTCACTTGTAGATCAGGTCAACCATGCATTATCGCTCAAACGGTGGAGCTCAGCCGTGGTCATAACAGCGCTGGCTAGCTGACTGAGTGCTTCACAGCTAATACACAGAGCTGTGGGGAGCAATGAGTTGCGGTCATGCACACAGCAACTGGCTCAGAAACTATAATAGTGATGATAAAAAAAAAGATCTAACTTCCTTGTGGCACATACTGCATCTCATATATAACATTCAGTGATACATTTATCTAGTGTACTATAGGTTGCTTTGATGATTATTTTATTGATATTATAGTATATTATATCAGTTATTTTATTTATATTATGCCAATTTTGCCACTGATACATATATGAACAGTGGTGAGCAAGGGGTGATGGAAAAGCATGCCAAATAATTAGCATTGTAACCATCTGAAGAGACCTCAGTCCTGATATTGGTTTAAGCCCAGGAAATAATTGATGCATGCAATAACGTTGGTTCTATGCCGGATTCGGGGCCGATTATTTCATTAGATGAAACCACCTTCCTGTTGCCAAAAATATGCGTGTGTGCACCACAGAAATTTAAATCCTGTTAAGCCTGATGATGTCTGATGTTTGGAAAAGCAGATGGAAGACAGTGTGACTGTTGCATGGAAAAATAAAATATGACCACTTTTAAAAACCGATTTAGTAACTCAGTATGTGGAATCAAACTATGGAATGGATTGAGTAAGACCCTCAAACAATGCACAACGATGAAACAATTGTATTTGCTAAATACAAGGATGAAGAGTCTTGAACCAGTCATGATGTGCTATACATATCACTATATCGACACTTAGTACTATGGTACCCATTATGTCATTGTATGGTCATATCACCTCGTACTTCGGTACTTAATAAAAAAAAAAAAAGGAAAAAAAACGTAAACTATATTAGGAAAGCAGGAAGTGAACAAATGTAACAGTTACTGATTGTAAAAGTACCAGATGGAGGGGTAGGATTTAATAAGCTTTGCTTCTTCCTACTCCTTTCGGACATGTGGAACTGTGAACTGATTATGTGATGCATTCAATTACCAATTACCATTACTTATATCAAACTAGTTTGTACCGCCACTTGTTCCATTGATGCAGCTTCATATTTTGTTTGTTTATGTGAACACAAGTGTACACGCATGGCGCCATACACTATGTGTATTTGTGTCATTTTACACTTATTCCAGTCCTATCCTGGGGTGCTTCCTTGCATATGTAATTGGATGTTAGTGTAAATAATTGCCCGAGCATGTGCCAGTGTGATGGTGGTGATGATTTGCGTCTCGGCTCATGTGTGTGTAGAAGGTATGTGTACTACACAGTATGTTTGTATGCATCTCTACGCGTGTGTGTGTGTGCATGTGTGTGAGAGAGAGAAAGAGAGAGAGAATCTGCCCCATCCATACTCGACTCTCAAGTCCCACTGATTCTCCTTTCCAGCCATGTTGAATCCTCTTTTCCTTATCAGGCGAGCCCAGGCCTGCATCAGGCTCTCCTTGCTATGACAGAGGCTACAACAATAGACCTGCGATACCGCTGCTTAGCGCTGCGTTTCGGAGGGGAAACCTGCCACGGGCGCAGATTAACTACAACACACACATGCACACAAAATAGATTGCAGCCACCAAAACAAAACATTTTTCAGAATGCCTCCTCTTGATTAATGAAGCAATGACAAGAAGAAAAATATAATTTCTGAAACAGAAAAATCCGCCGCCACTTGTTAAAGTTTAGGGGTAGCAACAATAAACATATTGGATGGAGAGGGTGGGCAAAAAAAGGTGCGAGATAAATGGCTTGAGTGATGGGCTGAATAATTTCTGGAGCATTTTTTGGTTACACGGGCCCACATTCCCACCCTTGTAGCGAATTGCACAATAACCACACTCCAACGGCTGACAGACCCCACATCTCTCTTTATACCAGGTGAAAATTAGGACAGTATCTTGACATTTTTGCTCTTTTGTAGTCGACAAGCTAAAGCTCTCTGTTCACAACACACACAAACACACACAAGCGCGTGCCTGCCTTCACATACATCACGTATCATATGACTCCCCTTCTTAATGTCTGAAAATAACCCCTCTTTTTAAAATGTGCTTGTTTACATCGATACTCAAAATGTGGATGTTATTGCTGGAAGAGTCAAATTCCTATATATTATTACCACATACACAAATTAGAAAACATAAGATAAGATACAAAGCCGCCAAGATCTTAACAATTAACCTTGTCTTATGCATTTAATTACTGAGCAATTTACTCTCAAATACCCTGAAAACACATCCGGACTAGAATTCTATAGACTCATTACAGTCACCTTGACTAAGCTCTTGTAATTACCATCGGTAAGGCATTGTACAAGAGGCAGCAACACCTCCATCAACACATTTACAACAGAGCTGGAAATCTGCCTCTCATTAATAGCTTGCCCCCAAATCAATTATTAACACGTACAACAGAAACCAGGCTAACAAGGGCCAGGCCTTTTACTTCAGGCAAATCGTGGGCCACCTTCTTCTCCCAGTCCGGTCCAGTCAGGTAATTATCACTTTTAAAGACACCTGCTACTCAATAGCTTCGACCCAGACTGTTCATTTAGCTCCCCGATTGCAGCCATTTATGTCTGAGTGTCACTATTAATTTGGGCTAATTTGGAGAGTGTGAGGAGCCGCGCAGAGGCGTTGTCGGCGGCGCCGTGAATGTGCTCGTTGCTCACCTGCAACGCAGCCGCGGCTGTAATTGCGGTCTAATGGTCTGATTGATCAGAGAGAGAAGTGAGGGATGAGATGGTGTTCTGGCAGCTCGATCAATCAGACCAAGAGGAAAGGAGTAGGAACGTGGATGGGGGGGGGGCAGCTGCAGGAACGCCAAGTCTTGTTTTAGTTTGTTTTATTTTCAGACATTTGGTTGCTTTGAGTTGCCGTGTTTATTTCTTCCCGAGTCAATACAAGAGAAACTACTTTGGTTGCAGTTTCAGCTTTCCAACATTCATTCATTCATTTTCTACCGCTTTTTCCTCACAAGGGTTGCGAGGGGTGCTGGAGCCTATCCCAGCTGTCTTCAGGCGAGAGGCGGGGTGCACCCTGGACTGGTGGCCAGCCAATCACAGGGTACATATAGACAAACAACCATTCACACTCACATTCATACCTATGGACAATTTGGAGTCGCCAATTAACCTAGCATGTTTTTGGAATGTGGGAGGAAACTGGAGTACCCGGAGAAAACCCACGCATGCACGGGAACGAGAACATGCAAACTCCACACAGAGATGGCCGAGGGTGGAATTGAACTTGGGTCTCATAGCTGTGTGGCCTGCGTGCCAACCACTAGACTACCGTGCAGCCTCTAAAAGCATTATTCATTCATTCATTCATTTTCTACCGCTTTTTCCTCACAAGGGTTGCGAGGGGTGCTGGAGCCTATCCCAGCTGTCTTCAGGCGAGAGGCGGGGTGCACCCTGGACTGGTGGCCAGCCAATCACAGGGCACATATAGACAAACAACCATTCACACTCACATTCATACCTATGGACAATTTGGAGTCGCTAATTAACCTAGCATGTTTTTGGAATGTGGGAGGAAACCGGAGTACCTGGAGAAAATCCACACATGCACGGGAACGAGAACATAGAGATGGCCGAGGGTGGAATTGAACCTGGGTCTCATAGCTGTGTGGCCTGCGTGCCAACCACTAGGGTACCGTGCAGCCTCTAAAAGTATTAGATTACCAAAATTCTTCCACAATTTTGCCCCTGGCAATTTTTTTTAATTTAATTTTTTTGCGGTGACATCGAGTTTAAAAAAGTGTTTGATGCTATTGAATGTTTTCAGCTCTTGACAGCAAAGTCAGTCTGGGACTCGATTTATTCCGCCATCTTTCTTCTGAGCCTGTGTTAAAATGCTCCAACATGTGTGTGTGTGTGTGTAGACCTTGGAGTACCCGGAGAACATGCAAACTCCACGCAGGGTGGAATTGAACTGTGGTCTCCTAGCTATGAGGTCAACACACTAACCACTCATCCGCCGTGCAGTCCGATAACCAACATATTTAAATAAATTCTAAATCAACAACACATATCAGTAGTTCAAACAGCAACCACAATAATGAAATACAGCATTGATAGGTTTCTGACACTGCCAATTCAAACTGAACATTAACTCCCTGAAGGCAGCGTTTCTGGTGCAGCTCTTCCATTGGCTCTCATGATCTTGTTAGTGCCAGTGAATGTGCTGTATCTTTGATAGACATTTATATCACCAAAAATCCCTTGTAACACAGGGCAATGTGGTTGAGCTAACAGGTCTGTAAAAGCAGGAAGTATCACGCCAAGCTGTGCCTCCGTGCTCTGCAGACCTGCGACAGACGACCCATCAGCTGTGAAATCTGCTTGCCTCCTTGATAAACACTAGAGATGTGACCCTATCTTTGTCCTGCAGATGACCAGATTTCCTGTTATGCTTTTTTTTTTTTTTTTTTCCTCCCCTGTGTTTTTTTTTCTTGATTTATATCTCCCTCTGTTCGCCACGCTGCTGTTTCATTCTCACTTTTCCAAGCTTCTTTTCAGGCCTGTCTGCACAAATGCATTCACCACTCTACCGCGTTCTTTCTCAGCATCATCCATCACTCTTGGTCAGCTACTGAGGCCTGTCATCCACCTGCAGCCAGCACATATTGGCTTCCACCCCACAGCACATGTAGCGACAGGCTAGCGCTAGCTCATGCGCCCATTTGCTTCCTCCAGATCACCCACCCCCGCTCATTTGTTCTCTCCTCTCTGCAAAGTTCTGTAGCGCTTCAACCAGATACCAGTCAAACCTAAATGTGTGCAATAGCAATTGTTTGCATTTAAGAACTGTATCAGACCGATACCTTGTATATACTACACAGTACTAGTTCAATTTCAAAAAAGTGTCTCCATTTCAGAGAGGGCGTAGAGATATCTCCCCGGTGGGTCATGAGTTTTGAACATGAGAGAGGTGTCACTCCTGCGTTTTAGCCAACCGTTTCCAGGTAATTCATTCACCACTGCGAAATCAAACATCTAAGAGGGTTAAAGGAGATTTAATAGTCTGTGGAGGTCACACCTCATAAGAATGACTGAGAGTGGCTCCTGGGTAAAGCTGGGACCAGTGAAGCAATGAGCTTTTATTTCTACCTCAAACGCTTTAGACTGCCTTATGACCCTGCTTTGGACCACCCTGACATGCATCACAATGAGCCAGCTTTAAAATAACCCCTTTTTTTTTTCTTGTGCCTCTAAAATCCTCACTCTGGTATCATAGTTTGCTCCTGTACACGTGTCATTGTTTGATGAATTGCACCAGGTGCTCGGGAGAAATGCTTCGGAAGAAGATGCAGCCGTTTGAAAAGCACATGCTCATTGGCCAGATTCATTAAATATTGAAATAATTCATTAGGAAATAAGAAATCTAGAATGGTACAGACTTGGACCCCTACAAAGCTATTACTAGGGGCTAAGAGTCTTGAACCAGTCATGATGTGCTATATATATCACTATATTGACACTTACTATGGTACCCATTATGTCATTGTATGGTCCTATCACCTCGTACTTCGGTACGTGACAAAAATAAAATTAAACATATATATATAATTATATATATAAATATATAATTGGCGACTCCAAATTGTCCATAGGTATGAATGTGAGTGTGAATGGTTGTTTGTCTATATGTGCCCTCTGATTGGCTGGTGACCAGTCCAGGGTGTGTCTCTTGCCCGAAGACAGCTGGGATAGGCTCCAGCACCCCCGTAATAAAAAATAAAAATAAAAATAAAAATAAAAATAAAAATAAAAATAAAAATAAAAATAAAAATAAAAATAAAAATAAAAATAAAAATAAAAATAAAAATAAAAATAAAAATAAAAATAAAAATAAAAATAAAAATAACTCTATTAGGAAAGCAGGAAGTGAACAAATGTAACAGTTACTGATTGTAAAAGTACCAGATGGAGGGGTAGGATTTAATAAGCTTTGCTTCTTCCTACTCCTTTTGGACATGTGGAACTGTGAACTGATTATGTGATGCATTCAATTGTAATCTGATGCATGTTCAAATTACCATTACCATTTTGGCTAAACACCCCATACTGGGAACGTTTACTAATCCACACCATACCATTTTGATCTGAACTACGTTAAGATGTGGCTCTCAAAATACTACAATTGATAGATAGTTCTAAAAAAAATGGATAAAAGCTTTGGAGGCTCACTGAGAGAAAAATGCAAGTTGTTCTGACCGAGCCTTTAATGAGACATACTGAGAAGCCGCTAACAGCCTGTATCCATATGAGAGATGGAACCTAGGAAAAGAGGAGGGCAAGAAGCAAAGCACTGAAAGGCCCCCATGAGAATAGACACACCAGAGATCCTTAAAGGCACGGCGCAGGAGCTTCTTCCTTTGCTTTTAATTGCAAGGAAGGTTTGGCATATTCTGTAACCCTCTGTAGCCAATTAAAGTGGATGACCAGCACTTGCTCACAAAATGATAGACTAGAATGAGGATCTGCTAGGTGGTGATGAATTCCTTAGAGTGCACTTAGTTAAGAACACATCACTCTTGCCAGGAGCAGGTATCAACAATTAACTGAAGCTTTTCGGTCAGTCAGTTGATGTATTTTTTTATTTTTATTTTTTAAAGTTTGTACAAATGAGAAAAATCTGTTTGGGTGGATGTGGGCCACAATGCATCTTCTAAACGCCTTATATTTGTATTTTGCGTCATTATGCTTGAAAATGCTATGTTTAAGCCAAAAAAATATATATTTTTACAAACTATAAGCCGTACTCAACCCCAAAATAGCATGATTTATTAATTAATATATTTTTAAATACGTGCAAAATTGGAAGCGTGATGCGGCGAGGGACGGCAGCACATGACTCCGGCTATTTAAAGCCACTGAATACTTCAAAATGATGACTTCCCCATAAATGGTTTAATAAAGTTGAGCTGGAGGAAAATAGGGGATTGAGCGGGTGGGACGTGGCGGCACTCGGAGAACTTGGCCTTATGTGTCTTTGCAAAAGGGAATGTGAGACTGGTTCCAGTTTTAATAGGGACTTGTTAATTAATCCTAATTCGCATAAGAATTGCGGATAATGGGCAAAATTCCCCCAAAAGTGCATTTTCCTTTAACCTGCCTTATTCTCATATGTGCAAAACGAGTAGAACACAAATACTATATGGGATTCACTCCCAATGACATTGGTTTAGAATTCATTCATTCATTCATTGGAGCCTATCCCAGCTGTCTTCGGGTGAGAGGCAAGAGTACACCCCGGACTGGTCACCAGCCAATCACAGCGCACATATAGACAAACAACCATTCATACCTATGGACAATTTGGAGTCGCCAATTAACCTAGCATGTTTTTGGAATCTGGAGTACCCGGAGAAAACCCATGCATGCACGGAAAGAACATGCAAACTCCACACTGAGATGGCCAAGGGTGGAATTGAACTCACGTATCCTTGCTGTGAGACCTGCGTGATAACCACTCGGTTACAATTGCTTTCGAAATGTTGACATTTTATGTCCATTGCCAGATTTTCCTTCATAACCCTACTGTCCTAATACTAATACTGTCCTACAGCTTAATAAGTAAAATCCATTTTCCAATATTTTTTTGAATTTGGTCACTTAAATAATCAATCAAATGCCGTAATCTCCTAAAAATGAATGTCATGTTACTCATGCTTGTCAATCAATGTTTGAAAATGTGATGTTTTGGGGTTAAAAAAAAAAAAAAACAGGATAGGAACATACCAGTGTGCTATTCTCGTTACCCATCTCAATCTTGCCTTCGAAAGGTCCCCATGTTGTTCCCACAGGCAGCTGCAGACGGCTATGGATGCGACGCTCGCCATCTTTAAGGAATGCATCCAGGTCTCCTGAAAACAAACATAGGCGGTTAACCACACTGCCGTTCCCCTTCAAATTACAAATAACATCATTTTTTCTCCTTAAATACACAATGGCATCATACCATTGCCCTATTGCGGTTCAAAATTCAAAGGTTGACATCTCAGCAAATGATGGCAGCCTCCATCTGATGGTGTTCCTCAGACACATCATTCACTAACATGACTTGAAAGGTGTCTTCTGTTAAGATAATCGCTGTGAGACATTGCAGACAGCCTGCTGGCTGGAGGAAGGACTATTCTTGTAATTCCAGTAAGGAAGAACCCCTTGTTAGTGCTGTACAGCACTCATTAATTAACAGTGAAACCGGATAGCACTGTTAGTACTACCCACACTCACCTCCCTGACACCCACAGCTATCTTATCTTGTAGATTGAGTGTACATTTTAGGGAGGGTTAGAGTTGTTTAATCAAACTGTTATGCTGAACAAGGCAGGCTGTTGCATAAGTGTGATACGAAGGGTGATGACCCTCTGTCGGGGTGCATATTTGTGTTGTACAGCAAAATGTAGTTGACAATCCATTGATATTAATTGACAGGAATGGCTAGCTCAAACTCTTAACCTTCGATAATTCCATACGAACAAACATTCATGGTTAATTCCAAAACCTAACTAAAATGTACTATACTCAAAGAGCTCAACTAATGAATGCGGAGTTCTATTTCCTGATCATGTCATTGTTGGTGTGGCCCCTTGTTGCTAGGCAGAGTTTATTTTGTTATATCAAAACCGAAATATATTCATTCATTCATTCATTTTCTACCGCTTTTCCTCACGAGGGTCACGAGGGGTGCTGGAGCCTATCCCAGCTGTCTTCGGCCGAGAGGCGGGGTACACCCTGGACTGGTGGCCAGCCAATCACAGGGCACATATAGACAAACAACCATTCACACTCACATTCATACCTATGGACAATTTGGAGTCGCTAATTAACCTAGCATGTTTTTGGAATGTAGGAGGAAACCCACGCATGCACGGGGAGAACATGCAAACTCCACACAGAGATGGCCGAGGATGGAATTGAACCCTGGTCTCCTAGCTGTGAGGTCTGCACGCTAACCACTCAACCGCCGTGCCGCCCTAAACCGAAATATAGGCCAACAAAATGATGACATACAGTACGGCAGTCATGCCCACTCTTGTTTGAATCTCGAATCTCATCTTTCTTGTGGTCGGCTCCATATTTATATAGCCATAGAAAACAATATCCGGCATGCCTTGAAATATCAGTCAAATTTGTCTAAAATGGCCGATACTGAAGAGTTTGGCTTGGATTGAATGTTCAGATGTGATCCAATTCAAAGTTACCCTTTTGTGCTCCCCGGCATGCTTGAAAATGGTGTATATTAATAGGTATGTATGCATAGCTATTTCGAGAAATACATGTGTAGCTCATCCTTTTTCTCTCCCTGTCCATGCTGCGGCTGCAGCTCATTATGGGGAAATAATTAAACACTGGTGCACAGCTGGTCGTCATCACTGAGAGCAACAGCCACTGTTTGATGCATTCTGTTTGTCCTCAGATAAGACCCACGGCCTTTAACCACTTGGATGCAAGTTGCTGTTTAGCACCGCTTGACACGCAGCTCAACCAACCCCTACCAGCCATTCTTTTTCTTCTTTTCCATTCCTTTGCCCTTTTCTGTCTTTTTTTTTTTTTTTTTTTTGGGTGGCTTGGAGCAGGTAGTGAACAGTGTAGATGCAAGCGATGAAGGTTGAGGGGTGGGGGGTAAGGGGGCAATGTGTGTGGTTTGTGGTCCACCGTGTTTGGGTTCCAGTTGTGTGCATCACACAACAAATGTTGCCTGAGGACCTCGGTGCACAGATGGCTAGTCGCAGATGTTGCAGGTACTCATGGACCCCACAAAAAAAAATGGATGAATAATGAGTTGACTTCACAAACTGTATTTTGCATGTTCACTTTAACAGGTTTTGAATTGAATAGAATTTATTCATGTATTTTCTAATTGTGCCGTCTGTGAGTATATACCTATACAATGCCAATGTGTTATTATTACGAGGTATTCTCACAGTCATAATTAGCTTCCTTTGAAGCCACACAAGTGAAGCGATCTCATTACTGACTAGAGTTTACCAACCTTGTGTTTGCACCACTTTTTTGTCATCCAATTTTCAAAAGCCAAACATGTGGCCAAACTAAAATATACAATAAGGAGGCCGTACTCCCTCCTCTGCATCCCAAACCAACACCTCCCTACCACCTTCACCCTCTACGCCTCACCCACCCCCCACATCCACACACCCACCAGCCCTCCCTCGATAAGATCATCATCTGTCGCTAGACTCTAGGGTCTGTTCCTGCACTCCACAGATACTTGGCAGACCAATGAATGTCCCTTTGTGTGGCGAGATCCTCCTCAGATAGCACCCAAGATGCTCCATGCTGGCATCTGCTTGTTTTTTGGGTGCAGTTGTGTCCATTTTCTGTTGTTGTGGAGAAGAATAGGATGCCTCTTCTCTCTCTTCAGTGCCATATGACGGAATACAAATAAGTTTCTTGGTGGCAGAGTGCCAGTCTGGTATGGTTTGAAGAATAAATGGGCATAGACTATTCATGTGTCCTTGAAAGATATGGACTCCCATTTTATCCACCATCTTGTTATCTCTTGGAAAAAACTGGCTGTTCATGTATGCTTTTCTGTTCTATTATTTGACTTTATTTGCTGGTAATTCAAAATGACATTTTTTTTATTGCACACAATATGCAGCAGTGATTTTTTTCGCACTTATTTTTTAGCCTAGAGAGATGTCTTGTAATAAATTTAAATTGCTTAATCAAATTGCTGATGCGGAATCTAGATTTTTGGAGGGAAAACTGTTTGTCACAGTGCAGAGCTAACTGCAAAACACTGTGGAAAAAACAGGTTTATATGTACGTATGTACATTTCATATGGAGTCATCCCTCGCCACTTTGCGCATCCAATTTCGTAGTTTCAGTCCATCATGTTTTTTCTAAACTATATTAAATCATAAAATATGTTTCGTTGTTGACTACGGTCAATAATTGGTGTAGAAAATTGCACAGTAAAACCAATGTTACAGATTTTTTGCCTAAATTTATTAAATATAAGAAGATGCATTTCAAGATATTGTGAATTTTGTGGCGTTCACTCAGATAGTGGAAAGGGCAAAATTTATAGCAACACACAAAAACACGAGTCTTGAATGAATTATTTACTCCTATTATGACTATATTGGGTAATACAAGTACAGAGGTGACTATGGGGTGTTAGTTCATGTCGACAGGGCTCTAATAATGTTAACGACCATATTTAGAAAGTCGGAAACAGGTAAACTATAAAAATATTAAAAATGAGGAATCCTACTTTGACCAAATTCCCTTATTGTAAGGTCTGGAACAAATTAACCGTTAATAAACGAGGCATTACTATAGTGACGTCATCATCGGAAAGAGATAGAGAATGACCCAAATGAGGTTAGTTTTCTCCTGTAAACGAGGTGGCTGTGCATATTTAGCCATATGTTGTATTTTCACGAGACATAACTTACACACTACAAAGTCCTTAAAGGGGACTTAGTATGCTTTTTCCACTTTTCTGAACTATAAATGTAGTTAGAATGTCGTATTCAAGTATTAAATGATACCAAATGAGGCTTGCACATTTGTAAATAAACCCTGAGAGAAGTTTTGGATGGCTCTGAACGCTCGGTTTCAAAAGGCGTGGTATAACTTCCTCTTTGTGATGTCACAGAGGGGTGGACTTCCTTATATGGGCATGGCTGTAAGCCAGATAAACTCTGCAATCCCCCAAGATCTGCTGCTCTGGTGTTTACTTAGTAGCAATGCCTCGAAAGGGAACTGAAAAATGTGTTATATAGTATATGAAAGATAATCCCATCTGATAAATAATTAAAGCTAATAAATGGCTGCTCCTCAAAGTTTAATAACCTGTGTGGAGATGTTCTTGCATTCCGCTCATCTCACCTGATAGGAAGTGTCGTAGAACCAGCAAATGGTCTATAAATTAATGGACCACGGGAGGCATACGGAGTGAAATGGAATGAAGTGTATCGGTTCAACAGGAGGTGCCACATCTTCATAGCAAATATGTGATATGAAATTTTACAGCTGAAGGAGAAATGTCACAGAGCTTTGATAAGAGAGCGATGAACTCCCCCCCCCCCCCAACCCAAACTGCTATTATCAGGTCTCAGTGAGCAAAATGCAACATTTATAACCCACAGCTCACACTATCTCAGGCACTTGTTTTAAAACACTGAAGACCCCCCTCCTCCGTCCCCAGCCACCACACACTACGCCTCATCTTCTTTGTCCTCTTCTTCCTCACTACCCACCTCTATCATCCCCGAACTGCCTACAGGGTGCTGGCCCAAGAACCTTCAAAGAGTAGGAAAAAGATGCTGAGTGTGTTTCCAGGACTGGATTGGCAGACTGGAGTGGTGTTCCCCTTATTAAGGAGGAGGACCGGAGGGTGTGTTCCCAATATCATGGCATCACAGTCCTCAGCCTTCCTGCTAAGGTCTATTCAGGGCTTCCGGAGAGTACGATCTGCTGCATAGTTGAATCTCGGCTTTAGGAGGAGCAGTGGGGTTTTTGTCCCGGTCGTGGAACTCTGGACAAATTCTACACTAGTCCTTGATGGTGCATGGGCGTATGTACAACAATTTGGAGAGGTATTGTAGGTACCGTGACCAATAGTCCAATATTTTGGCCCAACTGTGACCTGAATGATATTTTTTTATGTTATTATGAACAGTAAAATTCAGAATTTTTCAAATAAATCTGAAATGTGTCCATAAAGGAGTGCTTTGGAGAAAGGTACTCAAAAAGTGTACCTAAAATTTCTTCATCTGAAAATTATTTTTAACACTCAAGGCTTCGACATCCCCACAAACTGCCCAAAATAGCCCAAATTCTTGGTTAAACTGGTATTAATATTAATGAAGAGGCGCCATCTTTATATATGTTAGAAATGGCAGAGCTACACTCACGGGCAAGAATTTGATTCTGCAGTACACTATCAGGACGCGCACTGTTTGGTGTCATTGAACAAATGAAATATACCAGCTGTCAAGTCTTCCCTTCAATCAAAAGCCTGGCAAAGAAAGCAGCTGGCCTGCTGACAACTACTGCGAGGCATCCGTCTTTTGGGAAGCGCTGCAATTTCAATTGATTGCATGTAAAGAGACAGCAAAACTGAAAGAATAATTGTCCTCATGCAAAGATATCGCTCATATCACCAAAATCATCTAGAGGACACACACCACTCCAGCTGCAATCTGATTTGTTTCAATGTTTTTTTTTGCTAAATTTCCAACCCATCAGAAGGGCATTACTCCACTTGCGGGTGTCAGGATGAATGAGAAATTGATGGGATGCTCACTTGAGATGCATTTTCAGGGGCCATCTTCTCTGTTCACTCTTTTCATACAGAAAGAAAGTGAAAACAGCACGGATAAGAAGTTCAACTTTGAAGTTATAGGTGACAATTGCTTTGAAAAAAATCAGATAAACAACAAACTCATTTGGTTGGTTTATCAGATATATATTATATATTCTGGACTATAAGTCACTCCGGAGTATAAGTCGCACAAGGCCAAAAATGCTTAATTAGGTAGAAAAAAACATATAAGTCGCTCTGGAGTATAAGTCGCATTTTTGTGGGTAATTTATTTTACAAACTACTTGACCAAAACAGACATTACGTCATCTTGGAAGGCAAGTTCTAACAATAAAAGAATATAGAACAGGCTGAATAGGTGTAAGATATGCTAACACAATGGTTATTCAGATACACGAAAAATAAACAAACAGAAAAAGTGTCCAGTGTTTATGTAAATAAAGAGTTTTTCATTTATAAGTCGCTCTGGAGTATAAGTCGCAGGAACAGCCAACCAATGAAAAAAAGTGCGACTTATAATCCCGAAAATAACTGACAAATCATGCTGTTACATGGTTTAATATGACCTGCAACATCAAGCATTTCAATGTAAACTGTATGAATGTTCAAAATAATTAAACCATAACATCACTTTCTGTCCACCTGCCACTCAGCACATTCATAGCAACACACACGAGCACATGTCTGGTGTTTCAAATGGATTATTCACTCGTATATATTAGTTATACTGTATGAGTGCAAAGGTGTTGTCATGGGTGTTATTTCACTCTCAATGATAAAAAGGTACTTCAACAACTTTTCTATGCTCTAACTACAAAAATATTTGATTTATCATTAAGAAATTGTACTCTGCGGAAATGTACCAATAAACTACGATGGATTGTTGTAGTTGAATTAAGTTGGGTACGCATTTAATTGCATTTCTATTTTCAAAAAGTGCCAAAGTATGCAACCTAAACCATCTTACTTCTCTGGTTGCTGTACTGACATACAGTAAAGTCTCGTTATATCGATATTGTCGGGAGTCGGAAAAAATATCGATATAACCGGACTGTCGATATATCCGATCCTGCACCGAACTGCATTAAAAGTGGGCAATAATGCACTCGATGTTGTTCTATAGTATAGAACAATGTCGAGCAGCTTAAATCAATCTTTGCTTAAGGATTTCAATACCAAAAAAGAACACGGCGAACGGCTGCTTCCAGTCTTTACTTTATTTTTCACACTTCCACCACCAGAGCACAGCACACACACCGATTCCCGCACTTCCTGGTTCACAGGTCATGCTCAACCCGCCCCACATAGCTGGCCAAACACATGCCTGCAACAGAAGAACCAACTGCGTTCGTGGTTTCTCTCGTGTGTATAGATTCTATACACAGAGAAACCACGAACGCCAGCATGTACATATTAAAAACAGTGATTATTGCAAGCGATAAAAAGATATCTGAATACAACACAATTAAATACATGTATTTGTACGCTTGTGTCTTCGTTGGAATAGGTGTGTATGCTATGTCAGTTGGTTCTTCTGTTCACCGTGTTCTTTTTTGGTATTGAAATCCTTAAGCAAAGATTGATTTAAGCTGCTTTTGTATCGATATAAGCAGACCAAATTGGCTGGCGGGAGATGAAAAGGGCATCGTAGTAACCGGATTATCATAATAACCGGGTATCGTACAAACATAACTAATTATATCATAAAAGACTAGAAATTTGCCGGGAAATGAAAATAGTATCGTAATAAGCAGTAATTCGTTATAACCGATATCGATATAACGAGACTTTACTGTATTGGCCTGTAGTACTTGGTGGAAATGTACCTTCGTGAAACATATGTGGTAGTATCCTCACAGGAAATCGTGGGGAGTATGCCGGAGACTATCCCAGCTGACTTAGGGTCGGGGTGCACCTGGTACCCAACTGTCAACTCCAGGGTAGAACCTCAGTAGCTACAGAAGCCATAAAAGGTACAATGACGTACTTGTAATTATGAGAGTATAGTTAACGCTGCATAGCAGTATTCTGCTGTTAATTTAGGAAAAGACTATTTTAAGTGCTCCTGAACCTCCTCCCAAGTCAATTACTAGGATGCAACTTCCCCTGGGTAACGGGGAATTCTCTTTTTTTTCCTGGGTGACCTAGTTGTCTTTTGTGAGTAGGTTTTAGCCGAAGCAGTTTGACAGCCAACAGATAAGATGGATTAAGCTTTTTTTCATCCAGTTTTGATGTGAACAGCGTAAAAGCGGGTTAAATCATTGAGTTTCAGGAGTATTTTTAAATGCCTGAAGATAGTGTGATAAAGGAGCTAAACCTAAGACTTGGGCTTGGAAGGTCAAGGTCGCAGCTTTGGAGAGCAGCTACCCCGTGACAGGGCCACCTCTCAGTGGGAGCGGAGCGCAGCGGCCGACCCCACCTCTCATCACTCCTAGAAAAGATACACGGAAGGAGTGAAACTAAATCCCGCCAGGGCTCAAAGAGCGGTGCACCCTTGCCTTGTGTGGGTGCATGTGTGTGAGAAAGCGCGAAAAGGAGTTTTTTAGATCCTGCCTGTGCACTGCAAGAATTCCTCCATGAGCAACTTCCTCCGTAATTAGCTTTGGATTATTTGCCAGTACTGAAATAAAACAATAATTAATCTGTTTACATAAAACAGGAAATGAAAAATGATGCAGCAATTAAGCACCCCATGTCAGAAAGCCAATCAATCATGGAAAAATAAAATGGTATTTCGAGCACTACTTCCTCCGTGCGCCTCCCCCAATCCTGAGGTGCGCTTAACATGCACATAGGAGTTGACAACCATACAATCACATGACACCGCTCAGCCAATCCGGAATTCATTCGAATTTTAAGCCGTGCTGCAATGAAGCCACTTGAGAAACAGAAAAGGTGAAGAGGCTGAAACAATTAACAAGGCAACGATGTTACACGGAGGTCAAAATCCAACATGTTTGCTTATCAGATGTCACATCAGGCCAACACTGACAGGTTTCAGCTCGGAAACCTTTCCAAGGGGACATATTTAGACACATTTTTGGACATCTTTTCCCTCACCGCTCCTCATGTCGGTGACAGGGGAGAGTAATCCTATACACAGGCTGCTATTGTGAAATGAGAAACTAGCCTCCTTCACTGCCAGAGACCAGATGCACCTCTCTCTCTCTGTCCTAATCTGTAAACGACTTAAAGGAGCCTTATCTCCGGGCTCTTCTGCTTCATTTCATGCTTGATTTACTTTAATTTGTCTGATAGGGCACAAGGATTTGGAAATGGCCCATCTTTCGGTGGAAAATGTTCTGATTTTTCTCTGGCATTGTTATGTGGCGGTTTTTGACTTTTCTCATCCATCCCTCCCCTTCACCCTTTCTTTAATTCCTCCATCTTCATCTCTCTCCCACTCACTCTCTTTCTTTCTCTTCTCCTCTTTTGCCATCATGCCTTTTTTTTTTTCGAAAGAGGAAGCGGGGGTCGGTCCAGCGCAACAGTCTGTTTGAGTGCATTTGGATTCAGGCTAACACAGCAGAAACAAGTTCTCCATAAAGTGTGATTTTGGTGATGGACACAGCAACGGTGGAGTGATACCGGCCTTTTTTTCATACGTAGTAGGGGGGAGAGCAGCCAAGTGCTTCAAACCACAAAGATCTAATGTTTAAGTTAAGAGGTGGCCAGCCCTCCAGTTCACCGAGTGGGGGAACGGCTTGAGCTGATAAAGTTGCTTCACAGAGTGGGACACGGACAAGCGACATGTTTTTACAGATGCCTCGAGTTTTTTTTTTTTTTTTTTTTTGACTGCTGGAACTTAAATACTTGCATGGTTGTCTGCCTGCTCTCGTCACCAAGACATTTTCTCACTTGTGCTGAATGACAGTACAGGAAGCCAGCTATGATTAGAGAAGCCCAGATCCTGAATAATCTCCATCCCCTTCCATCAATGTGCAATACACGGAGGCAACAGAAAAAAAAAGCCACTAAAGGAGACAGGGTGGAAAGAAAGATATGCACTGTGTGTACAGAGATGTCACATGGCTCCACTGCCCTCCTTTACCCACTCAAATCTAAATCCACACAATTTCAGCCTGACTGGTCTGAAAAGGGCTATTCATCATAAGATCTACAGAAAAAAAATGACATTTAACAACATGAATTCAATCTAAGTACGCTTACAAGGTTTCAAAAAAATACTCCCACTAAACTGGTAGTCTTCAAACATGAACAAGTTAACCACAATCACACACAGGATGAACCATTGAAATTCATCTCACAGCCTAAATTTACTTAACTGCGAGTCTGCGTGTGGTGATAAACGCAGTGATGATCCGGCAACACGTCTTTATCCGTGTTTTGCTTTAATTAACACCGGATTGTTTGTAAAGATGATTAATATGCCAATAAAAACGCTATAATTGAATACCACAACACTACTGCAATCAGGAAGGACATACCATTTTTATGAACTTTTTATTGTCGTTATCATCCACCATTATGTTGAATTTTAATTCACTTGACAAGCCGACTCCTCCCTTTTCCAGCCTTCTACGAGAAAGTGTCCGACGTGTTTTCCTGTGTATCTTCAGGCCTTCACAGCACGGAGCATGACAACACTAAATGTCAATAGACATGCGTCGGCATGTGTGTGAAATAGCAGTCTCGGGGGTTCGGTTTTGAGATATTTTACATTGCATGAGATGGCCTTTCCGTGCGACTGACTAACAACCAGACTTGGGTGTATCACGCCTCGTGCTTGAATTCAGCTGGGATTGGCTCCATCTCACATGTGACCCGAATGAGGACAATTGGTATCGGAATAGTTTATTGAATTGGTTCCAGACCCAACCATGATGAACGATTACTCGATATAGCAGACAAAAATATGACTTGTGCTCGTCTGTGGCATAAATGTGTTCCCTAGAATACGACCTATCATTCTGAATGAGTCTTTTTGAACGTCTTATATTTGTATTGTAGTTCATTTACAGTATCCACAAACAATTAAAATTAATCAGATGATTCTCAAAGAACAATCTACATTTTTGCATAGAGGCCTACTATCAACAACTGTCAGTCCTCTGCATCAATCTCCTGGTATGGCTGCTAATCCAAGTTAATCATTTTATAAGGCTAATAGACTATTAGAAAACCCATCAAAAAATCCAAACTAAAACTAAAATCTCTTATCATGCTGTTAACTACTCCCTTCAGAGAGCAGTACAAACAAGGTCTAACAAGGACAGAAAAAACGATGCACAACTGTGCAAGAAGACAAGTATCTGAGAGTGTGCAGTTTAAGACAAAGACACTGAATAGTACCCGTCAAACACCAGTGTCAGTATCGAACAGTGAAGCGGCGACTTCAGGATGCTGGACTTCATAGTAGGACTGCCGAGAAAAAGCCATATCTCAGACTGGCCAAAAAAATTTCCAAGTGAACCCAAACTTTTGAGCGGTAGTGTAAAGACAAACAACCATTCACACTCACATTCATACCTATGGACAATTTGGAGTCGACAATTAACCTAGCATGCATGTCTTTGGAATATGCTGTAAAATTTGCTTTAATGTGCATATTTTTGACAAATAATTATTTTTAAAAAATGTGGTAGAGTCCATCCATTTTCTATACCGATTATCCTTACTAGGGTCATGGGTATGCTGGGGCCTATCCCAGCCGACTTTGCAGACTGTGATAGAGTGAAGCCGCAAAATTTGAAGCGCGAGGAACAACTGTATGAAGAATGTATGAATGCAAGTTCTGATCAAATATAAAAATATAACTTTAAGGATGAAAGTAAATTTGTCTCTTGTAGAAAAGACAAAAATTCATGCGTTAAAAGCAACTCCAAACCAAATCCACTCATACACTTCAGCCCAAAGCAATTAAAATTTCCACAAGCAAGTCATTTTCAGTTCAGCAATCTGGAGTTTACCTAGTATTATTCCCCTAGTATTACTCACGTGAGCGTCTCCATATTGATACAAAATACACACATCAAATATTCAACCAATTACAATGATACCTCTTAGAAAAACGTGTGCAGCCATAGTGCCTGCAAGGGTGAGCATTGCAGAACAAACACATTCAAAGAGCTGAAGGAAGATGCAATGGGTGACTGGCCCCCCCGGGGGCACAAACTGCACCACCAGCTGTGTTTTAAGTCCGCTTCATATTTAGTGACAAGTCTCATTTTCTCTTGGAATTCTTTGGACTTGCTTTTATGAAATCGCAGCAAAAAAAAAACAAAAAACATTGCATTGTAATTACGGACATAAATTCAGATGATATGCAGGAAAATGGTCGAGATTAAATGTTCTTATTAGAAGCATTGTGACTGTGCCGCATCCCACGCATCAGCACAAGACTAGAACTGAATGTGGTGACATCTTCCTTCTATGATAAGAACACTGATTACAGTTTTGCCCTATTTTAGATTATATAACTAACAACCATGAAGTTCCTCCATAAAGCCTCTTAGTATGGCGGATCAGTGACTAAATTTGCATCAAGGCAATGCAGTACAGAAGTACAGTGATTTGTCTAATCTCTTGTTGCATATTTCATCATTATAATCACACATTGTGAATGTATGTGTGTGTGTGTGGGGGGGGGTGAGAGGATAGTTTTTCTCTCACACAGGTGATACCTTCAACAACATTGTATGTATTTGATGGCAACTTCAAATCTGTCAAGGCTTCATAGCGAAACTCATGATGGAATTTCATTATCAGCGTCAGTAATCGGTGTCATTCATGTTTTTGCGAGACTTGTCAAAAGACGTTTGAATCAACCCCTTCAGGTGCAAGATAAAAAACCTTCTTCTCAGACAAAAACTGCTGTGATGCACGTCCAAATTTCTTGATTACAAGAAGGCGGTTGCGCTGAAGTGGAGTGGGGAGAGGTGGCGTCGTGCAGAGAAAGTTTCCAGTTTGCTGATATAACAGTCAAGTGTGTCTATAAGTCTACTTAAAAAGCTTAGGTATCAGTCGAGACAGCTGCAACACCCTCGTCTTACGATTCTGTCGAGACAGTACACTATCAAACCTTTCATAGCGTTCCCAAGCTACATTTCCGGTGACAAAAGCTTTGCGAAAGCCTCCTGAAGGATTCATCTATATCCTAATATTTCCAATCCAATTTAAGTGGAGGAGCCAGAGTGGTCTGTGCACTAGTTTACCAATCTTTGCTTTCTAAGACTCCGTGTGCTGAAGGCTTGAGGGGTTCAATCAATGGCTCTTTGATCTCGGCTGGAACCATAATTATTTAACATTGTTACAAGGATTTCTCTAATCCATCCTACCATTAAATCCCTTTTACACCCTCATCTTCAGCAGCCTAATCTGCATCTGGGTGCTCCATTTGTCTCTCTCCCCTCGTTTTGGCGCACCCCTCCCTCCCTCCCTCCCTTGACTGCGCCCTGACTTTAGAAAAGAGTTGAGTTCCAAGTTGGAAAGTGTCTTGTTTACAGTGACGGGACTTGAATTGTCATGTTTTTCAACTGTGTACTCTACTGTGCGCTGCACCAGATGCAATTTTTGATTAATGATATCTTTCCGATCTGGGACTACTGCCACCAAGAACAGTATCAGTAACTATAATGGATGGATAACCATCCTGTAGTGCCCACAAGGTCCTGCTGCTCAAAAAGGGACATGTACAAGCCCTTTTGAAATTTGCCAGAGAACACCTACACTACCGCTCAAAACTTTGGGATCACTTGCAAATTTCTTTGTTTTCCAAAGAAAAACACATTTTCATGCATTTCACAAACAATTAAAATTAATCAGATGATTTTCAAAGAACGATAGGTCTCTGCATAGAGGCCTACTATCAACACCTGTCAGTCCTCTCCTAGTATGGCTGCTATTCCAAGTTCATCATTTCATAAGGCTAATAGATTATTAAAAAACTCATCTAAAAATTTTACTAAAACTAAAATATCTTACCATGCTGTTAAGTACTCCCTTAAGAGAGCAGCACAAACTGGGTCTAACAAGGACAGAAAAACGATGCACAGCTGTGCAAGAAGACAAATATCTGAGTTTGTGTAATTTAAGACAAACACGCCTCACAGGTCGTCACCTGGCAGCTGCACTAAATAGTACCCGTCAAACTTTCTGACCTATAAATGTAGGTGCAATGTTGTATTTTCGTGTTTCGGAGGCCATTTCAAAACTGTGATGTCACAGAGGAGCGGGCTTCCTTATGGGAATGGCTGTAAGCGCGATACGCGATCACCCAAGGTCTGCTTCCCCATCTCTTCCCCAAGCTGTGCTTCTCTTTACGAAACAAGCTCAGACAGAAGTTATTGTATTTGGTGATTCTGAGAGAGTTTTCTGTGCGGGTTATTGTGTGTACCTGCTCTATAGGAGTCCGCAACATGAGCTTAATAGGTCCCCTTTAATCCAATGAAAAATTTTGCATCTGATCTGAAACTGAGTTGTCAAGCAACCACCTCAAAATGTGATAGACAAACATGCAACACAAAAAAACATTGAATCATGGTCAGTATATTGCAGGTAATTAAAATGATATATTGTGTGCAAGAATAAGCTTTTGCTATGTGAATTGAAGGCAATTCAAAGTTAATTTTACTGACCGATTGGTGCAAATAGGTTTCATCCGCCGGTTTATATTATGATCCCTTTGGACCACAACAAGGTCCCACTCTTGTTGAGCAAATAGTTGTGTGTCTTTGTTTCACCATGACATAAATAGCTGCACAGGCAACCGCAAACATTTGTTGAGCCACCTGCCAAAGTATCGTGGCCATCTGGTCCTCCTGTTCTCCTATTATGACATATGTGCATTAAACCTGAAATGTTTTTGTAAAGAAGGGGGGCGATCTGGGGGAGAGGGGTGGGTTACGAATGGAGTTACAAGTGAGACTTTTTTTTTTTTTTTACATGAAGAGTCAAGCTCCATTTCCAGTATGTGCATGTTTGATGTCTTTAAAGGGGAAGGAAGAGGATGGGTGACAATGGAGTTCTATTTTGGTGTGTGTGTATGTGTGAGACCGTCCGTCCGGTAGCTTTCATTGGCTGACCCCTGGCCAATGGTCAACTGGCAGCAAGAGCTGAGCAAGGTGGTCCATGCTGGCTGCCTGGGACAGCCAAGTGAAAGGATTTGTTGACAAGGTGGCCACATTGCTTTTGATCATCCTTTGTTACATTTTGCTCCTGCTGCATCTTCTGCATGGCAACAAAACATAATAACCCAAAACATCCATGTATCATTTCTTTCCCTTTAAAAGAGACTTTAATACAAGAGTGCAATTATTATTTCTCTGGAAGTGATATTTATGTTCTGTGTAGAGCCGTCAAATGCATGCAAAGACAGAATCATGAGAAGATTCCCGAAAAAAAAAAAAATGCGGCATTGACTCGGCTGGGCTAATAAAGCCACTGATTGTTAATTGCCGACACACTGACTGCCACACCAGCGTCAATCAACTGCACCGCACACACCAACAGGAAGTACAACGTTTAAATGACTCAAAACGCCTGCGCTCTTAATAAAGCATGGATTCTTATGACATTGTATCATGGGTGTGGTTTACATGCTCAAGCACTTTGATAAGGCTGCTAACAAGTTCATTAGCAAAGTTCGCTAGTTAAAACATGCCATTTTCCAATTAGCCTAGAGCAGAGCAAGCGGAGGGGAATGAGAGAGACCGAGTCAGATTCCTATCACTGCCGGTCCGTGAAAACGAAAAGAATAGCATGACACGCTATCTTCCAAATCAACGGCTGATTGCAAAAGTACCATGACGAGAAATGAACATGAGACGGAAAGATCAGCGTGCAGATTTGCTTAAGGACATACTTGTAAAGACAAGGGGAGAGAAAGGGAGCTCGTTGGGTGTTCCACATCAGAGACTCGGCACTCCGAACAACAGAGACAGCTATCAGATTAATATTGAGTCATCGTGCATGCTTCTCTGCCGCCGCAGACTACGAGACAATCACAGAACAAGGGCCAATCACGGACAGCCACTTGATATGTGCAAAGTGGAGATGAAATGCGGCGACTCAAAAAAAGAAGAAATGTTCAATTACAGGATGTGGGTTGTAAAGGCTTTTGTTGTTACTCAGCAAAAGGGAAAGTGTACTGAGGTGTTTCAATAGAATCACCAAAGCAGGTGGACATGTTCCGAGTTAACCCACCTCATTAAAAGGCTTGTCTCTTTTTTTTATGGAACGGCCATTACACATTCTATTCAGATGCACACGTGGAGTGATTAAAAATTATCTGTGGGCGATCATAATCAGACCTGCTTTAACTTAAGCCAAAGAATAACAAAGAACTTTTTGAATGTGGAACTATCTGAACATTTACAAAGAGATTAAAGGGTAGACAGTGGCAAACTAAATAAATTTACTTTTAATCGCTTTGAACAGGAAGTCATGTCTTTTCAAACGGCCCTATCTGATTGTCTGATTCGCCTCTTTATTCAAATTATAACATGCCCATCTGACTTTTGCAACACAATGGGAAAAATTAAAAAGGGAAATGACCTTTCATGGCAGCCATGATGGCAGAGTGAATGGCATTATTATGCTGCGAGATTAATTTCTGCCCACTCTGTGCTGCCTAATGAAAAAACACAGGAAAGGAGGATCACTCAGTATAATGGTGGCGTACAGTATACAGTAGAGAAACAAATATTCAAGGCAATATGTTGATTTTCTTTTTTCCAGCCTTGCTCCGGAATTGTAGCCGGTGCACGGAGAATGTTGAAGCGCCATTTTTTTTTTTTTTTTACAATGTAATACAGCAGAGATTAGGACACCGGTGTGGAAGAATGTTGCTTGATAGCTCAGAACCACTCGGGCTGTGCTTCAGTAAAACATGAAATGGGCAACATGTCTCACATCACCTCCTCAGCAGTTCAACTATGCGCGGTGTATGCAAGCGACTAAGTCCGGTGTCTGCAGTCAAGCAGTGTGTTTCTGAGCCTGTAAATCTCATTCTGATGGTTAAGTAGGAGCAATAATTATAGTCATACATCTGACCGCGCTGCATCCATTCCTTCTTTTCAAAGTCGTATTTTTAAGCTCAGCATTTCTCGGCCCAAAGTGTCTTTTCTCGGCATTTGATGCCTTCTTTTTGTCACGGCCCCCATAGTTCTGAGCTGACCCCCTCAGCCCTGTCTCCTGACTGATCACAGTGATGGTTTATTACTGTCATCCTAGCGCTCTTATCTTTAGCCAGCAATGCTCATTTCCTTCCCCAGATTTAAATGCAAATGTGAAATTTAATGATAAATGCATTATCTGATAGGTGCGATAACACTGATTCACTGTCAGTATAAAATACACACCCCGGGGGGCTTTGAGCTAGCAAGCACAACTTGCCCAAATCCACTTTTTTCTCTCTCTCGCTCTTTTTTTTTCCTCCTCTCTCTCGTTTCACAAATGCCTTTACCTGCAATAAATTCCTGAGGTCATTTTATACATTAAATGGAATCATGTTTTGAGTGTTCAGCAGTGGGCGTGCTGAGACGTAATTGCCATGCAACTATCTTGTTCGATGTATTATCCGTCACTTTGAGGAAGTCACCTTTTTGGAATCTTAAAAAAATGTGAAAACAATGTTACTTTTCAGGAAAAGTAGTGTGAATGCTAGTACAGTGGAACCTCGGTTTTCATTATTAATCCTTTCCAAAAAGTCAAACCAAAACGTAAAAAAAAAAAAATTAAATAATGTCATTCCAATTAGTCCGTTCAAAATATTAACACAAAACTATGCAAACTTACTTTATTTATTTACATTTAAACTAAGTAGTTCCCTTGAACTTACTTGTAAATGTCAGCTTTTAACAGACAGCCATATGTATTGGATCCCGAATCAGATCCGGAAGTAGAGATCGGATAGTCTAAAGTTTCCAAAGAAAAGACGTTACTTCAAGTCGTCTCTCAATGGTAAGTAGCTATATCATTTTATCATTAGGTTTTCTACAGCATCGATAACGTGTAATGTGGTCATTACACTCTTTTTACAGGATTACCAGTGTTTAAAAAACTCTGGTAGAACCACTGATTGTGATGGGAAATGACTATTAGCAACCGCCTTCCCTGTATGCACACTCTATAATGCTACACAGACAACTGCTTTTCTTCCATGACTTCCACAAAATAAATACAGTTAGGACACTGATAAATTCTTACTTACTGCTTGCTCTTCTGTCTCTTCGATACGACCGAGTAACGTTGGAAAGGCAACGGTTTTTCGGCTAGTCCAGCTGCATACTGGCCCATGTTCTCCAAACAGTCCAGTGTGAAATGTCGTTGAAACCGGGCGTTTTGAGCCATCCCAAACTTTTATCAGGGCTCACTTCCAAATGCACAAACCTTATCTAAAACTCTAACTATATTTATAGGTCAGAAAAGTGGAAAAAGCATAATAGGTCCCCTTTAAACGTTCCTGCCTTACCGATCCTGTTGTAACAGACGCTACCTTCGTAGTTTGCGACATCTTTCCTGAATTCAATAGTGTTTTTACAAGCATCTCCTCCCGATTAAAGGATTCTCTGGCTGTAATCTGTCTACACACAGATACTAAGTCACCAACTTGTGGATGCTTTGTTGGGGCACCTAATTCAAGGGACACAAATTGTTTGCCTGTATGAAATCACTTTCATAGGAAACCGAATCACATAAACGCCAAACTCTGTATATGTTATAACTGAATGCGGCCTACATTTACTGTTATTTGCATAGACTGTACATTTCTGTTAGATTAAGTCACCATGCAAAGACAATGTTTCATTACTTTCCAAATGTCAATCTCTTCCACCCCTGTTGTACTATTCTACTTACTGGTATACTAGTATTCACTGTATGTAGGTTTTCTCTCCAACCAATTTCTTCAGCAGGTGATTTAATTGATGAGCTCCTCCCGTCAAAGTGAAGGAGGTGTGGCTCATTAAAATCACCTGCTTCAGTGACCGGCTGGATAGAAAACATGCACGGCACCGGGAGTTTGACACGCCTGCTTGGAGAATACTTGGCTTGCTTACTTGGACCATCCCATTCGTCTGGCCCCACTGCAGCATGCCTCGTCTTGTCAGCCTGGCCGTCCACCTCTGGCTCTCCTGTTTCTCGGTTGCCGTTCTCCTCTCCTGCAAACCATACAAATACAAAAAAGTCACACGAGCAATATAAATCGAGCATGACTGATTACATTTATCATCTGTACGAATCACAGTGAGAGTATACATGACGATGGCACAACATGAGGTGTCCTATGTTTGTACTTATGTATGAGACCAGGTTTTATGCATAGGGCATTGGCACAATAGTAGTAAGCTCGTCAGGCCCAGATGCACACTTTTGTGTCAAAGGATTTCCCATGAGTGCTTGCAGGAAGAGGAAGAAGCACCATAGAACAGGAAGGAAAGCATTGTGCAGGGGAGAGGTGGTTGTTAACGTTTGATCTCCTGTTGAATGAGAATGTGTGTTATACCATCTTTTGATTCATACAGACCATAACAAGGATATATTTGGGTATCTCGCTCAGGATGTAAGTACTCAAAGTCCTTGTTAAAGGAAAATTGCACTTTTGGGGGGAATTTTGCTCATTATCCACAACATGAGCACACGTCTACAGTATTTTGCCATATATCGATCATATTAAACATCACCAGAACTTCTTTAATGCGCTCATTGTTTTTACATCCAGTGTCACAGTTTCTATAAGTCGCTCTGGAGTACAAGTCGCATTTTTTTTTAAGAACTACTTGACCAAAACCTACATTAAATCCTCTTGGAAGGCAAATTCTAAGAATAATAAAAGAATAGAGAACAGGCTGAATAGATGTAAGATGTCACTAAATGGTAAGCAAAACATCAATTCATATACCATATTTTCTGGACTATATGTCGCATTTTTTGCGGATAATTTATTTTAAGAACTACTTGACCAAAACTGACATTAAATCCTCTTGGAAGGCAAGTTCTAACAATAATAAAAGAATAAAGAACAGGCTGAATAGATGTAAGATATGCTAACACAATGGTTATTCAGCAATACAAAAAATAAACATGAACAAAAAAGGCGTCCGGTGTTTAAGTGACATAAACGTTTTTTTCATTCATAAGTCGCTCTGGAGTATAAGTCGCAGGAACAGCCAACCTATGAAAAAAAGTGTGACTTATAGTCCAGAAAATACGCTATATTTTTACAGCAGTGTCAAGTTTTTCCGTTATGATAGTTTTTTTAACTACACATATAAGCGTTCTTATCACACTTCAAGTGTCACTGTCTATCCTCAGTGAAGTTAATCTTCACATCAAGCGCACACTCGAGCTTGTTTGGATTTTTTTGACATGGTTCAGTTCAAAGGAAGCAAACACTGCCAAAGGGATGTCTGCTGTCGTCCTCCTACTTGAGGAGATGTTAAAGAGAAAAGTATTATTGGAAAGAAGTTTGAAGATATGTCCTACTTCCACCGCATGCGGTCATTACGACCCAGTTCTGTTTATGCAAGTGTCAACTCGGACAGGCATCCCCCCCCCCCTCCCATTATATTATCACAGAAGCCACAAAAACGACAATTCCCCCATTATTTATTGTTGGGCTGAGTATGGCAGTAAGGAGTTACATACTATTAGCTCGTATTATGATGGTGATCACAAAAGCGCATATCAACAGTTCCTTCCAATGGAGCGGAGTTAAAAAAAAAAAAAAAAAAGAAAAGCCAGTGAGATAACATTAAAGGCACTACCTTGATCTCAAGCGTACATGCTAAGCCCTGTAACGGAACGTATTGGAAGTGTTTAATTACAGCCCGGGAAACGAAGCTACATGATGATTCCTTAATTAAGGAGTGATTAAGGATTTTCTGCCTTCTATCTGACACAGTTTGCAATGCATTTTAAACACGAGCATCCAGGCAGCGTCACAGGGAACAATGTCACAGGGCTTTGATGAAGTTCCCCCGCACAAATGTCATGAAGAAAAAGCACAGCAGACGCAGGAAGTGCTGTGGCAGCGTTCCTTTGACTACAGCACAGCGGGGAACGGGGAACAATATCATTTTTTTGTTATTGTAACCTGTCATGTATAGAAATAGATTTAATCACAGTTTAAATCACTGAGATCTACATGAAGTAATAAAGATAAGGTCTGTTTCCTGGACATAGATCATTCTCACATATCATATTTAACAGTTCACGTCGGTTCCTTTCCCTGCAGACTCAGATGGGGCTAACCAGAACAGAGGGGATGGGGGTGCGAGGTGGCCCGCTGAGTGCAGGGTTGGCGGGCATGCATGAGGAGCCAGTGAGCTGTTCAAATCACCCTATCGCCGCTTTATCAAAGAACAGCTCTCAAGCCAAATCACAGTCGCACACAGCGTGACACACATTCAGGTCAATAAGCTTATAGGCAATTTACACAAACAATTCCTCGAGCAAGGTAGCAACAAAGTCATATTGGCGTTTTCTCCCCCTTTTAGCATTGTCTCAGCTAAGGAAGCCCTTGAAAATGTCAATCCCGTGTGTGTGCGGAGCTGGAGGACCTCAGAGCGCTGTAATCCTGACCACTGAGGCGAAAGAAAGGGCACGATTTCAGCAATATTGAATATAAGGATTTTTAAGTCTTCATACATGACGGTCTTTCATTATGTGTTAGTGAATTCAAGTTTTCACACTTTAACCCAGTGACAGGTTTTTCAGGCCTCCCCAAGAGCAAAGTAATCATTCAGAATGCGATGAATGAATGAATTCATTTTACGGGGAAATACCTACCATCCATGCAGAAGTGGTAGTCAGATGATAATGCATTTATTTGCTGACTGGCATTATGCAGCAACAGATTACATTTACTCATAGCCAACATTTTTTCTCCAAAGTCAAGCTTGGTTGACTTCTCTACTATCAGAAAAACATGTTGAAACTGCATTCAATTTGTGGCCGTAAAATGCCCTCCCACTGTCTCGTTAAATGCCAATAAATTCCCATCATTACAGAATCTGGCAGTTTTCCTCCTTTTCTGCAGCCTCTGTCTTTATCTCACTCTGCCTCAGTCTCTGAGCATGTAGATCTGGCCCAGTTAGATTGTCATACTTAACAAACATTAATGATTAATTTCCTCCACTGAGTCAAATGGGGCTAAAGGGATGACTCGATTCATCTTATCGCACCGCAAATTAGCATTTCCCCATATTCTCCAGCTTCAGCTATGCATTCAAATTCCACATTGGCCATTCTGGGCACTAGCAGCACTGGCGAAGAAGTCAAGGAGATGCTCCTGGTGCATTGCTGGAGAATGGGATCACTTCTGTGTAACATAAAAGGTGTCGTCTTTGATGCTAGTAGCGCTCTGTTATTTCTAGGAATGTCCGATGATATCTGTCAACCAATATTATTGGCAACATTGGCATAACAATGAGATATCAGATCACATCCGTGTCATTTTTTTTTCTGCAGATATTGATATCGGTGCACGGATCAGGCCTCACCAAACTCCACGATGAGCTCACGATGGAAGGTTTGCCTTCAGATATTAAGTGTGCATTTTGCAATGACTTTAATGTGCTATATATATATATATATATCACTATACTAACAGTTACTATGGTGCCCATTATGTCATTGTGTGGTCATATCACCTCGTAATAATTTAAAAAAAATTAACTATATTAGGAAAGCAGGAAGTGTACAAATGTAACAGTTACTGACTGTAAAAGTACCAGATGGAGGGGTAGGATTTAATAAGCTTTGCTTCTTCCTACTCCTTTTGGACATGTGGAACTGTGAACTGATTATGTGATGCATTCAATTGTAATCTGATGCATGTTCAAATGAAATAAAACCATTACCATTACCTTCAATCCTTCTAATAATCATTGTTGTTCATATTAGAAAGACATGTGGTTATAGATAACGATTGCAAACCTGGAGTATTTATTTTTCTGTACAAACCGTATGAGTTGCTGGCATCATTCACAAATCAATAAAGACACAAACAGACCTGACAACCTTTAAGAAATGTAAGTATTGTATAAGACTATCACTCGGTGATTCACAAATCAATTGTCAAGTAATGCGCATTGTCAACAGGCAACACTTGGAAGACACAAGACGGAGCAGCTTGTGACAACAAGCAAAAAATCAAAAATAGACAGCATGAAAAGACGAGGCAAAAGGGAAATGTTGTATTCTTGTCATTACAGACCCAGGTGTGTCAACAGGAAACACGTCTGTGGGCTATATTACCCCCAAACATGGCTTGAGGTAGTTTGAATTGTGTTTATTTGTATGGCTCTTTACGTGATGTCACCTTTAACAAAACCAGCTCCGAAGTCAACCACCAATCCATTCAGAGGTCCACAAGCCTCAGCCCAGATGGGACGCGAAGGTGCTCCCTTTACTTATCTAGGCAGTCTCTTTTCTGCAAGGGTAAGGCAAATGGCTGAGCCTTGGTGGCATTCAACTTCTTGACCTTTGCGCCTTTAAGCAGCTTTACTACTTCACCGCACTCTGATCAAAGTTAATAAGTGCTTCATATGTTAATGAAAATTGGTACTCTTCTTTGTGTTCCAACAGCTTTTTAATACCTATTATAGACTGAAACTTTTAATGGAGGTTTTAGGTCCCCCTGACAAGCCCATTTCAGAGAGTGACTACACAGATACAAGGCTAAGCTAAGACCAGAGAGCCGCTGCTCAGTGGAGGAACCTTACACGGGAGACCTTATTCTCCGGAAAGCAGCACAAGATAAAGGCCATGGGATGAGTGGCTGCTTTAAAACCCACGTTCAAGTCCGCACAAGGCTAATTACAGCACGCCATCGCATTTGAGAGGGTTTAGTTAATCAAGGGGTCCCTTTTCCTTTTCCTCTTATAGTCGAGGAATAACACACTTAAACCATTTAATGCTGCCTGGATTGCATTTTTTCTTAATTCACAGCAGTTTCACAAGTGGGGCAAATTTAAGCCACGCTGACATTAGGTTTAAATAGATCTTATTGTGAAAGGGATCATGGGGGAAATGGCTACACCTGATGATGGTGTAAAACTTGCCATGATGGAAAAATGAATGTGGATAAAACATCATTTGGGTCTTAGAGGCAAAGGAGACTTAGCCGCTTGCAAGTGTAGATAGAGAAGTAATACAAAAATCTGACATGTCGCGCTTGTGTATGACAACGAGCAGATTAATAATTTCAGCATTTGACATGACGCTTTTTCCCTGTTAACTTTCTTCACAAACACCGGGACTGAAAAGAAGATTTGAGGCCAAGTTCCTCACACGGGTTTACCCAAAACAAAGAGAATATCAAGTGGCTTTGAAGATTTTCAGAAGTTGTATTTTTTTTTCTTCTTCTTCTTCTTGCAGCGGCAGCAGAAGCCTCCAATGTGTTCTGCAGCATCTATATCATGGCTACCGGGCAATTACAAACCTATACACTCCACTTTGAAGTTTAAGGACACATCACGTCAGAGACAAAAGGCTAAAAACAGACGCAGTGTTGCTGGTAATTGCAATTTCTAAACAAATGTGCCGTTCAACTTTTCCCGAAGAACAAAAGGAAGACATTGATACAATTACTGGGGCATAGCCTACCTGAAACATGAAAGATTAATTCTGCGTCTCTAATGTAATCCCACAAGGCACATCAGTTTAGAAGTGTGAAAAAATTATTCTAAACAATTTTCCCTTTGAAAGGAGAAAGAAGGCACACATTCAAAGAATTGGTGCTTCATTAAAAAGTCAAATATATGGCATCCGCGAGTGGGGGGGGGGCACCTGAGGTAGGAAGGGGTTAGAGGAGGTGAGGGTTGGAGGGAGGGGGGGTGAAGGTGGGACAACTCTGTCATCTTCACACCGTAACCTGGAGCAGACCACAAATTAAATCCTGTGATGGCAAGGTGTGACCAAAATGAAACAAACGCACAAAGAAGAAATCTAATTGAATTGCAGTTCAAAGAAGGCCGGGTCTGCCTGGCGAAGCTACGCTGGACCTCCGAGCAGTAGCAGGTGTAGCCGCGATGCTTTAGCGCAACCTCAAAGGCGACTACCATGCTCTCCAGTGCATTGGTTCACCGTAGCGCACCTTCACAGTAAGCGAGCCAATGTTGCCAATGCCATCTCTCAGATCAAACCACTGCTCTTGGGTGGGGGGCGGGAATAATTATCAAAATGGACAGTTTCTACAGTAAGGCAGTGATGTTGGAGAAGTTCTGATATTGATGCCAGGTTTGATTTGAACAGGACTTTTGTTAAAAGGCTTTGGCGTTACTTCCATTCACTTGTGATGCTTTGACACCAGGGTTCCCTAACAGATTGTCAGGTATTAGGCATCAAAAAGAGCCCAGCACATGCCATGTGGAAATCATCGTTTTTTTTTTTGTTTTTAATTTGATCCTCACCTTTGCTGCAGAAGTACTCCATGTCCCCACAGTTCATGTTCTCCGTCTCAAACTCAGCAGAGAAGTTCTCTTCCACCGAGAACTCATCTTTGGCCAGAAGCTCGTTCTCCTCAGAGATACACTCCTCCTCCTCTTCCTCCAGGCCATCCTCCAAAGGACCTGAGGGAACACACACACACACATACACAAATACACACATACGCATACCGATGTTAAGCAGTTTCATCAGATCCTTGAGGCTTTCAAGAAGTAAGTATGTCTTCTTGTTTCTTTTTTTTTTTTTAGCAGATTTTAGTCTGTAGTCTTATGTTGGACTGTCAACACAGTTTTGCAAAGAATTTCTAAAAACTGTAAAAAGGAAAAAAAAAAGCATGTCACATACTATTCTCCTTCACACCACAACATATCCCCATGCAGGAAATGCACAGTAACTGAAAAGTTTGAAAAAATATTGTTCCTCTTGCTGAGGATGAATAATCATCAAAAGTGTTGAAGCTCAAAATGCACTTTTAATATGTTTCTTCTATTGTAGTGTAAAACTAAAGTCAGCTCTAATACAACATCTTAAATTTCTCCCAATCTGAGCCTCATCAGAGACTCCCCGGATGTGTTCTTGTCATTAGTTCTATAAACGACTCCTTTGAAGAGGTCTACATCTGCAAGAGCCCTGGACATGAGAAGCACACAGATCTCGACCAGGCGTTGCAGAAGGAAGCGTGTTTAAATTAGGATTCAGTTTTATGATCTTATCTGATGCCTTCTGCTGAGGAGTGAAGTGAGCCATGACACGACTCTATGAGTCCAGCATCGCTTAAGATGATACAGAGAGATAAACAAGGCGGTATCAAGGGGAGATTGTATGAGTGACGTTAAAAGCTGCCACCAAGGAAATTGGACACACAAAGGCGCGAGCAAGCGGGAAAACATATGTGGAATTCCAAGATAGACAAAATATGTGAAATCTTATTTATTTTGTGTTTTTTAATAAAAAAAAACTATGTTACCAGACTAATTTATCATTACTTCAAATCTCAGAAATACTTAAAACAAGCAAAATAATTATTTTCAAACATTTTAATCTTATAAATACAATTATTCTTCCTCTGTTGGGTGCAAATACAGCGCCACTATTGCATACCTCACAAAATGGAGCCACAGTGTTGTGTGATGATAAGGCTAAAGGGAGATTAAAGATAAACTTTGCGGTCAATAAGACACAAAGATTAGGTAGATAAAATGACATAGAATTGCAGTTTAAAAGACTCAGAATAAGGGCATCTCACTCCCCCCCCCCTAACTGATAAGAACTAAATGGAGCATTTTCAGACTGATAGAGATACCGCAGGCCTATCTGAATATGAAAAAATGAAATACTCCACTCAGTCAGCGCCGTTACAGGGGCCAGATGGCGACTCCTTGCATATTGCGTAGATTAGTAAAGTTTGTTCATATTCTCACATGTTTAGTTTATTATATAGTATTCATTGCATGGAGGGACCTGAAATTATTTCAGAGACAGCAATGATAAGAATAATGACTTTCTAAACGACTAGCACCACACTCCTAACTCATTTTCTGATAGTGGCGTCCGTGCTATATTTAGTTGTGTACTGTTTAAAATCCTGTCACATTCAGTGTGTGACCCACGCTTGTTGGTGCATTTCTATAGGCTCTGCAGACCAACTGGGGCACAGGAAAGTCTGCTTCACCTTCTTATCAAGACTCCACTGGAGTTCAGATGGCCAGTGACACCACAGAAAGCTTCCGCTTTTCATTTCACTTAAAAAAAAAAGCCAGATGATGGGGTTATAACGCCTCAAATTATGAAAATTTAGAGATGCTCAGAAGTCAAGCAGAAAAAATAAGTCCATACCCAGATGCCTAAAATGACCCAGATTATTTTGATATATGCTTGTAATTTACGGTAGTCTTATTTTAACCTGCACAGCTTTCTGGCGTCTTTTCAGGTCACTTTGTTCATTAATCATGTGTTTAACTCCTCCCATTTCGTGTGACTCAAACAATAATTGGTCAAATTGTTCAATCAGAGCAGCTTTGCCAGTGAAACGAGTGGGCGTGGGAGAGGCAGGCAACTAGTGAGTACAATGACAGAAGTCTCTAGAAGGTTTTTAGAGGGTTGGTAATAAGATTGTTTATGTCCATCCATCAGCAGTTTCTTCCACTTATTCTGTTTAGGAGAACAGGGAGCTGGAGCCTATCCCAAACTAACAAAAAAAGCAGAATACACCCTGGAAAACACTTAGATTTTGATTTTCACATAAAAACATTTGTACTTAATTTCTGGAAATGTGAAATTTCTGCGCGGGCATGACGGGGACCATGACTTGCGCCGTAATTGGCTGCAGGTAGTCTGACTGGCTGCTGGTCGCATCGGGAACCATATCCCCTTTGTGGCGTTGGTCTATATGTGTTTTACTTGTTTGTCAAATTGTAGGCCCCACACTGTGCTCCTTCATTTAGGAGATTAGTTTGGAGTTGTTGTCCCCCTTCTTCCCCCTCCTTCATCGCCCAATCATCCCGTCCTGTCACTCCTTGTCTCACTGCATAGTATGTTGTATATGTATGGACGTATGATTGCACAATTTCGCTTGTACTTCTGTATAAGTTACAAAAATAAAGGCTTGTTCATAACATTAATAAAATGAGGGACATACTATCTCCTCTGTCAGGGTCAATGTTTGGATCTGTTTTTTGTGCACACTCCACCCTGAACTGTATCATCCACATTCATCAAGCTCTTCCTCTGCCCCCCGACTACTTCTGAGGGGGGAAATATCAGCCCTGTTCAAACAGTCATGCAGTGGGAGCAGCAGCCAGGAGCAGCCAATGTTAATAGAGACATTGGTTGCTGAATGCAGGCTTGATCACAGTGGCTCTTTTGTTCATGGCATGGCCTCTGTCTGATAGGGATCGGCCATGCAGAGTGGAGCTGCAGAGCGGGTTATGCTAATGCTCACACTGAGTTTATAAAATGGGGTGATACTCGCAGACCACATGATGGACAGAGGATTAATGATCGAGTCACGGAGAAAAGGGGAGCAATGAGGAGAAAGGCTGCAGATTGAGGTGGTGGAATGAGCAGGGAAACTAAAAAGAAACAGCAAAGTGGAAAAACACATGCAGTAGGTCCCTGATTCCTGTAAGAGTTACGTTCAATATCGACCAGTGAATGGCTAGAATCTATAAATAGTTCATACATTTATAAAAATGCCTATTTGCAACACAATGCTAACAAGCCACTAACATTCGAACAGACCTAGGACACGCTGGAGGGATGACGGTGTGTCTCCTGGTGGAACTGGAAGGCGTGGAAGTCTGGGCTTCCCTGACCCAGACCCAGAAAAAGAATGGAATGTATGGATTGAACAACATTTTTTTGATAGCAGTTTGCAGGGCCATGAATGCTGACTTGCAGAAACCCACTTTATATCCAAACTTTGCAAACAATAACAATTTTTTTAAACAAAATCCTGCAAAACAAATGACCGAGTCTGAGCTTGGATGCTACCATATACTGGATGAGCGACTGCTAACTTCATGGCATGCTTTCACACTCGGCTTCAGTGTGAGCAGCTTTCGGCCAGGCAGTGATAGCGATACCTAACATTATCAGCAGGCTCCACAGTGTGATATGTGGATCACAAACCCAGCCCCCTCTATAGCTCCCTAATTAGAGGTGAGGTAATTGAATCTGACAGAACAAAGCAGCAGATCTCTATAAGCATGGAAATCATTTTTTTTCTCCCACCTATACAGTTTTTCATCCAAAAGGTCCATTGAAAATGTGTCCAAGCTGGCCTGGGGATAAAACGTAGCACCTGAGACTAAACATGAATGCATAATGCAGCCTGAAAATCCAAACAGGGCCACACTCCTCAACCCCTGCCAGCACCGCTTCTTGAGAGTGGCCCTTTGTGCCAGCCCTGATACCGGGCTTCTTCAAATCCAGACCAAGACACGCAAACTCTGTGGGACTCTTTAAACTTAAGATGCAGAAGAATCGAAAATCTTGAAATTTTCCAAATTGTACGCTCACTAGGAGCCAGGTAAGCTTCACAATATATTCACTATGTTTACCCCCACAGCAGCAGAAAGGGGATTAACACTTCTACTATCTAAAAAGGTTAAAAGTGTGAAAATAAAATAAAGCTATTTTGTCTCATCGTACGTGAGGGGTTGAGAAGTGTAAGCAAGAGAGTGAAGAAGCAGAAAAGCGGAAAGAGACTTGGGGCCATATTCTCTGCTCAGCTATAATGACCTTTGGGAAGCAGAGGGCTCCCTCAGCCTTAGAGGAGACTTAGTGTATATGTTACAGGGCTCAAGCCTCTAATTTAATCCTTGATCACTGTAATGAAATAGATATCATTTATGCTGCTCTTAATAGCTTAATATGCTACAGGAATCCCCACAGGAATTGTTCATTTCATTTAATTCCATTCCATTTTCTCCCCATATGCCATATATCTTTTATATGAAAGATTTTCTTTATATGTTTCCAGGTTCTACAGTCTGATCGAGATACATGTGGAGCAAATGCTAAATAAATCACTTGTATACTTTTGTTTGTTTGGAATGGGATGACTTGCGATGACAACATGGTCGTTGTTGCAGGTGGTTGAGTCTGCATCATATGAGGTGAAGTACAACCAAACTTTGCGGCGTTACAGGCTGTGCAGTAGTGGTACCTTGGTTAACATCTGCTTTTCAGTTAGCATCCAAAATATTTGCTTATTCGTTCACCCGCTTGGTTAGGGTGCAAACAAACTGTTGTGTCTGTGCTTGGTTTGTTTACGCAGCCATCTTGGATCAAACCCCAAGACAAAATCTTGCGATACTCACTTCACCCTTAGCTATGGCAGCCTGTAAGGCACATATAGCACACGTTATGTAATGAAGTGGTCAGTGTATCATTTCAGTGAGTGCGATGAACTCTAATAAGGTGCTATGAGACCAAAGGAGGCTTCAAGTGACAGCCACTTTCCATGACTCTTTGCAAAACTAAGTAAAAAATTATGTTAAATGTTGTCCGTTAATTTGTGATTTGTAATTATTTAATTATTTTATCTAGACAAAACTATAATTATTGTCTACAAAATGTGTTTTGTGTTTTCTCTGGGTGTCTGGAACTAATTAATAGGATTTACATTATTTTCAATGGGAACATTTGCTTTGGTTAGAGTCCGTTTTGGTTTGAGTCAGACTGATTAATGATGATAACCAAGGCAGCACCACTGTAGTTGACTCGGTGACAACTATACCTCATTTTTGGCTAATTTCAGCACCACTAAATTAATTGTAACTTTTAATTTAGTGCCAAAAACAAGGCAGTGATAGCTATAGAGTTTTTCGGTACATCGGTGCCGGCGCCATTACGTTTCACTATGCATGCCGACCCATCATTGGACCCTATCGTGTTTTCCAAGTTGCTAGGTTGACTGTTGTTGCGCCCAGTGCGGTCTGTTGAAGGGGAATGACATGAGCTTGCTTCTTTATCCAATGAATTGCAGTAATACTGTTTTGAAAACATGCTGGCATTTGACTATGCCATTAAAATGCTGGAGGCACCTCTGAGCGTGCCCGAGGGCTTTAGCAGATGCCAGGCAGTTTCTCTGTGGAGTTAGCTGGGTCCTGCTCCACTCTCCTGCCTGTACTTGTCTTTCCAGAATTTACACACACACACAAGTGGAAGTGGACCTGGTACATCGTGTGCACCTGGAAAGGAAAACTTTTTTTTTTATATCACAATCCCTATATGAATCATCCACAATGCCTATGTCAGACAATTCCAGACCTTTCCCTTTTCTGTGCGTTCTAGATAGCTGCCTTGTGTTGGCAGTTTTTCCACTAAGAATGGACATAATTGGATTCACCTACTCCACTTATAAAGTCCTCTAAAAAACATCCAAAAACACTCCACTTACATGCCCTGACCTGCATATTAATCAAGCTATAGCAACACTGTTATTGTAAGTGCTAACACAGAAGAACTACTTTATCGTAATCGTGACACGGCTAGATCGACTCTGTAAATCAAGCAGTATGTGCTCCACAAAACAGAATCAATATCACGGTGACTCAAGCGTGGGGTGTCTTTTCCAGTTGATGTTGGGTTAAGTGGAAAAAAAGTTTCTACCACTGCAGGTTTTGTTATTGTCCTCTTCGCCTTTCCATCAATGGTAGCACTTTGTGCCACTTGAATTCTGTTGGCATGGCTTGGTACGTAGCCCTACATTTAGACCGTCAAGTTATGCCAGACCTGACTCTCTTGCCCCCCCCCATCTGCTCTGATGTTTCACCCCATCTTCTTGCTCAGTCAGCTTCTAAAACCTGTAGCTCAACCTCTGTATTATCAGGCTCAAAAAGATAAGGTTCTGGATCCTCATTTGTCTCAAACTAGTAGTCGTCGTTTGCTCTCTGGAAGTCAGCCATAGCAAACACAGAACGTGCTCTCTATGTAACGTTAAGTTGCTACGTGCTCTGTGAACTTGTGCGCCGAGGAAAGCAGTTCTTATAATGAGCTTATAATGACCAAATACTGTAAATTATGCTTGTGCATGTACATGGGGATTGGGGCATGAATCCCAATCACGTCCATTCTTAGTGAAAAACCGCCAGCATCAGGCGACTATCTAGGTTCACATAAAAGGAAAAGACGTGCGTTCATGCCCACACGCAAAACTTTAAATTATTATTATTTATCCAAAATTATTTAAATTATTTGTGCAATTTACTGTTAACGCTGCACATTGTTGTTCATATTTAATGTCATCTATTTATTCTCCATATTATTATAATATTGTTATAATATTATTATAATATTGTTATAATATTATTATAATATTATATAATAATATTACATTATTATTATTATTATTATATAATGGCAATTTCATCGCTGTGTTATTGTGCAATGACAATAAAGGAAGTCTATCCATCCATCCATCCATCCATCTAGATCAGGGGTGGGCAAACTTTTTGACTCGCGGGCCGCATTGATATGACAAAATTTACGGGGGGGGGGGGGCAGACTATATATTTTACACGTAACAGTCCACCTGGTATTATTGTATCTGTAAAATTGTCATGCAATCTGCTATTATTATTTATTATTTTATATTTATATTTAAATATTTTAAAAATAATAAAATATTATAATAATTACAATAAAATTAAAATAATTATTATTATATTATTATTATGTAAAATATGCAAATATAACAATAATATTATGTATAATTAATATAATAATTAGCATTAATATAATAACAGTCATAATAGTTCTAATAATTATTATAATAATTATAATAATTATAATAATTATAATAATTATAATAATTATAATAATTATAATAATCTAATAATCTAATAATAATCTAATAATAATAATTATTATTATTATTATTATGTGCTTGTGTCCCTTTTTTGAGGAGCACTTTGTAAACAACAGACCATGTCAAAAAACGAAATTGATAAAACCATCAAAAGGTTGGCTCAGGCCATGATGCCAGGTTGTATGTAGAGTTTAAATGAAATACTTTGGAAAGATTGGGCGGGCCGTATTCAAACACTTGGCGGGCCGGATGTGGCCCCCGGGCCGTAGTTTGCCCACCCCTGATCTAGATTGTGAATGATGGGCAAAATTCCAAAAAAAGTGCAGCTCCTTAAAAGTCACACATTGTTCTTACTTTGTTAATGACAGGTGAAATTTCCCTTTGCAGAGGCACAAACACGGTAAACTAATTTGTAATCATGTTAGCCTTCTCGTGTTCTTCCGGTTGCCTTTATGCTGGATGGATGATTTATTTCTATCATTCCGGTTCTTGCATTAAAATAAAACCATTTCCATGTACGGCAAATGTGACAACAGAAACAAAGCAGGTGGAGTAGGCTTGCCTTTAATTACTGCTTTTAAGCAAGTTTTTCACACAAACATTCACTTTTAATGAAGCCATTGAGTGAGGCTCCGGGGAGCTATCATGGCTAAGTGGGGGCATCCATCTTCAGCCATCGGCTCATCTGCAGACGAGCGGAGGCTCTGTCGAAAGCGCACTCACCTCATATTGGCTCACTTTATCTCCACTAAGTAAAGTCACTGGGATGGTGGTAAAAATACTTTTATTCACTAGCTGTGACTGGCCAGAGAGAGTTTTGATTGTAAAAGTGGCAGGAGATGTTTCGGGGCTAAATCTAGTTGCTTTTTTAGCACAAGAAAAGTCAAACAAACTGCATCTGTGGGAGGTTGAAATATTATATTAGCAATAAATTACAACACTAAAATTGCCTGTGACACAGTTAGCTTTTAGTGGCGCCTAATTTAATGGAAACACAAAATAATGTAGATAAAACAATGTTTTCCATCAAGGAATTTCTATGAAATTAATATATCTGAGATGCCAATTTCATTCCAGCATTATGAAGGACGAGGGGGTTCCTTTTGCAATAAATTCTTCATTAATTTAATTCTAATTTGCCTCTGGTTCTTATTTCTACTATTGATAGTTCCACTTCTTAATACCTCGGATAAGAGGGAGAAAATCATCGCAATAACTCAGTGGAGACTGTGAGACACAGATAGGATCTAAATATTACCAATGCCAAAAGAAGTGTGAAGTCTGATGAACATTTCAAAAGAACAATTCTTTATGGATCAGCTAAATCTTTTCCACTTTTTAATTAAAAGTAAAGAAAATAGAAGTTAATTATCCTGTAAAGATTAGCTGGTGGGCATCTTCCTGTAAATTAGTTCTAATTAAAAGAAAATTGTCAAATGACATTCAAAGCACTGTCCTCTAAAACAGAGAGTGAGATGGGCTTTTAGCTCGCCGCCTCCCCTCTTTCCCACCCGCAGCCTCGCTGTTAATTCTTGATCTGGCCTTGCGAAGCCTCTTGCTGGAAGATTATGATTTAGCCAGTTCGTCAGAAAGCGCACACAGACACACAATGTCTCTCCTTGGCTAGCACACAGTGAAATACTGCAGCGTCCATTGTGAACTACACGCTTATAAGCGATTATAATTTTATTTTTACCACAATAAAAAAAAGTATGCGGTGACATTTTTGTTAATTAATGAACATGTGTGTATTTATACTATATTCACCAAAACACTAAGAATGTGTCATATATATTGATTTAACTTGATGTTTGTTATGCTACAAGAAAATTCTCTAATAAAAACATTTGCAAAATATTATGCTGACCATATTTCATTATCACCCAATGATACAAAGCATAAGATAACCTTATGGTTCAATCAAAATTCAGCGATAATGTTAATACGTTTTTAACATATTTTAGTGTTTGCAATAGTTAACTTTGCCAATTATTGAAACATGTCCACGTGTTAAATTAAAGTTAATGTAACAAAAAGCTTAAAAAATACCTGTACTTTAAATGCTAAATAGCTTTACGTGAGTTACGGTATTAAAAAAAAACATTTTATCAAAATGCGTTACTTTTTAAAAATAATAATTCAAAAATGCCAATTATTTATGAACAAACACCATAGCCAGATACCAACAGTGTTGCAGTGTAAATAGTATTCCTCTAACCACAATGCTTTCACCAGTAAGAGATGAATTAGCGTTTCATACCTTTTTATCTGATTTCATGTGTATTTCATCATTCAGTGTGTCTCTTGCCTCCATCCCAGCGCATTGTATTATACAATATTCCAGCAACAGCCAAACAGAAGAGAGCTAAAACCCTCACTGATGCCCTTCCATCTGCTGTGGCTAATGATGATGCTCTGTGTGGCCTGGAGCAGAACTGTGTGAGGGAGATTTACACCCATAATACCCCTGGGTCTCTGAAGCTGCACTGCTCTGTGAAACACCGTCACTCCATCACTTTCCATATGATATCTGGCAGAACAGGTAACAATGGGCCAGCAACAATGTCTTTTTGTACTACTGACAAGTGCCTTATTTGGTTGACATAACCTGCCTCGGAGTCTGAGGAGTGTCACGAAGCACACAGGGAAGCGGGTGACAGTTACACCGCTGAGACATTGTGCACTTGCGACAATCATACCTGGCTTTATTCGAAAAGATACTCGACAATAAGTGTGACATTGGGGTAAGTGAGAGGGATGGCTGTCTTGGAATGCTTTAATTAGAACGATGATGGCAGTCGGGGGAAAATAAGACCGTACTGAGCTGTTCCTAAGGTTTATAAGTCCTAATTGCCCTTCAATTTTGGTGCCTATAACAAGTGAAGCAAATATAGTGAGACACAGGACCAAACTGTGTGTGTGTGTGTGTGTGTGTGAGCAGAGAGAACACCATTCCTCGGGGATTGAATGCACATACACAGTAAATGGAAGTGGCATGTCTCTGACCTTTGAGTTGCAGCATATGAGTAAAATGAATGTGCTGTCAAAATATTGCTTGAGAAATGACAATCCACCTTGCCTGTCCCAAGTCTTGACACGGTGTGCAAGTGGAGTGCAGTAACCCGCTGATCCCGACATTTCAAATGAGGGGATTATCATGACAACAAACTGCCGCCTGACACACTGCGTCCCTTTAAGATATTCTGGATTGTCGCTTATTATTGCCAACGTCCCACACAGTCTCCCCAGCAATGACGTTTAAAAAAAAATGTTTCCTCAAAAAAGATTCAGTACAGTCACACTTGACAAAAGAACTTAATTGCAATCTTATGAAGTAAACTTAAAGGTAGGATATTTGAGTGGTGTCTTCATTTACACTCATGTAATACTCAAGTCCACAGAGAATAACTCAAATTATAAAGAAAACAAGTGCTTTGAGAAGAGAAAGCTTGGGAGGAACAAAGACAGGCAGCCTTAATTATTTCTTGGCGTGAATAGCATGTCAATGGGTCACCTTAGTTCTGCTAGGCATTCAACCCCCCCTGGGCCTCACAGGTTTCAAAATGATGTCCAAATTATTGTGCGCTCCATCGCAGCATGGTGCAATTATCATGTTTACCGGTGGTGCATTATGGCAGTGTTGATGTTTACACCTGTCTGCGTGAGATGGCAAGGTTTACACTCCGTAATTTTGCAAATGTACAGTATGCATATAAGCTTGTTGGCAGTGAATTAAATTAGGTCAGAAATGGAATACATCAATAGCAACCCATATGTGCATCTTTCTTTTTCATTTTTTCCACCCCCCCCCATCCCCCCCATCCCCTATCCCCATCCGTCTTTGCTCGGAAGCTTGGCGATGAAGCAGCTTGAAGACTGCAGAAGTGTGATATGTGAAAATCACATTTGCAGATGAGCTTGAAACTCCCTTTTAATATTCAGATATCAAACATTCGGCAGTGAGAAGCTCGCTAAGACGCAATTCGGGGGAGAAAAAGCAAGATCCACGTCATTAAGGGAATCGTTGGAGGCTTGGTTTACATTTTACACAAATGTACGACCAAGTAGAAACATCATAAGTTATCTGCAATAACAATGCAAATTTTTGTCACACAGTGCAGGAAGATTGTGTCAAAATCCAAAGTCGCTCAGGTCTTTCTTTGGTATTTCCCCCACTCTGTGGCTTAACACCCTCAGCTTATTGGGGCTTTGATTTCTTTCATTTTTCCCTGAGAAGTCACACAGGCTTGTAGAGTCAAAGACACTAAAAGGTATGTTTGCCACGAGGCACAGGAACACGTGTCCTCATAGCCTGCCAATAGCTCATCAAACACATGAGGCCGCGGACGGATGGATGGAAGCCCGGCTGGTGTCTAGGATGTCTAAACAGAATCCGCTCTGCAGCACAACCAATGTTTGCTCGCTTCCCTCAATACCACAAAAAAAAAAAAAAATGGCCATTCTGTGACCTTTTTCTGCACATAAATGTACCAGGAAGACTACAACACCACCACAAGGTTCTTTTCCTTTCTCGTTCCTCGTGATTTTCAGAGTACAGTGGCTCTCTGACAATCATTTTGCTGTTTTACGGCCCAAACCTATTCACTGAATGCTAGAATATAGCCTTTGCAATTTCCCCGTACTGCCTTCATTTCATCTTAGCCCTGCGCCAAATTTGTCTTCGTGCCATTTTAATTACAGCCAAGGCAATCTTTATGATGGTATTCAGTGAAAACACCAATCTGCAAAAAAGGTGATAAGTAGAAACGCCACCCGGCTTTGGTATCAGTAATAAACAGACACGTAATTGAATAATTTGACCTAAGAGGCTGATCCTGGGAAATGGCATGTTGGAAATATTATTTGGAATATTTTAGGCAGTTCACTGTTTTGCATGATGCCTGCAGTTGGAGAACACAGTGGATTTGGCTGCTTGCCTGGGCTATAGGGTGAGTTTTTACAGTACTGATAAGCCTTTGGTAGCCCGGTAGCACTGAGATGTGTGTGTTCATTTTCACCAGAGGAACACTGGCTTAAATCTATGTGCGTGCATGTGTGTATGTACACAGAGGAGGGGAAGACAGCCAAGTGTGCCGGCGTCCATATGGACACACACCCCTGTGCCCCCCCCCCCACTCTGCCACAAACAGACACACACACATCTATGAACACACATGTAAAAAAAGAAGATTTACGGAAAGCCTTCGAGACAATGACACAAGGTTCCTTCCTGTTTAAGGATATCTGTCACAGGATGATGGCTCTGAGTCAATACCGCAGCAGGTTTGCATAGACCTATCTAATAAAATGTTAAATAAAACAAAATCCTTTTTTTCAATCTTTTGCTCGCTCACCCTCCGCAGTTCAACACCGATTTGACTGCTGGCATAATTTTGCAGAGACAATTTGCAGATGCAGCAGAGCTATCAATCCGAACAGACACACAATCCGGGTCCAATGTCACTTCTCCTCATTATGTTAATGGTTAATACATGCAAATGAAAACATTCTAGCAATTTGATGTCTTTGAAGATAGTTTTCATATTGTCTTAGCTGTAATGATGGCACACTTTTCTCCCTATAGCTTTGATTTATGGAAGTCGACTTAGTTCATTTTTATCAGCTATGAGTTCATTTCTAGGGCTACTGGAATGTGCTTTTCCCTTCCTCTTACTATTTAACTAATTACAATTCAGGTACCATAAGCAGATTTTTCATGCTATTGGTGTTGTTCTTAATTAAGAAACAAATGAATTCTCCCCAGCAAAATAGATGGAACAACGGGATAGGGTGCCAGGGGCCAGATGCGGCGCTTCTTAATTAGAAGTCACCCCATTGTCTGAGGTTTTTAATGAAGCCCCAATCTAAATGGATATCAAAAAAGCTTCTAGTGAAGAAGAAAAACACACACACACACACTGGCCATTTAAAATAATAAGGAAATAAAGATAATGAAAGACAAAAGACATGTACTCGCAGCCCCTGCTCCCACCTTCAGTTCAGTTCAAGCAGCGCTCCCGTCACCTCTGGATGAGCCCTATTAAAGCTGCTCGATCCCTCGCCTGCCCCCGCCTGCCGGCAGCCATGTCTAATGTTCTGCCAAACCAACATAGAAACACTCTTTTCAACTTCTCATCAAAGTGGAAGTTTCATTACCCTGTGGATGGTTATCAACTAACCGAGGCAGCCGTCAACTTCCTGTCTCGACTGGAAAAAGAGCTGAGGCGAGCTGAATCCGTGTTTGTGATATCATTGTAATTTGTGATAGGCTGCTGTTTTGTTCTCTGAAGACTGACACAAACTTCCAATTAGCTGGAACAAATTGTCACCTCAGTGCAATATAGATGCTAGAAACGGTGGGAGACAAATCAGGATGGCCCTGTGAAGACCAATCATCGGCTTCAGTGATGCTGGCATCGTGGGGAGCGAAGACGATAACATCAGGCTGCTTTGAGTGAAATAAAAAAAACATAACATGCCCATAAGTGCTGCCAACCCCATCAGACAGCATGGCTTAGGAGCTCCCCAGAGGATGGGCCGATGCCCACTGATACAAGCCCAGCAACCATCTTGGTCCAGCCCAAGTATCCCCGTGCCCAAGGGCGGTGCCATCAATGGCACGACTTGTGCCAGATTGGATCCCCCCACCAGCAATGCCTTTTAAAAGATGTTTTTTTTTTATTTTTAAAGATCAGGTATGCGGTGTGATTTTTCTTTCGCTTTGTAATATGTGTCACACACATGGAGGCTGACTTTAAATCTATTTACTTTTATTTAATTTCCGTGAAACCCGACTGTCACAAGTAAATTTCTGCAAAATACGATTTATTATTTATAATAAATAATAAATAATCCTCACAAAGGTTGCGGGGGCGCTGGAGCCTATTCCAGTTGTCTTCGGGCGAGAGGCGGGGCACAACCTGGACTGGTCGCCAGCCAATCACAGAGGATTTTTTATTATTTGTTATTTTTAATCTGTTGTAAAAATTAAAACCTGCAATAAAGGTCTGTTGTGTCTCACCGATCATTACAGTGACATTACTGACACCTAGTACCCAATACTACATACTATACTCGTCTTACCACCCCACAAAAAAATAATAAATTGTTAAAATATTGTTAGTAATCTACTGGCATGTGTGAATACGAGAAAATGGTAATTCCTGAGCTCGCTAAATACTGCAATATCACTCTCAGCGTCATATCTAAAACTACTGCAACCTTGGCTGACACCCACAGTAGCGGTGCTGCTGGTCTCGTGTGTCTACTTTGTTGTGACTCTGAAAAAAACGTTGACACCTTTGGTAGCTTTGATAAAAATCTGTTTCCCTCTTGCCTTCTCCTCTTCTCCGCCCCGCTGGGAAAACTCAGCTGACAAGTTTGTTTTGCTCCAGTCTTCCGGAATCAATCTGGACATGCGCAGTAAACTTGGTATAGTCCATTGCGTGAGAAGGGAGATCATGTTAGATTACAAATTCGGATGTAGTTTTAAGCACGTCAATTAAGACTAAAACAGTAATATGTACTTTAAATTGAAGGAGAAAAATCAATAATTACTTTTTATGACATATTTGGGGGTGATTGCCTATGTTTGCTTCATGGTAATTCCACCATTCGGTCTTTGAATGCGTCTTTTGAATGCCTTATCCTTGTATTTTAATTCATTTAGCCATTTTTATGCTTGAAAATGTCCAATTTAGGACACACATTTATGGCACTATATTTGCTTAAATATATTATTATAGGCAGTTTTCAACCACAAAACAGCATGATTTAGTAACTAATAAATTTGGGATAAATTGTGATACAGTGAAACCGTGAAAGTAGCAAAGTGGCGATGGATGACTGCATTATCCAGGCACACAATATTAACATAAAATAGATTATCATCGTTTATGATGTAACTTTTTGAATAAGAAGTCCTCTATTCATTTATTACCATAATCTTCTGTCTGTTCACTCATGTGCTCTCCTTCTCATTTACAGCATTACTTGTTTATTTATATCTATGAATGAGATTAGAGGGGGAGATTAGCGAGCAGACACATGAAGACACATGAATAGCGATCAAAGACAGGAGAATAATGGAAGTCTTTTGGTGATTGCTCAGCTCCTTTCAAATCTACCGGTGGAATATGCTAACTGTACAAGTGCACTTTGACAACAATAATGCAAAATCATCAGGGAGTGAGGCGTGTAAACACTCCAGATCAACACATACATGTACACTATATACTCATGATGCATGGAGGGCATGGGAAATGAACAGTTCAGAGATATTACAAAACATCTCCGACATAAATAGAGATGTTTACAGGTCCCACTGTTTCTGGAGGCTCTCTTGAGGAACATCAGCCATGAAGAGTAAACAAGCAACACATTTGTGGCAGAAGTATGGCTACAAATATGACATTTCATCCAGTTGATTTATGTAGAACGCTGTGACAGCTGAATCGCCTTTTCCCTTCTGTTTGTCTGAATCGTGCACATTCGGAAGATGCACTGTTCGGGCCAATTATCGGTGGCAGGACAGAGAGACCTGTCACTCACGTTTTTTATGACAAATGGACAAGGGACAGCACAAAAACAAGCCATGGCAAAATACAGAGCATCAGTCTGGAGTTTTGACAAACTAACTTTGCAAGAAGGATTTATTTGCAGCTGCAAATGAAGGGTCGGATCTAAGTACCAGTGGGCTAATTATTTATCCTGCTGGCTTTATGGCTCTCATTAATTTTCTCCCTCTCTTTCTTTACCTTCCATTGGAAGTCTGAAGTCAACCTGCATCTGGTGCTGATAACGCTGGGGTCTCAGCACACCCCCCCCAGCCTTCCTTCAAACCCACACAAACACACTTCCACTAGAGAAAAGAGCAATATACATTTGCTGGATGATTTTAAATAGAGCCTTACGTGCAAATACAGAAAGATGCTCCAGCAACCATATTTAGTCACTCACACACAAGACAGAAGAAATGTGTGATTTAGCAAAGCCAATCGGTGAAGACACGTAATAATCAGAATTAAAAATCCATACTCTGTTTAACAAATACATGTACCTTTGTCATTATATTCATCATATTAAACCGGGTTAACGGCACCTCTCCCAGAAGTTGGGGCAGGCTGGGATAGACTCCAGCTCCTGACCTTCAAAAGGATAGGCAGTAAGTGAATGACCGAGTAAATAATTTTATAAAGTACAGTGGTACCATGGATGACATCCGTTTGTCCATGTGTTTTTTGGTTAAAGACCAAAACCTTTGCAAAAATTTTGCCTTGGCTTGCTTGTTTTAGCATTCCAAAATTTGATTTGTTAACGAAGTCATCTTGAGTCATGTGCACAAGACGAAATCTTGCGATACGGGCACGTGTATCATGCAATGCGTTGTGGGCTGCGAGCGTCATTTTAGAGTAACGGCATTTGTTTACTTGTTGCAAAAGAGAGAGATACACGGCGTTAACAGGTCAAAGTGATGTTAGATGTTCAGTTGTACAGACATTATTTTTCTGCATTTAAAACTATATTTATTGTCTATAAAATGTGTTTGTGTTAACATTTGTGGGATCTGGAACAGATTGATCGGATCTACTTTCTGTGCTATGGGAAAATTTGCTTTGGTTAAGAGTCTGTTTTGGTTTGAGTCCAACCTTCTTGAACGGATTAATGATGTTAACCAATGAACCAATGTGTATTATACTATGAATGTTAAAATTAGGTTTGTTGTTTTCTTAAGTTAGCTAAATAAGTTTAAGGAATAACATTTTGATGTTTTAGTTTTTATTCATTCATTCATTCATTTTCTACCGCTTTTTCCTCACGAGGGTCGCGGGGGTGCTGGAGCCTATCCCAGCTGTCTTCGGGCGAGAGGCGGGGTACACCCTGGACTGGTGGCCAGCCAATCACAGGGCACATATAGACAAACAACCATTCACACTCACATTCATACCTATGGACAATTTGGAGTCACCAATTAACCTAGCATGTTTTTGGAATGTGGGAGGAAACCGGAGTACCCGGAGAAAACCCACGCGTGCACAGGGAGAACATGCAAACTCCACACAGAGATGGCCGAGGGTGGGAATTGAACCCTGGTTCTCAATGCTCAATAAAAGTTGAATCCATTATTATTAAAATGATAGTTTAGATTATTTCATTAATGTCATTTGTATCCATCCATCCATTTTCTATACCTCCATCTCTTTCTCTTTCTATACATCCATCCTCACTAGGGTCATGGGTATGCCAGAGCCTATCCCAGATGATGGAGTGGTCACCAGCAATATTCCACAAGTTGAAATTTAACTAGCTGCAGTACAGCAACAGTAATGGGTGGAAAAGTATTAATATTGAATGAGCTGCTGTGTCATTGAACTTGTTTGTGTATCTGTGTCTCACGAGTTTTCTACCGCCACTCAGGGTGGTGAATGAAACTGAACCAGTTTGGCGTTAGAAATCGGAAGCCAGCAGTTCGGAATTGAGGGTATCTGCAATTTCCAAATGGTGTAATCTGGCTCCCCTGCAACCTCTATTTTGCCTGTCCACCCCCCCCCCCCCCCCCTCCACCTGTCCATCACATTTACCCCATCACAACCATGACTGCAAAAACGTCACTTCCAACAGCCACATTGTCAATGCACCGACAAACCAAACGTCCAATTTGAGCCATTTCTTCCAGGCGGCGTGCTGATAGAGACTCCACACAGGTCGCACTTTCAAACGCAGCAGAGAGACGCAGTGGGCGGGAATTGGTGCAAAGCAAATATTGTCAACTTGTGCTGACTTCAAACGGCAGTCAAATGGCAGCCGCCAACTCGGCAGAACAGAAGCTGCTTTCCACACAAGAGAAAGAACCCAAAGAACTTGGGATGATTCTTTTCAACTTTAACTTTTCAGGCAAACCACAGCATTTATTTCTTCTTCAATGCAGGAAAGTTAAATATTGCATAAACAAATGTACACAGTTCCAAGAATAATGGTTCTTTCTTACTAGGATTTGATACGTTTGATCGACTGCAGCTTTTGCACATTCTATAATTTTTACATTTGTAACTAACTTAGGGAACGTATAACTAGTTCCATTCAGTTCCAGGCTCTACAACGGCCCACTATCAGGGCTCTGGGGGTGATGGACCTGGCTAGTCAAGATAAAGAAGACCCTGATGAAATGAACCATGTGGAAGCAGAAAGTGCTGCTCTCTACTGATGGAAGACATTCATGAGAGGTGAGACTGTTACAGTGTGGTATTGACCTGAGTGACCTGCCTCACTGCTTGACAGCACAGACGACAGGGTTCCACTCATACCGACAGTATCTAAAAAAAACACACGAGTACAACAGGTCTGTGATATAATATTACAAACATGACATAATTCCTCATATTGAATCTGTGTATCCAGTGTTGTGTGCGATAGTGGCAGGTGAATACAAAATAAAACTGATATAACTAACCGGTCCTTTAAAGTGACATTTTAAATACTGTCTGATAATTCTGACTGACAATATTCCGTGTTATATGATTGTAGCTGTGTGACACAAATCATTATTTACCATTTCCACATCTAAGACATGCACTATATCACAAGCATTGAGCTGGTCAATATACATCACTTCTCCCCCAAAGGATTACAGAGCTTATCTGAAATGATATTCAATAAAGTATGACCGCAGAAATACAGAGTGGAGTGTTCCTGCTCAGATCTGGCTTGTGCTTAGAAAAAAAAAATAACACTTTATTGGAATTAAGATCTCAGTCAAGATTACCTGCAGAAAAAGTGGTTAGATGTCTGTTCTACTGCCACGTCCTCCACTTTATTCTGTGCTGCTTGGGTATGGGGACCAGACCAGTGTACTGTATTGTGTATTGTTTTCCAAAAGCACCGGGGTGTAATCAGATGCTTTTATGAAATGAAATTGGACAAAAGAAACTAATATTATTATTATTAATAATATTATGAAGCAAATGCAAAACTGGTTGTTATGTGATGCTTTACAACCACACTAATAATTAAAAAAAAATGAAAATAATAATGAAAAAAAATGTCAATGCCATTGTCATGTCACCTCGTACTTCTGTATGTGACAAAAAAAACTAACTAAATAAAAAAAAATACTAAATAAAAATAAAAAATTCTATCAGAAAGGCAGGAAGTGAACAAATGTAACAGTTACTGATTGTAAAAGTACCAGATGGAGGGTTTAGGATTTAATAAGTTTTGCTTCTTCCTACTCCTTTTGGACATGTGATGCATTCAATTCTAACCTGATGCATGTTCAAATGAAATGAAACCATTACCATTCCCAATTATACCAATGTTTCCACTGGGTGTACAGCTGACCCTCATTTATGGGCATGGCAAGTTTATTCATAGAGCACAACATATAAATAAACATGTGCTTTACAGTAAAGAATGATTCTTTATAAAATCATTCCATGAAAAAGAAACGATTTCAAAAATCTTTACATAAATCATTCCATAAAATGGAGAAAAAGGAGGACACTACTATATACAATGTATATACTGTTATACATAATCAGGCTAACTAACAAACCAACAAGCAATCTAAAATGTTTTCGTTTTCTGTCTTGTTTGTGTTTGCAATCCTAACCCAATATTGAATTACAGTCATGCCACAATTGTATAAACTCATTACATTTTCTATGATTTAAATGTCCCCCCCACCCATCAAGCACACAAACATACACACATACAGCTCACCCCGCCACGCACAGTATATGTTTTCTTTCTTGTCAGGCATTTCACAAAGCCTCCACAGAGTGCGGTTTGAGCACTTGGGCTGAGTATCTGATGAGAAGTGTGGGGACTGTCAGGGCTGTCACACACTGTAAGTACACGCTAATTAGCTGATGTATGCAGGGCCTCGTCCATGTTGGAGGGGTATCAAAAAGCAATCAACGCCCCATCCCTGATGAGCCACAGAGCTTCGCATTGTCTATGGAAAGATGATGTGTGGCTGGACACCGACTCGGCTTTCCAAGCCGCCATAATGCTGCACAATCACTACTTTTTATGCAGAAATCTTAACCCCCAAAGCCACAAAGGATAGAAAAAAGTAGGGGAAATGTTGAGTTCATCATTTTCAAAGTAGTCTGAAGATTTTGACAGTTGCTCTTCTGAAGCAGAGAATTGGAGAAGTGGGAGAATTTGCCCGAGGGTGCCATAAAATAAATGTATGAATGAACTACTTCATTGCACTATTGTACATATTGCACTATTGTACATATTACTGTAATATCTTGTTGCATTCATAGATCGTACTGTTTATAATTTATATAATCTGCAATAACCATACTCTAGTCACTTCATTGCAATACTGTACATATTACTGTTATTATATATTGTCACATCCATACTGTTTATAATCTGTATAATCTACAATAGCCATATTATAGTCATTTATTTATTTAATTATTTTTTTCTACATTTACTTACTACTAAGGTACTTATAAAATTGCACTTCTGGTTGGATGCTAACTGCATTTTGTTGCCCTGTATCAGTGACATGAGCAATAACAATAAAGTTGAATCTAATCTAATCTAATCTAATCTAAAAGAAATAATGTAGATAGTAGGCAAATCAGCAGCTGTAGGATGACACCGGACAAATAAACTGTCAAAATACATTTTCAGTGTGTTGAGGAATGAAACAAAAATCTATCTACTGTATCTACTATATCAAGCAGTAGCAGTAAAACTCCAGAATATCAGTGTGAAATAGTGAAAAAAATAATGAAATCTCCTGAACACAATTTGGCCACCCTTTCATAATCTAATTTGACCGAAGGCCATACAGCTAATTCGTTTCAGTAAAGACCATAGGTGTTTTAGCTGCAGGCTCCAGTGGAGAGAGGCATGCGTGTCACACAAAGACCATTGGTTAGCAACGTACCAAAAGGGACTCTGTATCACCATCTTATCTTCAAAGGACTGGGCAGGGGCTCAGGGGAGCTGTGCCACCGCCTTGCCTCCACGCAGACACACACAGAGGGGGGATTTGGACCTACGTGGAGGAACCAGAGATCTCTCGGCCAGCACCCAGGCCTGGACTCTCCTCCAGCTCACCCGCGGAGAACAGGCAGGGTTCCTGCACACGCGGCACAACATCAATGAGCTCATCGCCCCTCTACTCCCCTTCCCTTCTTCCTCTCCCACTCCGCCTCCCTCCCTCCCTCCCTTTCCTCTGCAAACCCCCTCATTCGACTGCCTGCCCATTTGCTTCCTGGCCTCAGCTTGATGGAGGGAATGGGATCTGAACTCAACTTAGACACAGAGTTTCCACATTTCACAGATGGCCGGGAGAGGCTTTGCATGGAGGTGAGGAAACAGCGAGAGAAGAGGACACTGAAAGAAAAAAGGGAGAGAGGGAGCCGCATCGCCGGCGCCGAAGCGAGGCCGATTTCACACCATGGCAGAGTGCGCTAAAGCAAACCGCCGTTAATCCACTCACTGAGGGGAAGGCCTGGAGCTATTCCACCACCCGACCGCCATCTCCATCCACAAAGCCATAAATGGTACATTATACAACTGGGCTTCAGAGACACTGTTGATATGCTGATAGGTGATGGACAAAGACCAAAGCAGCCACAGGAGCCAAGTTGCATACAGGACTGAAGGCTTTGGCGCCGGACAGAAGAGCATAAACGTATTCAAGCATGATCTCTGTACCTGCTGAGGTGCAAACTGTTAGCGCGCTAAATCTGTGCTCTATATCAAGGTTAACTCAGGACCCCTCCTGAAAACAGTGATGGATGTACGGCACGCTAACACTCCCACGTCCGCTCTTCAATAAAGCAGCTTTTCTCCCGTCCCGTCCCCACTGTGACTCCTTATCTGTATAGAGTTACCAAAAGTCTTAAAGATGAGTCTTTGAACTTATGAAAGACAATCATTACGAATGAAAGACGAAAAGAAATATATAAGCACGGGGAAATTTAAATAAGTTGCGGCAAAGAAAATTGCACTGAATTGTGTAACGATAAGACATGCAACCAGGCTGAGCCACAAAATGAGATGTTTTACATGAAGCGCGCGGCCTTGTAGATTAGAGCGCCATCCTGTTTGGACATGAAGCCAATTGGGTTACTATCGCATGTAGAGAGAATTTGAAAGATAAGTGAGAACTATGAGAATTGTTCTAATCCAACTGTAACAAAAAGCTGAAGTATATTTTCTTTCCCCCGAAGAGGCACTGTATGATAAGCATCTTTGATGAAAGAAGTTCATTACTTGTGCAGCGTTAATATGCTGTGTTATGAGCCTAAGCCAACCTACAGCGAGGCAGCCTCTAAATGAAGCCTCCAACATTTAATGGACATCATTAGGTGAAAACATATAAGAAATCATTATGGTAATTACAAGCCCCTTTTATTCACCCTGTCTTTGACGAGAACGTTGTCCTATCAACCACTTCAACCAAACAAAGAGTTGTTGTCTATTCGCCCAAATGATGTCTGGTTCCATTTGGATGGGAATTGTCTCTGGATTTTCTTTTTTTTTTTTTTATTTAGTGAATGGCCGTGAATGGAAGCTACATTTTAAAAAATGAAAACTTGATTAAAACGGATGATTTGCATTTGTTGAATTTGACTTCCATTTGCGCAGCCACTTCATTACAAGTGAGACCTTGATCTTGAAAGGAGCTCCCCACAAAGCTAATGGACTTGTCTGTTACATCTGTGGACCCTGAAAGGGCCAAAGCTTTCTATTAAATATCAGGCACCGCTACGGGCACATAAGGCTTCACTTCACATCTTTAGAAACATGATCTAAGCAGCGACAAAAGACCGAGGAACATCTTTAAGCAGATTCAAGGCAAGACTTGGCTGTTTATTTACATTATCCATCCAACCATCCTTTGTCATGATGTTGGATTTTCTTCCGAAAATGCAGAGCGACACTCGCTGTAGACTTCTTTTTTTTTCCATTTTTGACTCTTTGTTAAACAAACATAATACGGGGGTGCCATCTTATCAGATTCCGCTTACAATAACAGATCGCTTCAAGTCAAAGCCTATGTTTAACTTACTCCATCCCATGGGAACATTCAGTTCAAACAAGTCAAGAGACATCTGCCAGTCGCCTGCAGTTGATGATGTCAACGAGTCCCCACTGGTACCAGATTCCTCCACCACACAATCATTCCCTGTGAGATTACTGCAATAGGATATTACTGTACAAACTATGACCATGTGTCCTCCTGCCACAAAGCTTAGCAACATATTACAGTTTGTCAAAGCCAGCTATTGCCAGCGAGAGATAGATACAGAGAGAGGAGAGAAGCCATTGACCTTTGTGTCCTTCATATTTGCCTAGCTTCCCCTCCACCCCAATCTTCAGAGTGAAATCATCTGATCCCAAACTAACTGTCAACTGGCTTGTGATGGTAGCAAAGCCGACGGACATCAATCAATCAGATTTTCTCCTCTTCTATCACAGCTTTTTTTTTTTTCAAGCTTATCAACTGACCCAGTTGTTATCCTGTTTCTGAAGCTTATAAAAACTTGATTATGGTCAAATATACTGTATTCCTCAGAGATTCATATCCAGTGACGGAGCACAGTATGTGACGATTGTAGCTTTTTCATAATGTACATTGTAATTCTGATGAATTGATCATTTGAGCCGGTTATCTGTGGTTTTCAGGAATACGTAAACCTTAGATAAAAATCCAATCTGATATCAGACAAAACACCATTTTAGTTGGCTTACACTTCCTCAATGTCAACAGTCATTACCAGATAAGCATTTTGCGAAATGCAGAGAGAAAGAAAATTCTAAAATAATAGTGACTGCATTTTCTGCATTCCGGATGTTGACTCTGGCGCTTAACAAGGCCTGATTTGAGATCATATGCAGCAGGAGACTTTGCACTTTGCAGTACGTCACTTTAGCTTCATCATATTTGCATAATAATCTGTACTTACAGCAAATATAATCAATGGTCATCAACTAGTTTTGATTGGAATAATTTGGCATTAAGACTATTTACGTTGCAACACTTTCCCGCTAATCACATGCAGGAAGATATGGCCTCTGATCACATGACGTGTAAGCTGCGCTGTCAACAGCTTTAGCAGCTTTGCAATGGTGCAAATCAAAACACAGCCTTTTTTAGCATTAACATGTTTGGAAGTTTGTCTTATACTTAAAGCATATTTGACAGATAAATTGTTTATCTATTTACAAAGCCTTGTCATTAGTGATTTTTCACTGAACCCCTAAGATGCTGTGTGTTTTGTGCCGTTTGACTAGGAGAAAATGCTGATGTACAAATTGAAGTGAAAGGCTTGTTGCCTTAATCCTCTGTTGCCACCTATCCCTTAACTATCCTCGGTGCCTGGTGCATTTCATCCCAATGTAAAGTTGTGCATTGGCTCCCTACGACACACACACACACACACACACACAACATCCCCCAGTAATTCCTGCCAAGCTAAAGATTTGGCTTGAACAGCTATTAGGGTGTCATTCTGTGATGTGCCAGCTACTATCCTCCTTCAGAAATGGTGTTCACGACATCATCACTACATTATCCCTTTAATTAGTCTATTTTACTTACATTTTTTTTCATTTTTTCATTCACAAAAATGTCATTTAGTTTGAATGTGAGGTCAAACTAACAGCTTGGACATAAATACATACATACATACGGAAAACTGTCAGACTTTCTTGGTATTTAACAATTCCGATTCATAAAGATGTGAAAGCATTAAAGAAACATACACTACACTATGCATATCCACAGAACATCTAAACTGCTCAGTGGTCTAAAGAGAAACATGCCTCATCATCAACCCATTAATTGTACAATATATTCATTCATAACACATTTGTATCACCAAGGTGAAAAAGGACCTGTGCTAGTTAAATGAACGCAGAATTTATGATGTGTGGCAGTCTCTGAGCCCGGCTATTTCCTCTCTTGGCTGGGGCCAAATGGAGAATGTTAAATGAGGCAATTGAGTCCCCGGGGCAAGAGGAGGATGAAAAAAGAAGGCATTGCCCCTGCTCCAACCCCAAGGAGCATTCTGCAGCATCCAAGCACTCTGGTCCGCTGCTTTATCCACCATAGCACAGAGTTAGACACAAACTCATCTGCTTTTATACACAAAATACATAAAAAGTAACACTTGGGAGTTCAACCACTTGGAAATATTGTACCAACACAGACCCAAACAAACTAGATGAGGAGTTTTCACATTTGTCAGAATCACAATACACAGAGTTCTGGGACCACTGAATAAAATATCACCTTTGTCCCAAAAAATTGTCGTTTTTAGAAATTATTCACAAAATACAATCTCATCACTGTATCATATGGACAGTACAACTGAGACCATAAGATGCTGAGTGGGATATTTTAATATTCTACGGCTGTATTTACAGGAAACCGATTTCCCCTGCAGTCCCACACTGTCAGCTATACAGACACACTCCAAAGTTGACACCCCTGATAATCAAAGCTTTGTCTGGGTCTTAAAAGGGCGTACTTGAACAACAGCAAGAGAAGAGGCCGTCTTTGCTCATAATGGCCTTTGGACATCAATATTTAAATCTTACATCTCTGTTGTGATTAGAAGGATGCCTTTTTCTCCCTCAGCCTCCTGTCCTGGAACACTGGAACAACAAGATGGGGGTGAAAGAAAGCCTAAATCAATGATCTTTGAGTCTAAACTAGATTCCTAAGCAGTTTGCCACTCTCGGCAGCAAGATAAGATAAACTCTCTTTGACCTTAGAGATGAAGTTGCCATGACGATCGGGGAGTCTACTTCTTTATTGATATTTTCCTGATGTAACAACAAATGGAACTAGATCCCGGCCTTGATAAGTGCGATTAATTAATACCAATATTGATCACGACAAGCAAGAGACAAGGCTATTAACTTAAAGCAGGCTGAAAGTCAATTGTTGCGGGGGGGCTCAATAGACATCACTGATATCAAATTTGAATAAACAGAGAGCCACACACTTAGGTGTTGGAAGATAAATAAATAATATCAAGTGACAGCTAAAGTAGTGCCCTGGATAAAGCCTCCAAAATGATAGCCCGGCCAAGCAGTTATTGGAATAATAACAGAAAAATCCAGGAAAGAGGAAGATAAAGAGGAAACTGTGTGAGGAAGTGACCTGTACCTTGGTTGCAACCCTACCCACTTATCACGCTGCTGTCGAGGCTTTCCAGGCTGCAGGGGCAGCAAGGGCAACTTTAGGCACTGTCACTCTATCAGCTGCCAAGCTCAAGCCCGTCCAACATGACTTATAGCTCCTTTTACCAACGGAAACAACATCTGCTTTCCATTCCTCTATCTACATTGCAACTATAAATGACAGCAATTAACAGCAACACTGCAAGTGGAAACATATTCTATACTGAAAAATGAATTTTAACAATAAAAACACCTCAATTAGACAAAGTATGCCCGCTTAAAAAAAATTAAGAACCCAATTGGGGATCCTTCAGCTAAGACAAGGCGACAACACAAGCTGTTATTGTCAGGGAACAGATGTTGGAGGGAAAGTTGGCATCCAGCAGCCCCGGTGCCTCTGACACAAATCACAAAGAAAAACACAGGAGATATAAAATGATTGTCACCTAATGGAAAAAAAGACTCTTAAATATACAGCATGGCGTACGTACAAAACCGTTTTCATTTCCCACCCCCGAAACATCTGACTGCCGCAGTTGCCGGTGTTTGAGGACAAGGGTGAGAGGCGGCACCGTATAAACTCTCTGGATACAACAATCTCCATGAGAATAAAGCTGGCCTAAGTTGTAAAAAATTCCGCATAAATAAATATATCCACAGCTAACACTCTGATCCATGTGCTTAGAACACATAGGCACATGACTGTTGTACTGTACAGACACTAATGTACACACGAGCAAACACACATGTACACACATACACACAGGATGTTGGCAGACAGTTCAGTAAACACGCTTCTTATCATTTACGACTGTAATCTGCCTCTGATAAATGCCCCTCAAAGATAGAAATGTCACCTGATATGATAAACAGTTTGCTGGCGTTCCATAAGTGGCCATATGCAAAGGTTGGAAACACTAACAGTAGCACAAGGATGGAAAATATTGTTAAAAAAAAGCTTTTTCCTTATTCATGTGGAGATGACCTTGTATGTGTTGAATTCGAGATAAAAGTTAATTAACAGTTAACAATAATATACAAATAACATTTCACATTCAATATTATTATCATTTATCATCTGCAAAAAGAAGATTATCCCTACTTTTTTTTTTTACATTTTCATAATAAAACCAAAATTCATCATTGTACACTGCAGTGGATCATCTTCTTGGATGTGAGATCACTATCACAAAAGTAGATTAAGCATGATGACGGAGTATGACATAGCGTTAAGCTCTGCAAAGTGTGGTTGCTGAGCGCTAGCACAACCCGGCTCGTTGCCTCACATCTTGATTGGATAATATCAAGCAGCAAAAAGAAGCCGCAAGAATTCTCAGGCCACCACATAAAGACGACAACAGTTAAGGCGATAGCACTAAGTCAATTTAATGAGCACATTTGACACAAGATGTCTGCGCATGGCCTCGGAGGGCTGCTTCAATATGTTCCCATAAACACCAGCGGAAGCACACATCCTACATCATCCAGATTCACTTTTATGCTGTGGAACTTTGTGGGGCAATTTTACAGAAAAATTACTCAGAGGGGCCTGGTTTCAATTGAGCCTGTTCATATCTTTCCTTCCTATTAAGCATCAAACCGCTCTCCTCGCAGTACCAATAGAGGTATGGGCATCACCAGCATACTGGAAGAAGGGAGGGAGAGATGGAGAATAAGGAGGGTAAAGGAGGGAGCTTGGCGGAATTCACACATCATACTACAGCAGCTAATCGCAATCCGCACAGCATCAGCGATATTTTCATCACTCCTGTCCAATTCTACTGAGCAGCCTAACAATCTGGGCAATTTATTGGCATATTGGCACGGGGTGATAAGGCTAAAAACAACAGCAGCTAGCAGCTGGGGCTGGGGAGATGAGCTGATAACATTGATATGTGCTCCCACACAAAACACCTTTCCCACTATCTCCTTTTTCTATCAAACTCTTATTACAATAAAAGTGTATGGTTTTTTTTCTCTTTCTTGGAAAAGGGGAGGGTGATACAGAAATGGGGCAATATATATATATATATACATATATGTGTGTTGGTGTGTAACATTTCACAGAAAAAAAAAACAAGAGGGCAAAATACATAATTTATCACTGTATTATCGGGATATCCAGGCAGCCTAATCAAGGAGCACTGAGTGACTATTTTTTGCCTTATCATCCAAAGTGGTGGAAACGGAGAAGGAATTATCAGGCAGCTGCAGATTGCTAGGCTGGAATTTTAATGGTAATAATCGGGTTTCTGATGGTATATCTTCTCTGCTTATCTTTCCCATTATCTGCCCTTATCTCCCCAGTCATCGGAGCAAATTAATGGTGCTCTTTCAGCATTTCCTTTTTATCACTGCTCAGAGAGCACCCAAGGGGAAAGAATAAGCAAAATATTAAAATACTGCATAAATCACAATTTTAGATAACAGTCCAATGTATGCAGGGAAGAAGGTGGTGGTAGTGGGAGGGTGGTGGGGGCACTGCGCCCAACAACCTTTTTTTGTCCTTTAGAATGACTGTCTGCGTTGACTTTCTGTGCAGTGCCTTTTTTCCCAGAGTTCCCGGGGTGTGAGAGAGGATCTAGGCTCCTTGTGACCTTTCTGGTTGCAACTACAGCTTGATTATACAGCCGCACACCGCCTGCACATTAACATGATCTTACACATGACATACTAATTCACACACGGCCGGGTCACAATGATGAAACTGCAACACAAATGCTAGACTTCCTTCGCTTGACTACAGCATTTGGATGCTGCGTTTGGATTGGTTCAAAGATGAGCACGTCTATCACGTCACACGCGATGTTATGCTTCATTTGATGTTGTGGTGGCCATGATGTGTTCAATTAATAGCTGAAATATAACATCAATTGTCCAGACTTCTACATTACTTCCCCCATATTTTTGTCTTTTTGAAGCCTTTCATGTTAAGAGTACATTTGCTAATTTTTCTGGGAATAATTAAAACATTCTAGCAGTGAGTAAAAAGTTTTGAATGGGAAATAACGTTAAAAATGTATTAAATCAAACATACTAATTGAATATTTTACTTTGAATGTAATAATAAAGATATAAATCAGACCTTCATCACACACACACAAAATAAAATATCAATAAGATGAAGAAACAAATATTTAGCATAAGAAAAAAATAGCACAACACCCACTGACGCACAATGGCCTGAATAAAAAACAGCAATAAAATGCTCTCGTGCGCTATTACATACGTGTCCTCATAAATAGATGACTGCAAACATGCAAATACATACACATACAGATTCACACACGCCTACACAAACACATAATATTTTCCCACTGGTCCCTCGCTCGATTGTTTTAACATGTCTTCAAGCCAAAATGAATTGATTTTATGATAAATTAGTAGCAGTGTATTTTTGATATCACATCCAATGACATCTCACAGTATCGATACAGTATTGGAAGAAACACCACACACAGTGGAGCTGGTAAACACACTTATTAAACACACACTGTCAGCTGTGATTGTAGTCAAACTAATAATTATTAATTGAGATGGATATTTATCTATTATAATAAAATGTCAACAGGGAAAAAAAGCAGGAGGCCAAAAGGTCAAACCTGTAGATCTATTCTTAAAAACCAAAACAATCTGGAAGAAAACATCTCGTAAACACGAGGGACGCCATATGTCAACTACGAGGATGAAGGCAGGGTCAACAGTTTTTATGTGAAATTAAAAATATATATTATTTTAATAATAATAGATACCTTCATGCATGTTACAATTATCACTACAAATCTAATAACAGTGATTTAAAAATGACAAAAAAATGAAAAATGTGTGTCTAGTCAGGTACACACACCACATGTGTGGGTCAATGACATGCATGTGTGGGTGTGTGTGTGTGTGTTTTGGCCAATATGTGGCAATTAAAGCATCTAACTATATAATTCAATAGCATTTAGATTTCCTTTGGTTATGTATCATATCTAATTGAACCATGCTGGCTACCACAATGGGGGTGCACACAGAAGTGTGCCACTGATGCATACACATTTATGGATGTTAACTAGGCTCAAGTCGGATGGAATCACACACAGTAAAGATCTTTTTCAGTCTTTTACCGCCGTTGGTGAAACTTTTGAGCCACGGTGGGATTTGGAGCGGAACTCACCTCTTGAGAAGCCCACAGAACGAAGGAGCGGCGTGACATGTATAGCGGCACTTCAGGGGGGGGGGGCTGATTCAGTGTCACTGTGGTCACCAGCGTTTATAAACATAACAGAAACTCCCCAAAAGCCGGGAGACAACATCCGAATAAATGAACGGAACTTACGTTTGATCTGCCTGGGGTTGCTCTGCTTCCTTCGGGACATGCCTGCTGCGTGGACGGTCAGTGAATCCAGGTGTAGTGCGGACAAATCGATAGCTTTTGCTTCATCCAAGCAGTCGGTTTTTAATATTTTATCTGCTGTTCAGTGAGAAAGAAAATTACAAAGAAGGGCGCTGAACTACTTTTTTTTTTATGTATATCGTTCCGTCTGTCTTTATCTTTCTGTCCTCCCAGGCTCCCTGGCTTTGGCGTTGCCCCTCTCTCTTTCTTTCGCTCTAACACGCACACCCCCTCTCTCTCTCCTCCTCTCTCTCTTTTCTCTCCCAAGTCAGCCTCTGACTGGTGAGGTATAAAGTGCTTCGCGATTTTCTTTGCAGATAAGGTGTGGTCTTCATGGGCCACCGTACTTCACTTGACATCCAATGACATTCGCTCCGAGGCATTAATTGGCACCGCCCAATTAGAAATGCAACTTGTTATGACTACAAACTCCAGTCCAACATATTACACATTAAAAATACACAATATTACACTTTAAAACAATTTATAATAAGATACTCTACCTGTAAATGTATCACAAAGCAAACACTTGACTGAAATGAACTAAAGTTTTGTCATGCGTTTATAAAAAATTGCAAAAATTATTACACATATTTTAAAAATAACTGTTTATAATATATTTAAACAAACACACACTGAATTTGTAGAATTTTTACGGAAAACAAATGTATTGTCATTTGATTTGATTATTATTTTTCACATATACCTGTATGTTTTCTCTTGTATTGTTCATATCGTTACATTTTGATATTATATTTATAGTTTTATTGTTTACAATCTCTTGGAACACATTATTGGACACAGGTTTGAAGGATACGAATGTTTGTTTAAGCAATAATAGAGAATAAGGGAATAATTTTACTCATTTTTTATAATGCTATTATGTCTTATATTTCTATATTTTGAAAATAGTGGTTTGCCTAAAATATTTGTCGTTGAAATCAAATCTAGAAATTTGAAAATGATAAAGTTAAAAGTATACTGTAGGTATCAGTATTAGAATGAGCAGTACTGCCTTGGCTTTACTCTGTATCTAAATCGATAGCAAAAATTTGCAGTATCACGCAACCCTGCTTAACATTTTTATACCACTTTAGTTTTAAATCTACACAGACATGAAAGTTCCAGACTCAGGATGTGCATTTTCCTAATATATATATTCTACATATGCTGTGTATATATGTGTATATATATAAAGAAAAAGATATACAAATATTAAAAAAGTAATAATAGTAGTAATAGTGATAACACATTCATATTTGAACAGCCATGTTCTGAATAGTTGCCTAAACTGGAAATCACTCCCTTCAATTAGCCTGTTGGACTGCAAAGGAAGACAAGCAAGTGGCCTGTGAAATTATCTCATAACCCAATTCCACAAGTTTGGAATGGAGTCTAAAACCACAGAATAATTCATGTGGCAGACGGTCAGCGGTGGTTCACCTCCGTAAGAGCATCTGCTTTGCAAAACTCCTCATCCTGTCTTCCCTTCTATCCTTTGGCGGCTCCTGGTGAATCGGAAGATTTCCTTCCATTGATCGCAAGGAGCTACACATAGTCATTGTTGTCCGTGCCCTGAGAGTACAAACAAAAATTGAGATTTTTGTTCATAAATTTATAAATAATAACATTTAGGCAACTAAGAAAATGTGTTTATTTGAAAAAAACATCATAAATAATCATTTTTATCTGTGCTAACCTGATATTATTATTAGACTTATTATTATGAATTAGAAACATAATCAAACATATCATTAAAATAGAAAAATCACCCTCTGCATGCATACCAGCAATGAGCAACAACTCAAATTACCAGCTAAACATTAATTTAACGCCACTCCTAAATCCTGTGACTTCAACATGGTTCTTCTCTGCTGTTCCTGAGCCCCGGTGGCTCGTTTGTAACCATGTGTGATTGACAGGTACATATCTGAGAGAGAGAGTTTTTTTTTTGTTCCCACTGCTCAGACCAGATGGTCGTGATAATTAACATGATACTGTTTTCATCGCAGGGGAAATCACTGACACAAGGTTGGTCATATTAATAGGTTAAGGTAGATACTGTTTGCTGTTGGGAGGCTGCACAGTGCAACCACATAATCAGATTATTAGGGGAACGGTCGATTTGATGTGCTAAATCATTTGATTATAACTGCCAAGTTACATTTGGGGACTGCCATTCAGTGTCAATGCAGTGAAGGTGTTCTGTCTGGTTGCTGCATCATGTTCATGATTAGAAAAGGTTTATAAAGGCTCATATGAAGAGGATGTGTCTGGGTGGGACGTGTTCGTATTTACTGACAAAGTTTCAACCAGATTATATGCACCACGAGTGACTGGTTTTACAGTAATTACAGCTCTATTTTCTGAAGCAATGGTGCTTTCACAGTGAACATGAATGACTAATAACATTACACTGTTGATAAATGACAGGACAAACAAAGACGGACGAAAATGTCAAAAATTTTGATACGAATCGTCACACCTCTAAAGCTTACGCATGATGGCGGTGCGTACACACAGCAAAGCACAGCATATCCCCACAGTTGCAATTTCATAGTATTATATTGCTTAAATCGGGTCCAACATATTTATCACCAATTTTTTACTCTCTCTGAGAGCGCGACAGTACCACCCACCCGGGAAGAACTACTTGCAACCAGTGCTGAGAATGTAAAAAAAGCCAAAGTAGGCTGTCTTTTTTCGTACATTTTTATGGGTCAGACACCAAAACTTAATTATTACTGGATAATGCGTTAGCCTACTCGTGTTATTGAGAGGTAAAGAAGTAAACTTCCCTCCTTTAACCAAACAGTCAGCTAGCTAGTCTACATAGCTAGATAGTCTGCAGCGCAAACCCTTTTGACGAAGAAGATGGCAAAAGGAAGTTAGTTTGGGCAAGATACTGAACCCCCAGTTGCTTTTGATCCTGCATCATCAGGAGGTACATGTGATAACAGTGTATTTGAGCCAGAGACTTACTATTCTAAAATGTTGTTGTATTCGATAAAAATGTGTACCTTGGCTCTTGGCTCTCTTAGCCCCCAAATTTCCTACCCCCTGTTCTGTGTCGACTGCTTCTTGTGTCCCTAAATAAATAACAGTACTGCTGTTGCACACCTATTATGTTAAGTAGTACATCTCAGTGTTTTAGCCTTTTTCTTTGAGGTGAAAAAGTCACAAATAAGATCCGTTTATTTGTTTATCTGTTTATTTGTATACTTTTGCTACTTTTCTGACCTATAAATATTGTCACAATTATGTATTCTCATGTTTAACGATGCCCAAGCATCAGATAATGATGTTTTGGATGGTTCTGTACTCTTGTTTTTTTCTAACACTGAGTTCTGAATGCAATCCGGACTTCCTCATACGGGCTGCAGAGTGCCTGTACTCAGTGAAGTTGGACCGACGTAGAGTATATAAAAATCCAAGGGAAAAGACTGTTGTTCCATGGAAACACTGCAGAAATAGGTGAAGAATCTGGAAGCTCTAGAAAGCTTTCTGTGCAGGTTATTGTGTGTAGTTGCTCTACAGGAGTCCATAGCTCAATACAAAGCGGGACAAATTTGTAACTGAAAAGGCATACACATGCTGTCAAAAGAAACTCCATCAATCCTTCAGAAAAGTACCAAAACAATTTTCGGACCGCTCAATTTGGGGTAATTACTCAGTACAAAATTAGAATTAATCATTCCTTTATGACAAAGAGTTAATTAAATATTGATTCATTTCTTTCCAAATTCATACTTTGACAACACTTTGTTACAAACATGAAGGGATAAAAGTGTACCATTATTGTGCTAATTTGCCTGAATGGAATACTGCCATACTCACAGCTGCCTGTTCCCTCACTATTTGCTAGTGAGCAGCTGTGCTGCATGTAATGTCACAGTGCTGGGCATGACAAATTATTCGCTTGATGTCGTGGAGTGGATCACACATGTCCAGTGACAGCCATCGTTTTGGACAGGAACTCCATCGTTAAAGAGCCGCTTCAGCAGCTAAAGTTGGACAGCAGTGTTATGAGTTTGCCTGCTGTGGTGTCACCCTCTGGCTGTTGGGGATTGGTTTGTCTCCATAGGAGTGTGCGTATGCCTGAATGTGTGTGTATGTGTGTGATTGTAGGCTTTAGACACAAGTATCACATTGGTAAATGGTAGCATTACTTTAAAATGATGTACTTTTTTTTTTTTTAACTACCATAAACGGCCGTTGTGGCTGTCCAGTCTTTCTTAGATGTTGTTGTGCAGGTTGTGGCTAAACACTTGAGGCCACAATCCATCCAACCAGTAGCAGCAAGCAAACAGATGTCTGAGCGAGTGCCCATTCTGATGGCTAAGCTGCCAAAACCACCGGCGGGCCTGGAGGCCTTCGTGGCACTTCTTTCCAAGCAGGCTTCATTCTCCACATCACCATCTAACACAAATTCTCTCCTCTTTCCCAAAATTATACCATTTCTTAACATTACTACAGAAATGTATCCTTGTATGCATATGATGAAAATGATGCTAAATTACACCATATGACCACAACTACTATTTGGCAATTTTGAGTTATAAAAATAATTATTATTTTTGTATTTTATTATCATATTAAAATACAAAATAAAGCATGCATCCCAGGAGAGCAAATCTGTAAATAAAGGAGAAAGTGTGAGACGGAGCAAGAAAGGCCCAGTATACTACTAATCAGTGTCTTGTGTGGTCAAACTGAGATTGTAACACCTCCTGGGAAAAACAAATGCTTTTAATGGATTAGAATCGTAGTATATGCACCATTCGACTTTCAAGGACGTACTTTGGTTAAATAACACTTGCTGTTTTTTTTTTTTCAAAAGACTGCAAATTGATTACAGTTGTGAGGGAATGCAGCCTGTCGAGGGAGCAAATGAAGCGATTCTTAAACGGTGCATTTGATTCTGTAAGTGATCTGTAAACATCAGTTTATGACAAACCTCTACACTATGACATCATCTGAATCAATATCTAATAACATCTCCAAAAATGTTATAAACTACATCAATACATTTTGAAGCATGAACCGTGTTTTTAAGGTCATGCCACAGCAACCTAGTAAAATTCAGGTCAGGACTTTGACGAGGCCTATAGAGGTGGACGTGGTGGTGACGTCTTGGGTTATTTTCCTACTGCAGAACCGAAGTTTATTTCATCTTGAGGTCACCAACAGATGGCCAGATATTCTCCTTTAGGATTTTTTGGTAGATATCAGAATTCATGATTCTGTTTATTACAGCAAGTGTTCCAGGTCAAAACAGTCTCATACCATCACACTACCACCACCATATTTTACTGTCGGTATGATGTGATGTTCTTTTTCTGAAATGCGGCCTTACTTTTACAATTTTTGTAATGGGACACACACATTCTGTAAAGTTAAACTTCTGTCTTGGGGATCATCAAGATTTTTCTTGCAAAATTGAAACGGGCCTAAATGTTCTTTTTGTTCAGTAATGGTTTCTGCCGCGGTTCTTTGCATGTTGTTGCAGGTTTTTTTGTGACCTCTCGGATGAGTCATCACTGCGCTGTTGGGATCATTTTGATTGGCCGACCAAAAAAACGTTTTTACCACTTGTGGATAATGGCTTTCACCTGATTCAATGTTTTAACTTGAGCATTTCTTAAAAACAACTGACCATAATTGTCCTATAATACTCACATAATTAGGCAATACATTTAGTAAATTGTATTATTTTGGATGATATATACAGTACATTCATACAGGATGTGTATCCATCTCCACCTGGTCCCTCCTGGGACCCACAGAGGAGCAGGAACATAATATAGTCTGTTGGTGTATTTTATGTGTGTCTGCTGGTTTATTACATATGCAGAGGCATCAGTGCATAGTAAAATGGAAAACTGCATCAGTGTATTCAGAAAAAGGCAGACCGAAGACAGCTCAGAAAATAAATCTACATCTGCCAGGCTCCATGCAAACGGCAGGGCCATCCTTAATGGTGAAACCATTGATGAAAACAGATAAAATTTTTAAATATTCAGACATTCCTTTCACCCAGTATCAAAAGCGTCCAGATGTGGGAAGCTGAAGTTGTATCATGAAGGGGAAGACAGCCATTGAAAGGAATTCCTCTGAATTTTCAACCATATAAAAGTATTTTATGGCATGCAAATAAATGGTAATTTTGGATTATGGAGAAATAAAAACATGCCAATAAACCCTATCATTTGGGACTAAAACTCCACAAACAGGAGACACTTTCAATTTCCCTTGCCTGTCTCCCTCTTTTAGATGCTTGCGATTGCCGCAAAATTAATCCATTCAACAATCTGTGGCTTAAATTTGAGGATTTACAGTTTTTTTTAGAATATCAATAAGTTCCAATTGAAGGGAGGATTCTTTTGCAATTCAGGCATGTTCAGGCGATAACGCTAGAGTTGGCATGAAGAGAGGCGAAGATGGATTAATTATGCAGAGAACATGGAAATTCTGCTTATCATCGCTTAGCAAAGGAGCCCAGCTCACATAATCAGAAAACGAGGATGAAAAAAATAACAATGCAATGGCACCTTCCAGCCCATCGTGTTACAAGTTAGATTTTTCCTGTAATTAAAAAGTAACATACAATTATATGCATATCTCTTATGCAGGCTATGAGTGGGTGTATATTAAATAATTGCATTGCAATATGAGGTTTGAAGTGAAAAACAGAATAAAAGTTTAGAAAATGGTATATAGCTCCCCTGGGTTGGATTGAACTACTTAGAAAGTGGGCATTTAAATTATCTTTGCAAAGCAAGCGAAGACAAAAGCAAAAGAGAAATGAAGCTGAATATATATTTATTTACAGGCCAATAAATGGTGATTATGTTTAAAGGCAGTTATTAAATCCCCATTGAGAGTGTTATGATATTGAAAGATACAGTAGGGGAATAATAATTTATACATTTCTCCCCTTGACGTGACAAGTCCAGAATTTTTCTGGAACAGAGACATACTAATATTTTTTTAATCCTGAAAAACATGGCTCACCGAACATTTCAGTAACACGATGGACACCTTGTGATCAGTGTAGAATACTACATCAGTCACAGGACCTTTGAATGCATCTTCTGAATGTCAAATCTATGCATTTCTTTTCATTTAGCCATTTTAAGAAGTAGTAGTCTGGAAGTCCTCAGGAGCAGTTGGTAGTGTGACCAATCACAGAGACTTGGAAGTGCCCGCAGTTACACTATGTGTGGAATAACTTAAAACAGACCGTTACCAACACAATTACAAAGTGGGGTTTGGCAGTAGTCTGGAAGTCCTCTGGAGCACTTGATAGTGTGACCAATCACAGCGGCGTGGAAGTGCCTGGAGTTACGCTGTGTGTGGAATAAATTAAAACAGACTGTTACCGACTCAATTACAAAGTGAGGTTCAGCAGTAGTCTGGAAGTCCTCTGGAGCACTTGGTAATGTGACCAATCACAGTGACACGGAAGTGCCCGGAGTTACTCTGTGTGTGGAATAAATTAAAACAGACCGTTACCGACACAATTACAAAGGGGGTTCGGCAGTAGTCTGGAGGTCCTCGGGAGCACTTGGTAGTGTGACCAATCACAGCGACTTGGGAGTGCCCGGAGGTAGGCTATGTGTGGAATAAATTAAAATAGACTGTTACCGACACAATTACAAAGTGGGGTTTGGCAGTAGTCTGGAAGTCCTCTGGAGCACTTGGTAGTGTGACCAGTCACAGTGGCGTGGAAGTGCTGGAGGTAGGCTGTGTGTTGAATAAATTAAAACGGACCATTACCGACATAGTTACAAATTGAGGTTCGGCAGTAGTCTGGAAGTCCTCGGGAGCACTTGGTAGTGTCACCAATCACAGCGGCGTGGAAGTGCCCGGAGTTACGCTGTGTGTGAAATAAATTAAAATAGACCGTTACCGACACAATTACAAAGTGGGGTTCGGCTGTAGTCTGGAAGTCCTCGGGAGCACTTGGTTGTGTGACCAATCACAGCGACGCGGAAGTGCCCGGAGGCGCCCTGTGGGTGGAATAAATTAAAACAGTTTTGGAAAGCCAACAAAATACAGCCGGAATAGGTGCAGATTCTGGAAGATCTAGAAAGATTTCTATGCGGGTTACCGTGTGTAGATACTCTACAGGAGTCTACAACTCAATACAACCTCAGAACAGAAGTCTTTGCCGCATATCAAACCCACAACTACCTGCTCCTGATGATGTAACATATTCGCCCATCCCGACTTTCTCAACACATCCCGTCGAAACTTTCCAGTCATTCTTCTCATCTGAGATAGCTTTCCAGTTCAGTTGCGGATGGCGGCAGCCTTTCAGACCGCGCACCTGTTGCTGGAGCCTTGATTTAGCTTCAGAGGGCACTTTGACAAAAGAGGAGGAGACGAGGATGAAGAAGAAGAAGAGGCAAGGGGAAAGATGCTTATCGAAGGCTCTCCGCTGGACAATGCATTTTCACTCACCATTCAAATGTATCTGTGGAATGCTTGAGTGATTCATTACAGCAGATTCTTAAGTGTGACAATGGACCTCAGAAATGAGTGATGGTATCTTTTTGCTGATTTCATTTCCCTGATCCTCCTTATCCCTCTGGCCTGTGTACTTCTCTTAATTAGAAAGTAGAGATTTCCTCTCATCAACGAATGGGTTTCATGCTCTTCTCTGTCACAAATCTCCTGTCCGTGCTATCTCTCTTCTCTCAACCCGTGACTCCTCCGGAACGCGTATTGTCCACTTCAGCTTCAATCTCGGCTGCAAGTCTGGTTGGCTTTGGGGATTCATAAATATTTATAAACCGATTAAGAAAGAATAATAAAGTTATAAGACATTGGGTCGGTTACCCTTGAAGAGTGCTCTGGATGACTCCCCAAGGAAGGGGAATGTATCCGAGTGTGACTGAGTCCTTCATTTCTTCATTTTATTTACTTCGTTTCTTGCAGCATTACTAAAGAGTTGTTTCCATAATGGTAGAGATGGCAAACTTTTTTTTTTCAGACAACCCCGATATTTATAAGTAATTAATTATGAGCTATGATTAGCAGAATGGTAAAAATGAAAAAGCTATAACTCATAATTGCAGTATCTTCAGGTTGTCGTCATGCAATTTATGCAAATGATACAAGTTTTTACATCCCAAAGTCACTCACCAATGCATCCATGGTAACAATCTGGTGCACTTAAGGAGCTACCCATGGGAATACGGTTCTGGGTGACCAGAAATGGCTTCCTGGGTGGGAAAATCTGAGAACGGCAGCTTGTCATTGCCGTGTATACAGGCAAATACAAAAACGACAATGTCACCGACACTGCATTGTCGCCATCGTTCTCATGTGTTTTTACTAAAACCTACTAAAAGTCTTCTAAATGCAGCTTAATGCAAATGTGATGGCGTATCTGTAGGACCCTTCGATTGCATACTTCATACATCTTTTATTCATCATCAACTGTCAGTGGAAGTCGGCTGGGTTATCTTCATTTAGCACAGCATGCTAGTGCAGCCATGTGTGTGTGCGACTCAGGCTGTATGAGTGTGTCCATTTTTTTAAATACTGGGCCGAATTGTCTAATGATGCGTTGCATCAATAATTAATGGACATTTTATTCGCTGACACAAAAAAAACCCCACACATGCTATGGTGGTAAAATGTGCAGAAGATAATTTTGGAAAAAAATTAAACAGATTTTATAGGTCCCTAATACCGTTATGTCATATAAAATGCAAGCAAAATTATAACAACCTCTTTGGACATTTAATTTATTTGTTATCAGCAGGTTGATGGTCAAAAATGTTAACACAAAACATGTTTTTATAGTTTTACAATAATACTTTTACATGCAGAAACCAATTCAAAATACAAATAAATGATGATTTGAAGGGATAAATTAACATTTAAGGTTCACCTTGAAGACATGATTATTCCCAAAGACACAATGTGACAGCGAGATCAACCACCAGTTATTGGTTATTTTTGGGCTTTATATTGGGTTATTGAGGTGAGAAACAAGAAATAACTCATGGCAAAACAGGAAGGGGGCTGCACAGCGGTCGTGTGGTTAGCGTGCAGACCTCACAGCTAGGAGACCAGGGTTCAATTCCACCCTCTGCCATCTCTGTGTGGAGTGTGCATGTCTCTTTGTGCATGCGTGGGGTTTTTTCCGGGTACTCCAGTTTCCTCCCACATTCCGAAAACATGCTAGGTTAATTAGCGACTCCAAATTGTCCATAGGTATGAATGTGAGTGTGAATGGTTGTTTGTCTATATGTGCCCTGTGATTGGCTGGCGACCAGTCCAGGGTGTACCCTGCCACTTGCCCGAAGACAGCTGGGATAGGCTCCAGCACCCCCCACGACCCTTGTGAGGATAAGCGGTAGAAAATAGATGAATGAAAACTTGAAGGTTGTGTTAAATAAAGGTAACCTTTAATGTTAATTTATCATTTATATGTATTTTTATGAATACATTTGAGGGCAACATTAATATTTTTGATTAATTTATTAAATTATTTTAATGTTTTTTTGTACTTTTACTTTACTTTTTTACTTTTTACTCAAGCATATCTTGAAACTTTAATTTCCAGACAATTCCACATCTCCAAAAATGCAGTCCTTAGCGATGTGGTGAGTCTTCATAAGAGGACAGATTGCGTCACACCCAAACCAACTTGTGCTGAGGTTTTTCCAGACAGTCTAAGTCTTCACAAAAGTGCCATGTATAATGAATAAAATGACCAGTTTCCCCGTTGTTGTTCATGGTGCTCGGGGGTGAAGTCTTACAATTATCTATTATATGTGGGTGGCCGTTCACGGCAGCATCAACTCTTGTTAGTAGCATGACTGCAGAGGAAATGAGAGCGAACCGCCCCAACTAATTATCCTTCCCCACTTCCTTCAATATTAAGACATTAATGTTGATTAGTCTTTCTAATTAGGTTATGCTTTTGATACCACTTGTGTTTTTTCCTTCTGGCTTTTAAGTATGATAATCTCTTTATGCATACTAGCCTGTAAAGTTATTCCTTCATAGTCACAGACATTTGCAACTGCATACAAATTGGAGAGGTATGTAATTCTATTAATGTATGTATTAATTGTGATTTGATTATTTTATTTTATTTATTGGTGTCATTGCTGTCACGAAGAAGAACATGGTTTCTATGAATTGGTTTAGAAGTTTGCAATAAAATAAACTACTAGAAGCTGATAACCCAAATTGTGCTTTCAAATAACAGCTACATGCGATACAGAAGCGCTAGTGCACGGGGACATGACTTGGCAGAAAAAGTCAAGTCCGTTGTAAGATTGGGGCTGGAGTAAATTATAGTGAGATTCTCTCAGAGATGACAGATGGAATCTGTCTGTTAAGGCTTGATGTGGACCTGCAGGTGATACATGATGTGTGATAAGGCGCTGACGTCACAGCCGCAGGTGCCTCTTGTCATCCCCCCCGCCCGCCCCTGTGACCCTCCCCCCCCACACTTGTGTGGAAAATGGCATCTCTCTGAGTGACTCACAGAATACTGCAGTGATATCCCCGAGGACATCTTTAAAACTCACATTCATACCTATGGACAGTTTAGGGATTCAAACCCAGATCTCCTTACTTTCAATGACAGCAAATGTAAATCTTATACTTTAATTGTTACTTCCAAATATTAATATTTCATCTACATATACCCTTTCCCAGAAGCTGGCTGCACATGAGGGGACAAATATACTACCTGTATACAGTTGGTGTACGCTATGTTTAATTTACTCCACCCCCGGCCCTCCTCTAGGTACGCCCACTCCGCCGTGATTGGTCACATGCGTGATAGACACTGCATTAAGTCATGTCAGCCATGGCATGTCCGACATGATAGTTAAAAAACGGTCTCCTCCCTATCAGTGTGGAAGTGGTAAGTTGTTCGCTTCTTAGGTTTTGAAGAAATAAATTCAAGGCTAACTGGTTAGCTTGCTAGCTCGCTGACTTGCTCGTCTTGAATCCCTGCAGCATAAGAGTTGCGCAATATGATGTAAAGAATGGATAATAGGAGTGTAAAGATGATTATAGGTGTGTTATTTCATGTCTAAAGGGCGCTTATATTGCTAAAAAATATTTCGAAAGTGATAAACAATTGGGATTGCGAGTTCAATTCCACTCTCGGCCATCTCTGTGTGGAGTTTGCATGTTCTCCCCGTGCATGTGTGGGTTTTCTCCGGGTAGTCCGGTTTCCTCCCACATTCCAAAAACATGCTAGGTTAATTAGCGACTCCAAATTGTCCATAGGTATGAATGTGAGTGTGAATGGTTGTTTGTCTATATGTGCCCTGTGATTGGCTGGCGACCAGTCCAGGGTGTACCCTGCCACTTGCCTGAAGACAGCTGGGATAGGCTCCAGCACCCCTCGTGAGGAAAAAGCGGTAGAAAATGAATGAATGAATATTTTTTGTTTATTTTATTTTTCAGTTGCTGCCATGAAACGTTTATCAAAACCCCCACTTCTCGCCCGAAGGCAGCTGGGATAGGCTCCAGCACTCCTCACGACCCTCGTGAGGATAAGCGGTAGAAAATGAATAAATGTGAGGGAATGTTTGTCTATATGTGCCCTGTGATTGGCTGGCCAGCCCAGAGTCATCTGGGATAGGCTTTGGCATACCCCCATGACCAAATTCAGGACAAGCGACATTGAGAATGAACAAATGAACTAAAAAGACACTATTTGTTAAAAAGAGTGAAGTTAAGAGTAATATTAATATGAATAGCTGGACTGCGCACTAGAATGGGACGGAGGGCATGTTATTGGAAATGCTTTGTGAACAAACAGGTATGTCTGTAGTTTTTGATAGTGACATCTTTCCACTGCAGACATTGAGTGGGGTTTGAAGGACTTATCATTGTGAAATGAGGAAAAGTAAATATATGTTGCTTGTCAATAATTATGAATGCTTTGCCTTTTGTTTCGACGCAGCCGCTATGTATGTTGTTGTCAATGTGCCATTTGTGGCTCGGCTGCACTTGCGAGATATACCGTAGAGAGCAGTCCGTGTTGCCTTCACTGTATTGTGATATTACAGCTTGCCACAGTCCTTTCATGTTAACGGATAAACACTGGCTAACACTATATCAGCTCTCAGGTTGTGTGTGTTTATACATAAAACTGCCTTTAATAGGAGATTGTTTTAAGGTTATTCCGTGCAGTAATGCCGGAATTCAATTAAATCCTATAGCTGTGTATGAAAACGGGACAGGAGGGCAGCATTCAGTTATATAGCTTTGAACTACAAATATTTTCCATTAATTAAACTGGATTCCAAGTTGTTTAATCAATTTCAGAGCGCCAAACAGTGACAATCAACCGCCTGCGGTCAGGGTGTGTATATAATGTGCGGAAGTGTGCAGAAAAAGAGAAAAAAAAAAATACAAATGCATTTGTCTGTTTGCAATGCTACCAGTGGTGCTTGCGCATAGGGTCTCACTAATTAACCCCCACACTGATAATGTGCTTAATTACTTTATATTGTGATTTCGTTTCTTCCAAGTGGTTATTCTCCTTTTTTTTTTTTTATCCCTTTCAGACCGCAGAAATAATCTTACACGCCTCAAAGGTGCTGAGCTGTAAATGCAATGTCCCAGTGAAACCTCAACATAAGCAGGCATCTGTGGATAGACTTTGTGATTACCACCACATTGACATCAATGGAGACACCATTTGACACCTGGCCCAGTGAGGGAGCAGCGTCTGGCTCCGAGAACTCTGATTAAATAGAAAAAAAAAATACCAAAAACTTGGTGTAATTTCGTCTGATCCTCACAGTTGTCCTGTGTCTGATAGGACACAGGACCTCTCGTCACCTTTACATTTCTCTGGGCTCATGAAAAGACCAGACACAGGTTTGATAAAAAAAAAAAAAATGAAAGGAAAAAAAAAATGTGCCAACACAAAATGAGGTGGAATGAGCCTCTGATCCTCAGTCTTTTGATATCTGGAGGAATGACTGAGCAACAACTTACCTGGAGCACATTATTTAGTCATTTGAATTTGGTAATGGTAATGGTTTTATTTCATTTGAACATGCATCGGATTACAATTGAATGCATCACATAATCAGTTCACAGTTCCACATGTCCAAAAGGAGTAGGAAGAAGCAAAGCTTATTAAATCCTACCCCTCCATCTGGTACTTTTGCAATCAGTAACTGTTACATTTGTTCACTTCCTGCTTTCCTAATATAATTTAGTTGTTTTTATGTTTTTTTTTTTTTTTTTACCAAAGTACGAGGTGAATATACAATATACAATGACATAATGGGTACCATAGTAAGTGTCAATATAGTGATATATATATAGCACATCATGACTGGTTCAAGACTCTTCATCCTTATGTACACACACATATATATATATATATATATATATATATATATATGTATATATATATATATATATATATATATATATATATATATTTGAATACATCCTGGCATGCAGAAAAGGGTATATGAGAGTGAGACGCATTATTGAATATTTATAAATAGTCCTCCATCTGGTACTTTTGCAATCAGTAACTGATACATTTGTTCACTTCCTGCTTTCCTAATATAATTTTTTTTTTTTTTTACCAAAATACGAGGTGAATATACAATATACAATGACATAATGGGTACCATAGTATGTGTCAATATAGTGATATATATAGCCCATCATGACTGGTTCAAGACTCTTCATCACATATACACACATATATATATATATATATATATATATATTTGAATACATCCTGGCATGCAGAAAAGGGAATATGAAAGTGAGACACATTATTGAATATTTATAAATACACCGTCTGATATGTTAAAGGATAATATGTACATTTAGATTTTAGCAACAGTTCTTCCTATATAACACGCAAAGAGAGCAACATGGCGGCCATGAATTCGCCAACAATCACTCAATTTGAATGACCGCTTGAATTCAAAGAAGTTTATCTGCATCTATTTATGGAACAATGCACTACAAATGAGCGCTGAAGCTGTGGAACATCGACTAAATACAATTTGCTTTGGTAATGACTTGGGATTGTTCGTAGATAACCACACACACACCTGCATCCACAGCATTATTCACCGCCCCGCCCTCCTGTTTGCGGTGGGCAATGAGGATAACACCTGTCTCTGGTTATTTTAATTCATGGCTCAAACCCATTTAAAGGCCTTACACAATTTGTTTAATTTCTGATGTCATTTGCACTCTGTAATTACAGTTATTGCCCTCATATTTATCAGGCAATGTACCTGTAATGTAAAAATAAGACCTCGCCGAATCAAAATAGTGTTTAATTTGATGTCTCGGGCTGTCAAACAACATTGTTGGAATGGCGTAATTAAGATACATTTATCTTGCTTATTTTATTTTGTGGATATTGCGAGGACATGTGGGACCTTTATGATAAGAAGGAGGGAGAGAACATTGAACACTGCTGTCCAGTATCTCATGGTTATTGTGAGAAGCTTTCAGTGAAATTAATGGCATGGCCCAGACTGCGGTGTGACCATGTTAAAAAAAGGATGCAGATGTGCCTAGAGGGCATCCAGGAGAGGAAGCAGCGTGGATGCACACATACGCCATGTAGGCATCAACATTTGCAATAAGAGTAACTTTCAGGTTCAGAACCTTCCCCCGTCTCTCTGCAGGATGCCTCACACACTTACATGCATAGGTACTCGCCACTAAAGAATCAACAAACAGACGGAACATAACATTTTGGGTCTCACGGCAACTGTGATGCGTTCGAGGACCGGCGAACAAAGTGTAAAATTTGCTGAAATACATTATTAGTGAAACAAAAAGACAAACATGTAACAATTATGAGTTTTTTCTGCTCAGTTTTTTGCTGAAAACTATTTTGTAGAAAAAACTCAAACCAGTGCTTCTCTAATAGTGGGGCGGGTCACCCCCAGGGAGGTTGCAAGGAGGGGGTGGCATTTTACATATACAAATTTATAGTGCTCAACACGCAATTTGACTCTTGACTATGTCTGTATTTCATGTTCAGTTTCTTTAATATTTCAAATCAGACACACCAACAGACGGAATCAGCTTCAGTGTTGAAATTATATATAACATTTTGGGTCTCACAGCAACTATGATGCGTTCGAGGACCGGCGAACAAAGTGTAAAATCTCAACACTTGCTGAAATACATTATTAGTGAAGCAAAAAGACAAACATGAAAAAATTATGATTTTTTTCTGCTCAGTTTTTTTTTGCTGAAAACAATTTTGTAGAAAAAACTCAAATCAGTGCTTTTCTAATAGTGGGGCGGGAGCCCCCCTAGGTGGGTTCCAGGGGGGTCACATTTTACATATACAAATTTATAGTGCTCAACATACAATTTGACTCTTGACTATGCCTGTATTTCATATTCAGTCTGTAAAGTACAGATTAATGAATAAATATGATTAGTTTCTTTAATATTTCAAATCAGGGTGATGTAAAAAAAATCCCTTAATAATTGAGAATATAACAATTTTCATTCATTTTGTACCGCTTTTCCTCACAAGGGAAAAGCCTCCAGGGTGCTGGAGCCTATCCCAGCTGTCTTCGGGCAAGAGGATTGATCGCCAGCCAATCACAGTATAATAATTTTCTGAGCGATAAATACAGAAATGCCTAATTGTAACATTTTATGCTTCTAATTTCTGTAGAGTTTGTTAGGTTCTCATTCATTCATTCATTCATTTTCTACCGCTTATCCTCACGAGGGTCACGGGGGTGCTGGAGCCTATCCCAGCTGTCTTCGGGCGAGAGGCGGGGTACACCCTGGACTGGTCGCCAGTCAATCACAGTATAACAATTTTCTGAGCGGTAAATACAAAAAAGTCAGATTTCATCGTTTTATGGTTCTAATTTCTGTCGAGTCAGTTAGGTTCTCTTCATCTACTGCTCTTTGTGCGTTAAAGCTGTTGGTTTGACTGATCTGAAAGAAAATATGAGACAACTGCTCCCAGCTAAGTGAAAAATTACTCCTGTTGAGAAACAGATTTCTGGAAGGTTTTTCCTGTACGCAACCTGCTATATTTCAAGAGTGATTTTTTTTTTCATAAGCAAAGGAAAATTAATTGCAATGAGGGCCGAGAATTTCCTTTTGGTTTTGGTTGAAGCAGAGTGCCAGAATGGAAGAGGACAGCTGTAGGGGAAGGCTGGCCGACCCGCTGCCTTCTGCCTCTCCCATGCCTAACTGCGCAGAATGGGGGACCAAAAAAAAAAAAAAGCCTCCAGGAATACTGGGTAAACACTAAGAGCTCCTCGCATGGAGCTGCACAATTTCCTAACCAACAAGCTCCGACAATGTCTCTTCACTGCTGCACTTTTTGCAGCGAGTCGTGATCAGGGGGAATCTGTCAGCGACTGGTAAATACGATCGCACGCACACACCAAGGTGCTGAAATTGCACACAAACATTCTGTGCTAATGTGCTTCAACAGCTCGCAACAACAAATAAGGTCAAGCATGTTGTAAGTGATTCCGGCTCTTCTCAATTTGCGTGTGCTCTCACTGTACGAGTCTGTCAAGGCTGAGCCATGAGAGATGGGCCAGATAGTGCAGGCTGAGGTAGGAACCATTTTCACACTCTTACAATTACAGGAACCGTCATTACATTGCTCACTCTTACGCAAATACAGATAGACGAAAAACCACCGCCCCCACCCACCACCGCCACCACCCAACCCCCTCCAAAACTTACGCGTAGACTAGGAGGAGAAAGCAGCTCACTTCTGTTTGTTAAATTAATCGCTTCCTAAATGGCTCCAGGCCAGGCAAAGTTAACATTTGCAGTTTCAAAGGTTTTCAGCGCTTGCAATGAGCCATGAAATTACTGCATGCCGTCGAAAATGGCAGCTGATGAAAAGCCCAAGGAGCAGGTCCCACAGGCAGAGGGAACTTGGAAGTGAAATCTTCAGCACAAAAGTCACATTTGTGATTTGGGATCACGGACAAATTCACAACGAAGCTCGGAACCGTGCGATCCCAGCGTTCAGGAGTGAGGAAAGTTTCTTCGTGAGACCAAGATGAAGACCACGCTGTTTGTGGCCTGGCGAAGGGGGGTGGGGGGGAGCAGTGCTCATCTGCAGCCAAAATGGACTGACCCAAATTTCATTTGATGAAATCAGGGTCGACTTTGCAGTCCTGCACTGCTTATCACCATCAGAATAATTAGGGTGAAGGAGTTGGGCTCAGCCTAACCTGACCAGTTCACACCAGCACACGAATGCAACACCTCTCATTTGCATATTGACTGCATTTGACTACATCCGTGGTTTGACACAACTTTTGCATTCCGGACAGATCACCACGCTATTAAGATTCAGTGAAACCAATTTTCTTGTCAAATCATACCACATTTTTTCTGTTGTCGACTTGAAAAAAAAAAAACACAAACGAAAGATGAACATGAACAAGATGTCCTCAAATCTCCCACGGTGCTGTGATCGCAGCTTTTTCTTTGCCAGGAAAAAATCTGCAATCGAAGAACCAAAATGTTGACCTATGTTTTAATGTTGGCATGAATATAGAAGGTATTTTTTAAAATAACATCATTTTAGAATATATTTATTTATCCATTCTATGCCTGGTATACCATAGAATATTAAAATCTCATCTACAGGGTCAAATTTAGAACCAAAGACAAGTATAGAGATTTATTAATTAAAGAATGCATTACATTTTAATGGTGATTTGTTAACTCGGGCTGCAGCCTCATTAATAAAGGCCCCATGGGGATTTCAGCGCCATCATCTCAGCAGCAACCCGCAGGCTGCGGGTCCTGTGGCCATCTTAATGGTATGTAGATTGATAGTTGACAAAGCAATTAATCACAGAGGGGAATACCATCTCCTCCGTGTCTGCAGCTGGAGCAGGAATGTTTCCCCAAATGTTGTTTTTTTTTTGTACTATTTCAATTTGCAGAGAACATTTGGCCACTACTTAAAACTGGATTTAAAGTGGAAAAAAATCAAAAAATCAAAAAATCAAAATAATAAATTAGCTTTTCATTCCTACCAATATTAATTTATATGAGTTTTGAGAACACGTATTTTAAAATGCATGATTAAAATCATGTTTGCATTAGAAACTGTTTTATTTGAAAGCTGCAAAGAGGAAAAAAGACACCCATCATGATATATTGCTTCATATCATGCAATAATAAGAGAGCAACTCTTTAAGGGTAACTGGAAATAAGGAGTTGCAAAAGTTGCAAATTGGAAATGAATCAATGTACTTCATTTGAGGTGTGTATTTTGGTGCAAGTCGTGCATATTATAATAGAGAATATTTATTCCACTTTTTCTCACAGATTTTTCTGTTTTTTTGGTATTATTTCAATTTGCAGAGAATGCTTGGCCACTACTTAAAACTGGATTTAAAGTGGGAAAAAATGTAAAAAATTAAAATAAAAATAATAAATTAGCTTTTTCATTCTGACTGACGCTAAGTAATTTATATGAGTTTTGAGAACACATATTTTAAAATGCATGATTGAAATCATGTTTGCATTGCAAACTGTTTTAGTTGAAAGCTACAAAAAGTAAAAAAGACACCCATTATGATATATTGCTTCATATCATGCAATAATAAGAGAACGACTCTTTAAGGGTAACTGGAAAAAAGGAGTTGCAAAAGTTGCAAATTGGAAATGAATTAATGTACTTCATTTGAGGTGTGTATTTTGGTGCAAGTCATGCATATTATAATAGAGAATATTTATTCCACTTTTTCCCACAGATTTTTCAGTTTTTTTTGGTATTATTTCAATTTGCAGAGAATGTTTGCCCACTACTTAAAACTGGATTTAAAGTGGAAAAAAATTTTAAAAATTAAAATAAAAATAAAAATTAGCTTTTTCATTCTGGCTTATACCAATTAATTTATCTGTGTTTTGACAACACGTATTTTAAAATGCATGATTGAAATCATGTTTGCATTAGAAACTGTTTTAGTTGAAAGCTGCAAAGAGGAAAAAAGACACCCATCATGATATATTGCTTCATATCATGCAATAATAAGAGAACGACTCTTTAAGGTTTTTTTTTTTTACTATTTTGTACTATTTCAATTTGCAGAGAATGTTTGTCCACTACTTAAAACTGGATTTAAAGTGGAAAAATTAAAAAAAAAAAAATAATAATAATAAATTAGCTTTTATATTCTGGCTGATACTAATTAATTTATATGAGATTTGAGAACACATATTTTAAAATGCATGATTGAAAGCTGCAAAGAGGAAAAAAGACACCCATCATGATATATTGCTTCATATCATGCAATAATAAGAGAGAAACTCTTTAAGGGTAACTGGAAAAAAGGAGTTGCAAAGGTTGCAAATTGGAAATGAATCAATGTACTTCATTTGAGGTGTGTATTTTGGTGCAAGTCATGCATATTATAATATTCATTCCACTTTTCCCCATAATTTTTTCTGTTTTTTCTTTATACAATATCAACCTTAAATTGAATCGATTTGACATTTATTGTGAAGTATTTTTACAATAAGTATTGAACTCCACCACCGATGCAGCCGGGAGAAGCGAACAGAATGTGAAAGCGTGTTAACACGAACACAACAATGGCATGTCGAGTGGACAAAGGCCACGCGAGTCCCCTCGCCACTTGAATACTGTTGTTTAAAGAATCTCCCATTTTCCCTCCTAATTACCATACCCTCTCCAGAAAGTCCTCTGTTGCTCCATCTGTCCCCTCCGCCGCTGACAGACATGCTCTAATCACCTCGCATGGCAGGCCTCACATGGGAAAAGACTACACAACCGCCATACTGTCACAGATACAGAGCTGCTACTGGATGCCAGCACCTCACAGGGGGTAAGCTATAAACACTAGCCTCAGCCTTGTGTGGGATATGTTCAGTGATGTGCACTGAAATGGAGCCATTTCATGTTACAGATCTCCCACAAAGCCCAACAACATTGATGCCAAGTGGGGTTTTGTATTGAATATATGTGAACATACGACGGCCCGCCTGTAGTCCATCAGTAGCTGACATCAAAATGGTCTTAAAAAGAATAACCTGGATTTTGGACCGAGGCTGCAGGTTTACATTAGGTGGCATTGAAAGTGTGCATCACTAATCACAGCAGGAGGGCGTTTGGAAGGAATAACAGTATGTTTTTCATTTTATCTGAAAGTGAGGTAAAAAAAAAACAGCCCCTCTAGGATATTGCAGGTTTTTTTCGTAGCAGCTTTTTCACAAAGTTGCATCAAAGTTGTGTTTTTTTTTTTTTTTCAATAACATACAGTGGCGTTATTAGGCCTATTTTAGGGGGACTTCAGCGCCCCTAAAATGTTCTTAAACCCTCCTAAATAATTTGATATTTTTTTAATTGATTTTTAAAAAATTTTTTGTAGATTTTTTTTTTTTTTAAAGAAAATCTCTGACAAATTTAATACATTAGGGTAAAAGCAGGCTAATAAGCAAGCCAATAAGCAGGCTAGTACTAGCCTACTACTGCTAGTAGTAGTAATAATCAGAAAAAGAATATTGATGATAGTAATAATAATAATAATAGGCTAATTAATAATATAATAATGACTATTATATAATTGATCACTGTCCACTGTACTTGTGTACATTTAATGGTGGCCTAAAACAATTCAGTATCTCTACTAAATCTGTCAAAAAGTGGGAAAGTTATATCCCGGTTCCTTATTTGTTTTTTGGATATATATTTTTTTTTTTGACACATTTGAACACGGACAGCAATTTCCAAGTCCCTCCAGGATTTCATTACTTTTTTGAGAGACCTTTTTTGATTTCCTGAGTACATTACTGCTTAAGAACAATGAAAAGAACTCTCAAAAGCCATTACTATATACATAAATGACACTTTCTATATAGCAACTGTACACTGACTAAAGTATATCAATGCATATTCAAGCACATTTACGTTAACAATAACAACTTTATTGTTCAAAGACACACAAGCACCTGACTTGCTGGAACAACAGGCTTTTATTGAAGGCTTGAATTATCTCACAAAATTCACAATAACGCCAAACATGAGCTACTATTGTGGTTGTAACCCACGCCAAGCTAAAACTCAACACCTGACGCTATTTCCTGTCCGCCACACACTGAGCTCCCCCAGCAGCATCACACATACAGAAAACACACACCATGCAGTTCATCATAATGAAATGACTTCATCCTTTCAATTCATCCTTCTGTGAAGTCTAGCTTCAGTTTTATTTTACCGTCTTGACAACTTTCATGTGTTCCCCATCGGGCCTCTCCATGGTCTCCCAAACTTTTCCCGGAACTTTCCGATTTTGCCAGAACGCTTTCTCATCTTGACAGAGGAGCAGCCGAGGGATCGCTCAAATGATGACAGCCATCGTGAAAGGGCAGATAAGCCCGTGTGGCTTTGCCTCTGATTGTATGTTCATCTCATTCTGATCCAGCCGCGATTCTAAGCCCCTGTCTTGCAGTCCTCACTCTCCCAAACGTTGATCTTCTGCATGTCATTGAAATCGTCTTATAGCTGATCCAGGAGACATGGGAAAAAGTCACTGTTTTTCACCAAACTTCAAACATGGCAAGTAAGATAGCTTCAGCTTTTTTGTGTCATATGACTGACTGACCATTTAACTTTCTGAACGGCAGACATTTTTTTTTCCCACACACGCTATTATGTAAAATTTATTCATTTTCTATGCTGCTTATACTCAATAGAGTCGCTGTGATATGCTGGAGCCTATTCCAGCTAACTTCTGGGTGGGATGCACTATGGACTGGTCGGCAGCCAATCACAGGGCACATAGACAAACGACCTTTAAGACTCACATTCACACCTATGGACAATTTAGAGATTCAAACCCAGATCTCCTTACTTTCAATGACAGCAAATGTAAATCTTATACTTTAATTGTTACCTCCAAATATTAATATTCAAAATCTTATACTTTAATTGTTACCTCCAAATATTAATATTCAAAATCTTATACTTTAATTGTTACCTCCAAATATTAATATTCAAAATCTTATACTTTAATTGTTACCTCCAAATATTAATATTCAATCTACGTATACCCTTTCCCAAATATACTACCAAAATATAATGTACTACCTGTATACAGTCTGTGTACGCTATGTTTAATTTTACTTGGTCACACGCGTGATATTTAGTATTCTGTTCACGACACAAAACACTGATGAGACAAGTGATGAAGTCAGCCATGGCATGTCTGACATTATAATGAAAAACTGTCTCCTCACTTTCAGTGTGGAAGTGGTAAGTTTTTTGCTTCTTAATTTTAGAAGAAATAAATTCAAGGCTAACTGGTTAGCTTGCCTGCTCGCTGACTTGCTCGTCTTGAATCCCCGCAGCATAAGAGTTGCGCAATATGAGGTGAAGAATGGATAATACGAGTGTAAAGATGACTATAGGTGTGTTATTTCATGTCTACAGGGCTTGAATATTGCTAAAAAATATTTCGAAAGTGATACACAATTAGGTGGATTGAAGTGGTTAGCTCGCAGGCCTCACAGCTAGGAGACCCGAGTTCAATTCCACCCTCGGCCATCTATGTGTGGAGTTTGCATGTTTCTCGGGGTACTCCGGTTTCCTCCCACATTCCAAAAACATGCTAGGTTAATTAGCGACTCCAAATTGTCCATAGGTATGAATGTGAGTGTGAATGGTTGTTTGTCTATATGTGCCCTGTGATTGGCTGGCCACCAGTCCAGGGTTTACCTCGCCTCTTGCCCGAAGACAGCTGGGATAGGCTCCAGAAAATGAATGAATGAATGAATGATAAAAAAAATTCTATGCTGTAACTATGAAAATATACCGGTTATTAACATTGACCGCTATATCGCTATATTGTTGCTATAAATGAGGGATGACCGTATATTCAACCAATCAGATCAGTGACACCTGCGTAAAGCAAGTGGAGCAAAAGTGCTGAGTTGCAAGCATAGTGATACAATATCATTGTTTCCACTTCAGATAGCGCTACTCCTGCATCACGTTTATCACAACTTAATTCCCTATTTAATTCCACCATTTGCTATGAAAATCACAGCAGTCGTCGGTGTGAAAGCGCCTCTCCCTCACATCTCTCCCGTGGGGAGTTGGTTCACTGCTCACTAGAGTGTGCAGGGGGGCGAGCAGCTCTTTTCACTTAACTTGACATTTCCAGCTTCACTGTCTGCGGCGGGTCCTGTGTGGTGTCGCATCTCAGGCCCTTGCAGCATGCACTGCTGATCTCTGTGGGCCTTAAATGAGATCCCAAAGGGAGCAGAGAGGTATTGTCTTAGCCACTAATGAACACTTTAGTTGGAAACTATTCTATATGGTTTATATTCCAAGGTTCTACAGCACATGGACCAGCCCAGAAGGTTTGTACCTCCATGTTTGACAGGAAGCATCAGTTGAGTGGATGCCAAAGACTTCAATTTTGGTCTCATTTGACCAGATCGCATTCTCTCACTCTGTTAAAATAAACATATAAAAATGTATCGTAAACTTACAAAACTACAACGGATCAAATCATCTTCTTTAAATACCGTCATGATAAAGGGGTCTTTAATAGGGGACGGAGGAGGGGAGGGACTCGGAGCTGTCAAGAGAGGCCACCGTGGTCAGGAGAATGGCAAAAAAAAAAAAAAAAAAAAGCCTCCCTGCCTTTATCTGCCATTTCCTGTTCCATTCCCTTCCTACATTAATAATCTGTTAGAGCACACAATCGCACAGAACCATGAGAGATAAAACACGGATGACAAAATATCAACTTCCTGCTACAAAACTCGAAACCGTTATTAGAATATCAGGCTCAGAGGATAATTAATTTCGACTTTAATTACTTCCACTGTTGCTGTAGATTAGATCGCAGGTTTGAGATGGGTTATTAAAACAACTGGGGAAATCTGCCAACATAAAAAAAAGTTAATTTCTCCAACCTTGTCTCTTAACCTGCTTGTTGAGTGATGTAATTACGTGTGTGTGGTGCAGACAAGGGGTGATAGGATGGAGATGAAAAAGACACTCGATCACTTCAGAAGCTTAAAGGATTTTGGCCCACCATACTTGGAAATATCAAAAAGATGGCAGTACCATCTCGTGATGAGGTAATAAAACAGGTATCACTCCGAGAATATGAGTCATTGAGAAACACGTTTTATAATAGAAACACCGTGGCATTTATTGCCCCCCTACCATTGTTTCATGTTGGTGGAATCTTTATACTTTATTCTGGAACAATTTAATTTTGAAATTATTTTTATTATGGGTTCTATGTAATTATTGAATGAACTTAGTATGCTAATACAATCAGCACTTTAAAATGATGGATGGTAATATTTTCAGTGCGCATAGAGAGTGTTGCATCATTTTTTTTTTTTAGGTTTTTGCAAACGATTGCACATACAGAGTGATGCTGGACACTTTATACGAAAGGACTACATTTGTACAACATCAAAGCTTATACAATACCTAACAAAAGTCAGTACTCATATTCTCATATTTCTGCAATTTTGAAGCGACTGAAGAAGTGACACTTTGATGCAATGTAAAGTAGTCAGTGTAGTACAGAAGCAGTTTCAAGGTACTGTCTTCTCAAAGTAAGTCAGACGGCCATTAAAGGAAAACTGCACTTTTTTTGGAAGTCCATGCATGGTATTCTGATACTTGTTTATACAGGGTCAGGCAAAATGATCTGACACATTTGTAGGTTAAATAAAAGGCAAATAAAGTAAAGAAACAAAATGTGTTTTTATTTTCAAAAAGTACATATAATGCCATTTTGATTTGTTTCTTTATAATGCCATTTTTTTTGTTTGCTGCATGGCGGTCGTGTGGTTAGCGTGCAGACCTCACAGCTAGGAGACCACGGTTCAATCCCACTCTCGGCCATCTCTGTGTGGAGTTTGCATGTTCTCCCCGTCCAGGTACTCCGGTTTCCTCCCACATTCCAAAAACATGCTAGGTTAATTAGCGACTCCAAATTGTCCATAGGTATGAATGTGAGTGTGAATGGTTGTTTGTCTATATGTGCCCTGTGATTGGCTGGCGACCAGTCCAGGGTGTACCCCGCCACTCGCCCGAAGACAGCTGGGATAGTGAGGGAAAAAGCGGTAGAAAATGAATGAATTAAGGAATAAATGTTTTTCAGTTGCTGCCATGAATTATACTGGTAAGCATTGTTCTTTAATTGTGGAAACGTTTATCAAAACAAACATATCTGACCGACCTCGCACCGCCAGAACTGATTTAACTGATTTTTTTGTTTCTTTACTTGATTTGCCTTTTATTTAACCTTCAAATGTGTCAGATCATTTTTCCCGACCCTGTATAATAATTTCCAACAAAATGCTGGCTTTTCCTCTCTAAGGAAGTACGGCAATGACAAGCTCCACCCAGCTCACATACACCCATTCATGGTGTATAATAAATATTTCTGCAACATTATATCATTAGCGACGTTGCTATAACATTTTGCTATAATGGACTGCGTTCATATCAGCTGATTCAATGCTGACTTGTCAACATCAGTCAAGATAGCATCACATTCTCTCTCAATGTTATTCATATCAAATACAAAGTGTGTATTTAATACAGGATTTGAAAGGCTAATTAATTTACCTCAACAGTAAATAATTAATCATCTTCCGACCAGGTCACACACCATAGCTGGGTTCCGCCATCAAGGCATCATAATACACATGCGTGGGAATGACTAATCTTAAAATCCCTGCCACACAATAAACGGAGTGACAGAAAGAAAGGTTATATGAGATAAGTCTCCAATCATGAAAGTGGATGCCAAAAGAAGAGGACAGTATGTAATGAAGTGAGAGCAGGGGCGAATGTTTAAAATAAGTTCAAGAACAAAGATAAAGCCCAAGGATGATGTTATCTGCAGGATTGAAGAAAGCATTTCAGTAAGAGATTGGTCGCAATCACCTAATCAGCCCGATTCCACCCTGCACTGTTCATGTCTTCCATCATATGCTATTTCCACTGCCCCAAACAGTCAATTTTCACTGTGTGTGTGGGGTGGGGGGGTCTTTGAGCAAAAGGGTTTCAGAAATCACTGATGGGTCTGTCATGGTGGAGGGTGGCCTTGCATTACCAAGCCGAGAGAAGTGTGAATGGAAATTGTGTCAAATGCACTTTATTTTCCTCATGTTTACAACTGGACATTAACCACCCAGCCTGCCCCCGAAAATGCATACATATATTCATTCATTCATTCATTTTATACCGCTTTTCCTCACGAGGGTCGCGGGGGGTGCTGGAGCAAATCCCAGCTGTCTTCAGGCGAGAGGCAGGGTACACCCTGGACTGGTCACCAGCCAATCACAGGGCACATATAGACAAACAACCATTCACACTCACATTCATACCTATGGACAATTTGGAGTCGCTAATTAACCTAGCATGTTTTTGGAATGTGGGAGGAAACCGGAGTACCCGGAGAAAACCCACACATGCACGGGGAGAACATGCAAACTCCACACAGAGATGGCCCAGGGTGGAATTGAACCCTGGTCTCCTAGCTATGAGGTGTGCGCACTAACCAATCATGCAGCCCCATGAAATGTTAAAATAAAAGTTAAATCTAAAACCAAAACAAAGATTCTGAGAGGTCCAGGAAAAAATTGCATACATGGCGTTGTTGTTCATTTCAATAAAGTTATTGTTCATGGACCACCTCTTGGTCATTCTCATAACCTACCGTATTTTATACCAACGCAAATCCCAATCAAGACAACCAGTCCAGGGTGTACCCTGCCACTCGCCCAAAGACTGCTGGGATAGGCTCCAGCATAGCCGTGACCCTCGTGAGGAAAAGCGGTAGAAAATGAATAAATGAATGAAAATCACAATCAAAACAACCAGTCCAGGGTGTACTCCGCCTCTCGCCCAAAGACAGCTGGGATAGGCTCCAGCATAGCCGTGACCATCGTGAGGAAAAGCGGTAGAAAATGAATGAATGAATGAATGAAAATCACAATCAAGACAACCAGTCCAGGGTGTACCCTGCCTCTCGCCCAAAGACAGCTGTGATAGGCTCCAGCATAGCCGTAACCCTGGTGAGGATAAACGGCATATTGAGATAAGCACTTTTCATAAGATCCATGAGGCAGTGAACTCAATGTTATTTTCCAAACAGTTCCACGGGCCGGATGACATTTCCGTGCGGGCTGGATTTGGCCCCCGGACCTCAGTTTGAACCTACCGTATTTTATACCAATGCAAATCACAATCAAGAACAGTGGTAGAAAATGAATGAATGAATGAAAATCACAATCAAGACAACCAGTCCAGGGTGTACTCCGCCTCTCGCCCAAAGACAGCTGTGATAGGCTCCAGCATCGCCGTGACCCTCGTGAGGAAAAGCGGTAGAAAATGAATGAATCACAATCAAAACAACCAGTCCAGGGTGTACCCCACCTCTTGTCCAAAGACAGCTGGGATAGGTTCCAGCATAGCCGCCCTAGTGAGGATAACAGCATATTGAGATAAGCACTTTTCATAAGATCCGTGAGGCGGGTGAACTCAATGTTATTTTAACAGGCCGGATTTCACAGGCCGGATGAAATTTCCGTGCGGGCCGGATTTGGCCCCCGGACCTCAGTTTGATACATAGACCGATGCCGAAGTGATGCCGAATGGAAAAACCTCATGATTCATATTGAATAGACAAGGCTCTCTAAACTTCCTTGTTCGCCCCTCTACAATCCAATGTTTTACTCTGCCATCTCCCTAACAAGCTTATTTCTAAAAGCTGCTGAAGATTTACCCAAATCCTCTGGATTCCAGTGCGCAACTGAGATCCTCACAAAACACTGGCCCATAACATTTGATTTGGACGACACCCGTTCGCCACACTCTGTGAACAATCTCTGTGCTCATTTGTGAAGCCTTTAGTTGGTCATGAGTTTGCGATTAACAGCTCTTTGGTTTTGGCGGCAGCTCACCAGTTGTAAATGTCGGCATGGACAGAGGCCCCCCGCTGAGAGCGCTCCAAAACTTGGCCTCTCATAATTTGACCGCACATGCACGAGGCAAAGGCCAACCACGCTCTGAGCACCAAGCGCCTTTGTTCGGCAAAATGTTAAAATGTGTATGTGAGTAAGGTATCCTTAGGTAAACACGTTTTATTCAAGTTGAGTCAAACACAAAGTGTAGTGTAAATAATATTAAAGCTATCCAAAATACTGCCCAGGGAACTTTTTTGGGGCCACAGTTCATAGTTACTGATACTCAGTATATTCTAAAAATACCATTTATTCATATTCACCCAGACAGCTGGGATAGGCTCCAGCATTCCCACGACCCTAGTGAGGATAAGCGGTATAGAAAAATTATCCCTCTAGCTTGAGCTGTCCTCTTCATTATGCAGTAGCATTTTGAAACATGGTGGATTTTTTGACACACTATATAAAAAAAGACACACTATAAACCTTGCAATCCTTCAGCCACTCGATGATGAGACGTGAGATTGTGAGATGCTTTTTTCATCAGGGCTTTGATTAGGCTGCACGGTGGACGAGTGGTTAGCGCACAGACTCACAGTTCAATTCCACCCTCGGCCATATCTGTGTGGAGTTTGCATGTTCTCCCCGTGCATGCGTGGGTTTTCTCCGGGTACTCCGGTTTCCTTCCACATTCCAAAAACTGTGAGTGTGAATGGTTGTTTGTTTATATGTGCCCTGTGATTGGCTGGCGACCAGTCCAGGGTGTACCCCGCCTCTCACCTGAAGACAACTGGGATAGGCTCCAGCACCCCCTGCGACCCTCGTGAGGATAAGCAATAAAAAATGAATGAATTAATAAAAACACGATTACTCCATAAGACTTCAACATGTGATATTAAGCATCCACTTCCTGATGCTGCACTCTAAGCATCATGGGAACTGTAGTTCTTTTCATCGAGAATTAGTGTCAGGGTTCAAAGTCTGAAAAATGACACACAGATGCCCTCCCAGCTCTTTAATAAGTCAAGGTTCTGCTTACAACGTCAAACAGGAAACAACAATACCAAATAAAAGCACCAAAGCGGAAATAACAGCAAAACAAAAACAAGAATTCAAAGTATCAACCCCACCCCCCCACCCACCCCGTCATAAACAATACATTTAAATATAAAAAAGCATTGTGACTAATGCATGCTGGATTAGCCAGAGACTGACAGAGGGCAAAAATAATTAGTATTGAGAAGCGATTGCGCTAATGAGAGCAGAATTTGAATAGGATACTTTACTTGACCTTCAGTGTTATTTTGCGGTCCAAGAAAAAAAAAAGCAGATTTATAATTATGCTCTAAAATGCACCATGAAATTGTTATAATGGACTACCTTTCTGGAAATGTTATCAAACATTGACTTTAATTTTTACAGCAACAACCGTTGTTTGTGTGCAACCTGAAAAAAATGAGATGCCGGGTCCCCTGCCTTGACAACCGCTGCTGTTCATGCAGATGAGCATTTTTTTTTTTTACTCGTTTCCCCTGAGTCTCTGTTCCTAGGGATGCTGTGGCAAATAAAATAATACTCTGATAAAACTGAAATATTTTATGACAGAATGATAATCATTGCAAACGTACGTGCCACTGATATGAGACTGTTGCAGTTGGGGGAGGAGAGAAAATAATCCTTTTTGTGGGCTTTAAAAAAAAAATGAATCTCTGTTGAATCACATCAGAGAGGAAAAAAAAAAACTCAAAGACAGTTCCAAGATGAGCCAACTCTAGGAGAAAATGACCTCCTCGTTTTGGTGATAAAGTTCTAGCCAAAATATGATATCAGCCCACGACGTGACTCATTAGAAATGTGTGTATGGCGTGGAGGCAGCTCTCCCTATCTGCCAGTGCCTGGCTTGCTGACTGATAAGAGGCAAATGCAAATGTCCTGATAAGAACTGAATGCAAATATGTATGATATGATATTCCCTGGGAATTATGTGCGGATAAAACAAAGTGTTTTATTTTCCTGTAATTCTTTCAGGTTTGCCAAAAAAATGTTCTCTCTGTTTCTCCTTTTTCCACTCGTTTTAACTTTCGGAATTTGCATTTCTTCAAAATTGATTGGGCCTGCGTATTATGTTAAGCTATTTGTTTGTCGAGGATGGTAATTAGTTACTGTAATTACGGCAATGACAGTTTCTAAATTGTTTTTAAAGCATTACAGTGTGTCTGTGCCAGAAGATTGTAGTACTTATTTTAGGATTTAAGCATTTGCTGGAAACACTCCCACTCTAAGGCCAAAGTGGGAATTTTTGAACAACAAAGCAGCCGTTTTTCAAGCAAAGACATTTTTGAAAATGTCTGTTAATTTGCACTAATTGCTGGTTTGACTGTGTTGTGTAGTTTCTTCTCCAATCGGGGACTTGTTACTGATAGGATGTCTTGGGGGATCAGAGTTGGCTTGAAATAGTTGAAATATGTTTTTTTTTTTTTTTTTTTTTTTTTTTGCCGGGCACATTCATTTCACTCGTACTTTTTATGTTTGCTGTGACCCAATAAACAAAATGTTGTTAAAGGCGTATTTGTAATTATTGCTCTCGGTGTAGGCTATGCACGCTTTCAAGTGTAGTAAACATTAATTAGTGTGGACACACACAGACAGTTGGAGGGTTTAGTGGGTGTTTTATGTTCAGCAAAAACAAGACCTATATGGAATACACGTGTAACAGGACTGCCAAAGCTGCTTGACAGTACTTTCAAATATAAACATACTTGTCCCTATGGTTAAATGTAGCGTCTACATCGGGCAAAACCTCTTTGAGCCCAGGATCTACCTTGAGACATATATATGTAGTATATATATATATATTTTTTACAAATTTTGCATTTATTTTTATGTTTTTGTTTCTGTAGTGTGTTCTCTGAGCAAACCGAAAGTCTATTTGGCTTGTTGGCTTACCGTCATGACGTAGTTGAAATGAGGAAGTGAGTGTTTTTGCTGCTGGAGCTGATTGATGCATTACAACAGTCAACCTTTGTAGATCTGGTGTTGCATTTGATGCCAATTGGGACTTTTGGGGAATAGGCTGAGGGCTGAGACTGGCACAAAGTGTACCGGCGTGTTCAGGGATCAAAATGCATGCCTGTTGGCAGGTCTCTAAAGAGGGGAGGGCACTGATTTGATAATGCATTTGTTTTTCCAAATATTTTCAGTCCCAAAAATTGATTGGTTGATGGTGATCGATATGGCACAACACCAGAATACAGTATAGATACATACAAAATATTACATATAAAATTTTGCATGTAAAATAAAACTGGGGTTGCATGGCTGACGAGTGGTTAGCGCGCAGGACTCACAGCTAGGAGACCCGAGTTCAATTCCACCAATTCCTCTCTGTGTGGAATTTGCATGTTATCCCCGTACATGTGTGGGTTTTCCTCCCACATTCCAAAAACATGCTAGGTTAATTGGCGACTCCAAATTGTCCATGACTATAGGGGTGTTATTTCATGTCTACAGGGCTCTAATATTGCTAAAAAATATATTACAAACGTGATAAACAATTGGGGCTGCACAGTGGATTGAAGTGGTTAGCTCGCAGGACTCACAGCTAGGAGACACGAGTTCAATTCCACCCTCGGCCATCTCTGTGTGGAGTTTGCATGTTCTCCCCGTGCATGCGTGGGTTTTCTCCGGGTACTCCGGTTTCCTCCCACATTCCAAAAACATGCTAGGTTAATTGGCGACTCCAAATTGTCCATAGGTATGAATGTGAGTGTGAATGGTTGTTTGTCTATATGTGCCCTGTGATTGGCTGGCAACCAGTCCAGGGTGTACCCCGCCTCTCGCCCGAAGACAGCTGAGATAGGCTCCAGCACCCCCGCGACCCTCATGAGGAAAAGGGGTAGAAAATGAATGAATGAATGAATGAAAACATTTAAAAAATCAAGATGGTTGATGTGTTCCAGTTTTCACAGCAATATCTAATCATATTTTGTATATACCTTTGCATAACAATGATGCAACAAACAAAGAAATCATGGTAAGAACAATCTCGTCCTCAAGGTCTTCATGGCTCCACCACTCCAGAAATGCAGCATTTCAAATACAGTACTTCCACGTCTCGAGAACCCCATGGGCAAGACGAGTAGCATCCTTTTCAAGTATTATACTTTAAGTGCATAATTGGATTTATTATTAACATAATCAAACCTCGTGCATGTTGACTTTGGCGTTCCCCTATGACCCGCGCTGCTTCAGGGAGGGATGCTGAATGTACCTCCTTGTCCCAGGAGCAGCCTTTTGTCTCCCAAACCTCTAAGTTCATGTTCAGTCCTGATGGAGGTTGTATCATTGTGTTCATTTCCAGGGAAAGCGTTCTCTAATCAAACATGGAACGTTTGTAGAGGGAAATCGCCTCATGTTCTCCAAACTCTTTGTTTCAATGATCCAGGTTCAGTAGTCCGTCACCACATTGCGGTTCATATTTTGCCGCTTCATGCTACAGTTTTGAGTCTCTAATGAACCTAACGTGCTTATTTTTGGAATGTGAGATGAAGACAGAGAACCCATGCACGGGTAGAACATTCAAGAGATGCCATTAGGGTTCATGCAAGCATATTGTGTGAAATATCAATTAAAATATATTACTGCATTGTTATATATTTGCCATGATCCTTGAGGTACAGAAGTAGGACATTATTGGTATTCCACAGGGACGATGTCACATGATCATCAATCATTACTTTTGAATTAAAAGAAACTTAACAGACGACATTCTTTTCTGTTTTATGTTTATTTGCGATCAAGTGTACATGCATAATAATTAGTCTATTATTATTACTATCATCATTCTTCTTCCTTTGATTATGACTGCTACTTCTAGTAGTAGTAGTACTACTACTAGTAGTAGTAGTAGGCTAGTATTAGCCTGCTTATTGGCTTGCTTATTAGCCCTATTATATGACATTTGTCTGATATTTTTTTGTAAAAAAAATCCATATAAAAATATATATAATAAAATAATAAATAAATAATAAAATAATAAAAAATATCAAAGAACATATCAAGAACATTTTAGTATAAAATAGGCCTAATGACGCCACTGCCTTCGAGTCTACAGTCTAATTTACCTATTTACCCGAAAACAGCTGGGATAGGCTCCAGCATGCCCATGACCCGAGTGAGGATAAGAGGCATAGAAAATGGATGGATGGAGTCGCAATATTCCAGCCATCAATAGTACACCCGGCTGCACGTTGGACGAGTGGTTAGTGCGGCGGCCTCACAGCCTGGAGACCCGAGTTCAATTCCACCAATTCCATCTCTGCGTGGAATGTGCATGTTCTCCTTGTGGGTTTTCTTCAGGTACTCCTCCCATAAATTGTCCATAGGTATGAATGTGAGTGTGAATGGTTGTTTGTCTATATGTGCCCTGTGATTGGCTGGCGACCGGTCCAAGGTGTACCCCGCCTCTCGCCCGAAGACAGCTGGGATAGGCTCCAGCACCCCTTGTGAGGATACGCGGTAGAAAATGAATAAATGAATGGATAGTCCATCATCCATAGCTGCTGTACTTATACTATGTGTATTAAACACAGTATATGCCGTGTTATACAGTATATAGAGTATGTATTATGAAGTTATAAACTAAAATGAAATCACCTAGTAAATAATAAAAAGCACAACATTTTGTCACATTGGTCTGATTGGTCATGAACTACACACAATAATTATGTTGTGTGAAGCTCAGCCATCATATTCATAGATGCACCCACTAGTTACTTTCTAATTAAGGCCTAATTAACTGCACGTAACAATAGAATGATATTCCTCCTTTAAGAAATCCCTTTGAAATTATGCAAGATTAAGGAAAGTTGCTTGCTAAATTGGTGTGTGCATCTGTAATTTAATTGCATGTGAGGCCATTAATTAATAAGGTGCTTCCTTTAATAGTTAATGTATAAGTGCAATTAATTAACTCGCCCGGTCGTGATAAAGTGTCAGCAAAATCAAACAAAAACAATTAGCTTTTTGAGGCAAGTGTCTAAATCTTTAAAAGCTTTGCTCTTCCACTACTGGAGTTATGCAGTGTAGATTTTAATTTGGATGGGGAGCAAGCCAGAGAAACACAGTTGGCATTCATAAGGGAATTACTATGTTGTAATTATGGGATAAGCTTATTGTTACATGATAAATAATTTGAATCTGTCCCCGGCTGGTTAGGGTTGTTCCTCTTTTCTGGAGAATGGACTTTAACTTTGCATTTGGTTTGAATGAATGCTAAGATCATATAATATTAACACAAAGGTTGTAGATTATTATTGTTTTGAAGACTGTGTGTGGTTTGCACTTTTAAACATATCTGACTCGTTGAAAACTTTGTTGATGAAAGCGTTAATGGGCTGTTCTTGCATCACGCGCTTGACGTGGATTAAACATCCCATGCCATCATTTAGAAAAAGGGTACAAACATCTCTAACGTCTTACGTAGATGGCGTCGGGAATGTATTTAAACAACAGTGATATGAGGCATATTTAAGGAGAAATAGCACCTAAACAATCTGTTAGCTTTATCCTTATCTGGTATAAATCAATGGCTTGGGGTTTTAGCCGGGAATTACATGCCGTGTGGCTGTTGAGGCACAGTAAATTGGGTTCCAGGTTGCAAAGCATAAACACATATCTGGAGCGTGTTACTTTAAACAAGCCCCAGCTATTATTTGCACAGCCATATTACCTTGAATACAAATGACAGCATGACCTCAATTTTCTGCACAGTGTGACTGAGTGGAAGAAACTAACGCTTCAAGTGCTTTTCCTTTGCAAAGTGCTTGTTTGGTCACAGTTTCACTCCAATTAGAGAGTCAACATTCTGTTTAATATTGAATTTGTAAAAAAAAATAATAATATACAAGGTCCCTCTGCTGTATGCTTTGTTGAAATACATGCCGGGTTTATGCTTAGTTTAATGTCGCACACTCTTGGAATTCACTTTCTTTTGAACAGGTAACAGAAAGTATCTCACTTAACAATTACAGCATATTAGCTCCATGTCACAAAATATCTCCATTCATTTCCCTTTGCATTAGCCCCTCTGCTCCGCACTCCCAGACAAGCTGGGATGTTCACAGGGTCCGCAGGGAATTAGGGAATATTTTCCTCTGCCAGTGATGCACCCAGTGGGAATAGAGGTTGAAACTGTGTGACTATGTATCTAATTAGTTCAGTTATGTAATTGGTGCGCTGATAATCCTCCAGGACTGCAAGTTGTGCACCTTCGAAACAAGAGACAGAGTCGTCAACATGCAGGCGAGCACGGACTAAGCTGCTAATTGCTGCATGTGGTAATGACTTGCAATGTAGTACAATACAGCCCTCCATGGTATCAATAGAGGATTTAATACCTGCTTTTTCAAACCCACTTACACACTATAAAATGGTAAAACATATAACCAACATTTGATATCATATATGTTCATCCTGTTAAAGTGATATTACTATATTTTATATTACCCCGGGATAGGCTCCAGCATACCCTGTGACCCTAATGAGGTAAAGCGATGTAGAAAATGAATGGATGGATGTTTGATGGATGCTATTACTTACTATTATTCATTCATTCATTTTCTACCGCTTATCCTCACGAGGGTCGTGGGGGTGCTGGAGCCTATCCCAGCTGTACACCCTGGACTGGTCGCCAGCCAATCACAGGGCACATATAAACAAACAACCATTCACACTCACATTCATACCTATGGACAATTTGGAGTCGCCAATTAACCTAGCATGTTTTTGGAATGAAAACCCACGCATGCACGAGGAGAACATGCACACTCCACATAGAGATGGCCGAGGGTGGAATTGAACTCTGGTCTCCTAGCTATGAGACCACTTCTTTGTAGTTTTTCTGGAAAATTGATTTTTTTAAGAATGCCATGACACCAAAACTCTTCCTTGACCATCGTGGCCATTATTGTGTGCTGACATTCGAAATCTGCACCATTACTAATCGGCACCATTACTAACAGAGCCAGCACTCCTGATTCTGAAGGCCCTGGCCCTAATGATGATAATAGAGTGTTGGAAGTACATTCATACAAGTTAATGAAACAAATACTGTTTGTCATACTAGTGCAGGGGTGGGCAAACTTTTTGACTCGCGGGCCGCATTGATATGACAACATTTACGGGGGGGGGGGGGGGGGGGGCAGACTATATATTTTACACGTAACAGTCCACCTGGTATTATTGTATCTGTAAAATTGTCATGCAATCTGCTATTATTATTTATTATTTTATATTTATATTTAAATATTTGAAAAATAATAAAATATTATAATAATTACTAGAAAATTAAAATAATAATTATTATATTATTATTATGTAAAATATGCAAATATAACAATAATATTATATATAATTAATCTAATAATTAGCATTAATATAATAATTATAATAATCATAATAGTTCTAATAATAATTATAATAATCTAATAATCTAATAATAATAATTATTATTATTATTATGTGCTTGTGTCCCTTTTTTCAGGAGCACTTTGTAAACAACAGACCATGTCAAAAAACGAAATTGATAAAACCATCAAAAGGTTGGCTCAGGCCATGATGCCAGGTTGTATGTTGAGTTTAAATGAAATACTTTGGAAAGATTGGGCGGGCCGTATTCAAACACTTGGCGGGCCGGATGTGGCCCCCGGGCCGTAGTTTGCCCACCCCTGTACTAGTGTCTTATCTTTTATCTGAGTAATAATTTGCATATTTGTTAATATCTTTTGTTAAATGTGATTTATTTGATTGCAAATGTCATGTTTTTGTGTGTTTTACATTACTTCTATAGATACAAATTGAAAAAAAGATCAATTATTGATATGCGTTTAAGTAACTACATGATTAATGGAATATATATTTAATTCACATGGCTGTATAAAGCGTTTTATTCATGTTTATTCATGTTGGGAGGTGTGGATTTAGTGAGAGACAATATGAGACAATGTGTAGTCATTGCAGTTTCATCGCAGTACATACTGGACCTTTAGGTTGAATCCAATACAAATGACTGAGTTTTCTGGTCGGGTTCACTGACTCTAACTCTTGACCCTCATCCCGAGGTCATTGTACAGCGTCAGTCTCAACCCCACAGGGAGCCAGGAAGTCTGGAAGGCAGAGAAGGTGTCAGTATCCTGCGGTGTGACTTGTCATGTCCAATAACAACGAACAACATAACATCATTTAACCTTTACAACATGTGCATCGATCCATCTGGTTGTTATCATGCTGTGATCATTGCTCGGCTCAGAGCTGCTCAAGCTTTAGGGACTGCTTGTATCTCCCTCACAATATTACTCTGAGACAAAGAGATCCAGTTCGCTTTTTTTTTTTTTCAGCCTGTCCTTCGATCATCCTTCATAGATGACTTTGTCTGCAAAAACAGTGGGAAGACATTGCTGACTGTTTTCTTTGAAATGCACTATGGGAGGGATGAGATGGAATCTCAGCAACACACTGAGGTGGGATGATACAAAATATGCAAAAACATGTTCAATTTCTACATAGACTTTATGCACATTCTTCCACTTCTTCTGCAGTTTCAAAATAAATAGTAATTAACAACCGATTCATTTCCTAACATACTGCCTTTAACATTGAAATCTTATCTTAATCTGAAGTATACAAAACATTTAACCACCAACATTATCTTGAATTCATTCATTCATTCATTTTCTATCGCTTTTTCCTCACGAGGGTCGTGGGGGTGCTGGAGCCTATCACAGGGCACATATAGACAAACAACCATTCACACTCACATTCATACCTATGGACAATTTGGAGTCGCCAATTAACCTAGCATGTTTTTGGAATGTGGGAGGAAACCCTTGTAAGACGGGAAAATCTATAACAAATTGCCATCAAAAACAAAAACCAGCAGCAACTGGTACTAGTACTATGTAACTAATACTTGTATTACATCAACTACTCTATGTTAAATCAAATAGCTAAATTGAGTTATTGTAATTTCCATTGGACATCCAAAATTACACTCTGACTCATGGTATCGTCTTACAAAAAAAATGCTGAAATCATCACACAGCAACTTAACACCGAAAAGGTACCTATGAAATATACAATACAAAACTGGTTTAAAATTAAAAAACAACTATTTTAACTTTTGCCCATAATGCATTTAGTCCTAGCAAAGCATTTCATTGGTTATTCCTGCGATGACGTCAGCCTCTCTCTGGGCTTTTCTGGCTCCCCCAAGTGGACAGAGTTTTGTGAGTTTTTTCCATAGGTCACGATTGGTTCCTGTGACATAAAGAGCTACCTGGTCCTCACGTACGCCATTTTATGACGTGACTAAGTGCGACTTATAGATATATCTGTTTTTCTCTCTAAATTTAGTGGGTGCAGCTTAAACATTGGTGCATCTTTACACTGGAATTTATGGTAATTATTTTGATACACCATGTGTAGTGTAAATATAGTTCACTGCAGTATCACACCGTTATTTAATATGTAATATTTTAAAAACTGGCAGAGGAACGGGCATTAAAGGAAAGCACAATGAAGGTAATGTTAGCGAGATATGTATGCTAAGTAAAATGGCGCTTTAATAGAGTTTTTAACTGTAGATCTAGAACAGAAAATTGGACATACATTCTAATTGAATACCTGGTGGAAAATGCACCTTACACACCGTTATAAATCATCTGGAATCAGTTTTGCTGAACTCCTCTCTCCCACTCACACACTTTGTGAACACAGAGCAAGGCTTTTTCAGCCTCTGATAAGTGTTAATAAATTACCTGAATTTGAAAATTAATGGCTAGCTGCCTGCTTCAGGGAGATATCATTGTGTTGAATATTTTGATTTTGTGATTAGATCAAAATGTCGTGAATTCCTAAACAGGCTCCTTGTCCGGGCTCTACTGATCATAAACTCTTCCCCTTCTTAAAAAAACATTCCATGCAAATGCGCTGATATGAAATAATTAGAATGAGTTTGGCCAGTATTTTTCTGCAGTAACATTTGCATGACTTTAGATCTCATCCGACTGATCTGCTCTATGCTGGGAGAAAATATATGTTTTTGTGCAGCATGCCCACACCGATCCACCCCCAACCCCACCTCCATAAAAAATTTACCTTGCCAGGCGAGATAATGGCTCATATTGTGATGTTAAAGAGGCTTGTATTTACAAAAAGAAACAAAGGCGAGGCATTCGCCAGCCCTGGAGAACATTCATTAGGCTCTTGCTGTCTCTGTCTATTCATACACTGTATCAGTGGCATTCCAGCTCCGTGTGCTTCTGTATGAGGTGAGCATCAAATAGATTTCCACATTTTGTCACATTTTCAGCTTCGTGGTGAGGTGGGGGAAAGTGTGAATCGCTAAAAGCCAAAAGCTAATCATATTTTTTTCAACAAATATTTGCAGTTTCTTTGTGTCGTCATATCCATATATCACGTCATCATTAGGCAGAACGTAAAGAATACATTTGAGTAATATGCATAATGAGTCAATTAATATAAACCCCAATTCCCTATTCCAAGCCGCTGGAATCATAAATCAGCTGGACAAAAGCTGATAAAGTGGCACAAACATTCCAGCACAGCACCTCAGATTTGTGCTGATTTGGCCTTCATTGAGGCACGCATACGTAGCAGCATACCATACGGTGTCTTCAATGAAAAAGTTTAATTCTGTGACACATTCATCAAAGTATCCCTCGTTTATTGCGGTTAATTGCTCCACGACCCGATAATTACATTTCCGCAAAGTAGGATTCCTTATTTATAAATTAGATATTTACATAAATAGAGCACAGAAAATCTATCAGCCTTATTAGAGTCCTCTAAACATGAAATAACACCCATATCGTCATTTTTATACTCAATATAGGAGACATAATAATAAACAATAAGTAATCTCTGGCATAACAAACTGAGAATTTGACAGCGTACTTCCTGTGGTGCCATCAAAGTCATGTTACTGACACCTAGTCACTGACACCCAGTGAACATTGTACAATACTTGACCCTAGTCAGCTGATGTCAATCACTTCCCAGGCCCCGCCCCTTAAAGGTGCAGAAATTACACTACAGATCATGTCTTCTGAATATTTTACAAATATAAGGAATAATTTAAGCCTTGAATAACTAAAATGTACCTTATATTAGACCATAATCAACCAACAGAATAGCGATAATTTATTAATTGGTTTATTTTGAAAAACTGTGATAGAATGAAGCCGCAGAATTCGAACCACAGAGTGGCGAAGGATGATTGTAGCTCATGGTGGTTATGTTTCAGGACCAACAGCGAATGGCAAAAAAAAAAAAAAAAGTAATTGATAAAAAAAATAATGTCTATTTTTGATACACAGGTTTAAACATCTAGGCTTCACGAACTTGTTAAACAAATGCAATTATATAAGCTGATCAATGAACTGGACTCTCATTACAGCCTAACCTTGAGTCTGGTCATCAGGCTGGCTTTAAAGCTAAGGCATTCCCCCAGTCCACGTCTACATAATCTACACTACTTACCAGTACTAATTCCTGTAAGAATTTATGATAAAAATTTGTTCAAATTAACTTGCTGCAAGTTTTGAGGCTTGAAACATCTCACAGCAAATATGGTGCATTCAAATACTGTTGACCAAAGTGTGAAATCTCAATGACTGAACACTGAATATTCCCAGTGAAGCATCAATACATAAAAAATGATGTGTTTTCTGACAGCGGTACAAGTAAGCGACACATTTTATCTTTATTATCATGTATTTATCAATCGTTAACGACTTAGAGTGAGTGAGATGTGATTTCTGTGGTAAAAATTTTCTGAGGGAAAAAAAAAAACAAAATTTTTTGGGTCATGAATGCTGAATGGCAAATGTGCGGTGATCCACTGTACGATGTGAAGACATTTACTACTACCATAGTTTGATTAAATGACAGAATTTAGCTAATTATGACATAATAGCTCATATATATTATTTTCTCAGCGGTATGTGAAGATCCAGTATTATTTTCACTGCTAAATTGACATGCTACACCATATTATTGTAGATTTGGCTACATACAGTAACTGTGTTTTTGTTTTTTTTACACTATAGTTGTAACTATATTCAATAGTATGCATGCAGGACAAGGCTGTGGAGCCAGAAGATAGCAGATACTCAGATCATAGATTCCCAAGCTATGCTTTCAAACATCATGTTTGACATGACTAGAAGCTGAGAGCTGTGTTTGTGGAGCCGGGGAAGCGTGTGCATGCACATATAAGTGTGTGTGCTCAGCAGCTGCATGGGGCCCCCGGGGACCGGCCTGTGTAGAATGGGTCTCCACAACCCGTAGCTCATTAGTGGATAGTGAAAGGAATCCACACAGATGGCTGTCAATCTTCAAAAAAAAAGTTGGCTATATGAGACATGTCAATTGAGGTTCAAGCTCCTTCTGCTTATTTCACCGACACTGTCGAATTCAAACGATATTTGTTTGAATTAGTCTGCCCAAAAAGTACAAAAACCCAAAAGCATGTTGACATCAGAAAATGTGTTTTCTAATGAACGCTCAGCCAACTGAACAGGAGCCTGCACTTGTCATTCATCGCTATAAATTACTCCTACTAGCTTGACATTTTTTCACTGCTACAGATGATGGGCTTGTCTCTTTTGCGGGATGCTCTGTGTTTAGACTGGAAATATGACACCCAACAGTCTGTTAAGATTAAAAATCAATTACATTGTTTACCTGTCAAAGTAGGAATTGAGGGCAAGCGTGCTGTGGCTGTTACAACTCAAACACTGTTACCTGCTCCTGTTACTGTTATTCCATTAACTAAATAACTACTTTTGATACAGTAGTATATTATCACAACATGCTTCAATATGTTTTTACTCGATTTTTTTTCTCCGAAAATAGGCCGTTCATTAGAATATACAGTAAATGTATCATTGTTACAATCAACAAATATACGTATCAACGCCATGCTTTGTTTTCATTCATTCATTTTCTACCACTTATCCTTATGAGGGTTGCGGAGGCTGCTGGAGCCTATCCCAGCTGTCTTTGGACGAGAGATTTAAATCTTTCTTGCAGGTGATTTGAAAGAAGTTAGGAGTATAATATAGAAATGCATTCATTCATTTTCTACCGCTTATGCTCACCAGGGGTGCTGGAGCCTATCCCAGCTGTCTTCAGGCAGGGTACACCCTGGACTGGTCGCCAGCCAATCACAGGGGACATATAGACAAACAACCATTCACACTCACATTCATACCTATGGACAATTTGGAGTCGTCAATTAACCTAGCATGTTTTTGGAATGTGGGAGGAAAAACCGGAGTACCCGGAGAACATGCAAACTCTACACAGAGATGGCCGCGGGTGGAATCGAACTCGGGTCTCCTAGCTGTGTGGCATGCGCGCTAACCACTAACCACCGTGCAGCCATTATATGTTTTATTTTCTGCTTCCATTTTTCATTAGTAAGTGCTTGCATCGACATTTTGAAGTGGCCTTTTATTGTAGCCAGGCACACCTGTGTGTTTATCATGCTGTTTAATAAGCATCTTGATATGCCACGCCGATGTCACAGCTAATTCCGAATTAGAATAAGCAGATACGGGCGGCACGGCGGTTGAGTGGTTAGCACACTGCCTCACAGCTAGGACACCAGGGTTCAATTCCACTCTCGGCCATCTCTGTGTGGAGTTTGCATGTTCTCCCCGTGCATGTGTGGGTTTTCTCCGGGTACTCCGGTTTCCTCCCACATTCCAAAAACATGCTAGGTTAATTGGCCACTCCAAATTGTCCATAGGTATGAATGTGAGTGTGAATGGTTGTTTGTCTATATGTGCCCTGTGATTGGCTGGCGACCAGTCCAGGGTGTAACCCGCCTCTCGCACAAAGACGGCTGGGATAGGCTCCAGCACCCCCTCTTGAGGAAAAGCGGTAGAAAATGAATGAATAAACAGATACAAAAGTACACACAGTATATACATGAGCATCAAAATCCTGATACACTGTCAGAGAAATATTAATTTAACGATGTGTTAATTATTGTTTGTAGCGTTGTTGGACCGGATTGCATCACACTGAGAGGCGATTGAAATATTTTGACCTCCACAAGTTGCTAATGTCGTTGTGTCCGGTGAGAACAGTACAGCGAGTATCAAGACACAGCTCAGTGTTTTTAAGTGAGTAAGTCAGAAAGCGAGGCTTCTCCAAGTTGCTCCGGTCCAAAGATGCCACTTTTCAGTAATTGTACATAACAGCAATCTGAACACCACTTGAGCTGACCTACTTATGAGGCTCAGAAACTTTCTATCCTGCAGCCAAGTCTAAAAATAACCCTGTGGCCAGTTTTAGATTCATCTCAACGGAAACCCTGACAGTTTTACAGAGTGCCAGTGACAGCAGCAGTGGACAGCCACATTTTAAACATTCTTGGTAGAGTCGCCACACAGAATTTGTGAACATGGATTTTTGAATTTTTGATAATAAAAGCACTTTATACACTTTACACTGTGTTACCGTTGTTTTGTGTGTGTGCGATTGCAGTGAAGTAGCACTTCTTTCATCACTTGCTCTGAATAGTAGTAAAACGACTATGAGGATAAATTGGTTTCATGTCCAGGCACGTTTTTGTGATGCTTTTTTCTTTCCCCTAACATTTCTTTTTCGGGGTATCTTTGTGCAGTCGTCGTCTCTTGTTGTACGCGTGGCTCCTTTAAGATGATTGGGAATTAGAGGCTTTTCATACAGCGCATATTATGCAGCTTGGTGGGACTCTATTAGTGTGAATCAAAGAGGAGAGCAGACAGTGTAGAGCCGCACAATAACGTGACGGCATGTGTTTTGGCCAATAAATAACAAATCCGACAACAAACTGCACCAGCCGACGCAAAATAAGCAATTAAAAGATGATAGTGGGATGTCTCCTTTTGAGCTAGATTGGGATTTTTCTTAAAATAGTTTGATTATAATAAGGATTTCTATGTTTTGTCGCATGCAGTGCAATTAGGGCCAAAATGTTGTCCCTGAACAACATTTTATTCAAGCCAGTGGCTTGAATAAACTCTTTTTTCCATAAAATCTGAGGTCTACTTCCCTCCCCCTCGTGACTTACTCTCCTCTAGTGTTCCTCCTCTCAGAGCATCTTGGGAGCATTGAGCTCAGACAGCAGGATTAGTCAAGGATCCATCTTGAGACGCAGATAATGTTTTGCACACAGACTTGCCTACTCTCCACTGCAGCTTCTGCCGCACTGATTAGAACTCCAAACTCCACCAGAAATGGCTATTTGTTCTTAAGCTGTCCCCCCCCCCCCCCTCCCTTTGTTGTGCTGGTTTGTCAGCCATCCCTTTAATTCGGTGCAATAACAAGTCACAAGTAGGTCAAGACAATGGAAGCAGCTAGCAGTGGCTGGTGTCACAGCGGACTGACAGCGACATGGAAGAGCCACGGGGCTGTTCGGATATGCCCTCCGGCCCCCTTGCACTGGCTAAATGGCTGCAAGTGGGTGGCAATGCTAAGTTTTTTTTTTCTCTCTAAGATGCTGTATATTCTTAGGATCAGTTTGAGATACAGCACGGTATGAGAGCAACATTGGTGCAATACATATGAACACTTCGCTTACACTCTGCTGTGCCTGGCTACAATAAAAGGCCAGTGGCAATGCACAGTTTTTTTTCTCTAAGATGCTGTCTATTCTTAGGATCAGTTTGAGATACAGCACGGTATGAGAGCAACATCGGTGCAATACATATGAACACTTTTACACTCTGCTGTGCCTGGCTACAATAAAAGGCCAGTGGCAATGCACAGTTTTTTTTTCTCTAAGATGCTGTCTATTCTTAGGATCAGTTTGAGATACAGCACGGTATGAGAGCAACATCGGTGCAATACATATGAACACTCTTACACGCTGCTGTGCCTGGCTACAATAAAAGGCCAGTGGCAATGCACAGTTTTTTTTTCTCTAAGATGCTGTCTATTCTTAGGATCAGTTGGAGATACAGCACAGTATGAGAGCAACATCAGTGCAATACATATGAACACTCTGCTTACACTCTGCTATGCCTGGCTACAATAAAAGGCCAGGGCAATGCTATTTTTTTCTCTAAGATGCTGTCTATTCTTAGGATCAGTTTGAGATACAGCACGGTATGAGAGCAACATCGGTGCAATACATATGAACACTCCGCTTAGACTTTGCTGTGCCTGGCTACAATAAAAGGCCAGAGCAATGCTAATTTTTTTTCTCTACGATGCTGTCTATTCTTAGGATCAGTTTGAGATACAGCACGGTATGAGAGCAACATCAGTGCAATACATATGAACACTTCGCTTACACTCTGCTGTGCCTGGCTACAATAAAAGGCCAGTGGCAATGCACAGTTTTTTTTTCTCTAAGATGCTGTCTATTCTTAGGATCAGTTTGAGATACAGCACGGTATGAGAGCAACACCGGTGCAATACATATGAACACTCCGCTTAGACTCTGCTGTGCCTGGCTACAATAAAAGGCCAGAGCAATGCTAATTTTTTTCTCTAAGATGCTGTCTATTCTTAGGATCAGTTTGAGATACAGCACGGTATGAGAGCAACATCGGTGCAATGCATATGAACACTCCGCTTAGACTCTGCTGTGCCTGGCTACAATAAAAGGCCAGTGGCAATGCTAAGTTTTTTTTCCTCTAAGATGCTGTCTATTCTTAGGATCAGTTTGAGATGCAGCACGATATGAGAGCAACATCAGTGCAATACATATGAACACTCTGCTGTGCCTGGCTACAATAAAAGGCCAGTGGCAATGCTAAGTTTTTTTTTCTCTAAGATGCTGTCTATTCTTAGGATCAGTTTGAGATGCAGCACGGTATGAGAGCGACATCAGCGCAATACATATGAACACTCTTACACGCTGCTGTGCCTGGCTACAATAAAAGGCCACTTCAAAATGTCGATGCTAGCACTTACTAATGAAAAATGGAAGCAGAAAAGAAAGCATAATGGCTGCACGGCGACAGTTGCAGACACACATCTGTAAGCAGAGTGTGACTGACAGGTGAGCCCACCAGCTACATTCAGTCACATTTCTCTAAAATGTATACTCCAGATACTTTATTTGTTTTCTCTTGTTTTGACATTTCCTTCTGGCAATTTGTTGTTAAAATTATTTTGCAAGGAAAAAAACATGTGCAATGACTTATCTCTGTACCTCATTATTGGTTATTATTAGGTATAGCAGCTAAGATAAAGCACACAATAAATACAAAAAAAAAACAGTTGGGGCCAACAGTGAACAGTGAAAAGTCTGTTTTGGCCCAATTTAAATCTCACAATTATTGAAATCAAACAAGCTGACATTTGAATATTAATAGTCTCCATTTTGCACAAATGAAAGTATTACATGTTTTGTGTGATTGTCAAGAGGGGTGAAAAAGCGTTTCAGTTTCAAACACACAAATGTGCGTACGCAACACTGAGGCAAAGCCTGTGTGAATTTCGTTTGGAGACAGTCTCTCCTTCCCTCCACATTGTGGGCTTTTAAGACACTGAAGTGACTGTTCTTTGTCCATGTAAAAGGAGCCCATTATCAAAGCATTAAGATGTGATTAAACTGACATTTTCTTAAAGGAAACCAAAAGACTATGGAATAAAGAGAAGAAGGGAACTACATCCAGATCTTATCAGTAGAGAGGTGGTACGGTCGGGGACGGGGGGGGGTTGGGGTGATAGAGGCCGATCTCTGAAGGAGCTTATTACAGAGCAAGTTAAGAAGACCGGCGCAGTGGTGTACTGATCACGGGTATGCAAGCCAAATGCACCTGTTAGATTTCACTATCAAGTCAGCACTGAGCACCCCCCCCTCCACCCCCCCAGACCGCTGCTAGTGCAGGCTTCTAGGTCTGTTTAAGAAGTCATTTTAACAGCATGTGATATTTCTAACTTATATAACTTCTAACTGCCTTAAAATCACCTGCTGAGTGGTTAGCGCGCAGGCCACACAGCTAGAAAACCAGGGTTCGATTCTCCGCTCTTGAGTGGGTTTTCTTTGTTTTCCTCCCACATTCCAAAAACATGCTAGGTTAATTAGCGACTCCAAATTGTCCATAGGTATGAATGTGAGTGTGAATGGTTGTTTGACTCTATGTGCCCTGTGATTGGCTGGCGACCAGTCCAAGGTGTACCCCGCCTCTCGCCCGAAAACAATTGGGATAGGCTCTCTCTGGGATAGACCCTCGTGAGGATAAGCGGTAGAAAATGAATGAATGAATGAAAGCACGTTTACTCCATAAGACTTCAACATGTGATATTAGCATCCGCTTCCTGATGCTGTACTCTAAGCATCATGGGAACTGTAGTTCTGCTAGTAGCAGGGTTCAAAGTCGGAAAAATGGCACACAGATGTCCCAGTGTGAAGGTTCTGCTTACAACGTCTATATATGCCCTGTAATTGGCTGGCCACCAGTCCAGGGTGTACCCCGCCTCTCACCCGAAGACAGCTGGGATAGGCTCCAGCACCTCCCGCGACCCTTGTGAGGAAAACCAGTAGAAAATGGATGGATGAATAACAGTCTGTCAGAGTGCTCCTGTCCTGGGCGGTTATCTCCAGCTGTCTCCAGGTTTTGCCAATCTTCTTAATGTCAGCATCAAGATCTTGTCGGCAGGGGTTCAGGTGTTCTTGACTTCCTCTCTTACCCTTCCTTTGGGGGTACCTCGTCCACCTCATTCCTGTGCATTGTGACCGGGTACTCCGGTTTCCTCCCACATTCCAAAAACATGCTAGGTTAATTAGCGACTCCAAATTGTCTATAGGTATGAATGTGAGTGTGAATGGTTGTTTGTCTATATGTGCCCTGTGATTGGCTGGCGACCAGTCCAGGGTGGGAGGCTCAAGGCTCAAGGCACCACTGGTAAGCATAAGCGGTAGAAAATGAATGAATACATTTCTATATTATACTCCTAACTTCTTTCAAATCACTTTCAAGATAGATATATATTTCCAATACATTTCAATGAAAAAAGGAGCGATCTTAAATGAATCTACTTTTTATCCTGTTTGTGTGCTTTCTGATTTCGATCTCTGCTATCTAACATGATGTGCATCCAGGGACATGTCGCACAATGAAAACAAGCAATATTCTGTCAAAAGATCTGAGCTGAGATACAAGAGGCACGTTTTTATTTATGGTCTGGTCAGCCTCCTTCTATGTGACTTGCATGATACTTCCTCACTTTAATTATACCTTACACTTTGGCTTTACATGATGTGCTGTACATATCACTATATTGACACTTACTATGGTACCCATTATGTCATTGTATGGTCATATCACCTCGTACTTCGGTATGTGACAAAAATATATATGTATATATATTAGGAAAGCAGGAAGTGAACAAATGTAACAGTTACTGATTGTAAAAGTACCAGATGGAGGGGTAGGATTTAATAAGCAAACTGTGCTGACTCTGTGTTTTTTCAGCCTGCAATTATGTATGTATGTAAGGGGCAAACCTAAGGGGGGAAAAAAGGAAAGATGACATTTTTCCCCCACATTAAGATGGCAGGTAATTAATTGTACTAAACTATATTTTTGTAATCAAGAATAACAATTTTAACATGACATATTTGTCAGAATAGCATAAATACTAACAAGTTAGTCAATACTTTTCACAGTTTTTATTACTTTGAATTGTTTTTCCTCATTCAATTCAAAGTACATTATCACCTTGTACTTCGATACGTGACAAAAATTAAATAAATAAAAACAAAATAAAAAATATAAAAATTATAAAAATTCATAAAATACATAAAATTATAAAAATTATAAAAATTATAAAAATTATAAAAATTATAAAAATTATAAAAATTATAAAAATTATATTAGGAAAGCAGGAAGTGAACAAATGTAACAGTTACTGATTGTAAAAGTACCAGATGGAGGGGTAGGATTTAATAAGCTTTGCTTCTTCCTTCTCCTTTTGGACATGTGGAACTGTGAACTGATTATGGGATGCATTCAATTGTAATCTGATGCATGCAATGAAATAAAACCATTACCATTACCATTACCATTACATTTCAACTCTGACATTCCATCCTGCCTGGTTCATCCGACCAACTAAGGTCAGCTATCAACATACAAACACAAAATAAACAACATTAACAAAATAGTTTCTTTCTAAAATATATATATATATATATATATATATATATACTTTTACTGTATTTTTGGTGAAGTGCTAAAATGTGAAGCGGTGTGTTGAGTTGCACAACGTGCTGCATTGTTACAGTCCAGACACACTCCCGCTGAGTTAATAAATCTGACCTCTACTTAATTAGAATAACAGAACATCCTCCACTGAGGAAAAAATCAGCATGAGAATTTTTTTAACTAATCGCTAATTAAGATTATACAAAAAGGTAAAAAAAAAAACATGTCAATTAAGATGGTAAATTTTGGTAAGGGAGAAAGTGCATGTGGAGCTTTAAGTTGAACTACGGTGCTAAAACACATTAGCAGTGAAAATCAGCATATTTACATACGTATGCTTGTGTAGGATATGAGCATAGGCCACCATTTTCTAAGCAAAATGGAAAAGTGTAGCTTTGCTTCTTTAATTGCTAATTTGCTAGCATTGCTCTTTTGACCAAGTGAGGTGAACGGGGCCAGAAACATAGCCACAACATCATAATTGTGCTGTAATAACTGTGGCTCCGCTCTAGTTTTGAATCTTGGCCCCTGCTGCTGTGAGGGCTGTAATTCTGCAGCAAGGAGTGTTAAGAGGATATCATTATCATGTGTTTTCTCCAGTAAGCTGCAGATTTAGTTAAATATAGTAGCATTTTTGTTTCCTCTTCTTTTCAGTTTTGCATTAAAGCTGGGTCAAGCCGACCCCTCCCATGGCAATTCTTTTCAAACCGAGCTGCCAAAGCGCCTCTTCTGCCACAAATGTAGCCAATATCGATGCCATGCGCGAAAACTGATTGAAAAGAGACTTACATGTTTCAAAGCATGCTGGGAGCTGGGGGCCAGGCGAAAGCCCAAAGTATTAAAGCTGAGATAGCCACCAGTATGCTACAAACAGGCCGCATAAGCCTACAAGTCAGACAGAGCATCATTATTTTGCAAAGATAAATGTACTTATTAAATGCTTATACTCTTATTTTGTAATTGGGAAAACAAAATTCAGGACTTAAAGGGACGGCATGGAATTAGATATAATACAAGAACACCACCAGTTAGCATATGTTCCCAGTAGAGGGTTAAAAAAACAGATTGTTTTATTAAAATTTATTCATTCATTTTCTACCAGTTATCCTCACAAGGGTCATGGGGGTGCTGGAGCCTATCCCAGCTGTCTTCCGTCAAGAGGCGGGGTACACCCTGGACTGGTCGCCAGCTAATCACAGGGCACATATAGACAAACAACCATTCACACTCACATTCATACCTATGGGCAATTGCAACAACATGCAAACTCCACACAGAGATGGCCAAGAGTGGAATTGAACTCGGGTTTCTTAGCTGTGAGGCCTGCACGCTAACCAGCCCGTTTTATAAAATACTTTTTACAATTTTGAACTAAACTAAAACTAAATTAAACTAAACTAAAGTAAAATGTACTAAACTAAAACTAAAGTAAAGTAAAATGTACTAAACTAAAACTAAACTAAACTAAAGTAAAATGTTCTGAATTTTGCATTCACGTACAACCGCTGATAGGTAACAGTAGCTAAACTTTGCCAAATTGCTATCATTGGCTGACAGCAAACCTTTTTCCTTGGAAAATTCCCTTGCCATTTTAATTTCCTGTATTTTAAGTTTCACAATAAAATGTTTGAATCCTAATGTTGACATACCACATTATTTTATTAGCCTATTTATACCAGAACCCTTCTTCCTGCCTGGACATTTCTCTTGCATTTCCTTTATTTTCCATAATTTTCTGAAAAATCTCAATTTCAAATTTCAAAATGCAAATGTTGACAGGCATGCTAACAATACAACACTGAGTGATGCAATCATTATGACACTGCTGATTTAGATGATAAATGACAAATACTCAACTAATCCTATTCTATCATATCGCCATATCAATATAGATTAGCGTTCTTAATTATTGAATGGGATTATTTTTTTTGTGTCATATGCTTGTAGTTCATCAAAAGCTGGCAAAAAAAAAAAAAAGATTCCCCTCGGACCAAATCCCCACAGAGTCCCATTGTTATCTCAGTATACTGCTTGCCTTTAAATTTGCAAGCATAATAGAAATTCCGTGGCCAAGTGTCGAGCTGAAGACTGCGTTTGCATATTTATTCAGCTGTCATAACTATCACTTCAGATCATCACAGGAGATAAACCCGTGAGATGAGGGAATAATGGCACTCGCTGAGAGGCTGCTGGATGATACAAGCGTTTTCTTGAAAACACAAGGAACTTGGGCAAACAAAGAAGGCGCTCTATATACCCAGCTATGAAATTCTAAACGATGGTAATGTTGTTGATGAAGTGGAATTATGACAACCTGTACGGTTTCTGTGGAAAAAAGTCATTTCAGCACCACGCTCCACTCTGCAGCCACTTGCCACAACATCAGCAACAATATAAGATATTTAAAACATATGTATTTAGTACACAACATGTATTATTATTGGCTCTACGCTCATACATATACTATTAGTGGAACAAAATATTATTTTCTGTATGTTGACTGATTCAATTACATAATTCGTATCATTCCTGCAATGCATGCAGTACCACAATATTTCTGAATATACATGAAAACATGATTCAAATGATTTCTCCCATGCAAGTAACAAAAGGATGCCGCAGCAGACAACCTCGGAGGAAAACGCTGACAAAAAAAAAAGAACACAGTCGCTGACATTTTGTGAAAGAAGCATCTAAGGTCATGTTGTTGATACCTCTTGCAAGAAAAAAAACAAATGAATCAGCATCTGGGGAATTGCAGGAGGGGGGCATGGACAATGCACATTTTGATTTAGACTCATGTATGAGATTTTGACTAAAGTAAAATTAAAAATGTTCATCTACACATGAGTTTATTTATATTGTGTATTGTCTCCTTCGAGTACATGCATGCTCTTTCCATGAGGACAGCATAGAGGAGTTAATTGAACAATATTGCTGCAATCACACAAGACATCAGTAGAAACTCTACTCAACGGTGCCATCTAGCGGTCGTTTTGCCTCATAACCACCACTCGCCGTTACAGTAAGACTTCCTCCCTTGCTACATCCGAGTAAGTTCGGATAACAATTATCTGTTGTATTTGCATTAATGTGATTACTTTGTGCGCAGACTCATCTGACTGCAATTATAAAGAGTAGCATTAAATCGCTAATTAATTAACTCAATTGTGACTAGATTGATTAATTCTCGACAAACATGAGATCTCAGCGAGTAAATGAGCTCTGGAGTGCCGATGCATGAGGGAGTGCTGCTGCGGAAGTCATTTTGATTATCTGCAGACACATGTAGTTGCAAATCTTTTAATTAACAAAGGCACTATGTGTGCTGCTTGGCCGACCATCCTGCTTTATTACTTGGACTGAGAAGTTGGTCAGTTTGGGCAAGTGATTGAGAGACATCTTTGTTATAAAGTTTTGTTACAAGCACACAGAGAGGTGTTTTGTTTGTTTGTTTTTTTCCTCAGTCGGTGAGAGTGTGTTCTGGTAACAAAAATGGGTCTTGACATGAGAAGCCATCACATAAAAAGAGATTAGGATCCACGCAAAGCAGATGGTCACATAAATCATCCATTCATGTGTCGGACTGGCATGTCTGTTGCAAAGCAATGAATCACTGTCTATCAATATGCAAATGATTATATTCAAAATGTAATATATATACAATGAAAAGTTCACAATTAAGCTGAGATATTTTTCTTTTAAATAAGTGGGTCTAAATTGATCCCACTGAGGGCCGCTTATTTTTTATTATTTTTTTTATATTCTATCAATTTTCGCCCTGTTTGTTTCATTTCATGTGTAAATGTTGGCCAGTTAAAAACAATCCCTGGGACGGAAACGGGCCCCCATGGGCACACTTGGACATCCGTGTTTTTAATAGATAACTCATGATTAATTGATTTGTGAGATGGAATGATTGAATGATTGCTAATAATCCTAAAATGTGTTTCTTTTCAACTGCATTTTTAGCACGCCATTTAAGACACGTCTCAGATGTTGATCCACAATGAAGAGTAGTGAATCAAAGCTTTTTCTTTTCCATTGAGCACATAAAAAAACGCTTCATCCGTGAGATACCATTAATACTTTAAAGATTGAAAGTACTTTTTAATTGGATAGAAGCAAATTATTTTCAATCCAGAAGGTGCACTGAGGCACACAGAGCTCTTGAAATTTATTTTTTATTTTTTTTGCAGTAGTGAGCATAATGATTAATCACGGCACTAAATTTGCCTCCCAAAATGAAAAGCAAACTTCACGCAATGCGTAATTTAATTGTTTCTGTACACATTTTCTGCCTCCTATTGTGGGAGGCTTAAGATTTTTTTTGTGTGCGCTAAGCAGCTGCCTTGTGATGCTTGAGCTCCAATTGTGTGACTGACAAATGTTTTGAAGCAGTTGCAGACTGCAGTGTCTTTGAAGGCATCACTTTTGTCACATTTGGGCGATACGGAAAATTTTGGTAGCGATCCAATACCAAGTACATTTGAGGGGCTGATACCGATACTGATACCGATTACTACCGATGATTTTTGACTTGAAAATGTTTCAAGATCATTGAATGACTGTATGTTCATCACGATTATAATTGGAAAAAGACACAGGATTAATATGTTCATGTGCACATGAACATATTTTCATATTATATATCTTATATGATATGTATTATTACAAATATTCTTATTTGTGAACAATTTAACCATACAGAAATATAACAATATGAACAAAATAATACAAACATGTTTTTATTACATACAACAACAAAAAAAATAAATTAGGAAAAATAACTAAATCGAGTTCATAATTAATATTAATTGAATATAATTAATAATATATTCTTGTATTAATTAATTAATATAATTAATATTGTGTCAATAAAACAATACCAACGATATAACAATACGAACAACAAAACAGAGGTATTTGTGAAAATCAACACAGAAAGGCACTCAAAAATATCTATTGAGCCCGATACTACTTTGGTATCAATAGTATCGATATTTGTATCGCTTCACCGGTCCCCTAATTTGCAGATTACCCACATGGAATATTTATTTCAGAGCTGAAAATGGCCTCCGAATATGATATCCATGTTAAGAGGTCATATGCATGCCCTATATTATTTTGCCCAATGTTAAAATACATTTTTTGATGCTCCAGTCTCATTTCAGCATAATTTTGATAATTATGACATAGATTAATAGATTTAAATAAAAATAAAATGAAATGCCAAATCATGGGAAACATTTCCTGATATCAAAAATACAAAATTGTGTGATTTTAATGAGATACAGCATACAGTATTTATATATAGTAGTACTTAATTGCACCTTGTGTGTAGTAAATACACCCCGAGGAGAGCAGTGCCATCTAGGTGCCAATCCGTGGTACTGCAACCTGACAGCCTTCATTATTGTGTTCGTGAGTGCATGAATATTCAAGACCAGACTTTTTTTCCTCCCCTCACGCGTGCACACATTATAAAGTTATCCACCATGCAAAAAATTAATCCAGGTATTACAAACCAGATTAAACACAAAAGCAAACATAGAGACACAGACATTAAAATGCAAATGAGTGAATAGAAATGTCTTCATCTGTTTCCTATTCCACACTTAGTCATTGTAAGTAATGTGGTGGTCAACTATCACTTGTATTGGTGTAAAGAGACTGTGGTTTATGGTACAAGAAAGCATGTTTAGTGTCACTGACGGCGTGTTCAGCTGATTGCCAAAGGCTGATTGCCAACACATTCACATGCAAACACATTCTTTATTTTAGATGCAGCAGCAGTTGTTGTTTGTGTAGGAGTGTTCATCCTTGGGGGGTGCATATTGTGAAGCAAACTGTGCTGACTCTGTGTTTTTTTCAGCCTGCAATTATGTATGTATGTAAGGGGCAAACCTAAGGGGTAAAAAAAGTAAAGATGACATTTTTCCCCACATTAAGATGACAGGTAATTAATTGTACTAAATTAAATTAAGAATAACCATTTTAACATGACATATTTGTCAGAATAGCATAATTGCTAACAAGTTAGTCAATACTTTTCGCAGTTTTTATTACTTTGAATGGTTAAGTTCAAAGTACATTATCACCTCGTACTTTGGTATGTGACCAAAATAAAAATAAAAAAATATATATATAAAAGTTAATAAAATACATAAAAATATAAAAAATATAAAAAATACAAAAATTATATAAAATATAACAATTCTAAAAAAATATAAAAAAAAATAGAAAATATATTAGGAAAGCAGGAGGTGAACAAATTTCCTGGTTACTGATTGTAAAAGTACCAGATGGAGGGGTAGGATTTAATAAGCTTTGCTTCTTCCTACTCCTTTTGGACATGTGGAACTGTGAACTGATTATGTGATGCATTCAATTGTAATCTGATGCATGTTCAAATGAAATTAAACCATTACCATTACCATTACATTTGTAGTCTACATTCACCTTGGACGCCCAAAGTCACATTCAGTCACACAAAAATGTGTGTGTGCAAGACGTACGCGTCCAATGCCACAGTCCATCACACTCAAAGGTATATGCCCACTCAGCTTCGGTAGTCGAGAAGCAACTAGCTAACTAACTCCTCTGGTTTGTAATGCTGCTCGACAAAAATAAATAACGACAAGCGTCTGTTCCTAAATCCAGCCAAGTGGTAACTTTTCTCTTTCAGCAACACAACACAAGACTTTTGAGGAGATGCCATTGCTGCTTCACTGCTTTTTCACTCCCTCTGATTACTCCTCTCATCTTATGTAAATCCTCTTAAGTCACATGTTATTGTTTATTGCAACTGTGAAGGTTAGGTGTTCCTAAGCCCCGTGCGTGCGCTTATCTCAGCAGCGCATGCATCTTTGTCTCTCCAATGTGTCTTGCTTTGCTAATACACTAATGGATGAGGAAAGTTGTCTGTCTTGATGCAGGGCAGACAACCAATCTACTGCAGTTGGAAGCTAATCTCTCCCATTGGCTAACAACTCCTCGTGAAAGGGAGGCAGACGTATGCATCAGGGATATCGCGGCACTATCAAGAGTTTGATGTTTGGAGGGGTTGGGTTGTTTAAAGAAAGTGACATTATAAACAATTCCAAAACAAAAAGTGCAATGGACTACTTAGCTTGCATAACACAGTTTGTTCTAAAATGATTAACCTTAAGTTACAATATTCTCGAGTTAAACGATGTCAAAGTTGGTTTGCGCATTTGGAAGTGAGCCCTGAAAGAAGTTTGGGATAGCTCTGAACGCTCAGTATCAGACTGTGTTGTAAAACTGTACCTTTGTGATGTCACAGAGTAGCGGGCTTCCTTATGGGCGTGGCTGTAGGCGATATATACACTCTCCACCCTCTCCCAAGCTTTGCTTCTCTGTTTACAAGGCAAGCTCAGGAAAAAGTTATTGGATCAACTGGACTGTTTTTGTGAACATGAACGTGAAATTTCGACCAAACTGAAGCCGAAAGTAGCGCAACCTTGCTAGGAAAGGTGCATTAATTGTCAGACATGTTGTGCGTCCATGGAGCTTTGACAGAACCACAGTCCCGGGAAAAAAAATTTTTTTCCACATTTTCTAGTGTTGTGCCAAGATTGTCTGCAGTTCGTAAAAGTGGAACCCTCACATCAGGCTTCTGAGCTCCACTGCACCAATGGTGCATGTGACAAAGTGTGTCCGACAATGAGTGCTCCTCCTCAGGCAGGTGAGGTTGAAGTAGCTGCCATTAGCTTCTAAACACTTTTCAATTAGCTCTCCAAAGACTTTCTTCATTTATTATGAAATCCTATACCCACTATATTAGAAAGTGGGAACCAATCACAGTAGAGTGGACATGCCCGGAGGTGGGATTTGTGTGGAATTCATTAAAACAGACCATTGTGGCGGGAAGCACAAATCCAAGAAAATACAGCTAGAAAAGGTGCAGATTCTTGTAGATCTAGAGAGTTTTCTGTGTGGGTTATTGTGTGTAGCTGCTCTACAGGAATCCACAACTCAATACCAAGGGTCGAAAAATGAGCATAATACATCCTCTTTGAGAATCAGAAAGATAATGGTACTTATTCATATATATTTAAATAATTATTACTATATTTACAGAGTGTAGTGTTTACAGAGTGTATGTATTCGCATAAAATAAAAAACATGACAAACATTTTGATTACAAATAGATCTTTTAGATACACACAGTAGCGCCCGCAACACATGCTTTCATGTCATGGTCTGCAAAAATATATACAAAACGGTGGTGTATTGATTATAAAGCATATTCATATGTAGTTATTGTCACACAATCAGCAAAGCACCAAAATAATAAACAATAACATATCACAAATAACTGCAAAATGATTTAATAATGGAGTTTTGATTAGTTTCTATTCACCTGTAACAAGAACAGTCGCCATTGTCAAGTGTGGGAATGCACACATTTGTCATCGAACTACACATCACAGGGATTTATTAAGTCTGTTCAAAGATTGGAGGAATGAACAGCAGCTTAATATGGCAATGACATCCGTATGAATGTGAAAGGCATTTCTTAAAGCGAATGATTGTTTGCTTGCCAAAACTGATAACTTGAACTGCTTGCAGTAAAAAATCTGATTGAACCGCTCCCCATTTGGCTGGATTAATTTAAGTGATAAAATGCAGAAACAGTGTGCTGCCTGCAGATACCAAAATCATCAAAGGCATTGCCAAGAAGGTGGATCACTCTTAGCAATAGTCCCAGAAAAAAGAGAAATCAAGCCCAGTTCTGTGGACCTCCACATTTAGTCAAATTTGGAGGTTTAGTTTCCTGATAATGCCAGTTGGAAAAGGACTTAAAATAATATTTTTAAAAAAAGTTCATATATATCACAGGCAATGCGATAAGAAGGACTGAGTTATCTTTTCTGATCATTAATTAACATTAATACATTTGGAGTGACATAAAATGTGTTTTTTTTGTAAAAAAATGAGAAGTAGAATGGGAACGGTTGAGTTTATTTTTACATATATTTTCATAAAATTACATTACTTTGCACGCTTGAAGAGGAGTGAGAAGAAACACAACTTACCCAGTGGCGATAACCTTGTAGGAGAGACAACAAGTGAGTAAAAACACCGTAATTACTATAATAATAACTACAAATACATTTGATTCTTGGTTTGTTCATTTAAAATTGGCCATCACTTTATCAAAATGAAGTAATTTAAATATTTTATCTCGGCCAGTACCTCTCAAAAAGTCTAGCCAGCTTTATAATTACATTCGGACTCCAGCCTCCAGCCTCCACCTTTTATCTTGCAGTTAGGACTACTTGTTTAAATTCATGCCAGAATGTTCTTCCATCACACGTTTTCACACCGCCAGGTAAGTGACCGAGTCTGAATGAGGCTAGAGTGTAATGAGTAGTAATTGCATGAAGATTAAGAATCATTTATGTTTTAGATCCAGCTCTGTAAAACTGGACAGATCCACCCCGGCGACATTGCGTGTCAGGCATGTGTGATTCATGGATGCTTTAGCTCCACTATGCCCTCAAGTGTGACGCGGAAGCTGACTACACAATAATCGCTTGTGACGGCTTTTTCAATATAGCGAACTTTGGTGTTGGTGCTGGATTCAGTTTGGACTACCCACCTAACCTACCTACCTACCTATCTATCTACCTACCTACCTACCTACCTACCTAGTACCTACCTCATACCTACCTACCTAGTTCCTACCTACGTACTTAACTACCTACCTACCTTCCTACCTACCTACCTACCTACCTCGTACCTACCTACCTACCTAGTACCTACCTACGTACCTAACTACCTACCTACCTTCCTACCTACCTACCTTCCAACCTACCTAGTACCTACCTACCTACCTCATACCTACCTACCTAGTACCTACCTACCTACCTCGCACCTACCTACCTAGTACCTACCTACGTACCTATCTACCTACCTATCTTCCTACCTACCTACCTACCTTCCTACCTACCTAGTACCTACCTACCTACCTACCTCGTACCTACCTCGTACCTACCTACCTACCTACCTACCTACCTACCCTCCTACCTACTTTCCTACCTACCTACCTACCTACCTACCTACCTCGTACCTACCTACCTACCTACCTTCCTACCTACCTACCTACCTACCTACCTACCTACCTACCTACCTACCTAGTACCTACCTACCTAGTACCTACCTACCTACCTAGTACCTACCTACCTAGTACCTACCTACGTACCTACCTAGTACCTACCTACCTACCTACCTACCTAGTACCTACCTACCTACCTACCTACCTTATTATGCTTTGAGCAGGTTTGGACTGCACTGCACAGCACTGGTTGTTGTAAATAAACAGAATATTGGACAACACTTGACTTGTGTGATTAGTCTGTGATCACATTATAATATATCAAAAGTAATAACAATGCCATTCCTGAAATTAATTTTGCATTGTGTAAATACTTCCCATTAAAAATCCATAGAAGTACGTCTGTTGTTCCTCCTTCACTCCTATTGGCCGCCTAACCCCGCCCACCTCTTCTTCCTTCCATCATGGCGGACTTTCAGCTCCATCCCATACGAGTCCCATTCGTTTGCCTTGGATCGCTCATCCTGATCTTAACTCTAGAATCTGTGGTCTGGAGCTCCTGTTGTTTTTTATACGGTCTATAAAGGTGGAAACTCATTCCCTGTTCTGTTATTGGTCCATTTACCTGTCAATCATTGTCGTCAGCCAATGATGTTCATGAGTTCGTGAGCGTTTGGGCGTTAGTGAGGAAAAACAAAAACAAATCCAGGAAGCTACAGTTGGACTGTTCTGCACACCGCCGCACACTGGTATATATATAATTTGTGTTGTTGTCTGTGGTCATTATAGTTCTTCCGAGTTTTAAAGTAGACGATACAATCTGGCTAAATTTTGACAGCATATTTGATTCATGCCCTGTTTTTTTTGTGTAATGTCATTTTCCCCACATTCTCACCAATTCAAGCTAGCTCGAATGGGTTCGTTTGGTCTTCTTACCGAATATATTTCTTATACTAAGACACGTCTTGGAAAGTATATTGGAGTTTGTTTTCTTCTTCTTTTAACCTTCGACATGTTTCAACGGCCACCTGTAGTGTTTTTTCTGAAAAGCAACAAGTGACGTCACACTTCAGGTGACATTTGAAACACTTAATATACATTTCACTGCAAGTAATAATGTTACTGGCATCCTGAAACCTCCATAACACATTGCAAACAATTGTAATGACAGTTTGTCGCCCTCTAGCGACTCAGTTTAGCCAGGACCTCCAATGAATTGGAGGGATTGTATGTCTTCAAAGTGTATTTGTAAACTGAGCCATCACCTATTTGCATAAACTCAGCTCAAACAAATAACAGTTGTCAGAAGAAAGGCCACTAGGGTTTGATAAGAATCCACCGTTTTGTTGACCTGAAGGTCATGAACTTTGGAACAGGCACTTGTCAGTTATTAAAGCTATTGGTCTGTTCACTCTGCATTCTTTTACAGACATTCATCCGTGCGCAACAGAATGGCTGAACCCAGAGGGATCCTGATAAAAGGAGGCAAAGTCGTGAATGAGGATTGCTCTGCGATCAGCGATGTCTACATTGAAAATGGGAAAATTGTAGATGTTGGACAGAATCTTCGCATTCCGGACGGAGTGAGAGTCATTGATGCCACTGGTAAACTGGTGATCCCAGGCGGCATTGACACCCACACGCACATGGAGCTTGCATTCATGGGTACCAGGACTGTGGATGACTTTTATACGGGAACAAAGGTAGCTGATTTTGGTTACTGACAGTGCATTGTTGTGACAGTGGAAGAATAACGCTTCAGAATAACGGCACAGAACACTGATGACAGAAATGACAGCGTTATGTATTTATACAGCATTAACTACCAAAGTTGTTATTGTGAATAGAATTTAATTCAATATAATATGCAGTGTAAAAGGTGTAGATGCTAGTTTTGTTGTTGTAACACAGCTTTATAATGATAAATATATAGGATACTAAATATCAACCTCTGATCTGAGTTCAGCATTACACAATGAAACATTCACCATAATGTGTCCCGTGTACTGATGTTGTAATCATCCCAACACTGCATATAGAAGTAGTTGTGAAGCATCCCACTTTCAAACGGGTGACATTGTGCAAGTGCGTCAAAGTCTTTTACCAGTTAATCTTCAACTATCAACGTTGTGCTCGTGTGTATTTCATCAGGCTGCCTTAGCAGGAGGGACCACAATGATCCTGGACTTTGTCATCCCCCAAAAAGGCAAGTCCCTTACGGAGGCCTACGACTGTTGGCGTAAAGCAGCAGACAGCAAAGTATGCTGTGATTACTCGCTGCATGTTGCTGTCACCTGGTGGAGTGACCAGGTGAATAGTTAGCACCACACAACACTACAGTATGCATTATAATATACGGTATGCATTATATGCACTACAGTATGCACTATTTTGGTCATTTTCATATGCGGTTCATCATCAAACTTTGCAAGAATGCTTTGAGTTCATTAGTGGCTGCGTTCATAAAAACATTTGCTAGTAGAGCAAATGTTTACAAATGCTAACCCTAACCCTAGTAGATCAGCATTTTTAATTTTAGGTATTTAAGACTTAATTTGGTTTTAAAAACAACATATTGTTGTTCAATGCATGTTGACTACTTATTAGCAATGCATATTCAATCAAATTGTACTTACTATTGGTCTAAATTAAAGTAAGTAAAAGTAAAAAAGCAGTAAAAAAACAAGTAAAAAAGGCCCCCAACATCGAAAGCTTTAAGTCTCGTGTTAAAACCCACTTTTATTCTCTGGCTTTTAACTCGGAGTGAGTCGTATGGTCCTGTGTCTTTTAGTACTTTCTTTTTATTTTAATTAGTTTTATTTTTTATTCTTTTATTGTTTTGATTCTTGTTTTTAATATTTTAATATCTATTTTACTATTTTATTTCTTATTTGATTATTTTAGTTTTGGATTAAGTTGTATTTATTGTATTTTATTTTTACTTTTTGTTTTACTAGTCTGTGCAGCACTTTGGAAACTCTGTTTATAAAATATATATATAGAAAATATAAATAAATACATTAATTAATTAATTTTTCAAAAATATATATAATATATATATATATAAATATGAATAAAGTGGATTGGATTGGATAAATTAAGCATTTTCAAGCATAAAAATTTATAAATGAACAGAAATACAAATAGAATGCATCCAGAAGACGCATTCAAAGACATACGTATGATTTGTAGTATTGTACACTGGTTACTCTGTAGTTTTACATTGATACTGTCCAGAAAAAAATCAACAAGAAAGATATGTTTTTATATAATGTCTTCAGAACTGAACATGATGACTTGTGTTCCATTTTTGTCCTGCCCAGGTCAAGAAGGAAATGGGGGTTCTGGCCAAAGAGAGGGGAGTTAATTCCTTCAAGATGTTTATGGCCTATAAAGATGTGTACATGCTGCAAGACAGTGAGCTCTATGCAGCCTTCTCCCAGTGTAAGACCATCGGAGCAATTGCTCAAGTACATGCTGAGAATGGAGACCTCATTGCTGAGGTTGGTGGGACCTAAAGTACACTTCTAGTAAATTGGGAAAACACCACTAGGTGGCAGCAGATATTAAATATACAGTATATATACAACTGTGGCTTTTGTGTCACACATTAATATTGTATGATCTACCATTGATTATTTTTTTGTGAGCTTTTTGAAGGTAAACCACAGTCTTAAATTCTTCTTTTATCACATTTTATTCTGCTTTATTGTTCTCCCCTCCATTGTGATTCATCAGGGGGCCAAAAAGATGCTGTCCATGGGAATCACGGGGCCTGAGGGTCACGAACTGTGTCGGCCAGAAGAGGTGGAGGCCGAAGCCACCCAGAGAGCCATCACCATTGCCAATGCTGTCAACTGCCCTCTCTATGTTGTCCACGTCATGAGCAAATCTGCTGCCAAAGTGGTGTCCAACGCACGCAGAGATGGTGTGATGTGATATTTAATCATGTCCTACTGTAAAAGTTATCTTTAATTGAGCTGAAGTGTTTTTTTTAAATCTCGTAACAGGGAGAGTGGTGTTTGGGGAGCCTATTGCAGCTGGACTGGGAACTGATGGGACTCACTACTGGCATAAGGACTGGGCTCATGCTGCTTTTTTTGTCATGGGTCCTCCCCTTAGACCTGACCCCAGCACCCCTGGGTACCTCATGGACCTGCTGGCCAAGTAGGTGGAGCATAAGAGAGAAGCAGATGTGTAGATCTAAGATGGCATGGCTATTAGTGCATAACCTTATACAGTATTTGTTATTGTTGTTATTGAACACATATTCTCTATCTCACCTATTCTTCTCATTCATTCAAACGTTTGTCCTCTAAATTAGTGATGATCTCAGTGTGACGGGAACCGACAACTGCACATTCTCAGTGTGCCAGAAGGCCCTCGGAAAAGACGACTTCACCAAGATCCCTAATGGAGTCAACGGTGTGGAAGACAGGATGTCTGTCATTTGGGAGAAGGGGGTGGTACGTCCCAATCACAAACATCTACTACACATGCTCATTTTTAATAAACATGTTAAATAAACACATGTTAAACACATGGAACATCTAAAGTGCTTGCAGATGTGAATGTCAGCTTGTCAATATGTGTCAGTAACACCTAAGTGGACAGAGGAAGCAGAAAAAAAAGGAAGCAGAAAAAAAAACCTTAAACTGTATTATGGAAAGCAGGAAGTGAACAAATGTAACAGTTACTGATTGTAAAAGTACCAGATGGAGGGGTAGGATTTAATAAGCTTTGCTTCTTCCTACTCCTTTCGGACATGTGGAACTGTGAACTGATTATGTGATGCACTCAATTGTAATCTGATGCATGTTCAAATGAAATAAAACCATAATGGTTTTATTTCATTATTACCATTACCAAACCTCATCGGGCCCCTGAAACGCCTGTGGCCCGGGTCTTGCGATGTTTGAAAAGTGTTTGCAAGACACAACCCAGGGTGCTATAGTTTGTTCTTTTCTAAATATTTTGTTAATAGTAGTGTTGTCATGATATTTGGTACGGTCAAATCTACAGGTACAGTTTGTTGAATCCGAAACCGCTCTTAACAGACACAATCAGATTTGAACCATTGTTGTACGTATATGTCTGCTCATACAATGTACATTTAAATCAAATAGTGGTTTCATTCGGGTGCCTTGCAGCACACAATTAACACTATTCTTCAGCTTGTCCAAGCCTGTGCTTTAATCTATGCTGCTTCCTCTGCTTCCTCTGTCCACTTAGGTGTTACAGTGCTAGGGCTGACACATATTGACAAGCTGACATTCACATCTGCAAGCACTTTAGATGTTCCATTAACCTGACATGCATGTTTCTTCACTGCTTGAACCGCTTCTTTATTTTGCCAACATCAGTGAAATTTCGGACTCAATGAACTCCGTGAAACTAGGCCGTTGTATCCCACTGGGATGCTGTAGATTTGAGATGTGTGTCATCTATGTAGAACAGAGGCCATTTTTAAAATTGAGAACACTTAGAACAGTACTAGAAATTTCAACATGTCAAATTAATTTTCCTGTATATCAGATTTTGATGGATTTTGTTTGATTTTCTATCCGATTCCACAGAAATGGCTGTGTAGTGCTTTCTAATCTCACGTCGCCTCACATTGGGTCTGGTCTGCTAATTGCGCACCTTACCATCAACTGAGCTCTCTTACTCAAACAGCCTTATTTGTGCATATCCAACTTCCCAGCACAGCGGCAAAATGGATGAGAATCGATTTGTTGCCGTCACCAGCAGCAACGCAGCAAAAATCTTCAACTTCTACCCTCAGAAAGGCCGCATCGCCAAGAACTCGGATGCTGATGTGGTTATTTGGGATCCCAAGTTGTCACGGTGAGGAGCCCGCAGAGAGTTGTGTTTTTTATGGCGACGTTTCAGGCACTAGGATTATTTGCTTAAACTGCAAAGTACATTATAACATTCAGCATACATGGTTATTAATGTTTTAATTAATCCATTAATAAAAATAAATTTCATATTTTAATTTAAATAACATTTAAAAGCCATGTTGTATACATAGTTTAATCATTTACATAAAAAAGTGGGTCACCGAGTTGTTTTCAGTGGGTCTTGCTGAAAGAAAATTGACCTGATGAAAAAACAACCTGATGTCCCTGAAAGCACCTCATGTCCGTGTTATGCGCTTGCTACACCGCCGCCATATGCTTGCTATGCTTATTGCTGATTTGGCCAAGCTTGGACAGGAGGGGAAGGACATTGATTGTGAATGTAACGTGCCGTATGCAATGCATACGCAATGTATATGCACAAACAAGTTGCATCACCATCATCCAAGCAGCCAACTTATGAGACATGAGGCCATTGACTGAGCTTCTGGTTATGCAACTGTTGGTAGCCCCCGGTGCCGGATGTTATGGAGCAACACTTGCAAAGAGAGCAATTAATTACACAGTTTTACAGATGGATTCATTGCAGCAATTAAACACGAGGCATTCATGCTGGAAGCCATCAGTAGGATGGATGCATGGATGGATGCATGGATGAATGGATGGATGGATTGACATATATAGATGTAATTTACAAGAATTGTTCACAGTATTAACTGTTATTTTGTATTTACTTACAGGAAGTTGCATTAGGTCCGAATGAGCTCTTCTCCAATCCACATCAGTGCTTAGCGATCTCCCTGAGGGACTCAGCCCAGATTCTCTTTCAAGTAGAACAGTTTTCTGGGTTATATAAGCGAGCATGTGTCGTAGACCACAAACTACTTACTGTCTGTGTGCCTTCAATGACACGGACATGTGTTTGAAAAGACCACTTGTGTTGGGATTTACATTTATTTGTTAATGACAAAACGGTAGTTAATAATTCTGAAATCAGATTTAATTCTGAGTAATTTCCTCATAGCGTCATACTGTCAATTCTGTAATATAAAAACGGGATAATCTCCTACATGAACTATTAAGTCTTAACCTCTTTGCATGAAATGCACTAATGTTGTGAATTATCTTACAACCAGATGAGGTATTTTCGAGCTGGATGGCGTGTGGAATGAATAAAGTTGTGTAGCGTTCACTGCGGGAACAGAACTGGAAGAGTCAGACAATGATGTAGAGAAATTCCTCCAATATCTCACATAAAAGCTTTTCAGATTTTGTCCATCCGGTTTGCAGTATGTCCTTTTGCTGGTTCTGCTCCCCCCCAAAAAACACAGCAAAGTACAAGGCACTAGCAACCACACACTTGTAGAAGATCTCCAGCAGCTTGCTGCACAAATTCAACCACCTAAGCTTCCTCAGGAAGTAGAGTTCAACCAGAAACAATGACCCATGCTTGGATCTCTGTGTCATGACAGGAAGATTTCAGCCAAGACACACCATCAGGCTGTGGACTATAACATCTTTGAGGGCATGGAGTGTCACGGTGTGGCCGTGATCACCATCTCCAGGGGCAAAGTGGTGTACGAGGACCGTCAGCTGAAGGCGACGCCTGGCTGGGGAAGATTCATCCACAGAGAACCATTCTCTGACTTTGTCTATAAACGAATCAAACAGAGGGAACAGGTCAGTAAATATTTGCGGAAAGAGAACAATTACAGAAAAGTCAAGTGCGTAGCGCGGTGGTCTTGTGGAGCACTTAGACCAAGCAATCCATAAAGGAAATTGCGGTGATGTGTCGTGTCACAGTGCACCAGGATGACTTCAGCATGGCGACTGTGCTACTAAACTGCAGAAATTGATTGAGAAACTTAGTTTATTTGAATTTTATTTTTATTTTTTCCTGATTTTTTTTTTATAACCACTGCTACTCCTACTAATACAGTTGAACTCACAAGATTTCTAATTCAGAAAAAAAAACTCATGGCTACAAGGCCTTAAGACGATAATAAATTAATTAATTTATCACACAATATGTGAAAATTAAGGGGCGGCACGGTGTGCGAGTGGTTAGCGCGCAGACCTCACAGCCAGGAGACTAGGGTTCAATTCCGCCCTCGGCCATCTCTGTGTGGAGTCTGCATGTTCTCCCCGTGCATGCGTGGGTTTTCTCCGGGTACTCCGGTTTCCTCCCACATTCCAAAAACATGCTAGGTTAATCTGCGACTCCAAATTGTCCATCGGTATGAATGTGAGTGTGAATGGTTGTTTGTCTATATGTGCCTTGTGATTGGCTGGCGACCAGTCCAGGGTGTACCCCGCCTCTCACCCGAAGACAGCTGGGATAGGCTCCAGCACCCTCCGCGACCCTCATGAGGATAAGCGGTAGAAAATGAATGAATGAATGAATAAAGTTGTAAGTGGGCTGCACGGTGGATGAGTGGTTGGTGCACAGGCCACACAGCTAGGAGACACGAGTTCAATTCCACCCTCGGCCATGTCTGTGTGGAGTTTGCATGTTCTCCCCGGTTTTCTCCGGGTACTCCGGTTTCCTCCCACATTCCAAAAACATGCTAGGTTAATTGGTGACTCCAAATTGTCCATAGGTATGAATGTGAGTGTGAATGGTTGTTTGTCTATATGTGCACTGTGATTGGCTGGCGACCAGTCCAGGGTGTACCCCGCCTCTCAGCCGAAGACAGCTGGGATAGGCTCCAGCACCCCCGCGACCCTTGTGAGGAAAAGCGGTAGCAAATGAATGAATGAATGTGAAAATGAATATACTAATTTTGCCGGCCTCAGTACATTGCCATTTGCATGTGTTTCTGTTTTCCTTGTCTCCCGCCTCCAAACAGGCAGAAAGAGGATTTACTCCGTAGATTGGTTTCAGCACCTTACCGCATTTCTTCCATAAAACAACAGCCTGAACAGAGTGAGCCATTTTGCCAGCCATACAGTCTCCTTGTGTCAGTAAAGCAAAAATATACACGGCAAAAAAAATGTCATGACCACATTGCCTTCTATCTGTCCTCCTAGTTGCTTTCGACTGCACAGAAGATAACCTTTCTGTTTGCTTTGGCTTTGGCCTGCAGGTGGGCCAACCTACAGCTGTGATCAGGCAGCCCTACGAAGGGAAAGTCATTTCTGTGTGAACAAGTCAGCCGCTACATGAAAGCCACGTTGAATCTCCAGCTGTGTGTGTGTGTGTTTTTGTGAGCGCACACCAACCTTCAGTGCCTGAACAAGTCAGCGCTCTACATCTCATCCAGGTATTCCTGCAAGTCATTTATACAGACTACTGTCATTTTAATTAGTGAGGATGGGAGAATGGTGACATTGCTATATTTCTTCCACTATGTCTGCTCACTTATATCTACTTTCACATTTACATTACAAATTATTGCAAAAATAAAAGTGGCAAATAGGAAACGGTGCCGCATTATGCTTTATAGGGCACAAATGATGAATGAGCTTGTGCTGTGTTGTCATCCCAAGCATTCCCTTTGATGGAACACACCTTAAATAGACCTGTCTTGTGTGACAGTAATGAGACTTTTGTTGACCCACAGTGGCTCCGCATTTGCATATTCAGCAGTATTGTATATTATCATAGCCGCTCCGTCTATGCCCATAAATGGAGCATCGTCTTCACCTCCTGTGTTAAATAGGTCTGCAGCTGTTGGCGAACATCACGGGGAGGTTGCGGTCCGGCTGGCATGCCGGCGTGGTTTTCTGCCACAGGGCCGGTTGAGACATAATGTGAGCTTATCAAGTTGCCTCATGGGTCAGTGGCAGCGTGTGACTCACACAAGGCCCACTCTTTTTTTTTTAGCTGTATCACTTCCTTCCTCTTACTGTTGACCGTGGATGGGATGGCGCCACGCAGGAAGGAGTAGTACAGTTGAATCACGTAATATGATTTACAGTACTTTGCAGAAGTCTAGCTAGCTTTGATGTTCTGATGTCACCGTCAATGAGCCATTCTGGAAAAAGTAAAAAAAATAGATTTATTGGTGCCATCAATGTCAAATATCATACAGATAATGAAAGGCTGCAAGTGTCCACCGTACACCTGTACACCGATGCGTAGTGACAGTACCGTGGGAGTGGAAGAAATGCTGTGGTGTTCGCTGCACATTGAAGGGACATCTGTCTTGGATTATGTAAGCTCCCTTCTTGTCTATGCACACACATAAGCATACGCACAAATACAACACTTCCTCATGTTGGATTATTAAAACATGCGCTGTCAAACAGTATAACATCCTCAATATATGTCATAATTTGTTATTATTGCTATTGTTTTGTTGTATAAAATCTATCTAGTACAGGGGTCTCAAACTCAATTTACCTGGGGGCCACTGGAGCTAGGGTCTGGGCGAGGCTGCCCCCCCCCCCAAAAAAAACGCATTTATTAAAAACAGAAAAATATACAAACTTTTTCAGTGCTTTGGTTCCGATTTTCTACAATAAAAGCTCTGATAAAACATTCCACTGATCTCAGATATCGTAATTTTTATTTTTCTGCACAAAATAAGATGAAAAATAAATAAACAAATCAATAATAAAGAAAATCAATCAATCAGTAATAAATAAATAAATATAATAATAATAATAATAATAATAATAATAATAATAATAATAATAATAATAAAACAACAAATAATAAAAACTCCAGAAACCACATATAGTTGGTGGGTAGACAAATTATGTTTTTCAGATTAAAATGAACAAAGCATTATTAGAGCCCTGTAGACATGACAAAACACGACTATAGTCACATTTATACTCTTTCTATTTACAACATATTGCGCAACTGCAGGGTCTTGAGACACATGCTAACTCGCAAACTAGGGGGTCTAAATTAGCATCCTGTGGGCCACTTTTGGCCCGCGAGCTGCGTGTTTGAGACCCCTGATCTAGTGTGCAATACACACACACACATTATTATTTTGATGATAGCATAAAATCACATACAATATTGTCAAAAATCATTAAGCATATAAATAGATGTTTAGGTAGCAAGTTTCCTAGCTAGAACATGATGTCCGTGCAACCTGTCTGGTCCTCCGCTGTCCATGCTCCGAGCTCGAAACATCGTCCACCGAACGAGCGTGGAGAGAGCTCGCAATCAAGCTAAAAGTTGTCAAATTGATGTCCACCATGACTCACGGAAGGAGGTCCTTCCCGTGAACTTCACTATCATCCGGGTTGACATTGTATTCCGACTGGTCCTCTGGTTCTTTAACCTTGGTCACCAGATAGGAGAACTTGATGTTCAGCGTGGCTGTTGAGACATGAGGGAGTGAGCTAGCATTCGTTAACAATTCAAACTGATTTAAAGTACTGGATATCAGCTGCCATCGTCATTGCACTTGATGTCATTAAAAGAAGTCACCATGGAATGGACGAGATGGGAATCTTTGAAGTCCTCAAATTTCCTCACTCTACATTGTCCTCTTCCGGGAAAAGCAATGGACACCAGAATTGTGGCTGTTGGGTGAAAAACATAATTTAACATCCAACCTCAACTATAACGTTATTATTATGGTATGATCCATACCTTACTGATGAGTGAATGAAAGCTCCTATTCTGTGCTTTTTCCCTCCCACTTGCTGACCTTTCCCTCAGGATTTTGCCATGCAGGTACTTTATCCTTTCTTCTGCTGCGTTAGAGTAGAATCTCTCAAACACCAAGAGCTTGAACTGCACGGCTTTGGCCGCCGCTGGTGCCATCATGAGCAAGATCAGCAGAATGGCAGCCAGCGAAAACACCGAGCTGTAGAGCATCGGTTTGGGATTGGGGAGGCACTCCTTCTCGAAGAGTGTCACAGAATAAGAAAAGTTCTTTTGGTGGTTCTCCTCAGCCAACTGTATTCCGATTAGAGTTGCTACCCCCTGAAAGGAAAAACAGTAAGATTTTGAAAATGTCCGATGGTTTCATGAAACTTACTTTGAGGCTTAGCAGCAGCGGGACGTGGAAGGGTTCCATCTCTGATAGCTTGGTGGTTACTACAGCAACAAAACAGTACAATAAAGCATCCACGGTTATAAAAACAACCCAAGCAAATAAATGGCACACAACCGGAAGGCCAAATTTGAACAGCGCCTTTCCTTCCTGGGTTGTAGGACGGAGGGAAGGGAGAGCGGGGTAAAGCTTCTCCTCCTCTGACGTGAGGGGAAGAACGTGACGCCTTCCTTCCGCCTTCTGCTTCTCATCATAACGAATGAATTTGCCGCTGATAAAGTTATTTTTGTATGTCATGTCCGTGCAGTAGTTTTTTATGTGCAAAGCTATAAAGATGGCGAGCACCAGGAAACTGATGGCTGGATAAACTCGTTCCTTCACGGACGAGACTGTGTTCACAAAGGTCAAGGCGTATCTGACACTTTGATTTAGCTTCACTTCTGCTTGGCTGAGTCGCTCCCTGAATTCTTCCAAGTCCACTTTGGATGAGATCTTAAGCTGAGAGTCCAGGTTAACCACTCCGAGATCCGTCACCCCTTGAAGTACATCAGCCAGCCATTTCAACATGGCCACGTAGTTCCTGAAGGGAGCCGTGATGGACATCTTCTTCGCCCTCAGGTTACAAATCATGCTCCGGACCAAGCCTGTGAGATTGTCCAAAGTGTTGTGGATATTCCCGAGGATCACTAGACTTGTCCCAGCTGTCAAGAGCAGATTGCGACTCTTTTTGGTGAAAATAGAGACGACCAAAAGAGTCAGCAAGCATCGTATTTTCTTTGACAGGAAAAGGGCCACCGTTAACACCACCCCATGGAGGGCGGAGATCCCCCCAGCCACTGCTGGGTTGGAGTTGAGAGTATAGAGGAGATACAAGAGGAGCAGGATGCTCAATAGGATGCTAGGGAGGACACATACGATGAGGAGGACAGTAGTTCTCTTGAAGTTGTCTCTGTTACCGCCGATGAAAGCATCCACTGCCATAGCCCCGAAATCCTTCAGGCCCTGGTTGAGCATCGTCCACAGGGGTAACATCTCTGGACCTCCTGAAGGACAGTCTTGATGCGTTGACGTGGACCCGGACTATTATTGTGTGTGTAGTCTGCCGGTTTCTTAAATAGTACTGGAACAGGAAGTGGTTGCTAGCCGCTGTCATTCGTCATGTTTGTCATTGCTGTTCTTTTTTCCCAAACAAAAGAAGAAGTAAAATGTGGAGATGGTATTTGAAAGATGATGTTTTACTTAAAAAAAAACATGTTGCATTTTGACATCAAACGTTTACAGATTGGTGGAAAGAAAAAATAATACCCCCCCCCCCAAAAAAAGTCATTCAATCAGGTATGTGTTGAAAAAAAAATACAAAATAATAAAAAAATAGGGGCTGCACGGTGGTCGAGTGGTTAATGCGCAGACCTCACAGCTAGGAAAACCGGGTTCAATTCCACCCTCTGCCATCTCTGTGTGGAGTTTACATGTTCTCCTCGTGCATGCGTGCGTTTACTCCGGCCCACATTCCAAAAACATGCTAGGTTAATTGGCGACTCCAAATTATCCATAGGTATGAATGTGAGTGTGAATGGTTGTTTGTCTATATGTGCCCTGTGATTGGCTGGCCACCAGTCCAGGGTGTACCTCGCCTCTCAGCTGGGATAGGCTCCAGCATCCTCCGCGACCCTTGTGGGGATAAGCGGTAGAAAATGAATTAATGAATAATAAAAAATACGTGACAAAAAATAATATAAAAATATAAAAAAATAAAAAAATAAAAATATAAAAATATAAAAATATAAAAATATAAAAATATAAAAATATAAAAATATAAAAATATAAAAATATATAAATATATAAATATATAAATATATAAATATAAAAATATAAAAATATAAAAATATATAAATATAAAATTTAAAAAATATAAAAATATAAAAATTAATCAAATACATTAAAAAATAAAAATAATAATATAATAAAATGTTCAAATGAAATAAAACCATTACCTTTACCATTAAGAACACTCCTGATCAAAATGTTAAGCCCAATAGAAAAAAATGAGTAAGCAATTTATTGCAAACAAGCATTCAACTGAAATAAGGCTGTTCATCAGCTGATCAAAAGTTTAAGACCATCACTCAAAAAAAGGACCCCGGAGACCCGACCTCAGAAAGATGGATGAAAGGATCATTTGGGGGCACTTTGTATGCTATAACACAATACAACATGTCCCTTGACATAATTGCGTCCAGAGAGAGAGAAATAAAAATGTAAATTGATATAATGTTGAGTCATGCCGATTTAAAAAGGCTCCATTTCTTTGGCGTCTGCGTGAGCCGCAAGCCACGGGCATCAGGACTCGGTGTTCCGATGGCACATTAAGGCACCATGCAGCTGCGCCTCACAGCACACGTGCAGCAACATTTTGGAGCACTTAAGCCCGAGGAGACGTTTTGCAGCAGGCTGCTACAAAAGAATGCAATAACAGTGCCAGCATGTGACAAATCATTCTGCTTTTACTCCTGGAGAAGAACATATTGATGAAACACGGGAGAGAAATGATTTGTCATTTTCTGTGGCTTCCCGAAACACAGAGGAATGAATTCTCACTCGTTTCTCCGAGCTGACATTGCTTTGGATGCTGGGCCACAACAGATTTAGCACAGAAGCTAGCTTGAGATGTAGCATTTCTGCATGGAGTTTGCATTGTCTGGCTGTGTGTGGGTTTTTTTTTAATTCTCTGGGTACTTCGGAGACATCCACTAGTGTGGAGTCCTTCTGTGTATGCCTCTAGTGGGTGTGTCCCCAAGGACTGGTTAGTATATTAGTATAGGGTTGGAGTTGTTGTCGACATGGCTGGTGAATGACCGCCATGTGTGGTGTTAGTTGCCAGTAGACAATATTTGGGGGAGAGATGTGACGACAGCCTTAGTAAATCTTTCTAGTTTGACGTACTGGTGGTTGGTACCAGTGGTCGGTACCAGTGGTTCTCCCCATCCAGTGTGTGTGTATATTGTATATACGTATAATATTTGGCTCAGCTAAACCTATGACAGTAATCAAGAACATAATGATATCCTTTATCGACATTGTAATATTTATAGTTCAAAAATGAGGAAAAGCCCAATAGGTCCCCTTTCACACTAGAATGACCAAGGGCGAGCCCCCTAGTTTTAGCTCATGACCCATCCTGAGGTGTGAACAGCCTTTTTTGTTATGTTCATTCATTCATTCATTCATTTTCTATACCACTTATCCTTACAAGGGTCGCGGGGGTTGCTGGAGCCTATCCCAGCTGTCTTTGGGCGAGAGGCGGGGTACACCCTGGACTGGTTGCCAGTCAGCCAATCACAGGGCACATATAGACAAACAACCATTCACACTCACATTCATACCTATGGACAATTTGGAGTCGCTAATTAACCTAGCATGTTTTTGGAATGTGGGAGGAAACCGGAGTACCCGGAGAAAACCCACGCATTCACGGGGAGAACATGCAAACGAGGGTGGAATTGAACCCTGGTCTCCTAGCTGTGAGGTCTGCGCGCTAACCATTCATTTTTTTGTTATGTAAAGTAGAAAAAACTAAAATAGTTAACTAAAAAGAAGAAAAGTGATGTTGACATTTGACTCAGTGTAGACATGCAACTACGTGTTACTACGCCAATTCGCCAATGTATTCATCCGCCTATGGATTAATCCACTCATCTTCATATTTATGAAATTCTAGTCCATCATCATTACATCGCCAAGCGTGCATCAATTCTAATCCCGAAGAACACACCAGTCTGCATTAGTGTAATATCATTTTTTAATTTTTAATTTGAAAAATAACTTACATAAATCTCTGTACTCAACCATACTTGACCAAGACATAGCCTTGGCATTAACACATTGCACCAAAAAAGAGAAAATGAAAAGGCATTCAAAAGGATAAATTGATAAATGTCTTTTTCATCATGTGAGGCATTTTTCCTGCTCCAGAAGAGTGTCATCACGGAATCTTGTTTATTCAAAGTCTGACATCTAAAGGTATGTACAATGAAAATCAAAAGGTAAAATATATACTGCAGTGACATTAAATTCATTATCTCCGCGTGGAGAAGGAATAATGCCCCAGTTCAATTTCATTCAGACATACTGCAACCATAAGATTCTTATACTTCCCAGACATGAGAAGTCGTTAAAATTACCAAAAATAGAAAATAAAAAATAATCAGGTGTTGGCTTTTAAATAAAACTAACAAAAATATAGTCAATAAATGTCATTTTCATTGAAACAAGAACATTTTCTGTGGCAATATCCCATGTTATTTGAACCTGTGATTAGCTCGTTTCATAAAGAGTGCTTGTATTGAACCCCAGCAACGTGTGTTCTTTTTGCAGGTTTGCTGCCTCTTGATTACTTATAGACCTTTTGCTGCACCGATACACAATATTTTTGCATGTTTGTCAACAATAACCAAATAAAATACATAACTTGTCGACCCCCCCCCCCCAGATAATAGAAAATATTTTCCTTGTCACTTTTCTCCTCATATCCTCAAAGAAAACACAAGTGGAATGTTTTGTTAAAACTTCAATAATTGGTCATTGGAAGACGGAAAAGTAATTTAGTTGACTTCAATTTAACGCGAGGGAGGAAAAATGAATGAAGCTGACATGCACTGTACAAGAAATTGCAAAAATTCCAAATATCCTCTTTATCAAACATGCTAGTTACTTTAAGGTGTGCCCAAGCCATGTTGCAGAGAATCCTTTTCAACATGCTTGTTAAAGAAATCAAATCCAAACTCAAATGCATACCAAAACCATATTGAAACCGTGAAATAAGCAGTCCTAAAATGTGGACACTATCAGGGGACTGGACAATGGTAGTAATGAACAGTACAATGTGAAGTACCCTGGGACAAGGAAGAAAAAGAGAACCATGTACAATTTGCACATCATGTTAATCTTTATAAGGCTCGAGCCTTTTTTACCATGAAATAAATCATTTACATTTAATTTCATTATCACTTTTTTGTCACACAAAACATTAGCTGTTAAATACTCCAAAATTGTCCCCCCCGCCTCGTCTTGCTGACTCTTGAATGTTCTAAAGACTGATAAGAGATGACTTTTATCTCAGTCACGATGTTGCATTCACTCCCCTTGAAAACCATGCACGAGTGAAATTTATCTTTAAAAATAATAGAAATTGTTGAAAACGGCTGATCAGTTTTATTTATTTTTCTTCATCTTTTTTTTTTTTGCAAGTTACAGCCTCAAGAAAATAATTTTCTTTTTTTTTTTTACTCAGCTAAATTGGTTTGTCCATGCAAATGAACTAAAAAAGGAAAATATATTTTTCTCAGATAATTGTCATACAATATATCAAAAGAGAAGGAAAGAAAGATGGTAGATTGCACGTCTTTTTATCGGGTTCGGATGACTCGCTGATTTGTAGCCTCTGCAGGATCGCCTCTGATTCATTCTGTCTGCTGAGTTTCCAGCACATAAACCGAGAGTCTGCAGGCTATTTTTTTTTTTTTATTTTTATTTTTTGGATTTAGAGTGGAGTGTGGATTCAAGCGGGGACGCACCTCACCCAAAGTAATGGACTGCAAAAACTCCTAGGCCTGCTGGCGTGGCGTGACCAAGCATCCGATGAAAACCACCGTCACCCAGGGAAAAAAGAAACCAAAAAAAAAACAAAAAAAAACAAAAAAAAGAAATCAAAGCCAAACATCTATTTGTCATTCGAAAAGGGCTTCTGTAGAACTCGTTTAGTGGTTCCCAGTGCTGAACCCCATGGCTTCGAATTGGATGAAAACCTGGAGATGACAGATTCCTCGTGCTAAGGAGTTCATTCCAGTTTCGTCCCAAGAACAACAACAACAACTCCCGGCAATCCCGGCCGCCAAGCGCTTGCGGTGCGCTTCACCACGTGCACCACGTGTGCAACGTTTTTTGCTCAAAACACAGGCTCACATTTGCTCCCCTAGAAACAGGCTCAGAAGACACAACATCAAGCATGCAGTGTAACCGGGGGCGTGACCTTTCATCGCAACATTGGCTGCTACAACAACGCTATCGGTCCGCACGCTGCTATGACCGCGAGAAACTGTCCAGTGAGGACTGGGAAGCTCTTCTTGTCAGGGGGGCGAGAGTCGGGTCCACCAGCGAGGAGGGAGGAAAGAGCTTGAACCAGCCAATCACCATGTTGGACAGGTCCAACTCATCTAACAGTATCTGAACCGCTCCCATGAAAGATTTATGGTCCATGCGTCCATAGTCGCCCCAGACAATCACCTAAAAAACAAGAAGCCGTGTCAAAGACTTGAGTCCAACACACAAGGGGACACAAAAATGGAGGATGTGGGGGCCACTTTCATGGTGACCATTGTCAATATACCCATAATGGTACCCATTGTCAATGTAGGGTAATATCACCTCGTACTTTGGTACGTGACAAAAAACTAAAAAACAAACAAAAAAAACTTAAACTATATTAGGAAAGCAGGAAAAAATTATAAAAAAAACAAAATAAAAAAATACAAAAATTAATAAAATACATTAAAAAATATAAACAAAACATATTAAAAAAACTAAAAAACAAACAAAAAAACTTAAACTATATTAGGAAAGCAGGAAAAAATTATAAAAAAACAAAATAAACAAAATAAAAAAATACAAAAATTAATAAAATACATTAAAAAATATAAACAAAACATATTAAAAAAACTAAAAAACAACAAAAAAATTAAACTATATTAGGAAAGCAGGAAAAAATAATAAAAAAACAAAATTAACAAAATAAAAAAAATACAAAAATTAACAAAATACATTAAAAAAATATAAAAAAACATATCAGACGGTGTATTTATAAATATTCAATAATGTGTCTCACTTTCATATTCCCTTTTCTGCATGCCAGAATGTATTCAAATATATATATATATATACACACAAGGATGAAGAGTCTTGAACCAGTCATGATGTGCTATATATATCACTATATTGACACTTACTATGGTACCCATTATGGCATTGTATATTCACCTCGTATTTCGGTAAAAAAAAAAAACAAAAAAAAAACTAAATTATATTAGGAAAGCAGGAAGTGAACAAATGTAACAGTTACTGATTGTAAAAGTACCAGATGGAAGGGTAGGATTTAATAAGCTTTGCTTCTTCCTACTCCTTTTGGACATGAACTGTGAATTGATTATGGGATGCATTCAATTGTAATCTGATGCATGTTCAAATGAAATTAAACCATTACCATTACCATTACCATTACCATTACATTACCATTACCATTACCAATCCAATGTAGGGCAATATGTGCTATCTGAAGAAAACCATCCCCATCTTAGCTTTGTGTTCTGTGTTACAAAACAATTCTATTTTTACAATATGGGTCAATAACAATTGCCCCCGGGCCGTACTTTGGACACCGCTGCAAAAAATATTAATGCTTTTTCTCACCTGTAAAACTTTGCCTCCAGGTTTTTCCTCGAACGGCAGTTGCTGCTGGTAGAGAGGATCCAAGGTTTTTCTTGCTACTTTTGTTTTCTTTTTGGCTATGCAGACTCCGTTCTCCAAAAGGTAGACCTTGACATATGGTGCTGGGAAGAAAGCAGAATCATATATCATTTTTTGCTTTCTTATCATTATTTGTATATCAACATTTAGCGACGCCCGGCTATAATTACCTGGCAGTGCCTTGGAACCTGGTTTTCCTACAAGGCCGCGAGCTCTGATGACCTCCACCTCCAGTGCTCCCTTCTTCTCCACCATGCCGATTTGGATGTCACCTAAACAACAAGCAAAACATCAGAATTTCTTACTCTGGCATAGAACAAAGATGGTTATTTTTCTTACCCATGGGTGGAGTCGCCAGGGTCTGTCGTCCAACCAGCTGGGCGGGGCCGAGTCCATCCAGAAAATCACTAAACTGGGCATCGGAGGACAGCCTCACACCAGGGAAGATGAGACTACATCAGAGGAAGGACAATCCTGTTAATGTCTGCAGTATTTAATAAATAGCTTATTGGATGATGAATCAAAATATTTTATATACTGTTTGTTCTCCTTCGGAATGCTGGAGCCTATCCTAGCTAATTTTCACCAAGAGGTGAAGACAGTCAATCACAGGAAACATCCATCCATTCTTTCTATGCCGCTTATCCTAATTAGTGTCACGCGGGTATGCTGGAGCCTACCCCAGATGAGTTTGGGCGAAAGGCAGGGTAGACCCTGGATCGGTCACCAGCCAATCGCAGGGCACACTCACAATTTTGGGGGGGGCAAAAGCACCACAAATCAGCAAACTTAAAGCTCTGTGTATGATGTGTGGGGCATCTACGACTGATCGTTCGGTCTAATTTCAAGACAGATCCTTAAATGACTCACTTTCCTTCGGAGCTGTAGCTGTTCATGCTGCCATCCGTGGACTCTCGGCTGGCCTGTCGAGTCATCCTGCTCCTCATTTCCACTGCCAGTCCCGTCTCCGTGCTCCTCTGGATGGTGCTACGCAACTTCTTGCCTCCTGCTTCTGCACGTGAACAGACAAGTGCAAGAGAAAATGGACGAGTCAGAAGGTGTCGATCTTCTGAATACTGCATGTATGCGATGCATACAACTAAACAATTCTATGGATGCACCTCCACAACAACAGACAACATTTATTTACTATATTATTTACTTTAACCAAAAAAAATAATAATCAAGAGTGCTGTGGCTTTATGGCAACCTAGGAGCTTCTCCACCTTCAAACAACCAGTGTCTCTTTTTCTCCGGCTAATCCAACATGACAGCTGACTGCCTTCATCAGCCTGGAACCAATCATCTGCTCAGACCTCCCAGCCTGCATGCAGGCCACATGATGTACCTAAACTAAAGCGCATAAATGATCCACGAAAAGACACAACGCATGCCTCATTGGAATGTTCTACTCAGAGCTAAATGTTTGCAATCTGATCCACATTGTGAGAAGTACAATGTCCGTCTTCGCAGGTTCATTAGAATGCATCCTTTATGGGTCCATTTCCTTCCCACTCCTTCCTCTGTATGTCTTCTTGCTCCTGTGTGTGTGTGTGTGTGTGTGTCTCACACACAACATGTTTAGCCTTGAAATCTCAGTGATTTATTCTCCTCTTTCTGCTCACTGCATCTTACAATAAAAGCAACGGTGACGCAGGCCGTGTGACGTTCGTAGCGCACAACAACTCATTGAGCTTGGCTGCTGGATGTTGTCAATGATGATTGGAGGAACCTCATGAGGGCAGGCATAAAGAATCAAGTTTGGGAACAACATGGTCCGAAGTAGATATTGATCATCAATTAATCAATAGACCATTAATTGGGGGTGGTGTCACTCAGTGTGTGAATGGTAAATGGGGGTCCACTTATATCACAATTTGAGCATGAACGGTCCATCGCAGTACACCCAATACCCTGACAATGCGATGACCTGTATGACTTAGTAGTACTTAATAGTACTTCACCACGGGGATCGAACCTACAACCATCAAGTTTGGAGGTGACCACTCAAACACCTGAGCCGTACAACATGTACCACCTGATGTACCACCTGACAAATGAATGAAACGTTTGGACACATTAATATTATCATTAAGGCTGATCAAATGATTACAATTTTTAATCAGATTAATTACAGTTTTCTGTGATTGGCTGGCGACCAGTCCAGGGTGTACCCCACCTCTCGCCTGAAGACAGCTGGGATAGGCTCCAGCATGCCCGCAAGGATAAGCGGTAGAAAATGAATGAATGAATAATTGCAGTTTTGAAAGAAATTAATCATGATTAATTGTCATGATTAACTACTGTATGTCTAAAATTTGGCAATTTTTACTCTATTTCAGTTCAGTTCCAAATGACCTAAATATGTCAATCAATCTCAAAGATACCACACAAGTATCTTTAATAGTAGCAAAACATTTAAATTACTGTGTTTTTATGAGTTATGAGGTGCTGCGTTCAAAGACATTATGTAATTTAAGGCACATTTACTTGTTTTCAGTGTTTTCCAGCATACATAAATGTAGAAAATTGTACTTCCTGTCTATTCACACACACACACACACACACACACATTATAAAGCTCTAATTGTAATATCACTTTAACATATGCCATATGCCAACGTTGAAAAAGAAGTTCAATGCCCATGACTCCTGCGTGGCAGGTTTGTTTAAAACAGATACCAACCATCAATCAAGCTTAATTTTGTATGAGCCGCATGTTTACTTTGAAATGCATGACTGAAGATGCCCACAATGTAGCCTACCAGACATCGTCTGGATTTTTTTCCTGCATTGCTAAAGTAAATAAATACTGTTGGATGCCTAAGTGTAAATCCGAACCACAAACTGCACAATAAATTCCAGGCAATCACTCTCATTCCCAATACTAAATCTTTGGTTTCCATTAGCTGAGTATTTCTCCACATATTGATGGTCTGGCTGATGTACAGAATGTTGGCACGTCCAATGTTCAGTTCATAACAGCAAATGAACCAACAGAAACTTTGTCAAATCCTTCGACTGACCAAAATGTACGTAATTCAACCAAACACCTGCTAACATCACATGGTTCTCCTAAAAAGCGAGGCATCTTCTTACCTCCATCATCTTCATCAAAGGAGTTCATGCAAGGGAAGTAGACAGCCAGGGCTTCAAAAGATGCAGATAAGCTCATCTTGCTCTGGGAGCGCTGGATACGCATCCCAGCAGCCGGAGCAGAGGTATCGTGCCCCTGCCTGCCCATGGTGACTGGTGGTCGGCTTCTACGCGGTGGATCGATTGATCGACGGCTGGAATAATATCGAGTCTGCTTGGAGATTGAATATAAGCTCGTCTGTCTCTGCGGAATCTGCTGTTAGCTGTGGATGTTTCCTCAGTGGCTGCCTCAGTGCTGCTGTGTGCCTGATGCTCCCTGCAGCCCCTCTTTCTTCAGGGGAGGGGGGAGGGGAGAGGGCAGCATCACACTCAACCAATCAGAGGGCCCGGCTTCTTAAACCAACTTCGACAGACTCTACCGAGAGATCCTGTTTGCCTCCACTAGTCCATTTGCACCAATTCATTTACCTCCATTGACTTGTTCCTTTCCATCCCGGTGCTTCATAGCGCTATTCATATCTGCTATTTTCATTCATATTCATCACTATAATTTTTTCCATCTCTCCTCTCCACATGCTATGCACAGAGGCCAGTGAAAACAAGCCGTCATCATGGCTGCCAGCAACCTTGTTCCTTCTTCAACCGCACTTAAACGTGCCAGAGTCATCTCCTTTATTGTTCTCATTGCCATTACTATCATAACACAGCTGTGTTGACCGCTGAGGAATTCTGTTTGCACAAAACGACAACTCCAGATGATCATCACATTCGTATGCTCAACCTAAAAACGCCATTTGCCATCCGTCAGCAACTTGGAGTTCACTTTTCCTTTAACAATAACACAGCACGTGCCCACGCAAACATCAAACTGTGCGCTTTCACGGCAAGCAAATCCAAAAATTAACCTTTTTGGATCCACTTCTATGCTGAAGACATCTGAGGTCAACCTGATTTAAATGACTTAAGACGTGCGGAGGACATTGGTGCTTCAGAGTTATTATTATTATCATGATATTATTATTGTGCCTGTTGTGTGATGATTCAAATTGGCCGGTGCTTGTTTTCCTCACCAAACTTTAACATTACTGACACCTAGTGACCAGTGTAAAATACTGCATAACATCAAGTCTTTGAATGCATCTTATGAATGCCGTTTTGTAGTTCACAAATCAGTTGACAAATTCTTAATTTAAAAATAATTTAAATAATAATTATAAATTATTATTATTAATAATTTTTATTATTAATAATAGTCATTAATAATAATTAAATTATATTATAAATAATTTAAATAATAATAATTACAATTATTTAAAAATATGCAAAACTTGCTAGTTTTACGTATAGTTTTAGTTTTACTTGCTAGTTTTATTATAAATAATTTAAATAATAATAATTAAAATAATCTAAAAATACGTAAAACTTGCTAGTTTTACGTCTAAACGCACATATGCACACACACAAACACACAACTTGCTAGTTCTTCCGCCTCCTTGCTAAGGTGCAGCACCTATTTCCGTGAATGAGCCACTTAATGGTTGGAATTGATTTGCAGGTTTCTTCTGGGTCAGCACAGCCAATAACAACCCTGAACATCCATCTGGAGGAAAGTGGACACAAGGTAACAATTGGGTCATTTTAATGGGTACTCTTGTGGTGTTTCTTTTTCCTATTTGCTTGGCTTTAGACTGCCTGCTATAAGAACAACATCACCTACTTTGCTTGTTTTTGTCAGCGTCTCCAGCCATCAGTCTGACAGTCCTCTGGATGGAGTTCTGAACAGACGTCCATATTCTCCACTGACTTTTCCTCCAGAAAAAGCAGCAGTTTACATATTATTAAGACTATTCCTTATATGCTAAAATGGGACTACTCTTGGAGTTAAAATTGTAAAATTTCCTCATATGTGATCAATATTTGGCTAGAATTACACACTAACCATATATTCATATATTTATGGTGGCCCGCCACAGATACATTTGAACCACCGCACTTACTGTACTTGCTACGTGCTAACTGTTTGCCCTCACTCATAAACATATTATAATGAGACTATTTTTAACACAGCACTTACACATCTGGTCTGCCAGAGAATAAGAAGACATAGCAGGAGGGACAAATGTAGGTTCCAAACCTGAACGTGATGAGCACATTTCCACAAAGTAGAATTTCTTATTTATAAATTGAATAATTTTATGAACTGCTAAATACCAAATACTGTTTTTAACACAATTATTCGTGCTCTAGACTCACCTTTACGCTCATATTAGCCAATATAGTAGACATAATACCAGACTATAAGACATTAGATGCAACAAACAATAACAAAAATGTATCAATACTGACACCTAGTGAAATGTCTTCTGAATGCCTTTTATTTGTATTGTGAGTGGCTTCCTATCCTATGTTTGTACTTTACAGAGTATCTTTCACTACTTTCCTTCTGCCATGTGTCTCCCACACCACACAGGAACATTAAAGATGATAAGAACAACATGTCCTCATATAATATATTGTATCTGATTAGAATTCATTAGAATATAATTAACACAGTGCTGATTGATACTCGGCAGTCAAAGAAACAGAGGGCAATACGCCGCCCTTTCAACAGTGCCAACAAAGTAATGATCCCAGTCAAGCAAGAAAGATACAGCAATTACTTTCCCGTGTGTCTCAGTCTCCCCCCGCCAAGTGCGTCAAAGGACACGTGGCGACAGTCAATGCCGCTTCCTCAAACAACACACTCAGCACGTGACGGTTGGTTCAACTTTTGCACCCCTGAATGTATTCTTAACCAAGCACCTGCATGGACAACTGAGGCGAGAGACTTTGGAATATTTTCCTCCGTCGTACACGTACCAAACGTGACATGTACTGTACTTTGGAGAGTTAATAAGAACTGCTGCACGTGGATGCGTGTTTACCACCTTAAAAGTCATAATTATGTCTTACTGCTAAGAAGCTAACAGTGTTATCAAGGTTAATTGCCATCGTATTTATATTTGCAAAAGAAACATATTATTGGTTTCAGCTTTTTAATGCTTGTTTTGAAGACTTTCCATTGTAGTCCTGAATATGCGCTTGCATCACATCAGCATGACTAATATAATTTACCATTAAAACACGGTGACACATACGTGGTCTCAGTCACAAGCACATCAACCTCAGAGGACAGGAATCTGAAGAATGTTGCCAGTTCTCCCGCAACAGGAAAAGAGTGTAACATCCCAGAAGTGTTGCGTGAAAAATGTCTTGATTAATGAGTCCGGTCGACCAGACAGAGCGTCAGAAAGCGATGCCGGCCCCGGACACTTTAAACACAACTTACAACGGAGTGCTACTATCCAGACGCACACATTCTTAGACTTACAAACGTACACATAGCCAGACACAGTATAATACCCAAGGGTAGTTTACACTTCCTGCAGCCCATCTTTGATGTTGTCCAGTCTTTGAATATGATCAGTGTAGCAAAATGAAATAATTCAATAGTTATTCACCTCATAAGGTGAAATATTGTGTGAGATTGTTTCAATCAATCTCATTAATCGGCTTTTTGGCAACACAGATTAAAAAAGTTGCCCTACCGAGTGTCATAACGCCGCTGAATTTAATGACCCAATGAATAACATTGAAAACCAGGGCATTTTCATCACTTTCTAAAAATAAAAAAAACTCAAAAAACAGGGCGACCAGGAAAGGACTGTGAAAACAGGCCGTGTCCTGGGAGAATAGGACGTTTGGTCACCATGCTGTATAATTATGTCCTGATATCCACAGGTGAGTGCTTGTATTTCATTGAATATAAAAATAACTAAGGCTGCAGGGTGGACGAGCAGTTAGCTAGATTAGATTAGATTAGATTCAACTTTATTGTTATTGCTCATGTCACTGGTACAGGGCAACAAAATGCACTTAGCATCCAACCAGAAGTCCAATTATATAAGTACCTTGGTATTAAGTAAATGTAGAAAAAAAGATGTGGACAGATCTATGTAAAAAAAAAAAAAAACATGCATGCAAGCATTAGCACTAGGAGACCCAAGTTCGATTCCACCCTCGGCCACCTCTGTGTAGAGTTTGCATGTTCTCCCCGTGCATGCGTGGGTTTTCTCCGGGTACTCCGGTTTCCTCCCACATTCCAAAAACATGCTAGGTTAATTAGCGACTCCAAATTGTCCATAGGTATGAATGTGAGTGTGAATGGTTGTTTGTCTATATGTGCCCTGTGATTGGCTGGCGACCAGTCCAGGGTGAACCCCGCATCTCGCCTGAAGACAGCAGGGATAGGCTCCAGCACCCTCCGCGGTAGAAAATAAAAATAACTACATCTCATACTGAAAAAAGTATTATTGCCAAGCTTCCTCATGTCAACTCATAGCGGGTTGGATGTTTTTAGAGAAGGTAAGAGGAGGAAGTGATTTATTTTGGTTGCAAAAATGTAAAAATATCAAGTTGGAAGTCGATATTTAGTCAGAAGCACATTTGCCCGGTAGTCATATGCAATTGAAGGTATCATTTGTGCTGTCATTTGTTTAGCGCTCAACTGATTATGCTTAAAAAAAAAAAACATTGAACAAACATTTAATGATATTACACCATTATTGTTTCACTAACCTGAACATCTATACATTAATACATCTTCTAAATATTTTCACCACTGTTAGAAGCTGCTTGCATGCATGTTGAACCACCAAATCCTGATGTACAATATATGAATATGAAATAAGAGGAATATAAAGATGGCAAGATAAATGTCAGGGAGGAGGAGAAAGCACTAGGAGGGGTAAGAAGGCAGCAGCAGGGTACTGCTTTCCTTCAGTTTTGATTGTACCTGTGCTACTGTATTCCTTTCATGCATCATCCTGAAAGCAGCATGTCTGTTCCGGACCTCTGGGAAATTAATTAGCAGCCTCAGCCGGGTGAGGAGCTGCTGAGATAAGAGTCCAGCGAAACACAGATAAATTACCTCTGCTCATAGTTCAGCTTTAAAAAAAAAAAAAAAAAACGGAAAAAAAACGAAACAGTCATTTTGAAAAATGTGTCGGTGCAAAACAAGTTTGCTTATTATAATAACAGCAAATGATTTGGCCTAATTTATTATATTATCCACATCATTAAGCAGCAAAACCTGAATACTGACTGGCCTCCAAAGTCTACTTTTGATTATTATTATTGCTTTCATAACTTGTGAACAGGAAAAACAGCTGACAGTGTGGCGCCGCCAAATCAATATAACACAGTCTTCCCCTCATTTATTGTAGTTAATTCGTTCTAAAAATGTTTACATTATTAGAGCCCTGTAGATATGAAATAACACCCCTATAATCACCTTTATACTCGTATCTTCGTATATAGTAGACATAATATCTCACTGTTAGCATTAGGAAAGGTTTTTGTTGTTGGAGTTTCGCGAATGCAATGTGGGTTGATGGTGTGGCATTAAAAATTAATACTTTGTTTACAACAAATTAAAGAAGCTGCTGTCACTATAACAATATAAATCTAAGCTTTATTCATAACTTAAGAATAGTTTTGAAACTGAGTGGGAAAGAAAGAGAAAGTATGAAGCCAAAAATGTACCACTTCCACACTAAGAATGTTTTTTTCCACTATGTCTTTCACAATGACTCTTCATCCATGGCTTACTTAATGCAGGCAATGTCTCGTCAGTTTAATACACCGAGCTCACCAAGGGTACCACTTTGGGTCGAGACGTTTTAGCTAGAGGACTGCAGCTGAGGAGGGCAAGAGGACCAATCGGATAAGCTTCACAATTTTAAAGAGTTTAAAGAGTTATAACGTACATAAAACCAAATGAGGTCAATGACGTCCAAGGCTTTACCTACGACTTGATGCAACCTCAATGCATAAAAATAAAAAATCATTCAAAAGGAATCTAAATTTTAAAAAATCTGCATTTGCCAACCCTTCCCACTTCCTGTCTCAATTCTGTCATTTACACCGAAACACACCACTGACAATACGAGGCATCTTTTATAAACACCGCCACCGTATTCAAACGAGCATCAGAAAGCTGACAGCCGCATCGGGAACATGGCAACAAGAGCAGCGGTGACACAAATTCCAAACTTAAATGATAAATGATCACCGTAGAAGCAACAGACGTCATAATCAGCGTCATTATGCATGAAAATGAAACAAGACACAACATAACAGGAAGTAATAAGTAAGCAGTAGAGACATTTCCAGAAGTGATGGAGCCTAGAAGAAAGAGGGAGATATGAGGAAAAAGTCACACTGTTGGCTTCATCTCCAGCAAACGCTTTTGCCGAGTCCAAAGCCTCCCGACTGCACGCTAAAAGTTGTAAAAAGGAAAAGCTGGATAAAAGAGAACACAGACATGATGTAACGACATAAGACGACCACAGGACAGATGCACATATAAGACGCACAAACGGACACAACGGCGATATGAGCTTTGACTTCCTACCTGTTTGGCTTAGCTGAGAGGTGCTCCGGCTCTTGCGCGACATGCCAACCATGGCCTGCATTTTGGCACCAATGCTGGAGCGCCTCTTCTTGTCGTCAGTGCCTACCGTGCCTACAGCTGTATCCGACTGGCTGCCGTCCGTCTTTTCCAGGTTACACATGTCACCGCTGATGCTGGTGCTCTTCGTCAGGTTCATGCCGCTGGACGAGCCCATTTGCCTGTTTTTCATTTTGGATGCAAAGTCACTGTCAGCCACCACCATTGACATGGGGGGGAGGGAGGGAATAAGGGAGGCGACAACAGAGATGGCCAAAGGACAGGAAGAGACCAGCAGAGAGGATGTGACAAAGTAAAGGAGAGGATGAAAACAGAAAAAGGAAAGATGACAGGAGAGGGAGAGGAGATGAGGAGGTGTGGGGTGAAAAGAAGAAAAGCACAGTGTTCAGGTACAGGAATTCATGACAGACATTACAATATATAGTCCAGGGTGTGTATGCCTGTGTGGCGAGCTTGACATTTATTACTTAAACAGCATCAGGCTGCACGTTGTAAGTGCATAGTTATAATATTTACAACTCAAAACAAGACCATGTGTGATAGGATTGACTCAAGTTTTTTTATCGACTGCTGTTCACAAAGTGGCGGCTGCATGGTGGAGAGTGGTTAGCGTGCAGACCTCACAGCTAGGAGACCAGGGTTCAATTCCACCCTCGGCCATCTCTGTGTGGAGTTTGCATGTTCTCCCCGTGCATGCGTGGCTTTTCTCCGGGTACTCCGGTTTCCTCCCACATTCCAAAGACATCCATTCATTTTCTACTGCTTATCCTCACAAGGGTCGTGGGGGTGCTGGAGCCTATCCCAGCTGTCTTCGGGCGAGAGGCGGTACACCCTGGACTGGTCACCAGCCAACAATCACAGGGCACATATAGACAAACAACCATTCACACTCAATGTGGGAGGAAACAGGAGTACTCGGAGAAAACCCACGCATACACTGTAAGAACATGCGAACTCCACACAGAGATGGCCGAGGGTGGGATTGAAATTGGGTCTCCTAGCTGTGAGGTCTGCACGCTAACCACTCAACCGCCGTGCATTCCAAAAACATGCTAGGTTAATTAGCAACTCCAAATTGTCCATAGGTATGAATGTGAGTGTGAATGGTTGTTTGTCTATATGTGCCCTGTGATTGGCTGGCAGTCCAAGGTGTACCCCACCTCTCGCCCAAAGATAGCTGGGATAGACTCCAGCACCCTCTGCGACTCTCATGAGTAAAAGCAGTAGAAAATGAATGAATGAATGTTCCCAAAGTCGATGGATACATTTTAAAACCAAAAAGGCCTTAAGCATTTCGACTTGACTGTATTTCTGTGTCATATTTTCTCTTCTGCAGAGTTGATTGTCTTGTGGTTCCTATTGAGGGCGCGGCCTAAATTAACATCTTATTTTAGCTCATCATGTTACGCTATTTTGAAGGGTGCTGCAGAAGTCATCTCATCAGCAGTACGAACACCCTTGGGCGACGGATCACAATGGATAATGTTTAACGTTAACAATCATTTATGGCATGTATGTGGTTCTTTTATACAGCATGTACTATGTTTCAGTCATTTCAACTGGGAAAAGGCAAATCCTGAAGATACCTAGTATCAGGGAATCAATATCGTTATCCCACAGTACCAATTTCTTTTGTGTGTCTTTATGTGGTAATAAATGTTTATTTCATACACGGTGTGTGCCTCCGAGTCAGTTGTGATCATTGTTAATGTTAATTAGCTGTCAATCACAGAAGATGTTAGTGACTGATAATAAAAACTGACTGATAACTGATAATATAACTTTCCACAGCCCTTAGTAGTAATAGTAATAGTATGGTTGAAACTAAAATACATTTTAGTGAAGAAACTATGACTAAAAAATTGGTATTATGTTATCAAAAGTAATAAGAGCTGTGGTGCAATCACTCATTGGCATTGAGTGGCATGTTTGGGAAGGAACGCAAAGTTTTGTCATAGCCGCTGAAAGAAGACAGATGTCCACAGTGTGGACACGCTGCTATGCTCTTCCTCGTAATCCGCTGTGTTTATGTGTTTATGCCAGTACCCGTGCCTCGGGGTTCTGCAGTGGATCAGTCTTCACTCCACACATAAATATTGAAAACTTGCTGTGGCATCAGTGCCTTTAATTAGTTAATGTACTCCAGAAGCTGATTGTTTGAAAGGTTATTGGCTAACAAGCCCGTGCAGCAAATTCAGAAGCCTGCAATTTGATGTCAAGTTGTTCTAATAAAACGGGACACAGTGTCCCATACGGTATATGTAGTCAGCAGTCAGTATACTCCTAAATATGCAGGTTGCCGCCCCCAAATCAACATTTTAGAAGTAAAAACCAGAAAAAGCACAAATCAGATACACTCATCACTCATCATGTCCGTGGATGTGCTGGATGCTTTTTCATTGGAGGTGGGAGGGATGGAGGCGTGGGTGCGCGGCGCTGCGCCAGACTGCGTGACTACGAAATTAGAGCCCTATGAGTCTGTGCTCAAAGCTCATTTGCCTAAGCAGGAGTATATCTGTTAATGACGTCAATGATCATTCATTCATTCAGTTTCTACCGCTTATCCTCACAAAAGTCGCAAGTCATGCTGGAGCCTATCCCAGTTGTCTTCGGGCGAGAGGCGGGGTACACCCTGGACTGGTCGCCAGGCAATCACAGGGCACATATAGACAAACAACCATTCACACTAACTCACTCATTGAACTCGGGTCTCCAAGCAGTGAGGCCCGCGCACTAACCACTCGGTTGCCGTGCAGCCCATGTTAATGATCAATTTTTGTTAATTTTATAATTAACAAAATAAGAGTCCTATTCGGGCTGCACGGCGGTCAAGTGGTTAGAGCGCAGACCTCACAGCTTGGAGACCCGTTCTCCCCGTGCATGCGTGGGTTTTCTCCGAGTACTCCGGTTTCCTCCCACATTCCAAAAACATGCTAGGTTAATTAGCGACTCCAAATTGTCCATAGGTATGAATGTGAGTGTGAATGGTTGTTTGTCTATATGTGCCCTGTGATTGTTGGCTGGCGACCAGTACAGGGTGTACCCCGCCTCTCGCCCGAAGACAGCTGGGATAGGCTCCAGCACCCCTCGCAACCCTCGTGAGGATAAGCTCGGTAAGCAAGGTAAATAATGAATGAATGAATCCTATTCCCAAATCTACTCATGGATTCATTAATGAGTCTGATCATATCCTCGTCTCATTAAACATTACTAAGTAAATGAGCTCAACTCCGAAGCCAAATCCTAACCCTTTTAATATGTTGATATAACTTTGACCTACGCTCCAATCAACAACAGAACCCACTCTAATCATACGGTTCTTCGACAGTTCTTCCCTACAGTTTCAGCTCTCGGGCTCATCTCACTTAGCAAATGTCCTTGCTTAAAAAAATAAACCTATGTTAAGGTTTGGGATTTACACCTCTGGCAAGGAACATAATGTTCCTTATAATGCAGATTTTGGAACACATTTTGTTTTTTATCTAGGGCATGATGTTCCCAAGGAAGAGCAAAACCTGGACTGTTATTTGTTTTTGGTTTTGTCAGCTTTAGTTACAGTGTTGGTTACACTCTGAAGGTTACTGAGAAAAAAGGTGACAAACCAATTACTGTCAAATGTAATAAACAAAAAGGATAGAAGGAAATGAATCAAATGTTGATTTGAAGTCAAAAATCCTTTTACAGAACATATCAAAAATCATATAAAAAGCCTGGCTTAGGTTATTCTGTGAAGTATGTGTCCATGTAAACTGTTGTGCTCTTAAACTATACATCTGCAATGCCTTTTCTGATCTTCCATGGGAAACATGAACTTTGCTTTTGTTAATGAGATGAGCTGTTGTTGAATGAGGTGGATGGGTTTTAGCAAATGGGATTCAAGCAAATATCCTTTCCTTCCTTTCAGTAATGATCGGTCCCTGTCCTTGAAAACACTGGTCTTACTCACATGAATGAACCGTTACCGGGGCAACGCTAGTGGACGATAGCGTCGAGGAGAAGAGGTGAGAGATTTAAAGTGCAAATGGAAGCCTGGGCCCATCTTGAAGGCAACTGGACACGTGTGTGCGTGTGTGTGTGTGTGTGATTGCCTCTGTGTGAAACCAAAGTGCTCATAAGACTAAAACCACATTTGGCTGTTATGATGTTTTTAACGTGTAGTAGATGAGTATTTACACTGTGACCTGAATACACAGTGGATGAGTCACAAGTAAATATACCTCAAAGCCATGTTTCTGTTGAATCAGTTTGCTTCAGTGCATTCATGGTGTGAGCATGGCTGAACAATGAACAAACCTTTTACAATGACAAGCCAGCTGCTTTACAGTATTGGTCAATTTCAGTATTTTAAGGCTCTCGTGTGGGTTTAATTTTGTTTTTAGAGTGTGTTAGCTCATTATCTGCAGATTCACAGCCGCATGTGGGTCTTCAACATAGCTGTTTTGATGCTAAAGGTTGCAGATCCATGGTGTAGGCTAACGCCAGTGTTGTCAACAGCAGAATATAAGACTGTATCTCGATTTAATGTTCCTTTGTCCTCCCAAATAAATATTACACTAAAATTGAAAAAAAAAATATTTTTTTAATTTTAGTTTTATTTAGTTTTTTGTATTCATTAGTGCAGTGAAATCTTGCTCATGTTGTTTAGTTATCGTTTAGACCTTTAGACCTTTGCACTTAAAATATTCTACAATATTGATCAACACATTTTCTATTCTTATATATTTTTAATGCATTAATATTTAAAATAAATAGTAATTACATTTATATTTGTAGGGTATTTGTTACGGTATTTTATTAATGATAAATTAAAGTAATTCTTTAAAATTGTGCTTTTTGGCTCAATGTATTTGTATTTGAGTAAAGCTAAAATACATACAGAAACATAATCATCAAATTTCTTATTGTGTGATTTCTCCAAAAAGCACAACTTGTGAGTTTATACTGTATACTGTCACAAGTTTATACTGTAATCGTCATGAAGGACACAGTTAATAGTCTGATAAATGCAGGGTTGATCCAGATCACTTTCAGTCAAGTATTGGGATCCTGCTTGAATACAGAATGGTGGGACTAAATACAGTCACGGTAAAAAGGAAATATTAGCATGCCAAATGCTTTTTTGGCCATGACTGTATGAAATACAACCAAATCAGCCTAATTTATGCAGCCAAGGCCAAAAACATTGTCTTTTTGGCTTACATGACTATACATATTTAATATGTCTCATAAATTTGGTCATGCATTTATTTAAAAAAAACGTTACAATGGCTTTTTCCCTTTCCTGAAAGTGACCGGTCAGTAGCCGGCAGCTGATAGCATGCCTAAAAAAGAGGTTGGGTAGGTTGTGGGAATGCCAGGGTATCGGAAGTGGACGCCACACAGTAACACACAGTAACACAGACATTCAGACAAACAAAATACTGGCAATACAGATACAACATTCAGCAGAGCGGCACAGATAACAGTGAAGCAACGTACAAAGTGCAGCCATCAAAGATAAATTTTCAGTTTACTCCTGAATAAAAGCCGAAGAAAAAGCCTATAAAAAATCTAGCGTGGTCAACTATGGCTTTTAAGTTACAATTACAATCGGTTTGCATGTTTTTTTAAAGAAAGATTATACTTCAGTGTTTGTATTTTGCACTTTCTATGCTCTTGTGTTTTTCCACTAGTTCTACTCCTTTCTGAGATGTGTATTTGCAGACAGTTCACACTGCTGTAGTGTTAGTCCTAAATAAAGGGGTAATGCTATTAGCGTAATGAGTTTTGACTCAAGACAAGAAGATACTGAGTATTACTTGCTGACAAGTAGAACTAATGTGGATCCTGCTGTGAACTCAATTTGATGGTGGGGACATTGTATTAGCTTTGTAAGCCACTCTTGCTCTCTCAGCTATAAATACGTTTCTTCTTGACATACTTTAGTTTGGACAAATAGGTCAAAATAACTCTTTTGGGGCCGCAATAAAAGTGCCATCATTGATTGGATAGTACTCAAAATAGCTATAAGGTCCTTACTGTGATATGGAGTTCATATTTAGTGACCGGTGAGTTTGCTACAAACGCCCCCTTTTGAACTTTGACCTAAACAAATTGAGTTATTATATTGTCGGATGTAAACAATTGTGCATAATCACAGGATCAATTTAATGTATGATCAGCAGAGAGCTAACAAAGCTACACTGTACGTCTAAGCAGTGGGATGAAGCTAATCCAATTTAGCCCCCTTGCTATGTGGAGGCTTCTGATAAAAAAAAAAGAAGACGATCCCTGAAGATCAACTACTCTCTTAAGCCTGGTTTCTCTCGAAATAACACAAGCACGGAAATGTACATGTTTGGTGCTTGTGTGTCTCTAGTTGATATACAAAGGATCACCGCTTTTCGTGGGGGATTTCTTGTAAACATATTAGCGACTGGCGGAAATCTGTGAGTAATTAAGGCCCTGTCCACACAGGAATGTATGACTGGGTGAAAACACACATAAGGAACACATAGAAAACTGTGCCAAATCAAAACTATAGAAGAAGAAAAAAAAAACGCGTGTGTGTCTGTCGTCTTCCATTTCCACTTAATTTTTTCCAGACTGATGATCAAGTGGAAATACTTATGCCAGTCAAAAGGTAGAAAACCTCGAAAGTTTGTTCACATGGCCGCATCATTATCAGATTTTCACACTTTGGAAGACATTTAAAAAAAATACTTTACCGTTTCAACCTGAAAACATTCCCATGTGGACGGACACTAAACGTCTTTTTAACAATTTTTGACACAGAACTTGGCAGCACGCAACAATAGCGTGTTCATGGCGTGTTTTGGGGGGCACAAATGCTGAATCAAGAATGCTCGAGGATCCACTGTATGTATGATATTTATTAATGATTTATGTATGATATATATTGTCCTTGTTACACCCGCAAACGTAATAACTGCCCACAATAAAATTTAACATAATAAAATTTGCTACTGCAAATGTAATACTGAATTCATGTAGGAATGTAATAGTTGCAGGAAATTATTACATATGTGGGAAAGTGAAAAAATACACAGAAAAAATATTATTCAAAGAGTATCGTTTGAATACATTGAAGGAATCTTTAATTATGAAATTATAATTTATTTTAAATTAAAAAGATAACATAATTGTGATAATTGCAATTGTTTTAATAAAATTACCATTATTATTATTATGATTATATTTTATTATTTCTTTTAATTATTTCTTCCCTGTATACACACAAAATCACACATACAATAATATACTGTAACTAAAACGCACATGTACGCCAACAAACAAAATGTAATAATAATGCAATAATTTGTAATAAATTCAGTATTATGTTTGCAGTGGGCAAATTTTATTACGTTTGTGGGAAATCTATTGCATTTGCGGGATTATTACATTCAAAGCTGCAGATTTGTATTACGTTTGTGGTTTATTACATTTGTGGGCAGTTATTACGTTTGCGGGTGTAACAGTCCTCCATTTTAATGAATGAGGAATAGTCACTCTAACTTTAAACAACATTTTGTAAACGTGCAAAATGGTGGAGACATGGCAACTGGAGGCTTGTATTGACTACTGGGAGTGTGCCGTTCGAGGCTGCCACACTTGTTACCTGAGGTCAGTCTCTGAGATACTCCGCTGGTGCAAGTCGTCTTCTTTTTCCAGCAAATCTTCATGACGCTGTTCGTGTGTGTCTACTTCGCTCCCTGATCCCTTTCTCTCTCCCTGCACCATCCCTTCCTTATTGGCCCTCGTCCCATCCCCTCCGCCTCTCCCGCCCGCCTCTTCCTCTTCTAGTACTTCAACTAAATGCTCATCCCCCTCCCGAGACGGGCTCCTTGATCGTAAATGGCTGTAGATGGAGACAGAAGCAAGACAGCGGCACATGCACAGCAGAAAGAAAACCAAACAAAGCATGAGAAATGTCAACAAGTGGAGAAAGAAAGCCAAACACACTTAAGTAGTACAGCCAAGATCAAAAGCAAGTGAAGACAGAAACATAGACTTACGGCAACGTATCATGCAATACGGTACATTTGTTTTTCTCTCACGTAAGAAACACCAACATGATGAATGTGTTTGATGTTTCCGCAGATGTGGACAAGCTTCTCCCACAGCTTCAAATCAGTGGAGTTCAACCATTTGGTTCTAGATTTTTCTACAACAGAGCCAAACCTGAACTCACCGCGGGAGGGGAGGTGAAGAAAATGGCAGTGCATTTTCATCGAGAGGAAACCATGTGCAAACAATTTCAATGCAGAAAATGTCTGAACATGGGAACGTATACGGGAACAAAACACATTTCAGCTGTGGGGGATTTGTCCACTTCTGAAAAAATGGATTCACGGTGAAAAACGTTGAACGTCGTCTGCCCCCCCCCTCCCACTAGAGGTCAGCCTACCGGATCTTGCGGTTTCCTTGTGGCCGTTCAGACTGGACAGACATGTAGCTCGTGCTGCTGAACCGAGAGGCACTACTGGTTCTCGACACAGCGGACACGTCGCTTACATCACTGTCTGAAGACTTGGCGGACAAGTTATCCGAGCCCCGCGGATCTCGACTGGAACGCTGGCGGCAAAACAAAAACAGAATAACACAGGTAACCTTTTTGTGCAATGCAGCAAATTAACAATAATAAAATAGGAGGTATAAAACCATAACTTCAGATAGTGTTTGCTAAAACAGAGTGTTATTAACTTCACTGTTTCATGGTTGACTATGGCCTATTATTAGTCCATATGTCACCAGAATACTACATACGTATTATGGTCACTAGGTGTCAGTATTGTTCATCATATCATATTTTTACACTAATTTATGCTTATTATATTCCTTGAATTATTTTACATTTTATCTCATTTTATATTATATTTTACAGTTTTTTTTTTTTTTTTTTAAACTAAATAAGACATCCGACCTGCAAGTCATGTTGCCAGTTTGAAGTTGAAATACTTAAACGCAACTGGCTGGATTCAAATGCTTCGTGGGCCACATGTGGCCCCCGGGCCGTAGTTTGCCCACCCCTGCATTACCTAAACTTTTTTTTTTGTTTCTGAATTTGTCCTTTCTTAAGCTTAGAGTAAATACATTGGAAGCTAACGAATTAGCTCGGTACCTTGCTATGCTTAACGCAGCAGGAGTCTCTTGTATCTCCTAGCATGCACGTAAGATGCTAATTACATGCTAAATACATGTTAAATTGACATCATAGTGAGGATAATAATAATAAATAATAGACTAATGCCATGCGATTGACCCACGGATGCTACAACAAGAAGAAACCAATGCTAACACCAATGCTAAAGCTTAGAGTGAATACATTGGAGGCTAACGAGCTAGCTAGGTACCTTGCTATGCTTAACGCAGCAGGAGTCGCTTGTATCCCCTAGCATGCACGTAAGATGCTAATTACATGCTAATTACATGTCAAATTGACATCATAGTGAGGATAATAATAATAAATAATAGACTAATGTCATGTGATTGACCCACAGATGCTACAACAAGAAGAAACCAATGCTAACACGTAAGTTATTATGTCTCATAATCACTTGTCATATCTACTATATTTGATAATACAAGTGTAAAGATGACTATAAGAGTGTTATTTAATGTCTCCAGGAATCTAATAATGCTAAAAAGCATATTTGCTATGTCTGGAGCCAATTAAGCACAATAAACAAAGAAAGACTGCATACGTAGATGCTGAATCATTCCTGCTGTGTTGTTGTGTATGTTGTAAATAAAGTTTTGAGAAATAATACCAGGTGAAGTCATGCTAAGTGCTCAGCGTGACAAAAAGTGAGTGATCTTTTCTGGTAATTGTGAACATTGTTTTGTCAATGGCACTTCCGAGAAGTATATTATTCAACAGACAAGGACAAGTCAGAAGCCCTCATCTGCTTTTTATAGCCAACAGAGCACACTTGGCTACCGACGTATCATGTGAGCGTTTTCATAACACAGACTTAAAAGGAAAGCTGGGCAGCCACACATGAGTTTGTCCCAGACGATAGAAAGACAACAGACTCAGGCCAAGGTCTCCACAAATGCACGGAGTAGTAAACACTTAACTCTGCAAGCTCTCAATGCCACATTCCTTGACGTTAATAGAAGTCAGGAGAAAGTTCATCCCATCAACTAAAGACATTTTGACATTTTTCTTCAATGTGAAAAATTCAAGTACCTTGAATTATTTTACATTTTATTTTCATTTAATTTTATATTTTACAGTTTTGTTGTTTTTTTTACTAAATAAAACATTTTGACATTTGCCTTCAATGTGAAAAAATCAAGTGCCTTTATAATATTTCTTGAATTATTTTACACTTTATTTTCATTTAATTTAATTTTATATTTTACAGTTTTGTTGTTGTTTTTTTTTACTAAATAAGACATTTTGACATTTGCCTTCAATGTGAAAAATTCAAGTGCCTTTATAATATTTCTTGAATTATTTTACACTTTATTTTCATTTAATTTAATTTTATATTTTACAGTTTTGTTGTTTTTTTTTTACTAAATAAGACATTTTGACATTTGCCTTCAATGTGAAAAATTCAAGTGCCTTTATATATTTCTTGAATTATTTTTTATTTTATTTTCATTTTATTTTATATTTTACAGTTTTGTTGATTTTTTTACTAAATAAAACATTTTGACATTTGCCTTCAATATGCAAAATTAAAGTGCCTTTATAATATTTCTTGAATTATTTTACATTTTATTTTCATTTAATTTATTTTATATTTTACAGTTTTGTTTTGTTATTTTACTAAATAAGACATTTTGACATTTGCCTTCAATGTGAAAAAATTCAAGTGCCTTTATAATATTTCTTGAATTATTTTACATTTTATTTTATATTTTACAGTTTTGTGGCAACATAGAAAACTTTGCCCCTTATGGCGGTGTGCCACAAATACACAAATAAAACTTTTTTTTTTTTTACCCTTGCTCGTAAACACATTGCTAATTTAGCGAGTATTGCGACCGTTTTAGATTGTGTTTTTCTGCTAATAAATGTAGCAACGTGTTCTGGTCTCATTAGACACTTTTGGAGACTCTAGCGTGAAAGCACGTTCTTGGCAACAATTAGTCGATGCTGCTGTGAAATTTGATTATATCAGCTCAAAACCCCCCCTACACAAATGCTCAACCGTCCATCATTTTATGTTTTACCTTGTGGTAGTCCTGCTCAAGTCGTGAATCGGAGCCAGCTCCCTGCTTGTACTTGTTCATCTTCATCTTCATCTGTCTCGTCCTCTCCTCCATGTCCATACCTGAGCAGAGAATGACACATTTCATACAGAAATCCAGTATTGAGTAAAATACCTGCATGTGTGGGGAAATATTATATATACAGTAGCGAGACACAAGTTTCTGCTGTGCTATATAAAAAGGACAGATCGTGGGGGGTGGGGGGATGGGGGGGGGGGGTGAATGGTCTGCCTGGTCAGCAACAATATACTTGAGAAACAATCTCTTGTCGGGTATCTGGTCTTCATAGAGAGCATTGACCCGTCGTGTTTACATCAGGCCTATAGTTTATTACACAAATGCACACGTGCTCACACACACACACACACACACAGAAAAAAAGCTAATAAATGGAAAGCAAAGAGATGCACATTGATTATTCTCATACAATTTTAAATTCTAAAATTACATTTTAATTAACACATTATAATGGGACTGTCCATACAGTACATACAGCCAATGGCATCCGAACTCGCGGCTTTCTGGTCTTACTGGACACTTTTGGAGACTAACATGAAGGCAGGTAGTCTCAATCCCTCATTTTTCACAGTTAATTAGTTCCGGACTCAACCATAATCAGTGATAATCTGATCACCCTGATGGTCACCTTTGAATTAAAAAAATATTTGTGCAAAATAAAATAATTTTCTAACCAATTTGCATGTTAAAATAAAGACTCACTCGTTCTGTTTTAGGTTATGAATGAAAACCTGCAAGAAAATATCCCATTTTGGTATATTTCATGACAGCAGGGCAGCACTGTTAACTGAAATACTATTTCTGTTATAATTTATTGATTAATTACTGTACAAAATGCTGTAACTTATTGACGTGTGATTATTTATTTTGATAAATGCTTCATTTGCTAAGAAGGTAAGCAAACCACGTACATTGCAAGCCACTTAGCATGCACAGAAGAAAGATTTATTTTTTTGCAGGCTTCTGTCATAAACCAATAAATAAAACTGTGTAAAAGTTAAAACGGTTAAAAGTGCAGAAAAAAAAATCATCCAAAAACAAGAAGCCACAAGCATCACGAGTGTAAATCGTGAGTAAAGCGTACAAGACAAGTGAGTTGATCGGAAGTGGGTGGGAAGGGCAAACCAGGAGGATTCTTGGTGTAACAAAAGAGGAAGCGGAATTAGAGAAGAAAGACGATGAACATAAGACAGACCTGAGTTCGTCCCACTATGTGAGGCCGTGTCTTCTGGGTTCACATCCAGAATGGACAGACACAGACAGAGGAGAGGAAGATGGGTGTGAGAGGGAGGATGTAAGGTGGGATTGGGGTGAAGACAGAGAGAAGGCAACACAGAAAAAAAGGGGATATGGGGATAGGGAGTGAAGGATTAGGGGAAGGGGGACACAACACAACAATACGACACAACAATGACAAAGCGATAGTCAAACAGCAAACACAGAAGACTCAAACAAAAACACCAACACAAAAATTCCACCATGGGCAAAGTGAAAAGTCAAACATCGAGATGTGAGGCCTGATGAGGCTGAGGTAGAGGCTGAGATTGTCATTATTAGAAACTAGGGACGACGAGGGGGGGATTGAGGAAGGATGAGGATCTGTGCTTGAAAAGGAAAAAAAGGTATGTCATAATCAAGACATGTTAAAGCGCTGAACCGGAAAGCTGAGCTCTGTGGACTCGGAGGAGCAGGAGAACGGCGGGTAGCAGGAGAGGTCAACAATAAAGTCTTTATAGGCCAACTTTGTACAGACTGGAAAATAGCTTTAAAAAGAATAAATCAAATGCAAACATGGAGCTAGAATCAGGAAAGCACACCAAAGAGCACACAAGTAGAAATAAAGCGTACAAACAAGGAAGTCAAACATTTAGTATCCTTTCACACAATTTCTCCATTCCATCCTCCCTTGCAGCAATACTAGAATATTCTGACAAATATTTTCCTTGCCTCCACTGCATAAATAATATCCAGTGCGGCTGTCTAAGCAAGCACTTGACTTCTTATTCTTCCATTCCAACCTCCTTGGTGCCACAACCTGTGTGTCATCTAAAGCTAATTCTGGAGATAATTTATCCTACGCTTAATTAGTTCACAATTCAGGTCAATGACGGCTCGTCATGTGAATTATTAGGAAACTATGTGACTTAGCTTCATCTCTGTGTGGCTGCTGACATCGCATAGACGGTCTAATAAGTGTGTCTTCATTGACCTCATTGATTGGTAGAAGATACTGACAGTGACTTACAGTTGAACCTTGGTTAGTGTCCGCACTGGTTAGCATGTTTTTTTTTTTGTCAAATATTTACACCAAAATTTAGTCTCAGAGTGAGTCCATATGTATTCTTAACATATATATATAGTGATACATACAGTATATGGTGTTGGAATTGTGCTACTGCTGAGGTCAGAATGAAGATACAAAAGAGCGTCAATTCTGTGTGAGTGTGTGGGGACAATCCACTGTGCTTCCGTCTGCCGCCATAACACAAAGGTACAAAAAAATGCACAAAAAAATGTAATGTAAATAACAACCAGGTCAAAACTGGGCGGTGGTGGTGGTTGATCTCGCTGCCACATTGTGTCTTTAAGGACAGTCATCAAAAATCACTTATTGAAAGTAACATTATTATCATTATTATTTATCCCTTTCATTCAACATGTAGTTATATATGTATGTGTGCAATGAAAACAATTGTTTTATTCATTCATTTTCTACCGCTTATCCTCGAAGGGGTCGCGGGTATGCTGGAGCCTATCCCAGCTGTCTTGGGGCAAGAGGCGGGGTACACCCTGGATTGGTGGCCAGCCAATCACAGGGCACATATAGACAAACAACCATTCACACTCACATTCATACCTATGGACAATTTGGAGTCGCTAATTAACCTAGCATGTTTTTGGAATGTGTGAGGAAACCGGAGTACCCGGCAGAAACCCACGCATGCATGAGGAGAACATGCAAACTCCCCACAGAGATGGCCGAGGGTGGAATTGAACCCAGATTTCCGAGCTGTGAAGCCTGCACGCTAACCACTCGGCCGATGTGCAGCCCCTTCATGTCACACTATAATTGTAAAAGCATAGGAACATGTTTTATGTTAACATTTTTGGCTTATTTCTTATGGGAATGAATGACTGACTCAGACCTTCTGGAACAAATTAATGACGCTAACCAAGGTTTCACTGTATCTAGACATGTAAAGTACTGTGTCTTTTGGTTTTAGGACAACAACTCAACAGCTACTGATAAATATAATGTAAAATAGAAGGTGAAGTGTATGAAATCATGTGTGTAAAACAACAAATGAAGAGTGTTGTGGCACCATAACGTCGTAGTGTTGTACTGTCAATACACATAATTCATAGGAATTAGTTAAAGCTTAAGTATCTTAATGTGATTCTGTTGTAAGACATAAGATTATAGCCATTAGGTATAAAATATCATATCCAACCATACAGACCAGCCATCCAGAGAGGCAAGAGAGAGTCAAACTAAATCCATCCGGAATGTCGCCATTTTCAAGACTATATCAGTATCCAATAATTCTGCTGCATCATAACACATAGATCTACATCTGGCATGACTCGTTCCAAAGCAATCCACACAAGTTGTCAACAGAAGAACATGATGTCACTTTTATAGAATATGATTTGGTCTGGATGACAATACTCTATGAAAGTGACAGAAGGTTTGGAAAAGAGGCAGAATGCACACCCAGACCAACAAACCTGTGATACAGAGGGAGGGGTGTGTCCCTCCATTAGACAGCGAGCCATTTAGCCCCCGCTGCTGGTCCTCCCATGTTACTTCTACAATAAGGCACACACATATAACAATAACTGAGGCATGGGTTACTATGAATTACTATGATTCAGGTTGTAGGGTACAAACATACACACACACAGTGTATATATAATCCAAAAACAAAACAACAATATATTTGACCCAGTTTCAAAGCCATGAACAGACCTAAAAAATAAAATAATTAACTTACAAAACCAGCAATAGATCAAATAATATTCCCCCACTCTATATATGTGCACGTGGCTGTCAAAAAAACTGAAGTACAAACAAAAAAGAAACAGTGTGCGCGCCTGCCTCTTCAGCACCACAACAATGGACAGCTCCCATGTAATCTAGAAGACTGGTGCGCCATCTGCTGGTCACTCACTGTAATGATGTCTTGGCTTTTTAAATAGCATGACCCGATTTAGAATTTCCGTGGTAAAATATTTTATATTCCAAAAATCAATATGTATTTTATCATAATTATTATATCCAACATTAGTTTTGTGTGTGTTCAGTAATCCAGGTCAAATAGTTTTCCATTTCATAATAAGATGAAAATGAGGGACTCCTATTAAAGAAGAGGGCACAGATTAAGGCTAGGATGCCGTATGGGAGCAAGAGCGGAATAGAGCAGCAGAGATCACAATGACAGTGCTCTGTCCACATTAAATTCAAATTCAACTGCACACGCATAAAGCACTCTCGTTTAATCACATTAAAGCTGCTGCTGCTGCACAAGGAACGTAAAACCACTCAGAGTAGCAACGTATAAAGAATGCCACACATCCAATCCGCCTTCATTAGAGAGCAAACACACACAACCACACATGGACTTGCCTTTCCTGCCATTTACGGGTGCGCCTTGCATCTTTTCAGTGCAGTATGCTACTAGTAGAAACAAAAGGAGGCTGTAACTTCCAAACTAAAGAGACAATACTAATATTAAACACAAAAGACAATATTTTTGCATGAAGAAGACTTTTGATCATTATTCTGTTGTTGGCATTGGGATGGTAGTGATAGTAGTGATAGTAGTGTAGTGTGAAAAGGTCCAGACAGTGAAAGTACTATTTAAATACTATGACATAGGTACAGAAGGAAGGATAGGTGGAGTTTGGTTGCCAAATAGAAGACACGGAAAGCTCTGATGTACTCACACAAACCACAAAAGAGTATCTTTGACAGGTTTTCTATGTTTTTGTAACATTTGTCCCTGAACTGAGCAGACCAAGTATCTAAACACAACGGCTAATCAGACTCAAGACAAAGACATGCTAGTAGAAAGACCACTATGTCAAACATATCTGCAACAGTGAGAGAGTGAGGTCCGTGAACCCGGCCCATCATCATTGCAGACAGGGTTTTGGTGTTCAGAATGAAGACTAAACCCTTTACATACAGGTACAGACCTTCACAAGGCTCTGTTCCTTCGTCTCCATCTTCTACGAGAGAAATGGAAAGGGAACTGTGTATGTTATGAATGGAAAACAAGTCAAGACTAACCAAAACCTCTTTGCACAACTGCAGTACCATTCAGACACCAAAACAAGTAACACTCAGAATCATTTCTCGTCTTTGTTTCTGACAGTGATGAAGCACGTAATAAATATAACAAAACACCACCATGACTTACTTCCGTCTTTCCCTATGGATGGAAGCTGTGGGAGCTGTCGACCTCGTCTGCCCGACATTGGAGTACTGGTTGGACTGGTCTGGACTGATCCACTACGAGGGTGAGCCCTATGTGACACAAAGTGGTTGAAAAGTGTTAAGTCACAAATCAGTGGAGAAGTGGATGCAGCTTCTGGCGTGTTGCACCCACATAAAACCTGTTTAACTTGCAGCTGACTTAAGAAGAAAATGTCAAAAATAAATCTAAAAAACTAACACATTTAATATACTCTATCATATAACTCCAAATATTTAATTTGACCAAACTAGAATAACTGTGACTTCAGTCTTTTTGTATTCCTAAACAATGAAGTTTGGCACATGACATGGGAGTGAGGGGTCTCATCAACTGTTGGGAACTGAGCTGCAACAAAAGAGGCGTGGAAACGCATGTGCAGTCAGTCATCAAGCTGCAAGAAGAAAAATGTTCAATGCAGAATTAGCAGACCGTTGGCACCATGCGTTCGGACCGTCTCCATAAGGACAAATCAGAAAGGAAAACAAACATAGGATGTTGTCGTAGAAATAGAATGCGTCAGTTGATGTTAGCAACAAAACAAAAAGAAAATCAGCCCAACACTGCTATACTCTCACAAAAGTATGAGCAGTGCGTTCCAAAATAAAAATGAACCAGCACCGTACCAGGGTGTCGGGATTTTCGTGCTTTGGGCATGGAAGGAATGCAGCATCAGTGCTTTTGTGGACAAAACAGAAATGGGCAAGGTGAGTGGGGTGGGGGTGAAATAAGGAAAAGGGAGCAGGTACTGGAATTGTGTGTGTTAGCTGATGTGGTTTTCCTGATTTATCTATGTTAGTGAGGTGAGTTGGGTCGGGGTGTTTGAGAAGTCATGAGAAAGGGTTCAATTTTAGAGGAACAAATGTTTTAGTCAGGCAAATATTTGAGTGGAGGTAGAGCTGCACTGAAATCCTTGTCGTTCATTTAGGACCCCTGGGTCATCGGGTTGATTGAAAACTGTACTTTTTCAAATTTGACTATTAATCTGTAAAATTTGTATAAAATCTACATTGCTGAAGACCAAAAATTGCATGAATGCACTGTTGGATCATAAGCTTCAAAATGCAAATATAAGAAATTAGAGTGAGACAAAATGAGAGTAATGCAAACAAGCATTGAAGTGAAATAGGCTGTTCAAGGTTAAGACCATAAAATCCTTTAAAAGCCAAATCTTGGCAAAAATGGGGATTCAATGTCAGGTTATAACACTGTCAGGATCTCTTGATGGCAAAGACAAAAATAGCTTTCTCTCTTTGAACGCAGTCGGACTGAATATTGAACTCTCGCAGCACGCCATTGGCTGTCCATCAGGACACAACATGATCCTTGGCTCCAATTGGCTTCCAAAATGACATAACATTTTTTTTTTCCTTCAATGGAACAGTGGAGCTTCGGGATGTGCATGGGCGTCAAATGGTGCTCATGTATAGCTGTTACACGGGGGTCAACGCCATGACTGATGGACCTCATTTGTGTGGTAATGACTATGCTGACATTGCAGTTCACAATGACATCCTGTTTATACTGTTATTCTGTATATTTTTTATTTTCATATTTTGTATTTTTCATTTTTTTTAATAGATGTGTATGCACCTACTATACCAAAACAAATTCCTAGTATGTGTTTGATCATACATGGCAATAAACCTTTTCTGATTCTGATTCTGATTCTGATCCATCCATCCATTTTTCTACACTTATCCGGGTCCGGGTCATGGGGGCAGCAGTCTCAGTAGGGAAGCCTAGACTTCCCGGTCCCCGACCACCTCCTCCAGCTCCACCGGGAGGACACCAAGGCGTTCCCAGGCCAGCGTGTCCTAGGTCTGCCCCGGGGCTTTTTCCCGGCTGGGCATGCCCATAACACCTCACTAGGGAGGCATCCGGACTAGATGCCCGAGCCACCTCACATTTCACAATGGACTAACCTCACTCTTTTGGACCATTCTGGAAGAACATTTGGGTCCGGATGTATACGTATCCCAGTTCCAGACAGTGGATGCCCTCAGTGAAGCCACCTTCATTCCCATGAGCCTCCTAGAAACACTGGCATCAAGCGTGCCAAAATATTTGAGGTATGGTCTTAAAAGTTTTAATCAGCTGATGAACCGCCTATTTCATTTTAATGGTTACTTGCAATAAAGTGCTTATTCAAGATTTTTTTTTTTTTTGGTTTCACTCCCATTTCTTTTTTGTGCATTTTGAAGCTCTACTTAGTGTATGGTGGTCTAAAAGCTACTTAAACGCCTACAAAGCGATGACTAGTATACTCTAGTATACTAGTATACTTTTAAAAAAAAACATCTGTATCAGAAATGTTTAAGTTTCTCATTCCAGAGCGAACATCCCTCAGGGAAGTAACTGGCTAACAAAGGTAGGAGCCTGAAATGATGCTGAGTTGGTTGACGACTCCAATCTGGGTCACACCTCGTCAAGGCAGGTGAGGGAGGGGCCGACCTCCCAGATGGTAGAGATGGCATGGACCTCATCATCGATGAGTCGTGGGGGCGTTCAGTAGAGCGTGAACGGGATGCATGGCGCTCTATTGTGGGCCGCTGGTCCGCAGACCGGGATCTGCTGTGATACTCGTGCCTATCCATGGCTCCGTGGCTCCTACAGAGGTTATTGAGAGATAGGCAGGAACTCAGTGGGGCCCCACGGGGCAGGGACAGGAGGCTGGAAGGGAGGCCAGTGTGGATGATAACAGGTGACCTCCTATAGGTGCATGTGTTTAAGGACCCCAGCGGTGTTTTGGGCTCGTGTTTAAAGACCACACCTGTGTTTTTGCCTGCTGTTATCCATTCACTAGCGGTTTTTATGTGCGACTTTACAAAGAATCATCACAAACATCAACATTAAATGGTATTAAACACACTTCCATACTGTACTTGTTTTTAAAACATTAAATCTTACCAGGCATTTGGAATAAATGTATCTAAAGCATACGCAAAAATACAAGTGCGGTCCTTTAAAGCTTACATTTATAAAATCAGATGATTCAGCAACTCAGAAGAACAATTGGCTTTGAGTTGACAATAAAAAATGTCAGCATCTACAATACCTTAGTGGACATGAAATATAATCTATATGCAATTGTGTAGAATTAAACCTCTCTGAGTAGCTGAATTATTAAATTAGGTATTGTACTAAAAGGAACCCGTAGTGAGAGATAACTGTGAGTTGTGCTGGGCGTGGTCTCATTCCGGTGAGTGTTTATGTGCAGTTTTTTTGAGGTGCAGTGCAGAAAAGTGTATTTTTATACTGCATCTGGCTGGAGTTAGTAAGTGTTAAGGCACACAAAGTACATATACAATCTTTGACAAGGAACTGTAAAAAAAAAAAAAAAAAAAAAAAGAATCAAAGCATTTATCAATCATACAAAATGATGAAATAAATCAAATGCACGAATCTAAAGAATCACAAAAATCACGTTACACATTATATACTTTTGGTCATGTGTCCAAAAGCACTGGAGTTATGAGCATGCATACTGTAAAGCCATTTGCATAAATAATCATTTTAAAAGAAAATTTAAAAAGTAAATAATAGTGCAAAAAATTAACATTTCAAGCCCTGCAGAGGAGAATTTAGTCTAAAATAAATGCCTTAAAAACATATTTCCATCATTAGCTCATTAGCACCATTGAAGAAATCAAGCAATCATTATTTGCAATAGCACACAATGATTAGTTGTTGTGCTCATATAAATACAAAAGTACCATTCCCTCGTCGCTCCCGCATTGAGGCGATATCACGGAAAGGCAAATGTTTACATTTACCAATTTCTGTCAACATACAGCATCCACACGACTGTTTCCTTGTTATGTTCCTTCATTTCTCTTCAAGCTTCTTTGCTGCATTTAAACAGCCCGAATGCTGTGAATGCCAAACTGTATCGAGACGAAGAGCAGACAGCATTACTGCGTTGCTTAGTAAATAACACTTTTCTTTCTCCGATGCTTTAAAAGGAAACGGGACACAGAGCTCCGGTTAATGGCTATCTCTTCTATAGGCTGAGCCTGATTTGGAGTCCAGCTGAGCCTTGGGGAAATTTTTATGACACTTTAATAAAGACAGCCAGACTCTTTGGAAGAGTACTGAGAACTCATCACTTTCCCACCCCAGAGGAGAAGCAGAGAGGCACAAGTGTAATTTCTGACTGAAAGCCAGATGGCAAAAGATTGAGGGGTCATTTACAGTGTTTCTGGGAAAGGGAGCATCTGAGATATTTCATTTTATCGGAGCACTGGGGCACTGGCACGGGTCCTAGAGGTGTATTGGTGTTATCAGCCCGACTCACATTCTGGCCAGACACCAGAACTTAAAGGGCAGCCATATTTAACACAGCCATTGTCAAAGCAGTGCATCTTCGATACCAGAGTGTTGCCAATAGCATGTAAAAAAAAAAAAAGGACAACACTAAGAACCATTGCTTACACAATGTACGTAAATGGGCGAACATAAACAAGGACGTCACTAAACAACTGCTCTACAGTTATACGACGGACAGCAGCAACACAAATAGCTCTGAGCCTCAGACCACAAGCAGAGAGGCGGTTGTGTACCACACGTCTACACAATTCCAGAGCAGTGATGTCTCCTTGGCAGAAACCGATATCAAACACGATATCATTTTCTGGCATCACAGTCACAGAAAAAAAAAAAATGGAGACGTCAACATGGCGGATGATGCAGCGGCGCTGCATGTCAATACCTCTCGAAGTCATAGTCAGAAGAGTAGGTGCCCTCAGAATAGGCACGGGACATCCTAGTGGAACGCAGTAACCTAACCGCTTCCTCACGGCAGATTGGGTACACACGGTGGTTGCGGCTGGCAAGAAATATCACAGCTTGTCAGCATTGGTTGTTTACCCCCCCTAACCCCCCCCCCACCCATCCCCACACACAAGGGATAGCAACAACAAAATCTACCTGGGAAGGTAGAAACAAACTTTGAATGAACCTCTAATGTTCCCTATAAACACGCTCAAGTGAATGCATCATGAACTTCAAAATGGCTAACCTGAAAATGATCACTTTAAGGACCGCGTGGTCACTTAATGAAGGGAAATGATGATGAAATCCAGACTATGAAATGCTGATAATGATGATGATCGTATGGTCGCTTATGTTTTTTTGAGCAATCCCATCAATTAAAGGGAAAGTAAATTTTTTTATTTAAAGAAAAATACATCGACAAAAGCTAATCTGGATACCGACTTGGATCATAGCAGCAATAACAGAGATACTGTAATAAAAGAAAACATGCCATACGGTTTGAAGTGTTTTAGGAGTATTTGGGCTGGAATGTGCAGGGCGGGGCTTCATGCAAGCTCAGGTTAACATCTACCTGGGTTCCTTTTGAGGAGCATCACTAGGCTGATTATGTCTGGGTCGAGGAAGGGTGAGAAAATGGCTGCGACCACATAGAGGGAGGACAGAAGACAGAGATGGATCTAAGATGGTGTGAAGGAAGGTGGGGGTGGGGGGGAGAGAGGGCTGGAGATGGACAAAATCACAGGCAAGCTGCTCCAACAATGAGGAAATCAAAGGTGAGATTCTAACATATTTCCAAATGTTGCACGGCACCTTCAGAAGTTTCTTAAAACGTTCCTCAAAAGGGAAAAAGGAGCAGTTGAAATGTTCCTGCGTGGTTGTAGCATTACTGTACACAACAGAAGATGCTTCACTGAACACCTCACCAAAGGTACTACAACAAAAGTACTCGACCCAAATCTGTATCATATAGACACACACACCCCCCCCCAGACATTCATGATTTACAGTATCTTCACGAAATTAAACTTATTGAGCTATTCCATCATTTGAAACTTCTTAAATAATAGAATGCTGTCAATAGAAAACGCTGATTTAGCAGGGTTTCAGACAATTTAGATAAAAGTGTTTTCGATGCCCGACACTGATTTAGAGGGAGCTTCAGAGAAATACTAACTTTAATTGGACGAGGGAAAGTAGCTACGGTCAGACCGTGCCAGGAAAATAGACACTTGGAGGGTGCGTTCGCACTTGTAGTCCAGACTTAAAATTCCTGTGGAGTCGTTTAGTTAGCTTTCACACGTCAGCAGGCCAAATAATTAAACATACGCATAATTTGGACCGCAATCTGAATGTGTTTCTATGAAGAATATTTTGACTAAGAGGATGTAAATTAAAAAAGATGACAAAAAGTTCTTCCGGACTGAGAGCCATCTTTCTGTTTGGTCCGGTCCTGGGTTCAGCGGACTGTGGTCCGACTTTACCAAAGTCTACAAGCAGAGCAAACTGATTACAGTTCTTTTTAAAAACAACAAAAATTATAAACGCAACATCCCATCTCTCACAAGCTGAACTCAAAGATCTAAAGCTTTTTCGATGTACACAAAAGGCCCGTCTTTGTCAAATATTGCTCATAAATCTGTTGAAATCTGTGCTAGCAAGCCTTGTGGTCAGCCCAAGGCACAAAGCTTAGGCTGGCCACAATAAAAGGCCACATCAGTGTATTTTTACCTTTCAAATGGTAATGGAATACAAAGAAACACAACCACAAACAAACCAGCAAATGAAAACAAACAAAAGCATACACAGGTCATCCCAGCATTATACTAATCGGTAGTCACCTTGAGGGTGGGGGGACGCTGGGGGACCGTGAACGTGCTCTATGTATTTCTGCAGACCGAGAGCAGTGGTTCGAAGACATCACCTGTTCTGGGACAGACAAAGTGGAGCTCTGGAAGTCTCTTCCGTTTGGCCGGTAGTCTGTTAGAACATCAGAGAGGAAAGTAGTCAGCACACCAAAGACGGCTTTAGTTTGACCATAGTTATTAGTTATTACCTGTTATGACCCCGACCCCGTCTTCACAATCATAGTCTGAGATCTCTCCGTCACTTATCCTCTGCGATCCTTTGAGATAAAGATAAAGAGAAGTTGACAAATGAAACAAAGAAAAAGTAAATTGTATTACTTCATACTTCATTACACATACTGCATGTTTTGTTGGTACACTGACCCTTCTTATTGGCTATTGGCTTATTGGCTATCATCAGCAAAGTGCATTTTCTATACCACTTATCCTCACTAGGATCATGGGTATGCTGGAGCCTATCCCAGCTGTCTTCGCGCGAGACACGGGGTACACCCTGGACTGGTTGCCAGCCAATCACAGGGCACATATAGACAAACAACCATTCACACTCACATTCATATCTATGGACAGGGAGAAATAATAAAAATCATAATAATAAAAATGTATTTGGTGCACAATAAGGTGCTATACTTCCGGAATTCATTTTCTACGTGGGGGTGCTGGAGCCTATCCCAGCTGTCTTCGTGCAGGAGGCGGGGTACACCCTGGACTGGTCGCCAGCCAATCACAGGGCACATATAGACAAACAACCATTCACACTCACAATTTGGAGTCGCCAATTAACCTAGCATGTTTTTGGAATGTGGGAGGAAACCGAAGGAGGACATGCAAACTCCACGCAGAGATGCCCAAGCGGAGAATCGAACCCAGGTGTTTTTGATTTCCTGACTGTGCTTACATGCTAACCACTCTGCTATATAGTATATTGGAACATAGTCACATAAAAAACACAAATATTACCAACAAACAAAGAGCACAATGAGACAGTACTATGCTTTAAATTTTAAAGGGAGCTCTTAATAAGGGTTAATATCACAGAGGAAAAGGAAGTGGTTTATATTTGTCAGGACTGGCACATTGGAATTTCATAAGTGTCATAGCACAACATTAGAATGAGGGCTCAGTGCAGTTTTGTAGGAAAAGTTGCGGCTTGCAGGTTGGGACAGTAGGGGACCTGCGTCTGCTACCCTGAGTGGATTTCTAACGAGCGGTGTAAGTAAGACACCGGCTCATCCCACTGAAAAACGTAAGGGAGCAGACACATGCCTCCTTAATGGACGGGAGGTCGAGAATAAAGCCACAAGAATGCATCATTCAAGAGGACAGCAGACACTCAAATGCACCACAGAAAGGCTCTGCTTGGGAGTGCAGGACCTTTACCTGAGTATGAATACGAGCCTTTGTCTGTAAAAGCAAAAGCAGCACGGTCGATGCGACACCCAGGACATATGGGGGTTGGATTTTAAATTCAATTCACAGGGCTTTATGACAAATAATACTTACTCTGCAGGCGCCGTGTTGGGCTTTCTCCATGGAGCTGCCTACGCTGTGTGTTTGGGGAGGAACGAGGGAGCGGGATGGAGGACACGTCATGCGTCTGTAGCTTGTACCAGTGAGGCTCGTCATCCAGAAGAGCTGTCTCCAGCTCAATCAGGATCTGGCAATAGGAAAAGACACAGTGTTTTAGACTCATGAACCATTCATTCATTCATGTTCTACCGCTGATCCTCATGAGGGTTGTGGGGGGTTTTCGGACAAGAGGCGGAGTACACCCTGGACTGGTCTCCAGCCAATCCCAGGGCACATATAGACAAACAACCATTCACACTCACATTCATACCTATGGACAATTTGGAGTCGCCAATTAACCTAGCATGTTTTTGGAATGTGGGAGGAAACCGAAGTACCCGGAGAAAACCCATGCAAACTCCACACAGAGATGGCCGAGGGTGGATTTGAACCCGGGTCTCTGAGATGTGAGGCCTGCGCGCTAACCACTCGTCCACCGTGCAGTCTTTCGAATGTCATACAAACTATCCATGTCAGAAAAGGGAACTGAGTTTTTAAATGTACACCATTGTACAACAGAAATACACTATTGTATGTAGGCAAAAGTATTAGTATACATTTAGCCATTCACCAACATTCATTCATTCATTTTGTACCGCTTTTCCTCATGAGGGTCGCGAAGGGTGCTGGAGCCTATCCCAGCTGTCTTTGGGCGAGAGGCGGGGTACACCCTGGACTGGTGGCCAGCCAATTACAGGGCACATATAGACAAACAACCATTCACACTCACATTCATACCTATGGACAATTTGGAGTCGCCAATTAACCTAGCATGTTTTTGGAATGTGGGAGGAAACCGGAGTACCCGGAGAACATGCAAACTCCACACAGAGATGGCCGAGGATGGAATTGAACTCGGGTCTCCTAGCTGTGAGGCCTGCGTGCTAACCACTCAACACCGTGCGGCCTTTCAAATGTTGGACAAACTATCCATGTCAGAAAAGGGAATTGAATTTTTGAATGTAAAACAGAAATACACTATTGTATGTAATCAAAAGTATTAGTTCCATTTATCAATTACAGCAACATGAAGTGACAAAAATAGTGTTTGTAAAGCTAGAAAAACATTCTGGGAAAGTTTTTCCAAAGTTCTTCCCCACTAATTTGCATATTGGGGAAAGGAGTCTCACTCACACAGATTCGACAAAGATGCAAGAATGGAAGAACTTAAAGATGAAGACGTTAATGAATGAAGGTGTCTAACCCGCCTGCTGGTAATGAAAGACTAGATGAAGACGTGTGTCCCAAGAGTCTTGTCTACACAGTGTACACCCCGGTGAGTGTTTTTTCCTCGTCATCCTTACCTCCCCCAAGAATTCGCTCTCCTCTTCCCTCACTCTGGCTTGATCCCACAACGTGATCTCCAACATACGCTCCCGAAACTCCCGTCGGTGCACCGGTGAATACATAAAGGTCTGGTTCCATTTGGGCTCTAAGGATTTCTTCACTGTTTTTGTTCTCCTCTTGCTTTTGTCACTGCGGGAACAATAACTCAAAGTATTTTTAAGACAACTATTACATTAAAGAGCCACAGAATGACTACACATCACTACATATTAACACGAAGCGTTCCTACGATCGGTCCTATACTTACCTTCTATCGGGGAGGAAGTAGATTTTAACATAAGGATTCCTGGGCCGACCATCTTCCCTGGGTGGGAGGTCCTTGGCTCCCAGGATGGTGACTATTAGTTGATGGCCGACTTTGTCGTACCACAGTTTGACCTGCAAGTGCAGAACAGAGACACAACTCAGTGAAGGTGATCTGAAGCAAATGTCGAGAAAATGCACAAAGGGGGTGTAATGCAGGAGAAGATACATTCACCCGATTTTATTATATTTGGGTATTTGGTCTTTTGTTTCAACTTTGTAGTACACTTGGTGAATAAAATATGGGGTCTTCTCCTGTATGCACCCATTATGGGAAAAAAAGTTCAAGTCACATGCTTGATGGGGTTTTGTTTTTAAATTAAATATACTGTTAGATCATAAAAAAACATGGACACTTGTAGCAATAATGTAGTACTGATTCAATATTGTACTCTTAGGTAGGTGACTAAAAAAAAGTGAATGTAATACAAAATAAAAAAAGTATGTTTGTGTTTGGTCTGACAATTTATCCAGCAGTGTTTCTCTTGCACAGATGAATAAAGGATGTCGAAAGGAACCAAATGCAATTGTCTGGATTTCATTTAAACAAAGGTGAAGTGAAATGCTACAAGAAAGATGCTCTAACATTACCAGCATGTGCTCAAGGGAAATAATGCCATCTAGCAGTGAATAATGTCATAATGTCGCAGATATTGGACAAAGGGCACCGATATTGACATATCAATCATGCTCCTTCAAGTGTAATCAAAGGTAAATGGAAGTATGGACTCCAACAGCAGACACTTAGAAGAGGTGCAGTACGACTATTTAACAGTGGCCTTAAAGCAATTGAAATGAAATGACAAAATAAATCTTCTAAGCTTTTGTCCATACTTCATGGAGAGTATGATTATGGAGAGGGTCGGGTCGGAACCACCAGCTAAACTACCAGCGAACCATGCAGCATCGCAATAGAGAAGAGTCAAGTTCACAGTAGTGTTCAAGTAGGCGAGTGTATAGCTTTATTATCTTATCTAGTTAGGTTGGGAACAGTCTACAGCAGAGGTGGGCAAACTACGGCCCGGGGGCCACATGCGGCCCACCAAGCGTTTGAATCCGGCCCGCCAGTTGCTGTCTAAATATTTCTTTTAACTTACAAACCGGCAACATGACTTGCAAGTCAGATGTCTTACTTAGTAAAAAACAATTAAATAAAATAAAACTGTAAACTTAAATTACATAGTTTGATGTGGTCTAATGTTTAAAGTGCTCCTGAAAAAAGGGTCATGAGAACATACAGTTGATAGTATAACACTTTTACATATATAATTAGACAAATAATTCAAGGAAAATTACAAGCATAAAATAGTGTGTGTGTGTTAAATCTATGTTCTGGCCCCCCCGGACAATTTTGTTAACTCAATGCGGCCCAGAAGTCTAAATATTTGCCCACCGTCCCGTTTGCTAGGTAAAAGTCAAATGTTCATTTATCCATTTCATTCACCATTCATATGCATTTTGCTTGTTTTCTGCATGTATACGTATAATTATTATGTTACTTTTGGGTTTTTTTTCTGGGATGGATTAATTAGGTTTACCTTTAGGAACAGATTAATAATGAAAACTGAGAGTTCACAGGATGGGAAAATATGGGAAACTATTAAAATGGGAGCGTGCCAGGAAAAAAAGGGCAGAATACCAAAGTTTCCCTAGGAAAACAGGAGGTTTGACAGGTATGGCTAAGATTGGGTTGCAATAAAGGACAGACTTCAATAAAAAGGTGCGATGTTCTAAGGATTATCTGCAAGTGGTTTGTCAGTTAACATTTTCACTGCAAAAAGTAACTGTAGACCATTTGACACAAACATTTGACTAACTTTGACTAACACTCCATCATTCGAACTCACACAAGGAAGTCCTTCTGTGTATGTCTCTCACAGTTAGCGTATCAAGGTGCAATGAATCATAAAATAACTCAAAATCCTTGTCCCCAGAACACCCTCTTGCACTGCAAACTTCAACATCCAAAACAGCGTGTATACCACAAGATACAGTATAATACAACTTGAACCAGGCAATGGAAACGTTTCTAGAATGTTGATTAGTTGTGCATGCACTGCCAAGGCAGACTGACATGAATGGGTTAAAATGAGCAATAATAACTCCAATCAAAATGGTGACAGCAAAAAAATCATACAGAAGAATGTAACACAAGGCACTGAGAGGGAAACTTGAAGCATCAATTTCCCTGGAAATGCATTTTTTCCAACAAAAAAAAGGCCAGTCAACAGTCAAAGAGCAAAGACCAAAGAGAGAGTGCCCTTCAGACAGGGCCCATTACCTGGACCCTAGGGGGAATAGGCGTTGTTCTTCTACTAAGGCTTTGGCTCTGGATAAGCAAAATTAACAACAAAAAGGAAATGTAATAAAACTAAAATCCCACAAAACAACAAAAGCTTATAATTCACCCAAACACAAAACAGAAGGGTTTGGCTTCCATTTGCATCTTAAAGATTTATTTTAAAGATATATTGTCTCTGCTTTGCTCATCAGATATTGCAGATGTAATAATCATCATATTAATGCCACTTAACTGGTCTTTATTTTTTTGCTACATTTTTTTTCACATGACAAAAAACTATTTTACTAAAGACAACACAAAAACACACAGACAATAAACTAGGGGTGCTCCGATCCATCTGCCATCGATCTGTATTGTCTGATTTCTGTGAATAATCACCTCCGCCCCAATTGCAGCATCCAGCCAATAGCAACCAGTGTTGGACTTACCTGTCGTTGTGAGAGTGATATAGATTTTGTCCCCATTGGTGACCCCTGATATCGGCAATAGTACATTTAAACATTTACACTGTGATCGGTAATGGTATCGTCCCATTTCACTCATGGATGACCAGTATCGGCAGCATAAATCCCAGATCGGAGCATCCCTACAATAAACATGTTAGGCAAATACAAACGTGTTCTTATGAATCCAACATTTCATAGTTGGTTTTGTCTTGTTTCAATGCAAATGTTTAACCCATTCATCCCAGGAGGTTTTTTTTTAATTCGAAAATGGAGGCATCCAAACACGGTCAATCCAGAGTCGGCGGTCGGGTCTGCCAAATAGATGTGACGCTGTGCCTGTTTGTTTTAACAAACTAGCAGACCATTTTCTTGACACTTTGTGTCGCTATGAATATTGACAACTCGCCAAAACAGGAAATTAGATCAGCTGGATGTTCGTAAACTCATCTCATTAACCGACAAGGTAATTTATCACAAAAGTCTGCATGTCACTTACTGAGAGCTGTCCTGACAAGTACTGGGGGGCATCCCTCAGCATGTTGGGACTCATGGGGGATGTGACAGAAATGGACGGGCGATCCATCTTTTGGGACTCAAAAGAACTAGAACCTGAAATATGACATGGGGGGTATAATTGGGGAATATAACACAAAGGGAACAATGCAACAATGTGCGGTGGAAGAAAGATTGCAATCCAGAAAGAAGAAATTCATTCAGATTTTGTTCTTGTCTGATTAGCTGGCCACGGTGAGATTACGTAACAGACAAGACTCACTTGATTCCAGTTGTGCATGTGTGCTGTCTGGTATCCTTGGAATATCTCTGGAAAAAGAACAAAATAGAACGTGTGAGGATGAAAGAAAAGGATGAGGTGGAGTGAATCAATAAGCTCATGCTGAATGCGCGGTGCTTTAATGACCTTAAATACAACATTAGTCTTCATTCACACGGCAGAACCCTCAGCAGCACAAAGCGGGTCAGATATAGGAACTGACTGAAAACTGGTGCTGTTTGTGTGTCTGTGTGTGTGTGTGTGTGTGTGTTAGACAGGTTTTCTAAGCTGAGTCAGAGTCAGAGAGAGAAAGAGACAAGTAAGAACATGGGATAACATAACATGCCTATACTATGTAACTATGACTGCAGCAATGCATCCACTATCATTCCCAATTAAAAGAAAACAAAATATACATACTAATAGTCAATAGAAACTTTGAGATAATGATGAGTAGTCATTACACATAGGTTGGTCTCGCAAAAAGTGGACCAAATACACATTGAGGATTGGTTTTGGAGCCTTACGTATATAAGGGGCCAAAAAAGGCCAGCATTGTTAGTCCAGTGAACGGCATCACACCACGTCTATCAGGTGAACGTCTCCACGCACTGGGTATATGGCGGAGGCTGGTTTGAGCTACAGTGATATAGTCAGGTGTATAGACTGGTCCCAACCCACAGTCAAAAACCTGAACAAACACCACAACACGACAGGCTCTGTTGATGATAGACCGGTGACAGAGATTGACAACTCCTGATCAGGATCGCTATATCCGGTTGCAACACCTGTGGGACTGGTTTCGTCGTGCCATTATTAATATTATTACATGTTTTATGATGTGTTTTTAATAATTATTTTTTGCTCTATTTTGTTTTGTTTGAGTCACAGTACAGTACAGATATGAGGCTACCCCATTATCTTGCATAATTAACACAATAATTAGATTTTTTATTGATTTGAACCAGGCTGCACGGCGGTTGAGTGGTTAGCGCTCAGGCCTCACAGCTAGGAGACCCGAGTTCAATTCCACCCTCGGCTATATCTCTGTGTTTGCATGTTCTCCCCGTGCATGCATGGGTTTTCTCCGGTTCCCTCCCACATTCCAAAAACATGCTAGGTTAATTGGCGACTCCAAATTGTCCATAGGTATGAATGTGAGTGTGAATGGTTGTTTGTCTATATGTGCCCTGTGATTGTACCCCGCCTCTCGCCTGAAGACAGCTGGGATAGGCTCCAGCACCCCAATTAGAAAATGAATGATTGAATGATCTGAACCAATGATTTATGTTCATGTTCTTGTTGATGTAAAATAATTCCTTTTGAAAACACGAACACGCTCATAATACAGAAGCACCAAGTGAGGTCTACTTTCAATGTGTGTGAAACTCACCCTATGGGCCGTGAGACCACGAGTTCCACTTGTGGCTCAGGCTTGGATTCTAGAATGATATTGTAAACTTCTTTAAATGTGGCTCCTTGTAAAAGCTTCCCATTCCACTCCAGCACCTGGTCACCTGTAAAAATGTCAGAAAATACATGATCGTACATCTTATTTCCAGTAGAACCATTGGTGATGACATTGGATGTTGTATTTAAATGCAAATGTCAATGTTTGGGTTGTCCTCAATACCTGGCCTGAGGTGTCCTACGGTATCCGCTAGACTTCCTTTCCTCACTTTAGTGATGAAAGCACAAAGTCTACCAGATTCCGTCATCTTGCCTCCGACCACCTGCAGTAAAGAGGAGAGGAGATCATATCAGCGTTGACATATTGATATCGATATTGATATTTTTGCCCCTGAGTTTCAACCAATGTATAGTTTTAACTCCCTTCGGCTACTTCAATAAAGCTTTCCAAATGGAGAGACAGTGATAAAGTAGTGATTCTTAGGTTTGTCTGTTTGTCCAGGGTATGTTCAAGTCCTTTGGGGTACACACTAGTAGTTTTCTGCGACTCCGTAACATAATGCAAGCCTCTGGGCTAGAACTGTACCGTCGTCGTAAGACGCCGTACTCCACTCTCATCATACAAATAAAATCCTGCTTAATGGAGGCTGAATGCCAACATACAAAGGAGCTTAGGGAGGTCTGCTAAATGAAATGGCTTTATGTAACAGGCTGAGGCCAAAGCCGGGGGCTCGCAGAGGAGAAGAGAGCGAGGGATGGACTGCGAGGGTGAAGCCTGCAGACTGAATGATAGACTGACTGGCTGGCCGAGCTGCGCGGTGCATTTACTGCTGCTGAGGAGACTGAAATGCAAAAGGCGCAAACATGCATTTTTATGGTTCTCGTTTAATCAGTAATCCTTTTTTCCCATCTTGTTGTTTTTTGTTCTCTCTTAGTAATCAAGCCTTTTGGAGCTGGAGTTGTTTCATAGAAGCATCTGGAATAAGCCAATAGAAAATGATATGTGGAGCTGCTAAAGATTTAAAGATCATGAATATGAATCTAATAGTCAAGTCCCATTGAATAATAATATGAAGTACAGCTATGATGTAACGACAAGTTAAAAACATCACAAGAACATCACGCACAAATAACAGTCGGGGTCGATCACACAACCAAAGTAGTACTCACCTTAAGACCGAGCAGAGCTCCAGAGTCTCTAGGCACACTTCCATCTTTCATTCTTTTATTGAGCAAAATGCGCCCTATTAGGCGGTCCCCATCTTTGGACGGCTGCCATGTCACCGGATGCTACGAGGTCAGAGCAACAACAGACCTTGTGTTTACCAACTTGATTGTGATGACTCCAGGTATGTTCACAGTGAATGGGGGGGCATGTTAATTCACTTAGGGGGAGAAAGTTCACACAAACTCGCTGCTGCAACAATAAAACATGAACTATCATATGTTTTTAACGTGTGTGTTTATGGACGTTTTAATATAAAGTACAGGAAAATAAAGATTCAAATCAAACAAAACTTGTTATTCCCGGAGCTTGTGTGAACCTGTCGGGAGTGAGGGGTGGAGTGGGCGTCATGCAGCGCCCCATGCAGAGTAAAGCAAGCAGCCCTGGCACTACTAAACCAGCTCATCAAAAGGAAGGGGGGCAATAAGGATCAGAGTCTCACATGGAGGATTCAGTACACACATCCAACCAATGTCAAGTGGGGGTGTGGGGGGGAGAGGAGACTATGAAAAGGGCTAAAAAGGTCGTCTTTGATAGAAGAACAAAATGACTGAGACAGAGATTAAAAAGAGGATGAAAAGCATGTTGAACACAACAAAGCCGTGAATACAAACAGCAGTGGAAGGGAAAAAAGAAAAATATATATTCTAATAGTTTTTGTGCAAAACAATCCAATTTTCCCTACGGTGATTGCTAACAATCAGTTGGGTTTTTACAGAGAAGTGAGGGGGATATTGGCCAGGGGCGGGTTCTATCTGGGTTGGTTGCTGAGGGGCAGGGCAGCAGAGTGAGAAGGACGGCCTTTGTTAAAGGTTTGCCTGTCGCTCTAACAGGAAGTCTGCAGAGCAACAACACAACATACGGAAAAAAAAACAAGCATGCAACTAGAAGAGACCCACATTCCTTTGTGCCATGACAAACAGAAGGGTTCAGTGTCAGTGGTCATCTTTACAGCTACTGTAAGGTGTGGAGTTTGTCTACTGGGGTGCAAAACAGCAAGTACAAGTACAGTAGCAAGCAAAGGGGGGTGTCCCTGCAAGACTTTTTTTTTTTCAGCCACACCAAGCAAGGTGCAGCCAAAATTAACCGAAAACAAAAGAGGAACAAAATCGTAAAAGAAATCATTTTATACAATGTCAAATAAAACCCAAAAAACAAACATCTCACCTATTTACACTTGGTGACACAGAGCAAACAAAGACGGGGGAGGTCATATATATATATATATATATAGATTAAAAAAAATAAATAAAATGCAGGCTAGATTGTCTCAGTACCTTCTCACTATGGCTATGCTCCTCGTTTAGGGTAGTGCTACTGCACGTATCAACTCCTGAGTCTTTAACTTGCGGCTCACACCACGCCAAGTCCTCTTCAAATGAGTGTCCCCCAAAGCGCACCATTTTCTTTTGCCTCTCAGATAAGGTGTGTGCCGGCTCAGACATAAATGCCTGTTCAATTGTTTTTCTTTTTCCCCTTTGACTGTCCCCTAAAGGTGTGGGATAAAACAGAAAGAAAACAGAAAAACAACATGCAAAGGTGTAAATAAAACAAAGGAAACGTGAGATGACAAAAGACTCTGGAACACAAGGGGATGAGGGGGAAGAGAAGGAGAGAGAGAGAGACGGATAGAGGTTACGAGGCAGGAGGGAGAGGGGGGGGGCTCCACATGTCTCACCAAAGACATTGGGGAGGCCTCGCTGCTATGCCAAGATGCATGGTCCCACCAATGGCCATCCAAATCTCCTGTAAGGTGGAGGGGTGGGGGAGGGTGCACGTACATGAGAGAGGACAGCAAGAGGGAGCAGTAAGGAGATCACAAACCACAACGAAGACACAAACCAGCACACTCACTCATGTACACAAACACATCATTTCACCCACTGCCTAATTTCTCAATCATCCACCCTACAGTATGATCCCTGAGGGAAAATGACAGCTGAGGTTATAACACAGAAATGACAAATTTGACCAAATGTAAAAAAAAATTCAGTTTTATAGTTTACTAGAGCATTCCGGTTGATTCGCCCAAAGCTTGTTGAAACAAGACACTGCAGAACACCAAGTCCTTAGTCAGCATTTGCATGCTGATCACCTTCCATGACAGCACACCTCATCATGACTGAATGGATGAGTGAGTAAGCAACACTGGAAGAAAGTTTTACTTTCAGGAGTAGATGGTTTCAGCATGATTCTTATATTATTACATATGCACCCTAAGGTCACTCATTTCCATTGCATAAAATACCTTTTTATGCTTTTACACTTCTATTTAGATGATTTTTTACTCAGATTTTCATGATGACCAAGCCTTTTAAGGCCAAGCTAGTCAGTGACTAAAAGATCAGGAGCACCTCATTCATTCATTTTCTACCGTTTCGGGCAAGAGGCGGGGTGGGTACACCCTGGACTGGTCGCCAGCCAATCACAGGGCACATATAGACAAACAACCATTCACACTCACATTCATACCTATGGACAATTTGGAGTCGCCAATTAACCTAGCATGTTTTTGGAATGTGGGAGGAAACCGCAGAAAAACCCACGCATGCACGGGGAGAACATGCAAACTCACACCGAGATGGTCGAGGGTGGAATTGAACCCTAGCTGTGAGGTCTGCGCACTAACCACTTGACCGCCGTGCCACCCCCAGGAGCACCTATGTGAGCTAATCCTGTATTATTCATTATTTCAGGTCAATGTTGAAGTTTTCCATAATATCTCAAAGTAACATTATTAGCTTTACTGAAAGGCAAAACAAGTCTTGTGGTCAGAATAAAAAAACTATTAAAAAAAACACTATTAAACCACTAGAAACCTTGGGCAAAATTCTACAGCATTCCGTCGCATGTTCCTCGCATGTGCAGTTGTATCCGTGGGACAGGAATGGGGGGGATTCAGATTGCAGTGTCACACAGCCTTAACTGACCTCAATCTAAAGTGCACTTGGGAGAGCTTTAAAAGATGAGGCTCTGATTACAGCTGTTGTCATAGCAGGAAGGGGACACAGTAAATATAGACTGGGCCTGGACATATAACTGTTACAGCATGTCAGTATTTCTTCATAAATCGTTATCCGTTCCACTTTTAGATTCAGATCCAGATTAAGTGTGGACAACACTTCACTTGACATTGAATGGACAGAGTTCCTCTGACACAATACTAGAAGTGAAAACACCTGGGTTCAATTCCACCCTCGGCCATCTCTGTGTGGAGTTTGCATGTTCTCCCCGTGCATGCGTGGGTTTTCTCCGGGTACTCCGGTTTCCTCCCACATTCCAAAAACATGCTAGGTTAATTGGCGACTCCAAATTGTCCATAGGTATGAATGTGAGTGTGAATGGTTGTTTGTCTATATGTGCCCTGTGATTGGCTAGCCACCAGTCCAGGGTGTACCCCGCCTCTCGCTCGATGACAGCTGGAATAGGCTCCAGTACCCCCCGCGACCATCATGAGAATAAGCGGTAGAAAATGAATGAATGAATGAATGAGCACGGAATCCAAAGAAAACCAGCTGGATTAGGTGCAGATTCTGGAAGATCTTTGTTGGTTATTGTGTGTAGCTGCTCTATAGGAGTCCACAACTCAATACAAAAGGCCGGAAAATGAGCATAATATAAGATGGCAACATCCTGATAATAATGACCCAATCATGGGTGAGTCTACAATTGTTTTCATTCCACATTGAAATTTTATACAGAAACTAGAAAATTCCCGTGGAAATTTTGATGGGCATAATTAAATCACTTAAGGCATCTATTAAACACATTAGGTTTTATTGGGGTTTTTATTCCAGTTTTATAACTTCGATGTTAAACATAAAGCTGCCATGCACATACTGTGCTACGATGGCAATAACTCAGAATAATTGTGACACACGTCATCTTTGAATGACGCCTCCACTAAATGATGACAGTGACGGAAGGATGATTTCTCCAAACACTTCTCCCGCCCCTCGACTCCTCGATGGAATTTCAGGTGGGAGGAGCTAACGTGCAAAGAGAGGATCGAGGAGCAAAGAAACGAGGAGCTTGCAAATTACAACTCGAGACAGACCCTGAGTGGCTTTTCAGGCAGGAGGAAACTCATCACAGCCATGAATTGTGAGCATCAGCAGTCTGCGCCCAGCCCTGCATGCAAGCCCCGGCTCCCAGGCCCCACAAAGTGCTGATTCAGGGCGAAGGCTGAGAGCAGGCGGTGGTGGAGTTCACCACCGGCATGCTCTCCATCACTTTGACAGCTCAATAAAAACCAGTGTAAACTATTAATTGGATCATTAATTATTGATGTTGTTTTTACTATAACTCACAGGGAGCACAAAAGAGGCAGGTCCGTGTGTATGATTAACCACAGTGTTACCAAGGTGATGGTGGCAGGTGACAAACATTGACGCGGATCACATGTAATAAGTTTTAAAATATGAACTTTGCTATTTTTTTTAAATTAAGATACTATTTAAGTAATGTATATTACATACACAATAGCACAGGCTTATTTTAGCCTCAATTTAGGAACATATTTTCCAAAATATTTGCCATACGGAGGCAAAAAACAGTTCCCACAATCATTAATCATTACGGACGTTTGACTGTCACTGCACATTGCCTACCTCTCTGCTGTAGTTAACCATCCAGCCCCCTTTTCTGTCTGTTCGGCACTATTATGAGACTGCATGTCAGGGGAATCAATAAAGAGTAAAACACAGGGAGAGGTTCATAGCGGTAAATCAGTTTCCAGCTCTCACAGGCTCGAGCCAGGCCCATTACAGCTGGCACACCCTCTCTCTCCTCCTGACTCCCCTTCTTCTCATTCCATCAAACCCTCCTCCCTCCACAGCGGCACCCTTGGGGTTTGAGAGGTTTGAGAGCATGAAAAGAACCCTGCTTAGCCTGCTATTACACTCGCATCTCCTCACCCGGGCAGGCTGAGTGCACAGACCCTGAGATGTTGACAGACCACATGGGGTCAAAAGGTGCTTTATGCAAGTATTTTCATCGCTTAAGGTCAGTTTGGCAATTCGCTAGGAAAGTCCCATCATATCGACTGACCGATATTGGCATACAAATGAGATTGTAAATTATTAGTATTAATTATAGACTAAATGGTCCTCATTGGATTATAAAAATGAGATATTGATATCGTTTTTCTGTCAATAATTATATTGTGCATGAGTGATGACATGCTCCACAGAACAAGAAGCTCAGTGTGTCAGCAGTGTGGATTTTTTTTCTACATTTTGCCTTTATATTGCAAATATGCAATGATTGTAAAGTGTTACGTTTTGCTCTGCGCGTAATGCAGTGACACTGTAATAGTAATATAAACAAGCAAAACAGGAAGTGACGTAAAAACATGAGAAAACTAAAACTCGAGTCTAACCTGCCATGCGGAACATGAGCTAATACCTAAGGGGGGAAAGTAAGGCGTCTTCCTTTAATACCTGTAATATAATATCATACCACAGCGTTGTAGCACTTTTTATACACCGTATTTTCTGGACTAATGCATAATTAGGTACAAAAAAGTCGCATTTATTTTATGACCAAAACAGACATTACGTCCTCTTGGAAGGCAAATTCTAACAATAAAAGAATATAGAACAGGCTGAATCGGTGTAAAATATGCCAACACAATGGTTATTCAGCTACACAAAAAGTAAACGTAAACAGAAAAGGTGTCCAGTGTTTATGTAACATAAACAGTTTTTTTCATTTAAAAGTCGCTCTGGAGTATAAGTTGCAGGAACAGCCAACCTATTACAAATTTCCCCACTGAGGGACGAATAAAGGCATATCTTAACCTATGAAAAAAAGTGTGACTTATAGTCCGGAAAATACGGTAACTTGTATTGCCTATTGCAGTACTTGTCTTTATTTTGTACATGACATTAGTTTGAGGGAAGAATTGCTGTCTACATCGGTAATGAAGTGCTGGATGGCATTGGATAATGCTAAGAAAGTCAATCCCAAGCATCTCTACTTTTCACCCCTGTTGTATATTTTGCATGGGGAAGGTGACTGGCATGTACACATGCTCATTTGTTAAAAGTCCTTAATAAACTAACTAAAAGACAGAGAGCTACATACAGAACCAACACAAACCCTGAACCTAAAAACAGCCCGACTCCCTCCTTTTGTTGAGTGGCTACCTGGAAAGCCCCACATCAATAATGTATCACCGGTGCCAGGCCGCTTTCCTCAGCGCGCAGAACAGTTACATAACAGAACAACGCAAGATGAAGACTAAATGTATCAGACATGTGACAGAGGCGCTCACAAAGGCAAACTGTGCTATTGTACTCTCATCATCTTCACCTATTCAGTTAGTTTTACATCCTTCCCTTTCTGTTGTGCAGATCAAAGCCTTTCAAATGAAATCAATTTGCAATTAGAATGACCCTGGCAGAGCATTGAAGAGGCTAACAAACTAAACAAGCAAAAATAATCAGCCACACGCATCTCCAACAAGCATGATATTTGTAATACTTAATCCTGTTTCTATTTTCCTGTTGGAGTTAAACTGCGATTCAAAGAAGTACATATAATATATTGAATATAATATTCAAGAGGTGATTATGTCAAAATGGACAGTGATAATTAAACAGACATAAACAGCACAGAATGTAGTTCCATCACTACCTTTCACTGCATTTAGTGGAGTTAGACGTGCCACAATAAAACATTTTGCTTGATGATAATTATACTACAAATTATTGACGATAAACAATATTATGGTCAACACTATTTTGAAAACATTTTTTCATTAATGTAACAATAATATAATAATAAAATAATTATTTCATTCCTTCATTCATTTTCTCTCGCTTATCCTCACAAGGGTCGCAGGGGTGCTGGAGCCTATCCCAGCTGTCTTCGGGCAAGAGGCAGGGTACACCCTGGACTGGTGGCCAGCCAATCACAGGGCACATATAGACAAACAACCATTCACACTCACATTCATACCTATGGACAATTTGGAGTCGCCAATTAACCTAGCATGTTTTTGGAATGTGGGAGGAAACCGGAGTCCCCGGAGAAAACCCACACATGCACCGGGAGAAATAATAATAAAATCATAATAATAAAAATGTATCTGGTGCTATACTTCCGGAATCAGAATTTTTGCATTATATAACTGTCTTCGTCACAAACTGGTGGTGTGAAAATGAGCTGAAATCAACATCAGATCATATGTTATACACTTGAGACCGAATGACTGCAGCAGGGTTCATTTGCTATTCTGCTATAGAACCAACATGCCCCAAATGCACAGAGTGAACTCTTGTCATCCAGCCTGTTTGGTAGAGACAGAAGAGGTAAACAAACATGTCAATATAGAGGCCGACAAAAGTGATAAAATACCAACATTCACAGTTGGAGTCATGTGAAGCTCTTGTTGGGTCAGTTAAGGCTCTAGAGACGTGGTAAGAACTGCTATCTGGAGGAGCCTCAATGTCTTATTTTTTTAATGGGGTCCAGAATTCCTAGCGTTGTTCCTGCCTCAGACTTCCAATACAACTGCAGAAGCGCTCTGACGACTTGGCAGTGGTGGCGTATTAACAATGGAGTATCTGAAGCTGGAATCATCTTGTCATTAACAACTAACAAAACTAAGAAGCTAATGGTGGACTTTAGAAGGACTAGCAGGCGGCAAAGCAGGATTAATAAACCTATTAAGAAGGGCCGGTGACACCATGGGATTTAAGATGGAGTCATTTGAGTCAGTGAGGGACAAGAGATGACGGAGCAAACTGCTCGGGCTTCATGGGAAATCCTCCTCATCCTCTCCATGATACTCGGCAGCAGCAAAATGAAGTCTTATTCAGCACCACTGTCATACACAATTCATTCATTCCACTTACTTATTACATATAAATATGCAACCAATAAGCACTGCATATTATTATACTGCAAATGCCATATAATGCCCATATGTATTTACTATAGTGTTATACACTGAATACTAGAATGTACTACAGCATTTGGACAGCATCCTATTTAGTCCCATCTCAAACAGGATTATCCCGGTGTTCAAGCTCCCTTATGATATTACATTTGGTCTGATTTCAGTAAGACTAACGTGTTCACATGTACCTTAAAAGTCTGGTTACAATTATTATAAATCATCATTTTTTGATGCAAATGAACACCATAGGCAAATTCATTCATTCATGCAGACATAGTATGTATTGACTTGGATTTCAAAGAATGCATACGCACATTCATGACTAAATGCATACATTCATACATACGTACATACATTCATACACACAGACTAAACATACAACACACAATAGACTACAGGTAGACGTAAAGAGAAAGTATACATATAGACTGAAGACAAGGTTATACCTGAGCAATAATAACACAGCAATAATTATAAACATAAGACAACAAAACAAATAATATCTGCATCCTCTGGAAAAAAAATTTAGTTAATGGAATTACTGTATTTTCCGGACTATAAGTCGCACTTTTTTTTCATAGGTTGGCTGTTCCTGCTACTTATACTCCAGAGCGACTGATAAATTAAAAAACTGTTTATGTTACTTAAACACTGGACACCTTTTCTGTTTATGTTTATTTTTTCGTGTAGCTGAATAACTATTGTGTTAGCATATCTTACATCTATTCAGCCTGTTCTATATTATTTTTATTATTGTTAGAAATTGCCTTCCAAGAGGACGTAATGTCTGTTTTGGTCAAGTAGTTTGTAAAATAAATTACCTGCTAAAAAATTTGATCCAGTGCAACTTTCATTCTTTCATTCATTTTCTACCGCTTTTTCCTCACGAGGGTCGCGGGGGGTGCTGGAGCCTATCCCAGCTGTCACAGGGCACATATAGACAAACAACCATTCACACTCACATTCATACCTAAGGACAATTTGGAGTCGCCAATTAACCTAGCATGTTTTTTTGAATGTGGGAGGAAACCGAACATGCAAACTCCACACAGAGATGGCCGAGGGTGAAATTGAACCCTGGTCTCCTAGCTGTGAGACCGCCACCAGTGCAACTTATGTATGTTTTTTTCTACTTAATTATGCATTTTTGGCCTTGTGCGACTTATACTCCGGTGCGACTTATAGTCCAGAAAATACGGTAGGAAGGACAGTGACCACAAACTGGTTCTGTTAAGTAAAGAGAATGTCATCAAAAGAGTGATAAAAAGTGCGTGCCCGTACCTTTCTCACTGACTGACTCACTCTCTATCTCCACATCTTCACAGCTGGTGTACTCAGGTGTGGTTGCCAGCTCCTCCTCCGAGCTACTCAGCGACACCTGCCGCATCTTCCCTCCCTTTTTGGTTTTATGGGGCTTGGGGGGCGGCGGCCGCACCGACTCCGACTGATCCGAGCTCAGCGAGTCATTCCTCAACATGCTCTCCATCTTCTCCCTCTTGGTTTTGCGGACAGCTGAGCTGGGGTCTAAGTGGTGTTGTTGTCTCCTCATAGGATCCCCGCCTCCACCCAGGTCACCCCTCCGAAGATCCCCAGATCGGTCACCCAGCACAGGGCTGCGGTGTGGGGTCGGGGGACTGTGGTTTGATGTTCTGTGGCCTCCAAGGCCAGGACCCATAGGTCCTGGGGAGGAGCGGTCAACCGAGTAAGATCGCTGTCCCACCATAGGCGGACGGCGTTCAGTGAGATGTTGACGTGACAACCGGATGGGGGCGGGGTCGTCCTGCTCCGTGTAAGCAAGAGAGACATCGCTATGACGTCTCTCGTGCCTCAGGCGTCCCACCTCCGCATGCATTCTCATCTGCTCTTCATACGGCTGCGGCTTCACAGGGTAGCGTGCCAGGTTGGGGTCACTGCGATAGCGTGTCTGGAACTCCTCTTGTCGCTGTCTCTGGAGCTCATACTCGTTATGTGGCCCATCTAGCTCCTGGTCCAGAGGGTATTCCTGGGAGTGCCAGCGTCCAGGACCCTGCCGGTCTCTGTATCCAGTCCATGCTGAATTCACATCTGGGTACATGTGTGGGCCCCGCGGAACCCGCCGAGGGTCCCCATCTCCGTAGTCAGACGGTGATCTGGGCATGCTGCCGTCTGTCGGCGCATACTGCGAATGGTCCCCCCCCTCCCTTTGGTCGTATATTTGGTTTGGATCCCTGGATGCAGATGGGCTTCGTTTCCTGTGTATCACATAGACACAAGAACAACAACAACATTAGCTGGATTGTTTTTATCTTACTTTTCTACATATTTTTCAGTTGTGATTCATCGCAATGAGATTAAGCACCTATTTTTTATGTTCAGTTTACTTTTTTATTTTTTCTAGTGTAGTAATAGTAAAGTAATTATATTAATGCAATAACCAAAATGACACATACATACACTTTTAACCTAAATTTCGCCCTATGCTTTTCTCCCGTTTATCTTTACAAGGGTCATGGGGGTGCTGGAGCCTATCCCAGCTGTCTTTGGGCGAGAGGTGGGGTACACCCTGGACTGGTCGCCAGCCAGCCAATCACAGAGCACATACAGACAAACAACCATTCACACTCACATTCATACCTATGGATAATTTGGAGTCGCCAATTAACCTAGCATGTTTTTGGAATGTGGGAGGAGTACCCGAAGAAAAAGCCATGCATGCACGGGGAGAACATGCAGGGTGGAATTGAACTCGGGTCTCCTAGCTGTGAGGTCTGCTCGCTAACCACTCGATCGTAAATGTAATATCATTAAAATCTTCAGCCATAAAACTATATAAATTTGTTATTTTTATGTTATTTCTATGCTCTTTTGTTAACAAACCCCCTGATTTTCACAATGGCAACATTGTAAAGTGGAATATTTAGGATAAGTTTAGTTTCAGCGATTAATACTTATACTGAATTAGCATTAAAGTTGATTAAAACAAATAATAATTTTATCCATGAGCCCAAAAACAGTCCAATAAAAAATATAATTTCTACTGTAAGAGATAAAGGATGCCTTTTGAGGTCTTTGCGTAGCCTTTTTATATTGAAACCTAAAAATATGATAGTTCAGGCAGGGACAGTATGATGGATGAGCATTTTGTATGGTTCACGAACCGCTGCTCGGCTAAGATACGGGGTGCTAGAGAGGAGAAGAAGTTGAGCGATAGCGCCCTGCAAATGTGAATGAGAGTCACACTACTATATGAATGCTGGGAAGGAGCTGAGCCCTTAAATTATATAATAGTAACACAATACTTTGTCACAGTTCCAAAAGTACCACTTTCACAGGGTTACCTTGTACCACGTATAGACCTACTAAGGAATACTCTTTAGAAACATACCAGTGTTTCCCCGACCAGTATATTTTTGGGGACGCCGTGCTCCTAACCCCTGGAGAGTCAAATTAATTTAATTTAATTGTGGTGGTTGTGGGTACACTTCACTAGGAAGTGCTAAGTGTCTAAAAGTATATATATTTTTGCTAAAAATGCAGTATATTTGTTGTGAAAACTAGTTCGAAATGCAAACAGCGAGATGCAACACCATGTGATCGTGATGCCTAAACAGCAGCACCGAGGTCTGTGTGACTGCTGTACTTATTGAGTCACCAAGTACACAGTGATGTACTCCCTCCATCACATCCCCTTATATGGAAAGATTCAACTGTGATGTCTCCACAGACTGCGACACGGCTCGGAACAGGAGGTAGAGATGGGTGCAGCAGATCAAGCAGCTGTGAATCATCTGAACAGATGAAGAACTGAAAGGAATGTTTACGGGGGTTGCAAGTGGAAATAAACATATAGAAGCCTGGGTTACTGTTCTTATCCTAGCTAATTATAGAAGTCCTCTGCTGTGACACTGTATGGATTGTGAGACCTCATTCAGTGGAATGACGGAAAATTATAATAATAACAAAGAGAGTGACTGGCAGTAGAGTTTACCAGGGACAAATACAGTACCATCAATGAGTGAGAACATGGTTCTTTGTTAGACCAAGGAAAGTTTTCTTCCACACTTTCTGTCCCTCACTTGAAATATATGCAGTGTGGGAAATGGTAATGGTAATGGTTTTATTTCATTTAAACATGCATCAGATTACAATTGAATGCATCACATAATCAGTTCACAGTTCCACATGTCCAAAAGGAGTAGGAAGAAGCAAAGCTTATTAAATCCTACCCCTCCATCTGGTACTTTTACAATCAGTAACTGTTACATTTGTTCACTTCCTGCTTTCCTAATAAATAAATTTATTTATTATATAATTTTATAATTAATATTTATTAATATTAAATATTATAAAATATTATAAAATCAAAACTATTTTAAAAATAATTAATTTTAAAATTATTATATTTTATAAATTTTGTTTTTGTCACGTACCGAAGTACGAGGTGATATGACCATACAATAACATAATGGGTACCATAGTAAGTGTCAATATAGTGATATGTATAGCACATCATGACTGGTTCAAGACTCTTCACCCTGTGAAATGTGAAATAACTTGGCAGGGAGGGCATTTTGGCGCCTGGACCGAAGGAGAGAAGCGTCATTTTGTAAGTTAAAAAATAAAATCTGATAAATGTCCCAATGTCATTCAAAGTGACCAAAACAGCATTCCTTTTCCTTTACTATCACTCCTCAAGCTCCATGCTTGGAAGTGCTGCATCAACAACCCATCTCCCTCCTGCCCCTCATGTGATTCCACACATCAGTCAGCTGTCGCTTCCGACATCCCACATTTCTCCTTGCAGCACAAAGCCAACCTCGTGGGAAGGATGAGGCAAGTCGACTACATAGAAAGAGGACAAATGCAGTAACAGAAGTGAAATCATATACAATGTGTCTTTCTTTTTTTTTTTTTTTTTGCTTTGTGTGAAATAAATTGTAGAAGAAGAGTAAGGAAAAAGATGAAGACATCCACTACACACGGTTCATCATAATACATTCACTCTCTCCAAGAGTAGACCAGATCTACATCAAACCAAGTCACTGAAAACCAGCTACATCATCAAAGTGCCAGGCCTGGGAGAAATATATTTGCATTAATATAATGCATAGAATGATGAGGTGGAATAATTCTACCCACCTGGACTTCTAATCTGCCCCCCCCCTACTTTTTTTTCCCCTCTGTTGGCTTGATGCCGAAAATGAATCTGTGTATATAAAACCAAATAAAGTCTATTATAAGAAGACTTCCTGTTGAATTAGTCAGCCTAGCACATCTTCCTGCTCTTGTGATTGGTAATCGATGCTCTTTGCTAAGCGGACTGGTAGCTTGAACAGCGTAGCTGCTTGACCTCCAGCCAGTCCTCGCCATCACATGATGGTATTAATTCTGAAACTGAGCTCTCTTTAAGACCGCCAGTAGATTTTGCAGCAGGGTTATAAATTGTGCTTTCCAGCCACATGCAGTAAGGTGCAGGAAACTGTCGGTGCAGCAGACTGGCGGCGAAAAAGCAGACATTTAACATGGTAAGATATTATCAGATGGACATTTTTCATTTGTTATTTTGATCAGTATAATAGATATACATTGTATTAGTGTAGGCAGGAATAAATGATGACATTTTTGTAAGTGGGCTATGCATTCTTGCTTCTCTTGTCGTGACTAATGATTGATCTTATACAAGACTTGCACATTCAGCGTGCTGATTTTTTTCTTGCGTTATCTTCTTTCAGTGGAGAGCGTGCCAAAGATGTGTTGTTGTCATTAGCCGGGCACGTTCCCTCTCAAGCAAATACAGGCTTTGACATTATTAAAGCTTTGTAGACATGAAATAACACCTCAATAATCACTTTTACAATCCTAATATTGTTTGTTTACATCACATTCCACAGGCTATGGGATTAATGCAGGAACATAACAGATGGTCGCCGCTAGCACCGCAAGATAGCGAGCTAACTAGTTATCTTCTCCATGGCTACCGCTAGCATAGCAAGCGAGCGAGTTAAGTAGTTATATTCTACAATTTACTACTCTAAAGCTAAGAAAGTGTTACCACTTCCACACTGAGTGAGAGGAGAATGATTTTTTTTTTTGCTCGGCTCTGCTGGCTGCATAGTCTCCACGCAGTGTGAAACATCACAGGAAAGGAGTGCTTCATTTGCTCAAAAACGTGATCATACAAAAAACGAGATTTGACGGTCTATAACTATATACAATACAACTTGTTGGGAAAAAAAATTCCCCTCTTCTGGTAGCTTTTTTTCTCGTTCTTTTAATCCTAAGTAAAGAAATGGTTACATTTTGGTCAGTTATGCTATCTAAATCAGGGTGCCCATTACGCAGATCGCATAAACACCATTTGGTAGATGCCATATGAAATCAGTCAGCTTACATTATTCTCCCCTTCTGATTCGCTGCTGCTCCCCCACGGCTAAGAGTACGTGAAGACACGTCCCACATAGATATGCAACTTTCATTATTATTCCTTATTCCGATTCTAACTAAATGCCTATATCAACAACAAAAGTCATTTGTTCACTTGTAGCAGCTCTGTAGTTACATACAAAAAGTGAATTTAATGGTTATATGCTTTGTGTCCTGAACGCCACTTATAGAAATGCGAGTTTTCTATACTTCCGCCTGTGAAACTATTATTTCTTAATTTGTTGGAAATTACGCCCATTGCTCATAAACGCATTATAGTAAGATTCTGCTCACCCCATACGCATCATGTCTGGCAGAGAATAAGAAGATGTAGCAGGAGGGACCACTGTAGCCAACTTAGCCACATTGGAGAATAAACCGGAGATGCTCTGAAAAGCGTGAATCTAACTAGTTTAGAGCGGAAAAGGTATAGATATGAGTGTTGAAGTTAAAGAACCGTGCTAAATGTCTTCCTGGTGAGAGGTTGGGCACAACTTCATCTGGTTAAATATACTGTACATGATCACACAGAGACATTCTGCATTCCATAAACACACCAATCAGTGCATCATGCTGTTCATACTGCGTATAGCCAAGCCTCTGCACTATACTGTACTTTCCGGTAGGTCTCCTTTATAAGACGACACACGGTTAGCATTCTATGTAGGCCAAGCCCCCAAAGAGTATGACATCAAAATTAGATACAGATCAAAACTGGTATGCTGTTCTTTCCTGTTCCTTGCTGCAGAAAAAGGTTAAAGGTGCAAATAATGCATTACTTTCTACCACGCTGAAAAGGCTAACGTGCACAAACAAATCCCTCGCAGTAAACAAAGTCTGACTATATTATACGGTATTTGCTAACGTGAACTTGAGGTACCGTGTGATACGGATTGTTGGGTTGGGTGTCATCTGACAGGGCTGTTGGTACTCAGTAGTTGATCATGAACATTTAGTAAAGTGTAATTGGAGATTTAAAAAGGACATCATTTCCCTGTAACATAACAAGTGCAAAACTGGCAAAAAGACTCCAACGTCATTCAAGAACAACAATGATTAGTACCTAAAATAATAGAGTCTGCTTATGTTTTAATGCTGGCTCAATGTTATACAAGCATGGATTCCTTCGCTTGGAAACAAAGTACCCCACATACTTACCATGCCATATATTTCATGCCTTTTCAAACAGTTGCCCAGAAACTACACAGCCAATTATACAACAACAGCCAAGCATGACTGAGGCATTTTAATGAACATCTAAGATGGCTGAATGGGAGATTGTGACAGTACATGAACCACTGCAAAAAAATAAAAAAAATAAAAAAAAAATCTCTCGGAAGCTGTTGATCAGCTGATGCGTGTTTGGATTCAGTTTCGTCAACAAGCCAAACAAAAAAGTTATATGGCTAATAATTTACAGTTTATATTCATTCATTTTTGGGGGCTGTCAAAAACAAGGACGTTTGCTCCACAACTCAACTGATTGATCAGTCTGTGACGTATTGTGATCCTGGCCTGATTGGCTGGGTGTAAAAATCACATGGTCCTCCGAGTCCAACCTCTCGGGAGAGGTGAGTACATCAGTTGAGCACAAGCAACCAAATATGGTAACATGAACACCCGATGAACGACAACAAAAAACAGACAGATCATAGATCCCCACGCCGCCATGTTTGGCCTCGTCTTTTACTGACTGTGCAGTTTGAACCTGAAGAGGTGATAACTGAGGCTGAACTTGTTGCAAAAAAGCTGTAAATACTGTATTGAGTCTCCTTTAAGAATACAAGTGTACGTTTTTGTGGCTGAATAAACCCTACTTTTGTAGCCTAAGTCATAACATTAGTTAATTCTTCAACAATTTTAACTGTTTATTGCAACTTTCATTTCCTCACGGAATTTTTGTATAAACACCTAAAAATCTCCGGTGCAATTTTTTTGGCAAAACCTCCAGCAAATCAGACTTTTCACAGCAGCAACACTCACAAAAAAAAAAAAAGCCTGCGAAATGCCGGGTGAACTGGATTGCACCCTCTGTCCTTTCTCTCCCCCACATAAACACAGCAACACACCAGCACTGGGTTCTTGCTAAGTATGCATTTTTCATACCAGAAAGCAACCCGCATTTGAAATCCGAGGCATTGATGCTGTCTGGCTCTCTGGCTGTACATGTGGAGAGGTAATGAAAAAAGCTGAGGGGTGAGTCAGGAGGAGGAGGCTTTAATTATTCTTGGAGACCAAAATAACATCTCAGGGGCCGGACAAAGTGAGAAGCCTCTTAAGAAAACAGCCAACAGTCACCCAGGCTGCACTGCTCACACCAATTCCACAGCAAGGTACTAGGAAGTAAGGTTATACAGTACTGTATGTTCAAGGTGAGCAGTGCTCCTTTGTTTATACGGTCGTTGCTGACAAGTGATGATGGCGTTCCGGGGTAACACCGCAAGTTTAAACGCAAAATCTGCCGACTCACTTGATATTTCTAAGACATTTTTGACATTCACAACTAATCCTGCTAATACTCAGAACATTTACCTTTCACACCAAGAGACCTGAGATCGAAAAGTGGAACTACAGGCGACTATTACTGCACAGTAAGTCCTTTGGGTGGGCAATCAAGGTGGGGTATTTCATAAAAGAATGTTGTAAAAATCACTAATGGCGAAACTAATTTATTTAATTATTCTGTAATTAACGTATTCACACCAGAGCAAGTATGCCGTTTTGTTAGGACGGCACAGTGGAGCGTCCCCACAGAGTCGCACAGTCTGGCGGAATCTGACCACAACAGCAGTACAATGCCAACACCATATATTGTACAATATATAGTACAATTTTAGTATGCTGGAAAATACACTCCAAACAACTACATTCACCTTAAATTACGTAACGCAGGGGTCTCAAACTCAATTTACTTGGGGGCCACTGGAGCTAGGGTCTGGGCGAGGCTGGGTCTCATCAGGTTTTCCAAAAAAAAAAAAAAAAACCGCATTTATTAAAAACACAAAAATGAATAAACTTTGCTTTTGTTCCGAAAAGCTCTGACTCGCAAACTAGAGAGCTAGCGGCCTAAACGGTAGCCTTCAAGTTATTTCCTTTAAACTTAAATAGCCAAAAACTTACCACTTCCACATAGATAGGGAGGATAACTATTGACAGTTATTTAACCTTTAACATGAACATTAATCAAACATTAATAATTTTTTCTGGGTACATGATACCATACAGCATCCATATCAAACTTGCGCGGGCCGCACTAACATTAAACTTTCATATTAAGGCGGGGGCCTCCAACTAGTGTCCTGTGGGCCGCGTGTTTGAGACCCCTGACGTAACGTCTTTGAACACCCACCCCGATAACACGGTTTAAAAGTTCAAATGTTCTGCTACTGTGAAAGACAGTACCAAACGGGTTTTTAAACTTGTGTGGTATCTTTTAGTTTGATTGACATTGGGTACATAGTTTTATTATGAATTATGGGTAATTTACACAGAGTGAAACAGTCAACTAAATCTTCCAATAAGCGGTGCTGTAGGTTCCAGAATGTCTGTTCACTTGGCAAGGCCAAGCCCCATTAACTTCTCATAAGTGATCATGATTGACTGCAGATGATAGTGGCATAAAAGGATGTATTTGACGGCACTCATTGTTGGGGCACCAACTTATGGTATACAGTAATCCCTCGATTATCACAGTTAACTGGTTCCAGACATGACGTGATAAGTACATTTCCGTGATGTAGAATTATTTTAGTATATAAGAGCATAGAAAACGTGTTTGCAACCTTTTTACATTATTACTTGAGAGTTTTCACTAAATGCAAAAACGGTTTGCCACAACCCATGGGATTAGCAAAGAGACCTTTTTGCTTGTAGTCAGTGGCATTGACCAGCTGGCGTCTCAATCGATGAGTACACATCCAGACCTTTGAAAACAAGACTCAGACAAAATGGCTGCATGGGTTAATTGTAATTGTAAAGGACAGCATCTGTGACATACGCCTTAAAGCCAGACCCCTGAGAGACGAAATAGCGGTTTTGTATAGTGTCGCCAAATAACCTGATTACTGAGTGAGCTGGAGCCGATCATGACTGACTTTGAGTGAGAAGCAAGGGGGCACCCCGGACTGGTTGCCAATCAATCACAGTCCTTGGATTTCTCTGTTTAGGGCACCCAGTGTTACGTTGTTTTGTGATTACAGTATGTTCACTCATTCATTCATTCATTTACTACCGCTTATCCTCACAAGGGTTGCGGGGGATAGCTGGAGCCTATCCCAGCTGTCTTCAGGCGAGAGGCGGGGTACACCCCGGACTGGTCACCAGCCAATCTCAGGGCACATATAGACAAACAACCATTCACACTCACATTCATACCTATGGACAATTTGGAGTCACCAATTAACCTAGCATGTTTTTGGAATGTGGGAGGAAACCGGAGTACCCAGAGAAAACCCACACATGCACAAAATAGTGGTGTGCCAATAAGCTGAAATCAACATCAGATCATATGTTATACACCAAATGACCAAATGACTGCAGGAGGCTTCATTCGCTATTCTGCATAGAACCAACATGCCCCAAATGCACAGAGTGAACTCTCTTGTCATCCAGCCTGTTTGGTCGAGACAGAAGAGGTAAACAAACATATTGACATGAACATGTCAATATAGAGGCCGACAAAAGTGATCAAGTACCAACATTCACAGTTCACCTAGCATGTTTTTTGGAATGTGGGAGGAAACCGGAGTACCCGGAGAAAACGGGGAGAACATGCAAACTCCACACAGAGATGGCCAAGAGTGGAATTGAACTCGGGTCTCCTAGCTGTGAGGCCAGCGTGCTAACCACTCGGTATGTTCACACATGTATGTATGTGCACACAGTATGTTCAGACTCCCATAAATTAATTAAAAACTGATTTTTTGTCCGTAAACACAATAGATACCAAAGACCTAAATACAGTGAAGAGAATACATTATGTGGTCAGTATTGGCAATCACTTGATAGTTATGACCATCATCTACTCGTAAATAATGATGATTTTTTTTTTTGCAAAACACAAAACTACTGTCGGCCAAACAACGCCACAACAACATGAGCGAGAAACTTGATGAATGCAACACAGTTCAATAAACCAGCAGAAGATAATGCACCACGTTTTTCCCTGATTGGGAAATGTGAATAAACTGAACGTCAACTTCTCCTCTTTTCCAGGCCACCCCGGGAGATCAGATCAACTACTATCCTAAAACCTAATGAGCTAGTAAATACTGAGAATGAAATGAATATTACATGGGGCTTCATTCACGCCGGCCAGCAGACTACAAAAATAATGAAGATGGAAGAAGTGGATACAGGAGGAGACAGTCACTGCAGCTTCATATTCCCTGTTTACTCAGCATCTGCATGGCATGAGTCGGAGGCGCTTGATCAATCCTTGGCTGAGTTCTCTTCCCCGTTTGCATGGCGGAAGAGGCCCAGCGAGACGGCCAAATATCACGAGGGCCGGCTCATTTGCAACCCAAATGAACTGAGCTAATTGTACACGTTCTGGCAGACAGGGGAACCGCACACAGTGCAGTGTTTGCAAAATATGGAGATAATTAATTTCATTGAGCTTGTGAAATACCATCAGTGCTTCAAAAGAGGATTTGAGAACAAGCTAAGGATGAGACGGATGACGATCGCAATGGCGCCGGATAGATGCAGATGTTAGATTAAGCTTTTTGTGATTGTGTTATGACACGGCTTCTTGAAGTGTATTTTTGGTAATTGAATAAATTGGAGCATGAAATAGGTTTTAGGATTTAGGATTATGTGAAAAGCAGCCTCTTACCCATTCATAAAACAATGAAGGCCGGCCCATTGTGTAGAACATATTAGAGGTGGAAATAGTAACAGGATTTCTTTACAAAAGCAGAATTTTTGATACAACCAAGTGGTCTGTCATTATCAAAGGTAATGTACAATCTTTTACTGTATCATTACATCTTACATCTACACATCCAGCAAGGCCCTACACTGTCAGCAGGCAATAACAGCAAAGTCAGACAAAGTTAGAGTCCCTTCAAAATAGTAAATAGCTCCTGACATTGACAAATTGCATCACACACTGAAGCATATGGTTGAAAAAAAAAACACTGTCCATGCAGCTTATCTTCTCTCTACTGTCTAAAATGTCTATATCTACTGTCTATCTGTATGTGAGCAGAAAAAACAAGGATCTGGTCAGTACTGGGTTGCAGACACAAAGTCAAATACATGCTCAGTTCCAAACATAGAAATAGGGTAATGCATGTATTCCTGTCATTAGTCCATTCGGTATAATAACATACGCTACAATAGCCACGTTTACTTGAGGAAATTTTCTCTTGGAATCTTTCTGAAAGCAATGGTATACATGGAAAGGAATATTCCAATCGCGTGTCAACATGCGCCGCTATAATCAACCAGAATAGTCAATGGGGCATGCGCAGTAAAGCGTAAACACCAACATCAAGTTTTTCTTTCACTTGTTGGAATAACTCCATATTGCCAGTTTTTTGTTCGTCTAGTCTTGAAATTTAGTTTCAATCAAAAACAAACTTTCCGCAGCAGTCCAGTGCCGATTGCTCGCCTCCATTTTTTTAAATCGAAGAACATCTCACACTGCATGTTACGTCATATCTCAGCATTCTCTGAAAGAACGCACTCGGGAACAGGAAAAGATAAAGTTCAATCTTGCTAATATTTTATAATTAAGCTCGGCACATGTTTTATATAGATATATATTTTCTTTTTTAATAAAACTGGACTTGTGAATGGCGTATAGAAGGGTTTAGATTCTGTTCCACAGATGGCGCTAATGCACACAAAAGCTTGCCAACTGCCAATAAACAACAGAAGAAGAAAAACACCACAAAGAAGAACGCAGGCTGACAACTTTCCGTTTGAGCGGGTACAAGATACCTCAATCGGATTGGGGAAAGGAATATTCCACCCCTGTGAATCCGATTATATATTCATTCGGATTGGCACTTTTCTTTCGGAATGATGTGTATACAAAGGTTACATTCTTTCCATTTCAGCAAATAACCCGAATGGAATTGGAATATTTGGGTCCATGTATACGTGGCTAATGTTTACAACTTGGGGCAAAGATGAAAGTACACTCTAATACTGAAACTTAAATGTCACTCAACCATTAATGATGCTTTAAGGTTAAAGGTCACATACCGAAATGCACTAACAAATGCCCTTTTGTGGGAATCAGTTTCGCTTCATGGGCATGAAAAGTGTACTCTTGTTTATTCCTTGTCGCTGCCTTGCTCATCCCATTTCACTGTATAGAATGATCTGCCCGGTCAGAACTATACATAATGTACAGTACATCCAGCGGGGTGACATCACGTGTACCTCCGGCTGTGGGACTCTGCTGAGGCAACCTGCAACCAAAGCTGTCAAAGGTAATTTCACCTCCCTTGTGCGGAAACAGGATTGTCGTCCAGCGAAGCAAACCAGTCGTTGAGAACATTAGCCTCTCAGTACACAGCTAACTGCAAGCTACCTATACCATCAACTTTTTTTTTCCTCTCTTTACGTCTTGAGAGATATGATTTTGTGAGAGCAGAGAGACACCGACGGCCTCAACTATATTGATTCACTACTCATCCACTTTCCTCTGCACTGCTATTATTTTATCTTGACCATGCTGCTCTCTTTGGACACTTCTTTTTGCTCACTCTCCAGTGTGCAATCATCAAAACTCCTCTCTTAGACGCCCAAGTAATAAAACAGGACCTCCCTTATTCCTGCATACATCTCCCTTGGTGAAGACAAAGCCAATAAAAGGCTGGTTTAATTACAGTTGTTGAGTGCTGCCAAAACCCGGGTACAACATTACAAGGTTGAGGGCTTGCAGAGAAGGGCAACTGTGAATGATGGGGAGCATGATTTGCACCCAAATTAGAGGTGGCACAAACAAAAATCTGGAAAAAAGTGGCTGGGAAGGGCTGACAATCATGGGTGTATAAGGCATTTAAAGGGAAATTTTGCCCATCATTCACAATGAACACACATTTATTTCCCTTTTCTGTGCATTGAAGTGCAAGAAAACAAGTTAATATGAGCTAGCTAAGAATGGACATCATGGGAAGTACCCATTTTGACGCTAAAAACTCACAACAAAAACAACTAAAACATAACTGACTTAATATTACCCAAGCTACAGCAATATTGTTATTATAGCAGCTAAATAAAAACTATATTTATCTGGCGAACACTCGTCTCAACGTCGCTCACAGACAGAGCAGCCGGAAGAGTGGATTCCAAGCTCTCAATTTTGCTACAAACACTCCACAAGCATGATAACAGCTTGTAAATCGAATGATAAAACTTTGTGGTTGAAGTAGGTGCGTCCTAAAATGTGCATTGTTAGCTAGCTCATACTATGTTGTGGCCTCTTGTTCAAATGCACAGAAAAGGGAAAGATATATGTGTTCATGTTTCACATAAGGCTTGCGGATGAAGGGCAAAATTCCCCCCCAAAAAGTGCAGTTCCCCTTTAAGTCCATGTTGTTACCGGTGTGGTATGACACTGACGGTTCACTGGAACAGAACTGTACTGACGGAAATTCCAACAAGGACTGAATAGCAATTTGAGAGCGACAAACGGTGTATATACATACAACAACAACTTTGTCAAAACTAGCCATGCAAAACTACAGAAAGAAAAAACCACTTCCCCACAACATAACTCAAAAGAGACTCCAAATGGTCCACTGGTTGTTGGGTGTAACCTGCTTCTTGCCTGAAGTCCGCTGAGCTCGTCTCCAGCTCACAAGAAATGGAAGTATGAGAAACATAGCCTTGGTCCAATACGTTGTACCTTTTCATATGTCCAAATTTACTAATAAATGTAGAACACCCGACTGAAAAACGACTAATAGCAAGTGTAAGTGGAAAGTGACAACGACAGTCGCTTCAGTAATGTCAAGAAAAAGGGAGGGTGACAAGTTGAAGTTGCATTGTCTCAACAGTATGTGTGTTAAATGTAGGCAGCACTCCACTCACAACCATTCACATCTTCTGAGAACAGATCCCCACACCCCATTAGGACGTCCGCTGACACACATGCATAATACATGGGAGTTGGATCTAAAAGCAAGCCGCCCATTAGCAGGCATTGCCTAGGCAAGGAAGATACAAAAAGAGAGCGAAAAGGAGGCCGCCTCTGACACAAACAGTCAAGTTCGAACCTTTGGTAGCCTCTGATAATAGCGAATCACTTAAGTTCTGCCGCATGTTATGAGCGAATTCAAGAATTCAAGAAACAATACAAGCAGTTGATGTTTGCTAAATACAAGGATGAAGAGTCTTGAACCAGTCATGATGTGCTATACATATGGTAATGTTTTTATTTCATTTGAACATGCATCAGATTACAATTGAATGCATCACATAATCAGTTCACAGTTCCACATGTCCAAAAGGAGTAGGAAGAAGCAAAGCTTATTAAATCCTACCCCTCCATCTGGTACTTTTACAATCAGTAACTGTTACATTTGTTCACTTCCTGCTTTCCTAATGTAGTTTAAGGTTTGTTTGTTTTTTTAATTAATTTTTTGTCCTTTTCTGAAGTACAAGGTGATATGACCATACAATGACATAATGGGTACCATAGTAACTGTCAATACAGTGATAATATAAAACATAAAAAAAACTTATATTATATTAGGAAAGCAGGAAGTGAACAAATGTAACAAATGTTTTATATTATCACTATATTGACAGTTACTATGGTACCCATTATGTCATTGTATGGTCATATCACCTTGTACTTCAGTACAGGACAAAAAAATGAGAAAAAAAACCTTCAACTACATTAGGAAAGCAGGAAGTGAACAAATGTAACAGTTACTGATTGTTAAAGTACCAGATGGAGGGATAGGATTTAATAAGCTTTGCTTCTTCCTACTCTTTTTGGACATGTGGAACTGTGAACTGATTATGTGATGCATTCAATTGTAATCTGATGCATGTTCAAATGAAATTTACCATTACCATGTTATTGTGTTGTATTGTAATCACAGTTAAAAAAAAAAAAAAACAATTGCTAGCCTAAGGGTCATATAGCCCGCATTTTAAATGGTTGCCAGTTTCACCAGCACACCAACTCTGCTGCATCGGCTGCCCATGCACAGCTCGGGCGTGCTATTAATGTACAGTATATGCACGCATATGCATGTAAACATGACATGGTTCTTCTTTTTCCTCAACTGTAAATGAGGCCAAGCAAGCCTTAAATACAAAACAGGGGAACTTGATGATATATAAGATCACTTCAATTTCCAGAGAAGCTTCAGCTCTTCCAGTTTCTCAGTGTTCTGGTCATGCCATGTGGCAGGGAGCCCGGCAATGCCGTAAATCATTATTGATGCTATGGTGGAGTAGAAGATCACAGTGCGGATGTAGGCTGCATAGGGACATTGTACTCCTTCCTCAATCTGCGTTATGTGTCTAACACTTATGGCAGCTTTGCCAAATGACCAGGCTAATCATACAATGCTAACCACATCCAACTTCTCGACACGCCCTCAGTGTTAGAGTTACATGAAAACTACTGGATAATGAAATTGACATGATAATGGCAGCTGGTGGATGTAAATGTTAACTGTTTTGTGTGGAACCGGATTTGACACTTTAGATCTGGAGTCTGGATTTCTGATCCTCAATACAGGATGCATTTGAGTGTGTGGGTTGATGAGACATGGTGGGTCTGGTGTATTTACTTATTTTCAACTATACACAACCACTCTGTATTTGCCATACACACACACACACACACACACACGCCTGAGCGTACGCGCTGCAGCAGTGTTACGCTGGAACACACACACACACACACACTCAAACACAAGCGCAATAGGTTTCACCTCCTTGTGATCCTAATCCACGAACTAGCTATTATTTGTACTTGGAGCATGCAGCATAGGGTGATTTTAGATCTGCAGCAGCCTGACTTCTCCACCGGAGGTTGTTATTACGGGGGGGGGGGGCATGGCTGCAGATCAATAAACGCAACAATCCTCCCACCACCAATACTCGTTTGACACCAGCGACGGGGAAGCCCTTCCTCATAAATTAGGGCCCGTCTTTGCAAAGGAAGCACTCACCCTATGTTGCTCAGAGCCTGCTCCAGCAGCTCAGTCTGCAAGATGTTCTGAGGCGCAGTGAAAGCCCCATTAAAATGGGATAGAACCGAGCTACAGAACTGACGCAATGTCTCAAACTGCATTTTCACCCTCTGCTTTCTGTCGCTTTATGCTCAGCGGCTCCCCTCTTAGCGGGCTTTCTTTCAGCCACAATATATCCCGGAACCTCCGTCGCCCCCGTCACACATTCTTCGCCGCGGTGTGCGTTGATTATTATCCCCCGGGGCGCATTAAACGCGACTACGACGCCGATCCAGTTCCATATTTCTCCTGCAGCTCCTGGCCAAAACGTGTCTTCAGATGATTCCGGATGGGATCTTTTGGTCATAATTCTTCGGACGTGAGGCAAGAGCGCGGTGCCGGTGCCGGTAAGGCGTCGTTTAACCCCCTGGTGTCGGCAAAAATGTGCTCTCGGGGGGCTGCGATAGGCGAGTGGCCGCCCGGAAGGCAGAGGCGGAGATGCATCCTACACCGCGGCCAACACCGGGAGCGGCATCTCCTGCCGTACATCAGCTGCTCCGCCTCGCATAAGACCTATGAGCGGCACGCGCGGGCACACGCACGCACGCGCGTGCACGCGGACGTTGCTGCTGCTGCTGCACTGGGATGCGTCCACGCTTTGTCATATCGCTCACAGATAGATCCGCTAAAAAGGCATTGCTGTCGTCAGGGGTTTTCCTTGTCTGGCCTGGTGGGGTGGGTGGGGGGTGGTGGGGGGTTCGCGCAATCCGCTCATCTTTACAACACAGGAGCGTCGATTCCAGGGGTGGGGGGCACTGGGGGGGTCTCTAAAAGGGACGCCTTCCATCTAATTGACATGTTATTTATCACCTGTCCATCTTGCAAAACGATGATATGCTATTTTAAAAGGCAGTGTGCACACAATAAGTAGTACACAAAGATACTTTACAATAGATATTTATGTGATGTAGTGACTTTGAAATACACAGTATGCATGCATACTGAAAAATGAAAGGATGCAGGGGTTATTTTGATATTTTTAATTTTGTAAACAAGCTAAAGGCAACCCATTAGATATGCTAAGATGTGTTTTGGAAGGAAAACAGACTGCCAGCACTGACTTATAAGTGATAACGTGTATTTATATCATTATTAGTGTTAGTATTAGTATTATTAGTATTAACATTTCAATATGTTCTCATTACATAGTACATTTTTGCTGGTGTTTATGTCTAAGTAAATTGCTTAATTGTATTTTTTTAAGGTGCCGCTAGCCAATAAGCAACAACCTGCAGGCGAGAAATGGCCCCAGGGCCGCACTTTGGAAAAGCCTGGTCTAAGCAGTGTAACGTTTACATATATTTGTTCAATAAAATCCTTCTCGGGCTGTACAGTGGTCGAGTGGTTAGCACGCAGACCTCACAGCTAGGAGACCCGAGTTCAATTCCAACCTCGGCCATCTCTTGTATGTTCTCCCCGTGTATGCGTGGGTTTTCTCCGGGTAATCCGGTTTCCTCCCACATTCCATAAACATGCTAGGTTAATTGGCGAATCCAAATTGTCCATAGGTATGAATGTAGGTGTGCCCCGCCTCTCGCCCGAAGACAGCTGGGATTGGCTCCAGCACCCCCGTGACCCTTGTGAGGAGAAAATCCTTCTCCTTAGACCAAAATAAAAGAGAAAACAGAATCGGAATCCATCCAGCAAAGGGAAAAGTAGGATAATGTTAACCAGTTTACTGCAACATATCATGTTTTTATTAAATATTGTATTTCCACTCCATAAAATAATTCCTGTCACACAATAAACACAAGAAGTAAAATGGTGTAACAATAAATACAATGAAACTTTTCACTCTAATAACCTGTGAGCCAAAATGGGTCTAAACAATAAATAAAAGCATCCCGTCTCCCTTTGGGAGAAGAAAGAGTAAAGGAGCCACCATGTGGAAGTTAACTGCCTGACATGTCACCGACATTGAGAGATATGAAATCAAATGAAATTGTGCCTGCAAGCACAGCATGTTTCTCTCATGGGTGCATTTAGACTATTTTCGGACTACCAGAGAACTGTTCTAAAAACCTCTGGTTATAGTAATACTAATACACTGAATGAAAAGCTGCCATGGTGAGGAGAAGGAACATTTGTGTGGGGAAGTATTTACTCGGCGGACCACTCAATCGCAGCACAAAATCAGTATAAACACTAAACCGCCAAATAGAGAATATACACCGGCGAAAGTTGGCGGAATCTCGCAGCGTGAATGGAAAGTAGCGGGGTTAGCTTAGTTTAGCACGCTCGTGTGGTTTTACCTGATGCCGACATCATAACTGGTTTTCATTCACATTCCCAGCAAACACAGGACACATTACCGACTTTATGATGGCCTATAATGCTTTTATATCATGATACATCCCATAATATCCCGTGCTAAGATCCATATCGCTCATTTGCATACTAACAGTGATTTGATGTTTACTGAGGGAAGGAAGGCGAGGCTGTGAAGACATGCAGCACTGACATGGAGATGAGGCATGAATGGTGTTGCTTTTTCTGGAGTTTTTTTTTTGGGGGGGGCTATTTATTTAGGGGGTTGTTGCCCCCGACCCATTGTTGAGCCATCCCGGTTTATAACACGTTTGGATCCAACCCCTCCTGCCAGTTTACAGTTGTTCTGCTCAGCTTCAGAACCCTCTCTCTTCGATTGCCATTATTCACTCGCAACAGAAGCTAACAAACTAAATGCTAAAAAGCTGAATCCAGGTTTAAGACCTAACATATTTACATTTAAAAAGGTATAGGTACTCACTACTAATGAATAAAAATATAAACAACAGATAGAATCAGCGTACACAACTGTGGTGTGTTCAAGGAGTGCAAACTGACAATGCTTGATTATCAGCGAAGCATAAAAACATGCATTCATTCATTTTCTAAAGCTTATCCTCTCGAGGGTCGCAGGGGTGGTGGAGCCTATCCCAGCTGTCTTCGGGCAAGTGGCGGGGTACACCCTGGACTGGTTGCCAGCCAATCAGAGGGCACATATAGACAAACAACCATTCACACTCACATTCATACCTATGGACAATTTGGAGTCGCCAATTAAACATTATGCATGTTTTTAGAATGTGGGAGGAAACCGGAGTAGCCGGACACGCAAACTCCACACAGAGATGGCCGTTAGGTCTCTGCGCTAACCACTCGATCACCGTGCAGCCAAGACATAAATGCGTAAAAATATAATAAAATAAAAATTAAAAAAAATCAAACAGGTAAGGATATTTCAACCTTATTTTACATCCCGACTGAGGATTTCAATCCAATACATTCGGTTGCAAACAGAGATTTGGCAAGTTTCTCTTTTTCATACCATGTTGTTTATTTTATGTGCACTTTTCTGATGTGTGATATGCCCGCTTGCTGACAGCCACCGTGTTTCGCTTTTGTTCATCTTGCTTTCTGTGTCACTCCATAAATAAATCAAGTTTAAACACAATATTCTGTCTAGTCCTGTTTGTATTCTCTACCTCAAACATTAAATCTGAAATGCAGTGCATTGCCTCATATGGCAAACACTATCGAAACATCTTGCTTTCTGAACAATTCACATTGACAATAACTGTCAGTAGACCACCTTACATACTGTAGCTGTTTTTTGGTGTGTGTGTGGGTGGATGATAGTGAAAGAATTGCTGAGTTAGTGCCCAATACGGTATCTGTGGCTCCTTTATTGGCCTCATGGGCTCTGGGTACAAGCTCAGACACACCTTGAATCATCGATCGGCGCCTACCAATACAACAGTCACACATATTTGCGTTGTTATTCTGTTTAAAGTAAAAGCAACCCTCTAATAACTCATCTGAAACACCCAGAATATATTTTACATATCCCAACATCTGTCAAATACATTTCAAACACAAAACTGACCTGTCAACGGGTACGTCACCGTGTCCGGAGTACCTCAGCGACCCATTGTCGAGGGACACCTGTCTGGGCAGCAGCCCGCCGTGACGTCTGCTTCTGTCTGACGCTGGTGTCAAGTCCCCTGAGGCTCCCTGGTAAGGGTACAGCGACGGGTCCTGCAGTTTGGCCTTCTTCCCCTGCGGCCCGCCTTCAAACACACGCCGCACCTGACCAGGCACCGAGCCATAAAACCATGCCCCAGATTTGGTGAGGATTTCTTGTTGTTTTCGGCACAAGTTGCATACCCACATCACCTACGGGGAAGAGAAAGAGAAATATTAGCAGGGAGAAGGTGGATCTTACTTGGTAGTATCTATGATGGGCTGCAATGGAATGATGTGTAAATGTATGCTAGTATGTCAAGTAATGCGTACCACTGTTGAGGGGTGAAAATATATACAAATCCAAAATATCTTCTTCCGAGTAATAATAATAATAATATGTGACTAATTAGTTATGAAATGTATGATTGGCATTTTCACCCCCACAGAAACAAAATTCAAGTACTTACAAATAGTCTTGATGAGGTGAAGGATGATACATTGTACACATGCAGCAGCCTGGATAGAGTATAATTCTACTTGTTTTTTTTTAAATCTCATTCATTAGGATGTATGATAGTACATTATACTGCGTTTTTTTTGGTTCACAGCATCCGCAAAGAGCCCACATAAGACAAAGCTAAGAATGCAGGTAATGAGAAACACATATTCCGCCTGTAAAGCCGACTCTCATTTGCATATAATGTGATGTGCATATTAACCAAGCTACAGTGAAAATGCTATTATTATTATTATTATTATTATTATTAACACAATTACACCAATCAAACTACATTTTTGGCATCACAATGTGCTCCAAAAACCTAAGGCGACTAATGAAGGGTAGCGCTACATATTGAAGTTGCTATTTTTTTTAAATTATATAATGAATGAAGCATTTTAAGGGCGTCTGCACGGTTTTTAATCGCTAAAATACGTGTTTTGGTAACAATGTTAGTTTTGGGAGCGGCCTTTCTAGGCAGCATAGGTGTGTCCCATTACGTGTAGCAATGAGCTATCTCTTTTTATCTCTTTTTATATCTTTAGAACACACAGAAAATTCATTTCTCATATAAGGATTGTGGATAATGGACAAAATTCCCCCCCCAAAAAAGGGGGCCCGTTTTCCTTTAATGAGGGAACAGTATGTAGGGGTGGCATGTAAGGTAATCTCAGTTAATGATCTTTAGTACAACAAAAAAGTCGGAAAAAAAGAGAAGCAGCATGTTCCTTTTGTTAAGCGCTCCAAGGACCGGAGAGATGGAGGTTTTTACTGCTCTGTGAAGTCGTGCTTTTATCTGCTCTACTCTGCAGCCGCAGCAGCCAGCTCACCACATTGGCCTCATAAATTCAGGAACAGACAGCAGCCCTGATCACTATGCACACACACACACACACACACACACACACACACAAGCACTCACAGGAAAGGTCAATACCTCCTGGTACAGTGTAAAGTGACAGAATGACACACTGGTCTGGTCCCGGTGACCACATCTGGCCCATTAACATCCAGCACATTCACTTATTTTGAAGCGTGTCTGTGTAGATGAGGAACTTGCCAAATTATCGACAGGCCAGGCGGCCGACAGACGAGCCAACACCTTTAGCGTCCCCTCCCTGGCAACCAAACTCCCGGCCTTAAAAGTCTCCGTGCTGAGTCAGTGCATTACTGCAGTTGGTAAGAACAGGACTTAAATGTTTCCTCTCCTGCTATCAAAGCGCCCTTGAATCAAACACGAATGGACTCATCTGTGGGGATTTTATCAGTTTTAGCTCATTGGGTGACACCAGCTCCGTTCATTAAAAATAAAAACCTAATAACAAGCAGAAACAATGCAAGCAGTTGATGTTTGCAAGGATGAAGAGTCTTGAACCAGTCATGATGTGCTATACATATCATATTGACAGTTACTATGGTACCCATTATGGCATTGTATGGTCATATCACCTCGTACTTCAGTACAGAAGAAAAAAATGAAAAAAAAACCTTAAACTATATTAGGAAAGCAGGAAGTGAACAAATGCCAAGTTATTTCACATTTCACAGGATGAAGAGTTTTGAACCAGTCATGATGTGCTATACATATCACTATATTGACACTTACTATGGTACCCATTATGTCATTGGATGGTCATATCACCTCGTACTTCGGTACGTGACAAAAACAAAATTTATAAAATATAATAATTTTTAAATTAATTATATTTATAATTTTTTATTTTATAATATTTTATAATATTTAATATTAATATTATAAAAAATATATAATAAATAAATTAATTAAAAAGAAATAAAAATAAACTTAAACTATATTAGGAAAGCAGGAAGTGAACAAATGTAACAGTTACTGATTGTAAACGTACCAGATGGAGGGGTAGGATTTAATAAGCTTTGCTTCTTCCTACTCCTTTTGGACATGTGGAACTGTGAACTGATTATGTGACGCACTCAATTGTAATCTGATGCATGTTCAAATGAAATAAAACCATTACCATAATACAGTGGAACAGTACGGTTAGCGTACAATATGACATTGTATGTAATTAGTTCATATGTTACCTTTGTAGCCACATTCTACTCAAATGTACCCTCTCCTCCAACAATTGAGTGTGAAACACAACACAAAGTAATTCATCCTCTTAAAATAACGTCATCGGACACGGACTTGGCAGCAGAGCAGGTAGGATACTGTATCTGTGTAATGTAATAACGTACTGTACTAAATGTCCGAATATTTCTAGCTGACACAGCAGCGCTACAGATCTCTGTTGTGACATTAACAAGCGGTCGTTTCTGATTGGTCAGAGACACTCACTTAATATGAAAAAGCTTTTTAAAATTGGAAATTGACAATTAGGATGAATCGGTTAGATTTAAGAACTGATTGGACGAAGGCGAGAAGGTGAAGAGAGAGTTGCCGGCAAAGGAAGAATGCGTCCTTACTTCAAGCTGACACATACTGTAAAGGGTGTGGCTGCCATCTATAATGATGAACTATTACATATTCTAAAGTCAGCCACTTGGACACTCGCAGGCATGATGTAGCAGCCTCTGTGATATTGACACATGAGGCATTTATGTCCAGCTATCAATGTTACAGATGGCCGATAACTGTACTGACACACAATGGAAGCGGAGAGGCTACAAATTGTGCTTTATGCGTCCCAGTGGAGTGTAGTCAGTGAGGCCATGAATGTCTCTTTAACCGGGGTCATGAGAGAGCTCTTCCGTCAAACGTTAGTCATTGGCTAAGACCCACAAGAAAGTGGGCCCGGTTTTCTATTTCTGCTGAACAACTGTTTCAATTTTTGCAAAACACGTTGAAACTGAGCAGAATAAGCGAGAACATTAACTGGAATGGGGTCATCTGTCAAAGAAAATAATTATTCTAATGTGTTAGAATGATTAAATTTTTTTTCAGCCATTGCAATACTGACACGTCAACCATATTCAGATATAATAGAACCTTGGTTAGTGTCATTAATCATCCCACCAAAATGGATGTTAACCGAATCAACTTTTCCTATAATGGAAATCCAATTAATCCTTTCCAGAAAGCCAAACATGTTCAAACAAAATACATTTTTATGGTTTATACATACAGAAAATATGTGAACTACATATAACTGATGAACTTTTCAGGTTACTTTTACTTTTGGCGACTTGATCCTTGATTCTTCCTGGAATCAGGAAGGTGATGGTGGTTAATTTATCCCTTTCGTTCACCATTAACATCCATTTAGAATTGTTTTATTATGTAAAACTATAATTGTAAAAGTATATAAAAAAAAAACAATACTGACACGCCACCTACATTCAGATACAGTGGAACCTTGGTTAGTGTCATTAATTCATTCCACCAAAATGGATGTTAACCAAATCAACTTTTCCCAAATTGGAAATCCAATTATTCCTTTTCCAGAAAGCCAAACATGTCCAAACAAAATACATTTTTATGGTTTTATACACGGAGAAAACAATGTGAACTACATATAAATGATGAACTTTTCAGGTTACTTTTACTTTTGACGACTTGATCCTTGATTCTTCCTAGAATCAGGAAGGTGACAGTGGTTAATTACCTTTCGTTCATCATTAACATCCATTTAGAATTGTTTTATTATGTAAAACTATAATTTAAAAGGATAAAAAGTGTTTTTTGTTCACATTTTGAGAGTCAACTGCTGAGCTAACTAATAGAATGCTAACAAGGAAGGATGTTTTATGATTATTAAAAAAAAGTACATTAAGAACACAGTTGTACTCATGCAATGTTTTATAGGAAAAGTGCACTTTTTAAAAATTTTGTTCATCATCCACAATCCTTATATGAGACATGAACACATGTCTCTCTCTTTTTCTTGTATTCTAAAGATATAAAAACAGCTAAAAAAGGAAGTTAAGAATGCACATAATGGGATGCCTATAAAGCCTTTTGGAAAAAAACCTCCAAAAAAGCTACAACGACATTGTCATTATTACTGTTATGAACACAGACCAGAAACTGTGCATTGTGACCCACAATCCATAGGGAGCGGCCCATTTTGCGCAAGGGAGTGCATTCTTGGCAAATGCGCTTTGAATGGAGCATCATGTCAGCCTGAGTCTGTGTCATCACTTACGGAATAAAATCGCACAATTCACTCCTAACAGTCACAGAGAGCTCCAAGTCCTAACCAGAATAGACTCATAATGGGGGACCAGTCTTAACTGAAAAGTCCAGGTGCATCTTTTTGTCCCAGTTCACATGTACTGTAGAAACAGACAACCAATTGACAATGTCAGTGGGTGGGGACTGAACAGAAGTCAGGCAACCACGAGATCATCAGCGACCTCTAATTAGAAGTAATGGGTGACAACAGGGGGCCGCCCATAGGTATGAATGGGAGTTTAAATGGTTGTTTGTCTGATTGAACAGTTTGATGGATTTCGGTTTGACGGACCTGTGACACTAATGAGGACAATGAATGAATGAATGAATGGCAGGAGTATTGATGCTTTCATAAAGAGAAATGTTGAAGTAAATCCAATAAATGATTAGCTCCATTACTGAAATATTTGTTTTACCTCAGCCTTCAGAAAAAAATACCCTGTATTTCATTCATTCATTTTCTACTGCTTTTCCTCACGAGGGTTGTGAGGGTGCTGGAGCCTATCCCAGAGGCGGGGTACACCCTGGACTGGTCGCCAGCCAATCACAGGGCACATATAGACAAACAACCATTCACACTCACATTCATACCTATGGACAATTTGGAGTCGCCAATTAACCTAGCATGTTTTTGGAATGTGGGAGGAAACCGGAATACCCGGAGAAAACCCACGCATGCACGGAGAGAACATGCAAACTCCACACAGAGAGTCAGAGGGTGGAATTGAACCCTAGTCTGCATGCTAACCACTCGACCGCCGTGCCACCCTACCTTGTATTTACTTCTGAAAATGTATTTCTTAAATTTAGTTGCGACTATTCATGTTCATAATCAATCATTAATGTGAACAGAGAAGGTCAGCGCAACACAATAGTAACATAAGAAGAAAAATATCATTGCTTCAACTCCCTAAATGCTATAAACAATGTATGGAATGAATGTTAAAAGCCAGTCACATTGTTCCATGTGCATTGTGGATGTGCATGGAAGCAAACATATGGAAATGACATCACTGCCCCAATACTAATGGATCTGACTGTATATAGACACACATGCACACACACTTCCCTTCATCTTAACTCTTCACAGTTGAGTGCAGGAAGGGGGGTTGGGGGCTGCAGCCCTCAGGCAGGGCCATTTCTCCTTGTGTTTGCACATTTCATAGTCATTGAACCTGCAGCTAAAAATAGAAAGCTAAAAACCAAGCACTACCGCACGTACCAACCGCTACAATATGTACAGTATACCCGGCTAAATGAGCTATGAGGGATTTACTGATGCACAAAGACGCATTAAATAATGACTTTTTGCCTCTGCTGTGGTTCAGGTTGTAATAGGTCATACCAGCCATATATCAGATACTGTATATGTACAGTATATGTGTGGTATATGTGTGTCAAGAACAAATAAAGCAATACTAGCTAAGCTGAGGGACAGACCAGCCATGTGGATGCAGTTTTCACTCCACTCTATTACAAACTTAACATGCGAAATAATAACAATCATAAACGACAAAGAACTGTGAGATGGGACGTGCTGCAATATTGATGGGGCAGCAAATGAGCTGTCATCGAGATCATATTGCCTTGCTTATATCTCTCCTTCACCTGGACTAAGGTGAGGTGAACTACTCATTAAAGACTAATTGTTCAGGGAGTGGAGCCTTCCTCGGAACATCCGCGACTGGATCAGGTCCAGATGAAGCTGCAGTCATTAGTAAGGATAGTAGCTAATTCACTATAGAAAAAAATATATATCGCCACAGTCGGTGGGACTGCAGTCATTTAACAGTGCATGGTCAGTCGATGAATGATGAATTTAAATTAGCAACATTGTACAGATTATATCTATACTGTTGTTTTTATTGTTGTTGCTCCACTGTCACAAGGCTTTCGGGCCACTTTCAAGCGCACAACAAATTACATGACATTTTAGTTGTGATTCACTGCATGTGCGGATGACGAAAATAAGGCAAGCTGCTACATTCACATGCTCCAATACTGGCTGCACGTGGTGAATTACATTTTAATGAGCTTCTAATTTTAGTGTGTGCGCCAGCAATAATAATAGACTTCATAAATATTTATGTTCCCTGTTTGAAGCTCAGAGACATGGGAACAGAGAGGGAAAATACTAGAATAAATCTGCAAATATATTGTACGTTTATTGGTGAATATGCGGCTTAGACACACACATTCATTTTCATGGTCAGGCTTTGCTGTCTGCACATAGTGAGAGTTTCAAGCATGATAAAAGATAAATCATAAACTGTTTTCAAAAAGGTACACGCAGCCGTGCGATGCATCGATTTCAGAACACAACATATTAAGAGAGATTGGACAATTCGGCTTACCCATGGCACCGCTGAGAAAACAGTTCAGTCACTCCACAAGACGGTGACGGCTGTCTGCAGCTCTCCTAACAACTAAAGCAACCATCCGACCTTCAGCACCACAGACAGCTCCAAGTTCAGACAACAGCTGCTGGGAACACCGTGAAGGTTACACCGAAGACTTCACTGTCCACATTCGCTCCGATCCCACCAACAAAAAACGCAGTCTCTGCCCTAGTTTCTATCATGCAATAGCAGAATCCAAATATGGAAGGTCGTTGAGGGAAATGACTGATTTTTCAGTTTGAAATCCTTCCAGCCGATCCGAGCGGACTGTTAGAAGCTCGAGGAGATACATGCAAATCAAGCGACAACCTGACAAATGAGGTTAAGCATCCCACCACCACTGCATTAGTTCATCCACGACACGGTCAGACTGCCTTTTACATCAGCGAGCTTCATTTCTATGCGACAGCTCCCTCGGTCCAATAATAAGACGGAGACACACGCAGCAGCGCCAAATCTAGAGCAGAAATATTTATGTGTTGTCGTTAAGGACACTTTGTCATTTCCTGTGTGCTGTGCCCACTCTTGTTGGCACTGTCATCATCGTGCATTTGTCGTCATACTGTAACTGCAGCAGGATGAAGTCATGGACTAAATCATGATGTGAACTTACAGGAATGATGCTGCGGTCACAGAAAGTAACAAAAATAATCATTTTAGTATTATTTTATTCCTGCACATCAATCAGGACAGCTGACAATCATTTCCGACAGACACACAATCCTTTTCTCCTGAATATTGAATTAATTTTTCCTTAATATTGACAAGTACAGACCACCAAAAATGTGATTCCATGACAGAGGCTATGTTGTTTATCCAAATTATTGATATATTGTGTGCCATATACAATATATGCTCCAGACACTTTGAAATAAAATTCTCAGAATCAGTAATTGATTTTCTGGACTCAACTCTGTAGCACAATATGGACATAAAAAATGTTTGTGTGCCACCTTCAAAGCATTTCTATGATTCTTAAAATTGTTTAAAATTCCATAATGGACAAATTTGTAAACAAAAAAGGGGGAATTTATTCATTCATTCATTTTCTACCGCTTATCCTCAAGAGGGTGCTGGAGCCTATCCTAGCTATCTTCGTCCGAGAGGTGGGGTACAGCCTGGACTGGTGGCCAGCCAATCACAGGGCACATATAGACAAACAACCATTCACACTCACATTCATACCTATGGACAATTTGGAGTCGCTAATTAACCTAGCATGTTTTTGGAATGTGGGAGGAAACCGGAGTACCCGGTGAAAACCCACGCATGCATGGGGAGAACATGCAAACTCCTCACAGAGATGGCCGAGGGCGGAATTGAACTTGGGTCTCCTAGCTGTATGGCCTGCGTGCTCACCACTCCGTCACCGTGCAGCCCACAAGGCGATCTGGTCTAAGAACACTAACCATTGTCTGAACGACTTGTCCTCAGTGGGGTCACAGATATGCTGGAGCCTATCCCAGCTGTCTTCGGGCAAAGAGGTGGGGTACACCATGGACTCATCACCAGCCAATCCCAATGACCAGAAGTAAAGTAGCATAAACATTGAAGATGCAAAAAGCACATGTAGCGTCTTAACGAGTTGATTTAATCGCAACTGCGATTAACTAGCCGGTTGCTCAGTTAATTTCAGAGTGCAATAATAGCTTTGCTACCTGCTCCTCCAGACATAGACTAGCTGCTTCTGTCACTGACACACCAGACTAGCGATGCTAAGGCAGCGTATTCTATATTAATGATCATATAGTATATATAATATACGACACATATAATTGTGGTTCACAGTGGTTGTAGTCGGTTGTAGTTATTTCCGTCTACATCTACTCATTCATGAGATTCTATTTTGTCCAATTGCACATGAATATTTAACGCTACCATCCAAACGGTGTGCAATGAAGGTTGACGTTGAGGGCAACAAGGCCACCGCACTACTTAGTGAGCGATGACATCACCATTATTTACTAAGGGACACTTCCCGAAGGCCATTTGCCAGATCTCCAAATATTATTCCAAGTGAAGAGTTCAACATGGTAGTCAAAGTAGTAGCAAAAACACCAGCAGGCTGACATAACTTAAGTACTAGCTATGCTTGTTATTTATTTCTCCGTCATAATCACCTTTGATATGCCTTAATATTAACAATACTGTTCCAATGGGGCTGCTCTTCCATATCATTCATGTTGGTTTTAAATCATTTTGGGCTGCTGTATGTGCACGTGTACATTTCACAACAACGCTTAGGACACATTGAGTGAATGTAAAAAAAAAACAAAAAAAATGTTGCTAACCACTTTGTCCTCCTGTTGCAATTCCATGAAAGCAGGAATGTAGCACAGAAATAAAATAATAAAAGGGGGGAAGAAAGGGAAGATTGTGAGTGGCATTAATAGGTCCTGACAGCACCATCACATAGTAATAGTAGCAAATGATTGGATGGGATTGCATAGAAACATTTAAGCTTGTGATTAATATCAAAGCGGTCTAAGACTTTTTTTTTGTAAAATCCAACCAGACACTGGAGTACTTGAAATTCCTTGGTGGGAAGAATGAGAGGGAATAGTTCCCTCCAGTGGTGAAAATGAACAACTGTAGTTCAAGTGACCATGATGATAAAAATAGGTGTATATAAACAAGATGTTCACCTGAATAGTAAACAGAATGAGAGCAGAAATATACTATATGTTTAGTAGATGGCAAAATACTGAAAAACAGGAGTTCCTGTGAGAGACATCATTGGCTCCACTCCCAGATTATGAGTCCACTGTGTAGCGCAGGGAGAAATGTGCCCGAGGACAGGACATCTGTATGTGTGTCCTTTATAAACGGAGAGTTCCAAGCATGCAAGCCAGCATTACCTTATTTGACCGCAGAGACACTCGTCCTCCGCACCGAGCACAGAATTTCGTTTGGCAATATGAACAGAGGTGGCCACAGCCGTCGGCAAATTTGGTTTTGTGGCATATCCCGCAGGTTGGGGCTTCGCTCTTCTGTTCCTGAGCCTGCTTTGTCTCGTCCCCCATCTTCTTGACCTGGTCCTTGTATGACTCAAACTGCTGGTGCAACTTCCTGTAGGGAGATAGACGCATGTTAAGCAGGACTAATGATGGTTGAAAGGTGACATCATGGCAAGGTAGGCTCCTGAAGTTAAATAGGTAAGAGCTCATGTCGCCGTGGCCTCCAAGGGATGTCCAAGGAGGGGAGGGGGTCACCTTCAAAATAATACAATTAAAAGTAGTTATTCCTATAGTTGGGCCCTGTGTCTTTGTTTTTATTAGATTTTTAAGTTCTGACAGAAGTGAATTTGAACTTTTACTTATTATTAACAGGTTTTACAAGTCCGTACAGCACTTTGGAAACATTGTTTATAAAATGTGCTATATAAATAAAGCGGATTGGATTGGATCATGTGCCAAAAACCATAATGCCAAATAAGCCCCTCTACCTGCCCACACGCAAAACTTTAAATTATTATTATTTATTCAAAATTATTTAAATTATATGTGCAATTTACTGTTTACGCTGTACGTTGTTGTTCATATTTGATGTCATCTATTTATTCTCCACATTATTATTATTATTATACGGGAGCCAGGCAACGACATTTCTTTGGCAATTTCACTGCTGTGTTATTGTGCAATGACAATAAGGGAAGTATCTATCTATTTATCTATCTATGGTACGCAGCAAAAAAATATATACTTTATACTGTGAACACGGTGGCCAACTTAAATATCTACCTGATGTAAGGTTTTGTACTTTTTCAATGACCAAGGACCTGACATTATCGTAAGCTTTAGCCAGGAAATTGACCAGAAGAAGACCAAGAAGTGGTTATGTTAAGTTACACTATGTCTATTCTGCATCATAAGACATGATTAAAATGATATATGTTTTTTTTCATGAGGTTTTCCAAAATTAAAATAATTTGTGAACGTGTACTCCGATGTAAGTTCCAAGTTCAATGCTTTGATGTTGAAAATACCCCTATAAGACATTCATAATAAGGCTATAGTAAATTCATAGTACAGTCACTCGATTGGTAGCACATCACTAAATGTCCTATAGATGGCCTCCTACTGCTACTTACTGCAGCGTGTGATCTTTTGCAGAAGAGCCTGAACTCTTGACACATCCTTACAGCCTACTGAAAACACATGGACTCTTCGCATGCATTTTGTATGACACATGTCAATTGAGCGTCTCCTTAGAAACTAAACACTGGGCTGACTTCATAATATGGCGATTAGAATTGGTTTCGCCCACATATCCCCTGCAACATTCATTAGAGCTTGTGAATTATTAAGCAGCACTATCCTTTTACCACATACAGCTCTGTGTTTGAGCTAAACGTGCTTCCTTTACTCTCGGCTAGTGCTTTGGAACCTACAGTAGCCTCGTTTATCGCGGTTAAGAGGTGACCGTGATAAGTGAATTCCCGAAAAGTAGGATTCCTTATTCATAAATGGAATATTTTAATAGGTAGAACAGAGATAACCTTTTTGCACCCTTCTAAATACGGCTTTTAACATTATTAGAGCCCTCTAGTTATGAAATAGCATCCCTATAGTCACCATTGCACTCATATTACCCAATATAACAGATACTGTGTAATTACACAGAATAAGTCATACATTCATTTTCTATACCGCTTATCCTCATGAGGATTGTGGGCATGCTGGAGCCTATCCCAGCTGTTTTTGAGCATGAAGACTGGTTGCCAGCCAGTAACAGGGCAATCACAGTCGCCAATTAACCTTTTTGGAATACGAGAAGCACCCAAAGAACATGCAAACTCCACACAGAGGGGAATCAAACCCGGGTCTCCTAGCTGTGTGGCCAGTGCGCTAACCACTCGACCAGTGAGTGAAAATCTGAATCACAATGTGACACTACCCGACGAACCGTGTGCACGTGCGGACGCTATTGTTAGAGTGCATGTGGCATCAAAACACGAGTGCGTCTCTTGTTGCACCCAGGAATTAGAAGTGTGGTAACCAAGAAGAGATCAGTGATGGACAGATCTCACTAAATCTCACTCAAGGGGAACAAAGCAAGGGCCACTGTCAAATACGACTACAACGAATAAACTTATTCTAACTTCATCACTGTAGTACATTCAAGTACCTATTGTGATAAAGTGGCAGCAGGAAGTCAGTCCACCGTGTCCGTTCTTCAGGTTCTCCCTATTGAGTCAAACTCGGTCAGATGTAGGTGAAACTGCCCATCAGTGATCATACACTGTTCATTGTAGCATCCCGCGCTTGCATCAGTATCCACGCTCTGTTACGTCTGGGATTTGCCCCCGAAATGACACGCTGCCAGTTACATGATCCTCTCTTTTGGACATATGGCAGACTCAAAGTATCCACAGCCAGGGTGAAGTACACACCGGCATAAAGCAGACCTGTTCTTGTACTCAATAGGACTTATCATGGAGAGGCAGGAGCTACTGTACTCGTAAAATGTAGTCATGGTTGGCAGGTCCCTGAATGCATCTGTGAGTTGTGTGAGTTGGACATACATACTGTATGTGTTTCAACTGTACTGTTATTGATGCGTTAAGGTCGGAATTGAGTTATAAAAGCGCATCAGACGTCAGACATTCGTTCTGCCGTCATAACAGAGCGGCGTGCTTGCTCTGGCGGCCATACGTTAATTACACTGAAAAATTAAACAGAATCAATGAAATAAACGAGTTACCGTCGTTAACACGTTACATTTGACAGCCCGAATTGTAATATTTGACACCCCATTCATGCATTACATTTGTGATGTGACGTGTCATGACAATGAAAAATTGTAAGAATTTCCATTTTACACTATTAAGTTCTAAGCAGAGCTTCAAAATGTAAAAAAAAATCATAAATGACCAGAAATTGAAAATTATGAAACAATTGTGAGACAAAAAATAAACTAAGTAAGCATTTTATTTATTTCAACAAGCATTAAAGGGGACCTATTAAGCTAATTTTTGTCCCTTTGTATTGAGCTGTACACTCCTATAGAGCAGCTACACACAATAACCCGCACATACACTGTAAAGCTTTCTGGATCTTCCAGACTCTGCACCTCTTTGTGCTGCATTTTAATGAATTTATAGATTACCGATCCTGATAATCCATGAGTGAAATAGGCTGATACGGATACCGATCACATACATGCAGTATAAATGTTTAAATGTACTACTGGCTATATTAGCGGTAGCTACTTTTACAAAATGAAAATGGCCAAAAGCTACTTTTCCGAGCTTATTTCAAGCCAAACAAAGTCGGCAAAGGGGATCAACGCTTTAAAGCAAGTAACGGCCGATGTCGATACCGTCCTTTTTCCACTAATATCAGTCGATAACGTTCAATCGGAGCACCCCTAGCAGGTAGGTCTGCCTTTACCAAGTGTTACAAAAAACACGAGCATTGAAACCAAGCGTTCAGAGCCATCCCAAGCTTCTTTCCAGGCTGACTTCCACATATGCAAACCTCATTATCTGAAACTTTGGCATAGTTTAAAAAAAATAACATTCTAAAAAAATACAACATTCTAACAATATTTAGGTCAGAAAAGTGGGAAAAAAAGGACAATAGATCTCCTACAAAGTGACATAGGCTGTTCATCAGCTGATCAAAAGTTTAGGACCTCTTGAACGATTGTTGATGCAGTAAAAGTCAAGGTCAAATTATTATGATATGAACATTCACTTTGGGCTCTCTCAGTTCCTTGGAGAAAGCATCTATATTTTGTTGGTGTTTCTTGTTTGGTTCTGTGCTCAAATCAAGCTAAATTAATTAAACAGCTCTCATAAAGTTTAATCTGACTTTAGAGCTAATTTTAGCTTCATTATTTTTATGACATGTAAATATACATAAAGAAATGTATTTGAAATCATTCTGATACCATGTTAAATGAATAAATCTCACTCTGTACCTTGAGGAATTGTGCCAAACGCGTTGGAAACAATTGCCATTATATTTTATAACATGAGTCATATTATTATTGCATAATTGCAGGACATTGTGTGTTTAATATATAATGTACATCATATAATCAAAGTGAATTTTGGTAAATGAGCTTGCAGCATTTTCAATGCTGTAATTGTTTTTTCAGTTTAGCTCCACAAGAGGGAGACAAACTAACTTAAAGTCTTTTTCTTCCACAACAGGATGCACACAAGTGGCTTCATAGTGAACTGAAAAGTGATTAATTACAGTTGCATCTCCAAAGCGGGATGTTGAGCAATATTAAGGCTTCTTATAAGCAACATGGAATAAGTAAGTCAAATGTATGTAAGAGTAAGTAAGTATGTATGCGTGAGGAGGGATGGGGAAACAATTAAACTGCACACAGGGAGCTGAGAACTGAAGTTATCAGATCTGTTGTATATTTGTTTAAAACTCTAAAACATAGTATGCTTTGTAATGGATTATATACAGTATCACTGCAATCACATACAATTATACTCTACTGTACACTCAGCCGCCGGGGTCATTGCTGTGTATTTGCAACTGCTGGCAAACAGATCCAACTGAGTCTGATCTACTACTTACGCGTCTGGTTCGGGCTCCTTGTCATTTTGGGACTTTTGCTGTGGCTGAAGAACATTATTTACCAGCTCTGTAATCCCACTAAAGGGAAACCACCTGTTCAAATAAGCAAATATAAGCGTGACTGGTACATTGAAGCCAGTTATCATGTCATCAATACAATATATATCCTGAGAGGGATTTGAAATATATACTTGGGCACATTCACTACAACCAGAGCATAGAGAGAAGGCCGAGATAGAAGGCCGAGACATGGCGGAGAAGCAAATACTGCGACATTAAAAACCAGTGGGAAAGAAACAGAAAGAGGAAGCAAGAAAGCTGAACAGCCAATGGAAATGAGGCAGCACTAAATACTCAGCTGAGGAAAGGAGAGCCACTATACATGAGGGTCAGGTTTGCCTAACAAGTACATAGATTGGGTTAAGGTACATCCACAGTACAGTAAAGTATAGCACAACTGCATCTAGGACAGTGATTGTATTTCAAGGCTGCGTAAGCTGGTCCAGGCATAAACAACACACTAGGTAAGAAATAACAGCCACAGACATATAGGGAAAGGTTGGAGGATTTTGCGTTTAATAATAAAAGTCATCGGAAAGGAAAAGCCATTGTCATTAACGTCATGGAAGTCATCCGCATAGCACGATGACAAAGGTGCATTCCAGGACTTTAGCGACATTTCTTTCCTCAGAAAAAAAAAAAGAATAGAGCGCCACATGAAGCATTACAGCACCAGATGACGAGAAGTGTCAAAGCCTAGAGCACTCTGGGTAATGTAGTTTACTTACTGTGCTGACTGAGGCTTTGGTTCTTCTTTGATCCTACAATGTAAACAAATGAAGAAAAAAAAAAAGATGCACAACTCAGGGCAGTAACAACACAAACAGATGAAGGGAAACACAAGAAACAAAATATAGAAAACGTAAAGTGATATTCAACTGCAAAAATAGCTATTATTAGAATATAATATAGTATAATATACCATTATAGCGTGACAATATGATAATGGCGATGGATTAGTTACACTGTAAACCCAAATAAGTTAGCAGAACTAAAAAAAAAGTTTTTTTTGCATTCATAAACTCAAACATTTGAGTATATCAAAGCTTAAATATTTGTAGTTGATATTAGATATACTTTTTTAATTTTGGGGTGAAAAGTCTCTTTCCATAGGAAGAAGGTAACCTACACAGTACAAATAAATCTGATTTATTCTTAATTAATTCTTGGTTTGATTTATTCATGTTTAATAGATACTTTTTTTTATAAGTAACTATGAGTTAATTATTTTAAGTAGGTTACACAAATCTGCAAAAAAATGTATATTAATCAAAAATTACAAGTTAAATAAACTGAAAAAACAGGTAACGCAACTGGCAATCAACATTTATAAGTAGAACTTTTAAGTCAACTGTACTTATACTAATTAATTATTTTGAGTATTCGGATTTACAGTGTCTTAAGTTGTATGTGAACTATGTTTTTAAGTTACTTAATATAGCCATAGTTCAATTTAATCAAAACAGTTAAAAGTACTCAAAACGGAACAACATGTTAAATGAACTTGACATAATTAAGTTATTAGAACTTTTTTAAGAACTTTGAGTACGCATAACTTCATTTATTTAAGTACTTTGAACATTGGGGTTTACAGTGCAGCATAACCATGAAGGTAGCAATGATGTGTCAATGATTGTGTAGGTTTACTCCGTTATTAAATACACGCCCAATTCATAACTTGATGGTAGGTTTAGCTCCAAAAAGCATCCAATTGTTTTCTCTTTTCTGTCCTACTCCTTCTGAGATTTAAAAAAAAATAATAATACTCTTGAGAACCTGCAATATGTATTCATTTATATGTACAAACCACTGTATGAGTTGCTGGCACCAGCATAATTGAAGTAAGACACTCCAGTGGTTAGCACGCAGACCTCATAGCGAGGAGACCCGAGTTCAATCCCACCTTCGGCCATCTCTGTGTGGAGTTTTTGTGGGTTTTTTCCAGGTACTCCGGTTTCCTCCCACATTCCAAAAACATGCTAGGTTAATTAGCGACTCCAAATTGTCCATAGGTATGAATGTGAGTGTGAATGGTTGTTTGTCTATATGTGCCCTGTGATTGGCTGGCCACCAGTCCAGTGTGTACCCCGCCTCTTGCCCGAAGACAGCTGGGATAGGCTCCAGCAACAACTGCAACCCTTGTGAGGATAAGCGGTAGAAAATGAATGAATGAATGAGTTCTCCTCCCATTATGTGTGGAAGTGGTAACTTTTTGGCTTCTTATTTTGTCTTTCCCCACCTTCGGCTATCTCTGTGTGGAGTTTGCATGTTCTCCCTGTGCATGTGTGGGTTTTCTCCGGGTACTCCGGTTTCCTCCCACATTCCAAAAACATGCTAGGTTAATTAGCGACTCCAAATTGTCCATAGGTATGAATGTGAGTGTGAATGGTTGTTTGTTTATATGTGCCCTGTGATTGGCTGGCCACCAGTCCAGTGTGTACCCCGCCTCTCGCCCGAAGACAGCTGGGATAGGCTCCAGCAACAACCGTGACCCTTGTGAGGATAAGCGGTAGAAAATGAATGAATGAATAAAGACACGCCCCCTCCTGAGGCTTACAAAAACAACAAATAACAAGAAACGGATGACATCTTCTGGCATGCTGGAGCCTATCCCAGCTGTATTTGGGCTATACCATCATGGGACACTCAATCCATAACACACATAGAGTAAAAATAACACCAGCTTGAAGTCCCTGTTCCCCTTTCCAACATAATAGTCCCAGGAAAGTAAAAAGGTGTACTCATGTGTACTAAAAGTGGCGGCTAAAAACAACACGGATCGCTTACAACTCCAGCGGCATACAATAGCAACTTAACGTCACAGGCCGTGTTACATTAATAATACCCTAAAAACATGTTTATAAATTGGTTATTATTGTGTCACAACTTCATAAATATGATATAACTTTCAATAACAATAACAGTTTGCCAGATAATTATCCACATTTAGTTTCTTTGTTAGTTATTAATGTTTGCTCCTCATTATTTAATCATAATATGTCATATAATTGCTAGTAGCTTATGTTGACCATGCATGTATTGTGTTTAAAACTACTATAAGTCATATATAATTGTTTATAAGCAGTATAGTAAAAAATTAGTTTATTAAAATAAACACATTTAAGTCCAGGTACGGATTCTATCAAACACACAAGAACAGATATAGTTCTCCGTACCCCTCGGTCTCGCCGCTCTGTTTCCCGATGAGCCAGTCCATATTGTGTGTCCTGTAATATTTCTCTTTATGATCCCATCATCCCAGTCTCTGTGGTTGTAATACCAGCTTCATATTTATCTGATGGTGCCAACATGGTGGCCACTCACAAAGTGTGAGGCTCGTCTCCTATGTATGAGTCTCTGTGAGCCCTGCATGATCCCACGTGGGTTTTGTGCGTCTGTACAGTGTGTGAGTGTACAGCTGTGTGTGTGTGTGTGTGTGTAGCGTATTGTTTGACACGGGGCAGGAAAATGAATGAGTGTAAAATGTCACAAGTGACGTAGTCGGTACTCTGCCTGCTGAACACGGCATCACTAAACTGACATGTTACATTTCCACTGTCTCCTGTGAAACATGTCACAACAAAATAAGAAATATTCATACCTAAATAGGACTTTTAGGACTTTTTGTCAGATATTTTTATCCATATATCTTCCATGCCGTTTATCATCACTAAGGTTGCGGTGTATGCTGGAGGCTATCCCAGCTAACTCTGTCTAAGTCAATCGTAGTGTACAGATATTTTTATGTGAGGGATCATTTAGATGACATAAGATATTGACAAACTCACAATATTCTTCATATGATTACTTTGATGTATAAAGAGAAAGTACACAAACTGCGGCCTGTGGCACACTGGAAAATTAAACCATAAAATAAAATAAAAAAAACACCAGGAATAATAAAGCAAAAAGTCAAAATGCAAGGAAAAGAAGCTGGAATGTTGATGCTAATATCTAACAATAACAAAGTTGTTATTTCTTTTTTTAAAAGAAAGTTTTTTTTTTTTGTAACAAAATGGTAAAAAACTGGAAATATGTCATTTCAACTCTTTCCATAGGAAGAAGGTGTGCATGTGTAACAATATATACAAAGAAGGTGTGCATGTGTAACAATATATACAAATATATCTGATGCAATGGATTTATTCGTAATTAATTCTTGGTTTGATTTATTCATGTTTAATAGATACTTTTTTTATAAGTAACTATGAGTTAATTATTTTAAGTAGGTTACACAAACCTGCAAAAAGTTCATATTAATCAAAAATTACAAGTTAAATAAACTGAAAAGACAGATAATGCAACTGGCAATCAACATTTATAGGTAGAACTTTTAAGAAAATTTTAAGTCAACTATACTTATACCAATTAATTATTTTGAGCATTTGGATTTACAGTGTCTTAAGTTTAAAGAAAGTTTTTTTGTAACAATATAGGAAAAAAATAAAAATATCAGAAAACTATAAAATGAATGTTATTCTGAGGTTCTGATGTTTGTATTCAGCCATGGTTCAGTTGACTACTGATGCTACACTGCCCTCTAGTGGACACACATGATGCATACACATTTCACAGTAGTCACTACACTGCAGGCTTTTTGGGGAACACACATCATACCCTAAGTGAGACAATCTATCCATCCATCAATTCTCTATGACACTAATCCTCTGAAGCCTATGTGGAGATGCATCCTATAGACCTATAGACCCCCCAATTACACAGGGTCTACATACTATACGTACTATTGAGGTTTTTGGTCATTGGAGAAAAGCCAGAGTACCCTCACCTATGCAGATCCAGTATTTTCCATTTTTAATAAATTGTTAGATTTGTATTTCATTCATTCATTTTCTACCGCTTTTCCTCACGAGGGTCGAGAGGCGGTGTACACCCTGGACTGGTGGCCAGCCAATCACAGGGCACATATAGACAAACAACCATTCACACTCACATTCATACCTATGGACAATTTGGAGTCGCTAATTAACCTAGCATGTTTTTGGAATGTCGGAGGAAACCGGAGTACCCGGAGAAAACCCACGCATGCACGGGGAGAACATGCAAACTCCACACAGAGATGGCCGAGGGTGGAATTGAACCCTGGTCTCCTAGTTGTGAGGTCTGCGCGCTAACCACTCGACCGCCGTGGTGCTCCTAGATGAGTATTTATTTAACAATTTGTTTATTATTATGGTTGTAGCTCAATCTAGCTTTAGTTATTCAACATGTACACCGCTTATCCAGTTCAGGGTCAAAGGTGAGCTCATTCACACATACTACGTGCGTACTGTGGGAGGAAACCACAGTAACCAGAGTACAGTACACAAGCGCGGTAATGATGACTTAGTTGATGTAGGTAGTGACAACTATCGGGAGGAAATGTTACATGCATATTTTTTTAACAAACAAAAACAGACTGTGTACATATATTTATACTGTTATTTTGTATTTTCATATTTTGTATTTCATATTTTGTATTTTCATTCTTTTTTAATAGATGTGTATGCACCTACTATACCAAAACAAATTCCTAGTATGTGTTTGATCATACATGGCAATAAACCATTTCTGATTCTGATTCTGATTCTGATTGTTTTTGTGTGCAAATTCCATTCATTCATTTTCTTCATTCATCATGACAACAAACTGTCCAAAAAAAAGTGCTGCAAATTCCCACAATTCTCACTAAAGTCACAGTTGTGTCAAGTAACTCTAAAAATCTGTTCGCTTGGAAAGTAAGTGCAATATGACTCCTAATATTTTCCACTTTGGCGGCGTAATCGTTCTGCCGCTCTTGCGCCCAGCGTACATACCAGCTGCTTCACAGAAACACTGATGCCACAGCTCTTGGAGTTGTGAATCATCACATTTCCCCACAGCTGAGACAAGGTCAGCAACGTGTCACAGACACCTCAGCAGGTCCAGCAACTTCTGAAAACAGCCTTAAAATAATACCAATCATAATAATAACACAATAGCACTGGTGGGAATGGGAGATTAGCAACATTTTGGTCGAAAATGAGCACAAAAATGAGCATTTCTATCACCATCAGACTCTTGAAGAAGCATTCACTGTGGTGCAACTAAAGTTGTGACAGTGATATAATGTTGTGATTATTATGTTAGTGATGTTATGTTGTGATTATTATGTTAGTGATGTTATGTTGTGATTATTATGTTATTATGTGATATTATGTTGCCATAGGTGGAACAAGTTGGATAAAATTTGTATTTTTGAAGAAAAACCTTCTGGGTTCCATCCATCCATTTTCTATACCGCTTATCCTCACGAGGGTCGCGAGCATGCTGGAGCCTATCCCAGCTGCCTTCAGGGGGAGAGGCGGGGTACACCCTGGACTGGACCTTCTGTGTTATTATTAATTATTTGCATCAATATTTCAGCTTTATGTTATGTGTTTTGTTTTGTTATGTTATAGGTTTTGTGGAAAAATTCCCCAAACTTAAAATTCAAAATTAGATTGCAGTTAAACCAACATCAAGTACATCTGCACAGGTTAGCGCTTTTTTTTTGTTTGTTTGTTTGTTTTGGGGCTGCATGGCGAACGAGTGGATAGCGCGCATGTCTCACAGCTAGGAAACCCGAGTTCAATTCCACCTTCGGCCATCTGTGTGTGGAGTTTGCATTTCTCCGGGTACTCCGGCTTCTTCCCACATTCCAAAAACATGCTAGGTTAATTAGCGACTCCAAATTGTCCATAGGTATGAATGTGAGTGTGAATGGTTGTTTGTCTATATGTGCCCTGTGATTGGCTGGCCACCAGTCCAGGGTGTACTCTGCCTCTCGCCCTAAGACAGCTGGGATAGGCTCCAGCACCCCTTGCGACCTTCGTTAGTATAAGCAGTAGAAAATGAATGAATGAAATTTTGGTGACCAGCCTCAAAAATAAAGACCATCCTCAAAAATTGGCTTATAATAGTAAAAAAAAAAGACCCATGACCCTGCATGGGATAAGTAGTAGGAAATGAATGACTTAAGGTACGTAATCTTGAAATGCTTCCCAGAAAAGTAAAAATGTCAATCATAAGTGGCATCTCCACATTGTCTTCTGTTTACATTTCCTATAGATGTATGAGAATTGTGCTTTATGTATAGCGTCCAATGCTTATGCTCCTGCTTGTTTGCTTTGACCATGATTGCATGGACTTGTCCTCCTTTGCATGTGAATGCTTGGCCGTGTTCCTTCTCTGTCAGCCTCCTTTATTCATCCCGACAGATACATTTTATTCCAGCTGGGATCAGCACTTTTTCTTGGCAACTGACAATGTCCCATGTTAATGTCACACCTCCTCCCATTCATGGGTGTATAGCACCTCTGGGACTAGTCCACCACAAGGGTCATCAACACCAGGGTCATTGCCCTCTGAGCTACCCTGATCTCAAAGTGCAACATTCAGACAGAGGCTGCCGACTCCGGCTCAATGCCTTTTCCTCTAACCGGCTACCATTTAAGCATCAAATCACTTCACAAGCACAAATTCTGTCCAGTCTTGCTATCACCCGATTATTTCCAGTCTCATAGACAGCAAAAGCCTAGTTTTCTTGCCGCTTGTGCCTGAGGAGGGCTGTAACTGGAGCAAATTAACTTTAAATCCCCTTTAACACAACCTGTGAGATAAATAACAACTTTGCGGGACAATTGTCCACGGTGACTTCATCTCAGGACAAACACTTGTCTCGCTGAACCTCACCCTTTACTGTTATAAGAACATCACGTGCTACATCTTTAAACACAAATCTCTCCATGATGCTGTTGATTCTGGTTGGCAGCAGGTGGACTAGACTCACTCAGTACCATAATAATAGCACAGGCATGTCTAACAATAGCCTGGTAATAGATACCCTGCCTATTGTTGTCCGAGCCTGCTCTACTCCTTCCTGTCCCAATTGATTGTCATCACTATCGGTGTGCTTAACTAAACTAGTACAGTGTACACACGGAGACAAGCAGACAGGCAATCTGATATCACCTCGCTGCTTCGGAGTCCCCACCCATCGCTTTTGCTAAAATACTGACGTAGGGGCCATATGGTGTCGCACACTCAAGCTGAAGTATCTGTTACCTGTTGCCATATTCAACGTAGAATAATATAGTAGGGAGAGTTAAGTAGAGAGCGAGAGTAGATAGAGCTGAGAAGTGGTATTGTGTGAATGAATATAACTTTGAACATCTGTAGTATTCTACGGTAATCAGTATCAATGAGACAATAACTACTGCAGGAAGTACTGTGCAACAATGTACAGAAACAAGAATTGTAATTGTAATTTGTACTAATTACTGTTTGCGCTGTGCATTGTTCATATTTGATGTCATCTATTTATTCTCCACATTATTTTTAATTTTTTAAATTTTTTATTTTTTTATTTTTTTAATGTTTTAATGTTTTTAATTTTGGCAATTTTGGTAATTTTTCCCATTTTTCTCATTTTCCCAATTTTCCAATTTTTCCAATTTTTCCAATTTTTCCAATTTTTCCAATTTTTCCAATTTTTCCAATATTCCATTTTCAATTTTCCAATCCAAATTTTAATTTTCAATTTTCATCCACTTTTTCACTTTTTCACGTTTCCATTTTTCCTATTTTCACTTTTCCTATTTTCACTTTTTCACTTTTTCCTATTTTTCAATTTTTCCTATTTTTCAATTTTTCAATTTTTCGATTTTTCCTATTTTTCATTTTTTCCTATTTTTCAATTTTTGCTATTTTGCTATTTTTCCAATTTTCCAATTTTCCAATTTTCCCATTTTTCCGATTTTCCCATTTTTCCCATTTTTCCATTTTTCCATTTTTCCATTTTTCCAATTTTTAATTTTTAATTTTTAATTTTTAATTTTTAATTTTTAATTTTTAATTTTTAATTTTTAATTTTTAATTTTTAATTATTTATTATTTATTATTTATTTTTTATTTTTTTTATACGGGAGCCAGGCAACGACATTTCGTTGGTAATTTCACTGCTGTGTTATTGTGCAATGACAATAAAGAACGTCTATCTAACAAAGAACTGTCCAAATGCTAAAATGTAGGAGTTCTTATTTCTTACTTTTGTCTATAGGATTATTAGAGAATATAAGTCTAAATGTGACAATTATGGTGTTATTTCATGTCTAAAATACTCTAATAATGTTAAAAAAGTGTTTCTTTGCCATAACTATGACAATAATTCACTTATCATGGTCAAGCCTGGAACCAATTGACCGCGATAAACAAGGGATTACTGTATTTTAATGGTTTTGCACTACAACCACGATCCCCACACAACCCCACCCCCACCCAACCTGACCCTATTTTACTTACTAAACAACCAGGCCTCGGCATTGCAATGTGTAGCTCAGTGGAACAAATAATATTAAGGGATTACTGGGAGACAAGCCATCAGACTTTGGTAGAAGGGCACGATCCCTGGATCACCGAATCTCCTCTCTTTGTCCGTCCAACCAAGCTTCCTCATAGTTATTTTCATGGTGGATCATAGACACCGGACCACACACTAAAGCATGCACGTATCCACACACTGGACCTGCGGAATAATGCATTTAAAGCCCCAACAAATACCTTCACCCCCAGGCAGGGTGAGCGCCAGCCCAGACTATACCATATGGAATATGTCCCAGTGTAGAATCCATGCTAGTGCCCTGTGTTCAAAAGACCGGACTTATGTAAGGCTCACAGCTACATTAGTGATGTCATGCGAATTACTTCTCTTTATCCTACCTTAGTTACAGTAGGTCAGTAAGTGGCATCCGTAATCTACTGAAGCACTATCAGCATGTCACCTAGGTTCACCGAGGGAGGGGGTCTGACAACCCTTGACACAGATCCATCTGCATCCATCAACATCATCTTTAATAAAACAAATCAATAGAAAGACTCCCAAATAATCCACACTCAAGTATGCTGAAATAATGATGCCTAATATACGGTAATTGTAGGGAAACACTGATATTAATACTCAGATCAATATCATCATAAACCCTATGACACCCTATGATCCAAGACATAAACCACCCATTTTATGTGGTGTAAAAGTAACGTTGCATTTCAGAAAAAAAAAAACATCATACCAATAATAAAATAAGGTGGTGGTAGTGTGACGGTCTTGGGCTGTTTTGCTGTCATACAAAGACATGTCAGTTTGGATTTTTTTTCCTCCCTTAATAATAAAATATTTCATTTAAAAATGTCTTCCCATTGACTATTATTTCAATTTGATGATCTGAAACATCTGAGAAACATCTTCATATGTACACTGTGATTGGCTGGTGACCAACCAAGGAGGGAGTGACAACCCCTGACACAGATCTGCATCATAGAATGGGTGTAATGAACGCTCAAACATCATCTTTAATAAAAAAAATCAATAGAAAGACTAAAAAATAATCCACATTCAAGTATGCTGAAATAATGGTGCTTATTATACGGTAATTGTAGGGAAACACTGATATTAATACTCAGAATCAATATCATCATAAACCCTGTGACACCCTATGATCCAAGACATAAACCACCCATTACATGTGGCGTGAAAGTAGCGTCACATTTCAGAAAAAAAACATCATATCAACAATAAAATAAGGTGGTGGTAGTGTGACGGTCTTGGGCTGTTTTGCTGTCATAGAAAGCCATGTCGGTTTGGATTTTTTTTCTCCCTTAATAATAAAATATTTCATTTAAAAATGTCTTCCCATTGACTGATATTTAAGTTTAATGAAAGGAAAGTAGCACACCTCTTGCATAAAGTAGGCTGGGAAAGACACTAACTCACCTGTGACACCGCACATGAACGATAAAAAATCAATGCCGTCATTTGTAAATAACGCTTTATAGCGTTGATGAGGCACGGGATTTGTTGCATCATGAACGATTCCGCAGGAATCGACGCAAATGCATATAAGTAGGGCCAAGTCGGTGGCGGCTATGTGTTTGAATTGCCAGCTTGTACCTACTTTAAACAGCTGAGTCCTGAATGAACACACACACACACACACACACACACACACGCAGAGGGAAGCGAAGATTACAGAGCCTTGTGTAAACTATCCCTCGTAAATAAAGCAGCTCTCACACCCAAACAGACCAACATGGGTGTGCACACTTCAGCAATTTTACATAGAATTTCAAAATATTAAACAAAGCAGTTTTATATAGTCTCCAAATGAATCGGTTAGGTATTGGACAACAAAAGAGGCAAACACACACAAATATGTATTAACGTGGCCGCCATACATATTATTAGTATTTACATATACTGTACATATATATACTGCGTAATCCATTTGTGGTTTCCTTTGACACCAGTTTTGATGATATCATACCTGCCGGTTGGTCACCTGCTTGGTGAACTGAACATGTCGATGCTTATCAGGCTGATGAGTGAGAGAACACATCCTGTGTGCAAAGCGTCACGTTCACATACTGTAGGCCGCATTGATTTAACATATTTAACGTGGGGTCAGACTATATATTTTACACAGATATTTTCTGGACTATAAGTCGCTCCAGAGTATAAGTCACACAAGGCTAAAAATGCATAATTAGGTAGAAAAAAAACATACATAAGTCGCACTGGCGTATAAGTCGCATTTTTTACTTGACCAAAACAGACATTATGTCCTCTTGGAAGGCACGTTCTAACAATAAAAGAATATAGAACAGGCTGAATAGATGTAAGATATGCTAACACAATAGTTATTCAGCTACACGAAAGATAAACATAAACAGAAAAGGTGTCCAGTGTTTAAACAGTTTTTTCATTTATAAGTCGCTCTGGAGTATAAGTCGCAGGAACAGCCAACCTATGAAAAAAAAGTGTGACTTATAGTCCGGAAAATACAATAATTCATATAAACAGTCCACCTGGAATTATTGCATAAATGGAATAAAAAAAGCTACCTTAACCATCAAAAGTTTGTCTCAAACCATGATGCCATGTTGTATGTTAAGTTTCAATGGAATACTTTGGAAAGAACGGACAATCCGTATTTAAACATTTGGCGGGCCGTAGTTTGCCCACCCCTGCTGTAGTGGGACAAGTCAGTTCTAGGAAAGAAGTCGATTTTCACAACTGCTCGGAGCCGGAAAACTCACCAGTTCCTTTTGATCAGTACATACGACAACAGGACCTTTTTTTCCACTGCAAGAAGTTGGACTACAGAAAATTGGATCAAAATCAATTAGCATTTATTCTAATCTATCATCTATTAGTAATGTCTTTCCTTTTTGAAAAGTACAATTTATCCATTCATTCATTCTCTACTGCTGGAGCCTATCCCAGCTGCCTTCAGGCGAGAGGCGGGGCACACCCTGGACTGGTGGCCAGCCAATCACAGGGCACATATAGACAAACAACCATTCACACTCACATTCATACCTATAGACAATTTAGTGTCGCAAATTAACCTAGCATGTTTTTGGAATGTGGGAGGAAACCGGAGTACCAGGAGAACATGCGAACACAGAGATGGCTGAGGGTGGAATTGAACTCAGGTCTCTTAGCTGTGAGGCCTGCGTGCTAACCACTTGTCCACCGTGCAGAATCTATCCAACGAAGCAATATTTTGCCTGGAATTTTCTATTTCCACCAAAAGTCAAGTGTATCAGTTTTTATATACAACATATCAGCCTAAAACGCTCAAAAACGTCAAGTTGTTTACCACATAGGATTATTATGTTAGTTATAACTCATTTGTTATGACAAATGACTTAACAGTATAAAACAATCATGTATCCCCAAGGGCATTTCAAACTGTAGCACCAGGTGCTGGAAAATCCCTTCAAACTTTGCTAAGAGGGATAAGAGCCCAGAAAAGAATAAAACCTATGCTGACGAGTGCAGATGTTATTTAGAACAAAGCCTGCGAGACAATGGAGTCCGATGTGCCAAGCGGGCTACGGGAGATGGCTGATTGCTTGTCAGTGGGGACTGAGGCTGTCATATCAGCAACGAGACCTGATAGCATCTCAGACGTCAATGTCTCTCCTCTCGTCTTCTCCCTGATGTTCTCTTCTCATTTCCTCACCTAGCTCCCATCCCAACGCCGCTAAACTTCCCAGGTTGCCTTTTCCAGTTCCCTGTCCTTCTCCGCATCCTGATGTGTCGCAATTGGAGCAAACCATAATATGTACATATCAACACCATACTATCCAATCCACTTTATTTATATACGTAGCACATTTCATAAGTGAGTTTCCACAGTGCTGCACAGCACTAAAAAACTAAAAATAAAATACAATAAATAAAGGCACAAATTGAATTTAATCCAAAACTAAAAGATCAAATAAGAAATAAAATAGTAAAATATTTAAATATTAAAAGCAAGAAGCAAAGCAATAAAAATATAAAAAATAAAACCAATAAAAATTTTAAAAAAGAACTAAAACCATATGACTCACTTCGAGTTAAAAGCCAGAGAATAAAAGTGGGTTTTAAGACAAGACTGTTGGGGACCTTTTTTTTTACTTGGGAGGGGAGAGAGTTCCATAGCTTGGGGCCAACCACAGAAAAGGCTCGGTCCCCCCTGGTCTTAACTAGTCTTAACTTAACTATATTAGTCCAAAACCCAAACAAAATGGCCAGGGGTTCGTTTAGTTTTATAAACAGACTCCGGCCAGGGAATCTTTCAATCATCTTCATCATGCGTGTTTTGTTTTTGTTAATAAAGTGCACACAGAATGATGACTAACTCAGTTTCTATCTCCTTTCTTTGTCATATCCAACACAGTGTGTCCTACGCTGATGAGGCATTCAAGCACACTGCATAACAATGCAATAACCCAGCAGTATGTACTGTACCTATCACTGTACACTCTTTAACGTTAAAGTAACTTTGTAGTGGAGTAAAACAAGGTCTGTGTGGTTCTTCCATCCTTTTCCGCCCTACCTCCACTCAACAAGAGTCTTCACTAAAGCGATGTTTAGTGTTCATTTGTCCATTTAACTCATCATTTTTATGTATTCCGCATTGTTTTCTGAATGTAGAATTAATTAATACATTCATTTTCTACTGCTTTTCCTCACAAGGGTTGCGTGGGGTGCTGGAGCCTATCCCAGCTATCTTCAGACGAGAGGCGGGGTACACCCTGGACTGGTGGCCAGCCAATCACAGGGCACATATAGACAAACAACCATTCACACTCACATTCATACCTATGGACAATTCGGAGTCGCCAATTAACCTAGCATGTTTTTGGAATGTGGGAGAAAACCTACGCATGCACGGGGAGAACATGCAAACTCCACACAGAAATGTAAAACTAATTATTTTCTGTAAAATGTGTTTTTGTTGACGGATTTACAAGATTTACATGACTTCCTATGGATACAATTGCTTCGGTTTTCATCTGACCTTTGGATGAAAACCAAGGTTCCACTGTACAATCATAGCTAAAATGTCATTCTGCATCGTGGATTAGAGAAACAGAAGGAGGAATGCTGCACTTGTCCAGGCCAACAAAGCTTATAATAAGTCACCTGTAAATACATTATAGATCTTTTTTTCATGATGGGAGTGCTTTTCCAAGAGCGTTCCCCATCCAGCTGACCGTACTTGACAACTTGCCAACCTTCCAGAACCAAAACACAGTGTTACTTTAATTAACATGATGATGTATTCATTTGGCGTGTGTTCTGCTTTATATAGTCAAAGCAGCTTCCTCTCATCTACTCTCTCCCTTGGGGGAAAGGGTGGGGGGATGGGTGCCTGTGAACCACTTATGACTGAATCTGCTCTTTGCCTGGGAAGACAAGCAACCCAGGAGAAGAATGGTACGGAGGAAAAAGGGTGTGGGTGTGTTTGCTGGACTTCCGTATTTCATTGAACATAGTATAACTATCAAAAAATATACTTAATAAAAATATTACATAACTCCTGTTGTTTGTAGTCAAATAAGGCCAATTGGTAAAATAAATATGCATATTTAAGCAACTATAAATGCCTAAATTAAGCATTTTCAAGCATGGAAATTACTAAATAAACAAAAATACAAATACAAGGCATTTGAATGATGCATTCAAATACGTTAAGATGTAGTATTCTACGCTGGCCACCAGGTGTCAGTGAAGTTAGTGTGATGTTCAGTGAGACATACCATATTCTGGCAAAATTATTATTAGTTATTGCAACTAATTAATCTCTCAGAACAGGCAAAATAATCTTTATGTAAAATCTGTAAGTATCTTACTGTTGTTGACGATACTGAGGAATACAAGTGTACTTGCTAACTAGTAGTAGAACATGTATAATGTATAATGGATGATACGTAATCTGGTTGAAATGATATTGAATTAAAACAAACAGCTTATGTTTATTAATTCATTGTTTTTTTTTGGCTTATTTAGTGATTTTTTTACATGTTTCTTGTAAATTTATTATTGCTTTTTAACCAAGATTTTTTTTTTCAATACTTGATTAATCAATGCAATGTAAATTTTTTATTTTGATATGCAAATGCACTTCTATATAAATGATACATATAATATCTGTTATCTGTATTTGGCATATTGTTTTTACTTGCTAAACTAACTTCCTATTTCCTGTGCGGACATCCATGAAATCGTCACTTGGTATGATGTGTTCGGGTGCCTAAAAGGCACTCAGGACACTCAAGTCGTACCATACTGTACTTGCACATTTGTACCACAAAGAAGGTTTATTGTCAAGAGAACATTGAGCTTCCGTGTCGCTGTGACCACAGCTGGTACACCGAGCTCTCGATCAGATAAGTGTGTATGTAAGGTGGGGGGGTGGGGGTAATTGGGGGTGGGAGGGGGTACATAGGATGTAATCAATCAAAGCTAATTCTAGATCAAAGCTCGTCATGGTAAACATACACCGACCCCCTATAACATTCACCGTAATTGTTTACATACTAAATATAGTAAAATAGAGTTCTTTGCAGCTGATTTGATATTTTAATTAAGGAACTATTAGGGTTAGCTCTTTGACCCACATATATTATGTACTCTATATTAACAGTTTTTTTCTGAAAAATGATTGTTTCATTACAAGTACAGTATATTAGCTTTATTGCCACCAACATCACACACGGGAACTCACACAGGGCGCCCGTGACTAGAGTGACTAGCTGTGTCAGCAAGCTACCAGCTAGGTTCTGCAACTGCGAGCCGCATTCTCAGAGAGGTGTGCCATGCTGTATGGATTTGGCACCGCCCCCACTCTTTCAGATGGTGCCGCTCTGTACTACGGGTTCTTTATACTGAAATACACACATAATGGATGCAAAACACTTGAGCATAAACGGGCCTTAAGGATACTCAAGGTGACACCTCGGGCCCCAAAATAGATGCATCTCAGTGGGAATCCCTCCGACAAGACAGCCAGAATAATTAACACCTCAAAGGAGGTCCCTAAGAAAATAACTTGACCACGACGCAATGCACAAAACACATATGAAATGTGTTGGTTAAGTTAAACACTTTAGTTTAGATGCCTTAAATGTCGGGTAGTTTAACCGTGTTAGATTCAAGTGCATGTTAATCACAGGCTCATGCTTAACTGCTTCAACGCTGCCGAGTGGGGCAAAGTTAGAGCAAAGATAGAAGCTAACCCCACTGGCCCTTCCTTCACTTATAGCCACCAAGCAGAAACAGGAAGTAGCCCCAGAGGAGAAAGGAGAAAAGGAGAAGTGGAGCCCCGGGCATTGTGGGGGTCACCCCATCGCAGGCAGCTGAAGCTTGCTTCAATTATATACAATGTCTGGTTGGATGGGGGATGGGGGATGGGGGTGCCATAACCATCATTACTGTTCTGTTCAGAGACGCACTGATGCATAGAATGCCGAGCTAGCCGACAAAGATTTAATGGCGCAAATACACCTGGAGCCATACTTTGTTATAGCTATGCACACATTTGTATGGTGTTCCACAAAAGGTATCTCCACGGCTGCATCTCCTTTTGAAAATGCACAAATAGGAACGTCGCTAATTACATGCATACGTGCTGCCTTTTCAGTCCAGCTCTCTCCAGCACCTCCAGAGAAATGACAGCAAGTTGGAGAGCCCGGCAGCTGGAGGCTTCTCTCTCTCCCTGCGTCCTCCACAATTCCTAGGATTCCCTCCGTTGGATTACACACTTGTATGTTCAAAACTGACACTTTCCTGAAATGCATTCCAAGCTGCTGCAAATCTGGGACTGCACACATGCGCAAGCTATACGGGTCGTATATGTGGCGGTGTGGGTGTTTGATTCCGACACCCCTGGAAATGCGACAAACCCATTCAAAGACAAGCTAATCCACTGCAGCTCTATCTGCGCCGGGGCTGAGCAAATAAATGCTACCTTCATATATGCTTTAATGTATGCTGGTGTGATTCATGGGCAAAGAAGACAGTGGGGATTTACTCATTTAATGAGTCATGATGACTCATCTTGTCTACATCGGCAGAATACAGTATGACTAGCCAAGATGGTCCCACAAACCAAATTTAAAACATTACTATTTGACCATGAGAAAGGTCACAAGGTGGCTAACTACACATTTTATCGACAGTTGCAGTAGAATACTACTGAATATGACACATTCTCTGAACATGGTGGAAAAAAAATATATAGAAAACAATAAGTGACAATAATCATGATGATTGGACACCACATGATTTTTATCAATGCATAATTAACATGATAATATTTTATTTGGCCCCATAACTACAGCCTCGCTTCTTGTTTTTCTGCAACAAAAGACCTTCGAGTTACTTCCAACACAACATAATGCACGTGATGGTGTAGAAATCCTCCCCCCGAGGACTCTAAGTGGGTTTCGAATAGAGGATAAGGGAATCTTAAAGAACAAAATTGTTTATAACTGACAACAATACCTAATGCAGACGTTCGGGTTTATCTGCAGTCCCTGTATGCCTACAAGTAAGCGGGTCTTATTACAGCACAGCTGCAAAAAAAGCACACTTCCTTTCCCTGCTCGGTCTTTTATACACTCAAGATTGTGTAAGAGGCTGGAGTCCTGGACCAATCAGCTTTCGTCACTGCCATTGCTTGAACCGCTTCTTCCGTGGTGTTTCTGCTTTCGTTTGTTCGCAGGGGCATCAAGGCATTTGGAAGATTCTGCTTTTCTTTTATTGCAAAGCAAGCTGTCATATGCGTACCCGATGTTTCCACCTTAACTGTCAGTTGTCACGTTAGTCCTTTTTTTGTGTGGGTGCGTGTATTTGTGAGACTATGTGTTTGTTTTAGCTTTTATCTTTAGCTAGCAAAATTGAGCAAATACCTTCAATGGCAACTATTAGTGTAACTATTACAACCATGGAATTTTCACATCACCTACAATTAAACAGTTTGAAAATACACATATAGACTAGAGGATCATTGTAAAGATCTCCGCAGGTTCCAAGAATGTGACATAGTATATCAACCCCAAGGAACTAAGGCTATAAAGTGAAGCAACACGGCAAAAAATTATCATTTCTAATACAAAATATAGTTACCTTTTGACCTTTTATATGCCGACAGTCTTAACGGTTATCTAACATTCATTCATGACGAAGCTTTATCAGATGATGACTAACTAAAATGTAAAAATCCAGTTTGTTTCAGAGAACGGAGATGTTTGACAAAACACTCCACTCTTGTATGGGGAGGGGGTGGATGTTGCAGGGTTGTAAAAAAAAAAAAAAAAGGGGGGGGGGGGAATAGAAAAGGCTTTAGTGATTCACACAACGACACATGGTAGCAGCTGAGGTAGCCGTGTCTTGGAGTACATGAGTCATGTTCCTCATGCAGCAGCACTAGGTAGGGGTTGCATGGCTTTCTTTCCATTAGGAATGCTGCCCTAGTGCAAATATTTACCTGATGGTGGAAAACAACAGCTCTAATGCATCCTAAAAGCTTGCAGCGATAGCTTTCACACTGAAGTCACTGGGCAAAGCTAGCAATAGATCAGACAGTCAGGCCACAGAAAGCTGACATGAAAGAGCGGTTTTGTAAGACACACACAGGTCACTTCATTAGGAACACCTACACGATCATATGGGATCCTTCTGGCTTTGCAAAGATTTAAAAATAATAAGTTGGCTTTACATCGTGGATGATTGGCATTGCGCGGCCATAAGTATGAATGTGAGTGTGAAAGGCTCCGGCACCCCCCGCGACCCTCGTGAGGAAAAGCGGTAGAAAATGAATGAATGAATGAATGAATGTTCCGGAAATCAGGCTGCACGGCGGTCGAGTGGTTAGCGCTCAGACCTCACAGCAAGCAGACCAGAGTTCAATCCTACCCTCGGCCATCTCTGTGTGGAGTTTTCATGGGTTTTCTCCGGGTACTCCGGTTTCTCCCACATTCCAAAAACATGCTAGGTTAATTGGCGACTCCAAATTGTCCATAGGTATGAATGTGAGTGTGAATGGTTGTTTGTCTGTATGTGCCCTGTGATTGGCTGGCTGGCGACCAGTCCAGGGTGTACCCCGCCTCTCGCTCGAAGACAGCTGGGATAGGCTCCAGCATCTCTGTGACCCTCGTGAGGATAAGCGGCAAAAAATGAATGAATGGTCCAAAACCTATTATTTATTTATGTACTACAAATAATGTGTCTTTGTTCACCTTGTGAACCGATGACGCATAACGACGTATAATGACGCATAACGACGTATAATGACGTAACATGTGTATCCAGCTGTTGCCATTCATTCAATGTGTTTGTTTGGTGGTGAGCCATGAGATCTTCCTCCTATAAAGTACGTACCTTGCCTCAATAAAGGTTTGGAAACACTAACTTAATCTACATGATAAACATAGTTTCATGGTGTGAATCTGTCTATTCGTCTTCTACTGCTTATCCTGTTCAGGATGGTGGGGAGCTGGAGCCTATCCTAGCTGACTTTGAACAAAAGGTCGACAGTAAATCATACATACAAAGGTTTGCCAAGTGCTGTGTTGCCAGACTGTACCTATTGGTGTGTATGAGAGTACACAGTACAGTAGAGAGCAGTACAGTAATCCCTCGTTTATCAGGGATAATTGGTCGGATTATTTAATGACTAATGAAGTCCTTTGCATCCATCCATTTTCTACAACGCTTGTCCTCATACCAGGTTAAGCTGGAGCCTTCCGCAGCTGACTTCGGATGAGAGGTGGGTCACCAGCCAATCACAGGGCACATATACACCAACTACCATTCACACTGACACCTATGGACAATGTAGTCTCCAATTAACTCGACAGTTTGCAATGTGGGAGGAAGCCGGCTTATCCTGACAAAACCCATGCACAGCAAGAACTTACAAACGCCTCACAGAGGTTTGAACCCAAGTCTTCCAACATTCTAACCACTAGTCTACCGTGCAGTCAACTAATTAAGTCTTGTAATAAAAAAAGCTGTTGTGAGACGTCAAAGAAGGGTTATTTTTTATTTTTTTTTACCAGTTATGATGTGACCACTGTTACAGGCGTTGTCAGCCTCCCTGTTGGATTCAGGATTGCTTTCACCCACCAAATGTACCAAACCACAACAGCAAACAGACTCGTCTATTTCAACTGTAGTGTGAACGGACCCTAAAATCAAGGAGATTCTATCTACTTTATCTCTTACCCACACACAAAACCTCGGTCCTAATGATTACGTTGCAATAAAATAATATTACAGTCATCCATGTTTATTGTGGTTAATTGGTTCCAGACCCAACATTTCCGTACATTTCCACAAAGTAGGATTCCTAGTTATGAATTGAAAACTTAGTAGAGCATAGAAAACCTGTTTATGACCCTAATAGTCAACGCTACACCTGTAATTCCCAATATATAAGATAAATAAGGTATATAATATGGACTCACATATAGCATTGGGAGTATGAGTACTTCCTGCAGTGGCTAATGTCTTGTAACATTACGGAAAAGATAACTTAGGGGCCTTGGAAACTTTTGGGGGGGGGGGCAGGAACAATCCAATACTACAACCACAATCCACAAGTCAAAACATCTGCATAGAAAAAATCCAGTGCATCCCATACACTGGAGAAGGAAATATAAATCTATTTTTGTAATTAACAATACATCAACTGCTTGAGTTTTTATAACCTGGGCAAGACTAGCAAGTGTAACATCCCAACATAAAGGAGAGTAACGGCCCACACGGCGAAGGTGAAAGGAACCGCTTAGAAATCCACGTTTTAAATAAACAACCAAACTCCAAGCCTTCCAGTGGACAGCGCCTGGTGCTGAAAGAGACATCTGTGCACGGGAGGGTGTGTGCGTGCGAGCGTCTGCATTCAGCACTCACGCACACGCACACGCACACAGGACACCTTATATGATCTTTCCAGCGTCATGTTGTGTAATGTCGATGACTTACATGGGAAGAGGTGAAACAACTTGACGTATTTTTTTTTTTTTTTGACGTGAAAATGGCGCCGGTTGCTGCCACTCACCCAGCCCATCACAGTGTAGTGACACAACTAAGCACATACTGAATGTGCTATTATACAATATGAGTATTTAAAAAAAGAAACAAAACATAACCCAGCTAATATGATAGTGTTTTATGTTTAAATAAAACAGGAAAATGTCGACCACACGGCGTCTATTTAATCCGTGGCTTGGATGTCAAGGGGCAACATGACCCACCACACAACTAGCTAGCACCCACAGCACCACTGCCATCAAAAGGACCGTAAAAAAAACCAACTCCTTACTTTAACATGGACTGTTCCTTCGCCTCCTCCTTCTTCTGTCGGTCCATGACACCGAGGATGATTTTCCTCTCCTCCTCGGTGAGGTGGCTGAGGTCCGGCATCTCCGGCATGGCGCCGGCCGCTGAGGCAGTAGGGCCAGGGCCGCCCTTGGGCCCTTGTGGAGCGGACATCTTTGACTCACAGTGGCTGCAAACATCAGAAAAGAATAATCAAACTGATGCATGTTTGTGTGACACTTCCATGTCGTTGAATCGAATGAAAAAGACGTCGTTGGAGCCGCCGAGGCTAACAGATGACATGTCGATCCTTACGCACATGAGGATGTGCTGCAGAAATATTACGCGTAGTTCCATGAAAAGCTCATTTAATGACGTTGTCGAGTGCTTTGCAGAATATGAACAGAAGCTGTAAACAGATGATTGGTAGTGTCAGGTTGAGGTCTACAATTAGTGCTACATGGAAAACACTAAGGATTAAATGGATGCCCTGAACAGACGGAAACGCTTCATTCTGCAAACCCGATTATGAAACGGGACAAAAAGATAAACAGAGGAATAAAATGTAAGGAAAAACAAGTCTTGCCTTTTACTTTGCAGTCATGTTAAATCCTGTCTAACCCATCGCTGCCATTCCTTAGAATTTCACTCGCATATTGAAATCAAATGTAAGGTCCGTCCGGTCCTTGTTTGTTTTGGAGTCCTGACGCCTCCTCGGTCACTCAGCTTGGCTCGTTTTCATCCAGGTTGGTTAATTCTTGGAGATTTCTTAAATACACAAAAATGGATGCAATGAGGGAGTGATGGAGAGGGAGGAAAGGGGGGGAAGCAGGAGGCGGAGCGATGGGAACACATAGAAGAACCAAACCCAGAGGACGCTTAGCTGTTCATTGACAGCAGGAGCAAAGCAACATGGGAAACACGGAGTGGCGTCACTGTGCATCTGGAGCGGATTCGTTCTAATCTAGGATCTTGGGCATGGAAAAGAACAGTACATGAAGACAGTTATGTACTTTTAAAAGGCATTATAGAGTGACACAGGTACGATTAGTTATGTCATTGTTTTAATGTATTAACTTTACCACTATAAATTGCAGCAACTTAGTTTTCTAATTTTCATAATTGTAACCACAACAATTTATTGCTCTTTGTGGTTACAATTATTTAATCGTGTTGGTCAAAAAATGCCAAAATGTGAATATCACGATGAGGACTGTTTGAAGGACACCAGTATGCTTATTTTTCAACCTTTTTGTATCAAGTTGTGGTCTCCTATAGAGCAGCTACACACAATAACCTGTACAGAAAACCTTTCCATCTTGCAGAATCCAGCTTTATTTCCTTTGCTTTGCGCTTCCATTAATTTATTTCACCTACTCTGCTGTGATTGGTCACACACCCAAAGTGCTTAATAAAATATAACCATATAAGGAAGTCCACCCATCTGTGATGTCACAAAGGAACAGTTTTACCATGGCTTTTAAAACTGAGCGTTTTGATCCAAAAAGTTTTTTAGGGCTCGCTTCCAAATGCGCAAAAGTCATTATCTGAATCTTTGGCATCGTTATACATCGTGATAATACAATACAAAATTCAAACTACATTTATAGGTCAGTGGAAAAAGCATCAGGTCCCCTTTAAATACTAATTGAACCAGGGTGTTAAATGGATCAGACAATTATGAATTCAGTGCATACAGAAATTTCACCCAGAATCTGAGTTTTTGTGAGCAAATTCCTAAATGAAGTTAATCAATTCATATTACAAAAAAACAGTTCATCAATGGACTAAACAAAACCTATGATTGTCTGACCTCAAGGTGGCTCAGGTATCAGTGTTGACAGGATTTAAAGGACTACATTAAGAGGATAGAGGACGTACCTCATAAGCAAATTAGTACCCAGATTAACAACACACGCTTGAAGGAAAGCTTTACGTCAAACGCTCATGAAGCCAAGTGAGAGTTAAATTACAGGTGGTGCCGATAATAAACCATCTTATCTTATTTAACTTGATAGGCCTTCACTGAGAACCAAACAATAGACAGCAACACGTTTGGAGATGAAGGAAACTACATGTAAGGAAACTGATGTGTTCTTTATTTTTGCTAATTAGTATATATAATCACATTAATTCATGCTATTGGGTGTTCGCTAACATCCATTTATTGAAGTCACATATCAACGGCACCCTGACGGTGTAGGTGTGTTTTGCACTTGTGTTTCACTTGACCACAGCCACAACATGCTTATCCTTCTCAGACACCACAGGTACACTTCCTGGTTTGCTGTGCTTGCGGAGATTCCTCTCCCTAAAAGAGAAGGAAGAAACAGAAGTGAGTAAAAACATGTTAGTGATCATTTTATGAATGGATGATTACAGATGGGAATGAGAAAACAGGTAGGTGGGGGGGGGAGAGCGATTGATCAAACATCTAAATCACTGGCGGCACTAACGTGTCCTGATAATAACACATAAACCACACAAGGTAAATCATTCACAGTCACAGTCATGCAGGTCTGACGTGTGAGAATAGTGCTAGTCAAAAAAAAAAGTGGGGGTGTACACTGCGCTATGACTCAGTAGCAGCAGGTTGAAGTGGGACAATCAATCTAGCATCCGAACAGTGAATGAGTATGTACGGCTTATTGAGAACATGTCATGAGAGAGGAAGCTCCATCAGTGCCATTTTCCATGAGGCGAGTGGGACAACTAAAAGGTCAGATGTAACCTGGCAGCAGCCCAAGGTCACTTTCACCTCCGCGAGTGGACGTGTGTCACTGCCGCAATTATCACTAAGAAACAGCAAAAGGAAATGAAAACCTACTTTTTGCGGCGAGCCTCTTTCATTAACTTCAGCTCCTTCGACTGGTTGAAGAGGGTCTTGGGGAGATGTCGGTGTTGAGCGATACGTCTGATCTGCGGGAAGTCCTTGTACTTCTCTGTCAGCTTTTTCCTGTAGTTGGTGGCCTCCCTCTCTCGGGGGGTCAGCTACAAATCATCGGGGGAGATTGGTCAGTTGGATTTGAGACACAGAACAGACAAAACTGCTCATTAACCAAACCACTTGGTGCCCGCTTAACAAGGTTCTGGAACAAGTCCAGAAACGGATAACAAAGATCATTCATCATGTAGATCATTAATAATCCGGCTGTGATAAGTGAATTTCCGCAAAGTGGGATTTATATTTATAACTGGAATATTTCCATAACATTAATAGCACCCTATAGACATAAAATAACACCTATTTAGTCACCTTGCATTGTATTTGTATGCATTAACAAACATTGTAGAAATAATCAAAGATAATAATTTAATATTGCAGCAGTAGCCCATGTTATTAAGATTATGATTGTGTTATTACTGTGCATGTTGTGAGATAATTTAAACCTGCAAGTCTGGTGCTTGGCTTACAGATCAATTACTGACACCTAGTGACAAATGTAGAACAGTACATTCCCAATTAGAATATAATTTAGGCAAAACATGTTACATTTGCTTCAATATGCATATTTTTTGAGAGTACTAGGACCCATTCAACCACGAAACAGCATGATTTATTTATAAAAAAATGTTTTTTTTAAAAACCTTGATAGAGTAAAGCCGAGAAATTGGAACGACAACATGGCAAGGGTGGACTGTGCACAGGTAAATTATGCACCTTCTGCCATCTACTGGAAGAGGATTTAAATGTTCTGTCTTTCGTAGATGACAAAGATATATTTGTAAAAAATAAATAATTTCAAGAGTGAAATCAGATAACTTCTGCGGAATATCTAAATGATCTCTCACAGCACACAGGTTGGCTAGGAACTAGGGGACATTAAAACGTATATTCTTTTACTTGTAATATGTACTTGTCACGAGTGGTGTTACTATTAGTACTACTAGCAACAGTTGTGTTCTTAAGATGCTGAAGTGTTGACCTGCGCAGTAAGTAGCGACTTCATCCCAGCAACGTGGCCATTCAAAAGTGAATCAATGTCTATTAAAAAGTGACGAGAGAAGCTTAATAACGTTCATGCCGCTCATAAAAACCACAAGCTCCCTGAACTTGTGCTGGCTGAGGCCGCCATCCTCAAAGGCTTTTATTCTAATTAACAGCAATGATTTGTCTGGATTTAGTTTGTCAGAGCCGTGAGACGCTGATCTTGTTGGACTACTCTAATTCTTCAGGTAGCCGGTTAAAATCCCTACAAGACACAGCAAAACAACTTGGATTCAATGGGGATTATTGTCATATGAAAATGCTCATTTTTTTTTTAAACTGTGTCCCTCCAGTGGAACTGGGGAAGGTAGTCGGAGCCAAGGAAGTCTGGCCTACTGAGACTGCTGGCCCTGTGAACCGGGCCCAAATAAGTCAAAGAAAATGGATTGCTGGATGGTTATGTGAAGAACAGTAAAGTAAATTCAAGACTTTAAGTTGTGTGATACGTACAAATGCTAGAAACATCTGCTTGTGTTTAAAATTGTCTACGCAGTTAGAAGTTTGAGTATATCAACTGATTTCATATTGGGAAAATGGCTTTGAATCACAAACACAAAGGTCGACCAGTGTCCTTTCAGCAGTCTCAACTATATGGTGGCTTTATCTTCGACTTCAGAGGAATTTAAAAAATTATTAGTTTCAAGGGATAGTTCAGATTTTTTTTACATGACACCCCCATCAACAGTGTAGTGCATCAAAGGTGAGTTCTGGGTGTTGAAGTTTTCCGGCTACTTGGAAGAATCACTAAACGATATGCGTTCAAAAGAGTAATACATTTGCATCACAAAATCGTTTTCCATGACAAAGTCAGACGTCACAATCGCTCTGCATTATTTTCTCTCCCTTTCGAATCACTGCACATTGCCGCCTACGTATGTGTTTTACAGTGTTTACATGCATGGATAACGACCGCTGCAATGTTGAGAGAGTTAAAGTGACAGCTAGAGTGGTATTGTCACAGAATAAAACATCTAAAAAAAATGGTGCAGACAACAAGAACGTGTCTGAATGGCCCTACATATTCCATGGCTTTCCTGTCACAGACTATCAGTGTGTGTGTGTGTGTGTGGTGCACACCTCAGTGAGGACAATTATGCTCCTACTCACCCAAGACAGAAGAATAATCATGTTTTGAAGAGTTTTGCTGTTCCAGCATGTGTTCAACAAATCAACTTGCCGGAAAACTTTATTCGACACCAAAAACTGACCAGAACACTACTCACGGGAACGGAGTGGGGGGGAAAGTCAATGATGATGCACTACACTGCTGATGCGAAGTCTCTCTTTAAGAGCAAGTTTGCATTGCATACAATATTTAATGTTAAATGAAAAGTTTTAAAGCAGAACGGGAAATGCAGCAACTAGAAGACTGAAGTCTGTGATGCTTTGATTCAGCAGTTCAGTATTTCTTGATAATGAAAGACACTCTCCGTCCAACTTGATTGTTAATGCTTCATTATGTAGCGAACGGCCGTTTTAAGTGATTGGCCAATTTAAACTGCTGATAGGAGCAGGCTCCGTTTGATCTCTTTAAGTGCAACGCTTGCAAATAAATCTTCTCTTACACAGCGACAGTAAAACAAGTGCCAAGTGAGCCCATTCTGCAATCTGAAGCAGCATTAGTAGAATAAGCAGAACTGACTGATTTGGAATGAAAGATGGCTGTTGGAAATAGGGGCAGGACACCATTGATCTTTATTATATCGTCATAACTGATGTTTGGAGCATTAGAACATATCACGGCCTCTTAAAATGAGTTTTATTTGATTGTTAAGCCCAACATTAAACTTCTGTGGTAACAGACTGCACTTTTTGACTGTAAAGTTGTTACAATAATATGAGGTCTGTGAGGACTTCCTACTGCTCCAGCTGGTACATTTTACTTAAATGAGTGATTCTGCTCTAAATCAGGCTAATCCTGACACTGTCACCCACTGCCAAGGTGGGTATGCTGGCACAAGTAAGTCATTGATGAGTCAGGTAATAAATTAGAGACGGTGTGACACGTGTCTGACATTTGACAAAGATCGAAATGTTAACTGTTTAGTGTTAAAGTGTTTAATGTAATTTGTTGAGCAGATGCCACCAATCTTCACCTGAAGTAAAAAGGTTTAAAAAGGTGCTACTTACCACTCCTAGTTTTTCAGATGCAGTCGCTTTCCACAGCCGAATATTCATTTCATCCGACCCGCTCAAAATGTAGCGGTTGTCTGCTGACCACTTGATGCAGATGACATGCTGCATGCGTTTGGTGTGGTACACCTCCCTGATGGCAGAAGAACAGTCAACAGTGAAACTCATTCAATTCCAGCCATTTTTTAAAAGCTGTTCCTCTCAGTACCAGCCTTTTTGATGCTATTGACTGATTTTTAAGGCACATAGAATATTGTGTTCTTGGACTATATAAACAAATACATACAATAGATATACCAAAAGAAAGATTAGACTCATATTTCATCAGAAAAAACTTTGTTTAGTCAAAATGTTGACAATGCTGCCACAATATAACACAAAAAGTGGTTGTTTTACATTAAAATAAGTGGGTGTGTATATATACACTCCATATAAAAAAGGTACCACTTATAGAGTTGTAGACTCCTATCGGACAGCTACACACAATAGTATATATACATGAAAGTTCTTATGAATCTGTAAAGGAACTTCACAACTAAAATGGACAAAACTGTATTGCTTTACCTTTAAATGCCAATTTCAATGTGAAAAATCTATTTAGGTTGGTACTGACCTACTACGACCACTGTCCTTGGGGAAGATGCGGATGCTCTTGTCAAAACTAGCAGACACGAACTCTTTTCCAGTTGGGGAATAGTCAACATCTAGCACTGCAGACACGTGGTCCAAGTGCACGGTGACTGGCTGGTGTAAGTGTCTCATGTCGTACGTATAAAGGCTGGAGAAACAGAAACAAATGATCTGACATTCATTTGAAGAAGCCTACAATGTAAAAGCTACTTTTTTCATTCCAATGTAAAACAAAGGCATAGCGACATACATACATGCACTCACTTACATTGCCATTGACTAAATTCTAAATTGTACACCCAATTCTTGTTTTTAATATGGATATTGTATAATGCATTCCATCCTATATATTTTTTCATATAAATCATTAAAAACCCACAATTGATAGGACATTCATGCCAGTCATATTTCACTCACTTATAGTCTTCATTACAACATGTGAAGAAATAAGCTTCCATTGGGTTCCAGGATAATGTGTTGCTCCTCATTGTCATGATAACCTACAGATGATTAAAAAAAATACACAAATGTCCTTTTATGGAGTAAACAAACATCAAAATCTACAGATAAGGCTTGGTGTGACTGTACCTTTTTAAGGGGCGCTGCTTCTCTCATGTCATACAGCACAATGCTTCTGTCAGAGGAACAACTGGCAAGAAGTTGAGTCTAACAAAATAACATGACAATGTTACCACGGTGTACAATACATTACTGGGTAGCTAATATTTGTGAGCAAGACTTGAATATGTCTTTGACAGGGAACATGGGGGAAGATGGGACATACGATCTTTTCAATTATCAACTCAACTCGTATTGATGGGAAATACATTCTGTCAGAGACTCACCTCCACGGGGTTGAAACGGACAGAGGAGAAGCTGTCTACGCCCCAGGTAAAAGAACGGATGGGGCTGCTCCTTTGCTCATCCCAGATGTCCACCTGCTGGCCACATGTTGCAAACACACCATCCGTCTGGTGATGGTCAAGTCCTGTGAAGACTGTCTGTAATGGAAAGGCACTTATTTTCACCACAATGACAACCTAATTTATTGCAGTTAAACTTACAACCTTTGGTGGAGAACAGCCCAGTGTGATGCAAGAACATACCTTGCCCAGAATTGTGTTAAGTGGCTCCTCTGCCTCGCCATAACCCGGGGTCTCCATTTTCCATTGCTTGATTGTTTTGTCATCACCAACCTGTTACAAAGACAATGTACATTACACACAAAATTAAAAAAAACATGACATAAAATGCAAAATTCATCTTCAGTATGGTGAAAGGACAAGTCACCGTGAAGAAGGACGTCCCACAGAAGCGTACAACCATTCCCCGGACAAAACCTTCATGGGCTTGGAGTGTGCGGACGCATTCCCGTTGAGAAAGATTCCACAATTTAACCTAAGGATGACATTTTTTTAATGTTAATGTGTATGTGACAAGCATTTGAAGAATTAACACAGACCAATGTGGGTTATATGAAAGATAGGAATATTGAGAACTCACCTCCCCATCACAAGAGCCAGACAACAGCAATGAGAGGCTGGAGGTGTGCTTGGCCATGCAGTTCACTCCATCTCTGTGTCCATCCAATGATGCAAGGAAAGGCTTTGCAAACACCCTGTCCAGCTTAGTGGCATTAAGAGCTCGGGTGTATTCTCTGCATACCTCGAATGGGTGAAGTGATGGGTCATAGTTTCTGGGGACTAGAAACAAAGGACGCTTCAAAACATTGCTCAAATTTCAAAGATAACATTTTACAACGTTAATGTTTAAATCACGTTTAATCTGGTAGACCCAATCTCGCGTGTCTTGTGACACCTCTACTGTATAGGTAGGTAGGTAGGTAGGCAACAATATATATTAAGGTTGCTTCAGGCAGGGATTACATTGATTACATTTTACGATGTATTTTACTAAAACTAGCAACACTAGCAACTTCAGTGTGTTGCTAGCGAAAGTAGCAACACTAGCAAGCCAAGCTAAACAATACTTACCACGCTGAATATCGAATTTGGTCTCCCGGACGTAGTCGTCCGGGTTCCTCGAGAGGACTTTTACTTTCATAACAAGTCGGACAAAATTCTACTTAAAATGTACTTGAGCTTAATTTTAAAACAAAGTTTGTAAACACTGGTCAGCAACCCATGTGTACATATATCCGGGTAGTAAACCGCGGTGCATTGTGGGAGCTCAAGCCATGTCGATTATGACGGCTAGGTGGCGCGCCAATATTTATACGTAACATTGTTTTTGTTGTTCTGTAATAATTGCATTTAAAATACATCTGGTAATTTCTGTTTGTTAAAATAACCGTATTGTATTTGTATTGGATGTTTATTTGTGAAGCATATCAAAAACCGGAAGTACTTTAATGTTTCGCTACCCAAACGAGGCGCAAGAAGCGGAAGCACAACATCTTCTCCCATCCGGCTGATGGCGATCAACTTCTGCTTTACTAACCGTCAGAGACAGGAGAAGAAGAAGCAAGGTTGACTTTGGTAACTGCTTGACACTATGCTGACTTAAGGTAATACTACCGCATGTCAAAAACGTGGATCACAAGCTAACATGCGTTTGCAGTTAGGTAGTAACAAAGAAGTCTATAGATATATACACTGTTATATAGTACTATATTTCTGCATTAGCGTAACGACATGTTGCTGTAACTATACCGGATGGATGTAATGTAGATTTCTGATTCCGATCTCTCAGGGTAAAATCAGCCAACATGAGCACCGGGCATGACCGCGGTACAGTCAGCCTCAGTGATGCCAAGCCGGACCCTGCCTCATCATTCCCCGGGAACATCATGCAGGTTTTCAGGCAAATGAAGATAGAAAACCTGGTTGCTGGTCTCAGTGGAGGAGTTGTGTCAACCATGGTTGTTCACCCTCTCGACCTGGTCAAAATCAGGTTTGCAGGTGAGCCATACAAATGTATTTATCATGTCTATAATGGACTGTGCATCCACATGAAATGGGACTCACATTGCTTTGATATATTTTTGCTGCAGTGAGTGATGGTTTGGAATTACGGCCCAAATATAATGGAATACTGCACTGTATGAAGTGTGTATGGCAGCAGGAAGGACTGAAGGGACTCTACCAAGGAGTAACCCCCAACGTGTGGGGCGCCGGAGCATCTTGGGGCCTCTATTTCTTCTTGTAAGCAACATTTTGATTGATATTGTATCGGCTTCATCTGATTTGTGATGCACTTCCTCCTCTACAGCTACGAAGCAATCAAAGCATACGTAAAAGACGGACGTGAGACAGAACTGAGTGCTGCTCAACACCTGGTGTCTGCAGCTCAAGCAGGTCAGTTTGTAACTATTTCAGTGTTGACACAGTCTTATTCTCAGCACTCAAGTCTACAACATTAATCAGATCCTCTGGAAGAAGTTCTTTGTCAGGTGGGCATTGTGTTGAAACCGTACACACAGACGGGGGTCAGTCATTTTGTTCTATAACCCTGGGGATCTTTTAAGACGTTTAAAATAGCTGCCTTACAGCATTCAACCTCAGCAGCAATGGCGCTCTGCGAGATGCCTTGTTTGATTCTGTATATATTTAGTTAAAAAGATACATTTACATGTAGAATTATCTCAAAGGGTAATTTACATGTGTAACCCCGAGCAGGTCAAAGGTAGACACCAAACCGTCACACAGGAAACCGGCAGTCTCACTCCCATTTCTTCCTTAGGCATTTTTAATGGTCTACTTAAAACCTCCTTAAGATCCAACAGTGCAAAACGTGAAATTTATTATTTTTTTCAACTGTATATACTGTAAATTATACATATCTCCAGGCATCCTTACACTCACCATAACCAACCCTATCTGGGTCACCAAGACCAGGCTTGTGCTGCAGTACAGTTCTGACCCAACTAGTAAACAATACAAGGGGATGCTGGATGCACTGATCAAGATCTACCGCACGGAGGGTGTGTCAGGACTCTACAAGGTCAGTGTGTATTTGTGCTACAGTGGAGGTTATTGTTTATTGTTTGTTGTTTGTTTATTGCAACAGCTAATGCAAAACAGACAGTAGTGTGTCCACAATGGTGCTGCTATTACCATAACCGCCACTAGAGGACGCTAAAATTGCATTTAGTCTACCTCATATTTTGCCAACATTTACAGCAAAACAAATATTCATTCACTAAATTGAGCCTTGAATTCCCTTATGTTTATGTTTAGTGGCAATGAATGTATCTTAAAATGACTTATAAAGTATAATCTTGTCTAAGGGTTACGTTCCTGGTCTCTTTGGAACGTCCCATGGTGCCCTGCAGTTCATGGCCTATGAGCAGCTCAAGAGACGCTACAAAAAATACAAGAAGGTTCCTTCAGATGCAAAGCTGGTGAGTTATTTAGTAATAGATGGTACTTAGACGTACAAAACCAGGGTTGATATTGTATTTTGTATTACTTGTATGCTAGTTTTTGTTACTCCATTGATCGCTTCATTTGTGAACAGAACGCATTGGAAAACATCACGACAGCAGCACTATCCAAAATATTTGCCGTGGCCACGACGTACCCATATCAGGTGGTGCGAGCTCGACTGCAAGACCAGCACAATACATACAACGGTGTAGTCGATGTCATCACACGGACATGGAGGTATGACTGACGGTTTACCAGCGATGCTTTCCACAGCTCTGTATGTTAAACATGGTTGTGTGATCGCTGTCTGCAGGAACGAAGGTGCCACCGGGTTCTACAAAGGCATCATCCCAAACGTGATTCGTGTCACTCCAGCATGCTGCATCACTTTTTTAGTGTATGAAAATGTCTCTCGCTTGCTTCTGGGTACAAGTTAACAATGTTTACAAGTAAAAAGGAACATTCACTCAAAATATATGAAATGGGATTGTGGAGCCACTGAATGGGGCGAGTCCTGATGCCTGGAAGGATGAATGCTGCTGTGAAATTGGGTTTTTTTACAATTATGTACATGTTTCCAAGGAACTTTCATAAAATGTTTGTACAGTGAAGCTAACATTTTCTTTATTCTGTCTGAAAAAAATGAGCAACAGTAGCACAAAGCTTACATTAGATCATAAATATAAAATTCAAGGCTCAGATTTGGAAAATAAACACATTTTTGTAGCCATTTTTTTGACATTTTTTTTCCAATTATGGTTGTGGAAAATGTTTCAAAATCTTGCTTGTTCTAAATCCAAAATCCTTTAAAATTGCATGAAATATTGAATTTCTTCAATATTGTTTATATAATACTGTTTATATATGTTTATAAAATATATTGAAAATCTGTAATGTGAATCATTTTCAATTAAAAAGTGAAAATACTTTTAATAGCTCACTTTTTTTTTTGTTGTCTTGTGCCATTTTCTTGTAATTTCCAGTCAGATGATACCTATTCAAAAATAAAGGGCATTAAGCATAACTGTTACTTACAATATAATTAAATTGGACTTTAATTCTGTGTCATTTTGGAAATTGCATTTCTCAGCAGTAGTATTAAATGCTGGATACGCCACTATGTCCCTGACAAAGTATTTTGACAGTACTCCATCGACTCGCGAGTACAAGTAGCCTTTTTTCAAACCCGATAGAGCACTGATAGAAATTACACTACCAAATATGCAAATACAGTTCACCTAAATGAAAGACTGTATTTGATAATATGGATCGTTTACAAAAGATCACTTTATTGACAAGACTAGCGCATATAAAACGTCAAATGAGTACATGTATACATACGGGCAATGACTGCCAACAGCACCTGTGAGTAGAAAAGTTACAGTACTAAGGTTTGTTTTGTTCTTTTCCTGGGAAAAGGAATGTCAAATCAAAAAAACGTCCCAACAAAACATTCAAGTTACAATCAGTCATGTTGTGAGGCCTCGGCAAACCATACCTGCTCATTTGGGAAGGCCAGATATCATATCGTCATATCGTTCCTCTACCAGGGCTAGTCCCGTTCCTCTTATGTAACTTTTTTTTTACTTGGGAAGCTCTTCAATGATAATCCTAGAAACTGAATTCCACCCCGTGGATGCATCACCGCGCGGATAGTCGGCGCAGGTCCCCACCCATACGGCCACGTCCACCAACCCTGCTTTCACACCCTCACACAGTCCCTCCACTGAAACAGAAAAAGAACAGGGACAAAGACATGACACATAAATTGTAGGGAACACCCAAAATGCATCGCCACAAAACTGCTGTACGGTATTACCATGTGACCTCTCCCAGTGCGCATTGGAAAATGTTTGCTTCCCAGACTACAAAACAGTTTAATTTCTTCATATTGTTTTCCCCCATAATCTAAATTTAATGTTAATGTGACTGGCAGCGTCCATAACACAAAGCTGAGATGAAGATGTTTTGTTGGCCTGGGAACGCCTTGGTGTCCTCCCGGTGGAGCTGGAGGAGGTGGCCGGGGACCGGGAAGTCTGGGCTTCCCTACTGAGACTGCTGCCCCCGCGACCCGGACCCAGACCAGCGAAGGAAAATGGATGGATGTATATTGTATTGACCTACTGTGTTTCCACATCCTTCCATTTTTCTCTATATAGCCCCGGGTCGATGCCAACCAATGTTGGGCACGTTACTTGAAAAAAGTAATTAGTTATAGTTACTAGTTACTTCTCCAAAAAAGTAACTGAGTTACTTCACTACAAAAGTAACTATTCATTCATTCATTTTCTACCGCTTATCCTCACGAGAGTTGTGGGGGGTGCTGGAGCCTATCCCAGCTGTCTACGAGCAAGAAGCAGGATACACCCCTGGAAAGGTTGCCAGCCAATCACAGGGCACATATAGACAAACAACCATTCACACTCACATTCATACCTATGGACAATTTGGAGTCGCTAATTAACCTAGCATGTTTTTGGAATGTGGGAGGAAACCGGAGTACCCGGAGAAAACCCACGAATGCACGGGAGAACATGCAAACTCCACACAGAGATTTTCGAGGGTGGAATTGAATACAAAAGTAACTAGTTACCAATAAAAGTAACTATTGCATTACTCGCCCCTGGTACCCCCCCGAATTAGGTTTCTGTAGGTTTTAGTTGCTCACACAAGACTTGGACAAAAGTTTTTTTGTTTTTTTTCGGGGACATAATGTACATTCGACGTGTACATTTTACTTTAAAGTCAATGAGTTTAAAGTAGTGTCAGTACTTCCCTTTGGAAAATGCTGTATTCCCACTAGAGTCCCATCACTCACACCCAGCACTTTGGATGTGCTATAACACCCGCCCACCCAAGTTCTCTGATTGGCTGAAGACGCAATCTTACTAAAAATGAGCCAATCCCCATTGCTTATATGGTTATCTCAAATGGTAACAGCGTTATGCTGACAGTAAAAGTAATTAGTAATTAGTTAATTAATTAGTTCCCATCACTGATGCCAACCCACGCTAGAAAAACACCAATGGACATACTTTACACGGAACAAATCCCGACCATCATAGTCCATCATACCTGAGGATGTCCTGTGGATGTTGATGGTGGAGTTGAGCTCTGGACTTCCTTGGTCCAAATAGATGATGGACTCTATTGGCAGAGGCGCCACGCATTCCGCTCCGTTGAAGGTGAAGTACCATCTCTGGCAGCAGGCATTCTTGCACTTGAGTCTGAGGGAGCCACTAAAGAGGACTCGGAGGGCACTGTCCGAGCGCAACTTGGTGAACGTGCAGTCCTGCCACACAGACATGTCACGCCCGAGAGTTAGAGTATTCCGAAAAGGAATGTCTGGAAGACATTTCATTAATACTATCATCCATCACTTAATTCAACACAGACACAACGGTTATGAATCAGCCTGTTTCACTAGCAGCTCCAAACATCCGTCAATGCAAATACACTTACAGCGATTTTTCCCAGGTCAATCCCATAATTTAAGGAATTCCAGGCACACTGCTTGTAGTTGGGCTTCCATGGTTCCTCGAATATTTCGCTAATGCATTCGCCCTTCTCGCCTTTGAGTCCGTCACGTCCAGGAATGCCCGGCGTTCCCGGGATGCCGTTGGTTCCCGGGTTACCGTCTCTGCCAGTGGTTCCCGCTGGACCCTGCATGCAGCTGCCATACTGCAGGAAAAAAAACAACAAGAGTTGAGACTTCCTGCTTTCTGGGAGTTAAAAGTTCACGCAGGGAGGACGGCTAAATTTAGCTAAGTCATCATTAAGCTAGATAGTTGGAAAACTGTGATTATCCTGATGTTATGGTCCTGCTCGGAAGTTTAAACAAATGCAAGTAACTTGCTAATTACATTGCATGACTTGGCAGAAGTTTTGTCCAAACTCCAAATGTCCAGATTCCAAAAGGAGATGAGCCTTTAAAAATGCCTTTTTCCCCAGCATGCAACAGTTTACAGCACATGACCAAAAGCAAGGGATGGGAACAAAGAGCTTTTACTGCACAGTCAGTCTCCTTTCTCAGCTTGAATCCCTTTGGGTGAAGTCTAAAACTGCACTTCAAGAGATCACAATCTGGAAAACTGCCTTCATGTCGAAGTAATGATGGTGTTCTAATGTCGGATGAAGCAGATGGTCCACGGTCTGTTTTAGACATTATCGTCCTTTCCCGGCTCAACCTGGAGATGTGATATCAAGCGTGAAGGAACCCGGAGAACCTGCAGTTAAAACAGCAGACCTGAAATCTGCTCAGTTTGACTTATGTAAAATATCCAAGTGAATGTCTGATTTAAAGCGGTCCGAGTGTTGCATTTAAGGTTGAATTTTCTCATGAATGGATCCACTGTCTGCCCGTCCACAGTGCTGACTTTCATACCAACTTCCTGCATCTGAAGCGCTGTGCTGCTGGCATGAATTATACAGAATATTCCGAACACAGTCCGTTTCTGTACATGCTGAACAGAGGCTGAAATCACTGAATCTAAACTACTGGAATCACAGGAGGACTGCAGCTTTCCACAGCAAATATAAAACTTGGCTTTTCAGAATGATGAAATTTTTTTTTTTTTTTGAATGAGGACATCGAGCTCGGATTTCCAACACCACAAAATTAGATTATGGAATAACATGCTGTTCATCCTATCCATCCAATGTGGTAAGAAAAGTGCACTAAACGCCTTTGGAAGATTATAAAGGCAAATTTGCTTCTTTAGGAAAAAAAATGGGTCATGAGTGCTGACTTCTATTGGGAGCTTCAGGGGGGTCTGGGGGGGTCTCAGCAAAATAAACAGTTTCACTTTCATTTGATTCATTCCCAAGAGAGTTCTGAGGAATGGACTATAGCACTCTGTTTCACTAGTGGCCACCCACTAAATCTTGAGAGTCCACCGAAAGAGGGGTTATGGGAGAATACAATATTTGTCATTTTGACCCACCCCCCCCATAAAAAAACATAACCGAGAACCCACGTTTTTATCTTCTTTCAAGCATCATATTTATAAAATATGTGATTTACATTTAAATAACACGTTTGCCCCCCCCACAAAAAACACAACCGAGAACCCACGTTTTTATCTTGTTTCAAGCATATTTGTAAAATATATGTGAAAATGTGTGACGTTTGCCCCCCCCACAAAAAACAATCGCGAACCTACGTTTTTATGTTGTTTCAAGAATCATATTTTAATAAAATATGCTTTACTTATAATAACACAACGTTGGCACCCACGTTTTTATCTTGTTTCAAGCATATTTATAAAATTTACTTTTAAATAACACGTTTACCCCCCCCCAAAAAAAACCCACAACCGAGAACCCATGTTTTTATCTTGTTTCAAACATATTTGTAAAATACGATATGTGATATGTGAAAATGTGTGACGTTTGCCCCCCCCAAAAAAAACACAATCGAGAACCTACGTTTTATCCTGTTTCAAGCATCGTATTTAAATAAAATATGTGCTTTACTTATAAATAACACAACGTTTGCCCCCCCCCCCCCCAAAAAAAAGATGAGACCTATCATGAGAGTCCACCGAAAGAGGGTTATGGGAGAATACAATATTTGTCATTTTGCCCCCCCCCCTCCTGAAAAAATCACACAATCGAGAACCTAAGTTTTTATCTTGTATCAAGCATCAAATTTAAATAAAATATGTGCTTTACTTATAAATAACTCAACGTTTGCCCCCCCCCCCCCAAAAAAAGGCGCCCGGTATCTCCATTCCCTCTTACCTTATCAGCGTCAGGATCCTTTCGGTATCCTCTACTTCTCACCTTTTCCACGCCATTCACGGGTAAAGTCAGGCAGACGAGCAGCAGCAGGCGCCGGGAAAGAGGAGACATCATACGGTGCAACTGTGCCTTCTCCCGGGGAACTTTGGTAGTATAGAGTCGGTCTGCCTCCAACATCACACCCCTCTCAGTGCACAGGAGGGCAGGACCAATGGGAGGGGGGGAAAGGGGGGTGCAGCCAACGTGTAAAGACGACCTGGAAGAACACCATTGTGCTTAAGAGTTTAATAAATGTCTGCACTCTTGCATGCATAAATAGAGATAGCATTCATAACTTTATGATTTCCAATATTTATTTGTCAAAATGGGTAGAATATAAAAGATACACGTTTCACAGGTTCTCTCAAAAAGTAACAGTATTATTTACGCAGCAGGGAACTGCCAATAAATCAAAATACAGAGAATTGCCTCAAAAAAGTAGTACAATAGTTTGACAGTAGTTGAAGTATACTTGTTTCATAAATAATGACTTATCCTTTGTTTCCAGCGGAGGATTTTACAAGTCTGATCCCAACACTGACATCACTCCACTACACATGGAACAAATATTGGTTTACCTTGGAACACAAATTAAAGACAGATTCATGCAGTAACTTAAAAATACTAATTCACAGGATCAACCATGATAGAAAGATCTATACAACAGAATGACAAAAAAGGAGCAAAAAGCTCTTAAGAAAATTCTAAAAAGACAAGATCTGCATTTCTACTGTAAAGTGTGTTTTTTTTTAAGTAGAGTATGCACACGTTGTAGGTCGTTTGATGGGGTCTGGAGGCAAACTCTCTTGGTGGAAGACATAAAAAAACCACAAGGACACTTTCCTCATACTGTCGGTTTGGAAACATAACATCATGACATCACATGCTAAAATACCCAGTGTAGTGACTAATTCAGCTAAAGAAAATATAATATTCACATAAATATGTCCATTGAGCTTCCCATAAAAAGTAGAGTTCATATTGAATGCACTTTATAATAGTTGGCATGCAGCTGTACTAATAAAAGCTTGGTAAAAGTACGAAACCACCCAAATTCTGTTAAAAGGCTGATAAAAAATAAAAATAAAGAGGTAAATATCACATTGTAGAAATGAACATTCAGTGTCTACAACTCAACAGATACAATCAGGGTCGAAAGACGTAAATAAATACACCTGCTGTTGGTGTACTAGATCGTTTTTGGAGAGCATCGTCTCAGCAATTGCCGTCCTTCGTGTCTTTGCTCTCCTCAGACACCTTGGTCACCTGATGGTGGGTGGAGTCTTGGACGCTTAAAGCTGGATGCGGTTGTGCGACGGGATCCGGGACCGGTCTGACCTCTGACTGCTCGCTCATTGGAGTCATCCTAAACCGACCAGGACACACTAAATGTTATTCCACACACATGTAAGATGTGTTTATAAATAATATTACGTGCGGAGTTCCCCAGGGGTCAATACTGGGGCCAAAACCGTTCAACTTGTACATCAATGATATCTCCAAAGTTACGAAAGCTGTTTGGTAAATTTCTGGGGATCATAATAGATGAAAATATGAGCTGGAAATCTCATATTACACATATACAACATAAAGTGGCCCAAAATATTTCAATATTGAGCGAAGCAAAATTTGTTCTCAATCAGAAATCACTCCACACTCTTTGTTGCTCTCTGGTTCTACCATAACTTACTTATTGTGTGGAAATATGGGGTAATAACTATAAAAGCTGAATGTACTGCAAAATATGGTAGTAATGATAATTCATAATGCTCATAAAACTCCTTATTTCTAAAATGACAAATACTTAAACTTGCTGATATAGTTCATCTTCAAACATCTAAAATAATGCATAAGGCTAAAAATAACCAATTACCTAAAAATGTCATCCAATACTTCTCTACAAGAGAGGATAAATATGATCTCAGGGAAGAACTACATTTGAAACACTTATATGCTAGGACTACGTTAAAAAGCCATAGCATTTCAGTATGTGGAATCAAACTATCGAATGGATTGAGTAAGACCCTCAAACAATGCACAACGATGAGCCAATTCAAGAAACAATACAAGCAGTTGATGTTTGCTAAATACAAGGATGAAGAGTCTTGAACCAGTCATGATGTGCTATATATATCACTATATTGACACTTACTATGGTACCCATTATGTCATTGGATGGTCATATCACCTCGTATTTTGGTATGTGACAAAAAAAACTATACTAGGAAAGCAGGAAGTGAACAAATGTAACAGTTACTGATTGTAAAAGTACCAGATGGAGGGGTAAGATTTAATAAGCTTTGCTTCTTCCTACTCCTTTTGGACATGTGGAACTGTGAACTGATTATGTGATGCATTCAATTGTAATCTGATGCATGTTCAAATGAAATAAAACCATTACCAATAATGGGAGGTGTGGTTTCAATGAGACGAGTACAGTGGAACAGTGGAACCTATAAGGGTGAATTAATTTTCAATTCTTTCCTGGAACTAACTGTGTCCAACCTGAGAGGCATCACTGTACACAAGAAGGTTAGAAGGTTCACCAAGAGGTTAGATGCTAACAGTATTAATGGCTACTATTACCTTGCATCTGGCACTCTGCTGTGCAAACTCTCAGAATGGCTGCTGACCTTCCCGGAGCTCCCCGCTTTGCTACGTCTCTCTCCCCCTTCCCTGTCTCGCTCCTTGTCATCATGCCTGGAGCTTCGGCTAGAGGTGCCCTTGTCCAGGTGCGCCCTGGCAGCGCCTTGGAAGTGGAGCTCATTATTTCCCAGAGGTAAGGTTACTGAATTGGCTCCACCGGTAGAAGCAATGGTTGGTGTGGTGCCGGTGCTTGTGCCCATAGACTTCGAGATGACCTTGAGCTTGTGGGAAGTAGACTTGTAGTGCTTCTTCTTGTGCTGGACACGGCTGTTATGCTTGAGGAAGAACTCACAGGACTCTTGGAGCACCCTGCGGCTCTCGCTGATTGGACTGTGGGTCACAGAGCAAGACACGAATGACACAGAAATATACATTGTTGGAATTTGTGGAAAAATTAACGACAAGGCAACAAAAATGCCCTCACTCTCTTTTTCGAGTCCTGTTGAAGAAGTAGGCCCACTCAGAGCAGGTCTTTTTGCTGCTGACCCAGAACACTGCAGATATCCCAACCACCAGGGTCATCAAGTACTTGACCAAGAACAGAGTGAGGTCTGGGCGCTTGTGCACTATTGTCTGAGAAGGTATTGTTCATGTCAGTATTATGAGAGGAAAAAAAATCATTTTAGACTGTAACATTACAAAATATTGAAAAAGTGAATATTTTCTGGCTGTACTGTTTGTATGACATCAAATTAAAGTGTTGCTGTGTAATTCCCTAATGTTTTACATGAAGAAAAGCAACACAAGAATGATACCATGGCTTCCAATCACATTCTCATTGTTCAAAGTGACAATTCTGTGGTAAGTGGTAATCTGCTATTTTGGTTTCCTTCAAACCTCTTGACAATGAAAATAACGGGAAGTGTTTTTTGTACTGAATTGTACCTCTTTGCTTTGTCACCTGCGCTTTGCCATTTGAAGTGAACCATCTTTTATGAGGAGTTCAATCAATTATATTGTTTATTTTTCTATATTGTGTATTTTGTACTGCTTAACTGACTCTGTACTCTTGCTGCTGTGCAATACAAATTTCCCCACTGAGGGACGAATAAAGGCATATCTTAATCTTAATCTTAAACAAAAAGCAATTTTATAAGAAAATGTTCTCCAATTTGCCCTTTCCCCCCAGCTTCTTCAGTGTTACAGTGCTAGTTACCTTGTATGAACAGGGGATGCTGTATTCTTGGCATCGGTCATTGATCCACGTGTTCTCCCAGGTGCTGCGGTGACTCTGCTCATAAGTGTAGCATGCTAACAGGGTGACCAGCGGGACCAGGTAGAGGCAGCTGAACACGCCAATGCGGATCATGAACTTCTTGAGCTTTTCCTGGTTGCGCTCGTCGTGTTGAATAACTTGGCGTACGTGATTCAGAGAAACGATGCCGGCGAGGATGAGAAAGAGCCCCACTATGACGCCCACACATAGAGGAGCGATAACAAAGTAACGCAGGGCGTCCAGATCGTACAGTCCCACGAAGCAAACCCCACTAATGTTGTCGCCTTCGACCTTATTAAGAGCTAGCAGCATAACAGTTAGCGCACCAGGGATCCCCCAGGCAGCAGAGTGGAACCACACCTAAAAAGACAGAACACACACAAGGCCTTTGAAGCTTATCAAAGTCACTTCTGAGCATACATCAACCCTAAAATTAGTTTTTGTCGACACACGAGGGCCCACAATCTTACCGCTTTCTTTTCTATAGCCTCACAACTCCATTTGGGGCCAGCTGCGAGGAACCAGGTGATGGTGAGGATGACCCACCAGACGATGCCGGCCATGGAGAAGAAGTACAGGAACATAAAAAGCAGAGTGCAGCCTTTGCTCTGAGAGCCTAATGCAACTGTATCCACACCAGCAGGATGGGACGCCTTGCTGCAGGCTGCATTGTTGCCCAGCAGGAAGCCAATGAAGTATATGAGTGACACAAAGCTATAGCAAACGGCATAGAAAATTATTGGACGCTCGGGGTAGCGAAAGCGTTTGACATCGATGAGGAACGTAAGGAAGGTAAAGAGAGTGGCACCCAAGCAGATGATCGAGCATATGCCAATGAAGCTCTTGGCAAATTCAATGTCATTGGGTTTGAAATACATATTGGAACAAGGTGGAGCACAGTCCTCGGCGCCCAGGAATGATGCACCATAGCCGGGTTTGGTTTTCAACTGGAGTGGACACCAAAAGCCCAGGTCTCTCTTAGCAGAAGTTGAGCTCATTGGGGTGGTTGCTGGAAGATCGAAACCACCCAGAATGCCACATGAGTCAAGTCTGAAGAAATAAAAGCCACATGTAAACGGACCGAGAAAGAAAATGTCGCGTGTTTGCTGTGGTTGTTACTTACTTGTCACATTGTAGCTCGGGAGGCCAGATGATACCAAAAATTCGGATGTCCTCCTGACAACCAGACAGAACAGTCTCACACTCCTCTCGACATGGTAAATGCACCATGTTCTGTTCTGTGCATGCTGGAAAAAAGGCTTGGCACAGGAAGTGGTGGACATTCGGGGAACAGTGCAGATTTGCCAAGGGCATGAACGGCTGCAACAAGAACAATGACATGATGTTCAAAACTTGGACACATTGATAATGTACACAATATTGACCAAACTAGAACACATTGCACATTTGTTCTTGGTCTATTTCATCTATTGACATCTTTAACATTAGCTAAAGTTGCAAGTTTAAAGGAAAACTGCAGTCAAAATAGGTACCGCCCAATCACATGTAATGTTAGCTAGCTCATACTAACTCGATTTCGTACAAAAAGGGAAAGAAATATGTATTGATGTTTCACATAGTGATCTCATTTAGGCCCTAGGCCTAGGACCACAGTAAATTAATTAATTAATCACACAAAAATGAAAATTAAATATATCATTTTGCCGGGCTCAATACATCGCCATGTGCATGTGTGTCTATTTTCCTCATCTCCCGCCTCCAAACAGGAATTGCTCTCTTGGCGCGTTTGAACAACACGAGTTGGACACGCAAACTCCACACAGAGATTCGAACCCCGCTCAATTCAAGGCAACGAAAAGTGGATCCAAAAACCTAAAGACATTTTCTGACATTTGTATTTTAAAAGGGAATTGATTCCATATTCTTCATTTGTCATACAAACGTGGTCAGAATGAGTGTGTGGATGTTAGTCAAAGAGGCCACTCTTGTGACTGGCTGGTGGATCATATTTGGCACATATCACAAACTATAATATTGAAATAATATTTGAACTGTTTAAAATAATTGAGAACTCATAAACCATTACACCACTCACTGATAATATTTATAATCATAACTGCAACACGGCCTACTATTCATGTTATACTTTTTTCAATCTTTGCTGAAATTCATTCTGGCAGCAAGTCCACTTCTCCGACAGTAAGCACCATTGTTTCTCAAGAACCCGAGGTCAAGAAGTCCTTCCAAAATAGTCAAAAGAATGGTTTGATGCTACGTTTCATAGTTGAGGAGCCTCCAACGACCCAGCTATGTTCCAGCACATCAGTGACTCACTACATTTACTGTTACTGAAAAGCTGGCTGGTTCAATCTTGTATGTGTTGTTTTAATGTGTTCATAAATGACATCTGCTTTGACTCTTGTGGTTATGGTGCTCCTCAAAGGCATTAAAAAAAAAAAGATGACTGCTGGTGTCGTGTAGTCCTGTTGCTTCTACTATAAACTATCACGCAAAGCCTGCAAAATGAAAGGTTTCTCTTCTCTAGTTATTTACAAACAAACAATATTTAGAGTCCTGTTTAATAACTCATCTGGATTTTGTCGTAAGACACGGTATTGTTTCTAAGAGGAGGTGCGATTGTGTACAGGAAAGAAAGTTAGTGAGTGATTAACAAGGAGAGTGTGTAGTCGACGTGGAATGCAGCACAGGCTTTGTGTGACTCTGGGCATGACCATCCCCTTCCTGCACAAATCAAAGGATCCACACAACAAAGTCGATGAAGTTGCCTGCAGCCAACAAGGTCACTGTGAAATCAGAAGCCTTTACCTTTTGCCAGACGCCACACAAAAGATTCCCTCAGCACATAAATCTTCATGCTCGATACTCTAACACAACCAGCGTAACCCAAACCTCCAGCCTTTGGGAAGGCCACAACCTATTACGCAACTAAACCTCATGTGTGTTCAGCAACCGTGCTATAAAGTATATATCTACAGTTCCTTTTTACTAACAGACCATTCCCTCTGGAATATGTCATCTCTTGCATGCTAATTGACTGTCATGGTGGTAGCTTGTCGCCTAACGATCCACCGTTATAGCTCATGCATCAGTGCACAGGAGTCGATCTGAACCAAGAACCAAGAATACACTGCAGAAAAACTCTGATCGGCGTTTTTTATCTAGGAAGTGAAAACACTAAAAACTACACAACATGAACAAAACTGAAAACTATTTTAGTTTCAAATTATGCTATGGGAGGGCTGCACGGCGGTCAAGTGGTTAGCACGCAGACCTCACAGCTAGGAGACCAGGGTTCAATTCCACCCTTGCATGTTCTCCCCCTGCAAGCTTGGGTTTTCTCCGGGTACTCCGGTTTCCTCCCACATTCCAAAAACATGCTAGGTTAATTGGCGACTCCAAATAATTTCCAAATTATGAATGTGAGTGTGAATGGTTGTTTGTCTATATGTGCCCTGTGATTGGCTGGCGACCGGTCCAGGGTGTACCCCGCCTCTCGCCCGAAGCACACCCATGACCCTCGTGAGGAAAAGCGGTAGAAAATGAATGAATGGGAAATTTCATATGATCTCAGCAAACCTTGTGGGACACCGTGTCAGATTCCTTTGCTTTTTTGTGATGCTTATTTCAAAAGAATAACAAGTCTTAACATGGGATGTTAGAAATGCAGGTCCTCAGACGAGAGGGATATAAACTGACACTTAGTCCACCTTCAACATGCCCTCACTTGTTATCAAAGTGAGAGTTATGATGTTTTTTACACTTAGGTTATACTATGTGTCGTGACAGTTAAGAATGTTAATAATTGGAACATGTGCACCACATTAGCTTGTTTCATGTTTTTTTTTTTCTGAAATGACTCACCTCCATTTTACTGGCTGCGATATCCTGATCATAGTGCTCCATCATGTTGGGGAAGAAAGTCATGTTGTAGGAGAGTCCCATGCATCGATGAACCTCGATGGGCTCACAGGTAAAGAGGCTGTGAGCATCGCAGCTTCCCACCCAGAGCAGCAACAGGCACGTCAACATGAGCATTGTGAGGGCTGACTGCAAGTTGCTGGATACTTTATTTTACAACGTAAAAAGGGCGGCTTCCTTTGGCCCAAATATGGAATTCCCCCAGAATCTTATTGTGCCACCTATCCTGGGGTCATCTCAGGTTGGGCGATGGCAGTAGCAGAGGGTACGACTTCCCCATCAGCCCACTGGACGTGCGTTTATATTAGTGAGAGGTCGCGGCCATCACTGTAATTACAAGAAAATACAACAGAAACTTCAGAGATTTTGCTGCACAAACTTATACTTTTTTGATATTCAGGTGATCATCTATTGACTGTATTTTTACAGTGCCAATGTAAATACTCTCAAAGTATTATACATTACATGTGCATCTTGTCATATTTTATGTGCGATACCTCAACACGTCATTTATACAAGTAAATAAAAATATCTTCTGGGTCACATACGACTTTCATTTCTATGACAGATGTTGGTGAGGTCGATGGACCTTCATACTGGTCTCACCCAGGACTAGAGTCCACCGGCAGGCACATCAAGGCCTATCTCTCTCTCTCTCTCCCAAGTGGTCTCAGTCTTCCTGTTGGGTTTGATGCTTTTCATCCTGGACAGTGTTCACCTTTGACCAAACAACTAATAGCACAAATGGACTCTAGTGTGAACACACCCTGAAGCTCATTGTGCTACCAAGAACGCAGATGGAATTTAACTACCCATTTATCTTCAGGTTTAACAACAGGTTTGCAAGTCCTGCTTTGGAACCCAGATGGCTGATGCTACAAATGTGATTAAGAAACTAGTTAGCTAATAGTAAAATGGCTTTATAACAATGATTATACATAGAGTATTCCTGTTTACGTCGGTGGAAGTACAGTTGTCCTTAAAATAATTATACTCAGTTCAGTGGTGTGTTTCTTTATTGCCACTAATCATGACAAATTAACTATTTTTGGCTAAATTAGGCAGTAGCATAACTTTATAAACACATATCGGGCCCTTCCGTACACCACAATAACAGTAAGTTAGCAAAACACAATCATTTAAACATCAACAGCCGATGTGAGAAAAAACATTTTAGAAGTGTTTGCATTCTGGTTAAAAAAAAAACAGTGTATCGGTCCGGCACGGTTTGAATATTGTTTTCCCGTCAATGAAGCACCAACGTCGGGGAGAGCGTGAAGTAAGCCTCCATGCCTCAACTGCTAACCGTGGATAAAGGGGCCCAAAACTTTCGCTCAACAAAAATGCAAAACCCGTAAAAGAAAAGGAATAGAGTAAACTTAGAGTAAACTTACCAACAAAGGAGACTGCAACAGTTGACTACATGGATTCACTTTGGAGTAATCGTGTATGATATTTGATAGTTTCCTGAAAAACTCTCAACACATTCCCCTTGCTCTGCTCCTGTCTCGTGCTGCCTTCAAAACCGTGGGAACATTTAAAAAGCACTATTCTTACCAAACGATTACGCTAAATATACTGAGAAACAATATAAAAATAATACATTAAACAATTTATACATTTTGAAAGTGTAATAGATTCTTTTTCTGACGTTTTTATACAATGAAGAATGTTCTTTATGTTCTTTCCCGATTAACTTAAAGGCAGCACGATGACTGCTGCGGATCCAGGGCGATACTGCAATTGAAACTACAAGATTCGATACCAAAAGGATACACATCCATCATTGCCGATACCTATACTTGTTACTGTACAGTACTTGGACATTTTTAAGCTCACTAAATGATTTATTAATTATGTCATACACACACAAACACACACACACACTATGTATATAGTTATAGTTATAGTTGGAGCAAAAATAAAGTCAATAGTGCAAAATAACTACATAAAAAATTACATATTATATTTGATGGATTGACTGGATATGTAATTAATAGTTAAACCAAAACACTGGTGATTTATTTAATTAGCCTGGCTCATTCTTGCTACATTGTTGCGTAATTACGTCATGACGTCGTCCTGTCCTCGGAGGCCCCCTAGTGTCCAAACATTGTCCAGCAGTGATGGACTCACATTGATACATTGCTATTTCCATATATACCACTTGGAGGCGCTATGTCCCCCCATTTGTCCACATTCATGTGACCATAGGGAAGGCGGAGTTTTGTTGTTACAATTTAGGTGCTACACTAACACAGATAAAGTGCCGTTTGCTCGCGGTTGTTGCTCTTTCTCTTTTCTGTCTGCTGATGTGCTTCAAAAGCGGAGTGCCCGGACATGAAATGACATTTTTGTCACAGAGGACGCTGACGAGGACTGGACGCTGATGAGGTGTGTGAGCTATAACATTGCCACATGTGACTATGTTCAGTATATTGTGTGTTATGGAAGTTTACGCCAGCATGGGAAGACCACCTTCCCGGTTTTGGAGCCAGGCGCTGGTTTGTTGCTAGGAAACCTTTTGACAGCTGGAAGCTTTTTCCAAAGTGACTGTCAATGCAACAAAGATGTCTACTTCTCTGATAGCCCAAACCTTCCTTCCATCACCATTTCACGACGTGTTTGTGACTGAATCTTTATTTATTGTATTTTCATCCGGGTTTTTTTTTCCCTCACAGATCATATTCAGCTACAAATGACTCAGTCGAGTATCACATACAATATTGTGATTATATGTTCCTCTTTCATCATGTACTGTAAGTTAATGTAATATGTCAGCCTGCCACTGGAGATGTAAGGTAGCTCCCCCTGTCCGCCATCAGTCAGATGCATTTGCCTGTGGCCGTGTATCTGAAGGTCACTCATGAATGGATCGATAACTACATCTTGCCGGGAACTACTCTCAAAAGGAGTCAGCGGTACACTCAGTGCCGCCATCACTAGAGACGATGCTTCCATGTGTGTTCGTAGGTAGACAAGCCTTAAGATACCCACGAATAGCCGCTATGTACAGTTCATGTGCCGTGTGGTCAGTGAGCGTGGAAAGCCACATGAATTTCACAGTACTGACCTCTACTGTACTCACATGCACTGAGAGATATTCGTAGGATCCAGTGTGTAATCTATGAAAAGAACATGGCGTCTGTTATTTCTCATTGGCTGCCACAGTTCATTGTGTTGAAAAAGGATCAATGATCAAAGTCAGAGTCAAGACAGAAGTTGGCGCCGGTTGCATCTTCACGCATCCCACGAGGTGTGTGTGTGTGTGTTTGTGTGTGTGTGTGTGGAGGGGGGGGGGGCACACTGCAGTTGAGTGGATGGACTGACTAAAGCTGACACTGTGTTCCGTCCTATCAAGCTGATGTGTGTTGCCACCGAGGAGACTAAGGTCCTCAGGAGACGCTTAGCACCCCCTCCGCCACAAGAGTCCCTTCGTTCTGCTTCCAGGGGCATGCCTTCTGAACCAGGCCTCAGGTAAAGAACCTGGTTTGTGCATACAAACTGTTTGTGCATACAAACAAGGTATTCATCAAATGCAGTATTGGCCGTGATAGCAGCTATTTATCGGTTAACGCAGATGTGTGCCTCATGCCTGACTGTCCTATATAAGAACACAAAGATGAGTGGCAGTTTAACACAGCAACTGTATCAAAAACGCTGCCATACCGTCACAGTTTACGCCTTTCGCTTTAGGAATGCGCCATGCTAAGCCAGGCCGTGTTAAAGCTAGGACGAATTTGCTTCATTTCAAAGTGTTTCCCATTTAATTTGGGCCGCCACCAATACATTTGGCCCAACCTGTTTGCCCTCACTCAACCACATTATAATGCACCTGGTCTGATAATAAGAAAACGCAGCAGGGGAGTTGCCAACTTCGTGACAAAGTCGCTATAAGTAATCAAACCCTAGCTACAAATCGAATAAAGAGTCATTTGGTGACTGACATGAAAGCACATCGCTCTTCTCAACAAGCGGCGGGTGCTGCTGTGGGCCCCTCTCTAAACAAATAATAGAAAGAAAGTTCATTTATTTTCTAAAAATATTTGTTTTTACTCACTTTTTACTAATGCATTATGGTCTGTTATGTAAATCAGATGATTACATAAGTGCGCCACCAACCCACCACCACCACAAATAGATTCCAGTCATGTGAGAAACACTGCTTTTGCTGTATTTTCTTTAAAAAAAGAAAAACCTGTTGAACTGCCACAGGAGTACTGGAGCAATATGTTTTAACAAGGATACAAAAACGCTACAGTTCAGGAGAACGGTGCCAGGACGAAAAGGCACGGTCACAGGAGTGAAATATGGGAGCCACTTAATAATTTTTTGTCTCCAACCTGTAGGTTGATAATTCAAATTCAAAGGAAGTGCTGAACATTTTTGAGAAAATGCTATTGCGTGTCTGGGAGAAGTATACATAGTTTATGGTGAGTGGTTTTACATCCTTATATAATAATATAATATATAATAATTGTTTAAAAAAAATGAAGTTGTTTACTTCGTGGATTTAATTATTTTGGCTTATTTTGGGAACCTACACATGATAAATGAGGGAACACTGTACACATTTTATCAAATTTCTTAAAGTCTTTTGCACAATACACAAATTCTACATAGTAAACATCCCTCACCAGGTTTTATATAATGTCACTTGCTGCCACATCCATGCAGCAAGGTATATATTGTCATTTTCTCCTTGGGCGCTTCCATCAGGTCCAATCTCCAAACAAACAACCTGACTCATCATTCATCTCACTTGTGGCCCGTAATGCACACACTGGCATGCAAACCCACACACGCCCATTATGTTCTCTGTCTTTCACCCCATCACCACAGAGTGTTGCCTCCTGGCAGGCTGCAGCACTCACAGGGATGGCCGACACTGTAAGTGGACAGAGATGGATTTGGATGGTCGGGTGGCATACTAATGATAGAGCAGCACAAGATTTTAGAAAATGTGTCCTGGTCTGGCCACATGAGCCCAGAGCAATTAGAGTGTGTCAACCTGTCACTCATTTAGACACAGTGACTGACACATTCAATTCTCCAGTGTCTTATCAATTGTGGGAAATTAGTAAGTCATAATGGGCAGATACAGTCATCAAACAATGCGTGTCAGGATGCTTTTTTGGGATGTGGGAGAACGCGCAATGCAAGGGGAGAACATGCAAACTCCACACAGAGATGGCAAAGTTTGCATGTTCTCGCCGTGCATGCGTGGGTTTTCTCCGGGTACTCCGGTTTCCTCCCACATTCCAAAACATTCTAGGTTATGGTATGAATGTGAGTGTGAATGGTTGTTTGTCTATATGTGCCCTGTGATTGGCTGGCCACCGGTCCAGGGTGTACCCCGCCTCTCGCCCGAAAACAGCTGGGATAGGCTCCAGCATACCCGTGACCCGAGTGAGAAAAATGGATGGATAGATATTGTACTCGGTTATACTGCATAATGTATGTGTCTCCTTCAGCAGGGAGATGCTGACAGGACAAAGACTCTGCCAGTCCAAGTCCCATCAGGACACCGTGCTTGCCGCTCTTAACCAGCAGAGGAAGGACGGACTTCTGTGCGATGTCACGCTGGTGGCAGGGGAGCAAAAGTTTCACGCCCACAAAGCCATTTTGGCAGCATGCAGCGATTATTTCCGGGTGAGTTTGGAACCTAATTATATATAGTGGAACTTCGGTTAGCGTTCGGGACATTTTCCGGGTTTTAATTTGAATGTTTTTTTTGAGCCGTCACTCAGTCAAGAGGGAAAACCTGACAGTGAACATATTGTCAGTGGGTCATTTTATTGTGAAACTCTGAGACTGCCCTGATTTCCTTTGTCATAACAGAAATCTAATACACTGCATATCATAGTGATGGACTGCATCACAGATATGAAGCCAAAATATTTCCTTTGTGGCTTTCAGCAGTGTAGGTAACTGTTAACACTGACAAAACTGGCTACATTTTATTTTATTTCCTGAATTGTATTGTATCTGGCCCGTACAGTTTGTGACAAAAAATTTCGAACCACCTTCAAACTTTACATAACAAGACAGAAATAACCCTTATGAGGCTTGTGCATCGCTTTGTTCATAGTTTATTGTCTAACTAAATTAGAATGAATTAGACACACTATATTATTCACAGTGTGATGCCCCCATAGACCATGTACCCACACATGGCTGCAATGAAAATTGTACTTGCAACAGGGTGGTAAAAGGGCTACAGCAAGGAATGTACGCCTAACAGGCCAGATGTGGCTCTTTTGAGACTGCATTTTCCAGTTTAAAATGGGCATGAAAGAATACGAGCGTAGTCATGTTAATTGAACATTAACACAGAGTAAATAAATACACACAACACATGGCATCTACCAATACCCCACTGAATGACAAAAAGCTAATTATATAACAAACATGTAATATTAACAACATTTTAAAGAGCAGAGCAGCAATGTATTATGGGAATTAGCAATAGAATAACAGCTCAGTTAGTAGAGCACCTGGTTCTTAGTATTATGTCAAATTCATTTTCCTTAACTCATTGGGAAAATACATTTGCCAGACAATTATTGAATAATCAGGGAAGAGCTAAGAAATCACACTTTTCAGTTCCAGTTTTCATTTACAAAAAATATAAATCACTGACACAGTAAAGAGGCTACAACACATTTCTTCATCTCGTTGCACCCCTCATGTTTCTTGTCAAAGCTTTCGTCAATTTAAGATAAATGCAAAGCTCCGACTGCTGCTATCTGCTGTCAGATGAGATGGACTGCGCAAGAAAAAAAAGCACCAATGAGATTTGTTTTAGAGACACAGAGCAGATTAGGAAATCAAAACTAATCCCTCTTGAAAATGAAGGGCAGCTTAAATTCATCAAAGTTGCCGTAGGATTACATCTCCTGTGTGAGTGAAGGTTATTTTTACCTCACACTTCAGAAAGGGTAGATGGGTGAGGCAAACCCCTGTCTGTCCTCCTTCCTCTTCTTCTTTCATCCAATTTTCAAATGCTGCTACGTGTAATGCGGACGGCTTGGATTATTAGATGAATCAGAGAGAGGTCTTTGTGTTTTCATGATATTATTATCTTAATTATCTTAGTTAATTTACAGAGGATATAAACAGTTACCATGTGTTTAATTGATTGATTGAATATCTTGTTTTGGTTAAAACAAAAGATACTATGCCTGCTTTCATGGATGATTAAGGAAATTTGAAAAAAAATATTCATACTTCAGAAGCTGAAATCAGAGGATATTTAAATATTTAAATAAAAAAATTGTTTATCAAAATAATTGTCAATTAATTGGGTAATCGATTAACCATTAATTCGTTGATTAATTGTTGCAGCTCATTATAGAGTCCAAGGAATGGAAACTAAAAGTATGGAAAAATATGAATGTGTGAAAGACCTTTACCACTGTTCTGTAGTGTAAAAGTATAAAATGAAAAGTATAAAAAAAAAGTATATAAAAGTATAAAAAGGTGCTTGCTAGGGCAATCCTGGAAAACATTTGAAGATTGACAAGCTGAATGGCGTGCCCTCTGTTCTCATCCTCCATTTGATCAATTAGCAATTAAAACCAATTAATTAATTAATTGTATAATAAATTAACTGTTGCTACATTAATCCACATTAATTGTTGCAGCCGTAAAGATACACGTCTATTTACCGAGTCCGGAAAAAAATCTGGAAAAAGTATGGCATTTGAAAATGTACTCCCTCAACACGCATACAGTACACGTAGGAGTGACTTGGAAACATGAATGCATTATCCGGCTCAGCAGACGTGAGTGATTGTAATGAAATACCTGACCAAGCGTGAGTTACTTGAATGCGTCACCTGCCTCTTCCAATGTCGTCACATTACTAAGACGTCTGGACATTAAATCAGTCACACCAGCATCTCTTTCTCACTGTCACACACACACACACACACACACACACCCTTGAGTTGGAACACAAATCTCATTAAAAGCTATTATTGTCCTAGTGAAACATTACCTGTGACAGTGCAACAGGACTGACTGCCACTGCTGCAAGCCCTTAATGAAGATGCAAGAAGATGTAAAAAGTCATACAGGTGCTCCTCGGTTTATGGCTGATGCCAACATTCACTTTATTGCAAAGACAAAACAGGCTACTGTCGGACGAACCATGCCAAACAACATCAGCAAATTCAACTGTCTTACTGTCAACTGTCAACTATAACCTTTTTTTCCAACCTAATTTTAAATCAAATTTGTTTCTCACAATATTAGGACTTTTTTCACTTGTCTGACATTTAAATGTAGTTAAAATGTTGCATTTTAATATTAAATGATGCCAAAGTTCCAGATAATGAGGTTTACGGATTTGGAAACGAACCCTGAAAGAAGTTTGGGATGGCTCAAAACGCTCAGTTTCAGAGGGCGTTGTTAAACTGTACTTTTGTGATGTCACAAAAGGGTGGGCTTCCTAATGGGTGCGGCTGTAGGAGAGATACGCTCTCTGCTTCTTTGTTTACGTTGTTTGCTACATTTGTTTTGATGCCACCATCAGGCACAAGTGGTTGGAATTCCTAATTCCCTGCCAGTAGAAGAAAAATATTTTAATCTGTCAACTGCATTTCACACTGGACTGTTTCGGGAACATAGGCTAGTATGCAGCTGGACTAGCCGACAAATGGTTACTGAATAACACCTTTCCAGCGTTATTTGGTCGTGTTGAAGAGTCAGAAGAGCAACAATAAGTAACAATTTATCAGTGTCCTAACCGTTTATTCTATGTAAGTAAAGGAACAAAAGTGCTTGTCTGTGTAGCATTATAGAGTGTGCATACAGGAAGCGGGGTTGCTTAGGGATGTTTCCCACAATAACCAGTGGGTCTACCTGAGTTTTCTAAACACTGGTAGTCCTACAATAAAAATGTGTAATGACCGCATTACAAAAATAAAAATGCCGCCAAAAACAGCGCTGGGTCAAACAAAGCGTTTTTATATCATTAACAGATTAGTTGTCTAACAAAGACAAAAAAAGCATTCTCCTAGCTTGGTGTGAGTACTGGCAAGTACCCAGAGCTGCGGTACTGATATTTGCATTGGATTAAAGAAAGTCATATTTCATCTAAATGTATTTTTTTCACTGTATGGCTTAAAAGAGAACTATACTGGAAGCTTAACTAAGTCCTGTGTCTCTGATCAAACAAGAAGCCATGTTTATTTTGCCAGAAGGTCAGGCTGAGTTCATCAGCGTATTCCCACTGCAACATCATTGGGAAAGGGACTGCAGTGAACAAGACTCAGTGTGTTTCCGCACTGGATCTATATTCCAGGTCAGCAGAGCCATCCATCATCAGCTGTCCCTCAGCACCTACACCAAGGTCAGGAACATTCACGCTGACAAACAGCTCTGCAAACACTGCCTGTGCCCACAGTAATAACACTAAAGGGTGGATGAACATGCAAAGTACAAGCAGTTTTCCCTTTTCGCTCGGTGCCTGTGTCTCCAGCCGCTTTACTGTGTTTAACACTCATGTGTGCAGACTACGGTTTTGCCACAGGACTCCATGCTCAATGGACCAGTGGATTTTTAATTAGCTCAGTCTTAAATTCAAAGAGGCTGTGCTCACAGCAGAGATGTGCAAGCTTCAAGTCCTTCCTAGTCTTGCATGGCCATTCGCCGCAGGAAAGCATTGCATTGCTGAGTTAAAGTTCATGTGTGTCATGAATCAGCAGGAATTGGATTGGGGTTTTGGGACAAATGTGTGCGTTTACAGGCCAGCCTCTGGGCCTATGAGGCATATAATGTGGTCGGACACTGGACTCTCAACACTCTCTAAAATCTGTGTTTGCTTGTGCTATTTTTTTCCGACAAATGTCTGTTATTGAATTCCAAAATTTGACTCCATAAATCAAATTATCTTAACCACAAAATTAGACTCAACACTCTCTAAAATCTGTGTTTGCTTGTGCTATTTTTTTCCGACAAATGTCCGTTATTGAATTCCAAAATTTGACTCCATAAATCAAATTATCTTAACTGCAAAATTAGACACTGACACGCACATAACTGTAAAATGTGATGGCTGTGGTGGGTGACTGCATCTCTTTGCCCTACTGCAGTGGTTCTCAATTATTTTCTGTCATGCCCCCAATGGGGGAAAAAATGGTTTTGCAAACGAACTAACCAACAAATTAAAATATCACCAAGTCAAATTATGAACTGTATTTTGGGGCTAGGCAGACATTTCTCAGTCAGACACACATTGAAAAAGTATTGCTTTCAACTTTTATTTTTTATTCGCCTTATATTGCTAAATAAAGTGGTGATATTGATTAGATTTACTTCTATGTATGATGGATTCACTGAAAAACCCAATTAGTTAACCTTACTTAAAATAGACATGCAAACCGATTGACTTGAACAAACTAAGTAAATGCAACTTTATAGCCATAGTTGACCAGAATGATGTTTACGTTTTACTTGATTAACTTTTTTTTTCCTAATTTCTTATCAGAGTTGAGAGAGTTGATATAAACACGAAGCAATCTGCATCATGTCCATGTCTGTAACATCACCCATTTGCCTGATCAATGGCTTAAACCCTATGTAGTTATTGATTGCAGCAATCAATAACCTCCTTTCCATTCCATTCACACAAATCTGTACTTGCAATCAGCAGGTTCAGACTGCATGGGCGTTGATTTTGCACGTCTGGTGGTGGTACACACGCTGGTTTGTGCATGACCGAAGGAGAGAATATATATTATAGTGAGATATATAATCTATGCTAATGCAGTTCATTTTGCTGTCCAGATGTGCGGCACCAACTCACAGAAGAAGAAGAAGAAATAGACGTCAAAATCCCTTAGCTGACCCCCATGTTTTGCTGTGTGTCTTCAGGCCATGTTCAGCCTGTGCATGGTGGAGAGTGTGGCAGATGAAGTAACTCTACAAGGAGTCACCAGTGTCGGACTGAAGCACGCCTTGGACTTTGCATACACTGGACAGGTAAGCGAGACCAGACCAAGACTCTTGATTGGGGATATTTTGAATATAAATTGAGAGAAATTAGCATATTTAGGAAACTTTTACTTCCATTGAAAAACACAATGTGGCACTTGAAACTTTCTTTGGCTTTTTTTGGGTTTACAGAGGTGAGAAACACCATCGGATTTAAGAAGTAACTCATCAAAATAGGAAGATGGTGTGTAAATATAATTCTAAAACTATAAAAATGTGTTTTGTGTTGACATTGCTGGCTGTCTCTTTGGAACGGAATAATTAGATTTAAATTAATATCATAAAAATGTATTCAGTTAGCGTTACTAATCCATGAGTCGGCAACCTGCAGCTCTTCTGTCTCATTCTTGTGTCTCCCTTTGCAACGCACATTTTTGAAGAGAGTTGAACATATCCAAATTTCTGTAAGGCAGTAAATGCATCATGGCTGAGTGATTGGATGCTCACCCGTGGTAAACTTGTACATGACATACATACATACTTAAATATTTAAGTATACTTATGCTTCTTATCAGAACAAATATAACTATATTCACAAACGGTTAAATATATGTACTGTAAATGAAAAGATAGATAAATGAAGATGACTTTAATATCGTACCGACTGTCACTCTTCACCAGTGCCAACCACATCACCTAAATAAATCATAACAAGGCTTTTGCAGATTACCATTTTAATCTCAGCAGCATAATCTCATTCCGCAGCGTGGCTGTGGATCGAGTGGTGGGAATGTGTGGCGGCGGCTCAATCACGTTGAACCACAAAAAGAACAGTTTTTTGTCAACACACATCATTGGAAGACACACTGTTCGTTTTCTGCTGTTTTTGTACTCTTGCAAGTCATAACAAGTGTGTGTTCATTTCTTACGACCTTTGCTGACCTTTGTACCGTCAGGTTTATTCAGTCCAATAAAGAGCCGAGCGACAGGCCCCGGAACTCACGTTGTAATTACTCCTAATTTTATTTCCATGGTGGAAATGAGCAAATAGTAGTTGGTTAGGGAGTGTATCTAGGTCAACAGCAGGCTTGCAAGCCTCTCTGCATGGGTTGGCTCAGCTCCTGTCTGCCTAGAGGAGATGATAGCAGATGAGATGAGGGCAATATGCTTATCCCCACACCGTAAATAATGACCTACTAAAATCCTTCAGCCACATGTCATACGGGCCTGCAGGTTGACGAGACATGCTACCACATGAGGTCCTAGCGACCCCGACGAATAAACAGCTCGAATTTGCGATGGGGGTGGGAAAAAACGGTTAGTTACACCCTCATTGTGTTTGGGATTTTTAGCATCAGCTGAGCAAGCATCAGCTTGGGAGGGAGCGGTGAGTAGCAGAGAGAAGATGCGAAAATGGAGGAATGGAAGACCAATTTAGCAAGCCAGAGCAAAGTTCTTCAGTAAAAACAGGCTGACAGGCGAGGTGTTCAATGACCCGTTATACAAACCTCCATGCCGGACTATAGCAACAACCAAAATCAGAAAAAACAGCAAAAAATAATTTTGGTTTTGGTGGAGGATCCCCCTAACTGTGTTGCTATAACCACATATTGCTGTCCATGGACTCTGATATGTTATTTGGTTTTCATGTTCTAATTATTTGACAAAGGAACACAGCAATAGTCCCCCCTGGTGGTCAACTAAAGATTGCAGGGACTGATCTCATGGCTACATTTGCCAAATCTGCCAATTCATGTCTACGGCCTGTCCCACCACCACCAAGAATTTAGTCACAGTTATGCAACAACGGGAAGCACCGGAGGCAAGGTGGGTGACGTGTCTTGTCCAAGGACACAACAGAGGATGGATGACCTGCTCTCTTTCCTGAGGCACCGGCACCCCAAATCTTATGTGTCTTATATCAACTGTAATTTAATATGTTGCGTTCACCGACCCTCACCTTGGCTCAGACAAACCTATACGTTATTGTTATTTGATAAAAGTCACTGCAGTTTATATTTTTGTGAAATTCATTTTAATTTTTCTGAAGAGAATGGGATAGGGGTGATTAACTCTGTGGCCCTTGGACCTTTTTCCAAATGTTACCATCCCTCGCCTTAGATTGACTTTGAATGCCATGACGCACGACAGATATTTTGGCATTTTTATATGGTTGTAAAACTACATTTCTCTCAAAAATATATACGTTGATAGCAGATGCGTGCCCTTTACACGCTCATTACAGCAGTTGTTCGTCTCCAGGTAACAGCTTGCAAGTACTTGGCGCAGTAAAAGTCCAGAAAGAGCTCTCCTCACTCCCACACTGAAGCAGACAATGTGTTGCAAAACACTGACTTTGGTCATGTGAAGTTCAGGTGCATTAAACGCAGCATAGCTAACATTCATAGTGGGTTTATTTTGAAAAAAGAAAAGCGATATATGAACCTATTATGCTCATTTTTCGGCCCTTTGTATTGAGGTGTGAACCCCTATAGAGCAGCTACACATGAAAGCTTTTTAAATCTTCCAGAATCTGCACCTATTCCAGCTGTATTTCTTTGGATTTTGTGCTTCCCGCGAAAACTGTTTTAATTAATTCCAAACATGGCCCACTCCACTGTAGTTGCTCACATTCCCATGTGCTACGAAGGACTTCCAGTGCTAGCTACCCAACCCAACTTTATCGGAGTTGATAAACGGTATAGGAGTTGTAATAAATAACAAGCAAACCCTAATGTGGTCAAAATCAAGCAGAATAACATGTTCACATGAATGCTAATGAGCTGATGTTGGTAAAATTACATCATAACGTGGACAGACAGTCACACATTTCTTTGTTCCACCAAGATGAAAAACACCTATTTTGCCGTTCTCCGACCCATAAAATCTGAAGGTAAGATTTTACACACAAAAAAAAAAATACTCCTAACACTTCAGCCCACCACTGAGTAGTTGTGACAGGCAGTGGAGTCAGACACTGATGTTGTCGTTTTTCTCACCTCGTACTACTGATGCAGTCACGGCTCTGTGGTTAAGTAGGACAGCACTGCACAGTGGATTAGCAAAGGTTTGCTTCTGCCCTCTAAAGTCAAGGTGAGTCCACTCAGGCCGCACGAGTTGTCTGATTCGGTCGGAAAAAGTCTGGTGATAGTATAGGAGAACATGTTATTTTAGTTGACTATTGATCATGATGTTTTTAATGACTTGTTGAGACAATAGGGCTGTCAGAAATAACACATTAACGGCGGCAAATCATTTATTTCATTAATTATGTTCAAATTTAGTGTATAATTAACGCTTGCACATCACGTCAAGCCACACGGCAGATGGGAAGCAGAGTGTAATTTCCACACATGGTCACCCAAAGTGTGAAGGGCTTTTGTAACTTTATTCTCACCTGAACACATCGACTGCAGTGTTGGAACACCATTGACACGTCCTCATTGTCACTGCCATGAGATGCATTCACGGACTCTCTGAAAATCACAATAATATCTTAATCTTAATAAACAGAAAGACAAAGAAAAACAACTACTGCGGAAGTACTATTTGCTGCCGTATTGTAATTGGGCACAAATACATCTAAAGACGGAAAAGAGGACAGAACTGATGTAAGCTATAAAAACAGAACAGCATCTCGAAATGATGAGGGCAGCAGGTGCAAAAAGTAATGCGACATAAAATAACAGCAGAATTCAATTCAGCCGACGATTAAGCCCAACAGACATGTCCATCATTGTAATTCATTTTTACATTACACTTGAAAGTACCTTGTCTAGATGGCCAGACCTCAGCATCTGCACACATGATGTAAATGTCAGTCTCATGGACAAATCCAAGGTAGGCGGATCATGTCATCGTGTTGGAATAAAAATACGGGACAATATGATTAAATTTTTTATTGATAATTATAATTAGGGATCTGTTCTTTTTGTCTATAAGGCTACAAACTATGGTTGTGTTGCTCCAACTCAACTAAGAAAAAACATAAACATGGTAGGTAGGCTACATTCTATAGGACAACTCAAAGAGTAGTCAAAATGACTCCAATTACTCCAAAAACTGCACCTGCAGTTTTATATGAGACATACGACTCAACAACTTTTCCTCTACTTTGTCCAGATTGTGCTGGAGCCAGCAGTGATTCAGGATGTTTTGTCTGCTGGGAGCCACCTCCAACTGCTGGAGCTCCTCAGCATTTGCTCCCACTACCTCATCCAGGTACTAAAACCAAACATCCACTTCGACAATTCACTAGATCCAGTACATGATGTCGTGACCGCTACACACTGCACAAAGTTCCAGCTAATCTCTTTTAATTACACAAATATTGAATCCATTGATGTGTGTACTTTCTATACAGAGAAAGTCGTATACACATGCTTACACATTAGTATTACTACTATCGTATTACTGTTTTATTTCCAGTGTGGAAGTGGTTTATCTTATTACATGTTTAACCCTTAGATGCATGAGTGACTGGACCCTACACTCTTCCATAAGTGGGACAAAAATGACCCATACTAGAATCAATGCGTTTTTATGCCAATTTTGCCATTTTGGTTAGGAATAATCACTTGTATGATATTTAGTATTATATTTAGGAGTTGATAAGTTGATAAGAATCAAAAGTTCCTATTGGATTCCATAGAAAATGCATGCAGGTCATTTTTGACGCACTGATGGAAGGTTGGGGTAGTAACACAAAAACTTCTTAAAATGTATAACAGGTAAGTTAAAAACGTGAATGGCATAATATCAAAAACATGTTTTTTGAGGAATACCTGGAATATGAAATGATAAAAAAAAAATTTATTACAAAGATATTTCAAGAAAACAACCTGACCTGGCCATTTTTGACCCATTTATGGAAGGTTGGGGTAGTAACACAAAAACAAAAATGTCTTAAAATGTATAAAAGGTAAGTTAAAAATGTGAATGGCATGATATCAAAAACATGTTTTTTGAGGAATACCTGGAATATTAAATAATGAAAAATTTTCATTACAAAGATATTTCAAGAATTTGTCCATTTTTGACCCACTTATGTATCTAAGGATTAATGCAATATACTGGAGAGCATATCTGCACTGTTTTATATCAAAGGCTGCCACAAGATGGCAGTGTCATTCCATTTCAAGCTCAGTTTACTAAGATAAAAAAATATATAAAAATCCACACGTACTGCCTTTCTCCCTCACTGCTTTTTCATTACACAGTGAGATTGAAATCAGCTAACACTTAATGTAAAAACTGCACATTTGTGGCTTGTCTGATAAAGCCCATGCACTGTGTAACAAATGTTTAGCAAATGGGACTGTGTAGCATTAGTTCTTAAATATACCGCTTCAGCATTATTGTAGTATTTTGGTGTGTGCAGTCACTGAGAGGATGCTAACGGCACAGTTGACCAAAGTAAGAGATCATTAGGCTTTTCTTTGTCTTAATATAATTTCTACTGCACATATGTGTGTATGTCATTCTTCATCAATTTTAAAGGACAACTGCACTTTATTTTTTTTAATTTTGCCCATTATCTACAATTCTTCTGTGAGACATGAACACACATCTTTCTCTTTTCTCTGTGTTTTAAAGATATAAAAACAGCTAAAAAAGAGGCAGCTAGTTAATGCACATAAAGCCCACTATTAAAACACTAAAAAACACTTTATATCTAGTCTACATGATAACAAGCAATACTTACTGCCAGTACTGCATACTATCTCTTCAGAATGCGCATTCATGTCTCAAATTAGGAATGTGGATGATGGGCAAAATTCCCAACACAACGCAGTTTTCCTTTAAATCCTATAGACCCTCAACTGGCGTCCGTTTTTCCTGAGCTCTGAATGCTCCCCGTGCATGTTATCCTTCCCTGCAGGAACTGAGCAGCGTGAACTACTTGGAGTTGTACCGAGTGGCCGACCTCTTCCACCTGCCTGCCTTGGAAGAGGCCGTGGTGGACTTTTTGGTAGGTCACCTCTCTGAGCTGAGCCAGAACCGCCAGGAGGAAGCCCTGCAGCTGCCTTATCGCCTACTCAAGGAGGTGCTCAAGAGTGACCGCCTCACCTCGCTGAGTGAAGAAGAGATATGGAAGGTATGGAAGAGTGTGTGTGTCCGTGTGTGATTCCTAGTTTTGCAACAACTTACGGCATTTAACTTAAGTGAGACTGAATTTAATAACACATAGATGCAATTTCTGTGTAACACCACTAGATTGTAAATGTGCGATTAATGCTTGCGTGTCCTGTAGTTTGGAGAAACGGGAAACAATGCAACTGAAACATGTAGTTGGACAGCTTCAGATAAGTCTTATGAGTAGCAAGTTTAGCTTTAAAGTCCTGCAAGATGGTTCAAAGTTATTTGTATTACAGTACCTCAAGTCTCATGGAATGGAAACGTCCATATTTATACAATGCAAGAGGTCCAGACTAACATTTTTACAACGAGCACAGTGGCTTCTAACTTAACATTTTAGGATAAAATTCAGGGGTGCACAACAAAACCGTCTTGCAAAGTAAATAGCCATCTTGTTTCTGTCCATAGCTTCTGGAAGGCCTCATTGGTGGCAACATCTCCATACATTATAACTCCAGTACCTATTTCCTTTTTTGGTGTTTGTCTCCTTGTTTCATCTTTTAGGAGTTAATGTCAGTTGGCAAACTAACTCATTTGCGCATTACTATCAACTACTGCTCCGTAGACAACATGTCTATGATTGAGGGTGGTTCGGGTCCATGGCCGCACACTCACCATTTGTCGAGTGCTGTTGGTGGGGTCACAGGGTCAGTAGCCTCCTTCTGACGGACGTTTTGTTCCTACGACGGCGTTATAAGTCACATTTTAGTTATCCAATACAACTTTAAAAGATGCAAGAACAAGGGGTTACCGGTTAAAACTTAACAAATAGCTCTCCAAACGCTTTATTTAATTATTAACTTACCCCGACATCGGCAGTAGTCCAGAAGTCCTCGGGAGTGCTTGGGAGTGTGACTAATCACAGTAGAGTGGCCCTGCCCGGAGGCCGGGAGTAGGTGGAATAAGTTATAAAATTAAATAAATAATATAATAAATAAAATAAATTAAATATTAGTCGAGTGGTTAGCGCACAGACCTCACAGCTAGGAGACCAGGGTTCAATTCCACCCTCGGCTATCTCTGTGTGGAGTTTGCATGTTCTCCCCGTGCATGCGTGGGTTTTCTCCAGGTACTCCGGTTTCCTCCCACATTTCAAAAACATGCTAGGTTAATTAGCGACTCCAAATTGTCCATAGGTATGAATGTGAGTGTGAATGGTTGTTTGTCTATATGTGCCCTGTGATTGGCTGGCGACCAGTCCAGGGTGTACCCCGCCTCACGCCCGAAGACAGCTGGGATAGGATCCAGCACCTCCCCACAATCCTTGTGAGGAAAAGCGGTCGAAAATGAATGAATGAAATAAGAATAAATTAAACAGCTTGTTTTGCAAAGCCAAGGATATACAGCTGGAATAGGTGCATATTCTGGAAGATCTACAAAGCGGGTTATTGTGTGTAGCTGCTCTGTTGGAGTCCACAACTCAGTACAAAGGGCCGGAAATTAGCATAAACGGTCCTCTTTAAACTTAACTACACACTCGTAACTGTAAAATAACTTGAAATAGAACAATTTTACATGCTTGCACTGTCGCTTCAAAAACAATACCGAGATATGAGAAACAATAATCAGAGCTTGCAACTTAAGACTAATTTCAAAGGCAGCCTAAAAAAATGATTGACACAACACATAGCACATGCACAGTCTAATAGAACGAATGAAACACTGCCATCTGCATCTCATATACTGTTTGTTTGTGTTAGCCTGCAATCACAATGCTCTTTTTCCTGACTGTGTGTGTGTGTGTGTGTGTGTGTGATTGATTGTCATCCATTCATGCATGTGTGTAAGCAAGCATGTGCGAGTGTGTGCCTGTCTGATGAAGTGTCAAGGTGTGTGCGTCGACTGTGGTGTGAAGCGGCGGTGCCGCGTGAGGACTTGCCGTTTTGACTGTTCATTTGCGCCAATCAGCCTCCCCCCCTTGCGCCCTCCCTCCATCACTCTCCCTCTCTCTCCCTTTCTCTCTTTTGCCCCTTCTCGTCTCTGATTAGGCCCTCCGCGCCTCCATCAGGGCCCCAATCCCCCAGCTGTCAGTCGCCTGCTCGTCTGATTGAAAACAATCAGGCCTCTGATGGCACAATTACCCTGACCCCTTAACCAGCCGCCGCCGCCATAATCAGTGTCTGATTAGGCTGCTTTGGGCCTCCTTCACTGCGCCCAGAAGGTTAATTTGAGCATCAGACGGAAGCGAACGGGAAGCGGGGGCCATCGTCCGAAAGTGTGAGGGGGAGGTGGGCACACCAATATCAGACCGATATAGCTTAGCTGTCAATCATCATCACTGTGAGTTTTCTCAGAGTCTCTCACGCTAGGAAAATCACATTTTCTCCGGCTTTGTTCCTCCCTCTTCTTTCTTGCCATCCTTTGCTCTGCCTTCATGTAGCTCACCCCCGCCTCCCCTCTCCTCCCTCACTATCTCTTCCCCTCTTTACCCTTTTTGCGTACATAGAAGCGTGCACGCACACACTGCCACTTTTTCTTTCAGCATGGGGCGGAAGGAGTTGATTTATTCTGTGCCCCGAGGAAGTTGTGTGATGCGGCGTGACCTTCACAGTCAGCTGTCACCGCGCAAACCCGCACACATGTGTATACACACGCACACACACACTGTCACCGCTGAGCTATGAAGAGGAGAGAGGCAGGGTGAATGACAGAGAACGGAAGGCAGAGATGCTTTTGAAGGAAAACTAACGCAAAAGCTATGATAACGACATAACGGCGCACAAAAATGCACCGCATTCTGTATTTTTTCTCTTTGCTTTGACGCAATTTTGACCAAAGTTGCCTATCAGAGCATTTTCTACTTCAAGAAAGATCAGTAAAAATGCACTTTGTTTGCACGATAATGAAATCGGTAATCTCCAGACATCTTGCCCACATTCACACCTCTCAGCATCTAAATAACCTTCCACAAGTCAAGTTCAATTACGCAGTTCGCCTGCATGAAACAAAAGAGTGCGCCCATGGATATTTACAGCCTTTACTCGTGGATGTTGTGTTTGCTTGAGTCTTTCCATAATAGCCTGCAGGCATCTTGAAAAATAATTACGATTAGGAGTCCTCCACTGTTTCCCCCCCTCAAGTCAGCCTTTCGCTGTTGTTTGCAAATCTGTGTTTTCTTTACTGATTTTTTTTTTAACTGTTTTGAATTTCTTCACTGTGGGACGAATAAAGGATTATTGTATCTATTTTTATGAGCGCCGGTGCTGATAGATCATATTATTCTGTGACAAGATGTGCACCTCATTTGGGATGGAGCACAACACGCTATGTCATTTTTTTCTGCTGCTGTCCACCTATTGGGTGTATTTTTGTATGGCATTGTGGGAGATTTGTGTTTTTTTTCTGTGATGTACTAATCAGTTATGTAGTTCTGTCTTTTCCTCACAAGCTAAGATTGTAAATATTGCAATGCACTGTTGTCATGATGCTAAAAAAACGACAGATTAGTTAAATTTAGTGTTGTGGAACCTTGGTTAGAGTCTGCCCATGTTTTTTTGGTTAACATTGGAAATTGACCCCAAAATTTTGCTTTGGTTTGCGTTCATTCTACGGTTTGCGTACAATATGGCGTGCATCCTGTATGTTGCCGGTCTATGATGTCATAAGCGCTGTTTGATTTCCTTGTTTTTATTCATTCATTTTCTACCGCTTATCCTCACAAGGGTTGCGGGGTGCTGGAGCCAATCCCAGGGCACATACGTATAGACAAACAACCATTCACACTCACATTCATACCTATGGACAATTTGGAGTCGCTAATTAACCTTGCGTCTTTTTGGAATGTGGGAGGAAACCGGAGTACCCGGAGAAAACCCACGCATGCACGGGGAGAACATGCAAACTCCACACAGAGATGGCCGAGGGTGGTATTGAACTAGGGTCTGTGCGCTAACCACTCAACCGCCATGCAGCCCCTTGTCTTTATTGCACAACATGCACAGATATTGGTCTACATTACTGTCAATATGGTTTTTGGTTTATGATTGTAAGTAAATATGGATATCCTCAAAGTTTTCGAATCAATCATGCCCACTGACTTATGAGCAGGTAGCTGATGGTGACGATGTTTAAAAGTTATCTTGCAGGAATTGAACAAGTGTATCTTTATCGCCGCTTTGTCTCCCCTTTCTTAGTTTGTGGTGATGTGGTTGGAACACGACTGCCGCTACCAGTACACCGAGGATCTTCTCCAGCATGTCCGCTATGGCCTGATGGACGTCTCAACCCTACATCATCTAGCCTGCAGCCACCCACTGGTCCAGTCCAGCCCCACTGTCGCCACCCTGGTGGAAGAAGCCCTGAATTACCACCACGCCACCTTTGCACAGCCCCTCCACCAGTCAGCACGCACCAGGCCTCGCTTCCAGTCCCTAACGCTCTACATCGCCGGTGGAAGGAAACGGGAGGTATGCAGAGTCCAGGAGTTACGTTACTTCAATCCGGCTGCACAGGACCACGTACGTGTGGCAGGCGGGTCAAACTGGAGCGAGCTGGCGCCAATGCCCACTGGGCGCAGCCACCACTGTGTGTCTGTAATGGGGAACTTCCTCTTTGTTGTCGGAGGGGAGATGGAGCACACCAGTGGGAGGACGTGTGCAGTAAGGACTGCGTGTCGATACGACCCCAGGGCCAACCGTTGGACCGAGATAGCTCCCATGAAGGCTTGCAGAGAACATTTTGTACTGGGAGCTTTGGGCCAGTACCTTTATGCGGTTGGCGGCAGGAACGAGCTGAGGCAGGTGCTTCCCTCGGTAGAGCGATACTGTCCCAAGAAGAACAAGTGGATGTATGTGCAACCGTTTGACCGCTCGCTTTCCTGTCATGCTGGCTGTGTGGCTGAAAATCTGCTCTGGGTCTCAGGTACAGTACACACCAAAGGTGATCTTCGTTCTACACGTACACCATGTGGGCAAAAGTAGCGGAATAGTCCAAAGAAAACTTGGGGGGATGTTTAAGGATCTTTCCATAGAAATGGGAATATCCTGTACTATATGTGAATGCATAGGTAGTGTTACCTTACACAATGCTGCCTTTCATGCGACCCGTGCCGGTCCATTTCCAGCCAGTGCTCTAACACCCATCCGTTGGATTCATCCATATTACACTACATTCGTTAATTCCAGCATTCCTGTCCATAAAGCACTTGTTGGATAAGTTTGGTAAGGAATTGCATGAGATTGCTTTGGGATGAGGGCTGCACGGTGGTCGAGTGGTTAGCGCTTAGACCTCACAGCTAGGAGATGAGGGTTCAATTTCACCCTCGGACATCTCGGAGTTTGCATGTTCTCCCCGTGCATGCATGGGTTTCCTCCCACATTCCAAAAACATGCTAGGTTAATTGGCGACTCCAAATTGTCCATAGGTGTGAATGTGAGTGTGAATGGTTGTTTGTCTATATGTGCCCTGTGATTGGCTGGCAACCAGTCCAGGGTCTACCCCGCCTCTCGCCTGAAGATAGCTGGGATAGGCTCCAGCACCCCCGCGACCCTCGTGAGGAAAAAGCGGTAGAGAATGAATGAATGCTTTGGGATAAATTAGAACAAAGAACAACATCGGTAACCACAAGCTGCACTAGTACCAGTACTGGTACCAGGTAATAGTACCAGTACTAGTACCAGTCCAGTACCACACAAAACACCATTGCCTGAAAAGGTTTACTCTTTGCTATTTTTCCACAGGTGGAGTGACAAACACAGCTCAGTACCAGAATCGTTTGATGGTCTATGAGCCGGAGCAGGTAGCTATCTGTCACCAAGATGGTGGACATAAACACTATGCCAGGGGTACCCATTATGTTGAAGGTAGTGTGGGTCAATCGCACGTGTCACCCATGTCATAAACGTCACTTTGTAGATGTCATATGACATCAATCAACTGCTGCGCCTCAGATCTCCCTGTTTCTATTTTTACTAGCCAATCAGCAAAGAAAGTAAAAAAAATAATGTATAATTTTTTTTAATCCTGTAATGTTTGTGTGTGCGTGATAAAGGCATTCCTTTAACATAAAATCTTCAGTGTGTTATGAAATCAAATACTGTATAATAAAATATGATTTTAAGCATGCAATATTCACACAGTCAATTACAGTGTAATGAAGTGAGCTGCAGTGTGTGTTTGTGTATGCATATGAGCCAGCTGTTAACGAGGCCCGTCTTAGTAAGGCATCAGATAACGTGGAGGTATGCGGCATGTATAAGTGTGAGGCGTGCATCCATATGGGTTTGTGTTTGTACATGTTGGCCTGGAAGGGAGGGAACGGATGCACGAGAGAGAAAGAGAGAGAGCGAGAGAGAGAGCGAGAGAGGCTCATTTGTATTCACCATGAATTTACATTCACCTGCCAGAGCAACAGCAACCCCCCCACCCACTCTACCCTCAACAGATGGCCACCCGTCAGCTCCCAGCAGACACACACACACACACATTCTGTTCCTCAATCAAGCCCTCGCTCCCTTTCACACACACACATTCTCCAACACAAAATAAGCTTCAACACACTTAGTGAAATGAGCAGGGGCTGTGTGTGTAAAATGGAGTGGCTGAAACATATGATTAGAAATGGGGAGGGAAGTCATTAGTACAAAGCAGAGCCCCGGTGTCACGTTATTTATCTACTATACTGCACATACATCAATTACCCATTGCATAGATATGCTTAAATATTAATATTCCTATTCATCTGCCTCCCCTTCACTTCTCTCCCTCTCATAGTACATACATTTCACCTTCGTCGTCTCACTTTCTTTTGCCGATTAACCCCTCGTTCAACTCCTTTTCAGGACCAGTGGTTAGCCCGCAGTCCCATGTTACAGAGGCGAGTCTACCATGTCATGGCGGCAGTGAGAAGGAAGCTCTATGTGCTCGGGGGCAACGACCTGGACTACAATAACGACCGGATTTTGGTGCGCCACATCGATTCCTACAACCTGGATGTGGACCAGTGGACACGGTGCTCCTTCAGCCTACTCACAGGTGAGGGAAGTGTAGTACACCCCTTCAAAAGTACTGGAATGGTGCGCCTCGGTAAAGAGGCGGTGCACACCCTGAATTGGTCGCCAGCCAATCGTAGCCACCGACAGTCATGAAATTGAAGTTGGGGGCCACTTTTGGTACATTCCGTGCATTAAATAAAGGACCATTTACATCCCACTTAAAAATGGAGGGAAGAAAATGGCTCCAGCTGGGATAGGCTCCAGCATACCAGCATAGAAAATGAATGGAGCATCTTCAACAATTTAAAAGTCGATATTTCAGCCTGTCAGTGTCTTCTACTTGGGGGTTAGTAGAATTATCTTACTTCTCCTCCCCAGGTCAGAATGAGTCTGGAGTAGCAGTCCATGATGACAGGATCTACGTGGTTGGAGGCTACTCCATTTGGACCAATGAGCCTCTGGCATGCATTCAGGTAAGGATGCCGCCAACAGTGTCATGATTGTTCCATTCCAAATGATCTAAACGTTTCATGGTATTGAATCAAACATTTAATGGCTTTCTTCATACTATACTGGGTTTAAAGGCAACTATAGGGGTGTTAGGTCATGTCTGTAGGGCTCAAAGTGTTAAAAATGTATTTAGAAGGCGGGAAACTGCTCTTTTTCCTCACATTTCTTTCACTCTCGCTCGTCTCCTACCTTCCTTTTTGTGCGCTAACATCTGTGATATGTTTGTTTAACCCCTCCTTCCCAATTAAAATTGAACCAATCACATGCGGCTTTTACAGACAAACAGATGGGGAAAAAAGCCATCCCGCTCACGTAGCATTGTGGGATACTGTGTTGCACATATGCCTATTGAGTACATATAATATCTATTCTTATCCGTAATCATTATATTTACTTAACAGTAGACATTCCGGGACCAAATTTAGGAAGTAGTTTTTCCTAAATTTCTCATATTGTAAAGTTTCAGTCAAAAATAAATAAAAAAAAAACAGTGGCCAGTTGGGTCTTTCCACGTCTTTCTTTTGAAGTATTTAATATATTTTTAAATATACGTTATCTGCAGGTGCTGGATCTGAGCCGAGAGGGAAAAGAAGAAGTTTTCTATGGGCCAACGTTGCCATTTGCCTCAAATGGGATAGCAACCTGTTTTCTCCCAGCTCCATATTTCACTTGTCCCAACCTTCAGACTCTCCAAGTACCCCATCACAGGATTGGTGCTGTTTAATCACGATGCAAACATTAACGAATGATGGCGGAACATCCTAGTGGACATCCTTTTTTTCAACATAAACTTCATCACAGTATTGATGCTTTCCCAAAATCTAACCATTATGGTGCAGTTTTAAGAAAAACAATCACCCCAAAGACATAAAACATATTTTTAACTGGCCTAATTACTCACTAACATGTCAATAAACCCAAGCATTTTGATTTTTTTCCCATATCCAGAGAAGGCAGCAGTTTGTGTGTGTTATCAACCTCTGTATTTGAAAAATGCATAACATGTTGCGACTTGTTTACTGTTAAACAATATATGCTTAATATTGTCAAGGGTATGCAAATGCTCAGATAATACATACTTGTATGTTTTACCAAGAGTGTGACTCAACTGATCCCTTGTTGGTGAAAGTGTATCAACTTTTCAAAAATAAATAACTGAATTGCAATGGCCTTTATTACTATTATAGAAGAAACACAGATAGAAAAATGAGGTCTTGATGACTGAGCAGCAATAGATAAGTGAACAGTAAATTGAAGCGGTACGTGAATTCTCCAGCCAACATTGAGAGTGCAGCAGAACGGCAATGTGAGACCAAAGCGATGCAATGAATTGAGGCTGGAAAATGACAGAAAATGAGACTTGGTGATTGTGGTAGACCGGAGTGACATTTTGTGTGATTAGGAGCAAACTAAATGATATTGCAAGGGGACTGCTATGGATTGCAAAAGGGACTAAAATGCAGTCTCCTTTTAAAAGATAAAAAAAATTCCTGTACAGAATCTTCTTTTGGCTTATCCAGCATGACTATCTTAAATTTTGAAATTCAGAAATCCAACATAGAGAGATCCAGGACCTGACTGTCTGCAAAACTTCACCAAGTCTTTACCCCATTACAGTGCAATAGAACCTGGCTTATTGATCATGATTATACTTACCAGCTACAGCCGTCCGTATACAGCATACTGTAATTTACTAATGAACACTAATTAAATGCCAATGTTTGTAATAAGCTAATATTTCATTTTTGAGTGCATTTCAGTGATAGAAAACGGAATTACTTCAGTGCAATTGCATGTAATTCAACACAAAAAGCCTGATCACGTTTAGTTTCACTTAGGCAGCTGACAATAAAGTAAGTAAGTAAGACATCAAATCATTTGTGAGGTATACGTACGTGGATTCCCCTTTTCTGTTTCTGATCAAATGGAGACATGAAAATATTATTTGGAGATGATTTTCCGACTTTGGTAATTGTTTCAGTCCAATTCCAAACTTGATATTTCTGCCTGCCCACTCTCCCCGAGTAGGCACAGCAGTTTCTTATAAGCATTCCTGTTAAGCAGAGAGAAAGCAACATTAGTTGGCACATTAAAGAGAACACAACAATGAGTGTTTCACATGCTTATTCACCTTAAGGTGGTGTTCTTGCCGAGTCCCCTCTTGTGTTCTGTGTTTCTCAGACTGAGAGACAGGGTAGGAATGAGAGCTTGAACAGCAGGAGGATCTAAAACAGCCACTGTCTCTAAAACGCTGTAAACCTGCTTGTCATAGACTCTCTCATTCTCCTCCACAAATGACCTTGGAGTATAAAAAAAACACAACAGTACAATCATGACATGAGTCTACAAAGCGCTATTCAGTCAAAGTGTTGGTGCTGGTGTGTATTGCAACACTGCTAAGCATTACTTTAAGACAGAGATTAAGTGCAGGCATGCTCCTTCTGCAGACGCCGCTGCACAGCGCTCCACCACAAGTTGTACTGCATCCGTGCTCGTCTTCCTCACTGGACAAAAATATTGTAGATGGGACTCAAAAAAAAGTCTCCATTTAGCTGAGCATATTCTGCAAGTACCATATTACTTATGCGCTGATACATTTTGCAGTTTTACAAATTAAATCAAGCATCTCATTGGAGGCTAGGTTCCCGAATGCAGTAGGGGGTATGTGAATAAATATTAAAACCAGTGTGATTACAGTACATTTACACTTAACACCGAGTTATGTAATGCGCTTGAACGCTTCTGTATTTTATGTGTAACGTTAGTTGCATTCTTTTACTCAATATTCTTTGTTTACCATGTTGTTTTACCGGAGTAAAACACAGCTCGAGCATGAAGACCATAAGTGTGTATGAGTAAGGGGCCACATGTCTGCAGGCATATGGGACTGTGAAAAGTTAACCATAGCATTAGAGGATCCTAACCCCCAAACATTGGAAGAGTGTACAAACTAGCTTCTAAAACTAATTATACTAGGGTACTCGGTGTCCAGAAACACTAGTCACACAACTGCATACTAGAAAACACAAGCGGTCACCAACTCCTAACACACAAGTCCTCATGAGCTTACCCTGCGGCTCACTGACAAGCATCAGGCAGTGCAGTAAAGATGGGAGTGGCAGAGTGAGTAAGGCGGGGTCCGAGTCACTGTTACGCCTCAGAAGTTCGAACAGGAACAACAGGACTGACGCTAGACGAGGTGGAGGGGAATGACCTTTGAACTGAAGGAAGTTCTCACTAAAGGGAAGAAAGACAAACAGGAACCTTAATCATAGTTGCTGCAAGATTGCTGCTATTAGTCTTGAGAACTGAAAATGAAGCCTGCTTTGGAAACTTACCGGAGCACCTCCAGGATGGTCCTCCTCAGGGAGGCTCCAGGGATGGTTGGGGTCACCTCGCATGCACCAAGAAGCACCGGGTGATTGGCAATGGCGCCAACAGAAGGTGAGGCGGGAAGGAAATGGTCAAGATATCTGCGGATGATGGAGTGTAGCTGCTGTTTTAGGTACGCCCCTTGCGACTGGGACACACTGGATGCCACTGACAGGCCCTGCAGGGATTAATAGCAAAATAAAGGTTTTTTACAAGGCAAGGTCACACCACATTGCTGTATAGTTGTGTGTGCATGTGTTTCACATTTGACGTCACCTGCAAATATAACGGCAGGCTGTCCCTGAGAGCTTTGTCCTGCTGAGTGAGGTTGTTGGGGAGCAGCAAGCGATCCACAATGCGGAACAGCAACTGCTGTGCTTTGGATGTTACCAGCAGGGGGCTCCAGTGCTTCATGATGCAACCTGACTCAGAGAGGTGTCCCAGCATAAGTAAGAAGAGACAAGTAAAGAACCCCAAGAGAACGATTCATACATATTTTCGGAATTGTGGCACTCACCAACAGCCCAATAGGCCAGCTGAATTCCGTTGGGATTCTTGCTGACCAAAGAGGGTTTAATATGTTTTAGGATGTCTCCCATGTAGTCCAGAGCTCTAGTCACCATGGCTGAACGCTCAGACAAACTCTGCAGTCTGCTGTACACAATGCCTACGGCCTGACACAAGAAAAAAGCAGATAAGACGTTTAGAAACATTTGTATCTAGGTGCTGTTCTACTAGTAACTGGGAGGGGTATGCCCAAAACACAGCTCCCACACACACATACACATAAAAAGGGCAGATAGGTTGAGTAGTTTGCTGTGTTTGCATGGGACTCACAGCAGGAGTTAAATCCAAGAATGACATGCCCAATAATCTTAAAGAACACACAAGGACGCATGCATGTTGCTATGGTTACAGCACATCTGTCACCTTTGCATGTGTGTTACCTTTACAAACATCTCCAGGGCTGAGGTGGGTTCTGTCCTGGTGCCGGAGGGAAGGAGGTTGGCTGTCTGAAGAAGACTTTCCACCTCAGGAAGCAGCAGCACCAGTCGGGTCAGCTCACACAGTTGCTCCTCCAAAACCCGGTCTAAAGGGTAACCCAGACACAAAACACTGTTTTAAACATGCACTTTCATCTCTACTATAAACTGTAACATATGTAATAGTATAACAATAAATTGGATGCAGTTTGATTGAATTATTATTCATTTGTTACACATTTGTTACACTTTACAGTAAAACAATATTTAGCTATTTTCTCTAACAACTGTTGCTGCAAGCTGGAGCCCATTTCAGCTACTAAACCCTTGACCGTGACCGTAAGTCAATCACTGGGCAATTGTGAACCGAAGTGCTCAAATTAGAACGATAAGTCACTATATTATATCACACTTTTGTCATTGGTGATGCCCCGTGCATTGGTCTCACCTGCTCTGCTATCAGATCCATCAAGGCACTTGTGAAGGTGCTGCTGGAGAACACATCGGAACCAGGCCCTCACTGACTGACATTGTGCCGAAGCTGATGAAGAGACACCAGGGTTGCTGCTAAGTGAAGACACCAGCTCTCTGAGGAAGAAGCAGGAATTTGAGGATTCATTAAAAGAGGACCTATTATGCTTTTTCCACTTTTCTGACCTATAAACGTAGTTAGAATGTTGTATTGTCGTGTTAAACTATGCCAAAGTTTCATATAATGAGGTTTGCGCATGGGGATGGCTCAAAACGCTCGATTTCAACAGGCGTGGTAAAACTGACCCTTTGTGATGTCACAGAGGGGCGGACTTCCTTAAAGTATGTTTCTTAGTTAGGAAGCACTTTAGGCGTGTGACAAATCACAGTGGAGTGGGCATGCCCGGAGGCCGGCCGTGGGTGGAATAAATTAAAACAGACCAATCAAATCAAAGAAAATACAGCGTGAATGGGTGCAGATTCAGCAAAATCTAAAAAGTTTTCTGTGCAGGTTATTATGTGTAGCTGCTCTATAGGAGATCACAACTCAATACAAAGGGCCGAAAAATGAGCATAACGGGTCCCCTTTAATTGCGGAACGCTTACTATACAGTAGGTCTTGAAGCTAGTTTTGTTCCCGGGAGGAAGACAATGAGAAAGTTTTGTAACAAAGCGATATAGTGGCAGCTCCTGAATGCTAGATGTACCTGTTTTGAAGTAGATGTGGAAGGTAGCGTGTGACAAGAAGCGGATGAACCATGTCATCCCAGCCAAAGCATTGCAAGATGGAATGAACTGGATTAGGTTGAAGGTCCTGAGGAGCAGAGGCGGGCAGCTCGAAGGCCAGAAATGTGAAGCCTGAGGACATGAAATAATAATTCTGAATATTAAGGGTGTCTGTGTGGTTTTTGCATGCATGATCCATGTGGTTTCTTCTCTTTCTGTAAACTACCACAGTTAAAAATGTACCTTCCTTATCATTTATTTATTCAAAATTCTTTAATCAATTCACAAGTTATCAAAATATAAGTTTGCCTGAACTCTTTTTCCCTGATCTCTCCCTCCCTTTCGTCTTTCAGCCTCCAGTCTCCTTTTCTTCATCGTGCGTGATGATGATAATGATGCTGACCTGCAGCAGCATCTGCAAGTTGAATTGGAGGAGTCTGGGAGAGGCGTAGGTTGCGGAGGAAGGGGAAGAAGTGCAACCAGAGGGCTGCCGCTACCGCTAGGTGAGGCTCTTTCACCACACTGGTGTTGGTAGTCGTCCAGGTCATGGGGGGTCCTGGCTGGACACAGCGTTGATGCGCCTGCCTGAAAGAACACAAACACATTTCTCAAATGCAAAAGCCAAACATTGCATGCAAGATTACAGCCATCCACAACTACACCACTTATTCTAAACCTTATTCCTCCACTGCTGCTCTCTCTGTCACTGCTCCTTAAGTGTTTTGTCTTTCATCCCTCCTGGGGGATTACTGGGGGCTGTGTGCCCTGTGGTGTGGAGCAGCAGAGAGGAGGATGGGATCTGGAAGGAGAAGGTGATATTATGAGTATAGAAAGGGAGCCTAGTGCTGATAATCTGTACACACAATGTACTTTGGCTCTTCTGGCTCATCCCTGGCCCTAGCCACAGCCTCGCTCGCAGCTCCACAGTGGCTGGCATTAGCCCAGATAAGCAGCTGAAGGAGCTGTAATCCCATTTAGACTGGAGGTGATCCTCCTGTCCCCCCTCCTCTGCCCAGATGGGGGGGGGGGTGGAAGCGGGGATCGAGATGTGCTGCAAAAGTAAAAAGTGTCGGAACCCCCTTCCTCATACACACACATTATCCTATCCCCATCTGTACACTCCAGAAACACACACACACATATTTTGCTTCTTGCCTTCCAGCAAGGTTGCATCTAATCCAGAGAGAGCTGAGACAATCGATTAGACTCTGAATTCATTAGCCTCGTTACTACTGCAGAATGGGCCTTTCACACCCATCAGCTCTCATTGTGCAAGACATCGTCAGAGACCCCACTTAATCCTGCTCACTGATGCTGTTTACAATGTGTACCCACAAACATACACACAGAAACTGGGTGCCAACAATCCACAATGGGCCCCGTTTTAACCTGCCCCTTTGACGTACATACCTCAAAAACACATATTTGACAAACCATACTATCCTTTCCTATCAGACGGACAGACCTTGCAAACAGACCTTCCAGGTTATAGAATGAAATGATAATAATAATCTTTAAGATAATGAATATACAGAAGATCACTGCATATGTGCGGTTAAAACCAGTTGTATTTGTTTAATGTTTTTCAATATTTTTTATATCTTATAAGAATTTTTCACTTTCAATGTTCAAGATTCACCTTCAGGATTTCAGTATCAATACTATGCTGCCTGTTTTTCAAAAATGACCCAACCTATGAAAGTAGAAAGGCTTGGCATCAAGTGAGAGTTCGTCATGACCTCAAAGGAAAAACGCTTCACAGGGAGGCCTGCCTTCTATAAAGCCTCCGAGATTGGAGTTAATTGTTTGTGCCGAAAACAGTTCCAACAGGTTGTGCCACTGCCAGCTCACCTCATCAACTAGTGACACCCCCCACCTTACCAAAAGCATGGGACATGGGAAGGAATAAAACTGAGGAATTAGGCTTGAGACTGGCTTCTTGCCGAAGTGCCATGGCAACAGCCATCAATTGTGAGCGTTCAAACCATCCACTTCCTCAGCCACTGGCACAATAATTATCTTCATGCGTGCAGAATCTGCATGGCTCTCAAAAGGTATATTGATGTGCTGGTTGAATTTGCTGGTCATCATAGTTACAAATTAATTGTGTAACAGATAAAGAGCTCATCACAAATATGCCAAGAATTGACAAGCTGAAGAATCACACTTAATTTGGGGTTTTAATAGGAACAGAAAGGATTGGATTCTTTTTTTTTTTTTGGTCTGACCATGCCGCAGATAGCCTCTGGGATTTCTGTTCTGTTCTTCCCTCTCACCTTGGCCATTAATGTGCAAATGTGTGCCCTCCCAACCCTGTGATCTGAGATGGAAAGTTAGAGAATTAACGGCGCTAACGAGATACGGGTTATGGGAGCCAGACAGTGATATATGAGCGTATACTGAGTTTAGTGTTTCACTTTTGGTGTGTGGGGTTGTGTCTGAAGGGTGGACGTATTTGCTCAATTGGCCCTTTTTCACCACAGGAACATTTCTCATTTACTTGCAATTTGGAAATATCTTGTTTCCCCCAAAATTCTCCAGGTAACAAAAACATACTCCCAAGAGCCCAACCTTCCCTTAAAAAGTACTGAGTACCGAGGTGTCTTTTCAGACTCCTACAGGGACTTCTGAGGGGCGGCCTGTGTGCTGAAGACCGCTAATTGGTTTACCACACTTGTAGTGGTTCTGTTCATCCACTATGTTTAAGCAAGTGTGCGACTGCAAAGTAGTAGTTTTTTTTTTTCATTTTTACCAACATATGTTTGATCATTCGGAAAATGGTGCAAAAGAAGAGAAGCTACAAGAAGTAGATGAATGACTCTTTCAGTGTATTTGCAGGGGAAGAATGAGTTTGACAACTCGAAACACTTTGTAATATACTTATATATATATATATATATATAAATAAAAGATAAGTCTGACCTAAGATCACTTCTTTTACAATCAATGTAAAAAACCCCTGCCCATACGTCGTCATGATTTGAATAAAATACCCTGAACTTGTAAGGAGGAAATACTAAAGATACACAAGCCCTGTTCTAAATATATTAATAGTTAATTTATTCCTCCAGTTTCACCTCTTTGCTGGTGCTGCTGCATCTCAGCTGTGACTCTCACCTTCACCTGAGAACCGCCGTGTAACTAAAGCCGTGTCCTACAGGTGAACCCGCCGTGACCAGCCTCTCAACACACCGTCAGCTTTGCCACAGTTCCCATGACCACGAGGGGGCCATATAGAGTGTCCCATGAGCCTGTAACACTATTCAGGACTCAACCTTGTGAGTCTCACCTCCTGAGAGCATCAGAGGCCTGTACAGAGGCGCATGTGTTAACTACGTCATAGAGAATATCTTTGAGTGTAAAACAAACATGAGAGAAGTGAAGATACAGTAGCACAAGCAGATGATGACTCTTACCTGAGCTGAGCAAGGACCGTCTGAAGAAAGCCAAGCACGGAGTTCAGTTCAGACTGACGGCAGGCCGGCAGCAACCACACAAAGCCTTCGTTGAGGAGTTTTTCTTCCGATAGGTTGAGACTGATGCTCGTTTCGAACACTTCCGCCACCCCCTCCAAGTATGATCCTAGGGGCCCCCAGAGGGCAAGTTTACGGGACATCTCTGTAGTTTTATCGTAGAACTCCTTTGCTGTGTCACTGAAGGATGAGGCCAGTCCAGTCGCCAGTGGGCCTACATCCAAGCCCTTCTCCTGGAACAAATATCACATCTTGTATGTGCATATGACTTTAAAATGTTGTTACTAGACAATGCTTCAAAATTGCATCACACACACACACACGCCTGTATAGTGTAAATACATAAACAATATGTTAGACTACCACACATACAGTACCTCCCCAGGCTACTGAATGAGGAAGTGTTTCTTAACTTTTGAATGGTAGTGTATATGTGTGGGTGGGTGTATATCCCAACCGTATATAGTTTTGTGATTATCAAATGTACCTGAAATAACAACACCAGTGCCAGTTGTCCCCTCCACACCAGAGTGCGGTGTTTTGGGGGGCAGTCAGATGGCAAGTAGCCTAGCAGCTCACACGTTTTACTGGCAATGTCTTCCAGCTCAACCTTCTGAGCGACCACCAAAAAAAGGAGCAGGAAGTTCATGAGGCCTGCCTCTGACAGTTCCTGCATCTTCTTTGAGGAGAACTTAGAGCAAATCCTGAAATAAAAATGGACAATAATATTAGCAATCAGCTAAAACAGCCAACAGTAGAGCCCTGATGATTTACACTATGACTGAATACAAAAGCATGGTTGAATTGTTTTGTTTTTTTTTTTTTTTAGATAACCTGTGTCAGACGTGTGTGTGTGTGTGTGTGTGCACGCGCGAGCAAAATAAATTGGGAGAGGGAATAAGAATGAGAACCACCCAGCATGCTGTTAGATACTGGGGGTACTGTGGAGAAATGCCTTTAAAGATCATGTTAAATGTCAGAGACACTCAGATACACAGCAGTAGGTGCTTAGTCCCTCTCTATACCCGAAACAATTTACTACAACACCAGAGAAGGATCAATATAAAAACACACAAACACACACTCATATGCTTCCAATTCGCCTTTGCTCACCTGGTAAGAAAAAAAGCAGAAGGCTGGCTAAAGCCCCGTTTCCCCCTGCCAAACCCACAGACAAACAGATGCAGCCTACTCAGGTGAGTAGGGAAACAACACCAACAGTCAAAACAACAACAGTAAGTATCCAACAGATGTAAAAAAAATGTAAAGTAAAAAGAACCAGTGCTTCCCATACATTCTTCAATTGTGGTGACCCACCCCAAATACATTTGGACCAACACAGATAAGCTCAACATGGCTCAAGTCTGTCACACTGGTATGGCCATAGATGAGCCTCCTGAGGGATGAGGGGGGGTCGAGCAATAACGGGAATAAAAGGGAATTGGGATCTGGACTTGTTCCAAGCCAGTCTAGCTCTAGCCTACCACCCACATTCGCCAGCCCCCACCATACAAGCTCCCTCTCTTTCTGTGTTGGAAACTACAGCAGCTTCATTAAGGCGAATTAACCACCACGCTCGTTAGTTAATTAGCCCCCATGTCTGCAATGCTACTGAGCACATTCCAGACATAGGGAAGTCATTAGACGGACTTATCTCTGGCTACCTCACATTGGCACCCAGCCGGCCTGTGTGCCAATGTGAAATCATAAAATCATCAGCAACTCAATTGTGACGTGTTTGTGATGTTTTTTTCTTACACAGGCATGACCACCAGTTAAGGTACAGATTATGCAGGTTCTCAGTGGATGATTCCTGAGACACCTGTACCACACTGGGGGCCCACGTAAATGTGATATGATTCACTGGAAAACTGGCACATACAGTACATCTTCAGTCACTTCATGTTCGTGATATCTATTTGTTGTGAATGTCAACTGTCAATCTTCTATCGTTACCTTCCTTTGATCTGTCTCTGTGGGACTCCACCCACTCTGTCCTGGGACAGGCACAGGGCCAGCACTCGGAGGAAGATATGGAAGGAGTTGGCTGAGCAGTACAACTGGGTGTGGCCTAGAGAGTGGAGAGGGAATTGCACACAACAGTTGCGTGCCTGCTCCAGCAAAGACAGTGGAGTCTTGCACAAAGTGCCCAAGCCACTCAAGCCAAGCCAAGGCACCGTGAATGAGGCACCCTAGATTGGAGAAACACAAAACAATGCAACCATATTGTAGAGCAGTTTGGAAATCACAGCAACTTGGTAATAGGCATCTAAAGTAGAGTTAATGAAGTTTATCACCAAAACAAAATCAAAACTTAAAAAAAAAATAGTAGTCATATATTGTAATACAAAAGTTTGCAACCCATGTGACTAAAAAGAGGTGATTCATGAGTGTCGCGGATATATAATAATGTCTAATGACCAATTAATTGCTGGGTGTATTGCTCACTCAAATAATAAATAGGAAAGCTGAACATTTCAACACCCTATATTCAACTCTTACTCTCGGCAGTACCAGCCACAATATGAGGAAAAAGTACCACCTAACATTACAGTGGATTTCAATTCTTAACTGAATCCAGTATTTGCCCTCACCAGGTTTTTGCTGAAGAAGTCCCAGAGGGTGGAGACGGCACTGGTACTGGGTTTCCATAGCAGACACAGAGAGAGACAGCAATGGACATGCATCCTGATCTGCTCCTCAACAAGTCCTCCCTGTTATTACACATATAGATACATGCAGATCAATGTAATCACTGTAAACCTATTAAGACATGTTATTATATTTGAAATGTTTAAATATGAATGCTGACCTGGGGCTTACAGGTAAATTTAAGCAGCTCTTCCGCAAATGTCCAGTTGTCATTTATAGGTTTCTGGAAATGTAGATGAAATAAGATGACACAATATGTTGTTGAAATCACCATTACATTCCATGTATTAATGATAAAAAAATCATAAAGCCCTAAACTGGATTTTCCACATATGAATCATTTGTTTAGGATATTAGCATACAGAAAAAAATCTAACATTTTACGAATAATCTCCAAACAAAAAACTTAAAAGAAAATGACACATTTAGAGTTATTTTACATTTTTTGTTAAGTACATAATTCACAATGTATTCATTCATTCATAGCTGTTATGCCTTCAGTGAGAATTTCATCATGAAAATACAGAATTGAATGAGAAACTTTGTCCAAACGTTTGGCCTGTACTATATATCAAGGCTATTGTTTTTATATCTTACATAATATCACATTGTAGTGTCTTGCTTCTTACCTCATCCTGGATTATGCCATTTTGACTGTACTGCCCCAACATTGCTAAATGAGTGATCAGCCACCATGTGAATCCTAAAGGGTCCTTGCAATGGGCAGGAAGGCCACGGAATTGCTCAGCTGCTGGTGTCCCCGCCACAAGAGGCTTCAACAGTGAGTTCATGTAGCTCCAGAAGGACTACAGGAAATAGATTTACAAGTTGATGAATTTGTTTGGGGAAAAATTAAGATATTATTTGCATATTAAATATCTGCACCACCTGTGAGTGGAGCCTTTTACTCCGGTATTCCAATAGGTGAATGACCAGGATCCACAATTCTTTGGTGCAGGAGCAAAGGTAATGATGACTGCTCAGAACCTCTGTAGGCCTCACCTTCAAGAATAGAACCGCATTTATTTTAATCTATTACAGTTTACTTTGTATATATTTTAGATACATTTTAACAATACACACAAACTAAATTATACCACTGGTACATCTCAAAACCAAGTTGTAATCGGCTATTGCTTGCCACCCACCTTGCTGTATTTGCCCATGGCCAGACCAGTGAGGTCACAGAGGAGGCTGCACAAGTGCTCCTCAAACAGACTTGTATCAGTCAAGTTCTCGCCGGTCAGATTCACAAACTGATGTGCATACACCACCTGGCCTGGAGAGATGAGCAGGTAGCATGGTTATTGGGACGCTTTACTATTAAATAGGGATGTCCCAATTGTTTGGAAAAGAAAATGGATGGATGAATATGGTTATGAAAATAGCTTTTGAAAGCATAAAAAATAATGTAGCAGATCCCAAAGATCGGGTCGAGACATCCCGACTATTAAAAGGTCAACGAATGATGGTCTACATATCACACACCAGTTAATGCCAGTGTTTACCACAGGACTGCAATCTATCTATGGCAGTGGGTTGTAGGGGCTGGGGTGGAATGATATGATGCCCTAGTCTACTTTGCATAACTGGCCATGTTGCACATGCAAGCAGAGTTACAATGCGATCCACTGTACGGAGCTGGAACGACAAGATCCAGTCACGGACAGTCCCATTACAATGTGTTTATGAGCGAAGGTGAACAGGTTGCAACAAATCTATTTATGGCTGCCCAAATTTATTCGTGAAGGACAAATTCCTATATATCAGCTTGTTTGATTAATTTAAATTTAAACATTGTCCACTCATATATTTCAATGTATGACAACAAGAATGACATAATTTCAGCATCTATTATTGAGCTGGTACATGAAACTTTATTTCAAAGCGAACATAAACATACCATTCATCTTCTGGCCAAGTAGGTGGAGGATCTCCAAGACTGACCAATGGATGTCAAGATGGAGGTGCAACAGATGCCAAGAAGGAGGAAAAATCTGTGCAGAAAATAGAGAATACACAGCTGAACAATATCTTTAGACTAAACCCACAATTTCCATTGTAGGTTTAGGTGTATAGCAACCAAAGTAATTAACAACCAGAAGTCCTACCGTTCCTGGGTTCTGTATGGTAAAAGCATTCTGAATGTTAGCAGGGAGGTCTTTAAGTCGTCCAATGAGGAGTGTGATGGCAACCAGCTCCTCCAATAGAACAGACGAGAGCAGACCTTCCAATTTCTCATAAGGGTGCAACGGATCGGCATCCAGACTGCAAGAAACCCTAAGGTACCTGAAGAAATACATTAAAATATATATATATATTTATAGATTACACAGAAATCCATCAGTTACTTTATTCAGACCTCTAAACGGGATGGCCAGGATAACGTTACCTGTGCAGAAAGACTTTGACATACTGAAGAAATGAAACACACTGTTGTCTTAGCTCTGATGCTTCATAGTGGAGGTTGCCTTTTTGACCTAAAACACACAAGGAACATTGGAGGCTGTATTCTTGCAAGGGCAGGGGAAAAATAATTTTAAAAAACATATTGATTTAAACTGACCTCAGTGTATGAAAAATGGGCTCTGATCCAACCAGTTATTAAGCAACAGATGTACAGCCTTAAAACGCATATTGGTGCTACCGGTTTGATGCTTTCTTGGCTTAGATCTTATCTCCGGGATTGGACGCATCGTGTAGTACTGTGGTGTCACTTGCTTGGAGTCCCACGAGGATTAGGACCCCCCCACCCATGTTACATAATATACTGTCTATGCAGTTTGTCTTTTGCATAAAGCCCATTGCCCTTTGAAAGTAAGTTTCACTCTTTCTTCTACTGTATGAGCCAATAATTGCATGTGGAATCAACCCACATTTCAGTAAGTCATTTAATAATCCAATGGTGTCGAAACACAAATATAACTGAATTCTGTTTTTGTTTGACATTCAGGAATGCATGCTTTGTATCTTGATGGGGGTTTTGTTTTCCAGATGGGAAAACTGGCTCGAATAGATATGTCTGAGGTGGGCAGCTTCTTTTTCTTGCCATCACTTTTTGAACGAATTTGGCATACCGGCTGGTCCATATTGATGGTCTCACCTTGCTCATCCGGTTTGAGGTCACAATATCACAATATAATACACTCTTTTTCTGAACGAGAAATCGTATCACATTTTTAATCTACTGACATTCATGCTTACCAAAGTCATGTGAGCTGCATTGTGCCAGAGTCTCAAGCTTGCATATCGTTAGCCTGAAATATAACCAAAAAACTAAAAATTAAACCATTATGGACATATTGAAGTTAATTACAAGTTAAATCTTTATTAGGTATCACTTACAAGTGATTTAAGTATGTTTCCTTAAAAATCAGCCATAATTTGTGTCTTGTTTTACCTGAGTAGGCCAAAGAGCAGCTTTGTAGATTCCACCAATGCTGTCTCTGTGACCCATGTAAAACCAAAGAGCTCCAAGGTGTCCCCTTCATAGTCAGCAGGGGCTGGATCGAGACTCAGCAGCAGCCTTTGTAATGAAAAGATTTTCATTATTGCTTTGTTAAACACTTGGATATAATATTTTACAATATTATACAGAAAACAATTCATGAAAGCGTTAGAATGAGACCAATGAGACCTGCGTTTTCCCGCAGCATTTGCTTTATGGTGTTTGTGGGTTTTTGTTTTGAATCATTGATAATTCTTGGCCGCCTTTGGTCAATCTAGTTAAAACCTTACATGTTTTTTTTTTACCTTTTCAAAGAACCTGTAGCAGTGTACCCCTCACTTGAGAGTGCTCCAGTTGGATCCTCCTTTGATTCAGAGCAGTAGAACCAAGGTGGTTTGGCTGAGGTTAGTTCACACAGACTGTTCGTAGGCGATACCGGAGGGGTGAGGGATTGGCTGAAGTCGTCTGCCATGTTGTTCCCCACTTGACCTATAATATCAAAAAAGACTGCAATGAGCAACCATTGTCAACATGGAGCTGGAGTGATTTTTTGTAAGGTTAACGTACCTCTCTGCTTTCAGCGTTTGTAGGCAAAAAACTGACTTCAAGCATATATACCAAATAAGCAAAAACAGCCGGATAATCAAATGGATGTAATCGATAACGAACAATTTACTTACTTACTGTAAATAATATCCAGTGTGTTTGTTGCAAAGTACGGAACTGTCACAAGTGTGCCATCGCTTCATTGTTTGGGTTCCGGGACTCTCCCGCGTATTCGTACTGCGCATGAGCGCAACCCATTTTGAACTCGTTGATTGGTCCGAAGTTTCACAGTAGGCGCGGCTTTGTGAGTTGGTGAAAATAAGATGAAGTCTCACTCCTCCTGTTTTAAGGAGTCCAACTTTGAACCGTAGATTTAGTTTTTTCAGCATTGTTTTCTTTCTGTTTATTTGCTGAGCTGCGTAACAGGTGTTATTAACATGTTCTTTGATAATTGTTTTGTATTCTGTAGCTCTGTATAAAATTACACCGAACCACACAGAGAAGGTTATAGTTACATTTTGGGTTATATTACACTAATTAAAAGAGTATTTTACACTACACATATTGAGAATGTATATAGTCTATCACATAGTACCCCGTTTAGTTGTCTTACATGTCCCACAGTACAATGACTCAGAAAATGAAAGACACCCATAAAAAAGACAAAACAAGCCTACATTTCTATGTTTACATATGTACAACAATATGTTGAGGAAATTATCAGGAATGCGTGGAGAATGATTTGACCTAATCAGAGATACAGCTGGGAGGTTGTCAACAATCAATGAAAACCCCTTGATCCCATAATGTACTGTACTTGTTTTGTGTGGGAAGCACATAAATGCTTGCTTTCCAGAGAATATCATGTTTAACTGTTATTCTTTTCTTCTAGGTTAGTACCAACAAAATAAGAATGATCACTTCTTCAGAACATTTGGTGAATATCAGTACATTTTTTTTATTGAGCCAATTTATTCAGTGGTAAATATTAGTTCATGAACTCACTGTTGGACTAGTGCAGGGGCGTCAGATGGTTAGGATTAGGAGGATTTTTTGACTCATTTGTGGGAGGGAAAAATGTTTAGAAACCCCTGGTCTAGTGACTTGAGTTGCCTGACTTCAGATGCAGGTAATGTGGGTTCACTCCCTGCTCAGTGACGGTGTGAAAAGGAGTGTAAATAGATATTAGTATAGCATATATGTAGTGTATTTCTGCACGTGGCTTGTGATTGGCGGGTGACCAGTCCAGGTTGTACTCGCATTTGCCCAAAGTTAGCTGGGATAGGTTCCAGCTTCCTGTTTGCTAAGAAAGTTAGGTTTACTTTATCTGATTCTTTAGTTTGGCATTGACTGTAATGATCATCCATTCATCCATTTTCTATATTGCTTATCCTCACAAGGGTCGCAGGCATGCTGGAGCCTATCCCAGCTGAAAGGCTGAGTACCCTGGACTGGTCACCAGCCAATCACAGGGCACATTTTGACAAAAAACCATTCGCACTCACATTCATATACACGCAACACTATTTACATCATCCTAGTATTTATGTTTGACTGCAGGATGGCTTTTCTTTATATTTAACAGTAATAATCTTCCGAAACAATGTTTTCATACAACTGGTCGTTTGACCTCTAAAAATCCTTAGGATACAATTTTACCATGAACTTCATCTCTTTAAGCAGAATAGTCGGAGGCCAGTAATGACTTTGCATAATGAGTCACTTTTCCCCCATTTTTTCATTGGGTCTGCTTTCTAAAAGATCTTTGTATTGTACAGGCGAGAGTGGTAGTCCCTTTTATCTCCAGAAAAAAACCCTTGTGGCTACAGTTTGATCAATTAAACTCCTGAAAGCACCCCCCGCCCCTCATCCTGCTGCCTGAGAGGAATATAAAGTTATCAGTCTTCCCAAGTGATATGAGGATAGAAATAAGTAGTTTGTCTATAAAAATGTCCAGGTATTTTATCAGTGTCCCAGTAGACCCACAGGCCCTAGCACTATTCAATGTACCCTCCTGGTTTTTCTCCCCCCCGTTCTCTCCTTGTCTACTTTGTCTCTGCCCATGGTCTGCTACTCTCTGGGTGGGTGTACGCTGCTGGGCCTGTACCTCAGTGGAATTGGCTGGAACTCAAGCCCTGAGTTAGGTAATCAATTTCAATCAGAGGCTTGAGAGATTGGAGCTGAAAGGTGCTGTAGACTTTCAACATCTGTCAGCCATTCCAAAACACTGCAGGGTGTGTGCAACTGATTTGGGCTTGAAGTGGAAGAACCAGAATATATTGTATATACTGTACCCATTTTTGTCTGTTCACCGGATGCACCCACTATGGGAATGTGCAACGTCAGAGAAGTGACATTTTGCGCCGTCACAAAGAGAGAGATAAGGTAAAGAAGTTTTCTCTGCCCTTTCTGAGTAGAGTAAGTTCACACAGTGAGAGAACTGCTGGAGCTGCCCTCAGAAGCATTTGCATCAAGGCCAGGAGATTAAACATGTGGGTTGGGAACTGGAGAGGATATGTTGTCTCGCTTGGGGCCCCCGATGCCAGAGTTCTAGCTTTCATCGGACTGGGTGAATGATATCGCCTGGACGTTTCACTCTCTGGCTACAGGTGGGTGGTTCTCATGCTGGATGTGGCACCCACTGTGGATTTCAAGCAGAAGAAAAGAGGAGGCGGGTGTAGGCAAGTTGTTTTGCAGTTGCCAATGTTCACTACCGTGTGAAGTGATACTGGATGGACTCGTGGAGTTCAATTGTATTGTTTGTGTTCTGGTAATATTAAAATTGTAGACTTTTCTGATTAGATATTTTGAATTTGATAACTGTGAATATTCATATGCACAAGGGTGCCCGGGCTTGAATGTGTGCTGGTGCATCCGTCTGTGTGTGCAGTTTGCATCTTTTCCTTGTGCTTGTTTTGATTGTCTCCAGGTACTTCAACATCCCACAACTAAACCCCAACTTTTTGTCCGGGTGCAGCTCAAAATATGTAACCAAACAAACATTATTAGATTTTTTTAAAATTAAAAACATGTCTCATTTTCAGCTATGAATACCTGAAAATTTTGTTTTTAATTATTTATCATCACAATTTGACATGTAATGAGTACAGCATCCTGTCAAACTGCCAATCCTCTGTATTGTCTCTAAGTGTGTTTAATGTTGTATTCGGCACTGCTGTTTGCATAGAACTACAATTAACATTAAAAGTTGGACCAAAGATTATCTATTTCAATATGGAAGACAATCACTTTGAGTTATGGTTAATGTATATGTCTTCTAATTGGTTACCATTTATTTTAAACTACCCTTGCACCATATTTTCTTCTTTTATGGGAGTAAATATTTCTTGTTGGTGGTGTTGTAGTGTTAGCCAATGGCCACAGAGAGGCATCATGGACCAACCATCATGGCTTGCTTGTTATAGAAGTGGATGGAACATCCAGCCTGCACTACTGTTGGTTATAGATAGAGCTATATGCACATTTTGTTTTCATTTGCTATACATATATGTGTATTCAGAGATTTTATTTTTAGTCCCACATGATGTCGCTACAATACGGAATGGACGATCATGGAAAGCCGGTGGACTTACCTGTCTGCTGAATTAGTTCTATCCATGACAGTGTCACATCTGATTTGTCCAAATTTGTATTTTGAAGTTTACAGAAATTGTGTTGGCATTTATGTCTGTTTTATTTAAAGGACAGAGCAACTGTGGGTGAGTTATGCTGGGGAAAATTAATTTTGAAATGAAGCAATGATCATCTCCTAAACAACATTTACTACACAAAACACATCAATAAGGATCATTATAACTACAAAAAATTTCCTATTAAGAATTACTTTTTGACAATAACGAAGGACGGGCACAAACCTACTTATGATGCATGTTGATTTGTATAAGACTAGTAACATTTATTTTTATTCATTCATTCATTTTCTACCGCTTATCTTCACGAGCGTCGCAGGGGTGCTGGAGCCTATCCCAGCTGTCTTCGGGCAAGAGGCGGGGTACACCCTGGACTGGTCGCCAGCCAATCACAGGGCACATATAGACAAACAACCATTCACACTCACATTCATACCTATGGACAATTTGGAGTCGCCAATTAACCTAGCATGTTTTTGGAATGTGGGAGGAAACCGGAAAACCCACGCATGCAACATGCAAACTCCACACAGAGATGGGCGAGGGTGGAATTGAACTTGGGTCTTCTAGCTGTGTGGCCTGCGCGCTAACCACTCGTCCTGTATCCAATTCTTGTTAATAAAAATATTTAAGATATATATTGTATTATCATTCCATCTTGGAAAAAATCACAAAACTATAAACATTTGTGTTTTTTGCTACCATATTTCTTGAGCTGAACTCAAGAATGTAAAACTTCCTCCAGGAAGACAGTTGTACCATGGTTCAATATGGCCTATTATAAGCAAAAAAGCATACTTAACTATACTTTTTCAGGCGTAACAATGATAAACTGAGCTAAAAGATGCATTCAAAGATGTTGATGTAGTATTCAACACTGCTCACTAGGTGTCAGTAATGTTACTGTAATGTTCAGTGAGCATATAAAACACACGCCTGTCCTAAGTCATATAGACACCATTGAATGGGAGCATTGCCTACTCACATTGATTATGACGACACACTGCTGTCAGGCCAAGACTCCGATGAGGACAGCGAGCATACAGACGAGCTTCCTTGAGACAATTTCTGATAGTGTGTGCAGATTTTTTTCCTTTAGACCTATTGTTACAGTAGCTACCTTGGTGGCCGGTCTCAGATGATCTTGGAGGTGAAGATGCTGGATGTGGAGGTCCTGGGTTACACGTGGTCTGCAGTTGTGATGCCGGTAGGTTGTACTGCCAAATTATTTTCATCAGTCAACATGCTTATTGCATGTTCCCTCGACACTTGCAACATCTGTAGCGTTGTGCTGTGCGATAAAACTGCACATTTTGTAGTGTCCTAAAGGCATAGCTGTTCAATAATCATCCTGTCCAATCAGCATCTTCATATGTCACGCATGTGGGGAGGATGACATTGAAAAAGTTTTACATCTGTAAGTTCAGCTCATGAAAGATGGGAGTGTTTTTTTTAAAAACAACACGTAACTAGAGAGAATCCATAAATCATTTCCAAAAGAGAGAAATGAAATAATAAAACCTATTTAGAGCTTTTTGCCAGCTGTTGATTTTCAAAGCATACATTTAGTAGCTAAAATGATCTTTTATGTCATGTTCATTCAAAATAGAGTTCATGTAAGGGCATTCGTAACGGCAGACCATGAACAATTGTGATTTAGAGTTATTGATAAGTGATCCTGGATGCGGGTGTATATGTTGTCATTATTGACAAATATGTGGGCAGTGTGTGCTGGCCTCGTGTGTGGAGCTTTGGCTCAGGGGAATCAGGATGCAAGCTCATTTTAACCTTGGCCCTGGCACTGTTGCTGCTTCTGCTGCCTGAATCATGAATAAAACATCTCTTTGACCTTTACCAGGAGTGTATTGGACAGTGCATCCCTGTCTCTGTCTTCCTCTCACATTGTCCCTAATGTATGCACACAAACACCATCCTGCATCACACTGTGCTCCTTTCACACACAGAACAGAATCCCCCCAGCACATGTAAGGGATATTTTTGTAAACAAACTATACACAATCACATAAACAGTATTTATTCATAGACAGACACAGAAGTGCACCCAAAAATGGCAGCGATAGTTTCTCTTCTCACGTATGCATTGCAATATTATGATATTTCTTGTTCTTTTATTAGGTTATTAACAAGTCAGTCACTAATTTACATGCAGTAAATATTCCGATTAAGGTCAATATTCCGATTTCTGAAACATTCAAAATGAGTCGTTTACATGACTGAGCAAACAGGATTATTCCTGTATACATGGTAATTGTAAACGATCGGGATATCCCATTCAAAACAGCGATGCAACGTCATTTCCTCTTCTTCTTCTGACAAAAACAACACCAGCAAGGCGAATAATGAACAACCCGGAAATGGTTTTGCGTGCCGCCATGTTTTCAAATTCAATACCTCCTGTCAAAGACGCAAGATTCCTTCCTAATGGAACATGCGCAGAAAACCAATCAATAATCCTTTCAATGGAGATATCCCGATAGGCGTATACATGACACAATACTCAGGTTAGAAAAGGGGTAATATTTGGATTTTTAAACAATGGAATATGAGCATATTCAAGTTATTAGTGTTTACATGGCCGGGTTATTTGACCGCATGTAAACATAGCCGGTGTAATAAGTAACTGTAAGTTAGGTAATCAGGTGCTATTCCGCAAACACCTCCAACAACTCCGAGTTCCATCGTCCCTCAGGTCCTATCTGCTGACTTGCCTCTTCACTAACGGTGACACTAAACTGCCTTTGTTCAGATGGACCTGTTTTAATTGTGGCAGCTGTTATTTGTGCCTTGTGTATAGAGCAAGTGCGGGACATAGCACATTAATTGCACGTGAGAGTTAGTGCATTATGATTTATTTACTTAAAGCAGTGAAGTGTAATGAAACTTCTCCCAAGCACACCACCTGCTCGGGTGGATTATAATCCAATGGTAATTCTGAGTGGAATAAGAATCAAATGTTTCTGATCCGGTACTTAAAATAGTGTTGTTTTTAATTTAGTGTGCATCACTCCAAATAAAAAATATAGTATATAGACAGTATACAGTCATCCCTCACCACATTGTGGTTTGAATTTCATACCATCATTCCATCACGGTGTATTATAGCGTTGTTCTCGATAAAGAAATGTGCAAACGTAGCAAATGGAGTGCTCCTTGTAAGCATATGTGATCATCATGGCTGTGTTTTATCATTGATATGCATCCAAAGATTGTCAGTGCAACAATGGTTCTCATCCCGAACTGGCGCTGGGATGTGTTATGTTTAATAACGGCCACTGTATTTAGACGTATTGTACACCACTTATGTCAGACAGGGGGAATATCACGACAGAATCCAGCTTTGCGCCAGACCTCGACCATGCACCACTGAATGCATGGTATATGAGGAAGGAGATGAACGCAGAGTGTCGCACATTGGTAAAGTGGTTTAGTTTACCACAACACTGGCATCTTTGTCCAGTGGCTGGCACGATAATGTGAGCTTGGGGAAGAAGGACGAACTGCAGTTTCCACACACAGGGATGCCATGCTGTGGAGCCCAGCTGTTTTGCACCGTGGACCTCAAGAGTGATGTGAGTGGAAATGCGGTCAGATAGTTGACCAGTTGGGCCCAGTGTCGATGCCAGTAGAAGGCAAGGCTGTGCCGGGGTCCCTCCTCGCCACAATACAAACAGAGCAGCACCGCCTTTGACAGTAATCGTCCTGTTACATCAGAAGTGGGCAAACTTTTTGACTCGTGGGCTGCATTGAGTTAACAAAATTGGACGCGGCGGCCAGACTATATATTTGATACATCCACACTATTTTAGGCTTAGAATTCTAACAGTCCACCAGGAATCGTTTGTCTTATTTAATCTGGAAACATGTAATACAATCTGCTATATGTGCCTCTGTCCCTTTTTTGGTTGTTTGTATATATGTGCCCTGTGATTGGCTGGCAACCGGTTCAGGGTGTACCCCGCCGATATTTGTTTGGCGTCATGGGTGAGGTTGATCGCTGCATGTTAAATATCAAAAGGTTACCACTTACATGTTACCAGCTTGTATGTAAAATGATTTAAATACTTTGGAAGTAACTGGCGGGTCGGATTTAAATGCTTGGCGCGCCGCATGTGGCCCCCCGGCCGTACTTTTTTTCCCCCACCTCTGTGTTACATGAACAGCTTCATGTTTTCTGCGTTGCAAACTGCTCTCAAATCACCTCATTGTCTAAAACAGTCAACCAAACATTGGAAGTCATATTGGTGAACAGACTGTTGGAGACGAAGGAAGATGTTTTTCTGAAGACACTGTTGAGCAGCTAAAATGTCTGGCCATCAAGGCGACACAGTATGCAGGAGTCCAAAAGTGTGGAAGTTGCACTGTCCGTCGCTGCACAGACTGTGGATCAGCATGGCTTTTTAGTTTAGCATCACTAGCAGCAAATAACTCCATAGCCACTTTGAATGTCTTACAGGACTCATGCATTTGATGAAATGGATGTAAAAGGTGAGAACGGAATGTTACATTTAATCATGCAGGACTCCAACTACAATAAGAGAGGAGAAATATGATCTCAGGGAAGAACTAAATTTGAAACACTTGCTAGGACTAACCGTATCATTTCAGTATGTGGAACCAAACTATGGAATGGATTGAGTAAGACCCTCAAACAATGCACAACGATGAGCCAATTCAAGAAACAATACAAGCAGTTGATGTTTGCTAAATACAAGGATAAAGAGTCTTGAACCAGTCATGATGTGCTATATATATCACTATATTGACACTTACTATGGTACCCATTATGTCATTGGATGGTCATATCACCTCGTACTTCGGTACGAGGTGATACATTATTAAAAAAACAAAAAAAAACTTAAATTGTATTATGGAAAGCAGGAAGTGAACAAATGTAACAGTTACTGATTGTAAAAGTACCAGATGGAGGGGTAGGATTTAATAAGCTTTGCTTCTTCCTACTCCTTTTGGACATGTGGAACTGTGAACTGATTATGTGATGCATTCAATTGTAATCTGATGCATGTTCAAATGAAATAAAAACATTACCATTACAAGGATTTTATTGCACATCGGCGACCATTACATTAACAAACTTAAGCAATGATGTCACACTGTCCTAACTCAGTGACACAACGGTAACGTCTGTATGCTGCAGGATGGCTTATGGAGACGCATTATGAGGGACAGAGAAGGAGGTGCTCTGACTAGGAAGGTAATGACAGTAATACCAGTATTCCCAGTGACAGCTATTACTAGTGCACGGTGTCAAAGACAATGACAACAATCTGGCGTTGATTTAAAATAGGTGATTTTCTGTTTCTTTGCTTTCACAGCACAGGACAGCTGCAACCTTCTGACTCTGAAAACAATACTGACTTTCAAGATGCACTAGCACTCAAAATAGCGGCAAGCTAGTGTTTATTTGTTCACAACTTATTGGTTTGATGTCTTGCTTAGTTAAAAGTTTGCAAATCAGGATGGTAACATTGCTGTTTTGTTTTCCTGAAGAGTAATTCGAACAGCGCTTGCAAATGTGTGTGTAGGCAAGCATGTGTGGTGTTGTTTTGTCTTGAACTCTGACATCACAAAGTCCCCGGTCTTTCACCAATGGTGAAAGGCTCTCAAATTCCCCTTTGCTCCTGTGAGGAGGAATACTGCCTGAAGATTACCATATCATTACCATATCATTAGCATAACATTACCGCTGCACAGCTTGGCTCGGTGTCTCGCTATCAGCTCATCGAGTGATCCAATCTCCAATCCGCTCCATGCTAGCAACCCCCCGCCCCCCGTCCCTTCACTTCCCTTCCGTAAGTACACTAGAGGTGTGTTTTCCATCTGAGTAACGCAAATGTAATTGATGTGACGTCCTGAATTTACCAGCTAAATGAAATCACACGAATGTCTCGCATTCAGGTTGCTGTCTAAGACAAGAAAAGTTCTTCTCATACATCTGGGAATGTTAGAAAAAAAACACATGTTGCATTGGAATCGGCACAAAAAGGGAAAAAGGACAAAGGAAAAGGGAAAAGGCGACACCAATCCTCTAATGGTTGATCATGGGTCCATTCCATTAGGGAGGACCAGAGTGCACTCTGACTCCTCAGCTCAAAGAGAGTAGAGGCAGTGAAATGAAGGCAGGTTTTGGCTAGGGGCAGCATGGAGGGCGACCCTGGACCAGATGCATGCTGGGAAATACAGATCATTTCCCTTCCCCCCTCACATCACCTACCTCTTTGTCGATTTCTCTTTCCCTATGTAAGATGCACACTGCATGTGAATAAAGTATGCGCATTGCACACACACGCACACACATGCGCGGTGTCTTCCTATCACCCACTTTTGTCCCCCAATTTAATTCATTCCATTGAGCTTTTTTCTCCATTTTCCTTATCTCTTTCTCCTTCTCTCTCTCTCAGCATCACACAACTGATTCACTCTCGCCTGTCCCCATCTCTTTCATATTTGCTCTCTCTCTTTGCTTACTGTCCTCCACTGCTGACGCCCTTCCCCCATGCCTTCCCTGCCTGACTCATACCTCACTCTCATTTGTAAATGAAGGAATCTTGGAGAGGGAGGACTTGACTGTGGGGAAGATATGGGCTCCGTCTCAGGTGGGAAACTCTGGTGGGAAATGAAGGCAGGAAAAAGTGTAGAATGGAAGGGGGGGGGGAGAGTACCCTGACCTGCCCCGCAACCCCCCCTGGCTAAGATGATATATAGCTCCAAAGGCCACATGTTGGCCGTGTGATGGATTGAAGCACTTTGTAGGAAAATTACAGAGAGCGCCTTAGCACACGGGAATCTAGCCTCTAATAAAACTCTGTTCAATATTGAAATAGGGAGTGTGCGAGAGAGAGAGAGGCAAAAAATATGACTTCAGATCATAATGGAAAGATAGTACAAGTAGCAGCACAAGAGTTGACATTTTGACATATTGTTTTTGTTTTTGGATAACGTGGCTGATATTAGGTTTGTTTCTTATAAAAGTTAGAGACAGACAATGATGTCTTGGTTTTTTAAAGCGTTACCCAACATGTTTGGAGGTTGGGTGAAAGGTTATGGAAGGTATGGAACACACATATAGTATCCAGAAAAAGATAAGATATACATTTTTAAAACTGCTTGCGTACTGAAATTGTATTCCTAAATAAATATGTCAACACAGGAAGTAGTGTTTGTGCACTGTTTACTTATTTGTGTTGAATAGCTATCACAAGTGAGGAGGGGCTGCACTGTAAATATATAAAGTGGGAGAAATAAGTAATTGATAGCTGATTGATGGGTAACTTTGATGACTTTAATGGGTGGTTGATATCACGAGAACTGCCAAAAAAAGGTTATCAATCTATTTGTATTGATTGAGGTTGTAAACAGATTTTTTTATGCTCTAGCTGCGGAAAGATCTGGAGAAAGAAGAAATCTGGAACCATTCATTCATTCATTCATTTTCTACCGCTTATCCTCACGAGGGTCGCAGGGGGTGCTGGAGCCAATCCCAGCTGTCTTCGGGCGAAAGGCAGGGTACACCCTGGACTGGTGGCCAGCCAATCACAGAGCACATATAGACAAACAACCATTCACACTCACTTTCATACCTATGGACAATTTGGAGTCGCCAATTAACCTAGCATTTTTTTGGAATGTGGGAGGAAACCGGAGTACCCGGAAAAAACCCACGCATGCACGGGGAGAACATGCAAATTCCACACAGAGATGGCCGAAGGTGGAATTGAACTCGGGTCTCCTGGTCTGGAACCAATTAACCACAATATATGAGGCGTTACTGTACTCCTAATTTCAGTCACTTCCATTCAAACCACCCTGGGAATGGAACTATGAGACCTTGACCCGATGAACAAGATGGTAGCTCGTGTTATGTTCCGCTGTGCTGCCACCTGTCTGCTATTTATTGCTTTGCACTGCTTGTCCTACGGAGGCGGAGCCACTGGTGCACACCTGAAAGCAATTAAGTCATCATGCCTCCTTAAGCCTGGCAGAGGGACTAGGATCTTAAATTGTTCCTTGGACTTCACTCGCTTTTGCTGTTCAACCATTCCGCGTGTTGTGCTGCCCTGTCACCGAGTACCTTTTTTTTTTTTACCTGCTTTGACTATTATTTCCCTGCTTGACTTATTCCAGCAGAGTGGTGTGTTTTTGCTACAGTAGTACTTTCTATCTCTGATGAGTATCTGTAAAGAGGAGTTGACCAAAATCCCTCCTGAGATGTGTGCAACCCTGGTGACCTACTTTCCTCAGCTTCTACCACAGTAAGTTACATTTTGCTTGGGGATGAAATACTTATTTTGTGTTTGATCGTATCATTGACTCATTTAGGCTTTGTAAACAATGGTGCTTATGCAGATATTAGGGGGAAAAAATATCCAAGTATAAAAATACCATTTATTCTTAATAATAGCTTATGATAACTCCATCTACAAGGTACTCCGGAAGCAATCGAATCCTGAAATGTTCAGTCCACCCCCTTTTGCCAGTACTGTAACAAACAAGGTGTTGACCTCATTTATCCCTTGGACCGCCTCTCTCCGTCACTCAGTCCTCCTGCTCTTTCGCTTCTCTTCTTAGTTGAGATGATATAATGTATACGTATACACCTGGTGCTGTTTTTAGAACCAAATGCCTGACTTTTTATTTTATTTTTTATTTTATACTGCTCATCATAGTATGCCACCTCAGCATTTCTTATTAAGTTTGGTATGCATGTACTTGTTTCTACTACATTTATTGGTGAAAAAGGTATGATTGACTTCTTGTTGCTACGCTGGAACAAGCTATAGAACTTCCCAATTTATGTGGAGTCTCCGTACAGTAACCCAAAGTGTGAGTATGGGTGTTTCTGTATTTGAAAACATTTGATTAACTTGACGTGATTAATGTTCTCAGTGACTGTTTGTTTGGCTGATGGGGTGGATTTCCCCAACAGTGCGCCGTCGTGTCAGCCAGGCTCGGCGTCCACATTGGAGAACATGAGTGAAGGAGCAGATAATTTATAGTGACAAGGCACTCCCTGCCTTAATTGCAGCCGGTGAATTAGATTACCTTTTCAAAGTGCCTTCATTAGTAGTGAGAGAGTCATACCAGTGGTCCCCCTGATTGGCCTCATATTGTTTTGCTGTGGCCCGTCTTGGCTCGGGCGTAACGTGTGTTTATTTTGGTTGCTACCTAATTGTACGCCTGTAGTTACTTGTCATACAACGCAACATCAGTATATCATCATTATTCAGGTTTCTTCTTACACTTCTGTGAAGTCTGAATTTACATTCACTGGGTTAACTTTTGTGCTTTGGCTTATTACATTTTTGATCAAACAATGTTTTTTGCACCACAATTCTAAGCCGGAACAATGGCTACCTTAACGGTGTACATTCTATATCTATTTGCTTTTTTTTCATTAGCGGAAAAAGAAGCACTGTTGTGGTATTTTGTGTACTGTATAAGTGTGTAATTGTTATAATACAATGGGTGGGCAAGCAGTCAGTCAACTTTTATTCAAATGTGAACACACTACAATACAATAAATGCAGTTTTGGTGTTGACATATGCCTGTTTTGATACGTTTCTCCCAATGCGGATTTGTGTCATCAAGCTTTAAAACCGTCGTTTATGGTAAGTATAGCAAAATAGTATAAGTATTACATGTTTTCATGAATATACATGGTTACAGAATGTAGGTTTTTTTTTTACAGACTAGAAGGGGTTATGATAAAGCCCCTATCCAATTGTGCTATGCATTTCGAGTCGGTGTTCCATTCCCACTAACCTCCTCACAAAAACACACCAACATCCCCATCTTCTTACTGTGCGTCATCCATGGCCCCAGTCAGCCTGCAGCCCCCCCGCTGAGTTTAATGGAGTACATCAGCATCGGGGGAGTAGCATGTGCTCAACGCTGCTCAGCTGGACTTCCAGCATGAGAAAGTTTCTGTGATTATTGTAGGAGTGAGTCTCCGCCACGCCATACATGTCGGTCTGTGCGGATGATTACCATGTCACAATGCCGCCACGGATGGGCGCAGTAAAAGGAGGAACAAACGCTTAGGATAGAAACCAGGATAAAGAGAGAGGAAAATCCTTTAGGATGTACTAACTGGGATCATTTGAGAAAGTTAAGAGGAAGAAACGCCATGGTTGAGAATCAAGAAAGGGAAAAAGTCAACGCAAGCAAAGGACCCATCAATTCATAGCAGACAAAGACACGGAGACACTGAGGGAATGACATAAATAGAAGCAGAAGAATAATGTGCTCCTTGAAGAAAGGGAGGCATCGGGGAAATTTGCAGTGGAGAAAAATGGGGAGACAGGGAGGCTAGTCAGCAGGGAAAGGTAAAGAGTGAAATTAGTGTGAGAATTTAGCAAGTGATGTGTGTGCGCTTTGATTGTTTTCTCTCTTTCTCTTCCCTCTCTGTTTTTTTCTCTAAATGGTCGTGATGTGGCCTGTATCTGCCAGCAAGAAGGAACTCAATTTGGGACAATTTACTCTGCAGTCCCAGCCTTGCTGCACCTCGGGGACACAGAATAGAGAGAATGAAAGTGAAGGAAGATAGAATCAGTAAGGCGCACACACACACACACACACACACACACGTGCACCTTGTATACAATTGCAGTCGAGTAGATTTCACTTAGTTAGCTCTAACTCTCCCAGGCGGTCACTACGATTGAGTTTATAAGGCTTGGAAATGAAAGGCCCAGGATAAGGTTAGATAAAGTGTTCGCTATTTGATTTCAGCCCACCTTTTACAGAACCCATATAAAAGGATTGGCAGAGGGCATACCCAGAAATTATTTGTCTGAATATGTTCAGCTGTATTTCTACAAATATCTTTACTGTACCCCAACAATGTCATATTAGTTACTATATATTTTGGAAAACAGAAAATTGTGGAAAAACATTGTTTCTGCAAATGCCAATAGACAGGTGGGTGTGTTAGCATTGACAGACAGCAGGGGGCGCTTTCACAAACTGGCATCTAACAGCTATTCATTTTGCTAATACATACCAAGTGTGCTGAATAGATTCCTCTCACATGTCTGGGTCTACAGAGTCGATCGGGCCAAAGAAACCACCATTTTTTTACGACCTGATTGGGATTGTTTGTGTAACACCGCGGGAAGTAGATTTGCAATGCTGGTAAATCAGTGTCATCAGCTACTTAGACATGACTGTGTGATACAATTGCATGACCACCTTAAGGTGAGCTCACACCTTCATTTTGATTCTGATTTAACACAGCATGTATATGCAAATAAATTCATTTGGACTGGAGCTGCAGTTTTAATCAGTGTCTAGTTGATTAGTAGGGAAGGTGGGGGGAAAAAAAAAACAGTCATGACTGAAAGTTATTTACTCCTCCTGCGGATCTCTTTGTGCCCCGTCTCTTGCCACCTTCAGCCAACCTTTCTGCTTCACGCTAGCAGTTCACAATGCAGCTTTTTGTCGGGCTTATGTTACCAGGGAAACCGTCACCCACTGAGACATCCCATGACAGCAAAGAGTGAGAGAGGAGAAATGGGAGGAAAGGGTCGAAGCTTTGGCCCCGTGCTTTCTCCAGGGTGCAGCAGACCTCTGGCCTCTCCTTCAGCATTACACACAAAATACACATCATGCACTTCAGTAGTGACATGCATGTAAACACAAACAACAAAGAAATGACAAGCCCGGATATGTTTTTAATAATCAGTTACAGTAATCCCTCATTTATCATGGTTGATTGGCTCCGGATATCATGTGAATTTTCCTTTTTTTTTATGAATGAAATATTTTTGTAAATGGAGCATAGGAAACCTATTTACTTTTAAATATGGTTTTTAACAGTACAACAACCCTTTACACTCAAATATTACCCAATACTGTAGACATAACAGCATACAGTCCTTACTGTCTTGCAAGCTGACTCTCATTACAGCATGAACAGTCCCTAATACTTCCTCAATCTCTTATTCTACCCTTTTTCCTACAGACAAGACGATACGTGACAAAAAAATAAAAAAACAACAACCTTAAACCATATTAGGAAAGCAGGAAGTGAACAAATGTAACAGTTACTGATTGTAAAAGTACCAGATGGAGGGGTAGGATTTAATAAGCTTTGCTTCTTCCTACTCCTTTTGGACATGTGGAACTGTGAACTGATTATGGGATGCACTCAATTGTAATCTGATGCATGTTCAAATGAAATAAAACCTTTACCATTACCATGCTGAACCTGACTGCCCCCTATGGATTACACATGAAACAGCAGCTTGGAACAACACAATATACCCAATAATATTTGATTAGTTTTTGGTTCAGCCATCGATGAGGTTATGGCTGTTATCATTATATTCTTTTCCATACAGGTTCATTGGTGGATTTATGAAAAAAACATTGGTCAATTCTAATTATTGTATTACAAATACATACAAAATATACAAATATTTTTCCGACTTCAAGAAATAAAAATACAAAGATAAAATAGTTGTCTACATCAGTGAGAAACTAGTACGGGCATTGCATGCATGGCATGTGCGGATAATGCAAATGCAGAAATAAATAAATCAAAACTGAAAAAAAACCACCCTTCACTTTATATTTGGAATGACATGACGGACTACTTGAAGCAATCAGACTAATAGAATCCACCCCGAGTGTACACTGCAGACTAAAACAAGCAATATTGTATTATATGTGTGGATGATATATTTATGGCGGCTTATGTACCACCACACACAATTAAAGTGTGTTAGCTACAGTATTTGGCCTTCTGCCAAAGGCAAAGTAGTATTTCATCCACCCACGTCTGACTTGGCCTCTTTTCATAGAAACCTGCATGCTACTTATTCCAGTTCAGATGTCTTAGTGACTATGGGAAATGCTATTTATTGATAGGACAAAAACGCAAAACTGCAATCAGAAACACAATTAAAATATGAAGGCATGACAAATAGAAGATGAATTAATTAACAAATTGGAGTCGCCAATTACCTCGCATGTTTTTGGAATGTGGGAGGAAACCGGAGAAAATGCCACACGGAGCTGGGAATCGAACATGGGTGTCCTAGCTGTGTGGCCTGCATGCCATCCACTTTCCACCGTGCAGCCACATTTTGTAATAATGAGCCAACCCTCTGTTACACTCCAGCTCCAAAGGCTGCAATCCCAGTATCAAAGTAAAATGCAACAAAATTCCATTCTGAAGTTTAGTAATCCGCATGCATATTTTTTCTTTGGCACCTTGGGCACAAGGTGAGGTCACATCAGCAACATCATATCTACCGGTTTTAACGGCTCAACGGGAGAAACGGGTCTAAATGCTGATGTCAGCAATTCCAGCAATTAGTAGCTTATGTGTTTTTTTTTTTTTTATGTTATGTTAACAAGTCTTGGTGAGGGCTTGACAGGCGAGTCTTCAGAGGGAAGAATTTTACAATACGTTTGTGCTTGGTAGTACTTAAAAGTGTAGAACTGCACCGTGACTCCTATATTTTGATAATCTCATATGACAAAGATTACCATATTTTAATTGCCAATAGTGATCCTCAATGTTTACGCACTTGTTTTTAGGTACCTTTTTATAATTTTGCTACATTTAAACTATGCCTCCATTGTATGAATGGAAAATTGTTATAATGCAAAATACAATCTGGAACCAAAGACTCAAAATACCAAAGAAAAACATCAAAAAATGGCAACAAAATGAAAATAAATAAGGGGTATGCTGGAGCCTATGCCAGCTGACTTCGGGTGACTGGTTGCCAGCCAATCGCAAGGCACATATAGACAATCATTCACACTCACATTCATACCTATGGACAATTTTTAAACTAGCATGTTTTTGGAATGTTGGAGGAAGCCGGAGTACCCGGAGAAAACCCACGCATGCACGGGGAAAACATGCAAACTCCACACAGCGATGGGAATCGAACCTAGGTCTTCCCGATCTCCTGACTGTCTAGCCAACATGCTAGCATGATCTTTTTGCCATCACTAATTTAAAAACATACCTGCACGGCAGCCTCAGAAGGATTACATCATATGCCCTAAAGCCTGTCAATTTAATGGCCCAATAAAATCCAGGACGTTTTCACTTTCTAAAAATAAACAAAAAAAAAAAACAGGATGGCCAGGATAAGACATAAAAACGGGACTTGGGGAAAAAGACATTTGGTCACGATACATATGACTAAACCTATAAAACATAATGATTGAGTGCAGCAATATATCACTATAAACCAAAATAATAATCATACTGGTGTCTCTAGAGTCTGCCAAGAGAGTGTCCTCCTGTCATAGATGTAAGATGATTGACATGAAAACAGAATCACAATCTTCAAGCAATTTAAGAGCGGTATGTTTTTTTTTTTATTTCCATATAAAAGTATTTATCATGTTGAGTTCTACAGTAATATGTTCCATGCATGAAATCAGATGAGCTCTTAGGATGTTCTCTCGTTTTCTATTCTCCGTCTGGGCCTCCCCACCACCCACTCCCATGTCCAAACGTAAGAATGAAATAACATAGAATTTTCCATCGGTTCCCTCACTGCAGAAGCATTTGTCTGCTGTTTTTGCTCCCCTTATTTTTCTTCCCCCCCCCCTCCCATTTTACTATTCCTCTAAAGACTCCAGTCACATCGCCAATCCTGCAGCACTATAAGGAGCTTTCACGCTTTTTGGTTTGCTTTAGATGTTTAATACCCCCTCTCTTTTGTGTCAGAGAGCTGGAGAGGCGTTAAGAAGCGCTGATAAACCCCACTTAGATCCCTTCCTGGCCCGTCACCCCGGCCTGCCGGGCCGCTTTAGCAGGGAACTGATCTGTGACGGCCTGCCACTCAAACTGAGCACTTCTGAAGGCTGACACAATGGAGTGAGCAACACTAGAGGGCCCAGGGGTGGGGAGGGAGAAGGGGAGGGAGGCGAGGCCAAGAGGTGCCCTGAAAGAAGGCGAGAGGAGGGGCCAGAGTGTATCTCGCCGTTATCTTTCTCCCCTCTTTCACTTTATGCATTTCCACTCTCTCTCTTTGCTGCTCGGTGCTGCAGAATTTTTTTTTTTTACTTCATTCTCTCTGTGTTGGTTATCATTTGACTATTCAGCTTTTGGGGGTGCAGCAACACACATACATGTCTTTATCCTTTGTGTGACAGGTGGGAGTGTGTTAGGGACCAGATATGGATCAACAATGCATCAAGGTCTAGGTCCTGTAGGGTAGGTCATGCGGTGCATTCACTGCTGTGTGGAAAAATGGCAGCCCGGTTAGTGGCCAACAGAGCATCAGGAGTTGTGATTGACAAGTGAGGTGGGGAGAAGGGCGGGGGGGTTGTAGGCGTGTGGCCACTGACACTGTCGCTTTCCCAGGAGGCAGTGGGCGGGGTGACGGAGCCTAAAATGTCAGCGCCGATATCTGTGCAGTTCGGTTCGTATCATGCTACTGCAGCCTCTCGCTAGCACCCGTAGCCTCATTCTCAACGGGAGACATGGACACACACACACACACACACACTCTTCCTCATGACCTTGCTCACTCACACACTCCTCCTTCATACAAACTCTACCCACAGTGGGTAAAAAAAACTGGAAGCCCAGTCTGCATGCATATGAAACTATAATTGCAAAACTATAAAACATGTTTTGTGCAAACATTCTTGGCTTTCTGTGATTAATTACTTGGATTTAAACTATGTCTTATGGGAAAAATTATATTGTTAGCGTTTGCTTCGATTAGAGTCAGACCTTCTGGAATGGGTTAATTATGCCGACCATTTCTGATTATAGTAAATAAAAATAAAACTCAAAATACTTAAGTGCTTTGTTCCCCCGCTAATCAGCAACACATATTTTTATTTGATTACATTTGGAGAACTGTACGCAAATAATCTCACACTTCCTGTTAAAAGCCGCACTCCCTTTCAGCATCTTCAGGTATGATTTGTACTGTAACGGCATTAGACCGCAATGGCCTCAGACTAAAATGTCTGTGTTTGCGTCTACATAGCTGCATCTAATCTATTTGATTTACTGCAGCCACCTTCCAAAGCCCAGGCCTCTTATCAGATCAAAGCTGCATGCAGCAACCTACGGAAAGCATGTGTGTTGTGTTATGGAAAGTTCTGTCATTGTTTTTCAAACGTACAGTTCCAGCCAGAAGTGTATGTATACATTCAGTTGGTTACTACTTCCATAGCCATGAGTGGCAGACACCTGCGTACATTCAATATTTGGTTAAACTGTATGTTCCCTGACAATCTCTGAAGTCATCTGATCAACCTTTTGTCGTCCGTCCTGCCAACAAAGGTAAAAAAACTAAAGGTGACTTCGACTTTGAATTCGTAGCTCCCATTCTATGGTACGATTTGCACTTTTTCCTGCAACCCCTAATGATGATAATAGCTCAAATCAGTCCATATCTAGATGTTATTGGATGTTTATTTTGATCTCTGAAGGTACTACAATCTGTTTTTTTCCTATGGTGGAATATTATAGCACGCACCTCTTCAGAGGAAGTGAAGAGTGAATGGTTGTTTGTCTATATGTGCCCTGTGATTGGCTGGCCACCAGTCCAGGGTGTACCCCGCCTCTCGCCCAAAGACAGCTGGGATAGGCTCCAGCACCCCCCGCAACCCCTTTGTGAGGATAAACGGTAGAAAATGAATTCTATAATTTTCACATGGTCACAATTATATATTCATAATACACCTCGCTAACTCTTGGTTAAATGTCTCTTAGCAAGTTTCACCTGGACCAGAAACTTTTTGTAGTAACTCTGGATATTTGACCACTGTTCTTGGCGAATTAGTTGGTTTACTAGTACGACCCCAGATGTTAAACATGGTCCACAAATGTTCTATGGAGTTTAGACTGGGGCTTTGGGAAGGCGAGTTGACCAGTTTAATGTTAGCCTGCCTTATTTCGATATGCATTTTGTATCATTCTCCTGTCCTGTTATACAGTGTACTGTGTTTACAAAAAGCTTCTAAAATATACTTGTAAAGAGTGCTGTTGAGACCGTGCCATTGGACCCAATGTCTTGGCTCATAAGTCGGGTTGATGCCAAATGGCTCCATTTTGGTCTCATTTGACGACAGTCAAATCCCCTAAAACTTGCATGCCCATGTGATGGTTTTGCGTGGTTGTAAGGCCCAAAATGAGCATGAATCTTCTGACGAATTTTCACTTTCAAGCAGGGTGTAATCTTTTGTGTGCATGTTAGTGCCTCCCCACCAAGCTTTCATGGAAGGCTCCACTCTCCGCCCTGTTCTTGTCCACACGGTGAAGGATTTTCCTCTGACAGGCATAAGTCAGGCAGGTTTTCATGTGTGACTGGAGACGGAGACGCAGGAAATCTAGAACGGATGCCTGGGTTTGATGAGCCTTGGTGTAACCCTGACGTACAACTGTGATACATCAACAAGTCATTCTACGTTCAGCGCTATCTTGACATTGCCCAGTATCACGCTAGCAATCTCTTGTGCACAAAATGAAACAAAAATCACTGTTGATGGGGATATCATACAACTTCATGTCAAAAAAACGTATCAAACGATCCTTTCAAAGGTACATCTCAAATAGATGTGGGCAGGGAACAGGAAGTCTGAACTACTGAGCTGCTCCCGCAACCCGGGAAGTGGAAGAAAATGGAAAAAGGAAAGTGTGATTCAAATGCTCTGCAACTGTTAAAGAAACTGGTGTTAGGTAAATACCTTTTCTATTCAGAGTGGGCGTGCCTGCAGACGGGTCGTGGGTGGAATAAATTATAACAGACATTTTTTTTTTTTTGCAGGAACCATGAAATCTAAAGAAATTTAGCTGAATAGGTGCAGATTCTGGAAGAACTATGTAGCTTTGTGTGCTGGTTATTGTGTGTAGCTGCTCTATAGGAGTCCAAACTCAATATAAAGGTCCGAAAAACGAGCATAATAGACCACCTTTAGTACAAATATACATAGCTAATCCTATCTTTCAATAAAATATACTATATATATAATACAATAAAAATGGGTGTATTACAGACACATTGTAGTTGCAAATGGTGATTAATTTTAAAACTGATTAGTCTGATTTAAAAAATTGTAAATCATTTGACAGTCCTAATTTTGTAATGGTTGAAAAAATTCAACTATTCAGCTTCCCGAGTAATACTCACAAGCTTCATGGCGTCATGCAACATCGGTTCTGTTAAATAAAAGAAAGCTCATGTTGATAACAGCCTCACAGTTGCTTGTTGATTTATGTTGAATCGGCCTCTGGTGGTCATGATCTTGATTGCCGGTAATCTGCTCTGGGTTTAGCCAACTAAGACCATTGCTTTATTTGTGTGTGTACACCGCCACTCCTTGTTCAAAGCCGTTTCGAATCTCAGAGGAAGTGTTTTCTTCTTATTGTTTGTATGTTTGAAAGCTTGTGCAGCAATTTTTCACATGTGTATATGTGAATACACATGTTTTTTGCATGTGTATTCCAGTTATTTTTGTAAATAATTATGACTCTGTATACATTTGTGTGTGTGTGTGTGTTGTGAACCAGCACCGGAGTTGACTCTATATAGGTTTATATCCTAGTTGTCAAAGGTGTTCCCTAGGGCCGCTTCTGTGGTGGACGCTAGCTGGCTAGATGCCGTCATTCATCTTCCTTATTCTCAGTCACTACAAAGCAGCGCGGCTCCCTGGTTGTAACCTCCTCAAACACACACACACACACACACTCTACCCCCTACAGAGCTGCTCTTTTGCAATTGTGTTATTTCTTCCTCCTATTTTTTCTTTCCTCATCATGATAACAACAGAGTCTCTTGAAGCACTCACTTTGAATATCAAAATGTTTGCGTGCATAGTACTTCTCAGTGTGTGTGTGTTTGTGCATGTGACAACAACTGCTGACATTTTTACTCGTACAAACTGTTGTCTATGTTCTAATACGGCTGCAGCCCTTGGCCTGCTTGATGATCAGTACTCTGACAACCAAGGACCCAGTATAAACTGACTCAGGAACAGTTTTGGGTACCCAAACCAATGTTTGGGAAATGATGCTTTATCTTTGTTTTCAAATTGATTATAAATTCAACATTTCCAACTTAAACATTATGGAGTACAAAACTGTTTTACCTTTTGTGACTTTTTCATTCATTCATTTTCTACCGCTTATCCTCACGGGGGTGCTGGAGCCTATCCCAGCTGTCTTCGCGCAAAAGGCGAGGTACACCCTGGACTGGTCGCCAGCCAATCACAGGGCACATATAAACAAACAACCATTCACACTCACATTCATACCGGACTGGCTCTGCTCAGTTTGGGGCAGCCTGTTAGCAGTACCCCTGGAAACTGCAAAAACCAAGCCGTATACTTGAAGCTAACCAGGCATCAAGGTGTAGGCAGAAAGCATATTCAATATCCATAAAACAGTAAAGTCTGACTTTAGATGTGATGAGACAATTAATGCAAAAATGTACATGCTGGCTTGGACGGTTACATTAGTGGGTGCTGATTGTTTACTGCATTGAAATGTGCCTGACATTCTGGAAAAACGGTTTTGGGGAACGTGTGTGTGCACTGTGCGCCTGCCAGCCAATCAAACATCCAGCCGGGTGCGCTTCGCCTGCGCCAATAATAGATCAAGTCAGACCTGGCGAGCTTTCAGCGCACCTTCAGCACACTGTTTTTCAAAATTTTCATCTCCATCGTGGCGCAGGCTTGTCCACCAGATTACCAAATTGACTGTGCACTATGGTGCGCTGGATGAAATTACCACTGCACAGCGAGCACCACAATTGTGCTCCGCCATGAAATTAGAGCCCTGGCATTCAAAATTTAGTTTCTTTCTGTTGTCTTATTAGGGATTTTAATGGGGATTATTGTGCATGTTCTGATATAATTCAAACCTGCAATAAAAGGCTGTTGTTCTGACAATCAAGTCTCGTGTTTGTGTTTCTCACTGGACATTACAGTAATGTTACTGACAGGAAACCTGGTAGAGTGAAGCCGCAAAACTCAAACTGCAAAGTCACTGTATTGTGATTAGGTGGCAGGCCACTAATGATGGCCAGAATAGGCCTTTAAGATTCATCAGTGAAATTGCAAGTTCCACCTTGTCCTGTGACAGTGCCAGGATGTCCCTGCAATCAACACTGTCCTCCACCCCCCCACTCCCCTAGTGAACTTCTATTGATCTCCACTCACGTCACTGTCATTGCATGTCAGCAGTACACAGAGAAACAGGGGACAAACATTAGACTTCTTAAATGTGTGGAAATGATTGATGAATGGGTATAGAGAGAAAAGTTGAAGGGTAAATTATTAAGGAGAAAGAAACCATAAGAATAATGAGGGAACGTTAAAGACAACTCATTGCTCAGCGGTTTCTAATGCAGCAATGCTTTGTAGGATACATTTGGATATTCATAAACTATAATTGTCTTTATTTTAACCTGTGGTATTTTTCCATCATAATAATTACAGACTAAGGAAGTAAGTACTACGTACATTGTCAAGGCAATCCTTTGTGGAGAGGACAGTTTTGATGCAGAATTATCTATTGATGTCGGAGGTTTGATAAACAATTTCACAACTGATTATGTAGGTTTATGCCGCCACTTTAAGAAATAGACTTTTGTGATGTGTGTTTCCAGGTTAGTGACTTAATGATGTACAATGATGCTTACTGGTTGGTGCCCTTCGAAACGTGGGGAAGACAACAATAACAAAAGTTCCAGCCATTCATCAATTTCACACTGTTTTCTGCATGTAAAACTATAATCATTCTATAGAACAATTATATTTTGTGGTGTCTGGAACGGATTAATTTATGATTTCCAATTGGAAAAAGTGCCTCTTATTTTGGGAGGGGGTTGTCTGACCTCTTTGGAAGAAAATTAATAATGAAAACTGAGGTACAGTACACTTTGCAGTTTGAATTTTCAAGTTATGTTTTTTCAAAAATATATGAATAAATCACTCGGTTTCTTGGTTTAAAGGGTCTATAATTAGTCCAAAAATATGCATATTTAAGAAAATAATCAATTTTTTTTGCCAAAATTACTATTTTTCAGCATACAAAAGGCTCGATTGACTGACTAAATAACAAATACAAGACATTAAAAAAATTGTGAATGCAGTTTTTTGCATTATATTCTGCATCACTATGTGTCGGTCAATGTTGAGTGAGACAAGCACCAGACTTTATCGCCTGAACAACAGGCTTTTAATGCAGGTTTCATTATCTTGCAACAAGCACAATAATAACACATAATATTAATAACAATAATATCCAGGCAGTCGTTTTCTTTACCATTTTTCTTCACTCGTGTTACAGGCAATAATAATAATAATAATAATAACAATATAAGCTACTTTCGTGGCCGTTTGTGTCCAACTCTAAACTTCTTGTCATTCAGATCCCCAAGGGTAACACATTTATAATAACACACGAGCACAAGTCTTATTTATGTCTGAATAGCTTATTTATTCTTATTTTGTCAAATATATTGTCTAATACAATGTGTGTGTTAGTGCTCTGTTTCAACCATAAGTAGCGTGTACGTATTGGAAAGACAGACCATGATTTTTTTTTTACATATACATGATTATGGGATTGTGCAGACAATATTTTTCTGACCAGTTCAAGAATTATCTGTATAATCATCAGCATCTTGTTGTTCCTCACTATTCAGGTGAATACAATCCTATTATAGTATTAAAGAAAATCAATATTAACGATTGCAGCCAAAATGTAGAACAATACCTTTGTTTTTTTTTGCGTACAAAAAATTACATATTTGTCATGAATAGAAAATTTACATTTTCATAGGAAATAGCTGCAATAACAAAACTATTAGTTGAATTTCAATATTTTTGTCATGGAAATATAAGTGTATTCAGGTTGGTATGTTCACACCACTCCTGTAAATAACTGTTTGTATGCTCATCGTGTGTGTGCATCCATGCATGAAGACCAATGCACGGATGCTCCAGTCCAAAGATTGTTATAAGCCTGTATGTGCATGTATGTGTGGCGTGGGATCCTCGGTGGAGATGACACCGGCCGGCTATGTAAAAGTGTGTCTGACAGGGAGAGCGACAGAGTCAGCGCTTTTTTTTCCCTCCATCCTCACCCCCCGCTGTTCAATCCATCCAGCTGCTGTCACCACAGGGGAGCAGACAATCTATCAAGGCATCGGGATGCATTCTCCTCACCTGCGCCGTGCCTTTAATGAACAGCCAACATGATCCCGACTGACAAGCAGGAAATGGATGTAATAAAGATTGTTTCTGCATGCTCTTTGCATCCCTGATAAATCACCTCGCTGTGCAACAGATTTGGGAGCTTCATGGAAATTTGATTTCACACTGTAAGGGGGAGGATGAAGAGAGCAGTGGGGGGAAAAAGAGCTGCTAGTGGCAGGGTCACTCAATTTTATTTCCTTTTTCTCTCCAGCGGAGCAGTGGAGCAAAGTGTGTGGGGGTTGAAGGAGAATGAAGGAGGCATGTTTTTTTTTTTTTTTTTTTTTTTTATCCTCCAAATGCTCGGGTAAGCCTGGAACACACTTTTGTGTCTGTAAGTCTATAAACAATAATAATATGTCATTCAAATAAATGTCATCTGCTTGGATTTAACCAACCATTCCAGAATGTAGTGGAAAATCCCAAACAAACAGAAAATAGCTTTCAAGTACAACAGCATATGTCTTGCAGTGAATCATGTGTTTGATTTACGGCAATTCCTGCTCCATATGTTACAGTAACAGTGGTCATTCACGCGGCCCAGTCCTCAGACTCGAACCGGCGACCACGCATCTCAAAACAGTATGCCAACCAAAGAGACCTCACAGACCTCACAATCACTCTTTGTTGTTTTTCTTCCCCTTGGTATCGCTGCGTGATGGCGCCAGCTGTCAACAGTTGCACACATTTCCATCATTTGTTTCACTGTGTTTACTCCTGGAATAGTGAAAGTAAACATGTCTGTCTACGAAACAAGTGATGACGGCATTTATTTTAGTACAAAGCCAAAAGGGACAAGGTTATGAACCAGAAAACACGGATGCCGAACTTTGTCAGATGGAGTTAGAACGGGCAAAGAAAGCAAGAGGTGGGACAGAGAAGTGCTGAAGCTTTAACTGTGAGTCGACTATATCCATATTCAGTTTTTCCCACCTTATTTTGACTGATTTGCAAATGACACGCTAAATATATGTCAGTATTTTGATAAACTAACATATATATTGTGACTATAATAATAATCATAATAACAGTCATCATATAATGTTATGTTATATCGTGAGTTCAATGGCAATGCGGCCAACACACGTTATTAGCTGATTCTTGAAGGTCTGAATAGGCGGCATCTAATGCGTCAATCACTATGTGTCAATCACAATCTTTGGCGTGAACTGGCACCAACTGGCGCCGGCTCAGTGGACTCCTAGCATGATTGGCGGAACTTGGCTCGTGCCATTACATTCCCGTGGATTCCAATTGGTTCCAATTGGACATTTGGTTCCACTTGGTAGACACTTGGCACCGATTGCTTGATGCAAGTGGCGCGACGAAGATTTTAAACATTTTGACATTTTCTTGTTCCCAAACTCAATTTTGGGGTCACTACGAGGCAGTTTGAGCCACTGCACGGCACTAGGCACCTTATTGGTGACACTAGGCATCACAGCGAATTGCATTGGCGTGAACTCGCACCAACTGGTGCCGGCCCAGTAGACTCTTAGCATAATCAACTCATAGTTCTTATATTTGTTCCTCTTTCTGCTTAGTCTTTAGTCCACTTTGGTTCGCATGTAATAACCGATATGGCAAGAAGTTTCCTCATAGCAATGTCCGAGACAGGAAAACGATTCTGTCACATTCTTGTTGCTACAGCCCGGATAATTACAAGTTCACACTATTTTCTTTGAGATATTTTCTTTTTTTGACAATATCACTCTAGCCTAGCTTTTAGTAGTCATCATCCGTACATGTAAAGACATGGATGCTCAACAATGAATAAGCAGCAGCGTGCACGGATACAAAGGGAGAGAAAATAAAGCTGAGCGACTGAGAAGTCTGACTTTTGTGTAATACTAATGTATTACTTGTTCGAAGGAGAAGCAAAATGCTTTACTTAGTGACCCCACCAAGAGTTTGGCTTGGCTTGATGGTGTCATTCAGCTTCATATCAAATTATCGGAACCATCCCTATAAGTCGAGCAGTGGTAGCCAATGAACTGAAAGCCCTTGGCTATCATCTCATTGTCCAGTTCAGCTCTTAAGGCCTTGGAGGGGCTGAGGTTCACGCAGCACTAGCTGCAATTCTTTACACATACAGTATACCAGTAAATATGATCATTATGGTGTGGCGTATCATTTTGACAAGACAAACAATAATTTTGCTTCTTTAAATGCTGTCAGATGTTTTTTTTTTTTCATTTCAGACCGAGACATATTAGCACATGAGCTTCCTTCACACCGCATCATACACATATCACACTTGCAGCCTAACACTCGTGTATAGTTGCTGCTGCCAAGAACCTCTATAGCAGAGCTCCATTGTATAGTGTAGCGAGGGGAGGAAATCAGGAGTGAATGGAGGGAGAATAATGATTCGGGTTGGAGGGAAATAATAGTAGAAGAGCAGAAGGAATACGCATGGAATGGAATAGAGGGGAAGAAAGAGACAGCCAGATTGTGATAGGGAAAGAACCAGCGAGGATAGGGAGGCATGGGGGGGGGATGCAGATATGGGGGTGGGTGGGTAATTTATGATTTAATCTAATGCGGTCTGAACCTGTTGTAAGTCACACAGACCTCAGCTGGGAAAGTAAGGGCGGAGTGGGGGAGATGTAGAAATTGAGAGAGAGACATTAACCTTTCCTTGAAGCACGTGTGTACGGGGCTGTTTTTATCTGACCATCATCCACCATGTAAACCTTTCCTCCTTTCCACCTCCCTTGGTCTTTGGTTTGGCTTCACCAGCTGCTACTCTCTATTATTACTGCCACTGTTGCCTGCATCTTACAATCAGCGACATCTGCATTTTGAATCCAAAACTATGATGGGCGTTGATCCTGTTGCATTGTTTCACTGATCAATATGCAATTTGACTCTTCTTTTATGTACCGTATGTTGGTCAAAGCACTTCTGTTGTGTGTACATTAAGACGACTGTAGTTTATATACTAAAATAAATAATAAATCATTATAAATCATTGACAAATGCATGGCTGCACGGTGGTCGAGTGGTTAGCGTGCTCAATTCCACCCTCGGCCATCTCTGTGTGGAGTTTGCATGGGGTTTTCTCCGGGTATTCCAGTTTCCTCCCACATTCCAAAAACATGCTTGGTTGATTGGCCACTCCAAATTGTCCATAGGTATGAATGTGAGTGTGAATGGTTGTTTGTCTATATGTGCCCTGTGATTGGCTGGCCACCAGTTCAGTGTGTACCCTGCCTTTTGCCCAGCTGGGATAGGCTCCAGCATGCCCGTGACCCTTGTGAGGGTAAGCGGTAGAAAATGAATGAATGAAAAATGTGTTTTCCATGTATTTGTATTACTCCAAAGCATACATCCAATTGAATTCAGGTTTGAGTCAAATAGATAAAAAAAAAATCATAAAATAATATTAAAATTCATACAATTTGTAAAAAATAACCTGTTTTTCTACCAGAGGCCTCACTGGCCACTCTTTATTCATACAGCATTGATGAGAATGGAAAGCAAATTGCTTGTGGCATTCCGGAAGTGGCTGACAGAGATGAAAAAAATCTAGTGTGGAAGCGGTTCGGTGAGGCCATGAAGCATGATTTTCTGAGGTAAACCATTCGATGACCCAGAAAGCAGTGCTCGGTCCACAGCGTTTACAGTGGAGACGGCGGCCTGCTGACCTCAACAGTTCCCTGAGACTGCTCCCCTCGCGATCCGAACCCGGATAAACTGAAGATAGATGGATGAAAAGTAAATTATAGAACCCTCATCTCCTGACGGAATAAAGGTAGAGGACTGGAGCAGTGGTCAGGACAGCTCAATCATCACTGGTTTACATACATAATGTTCATACACTGTACACATGTATAACACTTTTGGAATAGCTTCCACTCATCTGGGATGACTTTCAACAAGACCTCCAACCCTCACCGTAATCCTCAAAAAGCGACCGTGATAGCAATATTGAGCGAATCGACGAGCCATCACAGTTAACTGCACCAGCACCTCCTACTGGAGTACAACTCTTGCGTCTGCAATCATCATCCCTCTCGTGAGAACCATTTGCTTGGATAAATATTGGTTTTGCGTTGGCCCTTGTAATGGCGCACTGTGCAGGCGGCAGGGCCCGTAAGTGACGCTGTCTGTCACACCGATGGCAAGCCAGCGGGGGAGTCGATGGCACATTGTTGGGTCTCTCCAACGCTCATTTGAATTTGCTCGTCCCCAATCACGCCTCAACATTCAGTGACTACACACTTCCACACTCCACTCACACACACTACTCCCACTACCTGTTTGGGCACCAGCTCTCTCATTTGCATGAAATAAGATGGAAATGGAGCCCTTATTTATGCCAACAGAAATGAAGTGTGTTATTAAGGGCACTATTGTGCAAAAGAGACTATGGCAGTAAGAATACATTACAGAGGCTATTTCTGGAGTGGCTCGAGTCACACAGAGGCTAATGCTTTACAGGTCCCCGATGACTTCAGTCTGGGCGCCGACACTCTGAATTGACTCTGTGGTGCTTGTTTATGGGTATTCTATATGCAGCTGTGCGTATATATTTGCTGATGTCTATCAGTCTGTGTATTAATTAATTGTTAATTGTTGTGTATGTTCTTATTTGGGTAATTATTTGGAAGGCGGTGCAACTTTGTCAAATGTTTGTCTTTGGGGTTCAAACCCTGACCCGTGCGTTACATGTGTCTGTATTGTGAGTTTCAATATGGAGTAAATTGAACTGTGAATATGAAGGTCAGAGGTCATTTTGGAAAGCGCTTTCACAAATTCCAAAATAAATAGTTAAGCTAGACGGTTAAGGTAAAAAAAATAAGGTAAATGAATACATCGGTGGATACTTTTTGATATGGGCAAAGTGCAATGGGTGCTGTCATTCATTTGTTCATTCATTAACGTCAACTAAGGCAATCATACTGTGCTTGGGTCCAGTTTATTAGTTGATTAGTTGATAGTTTGATTAGTTTTAGCGCACTGAAATGTGATCACTCCTTGCAGGTTAGTAATGATGACAAAATTTATAACAGAAACAAAATACAAAGACTCAAAATCATCCAAAAGTCATTTCGGGCTTTTATGGGCATTTTTTTTTTTGCCAAAAAAAACAGCCATTTCCCTAACCTGACCCCGATGACCCTTTATTCCCAAACCTTAACCTGCCCTGACAACAACCTTTACGACCTTTAGTGACCTTGGTTTCTGGGTCCTGTTATGGGGCTAGTCCAAGTTAACTGTTCTGGGATACTTGAAAAAGCTGTTGATATATGTATGTGTGTGTGTGTGTACATTAATTCATTCATTCATTAATTAACTTCAACTAAGGCAATCATATTGTGCTTGGGTCCAGTTTATTAGTTGATTAGTTGATAGTTTGATTAGTTTTAGCACACTGATGATGCTTTCCCTCCTCCTGAAATGTGATCACTCCTTGCAGGTTAGTAATGATGACAAAATTTATAACAGAAACAAAATACAAAGACTCAAAATCATCCAAAAGTCGTCCCACCCGTGACTACATTTGTGTGCGTAAAAAAAGACATTCATTTTTGCGATTGGAATTGCTCCTCTTGCAAGTAATTAAGTATGTCCTACTACATATCATTTCAGGTTTTTATGAGCAGTTTTTTTTTGGCAAAACAGCAGCCATTTCCCTAACCTGACCCCGATGACCCTTTATTCCTAAACCTTAACCTGCCCTGACAACAACAGTTTATGGGTCCTATTATGGGGCTAGTCCAGATGAACTGTTCTGGGATACTTGAAAAAGCTGTTGATGTATGTACTATGTGTGTGTGTGTGTGTGTGTACATAATAACAAAAATGGTATCTGTGTGGTTTCCCTCTATTTTGATGGTCGTGTGTATGGAGATACCTTATTTATGCAGCGTGTGGCAACGGGGTGAAAGGAATTACAGAGGCGGATTAGTTTTGAAGGCATTACCTTGTTTTTTGCAGCTGTTGTTTTCTTTACAGGGCTGGTAATGGAGTTTATTAGCATGTGAGTACAGCTGCGTGGCAGTGATTCTCATCTATCCTCCTGAAGGGGTGTCACATTGAGAACAAGATGCTAATACAAGAGGCGTAGCAAAAATGTTGTATTAGTGGAAATACCGCCCTTCCATGGTTAAATTGGTGCAAAGAGTATTGTTTCCTCTCAGTCAAAGATATATTGAATCATTTTGCTGATGGTTTCAGTATTGTGCATTCAAAGAGACTGACAATAAATCTGCTCCGACCCAGCATCTAACCACTGGACTATGTAACTGTGCTTTTATAGCATTTGTCATGTGGCGCCTATTCACGAGCATGGAACAGAACAAAACTAAAACAAGTAGAATGGAAGGACAAGAAAGAAGGGAAAATGGAGGGGGGAAGAGAGTGCTGCTATTGGAAAAATACACATCAAATAAGCTAATGTCAAGTCCAGTGTGGTCTCATAACTTCTCCATTCAACGAGAGGTCAAACTGAGGTCAAACTCTATTGATTTCTTCCCAGGCTTTGTGGCAGTATTTCTTTCCATTTATAGCATGCACATGTCTTCACCGGTATTGGAGATGATTTTACTGAAATGGAGAGCATAGTTGCATTTTTTTGACAAAGTCAGCTGGGATAGGTTCCAGCTCAACGAATGATAAGGGGTATAGAAAATGGATTGTTTCTAGTAATCCTTTATCCATGATGTATTTTAGATTGCAATTGTCAAAATACTTGGCCGAAAATGCATGTATAATTTACTTTCACGAGGGTCGTGGGGGGTGCTGGAGCCTATCCCAGCTGTCTTTGGGCGAGAGGCGGGGTACACCCTGGACTGGTTGCCAGCCAATCACAGGGCACACATAGACAAACAACCATTCACACTCACATTCATACCTATGGACAATCACCAATTAAGCATGTTAGCATGTAGCATGTTTTTGGAATGTCCTCAGAGAAAACCCACGCGAGAACATGCAAACTCCACACAGAGATGGCCGAGGGTGGGATTGAACTCAGGTCTCCTAGCTGTGAGGTCTACGCGCTAACCACTCCACCGCCGTGCAGCCATACATTCATTCATTCATTTTCTACTGCTTTTCCTCACAAGGGTCGCGGGGGTGCTGGAGCCTATCCCAGCTGTCTTTGGGCGAGAAGCGGGGTACACCGTGATATAGACAAACAACCATTCACACTCACATTCATACCTATGGACAATTTGGAGTCACCAATTAAGCATGTTAGCATGTTTAACATTTAGCATGTTTTTGGAATGTGGGAGAAAACCGGAGTACCCGGAGAAAACCCACGCATGCACGGGGAGAACATGCAAACTCCACACAGAAATGGCCGTGGGTGGGATTGAACTCGGGTCTACACGCTAACCACTCGTCCGCCGTGCAGTCATACAATTTACATTTACTTAAATATTCATATTTTTTTTTTACTAATAATAGGCCACAGTCAACCACAAAACAAGCAATGATTTTCTTACAATATTTGAAAAATCGTGATCAACAAAAGTTGAAGCACGAGGCCCAAGCGTATACATACTTGAAAGGGCAAGTGTTTATCTTGGTGTATTTAGATGTTGAATGCGGCTGATTTCCAGGATATTGTATCGCTGCACTTGTGAAACCTTATTGTGTTTGTGCACGCTGGTGTACACATTTTAGTGTGTCTTTTCTGGCACACAGTGATGGATCGCAGCAGCCCCCTGTTTACCGAGCCTCATGATTTCCTTTGCGTGCATGTAACATGTGGAGTTTGGCAGGATTAATGAGCACGCAGCTTGTTGAATGGGTGTTTGGCTCTACAAAGCACTCCATCCCTGATGCTGAGGCTGGCCCTCCTCACATACACAAACACACACACACAAACCCTGTTCTTTGCAACTTAACCATTTACACTTGCGAATAGTTCAGCATATCCTGTTAATGCCAGACATATTGAGAACCACTCTTATGTTATGTTATTATTATTATTATTATTATTAATATAGTATATTGTCACACTCACATGTATGACACTCTTAGGTGTAGTCACATCTGGCCAATTTCATCATTATAAACATGCCGGGTTCCCTCTCATCATTGTCGGAGTCAGTCTCGTATTCAGGTGCTGGGAAAGCTGGGACAAGGTGAAGCAGATACAGATACTTTTCCATTCACATGTGGTGGTGTGACTGCCTCCCAGTCGAGTTGTAGTGAAGGTGTGTTCGCCGTCTTTCATCCATCGCTCTCACGCCGCTCGGAACCTCACTTTGAACACCCCGTTTTCACCAGTGTCCAGTGGTTGGAATGATTTAAAGCAAAGTAACAGGAGAAAACATGTTTTAATCTTCAGTTGATTAGTATCAAGGCTGCACGACAGTCTAGTGGTTAGCACGCAGGCCTCACAGCTAGGAGACCAGGGTTCAATTCCACCCTTGACTATCTCTGCGCGGAGTTTGCATGCGTGGATTTTCTCCGGGTACTCCGGTTTCCTCCATCATTCCAAAAACATGCTAGGTTAATTGGCGACTCCAAATTGTCCATAGGTATGAATGTGAGTGTGAATGGTTGTTTGTCTATATGTGCTCTGTGATTGGCTGGCGACCAGTCCATGGTGTACCCCGCCTCTTGCCCGAAGACAGCTAGGATAGGCTCCAGCAAACCCCCGCGACTATGAATGATTGGTATCAATTTGACTGTATTTATTTACATTTTGATCTATTGAACCTTTATGAGTGAAGGAATGTATTTATCAGACTAGCTAGTTCCATACACCAGTTCTTGAAGCTTATTACAGAATAAATATAATTCAGCTTTCACTTCTTATACTTTACGTTTTACAGCATTTAACTGATAATGTGTGCATGCCAATAAGTGCTTTATTACGCACATTTATGACCTTGCGTTCATGTGCGTGTGTGCACATAGGTTATGCAAGGGAATCTCACACTGGTGTTTCTTATTCTGTACATGTATTTTGTGTGTATTTTGTTTGTGTGTGGCCAGAAAAGTGGCTGGTAGAGAGAAATACAGAAGGCTAGTAGAAATCAAATCACTTAATTGCTGCATTTCATCTCCATCTTTTGTTCCATGGCGGCCAGCGAGCAACTCTGGCTGTGATTCATGGACGTGAGGGAGGCCTGTGAGCAGCGCCATCCCTCATCAGCACCCAGCCACTTGCGTACCCACAGCACCCACACAATTACAGTGATTAATATGACTTGTTTTGCTTGTTTGTTTGCTTTTCCATTATTTTACTTCACTTTCACTGGGAATGGGGGTGGTGTTTAATGCAGCCTATGACTATTCAGAAATAAACAGTTTACCATTTTAAGCTCATTCCTTTCTCCTTACTTATCCCTTGTGGTATTTTAGCCCACCGAGACTCGGAGAGAGGGAGTGCAAAAAGTTGAGCGTGCAAGAAAAGAGGGAGAGTGCAGTGTAGATAAGACGGGAGATAAATATAGGGAGATAGGGGAGGATGTGTTCATAGATGCTCCTAGGAGATGGAGAAAATGTAAAAAATGTAAAAAGAGAGTGCAGATGTTGAGGAAGAGGCAAAAAAAGATGAAAGAAGATGAGATGCGGAGTCATATGCTATGTCTGAGAAAGCGACATACCCGTATAAACAAGGAGAAGGAGCTGGATAAGAAAAAGGTGAGAATTTGGTGTCTAACAGGTCATGCAACAGCTTCCTACTTTGTGTTTCATATAGTGTGGAATGAAAGTTTTTGGCACCGGTGGTCATTTTAAAGATTTTCCTTTATAAATTGTTTGGATCATCGTCATATAGCAGACACACACACTGATGTATGAGAAGTGAAATTACATTTATAGGATTTACAGAAAGTGTGCAATGATTATTTCAACAAAATTTGTTGTTTTATTATTGTTCCCACATTCCAAAAACATCCATGTTAGGTTAATTGACAAAGACAGCTGGGATAAGCTCCAAGTGAGGATAAGCGGCACAGAAAATGAATAAATGGCTGATCCCAAAAACCAGTGACTTATAAAGGACATTTTTTATACCATTGTACAAAGGGTAAAAATTATGCAAATACTGTACATTCACCTACACTACCGCTCAAAAGTTTGGGATCACTTGCAAATGTCTTTGTTTTCCAAAGAAAAACACATTTTCATGCATTTCACAAACAATTTTTTCAATTTCGATTTCACAAACAATTAAAATTAATCAGATGATTCTCAAAGAACAATCGACATTTTTCAGTCAGTCCTCTGCATCAATCTCCTGGTATGGATGCTAATCCAAGTTAATCATTACATAAGGCTAATAGACTATTAGAAACCCCATCTAAAAATCTAAACTAAAACTAAAATCTCTTACCATGCTGTTAACTACTCCCTTCAGAGAGCAGCACAAACTGGGTCTAACAAGGACATAAAAACGATGCACAACTGTGCAAGAATTCAAATATCTGAGTGTGTGTAATTTAACACAAACGCGCCTCACAGGTCGTCACCTGGCAGCTGCACTAAATAGTACCCGTCAAACACCAGTGTCAGTATCAACGGTGAAGCGGTGACTTCAGGATGCTGGACTTCATGGCAGGATTGTCGAGTAAAAGCCATATCTCAGACTGGCCAAAAAAATTCAAAGTGATCCCAAACTTTTGAGCGGTAGTGTAAATTTTTACTAAAGCTGTACGTTCTAGTCAGTTTTGCTTTAAAAGTATATGAATATATATATATAGTTCAATATAGTATGATATAGTATATACGTATATAATACTTCAATTTCAATTGTGCGAGTAATAGCATCATGTAAAAAATATATATTTCTTACATGTCTCACTTACTAATTTATTTCTTATTTATGTGCCTTTAAATACATCACATTTAACAAGTGTTAAGGTTGAAAAAAATTAATTTCATGTATTATTACGTTTCTAGTTCAATACGATCTTAGTAATATCTTAGATCTTTGATTTATTATATATTTAGTTTTTTTTTCTTATCATTTTCTAAACTCAGAAAGTTGAGGTAAATTACTCCCAACATGACGTCTCCTGCTGTTGCTCCTTCACCTGATGAAACGCCGGGTGGTTTTACCAGTGTGAAACACAGTCTGACTTTTCCTCAAATCAACATTGACAACGATCACTCCTCAAAACCATTGTTGTTTTCTACGTCAAAGTGGATTGCAGTATTTGTGTCTGATAACTAACAAAATAGTTGCTCAATGGCAGTGAGGTAGCCAACATCTCCTCATTTTGAATCAACCTTATAGATACACACAGAAAAGGAAGCTAAAACTACATCCTAGACCTAAAAACTGAGTCTTTTCCCCTTTTATTTGTTGTGTGTAGGTCACAGCAGTGGCTATTGGTTGGTTTGGACAAAACCTTCTAATGTAAAATTTCTCAGACTTTAATCCTGTGCTGTCTTGTCATCCTAGATTTGACAGGTTATGTAATGATTGATATTTAGCGTGACAAAAACATAGTTACCATCAGGTTACCATCTGCATCAGAAGTGCATCTTCCAAAATGGCATTTACATTACTGGAAACAAAACAGTGCAATTGGTTTGGAAAAATAATTAATTTTATTCATATTTTTTTAATTAGACTTTTTGACATCTTACAAACTAAAACAATCCTACTTAAGTAAACTTATTTTCCTTCATACTGAAAATGTCATGATCCTGTTATACTCTGCTCAGCCTTTCTGCTCTTTGTGTCAGCACAGAGCCATATATGGTTGTTCCTGGGCGGAGCCAGACACTACTGGCTGCTGCACACCCCACTGGCATTGGCAATTAAGGTCATAATAAATAAATGCCATAATAAAATATTTCGTTTTGAGTCTATAGATACTGTAAATAACTATAAAATACGAGTGAAATGAAATAGTGATTCCGAATTTCTTCCATTTTTGGCTGTGATGTCATGACCAGAATATTTTCCGGAAACCAGATTCAAACAAGGAGGCGTGGGTGCGCGGCGCTGCTCACAAAAAGTGCGCTGCCCAGCACCACCCCTGCGCCTGGTCTATGAAATCAGAGCCCTGTGTGTCTGCTTTGGGGTCCACCTTACGTATTGAGCCGCCTTAAGACAGGATATTTTTTAAAATATTTTTAAAATTTTTTTTGATATTTTACTATTATGTCTATATATTACCTTTGCAATCACGAGTATATAATACAGTAAAGGGTTTGGATATAAACAGTATTTATCTACACATGGATCAGAACAGTTAATGAGGAAGACTTCAGTGCACCCGTGGCCTCAGGGCACACCATGATCACTGTGTACTTGATGTGTTTGGGTGTGTAGACTCGAGCTGGATTTTAAATATTAATATCAAGGTCAAAGGGACAAAGCTTTTTGATATTCATGCAGGGTTCTGTACCCTCTGCCTGGTGCTGAATCTCTCCTCTGCTGCTTTTCTCACTGGGTCATTATGTGTGCTGCACGTTCTTTCTCTTACTGAGCTGTGTTAGCACAATATTGAAACCAAAGGATTGTTCGCTGAGAGGCACCAATGTGCGGTCATTTAAAGGTGGTTAAATGTCCCAGTGAAAAATTATTTTCACGACCGAGACTGATTATATTATTTTTGTGCAATGACATAACCGTCCCAGTAGGAGAGAGCTAGCTGACGGACAGCATTGCGGACTCCTGTGTATTCATACCCAGCCTCACGGGGTCCGTTCGGAAGTATATGGGAAAACCAAAGGTGGGGGTCTGATGGGAACTTTTCACAGTCAATGTCAGACTGTATTATGTTTACTTTTCACACCATGTCATGTTTACATACCGGAAGTAGCATACACAAGACTGTTGTGAGAATACAGACCAAGCACCCTGCAGCATTCATTATTGTCATTGGATGTTTGAATCAAGTCAGCCACCCATTTAAGAAGCATAAGTCCCTTCCTCCAGTGGGCTGATCAGACCACAACCTGGTTTAGTACCTCAGACCATGTTATGAACAATGTGTCCTGATGCGACCTGAAGTGCACAGACTGGGATGTATTGCAGAAAACTGGGAAATATGGTAATGGTAATGCTTTTATTTCATTTGAAAATGCATCCGATTACAATTGAATGCATCACATAATCAGTTCACAGTTCCACATGTCCAAAAGGAGTAGGAAGAAGCAAAGCTTATTAAATCCTACCCCTCCATCTGGTACTTTTACAATCAGTAACTGTTACATTTGTTCACTTCCTGCTTTCCTAATATAGTTTAAGTTTTTTTTTTTTGTCATGTACCAAAGTACGAGGTGATATGAGCATCCAATGACATAATGTGTACCATAGTAAGTGTCAATATAGTGATATGTATAGCACATCGTGACTGGTTCAAGACTCTTCATCCTTGTATTTAGCAAACATCAACTGCTTGTATTGTTTCTTGAATTGGCTCATCGTTGTGCATTGTTTGAGGGTCTTACTCAATCCATTCCATAGTTTGATTCCACATCCTGAATTGTGGAATCAAACTATGTAAAACTATGTTTTACCAGATGCGGCTATGTTTGTGCCATCAAGAAGTACACGTTTCTTTCCAAATAATAAACTTTGGATCGCCAGTGAGATCAGAACGCTGCTCAACCAAGAAATGGCAGCCTTCAGGGAGGGTGACAGGGAGAAATCTAGACTGGTGGGACAGGAATTGCAGAAATGGGGACTAAGGAGGAGGAGGAAGATGCAACACAATAATATTAGAGAGGTATAGAAACCATGGACAGTAAGTTGAATCATTTCTTTAACAACTTGCAACTGCAGAAGCTGTTCAAATGAAGGCTCTAACCAGAGTTCTTTTTGGTCGAAATGTCTGAACATCTCCAAGAATTGTTTTATATGAACTTTTCACATTTCTTACAAGGCTATTTTCAACCAATATACAAATATCAAATCATTTAATATTTGCTTAGTTCTCGTAGATTAGACTTGTTCCACTTCTACAGGTATTTAATATTGATACATATTTGAAATGCATGACATGGTGATGTCACCTTCATATTCTCCATGTTTGCTTGTCCATTTCCTACATTTTCTTTTGTTCCAATATTTGGTTTGTCAGCCCGGCCATGTCATGAGATGTATCTGTCATTGTGTTTTAAGAGACTAACTCCCGGCTTAGCCCATCAGTGTCACAGTAATATCCCAGCTCTGATCCGTGCTGCACTCAGGTGTGTAACTGACTGCTCTGTTTCCACATAATTACACTTTGAGCTTGATGTGGTCTGAGTGTGTGTGTGTGTGTGTGTGTGTGTCTGCGTCTTTTCACCCTCGGCAGAAATATGCCATTTCCAATGCTCCTGTCCTTCTGCGAGACAGATACAATATTAAGAGCCACAAATCTGAGTGCGAGTTGAGAGGAGACGTGGGGTAGGTGTAGGGGATGGGGAGGCCAGGCGAGAGAGGGTGTGTGTGTGGGGGGGGGGTGACAGTAATAATAGTGCATCGAGAATTGTCAGGGAGGCAGACAGCCGCAATTGTGTGCAGTAGTACAAGTTGTGTCGACAGACAGGATGTGGAGACAAAACGGATATCTGACATAAATCTAGGTTTGAGTAGGAACCAGTTGAGTACATTGGTGCTTCAGTGTCTTATCTCTGTCACAGTATTACAAAAGATGTGAAGACCAAACGGATATCAAACATAAATCTCGCTTTGAGAAGGAAATATTTGAACATAGTGATGCTGCAGTGCCTTATCTCTGTCAGCATGGTTAATTATTTTGAACCGGATTCATATGAATTATATATATATATATATATATATATATATATATATATATATATGTGTGACACATTGTATGTTGTTGACCTAAAACACAAATGCAAGGCATTCAAAGGATGCATTCAACGATGTTAGCGTAGTACTCTACACTAATCACTAGATGTCAGTAAAGACACACAATCACCAGACTTGATAGCCAGAACAATATTCTTTTATTTCAGGTTTGAATTATCTCACAATATGCCCAGTTATCCATTCATTCATTCATTCATTTTCGACTGCTTTTTCCTTGCGGGGGGTGCTGGAGCCTATCCCAGCTGTCTTTGGGCGCGAGGCGGGGTACACCCTGGACTGGACTGTACTTTTCTATTAAGGATGTCAATCATTTTTGGCTGTCTTTTGGCTGTCTTTGGGCGAGAGGTAGGGTACACCCTGGATCGGTCACCAACCAATCACAGGGCACATATAGACAAACAGCCATTCACACTCACATTCATACCTATGGACAATTTGGAGTCGCCAATTAACCTAGCATGTTTTTGGAATGTGGGAGGAAACCGGAGTACCCGGAGAAAACCCACGCATGCACAGGAAGAACATGCAAACTCTACACAAAGATGACCGAGGGTGGAATTGAACCCTGGTCTCCTAGCTGTGAGGTGTGCGCGCTAACCACTCGACCGCCGTGCCGCCCCCAGTTTTCCATATTAAAAATAAATACACCGGCTACTGTTGCAGCACTAACCCACGGCAACCTTAAAATGAACTCCTCACACCTGACGTCACTTCCTGTCCACCACTCACTCTCCTCCCAGAGGGAACACATTTATAACAACAACTTACATGAATGTCATAAATAGCTGATTTATTGTTATTATGTTTACTACAGTGGGTAATATGAGTGTAAAGTTAACTATAGGGGTGTTAGTTCATGTCTAGAGGGCTCTAATAAATGTGAAAAACTGGATTTAGAAGGCCGTAAACAAATCTATGCTCTAACTATGGAAATATTCCATTCATAAATGAGAAATCCTACTTTGCTAAAATTCACATATCATGGTGAAGTCTGGAACCAATGAATGTTACTATATTGATCTATATTTGAAAATGAGTATGACAGCTAGTGACTTTTTTCAACACCAGAACGGGGTAAATGTGACTAATTGAAAATATGGAGTGGATTTTTTGGTATTTTTACTGTAAAAGTAGAATTTTTAAAGTATGTTTATTGGACATCATTAGAGGTTAACGTGTGCACCTAGTGAAGTTTCTGGTATTTATTTATTATATTATATTGAATATGTTTACTAAAGGGCAGGCCCCTTAGCCTGCATAAACCTAGCTAATAATCACTGTGAAAACACAAGCATACACTTCCACAGTCCGACCGCTCCCCTGCTCCCGCCCAACCCCGCTGAGCCCGGAGCCCCACTGCACAGCCAGACTGCTGTTCTATAGGTCACATGACAAGACTGGCACACTTTACACTTTAGCCCTGTTGACAGCTTGTTGTTTACAATATGTGCAGCCAGCGTGGTGTAGACACTGCAGATCAGGGGCCTGGTGGGAGGTGGATACCACAATGGGTGTGCCTACAACATGGAGGTGTAGCGGCATAGCGAGTGGGGGTTGGTGTTGGCGGGGGGTCTGGGGAAGGTTGCGTACTGGGGAGCCCCTGGCGTGAGGCCCAGCAGTCTTTGATGCTGGCTGCTTCTAAAAGAAAGAGGCAACAGAGGGAGAGAGAGGAGGAGTGGGGGAAAAAGAAGATGAGGAATGAAAGAAGAAAAAGGTTACCTGTGGATCAGCCAACCTTCAGTGCAGAAAGGTGGGGTGGAGGGGGTGCGTAGGGGACTTTGATGTAAGTCCAGGTTGGAGGAGAGCATTGATCGTAGAAGGAAATGATGTTGTGTGTGTAGAAGAGTGTGCTGAGGTTTATATAAGATGATGATTAATTGCGACAACCTTTTGGAGCAGACGTGTGCATGGGAGCTGTGGCTCCATGTTGTATCCGTAGCATGAACAGGATAAGTGAATGTCAACCTGGAAGTTTGCCAAGGAAGTTCAAGTTTCCTGCCTGCTGCTTGGAATGCGGGAGTGTCTTTCTCCCGTAGCTTTGCAGGGGGTGCGTTGGGATTTTTACCGCCTTTTTAAGTGTGTGTGCATCATTGCCACGCAACCCACTGGGCCTGCAACTCCCCACAGCGCATGCCAGCTCCCACGTTTCAAAGTGCCACATCCCAGGAGACTTTGATAACACTGAGGTGACACGCCCCCCCGTTGAGACTCAACTCTCACAATGCACCAAAATGGCTCCCATAGAGATATGCAAAAGATACATATTTAGTACGTTGGAGTCCTGCTGCTTTGCATTAGTCCGTCCAGTATTAACTGAATGCATTTTTTTCCCTTCACTTTTCTTCTCCATCTTTTTTCTTTTCTAATTTAACAGAGTATTTTCCTTCTTGACCTCGTAGTTAAGGTTCACCATATCGGGTTCAAGGGTTGACGGTATGAAAAATAAAGCCAGCGACCTTGTGCACATATAAAGATGTTTAACAATAACCCACGGCAAAAGACTGACAGATCACATATTTGATCTCTTGCTCGGTTTACAGTGGGTGTAGAAAAGGATTAGACACAGTAAACAGCCTGCCATTCTCCAACGTATACCAACAGCACTGAATATTAAAGTAGTCTAAGGCCGAACACAACAGTCACACATATTGTAAAACAACTGCTAACTAGAAGACGTTATTTTCAACCCAACCGCTCACTCCCCAAGATATATTTATCTTTTTTTTTTTTTGCACTATAGAGGAGATGGTGTAACTCTACAATAGAAGTTAACATGTTCGGTGCAGTTTTAAGCCAGAAAAAACATCCACAAGGTGGCAGAAGTGCATTTTCTAAGAACTCGGCCTGCAACTTTACCATAGAAATACACTCTACACAGCCACCAGGAAGGGACAAGAGTCTTGTGGCGTTGAAGAGATTAATGGGAATCTTAACGCCAGGGATGCTGACATCAAAGTGCCAAAAAAAAAACAACAACATTTGAGTATAGAATAAAAATGTCATGAATTCTGTGAATGTAACACACCATCTCATTGACTGACTGAACTGCCAAAATGCGCATATTTGAACGGAAAACAAAGACTTTTCATATAGATTAACATTTTAAACATTTAAAAATAGTTCTAAGCTGATGCTAAGGTTCGACTTGGCCTTCAGACGTTACCGTCTGACCCACATGGTTATTGGACGCATTTGAATCGCTCTAAGAATCATAGCTTTTCCTGAAAAGCTTTTCCCCCAAGCTATGGAACTCTCTCCCCTCCCAAGTTAAAAAGGCCCCCAACATCGAAAGCTTTAAGTCTCGTCTTAAAATAAAAAAAAACTTTTATTCTCTGGCTTTTAACTTGGAGTCGTATGGTCCTGTGTCTTTTAGTTCTAGTTTTATTTTTTATACTTTCATTGCTTTGCTTCTTGTTTTCAATATTTTAATATCTATTTAACTATTTTATTTCTTATTTGATATTTTAGTTTTGGATTAAATTCAATTTGTACCTTTATTGTATTTTATTTTTACTTAAATTTTTTACTTTTTATTTCACTAGTCTGTGCAGCACTTTGGAAACTCTGTAAAATGTGCTATATAAATAAAGTAATAAAGTGGATTGGATTGAAACCGAGACAATATAATAGACAGTAGGTGTAATACAACGCGGGGAGTGGGATATCCTCCTCCAGGACAGAAAGCTGACCAGCTCAGGCTGAGATACAGCACGCTGATCATGTCTCATTATTGAAGCCACTGCCCTCACATTTAGCCTCGTTAGCTGCTCCGAATGAACATCCAGCAGCCCGCTAGGGATTCAAGGGTTAATTGTAGCTTGTGTCAGAACTTGGACCTGGCCAGCTCAATAAGGGGCTTCAGTTATTGGCTTGCCAGCTTGTGTGTATGTGATTACGGTGCTTGTGTATGCACGTTTCTGCTGGCTGTCTTCAGGTATTGGCTTTGGTGTTGACCCAGGACCACCTCTGCCTCTCCACACTGTGTGTATTGACACGGATCAGACTCCAGGGAGGGATCTGAGGTCGGGAGGGCTCCACACACTGGTTATATGACTGGGAAGGACACCTATGTCTCTTCCCACACACAAACACACTCTTAATGGCGCATGTTTACTCTGTACATGATTACTTTACTTAGTTTTTGACATACGCAAACACACAAAATACACAACGTTATCAGCATAAGCCCTGATTTTGAGCCCTTTGGGGGGGGGGGGTCTCTGTACCAATTCATCTTGCCATGACATAAATCTAGCAGGTGTGATGAACTGACCTTCAGGCCAGACCCCATGGCAGCCTTATTCCTCTCCTACCGTGCTGCTTCATTGGCCGTGACCTATCACAATCGAACACATTTGTTGCAGTCCTACAGCCAAAGGATGGACATTGAAATTACAGTGGAACTTGAATGCTCCTAAATACAGTCATCCCTCGTTTATCATGGTTAATTGGTGACAGACCAAACCGCAATAAGTGAATTTCTACAAAGTAGGACTCAATGTTAAAAACAAACCTGTTTATGAATTTCTAAATGCAATCTTGTCCATTATTAGAACCATATATACATGAAGTAACACATTTGTAGTCACTTTTACATCTCTGTTATTCTTTGTTTACGCCACATTGCAAAACAAAACAAAACAAAACCTTAAACTGTATTACTGAAAGCAGGAAGTGTACAAATGTAACAGTTACTGATTGTAAAAGTACCAGATGGAGGGGTAGGATTTAATAAGCTTTGCTTCTTCCTACTCCTTTTGGACATGTGGAACTGTGAACTGATTATGTGATGCATTCAATTGTAATCTGATGCATGTTCAAATGAAATAAAACCAATACCCTGACATTGCTCAATGGCTTTAACCATCGCAAGCTAGTGAGCTAACTAGTTAGCCTTTAGAGTATTATAAACTTAAAGGAACTTCTTTTCAATCTAGTATCATGTGGGACAGGCCATGACTGATTCCATGTAGTGTGTCTCAACAATGGAATATTACTGACACCTAATGGCCAGAATACTACATATACCTTTTGTCTTTTCATATTTTTTGACTAGTAATATGCTATAGTCAACCACAACACAGCGATCATGTATCGTGGAAGTCAAACAGTTAAGCCGACATTTAAGAATGATCCCGTTTCTGGTTGACATCCTGGGCTGCATGGTGGTCAAGTGGTTAGCGCGCTAGTAGACCCGAGTTCAATCCCACCCTCGGCCATCTCTGTGTGGGGTTTGCATGTTCTCCCCGTGCATGCGTGGGTTTTCTCCGGGTACTCCGGTTTCCTCCCACATTCCAAAAACATGCTAGGTTAATTGGTGACTCCAAATTGTCCATAGGTATGAATGTGAGTGTGAATGGTTGTTTGTCTATATGTGCCCTGTGATTGGTTGGTGACCGATCCAGGGTGTACCCTACCTCTCGCCCAAAGACAGCCAAAAGACAGACATAAATGATTGACATCCTTAATAGAAAAGTACAAAGTTAACTCCATAGTGAATCTACCACATTGGTCATTGCATCATATTGCACAAAGCCAACAATCACTCTATAATTTATTGATTGCAGTTTAAGTTTCAACTTTCAAATTAATCTAACTTTCACTGTGTCAAAAGTGCACAAGCTCAGCAGAGAGAAGGGTTGTCTTTTCAAGATTTCTTATTTTAACGAGGGCCAGGTTGCGATACTGCACCCTGCTGTAGTGCCCTCCGGTGTGTCTTGCATACAGTGAGGAGTGTATGACTTGACTGTATAAATGAATTGCTTTCCTTGAAACAGTACACGCACAGGCATGTGTGAATGTGTGTTTGTGTTGTGTGCTACCGGCTTCAACAAAATGTCTTGGTGAATGTGCGAGACTGCATTTCAAACTGTTGTCATAAAAAAAAACACAGCATTTCATTCTCACTTTCTTATAATGTGTTTTCTGGGATTTTTTTTTTTTTTTTTTGCCTACTACCCACTCACCCTCCTACGGAAATACACACCTGCAGAAGCACACACCACATCCTTCATCTCTGTTGACAGGGTAAATTGTACAAAAAGCTTTTAAGGCAATTAGTGGATTGAGCTCGAGCCTTTCTTCCCATTCGCTCTGTTCATTAGCAGCTCCTCCAGTGTCTGATATTACCATCACTCCAAGCTGGCATCAACACCACTCAATTCTTGTGAGTGTACGTGTACACATCTGTGTGTATGTTACACATCTCCTTGTGCAATTTCAAATGCAAATGTAATTGTCACAAATACTGCAGATACTTTTTGATGTCGATTAATTACAATAAAAGCAAAAATGGTTCTGAATTCTTCTGAAAGTGTTATTGACGACGTTACTTTATCGTCATTGATGCTTAAATCACAGAATTGCAAACCAAGTGCCATGGCACAATGACACCATGCTTATGAATTTATAACTGGTGGCAATCTGATATTTCCATATCGTACATATACGCATGTTTTTCCATTTGCCATCTTTGTTTTGATCGGGTTTTAACTAATATCTATGAACCGAACCTCTGTGTTTATTCTGTCAAATGGTAGGGATGTTTAATCAGATGAATCACAGGGCTACTGTGGATTAATTTAGATTAACAAAGATGAATATCCATTCATTAATTCATTAATTGTGATGTATTTTCATTTTGCAGATGGCAAAGCAAAGTGTTGAAGTGTTGAAGCACCAATCTGCATCAGTGAATTGAATTGTGAGATTTTGTGTCACTGAATGCTGCGCATGACTAAATTGTATTAAAATTAATAATCAAATTAATTAAAATTAATTTAATAAATTAATATTGATTAATTATAGATTATTAATTAATTAAATATTATTGAATTGAATAAATTAAGTTGATTAATACAAAATAATCAATTAATCTGAATTAATGCATTATCATTTAAGGAAATCGGCCAATATTAATCGGTATCTGATTGATCAGAGCCTTCCTAATAAATATTACATGTGTATTTGGCAGTGATCCTTCCCACAGCGTATTTAACAGCACTTGCTGACATACTTCCAGTGCCTGCAAGATATTAGTCTTCCAACATTTCCCTCATATGGGACAGCAATTGGCCCTTCTTGCTGTATTATTTAACAGAGCCGGTATCTGATTCCGTAGCTACAGCTGATGTCAGTTCATCATTGATACGGAAGTTGGACTGGAACCAGAGTACGCTTTCATGGCTGTGATACTCGCATACACATAAACACAACTTATTAGATGTGTCCTTGTTATGATCATCTATGTAAGAGTTCCTAAATTAATCATAGCATGTTCATTTCCTCAGTCTAACTGTGCTGGTTTACTTAGTGGCATCAAAACCTATTTTCCAGTTTGAATATGTTTTTTTTTCTGCTTTTCATATAAGAAATTCAGTTTACATCGTCAGTCATCTTGAGGCTTTATTGCTGGGTTTCCTGGAAAATAAACAAAGTATGACAAGTCCGTGGTGCGAATCGCCTCTCGCACAAAAACCACTTCGATAGGATCCGGCATATCGGCATTCGGGTATGAATGAGAATAACATAATTTTTCCTAGTCATATTATGTTTTAGTAGAGTCAAGGGTCAAATGCGTATACTCTAGGCTGTAGCCTCAGATCGATACCGTACAGAGCTGCCCAGGCAGCAGAAATATTGATTAATGAATATACGTATGTATATCATATGTTTAGCTTACTCACTCACACACATGCACATCATCAAATACAGTAATTGCACACTATGTACTGTATCTAAATGCTTGCACAGCATGATGCATGTATTGGTACAGTCCTCTTGATGTGCTGAAACTGAAATGAACATTAGCTAGGAGTAGCCTCTGATGGCAGGGACGTGTGTTCTTGTTGTGATGGACAGTAAGAGACTTTGGAGATCATGCTGATGCTGTATTGACCTTTTCCCTCCACCAGCTATACATCATGGTACTTTAACCTTTTTGTTGCTTTAGCACTAACTTGGACTGAGTAACACTTAACATTTTATTACATTTAATAATTTTTTTTTAATTGTAATCCATCACTTAATAGTGGGGTTGTCTTGCTTTGGCAAGACTGGACTCAACGCCACCGTTCTGTCATGTGATGTTGAGTACACTCACCGCATTCAGTGCACTCAGCAAAGCCTCCACATGCAAGTCACATGGAAAGTATCACACTCACACTAAAAGACCATCTCACTGTTATGTTATGCAGTGACGGAACACCCATGCCAAACACTATATCATCATCATGCCATTTATAGTCATATTCTGGCGCAGTTATGACTAATATCTCACTTCATCTTTCAGAGTAACACAACAGTTGCCCACATTACCATTTTTCCCACAAGGGGAGATGATGAGACATCAGCTCAATCGTTAGCATTGTGACACGCCAGTGTTGGAAAGAAATGGTGCAAAGTGAAGACGCGCATCAGTGTGAACGATGCAATGTGCCCACCGCTGATGTGAAAGTGTGGACCGAGGCGCCGTCCAAAGAGAGGCTATCTCTTTATTTCTTATTCTTTCTGAACAAAAAGTGGAGTCAAACATTGTGGAGGATATTTGCTCTTTTTATCGCCTGCCTATCTCTTGCTGCCACTTGCTGTCACCCATCCAGCTAAACCAGGGTGACACGACCGGTCCTCGGTTGCTATGGCGATTGTCACAGTGGCAATGACAGTGATAGTCATTTGTTGGTGCACTTAGTGTGTGTGTATTTACTTCTTTCTGTACTTTTCTGCCAAGCAATAGTCAAATGTGTCGATATTCGCATTGTGTATAGTTGTGCATGTGTGTGTGTTTGCACGCAGGCGTGATGCGTTTTTTTGCCTCCTGCAGATGTTCTCTGGCCTCAGTGCCTCCTGCCATCTGCTCCGCCCCCAGAAAACACACGCACACAAGCGTACACACGCAGAAGCACACTCTCCTCTTAATTGAGAGACCAGTGCCACTGTGGGCGACTCAACAGGGGCGAGATAATTTACACACACCAACTAGTGTGTCTTTTTGCTATTTTCTTGTGTCTGACTGGTGCCAGGAGCTGCCTTGCTGTTGCCCCCGTGGTTACGGCCATGGAGATACTGACAAACAGTCCTTACTTCTTGTAAACAGGGAAGAAGAATTGGGTAAGAGGGAAAATAACACAATTTGTGAACTTGTTGATAGAAACGATGATGGATAATAGAACAGATTTTGGGAGTTGAGAGTCAACAGTGTGATGTGTGACTGCCCGAGACAATATTTTTTGTGAAATAATACAAATTACGATAATCCCTTCCAGAGTCAAACAGTCGCGGTTAATAACTGTCCACAGTTTTACCTCATTCACGTACAAGATGCAATTGGCAAGTTAAAAAAAAAACCATCTTGTGTTGCATCGGTCACACTGTCTCCACTTTATTAGCGTTTCTTCAGTTCTGATATTTGTGACTTTTTTGCAGCTGTATTTAATTAAAAACGGCATTGAACGCTCAGAAGTACACAGTGCTCTTGAATACCTGACCAGCATACAAGGAAGAGAAAGAGGAAGGAGACAGATTGTTCTACGTTTTGTGTGTGTTCTATGAACAGATAAACCACACACACACACACACACACATTTCAGGCGATTAACGGATTTCCTGGACAGAATCTGGCTATGGTATCCCAACTGTAACTGAACCATAATCCATTCTTCACAGAGGCTGACTCACTAACACATGGATGCTTTGTTTGGGCACTCGATTCCAGGGACTAGTTTTTTTTTTTGTACAATAACCAAGAATGTGTAGAAAAACCAGGATATAGTATATATTTATCAATAATTTAGTAACAGTTTTTGTAGAGAACAGAAACATGCACAAAACACCAAGGTTCCCTCTGTTGTTGTCGCTTTCCGCACATGATACTGACAAGCCAGGGGAGAAAAAATGGGGAAATAAAATCACAATTCCTTTCCCAGTTCTATGGTTATCATCACACTTTTTTTTGCTTGTCTTATGGCATCACAAAAACAAACACAAAAAAAAAACAAAAAAACGACCCTTAGACTTTAGACTTGGAAATTTTGCTCAGAATATTAACGTCTTTGTATAAAATATGACGTAAATTTTGGTTGGTTTCGAGTGAAACACTACATCATCAGTGATTGTATCATCATCATTCATTCATTCATTTTCTACCGCTTTTCCTCACGAGGGTTGCGGGGGGTGCTGGAGCCTATCCCAGCTGTCTTCGGGCGAGAGGCAGGGTACACCCTGGACTGGTCGCCAGCCAATCACAGGGCACATAGTATAGACAAACAACCATTCACACTCACATTCATACCTATGGACAATTTGGAGTCGCTAATTAACCTAGCATGTTTTTGGAATGTGGGAGGAAACCGGAGTACCCGGAGAAAACCCACGCATGCACGGGGAGAACATGCAAACTCCACACAGAGATGGCCGAGGGTGGAATTGAACCCTGGTCTCCTAGCTGTGAGGTCTGCGCGCTAACCACTAGTCCGCCGTGCCGCCCTATCATCATCATACCTGCTAAAATCAAACCCCCTGCACCAATACAGCTTTGCTTATTCCCAATCAGTCTCTCCATTCTTCCCTTCTCTTCCTCTGTCAGCTCTCCTGGTCTGAGTCTAACACTTTCGGACAAGACAGAACAGTTGGGTAGTTAATAACTCTCCAATTTCGACTTTTCACGGCGTGTCGAAGGTGTCAGAGATAACCTGATTTATCAGTTGGCAATTAGGATGTGAAGCCAGGGTATTAATGCATTGGACGTTAACGTTCACATTGTTTAATGCATGCCAGGGGACTAATAGATTCCAGAATGAATTTGTCAACACTGTTTTACAGTATGTGGACCGTAATGAGACAAATGAGCGCAAAGCAGTGGAATATGTTAGTGTAGAATTATATGTGAGTATACTTGTAAGGGGCTTTATTGAAGAAATGAACTCATGTAATGTACAGGGGTCAGGCAAAATGATCTGACACATTTGTAGGTTAAATAAAAGGCAAATAAAGTAAAGAAACATTATGTTTTAAAAATTAAGTCAGTTCTGGCAGTGTGAGGTTGGCTGGTTGATTTTGGTTTCAATGCAGATCCAGTAGCTCTGAAGTTGGTGACCCATAACAAGATGGTGTTTCCAGCTGGTATGGGATCATGTCTACCAAGATTGAAGCGCAAACGAAACGCTCCTTGTGTTGCATTTACAGATTCATTGGTTTGGATGAACGTTTCGACAATGAGAGCGCGATGCTTACCAGTCCAATTCATGGCAGCAACTGAAAAAGAAACGAAAAACAAAGCAAAATGGCATTATATGTACTTTTCGAAAATGAACTTTTTTGTTTCTTTACTTTATTTGCCTTTTATTGAACCTACAAATGTGTCAGATCATTTTGCCTTGAAACTAAGTAGCTGAGTTCTTGCTCATGAAGAAAAATGGGCCAATGTTATTATACCAAATATATCAAAAATCATGGAGTCCAATGAAAATAATATTAGGAAAGCAGGAAGTGAACAAATGTAACAGTTACTGATTGTAAAAGTACCAGATGGAGGGCTTAGGATTTAATAAGCTTTGCTTCTTCCTACTCCTTTTGGACATGTGGAACTGTGAACTGATTATGTGATGCATTCAATTGTAATCTGATGCATGTTCAAATGAAATAAAACCATTACCAAATTTCAATTCTTAACTAAAAAGATCAAACGTAACGTCTTTCCGTGTTACTCCGCCCATCTGCCAATGTATTACGTATACATAGTTCTCCTTTTTGCAATTCGATCAGCCGCAGATTGGAATTGGAATGTGTGGGACTTCTTCGTTTCAAATTAGTAGAAAAAAATCATTATAAAAAACTAGCTCATGGTGAGTTATTGTTTTTAGTTCCATCTACTTAATTCAGTACATACTAGTGACTTCCCATTGTACGTCTGCATGGTCTAATGGTCAAAACTAATGCAGTACGCTCCAGTAATGCAAAATCAGCCGTGATTCACTGTTACTTGCTGAAGCCTAAACAGCCAAAATGATACATCAGTGTTTTGTTTTGCTTTTTTGGCCTCTAAGCTATTCAACTCCCCATGCATCTGCATAGTTATGCAAACCTACAAGCTGTCAGAAACATTGTTATTTTTAAATACTTCTCTCTTTGAACATTACAAAACCCAGGCGATTGAAAATGAGGTTTCTCCAGAGTGATACATCTCTACTGGAGAAGGCGTTAAAAGTGCCAAACTTGAAAATTGTTCTCTTTTACACACACACACACACACACACCTTCCCTGCCACATGCCACTCTGTTTGGGTCCTCTGCTGGAGAAGAGCTGGCCGCTGGGCAGCCAAGGAGGCAGAACGTGGTCGGGGTGCCGGTGGCAGCTGTGTGTGTGAACGGCCGTAGCCTGAATACTAATGTGCCAATTTTGAAGTCAAAGTCTTCTCCATCTTCCCACCCCCTGCTCCGTCCCTTCCCCTTTCTGCCCCTCGTTCACCTCTCTTTCTTTTCCTCTTTCCTCACCTCCTCGATGCTTCTTCTGCCTTCTCACTTAGGTTCCCTTTTACTTTTCTTCCGTTCAAGGCTTTCCATCTCTCCCACACAAGCATAAAGAGAGCTAATTACAAGTTACAAGTGTCCACTCGAGCACTTCTTAAGCAGAGCTACAGAGCTGATTAGCCAGACAGAAGTGCATAGCAAAGAAATCTCAAATACCCTCTGCAGTCTCGCACACACCACTTATTATTTCATGTTCACACATGAGAACACAAGTCATCCATGTACAGCGTTCACACAGTGGTATCGACATTTTATACCTTGTCGGCTTTTTGTGTCTATTTAATACAGCAGAAGCCTGTTGACTTTTGCTCTTTCTTTTTTGCGTTTTTTTTAAATACGCTAAAAGGTGAGAGCCATCCAGAAAAGGGAGGGACAAAGGTGGAGGTGGGGGCTCTCATCTAAAGTGATGCTCATTTTCTCAGAGGCAAAACAAGGACTCAGCGTCAGCTCAGACTGGCCTCCGACACGTCCCTGTGTCTGATTTGTGTGTGCGTTTGACCCCGAGGATGAGTGTAAATGTTGTGAGAGCAAAGAGATAGAGTGCAGCTGCTGCTACTGAATGCTGACACCCAAGCGGAGCACCGACACACACTTGCACAATCACGACTCAGACTGGGTCAGCCAGGTTCAAAACATTTGTATTCACTAAAGGTTTTTGCATTGGCTCCACCACCTGCAGTGATTCATCTAACTGCAGGATGTGGCTTTCTACTTTTCACGCTCGCAAGACCTTGGACTGTGCTAGTGTGTGTTGATGGCTGCACGTGGCCTTACAATGTATATACAACTATTCATGAATAGTTACCCATCAAAAACACACATTTCCCCCTCTAATCACACTGGTTAATCGAGTGTGTAGTCGTCAAATTGACCCAGAAGGGATCCGATGTACACCTGAACGCATCAGTCAGAACTAGACATATTTTCAGTCAACAACAATAAAGACGCATGATGATCTACTGCATGTACTTCTAGGGATGCCTCAGTCATAGATACAATGTACTGTACAATTTCATTCAGTCAATTTCATTCAGTCAATCAAATTAATACAATTTGGAGTCGCCAATTAACCTAGCATGTTTTTGGAATGTGGGAGGAAGCCGAAGAAAACCTACGCATGCACGGGGAGAACATGCAAACTCCACACAGAAATGGCCGAGGGTGGAATTGAACCCTGGTCTCCTAGCTGTGAGGTCTGCACGCTAACCACTCAACCGCCGTGCAGCCTGGGATTATTTTTGTTCATTCATTTTCTACCGCTTATCCTCACTACGGTTGCAGGGGGTGCTGGAGTCTATCCCAGCTGTCTTCAGGCGAGAGGCGGGGTACACCCTGGCCAGCCAATCACAGGGCACATATAGACAAACAACCATTCACACTCACATTCATATGGCCGAGGGTGGAATCGAACTGAGGTCTTCTAGCTGTGAGGCATGCACGCTACCCACTCATTCGCCATGCAGCCCCAATCAAATTGAATAGAACACATTCATTCATTCATTCATTCATTTTCTTATCCTCACAAGGGTGGCGGGGATGCTGGAGCCTATCCCAGCTGTCTTCGGGCGAGAGGCGGGGTACACCCTGGACTGGTGGCCAGCCAATCACAGGGCACATATAGACAAACAACCATTCACACTCACATTCATACCTATGGACAATTTGGAGTCAATTTGAAAACCCAAGCATGCATGGGGAGAACATGCAAACTCCACACAGAGATTGCCCAGGGTGGAATCGAATTTGGGTCTCCTAGCTGAGAGGCTTGCGTGCTAACCACTCGACCACCATGCAGCCATTATCAAATGATGAACAGAAGTAACTAAACATCTATAAATTTTCCAAACTATGTTGTGGACAGATTATTTAAAATCACACCTCATGCTCCACATTGGAAATAATTTTCACATTTTTGAATGGTTCAGATGTGGCCATATATATATATATATATATATATATATATATGTGTGTGTGTGCCATAAGCACGTTTTTGATTTGATCCGGTGATACGCTAAACTTGAGTGCTGCCTTTTACCCACGAAACTCATTACTGGCAGGAACAAACATAATCCAGCGTCACCACACACACCATACATACTTCTCTAAACCCACTGATCTCCATGGCATATTCATTCAGGCACAACTGACTGGGAGAAAGACAGATGAAATAATAAACAGATATATTAAATATCCTGTAGACACCAAAGCTGGCTCATAAGTATACATTCCAAAACACGCTGTCTAATATATGTTGCATAGTATGGTACAGGGGCAAAAAAGTTTCGGTTGTGATGCAGACCAGTGACAGGAAGAGCCTTATCAGAGTCATCATGATAAAAAAATTGGCATCAAATTGGCACATTTCAAAACCAATACCAAGCAAAAAACTGCCTTTTATGGAGACAAATGGTAAGAAAGCAAATGTTTTTCATTTAATAAATGGCCTACAATGAGGCTTAACTCAGGACTCCATCCTGCCCGAGCTCAACATCCAGTTCTTAACAGCCGACCCCCCTGCAGGTTAGCATGACAACCCGTAGATCGGGTCTGCATGGGGCAAAGACGGGCTCATTGTGAGATTTTGTAATTGAGAAGGTGTGGCGCAGAAGGCGCTGCCATCCTGTGGCCTTTGTATCGTTTGCCTCTCGCTGAGACCACATGACGCACAGCAGAACCCGGGTATGAGGAAGATGCGACACGTAGAGGAAGGCACCGGGCAAGCGAAAGACACACAACCCATGTGGAAAGAATGGAAGGAAATAAATATGGCAGAATAGACTGAAAGCATTTGTTCACTCATCTATCAATCAATGCTTGACAAAATGTGAACTATTTGGCAAACTAATTACAGCAATTAAAGGCCACTTTAAATTTCAATTTAAGTTAACCTGTCTGCTACACTGCAATTTCAAGTGACATTGAAGCAGTGCTTTGAAACAGACCCACATTTTTGTATGCAAGTCTACACACTTCAGCTTTATCAAAATATACAATATATACAGTATATGAGAAATATACAGTATATGATCCATACCAAAAGGACTCATCAAACATTTTAGTGTAAACAAACTGAGTCATGGTGTTTTTTTATTTTTTATTTCACAGTCTTGGGACGGAACTACTTTGTAAACCAAGAACCAGCAGTATATAGACGACAACAGTGACTGTCATTGGGTGGGTGGGTTGGGTGGGTGGGGGTTTGGGTGGTGTATACAAAATCACATACTCTGGAACAAACTGGGAAAGGATATTTTCATTGTATCAAACTGTATACAGAGTATCATCTTATAGAGAAATTTGATTTAATATAATAATGCCAGGCTGCACGATGGTTGAGTGGTTAGCGTGCAGGCCACACAGCTAGGAGGCCTGAGTTCGATTCAGAGTTTTGCATGTTCTCTGCGTGCATGTGTGGGTTTTCTCCAGAGACTCCAAATTGTCCATAAGTATGAATGTGAGTGTGAATGGTTGTTTGTCTATATGTGCCCTGTGATTGGCTGGCGACCAGTCCAGGGTTTACCCCGCCTCTTGCCCGAAAACAGCTGGGATAGGCTCCAGAACCCCTTGCGACCCTTGTGAGGATAAGCGGTAGAAAATGAATGAATGAAAATAATGCCAGTCTGTACGGTGGTCGAGTGGTTAATGTGCAGGCCACACAGCTAGGAGACCTGAGTTCGATTCCACCCTCGGGCATCTCTGCGTGGAGTTTGGCTTTCTCCGGGTACTCCAAATTGTCCATAGGTATGAATGTGAGTGTGAATGGTTGTTTGTCTATATGTGCCCTGTGATTGGCTGGCGACCAGTCCAGGTTGTACCCCGCCTCTCCCCCGAAGACAGCAGGGATAGGCTCCAGCACCCCTCGTGACCCTTGTGAGGATAAGCGTTAGAAAATGAATGAATAATAATACCATAGCACATGAATATGCTCTGTAATTAGCAATACAATTATTAGACTTCCATTAGTCTGCTGTACTGACTGTCTCTTAACCTGTGCCTCTCAATTAGTATATTACTGAATACATGGAATATAACCCTTATGAAATAGTTTTTCACTGACAAGTTTAAAGCATATGTAGAGTGGGTGTATGTTTGCCTTGTCATTTAGACTGCTATAGGCAATCTGAGGCAAGTAGGCATACTTGTTCTTTTTCAGAGCAGACTGTTTGGCATGAAGAAGGCGGTTTAACGGGATAGAAGGAGCAAAAGGGATACATAATTGCTTGTGTACATTTTACTGCCAAGATGTCATCTTGTCATGCCTAAATATATGCTGGCAAACGGGTTCCTCCAACATGTGCTTGCATGAGGCGCATACTGTATAGTCAGACATGCTCTTCTGAGGAAATGACGGCGAGTTGAGGAAAAATGTTGACAAATTCAAACTGTTGTGTGAGGAGTTTTTGGGTGACGTTTGATTGTGTTGCTTTGATCTCCACCATTATTTACAATGCCTTTTCTTGTCACTATGTTTTCCATACTGCATATAAATTATAATAATTTCTTCCAAACAGTCCACTTCTAGTTCCGAGTAGGATATGTCAGATTTCTATCGTCCAATACCCGATGACAGCTGGGATAGGCTCCAGCACCCCCCGCAACCCTTGTGAGGATAAGCGGTAGAAATTGAATGAACAAAAATAATGCCAGGCTGCACGGCGGTCAAATGGTTAGTGCACAGCCCTCACAGCTAGGAGACAGGGTTCAATTCCACCCTCAACCATCTCTGTGTGGAGTTTGCATGTTCTCCCTGTGCATGCGTGGGTTTTCTTCTTGCTTCCTCCCACATTCCAAAAACATGCAAGGTTAATTGGCGACTCCAAATTTGTATTAATTTGATTTATGAATATGAGTGTGAATGGTTGTTTGTCTATATGTGCCCTGTGATTGGCTGGCCACCAGTCCAGGGTGTACCCCGCCTCTCACCCGAAGACTGCTGGGATAGGCTCCAGCAGCCCCCGTGACCCTCGTGAGGAAAAGTGGTAGAAAATAAATGGTATGCCATGTCAATGTAATCTGCTCAGAGCCTTCAGAATCAGGAATGCTGGCCTCTGTCACATCCACAATATTAGTATCAATGGAGGTGTTTCCTTAGCCATGATTGGCTAGTGACCCTGTGTATATAATATATATGTGAATAATGCATATTCAGTAGATACACATAAATTAACATTTGTGGCACCAAGTTCAAAACTGACACCACCTAGGAGTTATTTCATGAATCCTATAGGGTTTCTACCTTGAATTCAAGAAATAACTCTCGACAAAACACAAATGTGGTGTCTGTATCAATCCGAGAGTACACAGAGATATGTAAATCCAGTGTAATATAGAGATGTAATGAGTATGACTTTGAATGCCCACCATGGAGTGAAAACACACGAACTGTGTGATCTCTAACCTAACCTCAGAAATGGAGGAGTTTCGTTCACATGTGGAAGTGGAAGGGAAAAAATATTCATGAAGCAACACCAGGAATTTTATTTTAAGAGATATTCCAACCAAAATGTGTTTTCATCAACAGAACGCAGCAAACAAGAGTTGAAGGGCTAAGACCCAAATGAAAGATGCATGTTGACCTACTGGGTGTTGTTGAAGCCTGTGCTCACTGGCAGGCAATTAATTATGCCTTGACTTTGGGGATCTAGTTGAAATTCAGAGTGCCTTTAACATAGATTTGTTGGTATTTGGAAATGGAGATAAATCTACAGAAAAGAGGACTTACTGCATCTGGATATGGTTTATCCACATTTTTGGGAATGTACAATCATTAAGGAGCCACCAAAACAAATAAATATGGAGAGAAATTTATGTCTTTGTTCAATCACACAATATATTTCTGAACAATGTTACAAGTGCTGGGTGTCAATAGCCACGTTTGAGGAGTTTTTGTCTTTCCGAATGGAATCCTTCCGAATGACCTTTCCGAAAGCAATGGTATACATGGAAAATATTCCAATCGCGTGTCTACATGTGTCGCTATAATAAACCAGAATAGTCAATGGGGCATGCCCAGTAAAGCGTAAACACCGACATTGAGTTTTTCTTTCACTGGAAAGTTCACTGTTATTCGTTGGAATAACTCCGTATTGCCAGTTTTTCGTTCGTCCAGTCTTGAAATTTAGTTTCAATCAAAAACAAACTTTCCGCAGCAGTCCAGTGCCGATTGCTCGCCTCCATTTTTTTAAATCAAAGAACGTCTCGAGCTGCGTGTTACGGCATTAGCTGAAAGAACAAACCCGGGAAGAGGAAAAGATAAAGTTCAATCTTGCTAATATTTTATTATTAAGCTCGGCACATGTTTTATATAGATATATATTTTCTTTTTTAATAAAACTGGACTTGTGAATGGCGTATAGAAGGGTTTAGATTCTGTTCCACAGATGGCGCTAATGCACACAAAAGCTGCTTGCCAACCGCCAATAAACAACAGAAGAAGAAAAATACAGTAAACCTCGGATATATCGGATTCAATTGTTCCCACTGGTTTTGTCCGATATAAGCGAAATCCGTTATATGCGTATACCGGAAAATGTCCGCCACATTCATTACACGGACGCGCAATGCCTTTCTTTGATCCATGTTCACAGCCAAAGCTGAAGATTATAACATCTTTGTATGAATTACAGACATGTACATGAGCATGTACAACGAAATAAAAAAAAAATCTCAAATCTGTAGAAATGCCTTCTTGTTGCTATTAGCGAGGTTTAGAAACCAAAAGATAAACGTAAACGCAAACGATAATGACGTCACATGCTATTGACAAGTCGGCAAGTTCCCATACATTTCAATAGCATGTGATGTACATGTCTGTAATTCATACGAAGATGTTATAATCTTCAGCTTTGGCTGTGAACATGGATCAAAGATGGATCAAAGGCCACGATGCGGCCATCCGATATATGCGAGGGAAATTGGAACGGGACTGGAGATTTTGTCCGAAATAGGCGAAATCCGTTATAAAAAATTCAATATATGCAATGAATTTTTATTGGAAATGCATTACAGAAAAATTGGTTCTTTTTTATCTGTCCGTTGTGAGCGAATTTCCGATATATCCGAGTCCGATATATCCTAGGTTTACTGTACCACGAAGAAGAACGCACCCTGACAACTTACCGTTTGAGCGGGTACAAGATACCTCAATCGCATTGGGGAAAGGAATATTCCACCCCTGTGAATCCGATTATATATTCATTCGGATTGGCACTTTTCTTTCGGAATGAGGTGTATACAAAGGTTAGATTCTTTCCGTTTGAGCAAATAACCCGAATGGAATTGGAATATTTGGTCCGTGTATACGTGGCTAATGTCCGCCCTCAGTCGCACAGCTGGCTTTCAACATGGCTTTGCTACACGAAGAGGATATCAAATATAGCTTTGTTACTCTTTAGAACATCTGACGCCAGATATGTATGGCTTAGTGTGACGTTTGAAACTTACATTTGTGTTAAAATATGAGACTTTTACGATCATAATGTTGATCACCACCTTGCTGTGTGCTCCTCCATTGCTGGGTTGTTTAGACTTGTTCATTCATTCATTTTCTACTGCATTTCCTCACGAGGGTCGCGGGGGGTGCTGGAGCCTATCCCAGCTGTCTTCGGGCGAGAGGCGGGGTACACCCCGGACTGGTCGCCAGCCAATCACAGGGCACATATAGACAAACAACCATTCACACTCACATTCATACCTATGGACAATTTGGAGTCGCTAATTAACCTAGCATGTTTTTGGAATGTGGGAGGAAACCGGAGTACCCGGAGAAAACCCACGCATGCACGGGGAGAACATGCAAACTCCACACAGAGATAGCGGAGGGTGGAATTGAACCCTGGTCTTGTTCAGACTTGTACTTTAAGTAAATATCGCTATATCGCTACTTTAATGCCTTAATAGTGGTTAGTGCAGTTTGTGGCTTCATTACTGCAATTTGCACCGCAACTAGTGACACTTCCACTGCCAGTAGTTTTATTATAAGCAGCCCTGCCCTGGCCGGACCTGACTCGGACCAGAGCGGGAGGTTCATTATCACAGGTTAGTGTGAGAATAAGGCATGTCACATTGGAAGCACTGTTTATTATTAATGAAGGTCCACCTGAGAGTGAGTGTGTGTGTGTGTCTTTGACTCCGGTGAGATGTAGGAATGTTGTTAAAGATCGGCCACCAGTGTGATATTTATAGAGGCCTGGTAAATGACCGAGGTGACACGCACACCTGCATAGGCCAAGGTGTGTTAATTGGAGGTAAATCCTCATTCTAGAGGCGGAAAAAAGAAAAGGAAGGGTTGCAGGTGTTAATGACAGCAGCAAGAGTGGAAAGCATTGAAGAAATACAGGAAACTCTGATTTAAAGGTCAGTTTTATATGCGTGCTTTCATTTTTATCTGCACACTTTCCTACTGTTTACACCTTATAGTGGTGTGAAAAGGTGTTTGCCCACTTCCTGATTTCGTTTTTTTTTTTTTGCCTGTTTGTCACACTTAAATGTTTCATATCATCAAACACAAAATGCAGTTTTTATTATTATTATTTTTTATTTAGTTTTTTGTAATACATATTTTTTGTATAAAAAATGCAGTTTTTAAATTAAAATATTTATTATTAAAGCCAAGCTTATGGGCCTTATGTAAAAAACTAACTGAGATTAATTGAGCTCTATCAGTCTAGGTTATGAAGCCATTTCTAAAGCTTTGGGACTCCAGCAAGCCACAGTGAGAGACATTGTGGATGTTGACATTTAATGTTGACATTTAATGTCAACATTCAGCTCATCTGGTTGCTAGTGGTGGGGGCAAAACCGTTCATTTTAGTGAACCGGATCTCTCCGGTTCCTTCAATAAAAAGATCCGTTCATTTTGTTCATTTCGGTCAATTGGTCATTGTGGAAGTTGACATTTAATGTTGACATTTAATGTCAACATCCAGCTCATCTGGTTGCTAGTTGGTGGGCAAAACCGTTCATTTTAGTGAACCGGATCTCTCCGGTTCCTTCAATAAAAAGATCCGTTCATTTTGTTCATTTCGGTCAATTGGTCATTGTGGAAGTTGACATTTAATGTTGACATTTAATGTCAACATCCAGCTCATCTGGTTGCTAGTTGGTGGGCAAAACCGTTCATTTTAGTGAACCGGATTTCTCCGGTTCCTTCAATAAAAAGATCCGTTCATTTTGTTCATTTCGGTCAATTGGTCGTTAGCCTGTGATCCCCCCCCCCCCCCCCGGTCAGTCCGTTCACTCATGTTCACGTTCATTCCGACTCAACAGCGCAACAACATGTGATGACTAGTGGTGTCTCGGTCATGAACGAATGGGTCAAAAAAAGTAGTTCTTTTTTGTGAACAGAATGAACGAGGTCACCGACAGTGTCAGCTAACCCCACCCACCCACAGAGCGAGGCGTGACGATACGCAGATAGTCCCGTCCTGCAAAAAGAATGGTGGAACTGACTCTCCGGCCAATAAAAAAAAGCATTTGCAACTGAACGGACAGAACGGGTATTTTAGGGGCAGTGACCTCGTTCACTCTGTTCACAAAAAAGAACTAGTTCTTATGACCCGTTCGTTCATGACCGACACACCACTACTGGTTGCCCTTCACATCCCTGGCATGTGACCATGGTTTAATTCCTGTAAATGACAGAGCATTCTCAGACCCTGTCCACACATAGGTGGGTATCTTTTGTTATTTTTCCATCAGATACTACTTCCTGTTGAAGAGGCAAAGAAGCACACTGAGGTCGCCCACTTGCCCTCAAATAAACATTCCACGTCCACGGCATCTTCCTTGTAACGGGCTTCAACGCTGGTTTTGGGTCAGACCAAGACGCATTGCCAGCTGGTGGGAGAATTTTCAGATTCCCGGAGGAATGGCATGACAATTTCCAAATGTCACAGCCCTCGCTATTTATTATAAATTGCATTTATGCGTTATGTTATGTGTGGATGCATTTTTGTGTGGACACCATAGTGGGAAATTTATGGTTTGACAATACTCTTCTATGTATAAATAGTCCTTAGTTTATCCTAGCTGGTGCTATGGTTAAAAAATAAATCTGCTGACTTTTCCTCTGCATGGAAGGACAGCAGCGACAAGCACCTTCCAGCTCACACACGCCCGTGTGTACATTTCTCAGTATTGTATTGTCCTATTAGCAAAAAATAGTGATGTCTCACTGACATTAAAAGCATCACAGGGGCTGTAGAAAGCCATGGTGTATATAAATGTTTCAGCAAACACTTTATTGGCGACATGCTGACAAAAGTACACAAAAGTACACACACCAGCCACCATTACACAATTGCACGCTTAACAGCAGCCTCATCTCAGCTCTGTGACATGTATTCCATCACAAAATTAGCAAATTTAAAATTAAAAAATAAATAAAACGATTGGAATCATAGAAAAAAACAGTTTCTTCATCTTCATCCCCTCTAACCAATGGTAGTTCTCTTAAGATAATTATGCTGGAACTCCTAATTGTATAACTGCGGGTATGTTTGTGTTCAGTGGTTCAAGTGAGGAGACTCGGCGACTATTTTGACACATTTACAGAAACGTAATATCTGCATGTAACCAGGTGTGTGCCTTATGCCTTTGTGACTCGCTTGTACAGGAGCTTCCTGTGACAGCCTATAAAAACAGACCATCCATCCTTCCCCTCCTTTGTCTCCTCTCTTTCTTCCAGGCATTTCCCGAGCCCATTTTTCCTTCATTCCTCTTAACTCGCCAGCTGTCGCGTGGCCTCGGGCCTGGTGTTTTGTGGCGATATCAGCGGTGCTACACCTCCTTCATGTTATAGATGGTACTAGAGGCCGGCATTACTGCTCCAGCTGTCATGCCACAACATCTCAGTCTCGGTCGCTCGGCTGTAAAATGGTGCGCTGGTCCCCTGGGCGACACAACTCCCAGGACATTACTGTTAAAAGGCTTTTTTGTGACCTCTGCTACTGACTTAACTATACATCACCTCGCTCGCTCGCATCCACATCATTCTGCTCACGTATTTAAAGAGCTTCATTCTTTCCCTCTCTGTTGTTGTTCCTTTCTCTTTTTTTTTTTACACCTGTATTTTCTGCATCACACCATCTCCCCACGTTTCAAACACATTTCTTTATTTCATTAGAAAAAAAGAACACTGCTCATTGTCGCATCTGCAACATCCAAAGTACAAACAGTCGATTATTTATCCTTTTACTGGCGCTCTTAGCTAATCCATATCAATGTGTATTTATTGTATACACTTTGCGGTAACGGTTTTAGAAATATGAACCCTAAAATTGGGGCAATGGCCGGGAATCGCACTCGTAATGACTGAACAAAAGGTAGCAGCATATACTGCTACAACTTCCAGTGAAATTACCGTATTTTCTGGACTATAAGTCGCAAAAGGCCAAAAATGCATAATTAGGTAGAAAAAAAAACATACATAAGGCTGCATGGTGATCAAGTGGTTAGCACGCAGACCTCACAGCTAGGAGACCAGGGTTCAATTCCACCCTCGGCCATCTCTGTGTGGAGTTTGCGTGGGTTTTCTCCGGGTACCCCGGTAAACATGCTAGGTTAATTAGCGACTCCAAATTGTCCATAGGTATGAATGTGAGTGTGAATGGTTGTTTGTCTATATGTGCCCTGTGATTGGCTGGAGACCAGTCCAGGGTGTACCCCGTCTCTCGCCCGAAGACAGCTGGGATAGGCTCCAGCACCCCCGCGGCCCTCGTAAGGATAAGTGGTAGAAAATGAATGAATGAATGAAGTCACACTGGAGTATAAGTTGCATTTTTGCGTGTAATTTATTTTACAAACTACTTGAGCAAAACAGACATTATGTCCTCTTGGAAGGCAAGTTCTATCAATAAAAGAATAGAGAACAGGCTGAATAGATGTAAGATATGCTAACACAATACTTATTCAGCTACACAAAAAATAAACATGAACAAAAAAGATGTCCAGTGTTTATGTAACATAAACAGTTTTTTCATTTTTACATCGCTCTGGAGTATAAGTCGCAGGAACAGCCAACCTATGAAAAAAAGTGTGACTTATAGTCCGGAAAATACGGTATTGTAATTTTTTTTACACGGTTAACTGGTTCATCTGACCGTGACAAGTGGATTTCTGTGAATTATCATAGATAGCATATAGAAACAATCAATCCTACATGTATGTTATGTATTAATTGAACAAAATGAATGACCGCCAACGTCCTGGTAGTCACTTATGTTGAAATGACGCACCAATACTTGCTTTGAATCATTGGCACCAGTGCTATCATGCGGGTTTCTTGTCTTGTTACGAGGTAATAAGCCCTGCATACGCGTATACAAGAAAAAGGAAATTCCACTCTCATCTATTGACGCTACACCATGGCACTAATTTGCGCACACACAAACACATCAAGAACACCTCCAACCAACACCAGGTGTGCAGAGCGTCCCCTGCTTCTGGCGTCTGATGAGACTACGATGTTCTCTGTGTCTCTGTCCTCGCTTCATCCTGTTTAATTTCACAGTAGCAAGGCATGGACTGGTAAGATGCTTCACATTCCCTGTAATCGTCTCTTAATGTGCTGCGCTCTCGTAAGTGCAGCCTAAGTGAATCTATTTGGAGTGACTGTGAGCCCAGCGAAATTCTTCCCATGTTATCTGAACAGGTCTAACTAATGGGTTTATCAATTTGGTTGAATCCAATAACTGCTTTTAGGACATATAATGTCTTCCTCAAACACACTCCGCCGAGGTAGACTCAATTCCTTTAGTTCATTAAAGTGTTCAGGACATTGGTATGCCTGGATATTTATTGCATCTGGCCATTAATGCTTGTACTTGTTTTGCAAGTGTGTGTGTGTGTTTTGGAGTTGTCTGTTTGGCTTGTATGGCTGTAGAAACACATAGTTGTCATTGGCTCTTGTTATGGAGTGTTTACTGCAAATTCACTTGGTTATGATTCAATGTGGAAATTTTGCCTTTCAACTATTGGTTTGATTAAAATGTTGGGGCATCACTGGTGTGTACGCAGTAGCGGCATCAAACCTGTATCGATATGATCAAATATTGGCCATTTCTGCCATCATTTTCATGAATCACCAACTTCACACAAAATAAATAATTAAAGAAATAATGAAATAATAAAGTTTTACAGATCACTTACACACATACACAGTATATAGCAGAATAATTATAAATATAGCAATGGATCAATCCATGCCAATTTCAGACTTAACATAATGTACCGATGTAAGCCCCACCCTTTTCTGGTTAAAATCATGACCATTTCCTGTTTATGCCCCACCCACTCCGAGTACAGATACAGATACAAATAGTGATGTACTTGCTCATCTTATATCATTTTATCATATTTTCTGGACTATAAGTTGCTCCAGAGTATACGTAAGTCACACAAGGCCAAAAATGCATAATTAGGTAGAAAAAAAACATACATAAGTCGCACTGGAGTATAAGTCGCATTTTTTACTTGACCAAAACAGACATTACGTCCTGTTGGAAGGCAAGTTGTAACAATAAAATAATATAGAACAGGCTGAATAGGTATGAGATATGCTAACACAATGGTTATTCAGCTACACAAAACATGAACAGAAAAAGTGTTCAGTGTTTATGTAACATAATTTTTTTTTCGTTTATAAGTCGCTCTGGAGTATAAGTCGCAGGAACAGCCAACCTATACAAAAAAAAGTGCGACTTATAGTCCGGAAAATACGTTAGTTCTCCTCTCTGACTCTCTGTGGCGGCTTATTTAGCAGTGGTACTCACTAAAAAAAAATATTCTTGATTCTGCAGAATGATGCAGTACACAGTAAAACTAACAAGTTTGTGGCATGTAATATTGTACAATAACCAAGACACAAGATTTTGGGGCAAAAAACGTTCAAAAAACCAAGATTCCACGGTATTGGGATATATGAGATATACGTATGTATAGTTGTTTTCATACTGTACATTTAATGCAAATGGTGTAATGTGTTTTAATAAATTGAATCAGACATAGATGACATATAAATAGATGTAAATATAGAGCAGTTAATACATCACATACAGGCGATAATCCGAATTGGACACTTGCACCGCAGTGTAAATCCAGCCCATTTTTTCATCTTGCAGTATTGGTTAAAGTACTATTTGACTACTGCTCCCTGCAGAATTTCTTTGTTTACTGGAATAATATTGAGGGTAATAATTCTAATGTTTGGGAGCTGACAGTGTCGTCCATTGGGTCCTGATCTTTGTCTTTCTTCACACCTTCATCTTTCTATTCCCTCAATTGGCAGTGGTTTGGCAATCCCTCCCTTGGGCTGCACACTTTGTCCTTACACCGCATTGCTCCTCCTCTACCTCTCTTTTGCCCACGTCCAGCGTGAGTGATAAATTATTCGTGGGCATGCTCCAAGGGCCCAGGGCTGCTCATTCCTGCACACAGCGGACTAGCATTGATCTGGCCTGCGGTTCAACTTAATTGGAAACCTTGTTACACTGTCTCCAGACACACTGTGACACACATACACAGCACGCGCATGCAAAGGCTTGAGAACACTTGAGCACACACCTTTCCCGTAAGTACACAATTCCACACATATGCATATGTCAACATAGTGAAGGGAAAAGGCTGTGCGTTTACTCGCGTCTCTACTTTAACTGTGTGATCGATGTTGTGGTAAAATTCACTCAGTCATCGTGGAAGGTTTACCACTTAAAACCACAGACTTTTTCAACATAAAAATACCCCTTCATTTTTTTTCCTAGCAAATTTTTTAATGCAGATAGAATACTTGGTTCTAGACCCAACCGTGATCAGTAAAAATGTTTTCTTATTGAAAATTTTATTATTTTTGTAGTTTGAGCATAGAAAATCTATTTAGGATCTTCTAAATACGGTTTTTAACTTAATTAATTAAGAAATAACAGCAATACCCTGTGGTCAAAGTACAAAAACGATGAATAACTACATGTTTGTCCCTTCAACTGTATTATAAACTGTATTATAAATGTCTTTTCTGTATGACTGCCATCATTTTGAACATTTTCTTTAGTAAAAATCCCTGAATTTGCAGATTTCCCGATCAAATACAAGGAATAAATCTAAGGTGAGGTCACCATGTGTGTGGCTTCCTGGTTTAGTGCACAAGACCCGCCCACTGAGTTGGTTCATGGCGCCTGCCGGTTTGTTTTTATCAGCACGTTGCCAATAATATAATGTAAGATTTATGATACACCATTACTTTCTACAGCCTTTGTAATGTCTTTAATGTAAGTCTGACGTCATTGTTCTTGCACATCAGACAATGAAATAAATAGAAATTAGATAGAATGAAATAAATAGAAATAGATACTTGTCACTGATGTCCTATTTTTATTTTATTTTATTTTATTTTATTTTATTTTATTTTATTTTATTTTTATTATTTAAACCTGAAATAAAAGCCTGTTGTTTCTTGTCTGACAATTCCTGACACCTAGTGACCAATGTGGAATACTACGCTCACATTCACGGCCTAATGTCTTATATTTATATTTGACTTAATTTAGCCATTTTTGTGCATGAAAATGCTGAATGTAGGCAAAAAAAATAAGTACCACGTACTTAAATATGCACATTAAACATTAAATATTTGTCAGCCTTGCTTCATCCCCCTCACCTCCACAATGTTATAGAATGTTATGCTTGTGAGTGGGTGCATGGATGATATCTAAATTAACATAATTACTTAACAGACACAGGCAATCCCCATGTGCATATTTGCATTAAAGCGGTATAAAATTAACATCTGCGTGTGTATCACTTGAATGTATATGATTAGTGTTTTAGCATTGCAGCAATACACCATGCATCCATGTTTACTGGATGTGCGGATATCGGGGCACTAAAATTTGCACACATTCCAACACAAGTCCGGATACAAACACAGACATTGGCTGGCATGCACCTAATAGTCACCAAGCCTGCATTCCAAGCAGTACTAAAGAGGAGTAACGGTCCACATTGGAGCAATATAGAGGCCCGGGGTTATCGATTGGACTGAGACACTGACTATCATGCAGCTAATAGATTACATCAGACACATTGAGGCGACCCAGTCAATGAGGCCTGATCCTATTAAGTGGGATTTGTAAACAGTCGTGTGCTCACCGTGACGGCTGCTGTGCTGCTTTGTGAGTCTTGGCAAGGGGATAGAGGCTGCCAGATTCTGGAAGAGGCGCGTACTTTGCTGCGCTCCCTCCCTGCAGCCTCTCATCAGCTGGTTGCCCAGTCATGGTGTGATTGCAGAACAACAACCCAGCACATCTGATCTCATTTTCACAGTTTTAACGCAAAAATGCCAATTTATTTTGTGCGGGAATAAAAACAGGCTTCACTGTGTGATACTGGAACAAAACATTTAATGATGATGAGTTTTGATGTAGATTTTTCTGCATGAATTGGTTTTAATTTTTTGATTTTATTTTCAGCTCCGATGAGCTTGGAGGTATTGTTTTGCTCGCCATTTGTTGCCTTAGCTAAATTATGGGTATCATCTCTTTTTGCCATTCCAATAAATAGAACTTTGCCACCCCCTGTGAAATCCAAATGGTTCTGCCCGACTCTTTGTAAAGTTTTATATAATTCCAAAGGAATAACAAAGTAACCTGCTACGTAACAAACATATAAACAGACAAAAAGACAAAAATACTGGGGTCCAATCAAAATTAGGAGCACTCAACTTGCACCAAGTGGTACGGTTACATTATACAGTTTGCTTCTTTTGTTGTGTTTCACCAGGAGTTATCTGTTTTTTGTTTTTTTTTTTTTGCAGGACACAGACGCATGTCTTTTCTGTGTGACTCCAAAATAAAGGCCTTTCACTGCTACTACTGTCTTGTTTCTGTCAGAGCACAATGAAACTGTCACTTACCACTGGACAATTACACACACAATACACAGGCAGGTTTTTGATATTATTTGGCTATTTTTATGAATGAAGGTTCTTGTCTTTATTGTAAAGCCAAAGGCAGATTAAAGCAAAAATATTTAGTAATTCACTCAAATTAGTCTCCATACTGAATGGGAAATCATGTTTTGGCGAATCAAAAATAGTGAATCATCACTGTATAAGTAAAACATAGAATTAGGAAAAAATTAGTCAAAACCTGAATATCTCTTATCAACAGCTACTGTATGATCATTATTGTTGTGAATATTATATTATTCTTATAATTGTGCCTGTTATAAGATAATTCAAACCTGAAACAAAAGTCTGTTGTTTTGGCTATCAAGTCTGATGCTTCTGTTTCACCTACTGACACCTGACAGTGTAGAATACTGTATATTGAATGCGCCACTCATGGAAAAAAAATCACCGTTTTACAACATACACAGACCCATAACAGCTTCAGCACCATGGAGAGCAACTGTGTCATTTTGAATGAAACTGACATGAAGTATAAGACACTGAGAATAACAAAAAGGAGGTCCGGCTCTGTAAAGTCCTACCTCCAATCAGGCCCCCTAGACTGGGGGCGTGGCACACTGCCGTTACCCCCCCCCAACGCCCTGCCCATGGAGTACATCTTTTTAATACCTATATTTGTATTTCAGTTCATTTTTATGCTTTAAAATGTTTAATTTAGGTAAAAATATATGCCCAATTTGCTTAAATATGCAACCTAAGGACGTATTCAACCACAAAAAAAGTGATTTATTAATATTTTTTGCCAAACCGTGATAGGATAGAGGGACTAGTGTAGTACATCAATTATTAACTGTTATTATTGAAGGGCTTACAAAGATACTTCTATTGTATTGTAGATCCAAAATGTAGTAAAGGACTCCCATGTTACACAAATACTCAGCTTTAAGATGATATTCATATGTTGCAGTCGCCCACTGTGATTATTATTACATTCTTTTTATGCTGAAGAAAAATGACCTGGAGAGAACACATGCATATATACGTACAACCAAATAGAAATAAAATAACTTCATCTATGTACAGTAAATCTCCTACTTTACCACACAAATTCATCTAAGGACCATTACTTCTTCTTACCAATGAGTATGTTATATAATATCAGGATCTTCAGCTGAATTCTACGACCTTAACCATTCACATGTCCCTTCAGGGGGTGTGCTGCAAAGATGAGTGAAATATAGATAACAAAAAACTGGATTTGCAGCCAATGGTGTGTTTTTAAGAGGAAAACGACTTTTCTAAAATAAATAGATCTATGTCAGAGACTGCTTGGAGAGAGGAAAGCCTTGGGTTCAATAATTAATTCCCAAGTCGAGTTTTGGAGAGCCACTGAGTGGATTGATATATATATTTTTTCTTTTATTCTGTTAAGATACAAAGGAGTTCGTTTGAAGTAATTTGTCCCAGAGAGAGCGGCTTGGAATAACGTACATGCTTTGATTTAGCAAAGCAAATTTAATTTTGTTTGCTTTATGCAAACCAGACGAGGCCACGGGGTTTTCTGTAATTCCACCAGAGGGGTGATGGTGGTGATGGTCCTGATGATGATGGAGGTGGGGGAGTGCACATATTAGAATCACACTGCTGATACTAATATGTGATGCTCTTCACATACACACACATACACACACATACACACACATATACATATACATATGCACAGGCAGGAAGTAGCAGCAGCTCAGTAGTATAAAGCTTATTCCCCTTTTACCGATGCGTATGCACACTAATCCCTTTGGAATCACATCTTAAAATAATTGTTTGGGCATTGTGTTTTGTTTCAACCCCCCACTGCCACCCGTAATTGTATTATATGTAATGGTATTGTCTCTTTTAAGTTGCTAAATGTGCTTATTCCTGCTGCCTGGGTGTGGTTTTATTCCATGAATTAAAACGCTTGTGCCAGCTTCATTTTTTCCTCATCTTTAAAAAAAAAATGTATATTTCCTGAGATGTTCAGGATTTTTAAAGGACTTTTCTTTCTTCTTGATTTTTGTAGTACAGAAAAAAAATTTCTCCTTGCGCAGATGTTGAGCCTGATGGAAGCTGCATTTCTTCTCAAATATAAAAAAAAAATCTTAATATTTCCTGAGATGTTCAGGATTTTTAAAGGACTTTTCTTCCTGTATCGTTAATGATTGGGAATAAATACTTGGTGCTTGGTTTTTGTAGTACAGAAGAACATTTTCTCCTTGTGCAGATGTTGAGCCTGATGGAAGCTGCATTTCTTCTCAAATATAAAAAAAAATATCTTAATATTTCCTGAGATGTTCAGGATTTTTAAAGGACTTTTCTTCCTGTATCGTTAATGATTGGCAATAAATACTTGGTGCTTGGTTTTTGTAGTACAGAAGAAACTTTTCTCCTTGCACAGATGTTGAGCCTGATAGAAGCTGCATTTCTTCTCAAATATAAAAAAAACACCTTTTAATATTTGCTGAGATGTTCAGGATTTTTTAAGGAATTTTCTTCCTGTATCGTTAATGATTGGGACTAAATACTTGGTGCTTGGTTTTTGTAGTACAGAAGAACATTTTCTCCTTGTGCAGATGTTGAGCCTGATGGAAGCTGCATTTCTTCTCAAATATTAAAAAAAATCTTAATATTTCCTGAGATGTTCAGAATTTTTAAAGGGATTTTCTTCCTGTATCGTTAATGATTGGGAATAAATACTTGGTGCTTGGTTTTTGTAGTACAGAAGAAACTTTTCTCCTTGCGCAGATGTTGAGCCTGATGGAAGCTGCATTTCTTCTCAAATAAAAAAAAAAGCTTTTCAACATGGGTGGCCAAGTGATTTTCACATCCTCAATTCATGTAATTTTTAGGGAACAATAATGAGTGAGTAAAGCTGAAAAACCCAATTTCCTTCATGCTTTTTATATTCAGAAAAAGCCCACAATGACGGCCCTTTGGTCTTTTGTTATAGAAAACTGAGCTAATATCCTCCAGCTCTTGCGGCAGTTTAAAGGTCTTAATTGGATTCCATTAGTATATTGCTTGACATGACACTTGGGTCCGCTCTATTAGAATCCCCCTGTCTGGAATTAGAGGACTCTCCCTGGACTCTTTCGATAAAGTCTCCGGTATTCTTTGTTGGATTCATAGTTTTAGTGACAACATTATTAAAACAGTAAGCGTGACTTAAACCATTTTTTTTAATATCCACAGGACCTACCGTAAAAACTATGACAGTATCTCATTGCGCTACTTTATGTATCAATAAACCTCTGCATTAATGCAGTACATGCATCACCTAATAGAACGTGCAGCAAGCCTCATAAAGTGGTCCTCAAGTTCCTTGTAGAGAATACCACAGCGTATTTGGGGAGCTCCCTGCAGGTTTGGTCTCAGATTATCACACAGCCTTGTAATATTTCCTCTTTAGTTTTTGCAGTATTAGAACAAAAGCTGAAGGAACGCCGTGTTTGATATTTTCTGTTTTATGTATTTTGCCCCAGTCTTGAAGTGACATTGAGAATGTTCAGGATCTGATTATCGAGACAGCCAAGAGCGTCTCTCAGTGATCCGTTTTACATGACATTAGTGTGAGTTAAGACGCTGGCGGTATTGCCACCTAATTAGTTACTGTTATCAATTTTCGTCTTTAAGTAAATACAGACAAATGGCACAGTTTCATAATTCCATTTGTTCAAGGGACTGTTTGGAACTCGCTCCAGATTACATTTCAGTTTTTATAACTAGAAAATATGACACAGCCATTTTTGACACTCAGCTTGTTTTTTGGCATATTGTTAAAAATAAAGTAAAAAACATTTTCAAAGATGTACAGTCGATGAGCATGCAAATTCTAACAAGGCGTGTGTGTGACATGATGGTTTTTGAGCCGTAGACTTACTGCAGAAGAACTGAGGTTGGACTAGAACTGGAGGTAGCAGAGATGAGGATGCTGAGGTTCTCATTGGGAGTGACCAGGATAGATAGGATCAGGAACGAGTACATCAAAGGGACATTACACGTTAGAGACCTTGGAAATCAGAGTCAGAGAGGCCAGACTGAGATGGTTGGGACATGTCTACAGAAGACCAAAGATGAGGTTTATGGATGTCGTGAGGAGGACATGAGGGTAGCTGGTGTGGGAGAGATAGATGCAGAAGACAGGGTTGATTTGCTGTGGCGACCCCTGAAGGGAAAAGCCCAAAGAGAAAGAAGAAGAAGACGTAGTACGGCCAACACAGGTTCAGATATTCTGTATGTCGAGATCAAGGTCAGAACAACGCTCTATGAATGAAAAACAAATGCAGTGATTTAGGGAACGCCAAAAAACGCACGGCCAAAAAATCGTATGTACAATTGTAATATGCGTAATGTGTAATATTGTTACTTTTTTAAAAATCGAGTCATCGTTTACTTCTGCCTGTGGTCAAATCATCAATAAACACCACTGATTTGTACATGTACACTACCACCACAATATTTTACACGATGTCACATCACATCCATACAAGTTGACCTTGGTGAAACTGGCAAAAGAATCTGTGCTGTGTCAAAAAAAACCTTTACATACCGTTGCCATGTAATTTGCTCCCGAGTTTTACACCCCCATAAGAACGTTACAGAGTCGCAGTCAAGAGCTGATTTGAATTCGTCCATTATTTATAGTCTAGAAGCAAACACCTGTCATTGATAGCATGACAACAGCGCCGACATTACCACTTATCTCACAGCGCCGCTGTGAATGTGTGTCTTTGGTGCATTACGTACGCAACGACTATAAATACTTCACTGTTAACATGTCACAGACACCCTATAGGAACACAGTATTTGTAGCGCAATATAAAAACCTACAGTGACCACAGGGAGATAATTGCTGTGTTTATACAATGGAAGATTACAGCAATTATCCCTATATGAAACCTGGCAGGAATAATTATTTGTAGGTACAATAAAGAATTATAAATATATTATCCAATTAATACTTGTTAACGTCACCTGAAGGTCTTACAAAGGAAATGTGTCTAGAAAAAAAAAATCCAAATTAAAAATTGTACCATCAACGCAGTGTCCTTCCATAAAAAGAAAGAAAACAGACATCTACTTTATGACGGTCCAGACAGGTGATCTTGTCCAGGGAGGAGTGACATTGTAATTCTCTAATGTTATTATCACACCCACTGGGTGTCTGAGTGTCTGTACCAGCTCTGATTTACAGAGACAGGCTGCAAGAAAGGGTTCTTCTTGTGATTGAGCAAAGCGTAGTAGTATAATGCTTTACAATGCTTTTGTAATGTAATACATGTGATGACTTATTGGGAATCAGTCATGGTACTTCTGCCCTTCATCTCACTCACCTTAACATTTACCATTTTCTCATCCTCCTTCTACTGTCTGTTCAGGATTTTTCTCAGTTTCCCCCCCCCCCCCCCCTTTCACTGTATGTCATGTTATAAAATAGATTTTAATGACTGTGTTGCTGTGAGAAGAATGGATTAATTAAAGTATAATGATGCCAATCACACCAGCGGGCATCTGGTGAAATCTGTCCATTTAGGGGTCTGGCAGATGACTTGTAATGCCCTGATCATACTGCAGCGACCACGCTAATTATGAAGAATGGTTTATTACATGGATGTGGATGGAAAGATGGACGATACAATACAGTGAACACAGGATTTACTTACCATCATTTAGCTTGTTGGAGTACATTTAAGACTAGAATTGCCATGGGGGGGGGGAATTCATGTTCATGACGATGTTCAATGTAAGTACTTTGCACTGAATAATTTTATCTGAAACTAGATTTAAATTATGTTGACTAAAATTAAAACATTTTTTGTATACTGTAATTATAAATTATATCATAAAATTGCTGGACTACTTTAAGTAGGTTAAAAAAATTGTAAAAATAAATTAAATCAAATGAAACCCATGTTGAATGTACTTAAATAAATTAAGTATGCTTTTTAGAATATTTTTTTTGCACTTTAAAATCAGTGAAATTTTCTCAATACTATCCATTTTTATTATGTTGATTATAATGAAATATTTTTAGCTATCACACAGAAGCACAAAATACCAACTTTAATATGGTAAAAGTATTTCAAATATCAGCTCAGAGCAGTCTAATGACCCAAGAATATCTTAAAAACTATAAAATACTCAATGCATAGATAGCAATACTGTTATCGTCAACACATACATGAATCTGTTTGAAAAAAAAATGTTGCTCAAGATCACCAGCGTTCACTGCAGTTCACAAAAACAACAAAATATATATTTTTTTGTCTCAGGAGGAAAGATTATTACCTGTTTTTGACAATATTTATTTTTGTAGTGGCTAATACTGACTGTACCGACAATATGTGATAGAAAAAAGTTATGTTATTCGAATAGGATTGTAATAGTAAAAGCAAAGGGGGCTTACAGCAGCAGTTTTTCTACTACAGTATATATTGCATATGCAACATTGGCTACTAACACCTTTGATTGACGACCTCAACAAATTCAACAATATGGACAATAAATCATGACACTGCTTTTTCTAATGGTGACAAATCTTGACGCGCTTCAAGTAGGTATAGAGCTGTTATGTAAGTATGATTATAATTATAGTTTTCTGTTATTTGCACGTAGTATTCTACAGTTTTGTAATCTCACTGAGCAGCAGTGGATTGGAACTTGGGCAATAGCACCAAAAATATGCCATTGAAATGTGGAATAAAGATGTATTCTCTAATGAGAAAAGTGTAACCTTGACAGTACTGATGGCTTCCAACATGACTGGCATGACGAGAAGCATCCACCTGAGATGTTGTCCACACGGCACAGTGGAGGGGGGAGCTATCATGATCTCGGGTGCTTTTTTTTTTTTTGTTCTATAGAACAATGGAGCTTCACTTTGTGCAGGGAAATCAAGGGACAGCAGGAGATGTTGGAGGGGGCATCCCTCATGGCTGAGGTCCCCCGTTCTGTGTGGTAAAGACTGGCTTTTGAACAGGACACAATGTTGGCCTGACAAAGGACTTCTTCCAGAGGAATAACTTGACTCTTTTGGATCATCCTGCGTGGTCCGTTGATCTAAGTCCAACTGAGAATATCTGGGGATAAATGGCACGGGACATTTATGAAAATGCAGGACAGTTCCAGATTTCCAGAGGGTGGATGCCACATTCCCACAAGCCTTTTGGAAACGTTGGCATCAAACCAAACCAATTGTGATAACAAGGATTTATTTATTTTTTTTACTGATTTTTATGTGTGTGCCATGGATTGTCAACATCCCAGAGTCTCCATCTGTTGGCCCATCATATAGGGTGAAAGCCTTAGAAAGTATGATGTCAGTACCCAGCACCCCACCGCCGCCGCTGCTGCTCCCACCGCCGTTGCAACAATAAACATGTCAGTCGTCACACACAAGAACAATCTGCAATCAGATTTACTGTGCATGAAATATGGTAGCGCTTTTATTGGTCCAAAGGCTTGTCACTCATAATTTATTGGCTATTGCCAGCAGGGTTGTGATGTCAGCAAGCTCCTAGTACCCTCAGGAGAGTCAGAAGAGAGCAGATGAAAGAGATAGGGCTGTGAGGCGTGGTGCTCGGTTGGGGGAAGGAGATGCAAGGAGAACTAAATTGTGTGACTTTATGCGTATGAGAGAGAGAGAGAGAGGGAAGCAGGAGAAAGGGAATGGGGTGAAAAGGTGACAGAGATGACTGGAAGGAGTGGGGGAAATAACGTGCATCCATCCTGTTTCTCTCTTTGGAGGGAGTGAAAGTATCATGGCTCTGGAAGAATGTCTCTTCTTTATTCTTCTTTATTTTATCATCCTTTCCTTTGCTTCCTTTCATTTACTTTTCACTTTTGAATCACTTTACTTTTCACTTTACCCTCTTTCCTCTGGATCATGTGGATATCATTCTCATTATTTATTCATCATTCATCTGGGTCATTGTCTTTTAAAATCTCGTAAAAATTATTAAAAGCAAAACAAATGGTAATAGTAATGGTTTTATTTCATTTGAACATGCATCAGATTACAATTGAATGCATCACATAATCAGTTCACAGTTCCACATGTCCAAAAGGAGTAGGAAGAAGCAAAGCTTATTAAATCCTACCCCTCCATCTGGTACTTTTACATTTGTTCACTTCCTGCTTTCCTAAAAAAGTTTAAGTTTTTTTTGTTTGTTTGTTTTAAAAAATAAATAAATTTATTATCTAAATATTTAATTGTTATTTATTTATTTATTTATTTATTTATTTATTTATTTATTTATTTATTTATTTATTTATGTATTTATTTATGTATTTATTTATGTATTTATTTATGTATTTATTTATTTATTTATTTATTTATTTATTTATTTTACGAAGTATGAGGTGATATGACCATACAATGACATAATGGTTACCATAGTAACTGTCAATATAGTGATATGTATACACATAAATAGTCATATATGTTGATATATGACATTATATATGTAATGATATTATAATGAGTAATGGCATGTTACTATTGATAATAAGATATATATGGATAACAGGGAATTCAAATACTGGATATAAAAAAGAATATATACTAGGGCTGTCAGTCGATTAAAATATTTGATCGTGATTAATCGCATTTTGGTCAAAGTTAACTCACAATTAGTCACATTTAGTAGATGGAAATAAGTTTTTATCTATAATAAGTAGGGGAAATCTCTGTGGTAAATTATTTGATGTGCAACTACAACGATAATTACATCAAATATTATGTAAAGGGATATCAATTTATGTATATATATGTGTGTGTGTGTGTGTACTGTATGTATTGCATTGCATTAATACAACATTGCATGTTGTATTAATGTAACTAGCTTTAGTGCTACATATTTATAAATACAAACAAAATATTCAAATGAAGTTATAACAGCAACCATATAAATTATGTAATTTGGGTGAGAGTAAAAAAGTTCTTCTTCCTGCACCTGCTCCCTTTTAAGCTGATTAATATTTAGTTTAAACAGAGTTTAAATGGACAAACTTATGGCGGTAGAGGTAACATCCCAACCCAAAATTGGTTGGGAGGTTGAATCCCGCACCATCCCTTCAGGTTAGAGCCGTGCTATGTAGTCTTTGAGCATGCACTGATGAAGTCTGCTGAGAGGCAATCTGTATCCTTTTTTCACACCTATTGATCACATGGTTGGCAGAGGAAAATAGCAATTAGTTAGTCATTCACATCATCACTTAAATCCTCCCTGATCCAGAAATAGAAACTGATGCAGTTCTACTTTTAGGGATGCAATGAATGTCAATAAAAATGAATGAAAAAGATATTTTTAAAAAAATGCCATTTTCACATTTTTGCTTACTTGCAGGCCACAGACACTAAAGACACTGAATGACAAGAGGGTTCACTCACTACGTTTATTCCGCTATAGAATCAACACACCTCGGTAGTGAGACAGATGCACTCAATGAAGCCTCGGTCATCCAGCCTGCTTTGTAGCGAGAGAGGGCATACACATGTCAATATATTGAAGCCAGGAGAATTACGGTGTTTGATATATTGATTATGGTGACAGGCCTAGTCATTGGGTAATACTTTTTTTTTATATTTTCGATGTCGTCCTAGCACTAAAGTATATTTTATCTTAAATGGTGCACAAATAATCACTACCCTAAGTCAGTGGACAATCTTTGGGACTTGTGGGTCACAGGGATGTGCTGGAGCCTATCCCAGCTGTCTTTGGTCATATATAAACAAACAACCATTCCCACTCACATTCATACCTATGGACAATTTGGACTCGCCAATGAACCTAGCATGTTTTTTTTAGGAATGGGGAAGGAAACCGGAGTACCCGGAGAAAACTGGTGATAAACAATACTAGACAACCTGGAAGCAGGCATCTTGGGCTCAAAAAAGAAAGTAAGAGCCAAGGAAACGATGAAAGAAACTCTGCCCTCTGCAAAGACAAAAGGAATATGAAGGAGACTGCATGAGTAGTGAAACAGCCGTGTTGTGGCATTAAAAAATGACTTAAGATTGAATCCCTCCAATGAAAAATGATCTTGTGTTCCCAGAAAACTATTAGAATGTTTACATTTGTGGCATTTTGCTCCATATTAAAATAATTAATCACCTCCGTTTTCAAATTAAAAGTACATTACAAGACAATTAAAGATGCAAATGAGTCTGGGCCTGTCAAGAGGAGAGCGAGCAAGTGAAAGGAGTGACTGTGTGTTGATGTATGATAGTTTGCGAGGAGGGTGTGCGTTTTTGTGCGCGTTTGTTGTGTTGCCATGCATCATTGTGCATCAGCGCTTGTGTGTATATGACTAAAAACGCTTTCATTCGCAGCACGTTGAGGGAAACGTGGAGGAAAACTCAGTTCAAATTACATCAGCATATATAGATAAATCAGAGCTCTGATTGGTCAGACGCGTAGATACAGTAGTTTGTTATTTGTGTAATGAAAACATGAAGAAGCACGCTATCATTTTTCTCCGTCTCCCTCACAAGGGCTCTGACTTCCAGTGACCGTGTTCCATGAAAGATGTCTACACGGTGGTGGAAACTAGGGACAGTAAAACATAATTTTGTCATAACCTCCTCTCTTTGCAGGGAAAACAGATATAAAAGTATATAGCCTGTGGTTTACTGCAAGTCCCCCTCACCCAGCATGGCAGCAGCACGCAGGGCTGATGGATGCCGGGCGTCAGCCAACTTTTAATTGCTCGTAAATTCTTTGATCCGGGGAAAACGCCACATTCTCCTTGTCCCCCGTCGACATGAGTGACGAAGCCTCTTTGGGGTGAATAACAGGGTCTCGGTGAGAGACACAGACGGAATAGGAGGCAGAGAAAGTGGGTTACACTCAGAGATAGTAACATGCTAACAGAAATACAAGTATACTTCAGAAGGGATTTAAATACAGTCACATGTGAAGGACAGTCACGATCAAATATACGTTCACGCTGTCAGGTGATCTATCATTTTTGTTCCGCGACATGAAAGGAAAATTAATGAAAGCTTTTCATGTTTTGATAATACCATAAATGTTTATCTATAATTATCTTCTTTCCTTTTGTCACTATACAAGAGATTTTTTTCCATTATGCACATCACATGTTGATCTGTACATAAATACTTCAAAATAGTATTATTTTCAGAAAAGCTACCGTATATCATCTTCATCGGTCAATCATTGGAATTGGTTTCCTACGAAAGCGGAGGAAAAAATGGCGGCACCGCTGTCAACATTAAATTCACAAGAAAAGACAACAAAGTTGTAGGTGATTATAAAATAATATATAAAATAATAATATAATAATATAATTAAATAATTATAATAATATTATAATAAATAAAAATAAATAAAAATAAATAAAAATAATATAATAATAATATAAATTAAAAAAGAATTATAATTATCTTCCTTCCTTTTGCCAGTATATAAAGGCTTATTTCCATTATGTACATCACATGTTGATCTGTACATAAATACTTCAAAACAATAGTATTATTTTCAGAAAAGCTACCGTATATCATCTCCATCGGTCAATCATTGGAATGGGTTTCCTACGAAAGCGGAGGAAGAAATGGCGGCGCCGCTGTCAACATCAAATTCACAAGAGAAGACAACAAAGCCATAGGTGATTATAAAATCTAGTCCAGTCCAGGGTGGACCCCGTCTTTTAACCCCCCCACCCCCCACCCCCCGACTCTAACGAGGATAATGTACTTGTATGGTCGTAGCTTCAAACGACTGTACTATTTAAATGTGTTCATAATTTCCTCACTTTTCCAATGTTGTCACTTTTAACTCTCTCTCTCTCTCTCTCTCTCTCTGTGCCATGCTGTCTCTGCAAACCCCCCCACCACCCCCACCCCAGCCCCCGCTGGGACCTGGTAATCTCAGCATTACACCGCTGGCTGTCAGCCATTGTTTCCCTACTTAATTGTCTATGCACAGTCTTTAAAATCTATGCTAGTTTCAGTTCAATGGCGTATGCCTTTTTTTTTTTACATATGCTGACCTCATTTACGTTTACATTGACCGAATATATTGAGAATTTGTGTGTATGAGTAGAAATATACTTCTGAGTATTTACTAAGGAACGGCAAAAGTGAAGTAAACCCTGATGTGACAAGGTGCCTTCATTTGCATATCCTGTCATTTTCCCCTCCCTCACAGTGGAACAGCTCTTTAAGTGCCTGAGCGCCATTGACAGTAATGGAGATAAGATTGAGAAATGGGGTTTAAAAACGTCTCTGTAGACTTGTCAGCTTTGCCAAGCCTAACAGATGCTCATGTGATCAATGTCCTACCCATTTGTATTCCTTTACATGTAATATGTATAGTAGGGCTGTCAATCCATTAAAATATTGGATTAATCGCGATTAATCACATTTCCTTCCGTAGTTAACTCTGAATTAATCGCAGATAGAAATACGTTTTTATCTATAGTAAGTAGGAGAAATCTCTTTGTGGTGAAGTACACCACAGTAGTGAAGTACACCAGTAAATATAACTAATAATATAATATAATAATATATAATATAATCTATATAATAATGATATATATATACAAATACAAAATGAGTGAGCAAGACCTCTCACACTGACGCAAACATGGGGCAGGGGGTGTTCTGTGATTGGGTGGTGACCAGGGTGTATCCCACCTTTCCCACCTTTTGGATGAATACAAAAGGAGCATTAAAACTGCAAGCAGTGATGAGCGGGCTCGAGCACCCCGACGCGCTCGGGGGTACGCGCGGGTCGGGGTCGCGCGCGCGACCGGACGGGCGCGCGGACGCGCCGTACGAAAAACCGCGGCGAGCGGATAAGCGGTAAGGGAGTCACGGCACTTGCAATTTTCCGCCAGGAGGGGGCGACAGCGGCGGCGAGGCGGGTGCGCGGTCACGTCCCGTCCGACACCGCGAACCGCCATAAAAAAATTCACGACGATCGGACCACGCGGTAGGTCCTTGCGGCGGATATACGTTTCCGCCTGTGGGTGGCGCTATAGAGTGGTTGGCCCACACGGTAACGGACCGGAGGGTACCCCGAACCAACAGAAAAAATTAGGGGCCGATCCGACCGTGCGTAAGGAAGTTACGGCAGATATACATTTCCACCAGTTGGTGGCGCTATAGCGTATGTACACACACAGTCATAGACCAGAGGGTACCCCAGACCACCAGAAAAAATTTGGGCCTGATCCGACCATGTGGAAGGAAGTTACGGCTATATACATTTCCACCAGTTGGTGGCGCTATACTGTCTATGTACACACACAGTCATAGACCAGAGGGTACCCCAAACCACCAGAAAAAATTTGGGCTTGATCCGACCATGTGGATGGAAGTTACGGCTATATACATTTCCACCAGTTGGTGGCGCTATACAGTGTATGTACACACACAGTCATAGACCAGAGGGTACCCCAGACCACCAGAAAAAATTTGGGCCTGATCCGACCATGTGGAAGGAAGTTACGGCTATATACATTTCCACCAGTTGGTGGCGCTATACAGTCTATGTACACACACAGTCATAGACCAGAGGGTACCCCAAACCACCAGAAAAAATTTGGGCTTGATCCGACCATGTGGAAGGAAGTTACGGCTATATACATTTCCACCAGTTGGTGGCGCTATAGAGTCTATGTACACACAGTATAACAAACCAGAGATTGACCCAACACACCAAAAAAAATTTCAAGACAATCTGACCATGAATCAGGAAGTTACGGCAGATATACATTTCCACCAGTTGGTGGCGCTGTGTTTAGAACATGGCTTCTGGAGCATTAGGTGCGTCCTGTCATGATAGACGTCTCCACCGAAAATCATAGTGATACGTGTAACGGGTGGCGAGGGATAATGAATTGAAACTTCTAGGTGGCGCTAGTGTGTCAATTTAGATTGGTGTCACATGGGAGCACCACCAGGGCGCTCAGGCCTGGATTAAGGCCTCACGTTTAAGATTTCAGCAGCCTGTGACCTTCTGCAGGCAAATGATGACCTTTTGATGGTCAATGGCGAAGGCTGACCATTCGCCGTGGCCACGCCCCCCACATGTGCTTTACACACATCATAGTCCATCAACTGACATCATCAGTCTGTCAGTCAAACTGTGTATTGACTTTGATGTACATTGCTTCAAGGCAAGGCCAGACACCAGGCAGGGCCAGATATGAAATGGTCAAAGTTTGGTGGCGTGCCACGCCCACATCCTATGGAGCAGCCCAAAATCCTTCGCAATTTAACGTGGGCCATCCGTCTAGTGTCCGTTGATGCAACAACGGACTCATTCGGTCAAACCCCCTAGGAGGAGTTCGTCAAGATACGACCCATACATCCGCCCCCAAATGGCCGCCGCCACCTAAAATGGCCGACTTCCTGTTGGTTTTAGAACATGGGTTATTGAGACTTTTTTGTGCGTCCTGTCACGAGTGATGTCTCCTCCGAAAATCATGCCGATACGTGCAACGGGAGGCGAGGGATAATTATTTTAAAACTTCTAGGTGGCGCTAGTGAGTCAATTTGGCTTGGTTTCATATGGGGGCCACACCAGGCCGCTCAGGCCTGGATTCTGACCCCCCCTATGAGCTTTCAAGCCCATGCGACCTTTTGCGGGCGAATGATGACCTTTTCTATGTAAATGGCGAGGCCTGAGCATTCGCCGCCAGGCCACGCCCACCACGTGCGCTTTTCCTGCATCATGGTCCATCAACAGGCTTCACCAGGCTGTCAGGCAGTGACCTTGTGACCCCGATGTTCATCTGATGAATCTCCTGGCAGAAAAGGCCTCATGTAGATGACACGCCTTTAGCCTGTCGCCAATAGGTGGCGCTGCGACGAAATCAGGAAGTGACCTACGGGGACCTTTGGGGCGGGGCCATGATCACATGTACCAAGTATGATGAAGATCTGACCACGTGGAGCCAAGTTATTCACGTCTACAGTTACGCTCAGCGTGCAAGGCCCGGACATATGAAAATGGGCAAAATTTGGGGGCGTGCCACGCCCACATCGTATGGAATATCCCAAAATCCTTCGCAATTTAACGTGGGCCATCCGTCTAGTGTCCGTTGATGCAACAACGGACTCATTTGGTCAAACCCCCTAGGAGGAGTTCGTCGAGATACGACCCCAACTTCTGGCACGAAAAAGGCCGCCGCCATCCAAAATGGCCGACTTCCTGTTCGTTTTCCAATATGGGTTCTTGAGACTTTTTGGTCCGTCCTGTCACGATAGACGTCTCCACCAAGTTTCGTGACGATAGGTGAAACTGGTGGCGGGGGCCAATTTTTTCAAAAATTAAAGGTGGCGCTAGAGAGTCAATTTTGGAACATTGTTTTCGGGACCCCCACCAGATCGAAATTTTCGCCAGACCTGACGCGCTTGCAAAATTTGGTGAGTTTTCGGGCATGTTAAGGCCCTCAAAATGGCCGTCCTTTCGTCAGAATAAAAAACGGAACGATTACAATAGGGCTTTCGCACTGGTCAGTGCTCGAGCCCTAATAATATGAAAGCATGTGATGTACGTAATATAGTTTGCAACATACAGCATGCAAATGTAAATAATAATGGCATCCTCTGAAATAACTGTTGTTCTTTTTAGGGTCACTCATACTGTCCCTCATGTGTGTGTTGACTGACACGGACTCGGGCTCATTTTCAGCGCACACAAGGAAAAAGATGGGTGAGTCCGATCAGCCCCAGTCGTGTCATGCCAATTATTCATTGTGTTAGAGGGCTATTAAAGCATGATTGCCCGGCAATTTACATTAAAGTTAACACTGGCTCGAGATAATTCATTTTATTTTTTCCATAAGTCCTTTCTTTTGTGTGGAGACTCCAAGTGTGTGCGGGAGACCGAGGGAGACGCTAATTTCCTGAGTCATTGGGAGAGGCATGCAAGCAGACCTGTGTAATTGTTTAAACCCCATACTCAGACACCTTCCAGTAACCCCCTTTTAATTCTCGTTATCGCTCTCATTAGCTCTGGGTCAAAGGTGGGCCGGATCTCCCCCAGAAACCCAAATGTAGCACTGGTGTCGGGAAAGAACTGACGGTGCGCTAGATGAGGGGACTGTGGTAGAGGCGGCCATTTTTAGTGAAATAAATGTACTTGGGTTTTTTGGTGCAGCTGCATTATGAGTCAATGCATGCATGGTCTTTGAATTTATAGTGAATTTATGACGAATGGATGGTATTGATCGGTAGTTAGCATGTTGGCCTCGGCTAACAGCAAGGACATCAAGGGTTTGAAACTCCATTTCAGAATCACTGTGTGGAGCTTACATGTTTTACCCACCCAAAAACACGCATGTTCAGTTAATTGGAGACTCTAAATTGTCCATATGTGTCATACTTGGCTGGCGACCAGTCTACGTAGTATTTGGCCCACTTCTTCACCATTCATCTGGAATTGGCTTGGAAAATTGATAATAATTGGTATTGACAATGATAACCTACTCATAATACTATACTGCATTTTGTTGCCCTGTACCAGTGACATGAGCAATAACAATAAAGTTGAATCTAATCTAATCTAATCTAATACAGTAATCCCTGGTTTATCGCGGGTCATTGGTTCCAGACCCGACTGTGGAAAATACATTACAAAGTCGGATTCCTTACTAACAAATCAAATATTTTCATAGTTATAGAGCATAAAAAAACCTGTTTACAACCTTTGAAATTTGTTTTATAGTAAATCGAGAGGCAACTAAAACCGCTATAGTTACTTTCATTACTTTGTGTGTCATAATTCCATGTAACATTTTTGTGATAGCAAGATTCCAAGTGGTGCAGAATGGGAATTTCGACATTTTATACAATTTACACAGTAATTAAGTGTTTACAAATGCTTCAGTATATAAGAATGTAGCATGTCTATGTAGCATGTCTAAGCATGATGTGCTTACTGTTACAGTTACATTAAATGCAGTCAAGTCCCATCTATCTCTCTCCAGTGTAAAATACAAAAATGTATTAATTTGACATGATTTCCTACAGGAGGTTTGTTACAAGTTACGCAATTATCAATAATTTCTGCATTAGGAAATAACATGGTAGAATATGACAATGGATTGTGTTTGTTTATCTTGGAAACTGAGTGTGTTGTTTTGAGTAATTGTGCCAACAACCCAGCCAATCAAGATATTCATTCATTCATTTTCTACCGCTTATCCTCACAAGGGTCACGGTGGTTGCTGGAGCCTATCCCAGCTGTCTTCAAGTGAGAGGCGAGGTACACCCTGGACCGGTTGCCAGCCAATCACAGGGCACATATAGACAAACAACCATTCACACTCACATTCATACCTATGGACAATTTGGAGTGGCCAATTAACCTAGCATGTTTTTGGAATGTGGGAGGAAACCGGTGTCCCACACATAGATGGCCGAAGGTGGAATTGAACTCGTGTCTCCTAGCTGTGAAGCCTGTGCGCTAACCACTCGACCGCCGTGCAGCCCCAGTGACATATTGTGTACCAAATATATTTGTTTAGTCAACATCACCAATGAGCGGTGACAACTAAGACCTCCAAGTCAGGGTAAAGTGTCCGTGGACTTTCCCACTACCACACAAGTAGAGCAGAAATTAGATGTGACAGAGAGATAAGATGGATTAGGCAGAAGGAGAAGTGACCCATTCACAGGACAGCAGGGCACCTGATGGGGCTGCCATGAGCTGACAGGACTGTCAACACACTTCATACAGCCAAGTGTGTGTGTGTGTGTGTGTTGATGCCTGAGCATGTGTGTGTGTGCCATTCAGATGTCCACATTAAAATCAGTTCATACTGTACTTCTATGTGCTGGTTTATGATTATTTCACCCTTGATCGAAATGAGTGAATGAAAGACTTTTTGGGAGTCGTACCGTTTCATGTACTAGTGTACACTTTCAGTAGTGTGTCACCATCAAGCAGTTGCAGGCCCACATCGGGAAGCTCATGGTTATTCTACCAGTGTTTTTTTATGTGCCCACAGTCAGTCTTTACTACTTCCCCAGGCCTCCACTAGTGTGGAATATGGACAAATTAAGTATCCCATCATTCAGCCCGGACATGCAATTAGAGCCGTAGTCGTCACTTGCAGTAGACATGGCATGAGTCATGCTACTATATTTCTCTAGCAAACTGATGCCTGCCATTTTAATGTTCTAAGAGAGAGGAGTAAACACATCAATGGGTACACATGCACACACTTAAAATGCCCCCACGCTGCCTATGTTTGCATCTCAGAGACAATAGGGACGACTACGAGGCACAATTGATTCATGTTTGCTGATGTCACACTTTTGTAAATGGCTTTCTAGAAAAGCCTCAGCTAAATTGCACAGTATGAAACAAAATATTATATTAAATGCTATCGTGGTAACGTGTGTGTATGCTAAATGTGATATGTGTGATATGTACTATAGCACTATAACAGTTACTATGGTACCCATTATGTCATTGTATGGTCATATCACCTTGTACTTTGGTACGTGATAAAAAATAAATAAAAATAAAAATAAAAATAATAAAACTAAAAATAATAAAAATAAAAATAATAAAACTAAAAATAAAAATAAAAATAAAAATAAAAATAAAAATAAAAATAAAAATAAAAATAAAAATAAAAATAAAAATAAAAATAAAAATAAAAATAAAAATAAAAATAAAAATAAAAATAAAAATAAAAATAAATTAGGAAAGCAGGAAGTGAACAAATGTAACAGTTACTGATTGTAAAAGTACCAGATGGAGGGGTAGGATTTAATAAGCTTTGCTTCTTCCTACTCCTTTTGGACATGTGGAACTGTGAACTGATTATGTGATGCATTCAATTGTAATCTGATGCATGTTCAAATGAAATAAAACCATTACCATTACCATAAATGGCTGCTAAATGAAGAGCTGCTACCAATATCGGTATCGGTTGATATCAATATCGGAAGTGAAGTGCTATAAAATATCAGCAAATCAAACATCAAGCACCTCCTTCCATTCCGCTGTATCCTCTACAGGTCTGCATGGAAGCTATAGCGCTTGGGGTACGACGCCATGTTCACATAATCGGTCAATTGCACATCTAAAGAAGTTTAAACTTCTCTATTGTGTCTCTTAAGTTTGTATTACTAACGAAATGTTGTCAGCCATTGTGAAGTGGCTAAGTCCAAAATAGTGAATTACAGATAAAGTTAGATAATTGCCAGTCACACTAGATATTTGGCAAGCATCTTCCCCACGAGACTCGGATGAAATGGTGCTTCAACCCCCAAAAGTGTCATTCTTAATGAAATGGTAATTACAAACCCAGCGGAACAGCTGAGGGGCCTGCTGGGGCCCACAGAGCCAAACTACCAGAATAAACCTGCTACAACATCCCGCGGAGAAGTGGGAGTTAGGGGGAGGCGGGGAAAATGGGAGGGGGGGGTAAGACAATCTGAAATACAAGACATGTCTGGAACAACAGGAATTTGGGATTTATTTCAAATGCAATATGTAACGCACACACTTAGTTGAGTGTGCTGTACACAGCGACCCTCATCAATAATGCCGACTGTGAGGAAGGCAGCAAGGGGGGGGTTGGTTAAAAGCGCCCCCACAGCCTGGGTAATTGATTGCTTTGTAAGTGAACGTGTCTTTAACCTTTAGGAGGTCAGGCCCAGTCGGACACCATCAGTCCTGCCTGGGGTTGAACCGCTTCCAGCCGTTTGTCTTCAGCTGCTCCCTCGTCTCAGGGCCGATTTGTCAAGCATGAGATGTTTTGGGTGTTTAGATTAGAGGCGAGATGGGAAAACAAAGGCAAAATGCCACCCCAAACAAAAGACCCGGGCCCGGATCTCCTACTGATCTGTGGGCTGGGCACAGGGCCAGCTACCTGGGGTGCTGAAACTGTGAGCAAGAGAGAAGGGGGGTGTTGTGGGTGGGGGCTTTGCTGAAACGGAGCCACAATGAAACCCCTGAAACACATCAACCGTGGTGCTTGAACCCGAGCCAGAATGGAGGCTGAACAGGAGCCAGGGTTAAAATTGAACGACAGCCAGAGCGGTGACATGAGATAGAGGCAACATATCGCCTTGAGATGCAGCCAAAATGGCAGCCATAAACTCGGGGGGGGGGGGGGGGGTGAAGGGGGAGCTTGTGGGTTCCTACTGTGTTCTTGCTAGTAATACTCCACATCACTGGAGATTTTAAAGTGCTCCCTCTACCACCCACCCGGGTACTTAGGCTTGTCTGTCAGGCTGTCACAAAGTGACTCCAGGTGATTTATCTTTTCGATTGCCGGTGCAGGTAGTTGAACTGTGGCTCATATAATGATGTGAGGAAACGGGTTAAAAAGCAACACCTCAAACATCCACATCGGTGGATTGCATCCGCGTGAAAGCTGTCAATCATAGCTGACCTGCACCTTTTAACACATTTAACAGCTTTTCAAACTGACATATTAACTCCATGTATGTATTTTCAAATAGCCTCGTCTTTATGTTCAGCGTTGTTGGAACCCAAAAGGCGAGGTAGACGTGTGCAAAAAAAAAACAAGTTTTCATCACTTAAACAGCTAAGCAAAAAACAAAGAAAAGTATCAAGCAATAGATAACATAAATACAACTAAGTAAAAGTCAATGCGAAAAAGTACAAGAAGAAGGAAAAAATACTTGGCTATGAAAAAGCGTCCAAATTGCAAGGCATGGAGCCAAAAACAACAAAACAAACCCACAACGGAATGAACAATAGACAGGCTTAAGAAGGCCAGAAAATCAATACTAACAAATGCCAACAAAGCCAATAAAGTAATAATAAAGTAATAAACCAAAATCTAGGACATAACATTCAAAATGTTATGCGTTGCAAGTTTAAATATACATTGTGTACATCGGCCAACCACTGTAGTGGCTCCTCCTACAACGGGTGACGTCCTCCTCCAGCTTTACACTGCGGTTTTCCCCACTTGGGTGGACATATGGCGGCTATTATTTGGAATGTCCTGAAGAAGAAAGAAACCACTGGTATACGAAGTAACAGACGTCAAACAGGTAGACCGAAAGAAACATCAGACGTTGATGTCGGAAACATTGTGAGCACTGTGAAGAAAGTGGCCTCATTAGGCCTATTTCAGGGGGGTTTCAGCCCCCCCAAAATGTTCTTTATTTGTTCTTTATTTGATTTTTTTTGTTGATTTTTTTGATTTTTTTTTTTACAAAAATTTCATATAATAGGGCAAAAGCAGGCTAATAAGCAAGCCAATAAGCAGGCTAATACTAGCCTACTACTACTACTAGTAGTAGTAGTAGTAGTAATAATAATAGGCTAATTAATAATATAATAATGATTATTATATAATTGATCACTGTCCACTGGACAGAATGGTTGTAGAGCTTGAGCAGCGGTTTTGCAGTATAGATTGTGTGTACTTGTGTACATTTAATGGTGGCCTAAAACAATTGAGTATTTCTACTAAATCTGTCCAAAAGTGGGAAAGTTATATCCCGGTTCTTGTTACTTGTGTGTTTTTTGGATATTTTCAGTTTTTATGTCTACTACATTCATTCATATCCTGTGCATCTCCAAAAGGCTAAGCCCCCCCTGTACTCAGAACCTCGTGACGCCCCTGCGTAAGTTGCTAGTAACATTTTTTGAATGAGTCGTTCACCTCCTGATAGAAAAAGTATACAGTGTAAATAGTCTTTGGTGACAAGACATGATTACAGAATCAAACCTACAACCTTCAGGTTTGGAGACGACGACTCTACCACCTAACGCATTAGCAAGTACATTGATATTAACACGTATACTTACAGTATCGTGTCGTATTTATTACCGAAACTTTTTAGCCCAGGAGCATACGTTACTTCCACCAACAACAGCTATTACACTTACTATGTCCACTCTCTTTGGGATGGCTGTATCTTCCAGCACAAGACTTCAGTCCTCGGGTAAAAAATACTGACAGCACACAAGCATCTTGTTGACTCTTAGCAGCAAATTTCAGAGCTAGGTTTCCACGCTTTTGCTTTGGCGAGGTGTCGCCAAATATCGTTTTTCGTGTTTGCTTCTCCACTATGGTGGAGGGTATCAACCAATATTGATACCATGCAATTTTTTTCACTGATATCGGCCTATCATGATCAGTGGCCGATTGATCTAGAACTTATTACAGTTTTTTTTTTGTTTTTTTTTTGCAAAGACCCGTGTCCCACTGAAACCAGCTCTGCGAATCACTGGTCTAGAAGATGTGTGTATACGTGTGTGTGTGTACCAGGCTTTTGTCTTCCTGTTGGGGATGTAAAACTGGCCTTGGGTTTCTGCCACGGCCAGATAGAGTAATTAATTTTACAGACCTTCTTCTTCAATGCGTAGCTTGTTACTCCATGACTGAGTTTCCCAAAGAGAGGCTATCTTTGGGAATGTGTGTGTGTGTGTGTGTGAGCGTAGATGTGTGTATGCAGGCCAGTTAAAGGCTGAGGTCATTCATCAAATAAAGATCCCACTTCCTCTCAACGTTTGAGCAGTAGATGTCTGATGATAGCGTTTTCCGTGAAAGTAGAACTAATGTAAGTGTGTGTGTTTGATGGATGAGCCAAGGTGACTACTGGTACACACACCGCCATCAGCCTAAGGGACAGAGGCAGCAGAGCGCTACGCCTCCTGCAGGGGGTGCCATGTCTCCCAGCAGGGAGGTGCAGCAACCAAACAGAGGGCTTCCTGCATGGGGATGCTTCTAAACCCCGAGACACACCCTCACCACTACCAAACTCCACCCTGTTGAGCCACAAGAGGGTTGGCGGGACCCTTGCACCCCCTTTATGCATAATTCATCCGCACATAACATAACAATTTTGATATTTTGCATAGAGGTGGTGAGAACAATCCAAGATTGACTTCCACAACAGCTTTTTCACTCTTATTATTCAGACTTGATAACAGTTATTTTACAGAATATGGTGAGTACTGCACACACTTTTTTTTCATGTCTTTATGATTATATGTTCAAACGCAAACCTGAGAAAACAAGTACTTAAGTGTTATGTACTTATGTAGGTGAAGATGCTGTCTCCACAAATAAAGCAAGCGTGACCAGAAATGGCAGAAGACACGTAAAATGGCAGGACCCTGTTATGCGTAGGAATCTAATAAAATTCTGCAAGGAGAAGGAACTTCTGTGTGGGAAAATATTTCTCCAGAGTACTCCTCATCCAGGGTGGTATTTCCTTACATTTCCGAAGCCGCTCCTCCCTGAAATGTCAGCTGAAAGTCACCTAAACGGGCATTACAGTTTATGATTTGTAGCGATGTGGGCAGATGCTGACATCTGATTGGACAAAAGCAACAGTGCTTAATTAAATTATTCATTCATTTTTTACCGCTTATTCTCACGAGGGTGAGGGGGATGCTGGAGCCTATCCCAGCAGTCTTCGAGCAAGAGGCGGGGGAAAACCCCGGAATGGTCGCCAGCCAATCACAGGGCACATATAGACAAACAACCATTCACACTCACATTCATACATATAGACAATTTAGAGTCGCTAATTAGCCTAGCCTAGCCTAGCATGTTTTTGGACTGTGGGAGGAAACTGGAGTACTTGGAGAAAACCCACAAGAACATGCAAACTCACACAGAGATTGCCGAGGCTGGAATTGAACCGTCTCCCAGCTGTGAGGTCTGCGCGCTAACCACTCGACCACCGTGCAACCGTGCTAATTAAATAAAAGGACCCTGTGCTTCTTGGAGGCTGAATCAGTGAGCGAGATTACTCCACTTCCGCTGGGAGAAGGTGTGCCAAGTCCGGACTCTGTCTGGGAGGGACCGTGGATCGTTGGAGCTAATTAACCGAGCTAACGTTTTGCGCCATCATTGTTGTGGTTTAGTATTATTATTATTAGTAGCAGTGGCACCGGCAGGGCTCAACATTGACTTGTTGCTAATGGAAACAAGCAACACTCTTTGCCATTCTGTCCTCACGGGGCAACGCCATCCCAAATGACTTTATATGTCCAACAAAAGCTCTCAACTGAATTTCATCCTCTTTTAAATTTGTGTTTGAAAAACCTTCAGGCTACAAATCAAAGGATGTCGGACATGGAGCGTTAGGTCATGAGGTATAGATCATTGTGGCTTCCAGAGACATCTCCTTGGAGAGAAGAAGGGGACGGCTGGCTGCTACTTTGACTGATGGCACAGACTGAGGCGAGGGTGTGGGGGGGGGGCGTTTGGTGCCCATTCTCCTGAGACTAAATCCATGTCCGTGACAAACCTCTCATTTCCTTGCTACAAAATATTTCATTAAGCTTTTAACTCTTTGCAAGGTAATGGACTTGACATTTTTGAGTTTCTTTTTTTTTTTTTTTTTTGTCTGCCATTTGAAGTCCACCAGATGTTTACTAATTATTCGCTGAAACTGTATTCCAAAATGCTGCAAAGTGTAAAAATTGTGAAGCTGTGTATAGCAACCGAACTCGAAATGCAGAGCAGCACAGCAGAACATTTCACGGGTACAACCATTCAGGTCCCAGTGGCATCGATATAATTAAGACCTCTTCTTAATTACTTAATACGCCTAATTAGCAGCATTTCTGAGCAACAGATTTAGCGGTAAGAGTGATAAGAATTACAAGGATGTTAACTCTATTTGTCATTCCCAATGTTAATGAAATTAGTGCAATGTATTATAATGGAAACAAACCATGCTGGATTTTGACCAAAAGGCACAGCCGGGAGGATTTAATTACATGGTACTAAGGAGAGACCCAGCTCATACAAAACAAATACAAATATTTAGCTATATGTTGTATCGATTAGCGTATACGCCGTATACGCCCCTCACTTCTCGACCAGATGTGATGCTGATGTGATGCTGTCATCGGTAAAGGTGACGCAGCCTCCAATCCCATGAAGGAGCGGCTGCTACTGCATTCTCTGCCACTTAATTAGAAGTTGTTGGTACCACAGAAGGTGTCACTAACCTTTTCAGGGGCTGAACAGATGGTGTCCCTTCTTTTTGAGGTCCTGCCAATGCCCACTCTGTGTGGCTCCTGGGAAAATGACCTAACTCGCAGGCAGCTGCTTAGTGCGGCTTGAGTGATTCTTTACAGCCACTTCTATTGGGGGCAACTTTGTGGCAAGTGTCCTGGTGGAAAACAATGCCCAAACTGCTGCAGCTTGGTCCCGACTATCTGCAGAGAAATTTGAAAAGTTTGCACCATTTCGGTTATCGATGTTTTTACACGGAGAAATGCTGTGCATCTTCTCCGTAACGCCGGCAGATGGTGTGAATATCAGCAGAGAAAGGACCTGCGAGGACAAGCAGAACAAAAAGTGAAAAGAGTTCCTTGACAGTTACAAAGAGGCCCCATGGAGAGCTCGGGGGGAGTGGTTTTCCTTAATGGATAAAAAAAAGGAGGGAACACATCTTGTATGGGCGTTAGCCATCAAGAAATTAACGTATATCAGGAAAATGCGACAATGCAAATTTCTATATGTATAGGGGTGCGAATTTTGGGGGTTTACCATGCTCTGTGCTGATCACAGAGAAGATCACTCTTTAACGAATTGGCTCAACCGCCTTCCAACCACGCAGGAAGTTAAGAGTTGGCTGACTGTTTTCTGACTCATTTAGTGATATGCATAACATTGTGTGGGTTTCAACATAAAGCCATTTTAACACAGTTGTGAAAAAGTTCTAAAAAATAAATCAATAAGTCTCCAATCCGGGATTCTCATTCCTGATGATGAAATCGCTGAAAAGGCCACCGAGTGTTGAGTGTCAGCACAGCGGCGTTTCAGTAACATCTTAGAGGAAATAAAATCTGTCATTTTCATCATGTTTTTTCACGGGTAAACCTGTTTCCTGCAGCTATCGCCATCAGATATATGTCTTTGCCGTTTTATGGCCACCAAGCAGGGGCAGGCTCGATCGATCTTCAGAGCAATAGGATTTAATAGGTGCACAACAGTGGCTAAGGGGTATAAAGTAGGGTGGGTGTATTTAATCCCTAAAAGAGCGCACCCATATGTGCGCACCCATATGTTCAGCTTTATGAAGAGATTGGGTATTTTTGCCATATATAGTGTTTGCCCCCTTCCTGATTGCCACAGCATCGCAACTGAGGTCAGGACATTTTGTTTTTCTTCAGCCATTCAGAAGTGGACTTGCTGGTGTGTTTTGGACCTCAGCTTGAGGTCACAAACAGATCCTTCCGGATTTCTTTGGTAGACAGCAGAGTTCATGGTCCCGGGTCGTGAAGCAGCAAAACAGCCCCAAACCATCGCACTACCACCACCATATTTTACTGTTGGTATAATGTTCTTTTTGGGCTGCACGGCGGTCGACGTGTTAGCGCGCAGACCTCACAGCTAGGAGACCTGAGTTCAATTCCACCCTCGGCCATCTCTGTGTGGAGTTTGCATGTTCTCCCCGTGCATGCGTGGGTTTTCTTCCGGGTAATCCGGTTTCCTCCCACATTCCAAAAACATGCTAGGTTAATTGGTGACTCCAAATTGTCCATAGGTATGAATGTGAGTGTGAATGGTTGTTTGTCCTGTGATTGGCTGGCGACCAGTCCATGTTGTACCCCGCCTCTGGCCTAAAGACAGCTGGGATAGGCTCCAGCATCCCCCACAACCTTTGTGAGGATACGCGGTAGAAAATGACACCCTTTCCAAAAGGTTAAACATTAGTCTCGTCAGAACACAGACTATTTTGCCAAAAGACTTGAAAATCCTGGTCTTTACCACATAGATGATGGTCTTCAGTCGTGACGGATGCCCCATGAAACATCTTCACACCACCACCTGCCATTTGACAACCCTGCACAACCTGAACCTTCATAATTCCATTGAAGGAAGAAGCACCCCAGATCATGACGTCTCAGGTGGGATCTCCTTGTCATGCCAGTAATGTTGGAAGTCATCAGGACAGTCAAGTCAAATCACAATTAAAATGACTGACTCAAGATGTTTTATCCTTCAAAGATATCACAGTACAGTTCTAATACAATAAGGAAAGTACTAGTTTAAAGTACCATTTTTTATAATCTTTGCAATGATTATGTATTTTTTTATTTTTAAACAGCTGACAGGACACTTGAAAGTGAATTGTGATATCACTTTCAAATTTAATCACACAGGAATGAAAACTACGATAAAATAGTTTTTACAGGTGAGACATTTCGACCTGGAAGAAAATTAAAACGCAATCGATATTTCTGTAATTCTTAAGACTTTTAGTAAAGAGCACCCACTGATTGCTCAATAAACAGTCAGTCACCAGTCAATGCAGTGCAATGACTCCCTAGCTGGGGGCTGGGACCCCCCAAGATCATTGATAAGGTCACAAGATAAATATTTATCATGGAATGTTAATTTATTTGTGAAATGCTGAAGGCATATTAATAACAAAGTGTGAGGAAAAAAAGCATCTATAGTAAATTCCGAATCGAAGTATAACAAAAAAAAAACAGCTTCTGCAAATGTTTCTTTTAATTTATATCCATTTTTTTATCGTCTTTACTGAACAGTTGTCAGCTTTGTTTTGTTCTTACTTTCCAAACCCCCTCCCCATTGAATGACCTTGGACTTGAGCAGCGCACCTCAACCCCGCACACCCTTCCTGCTAATGCTATTATACCGGGTCCTACATGCTAAAAGTCAGTGGTGGTGATAGCGGCTGATTAGATTGTGTCCATTGATCGTGCAATAGGCTGTTAGAACGTGGACAGTGTGGGCTGTGGCTCGAGTCTCTCCTCTTCCAGCAAGAAGATGGAGCCCCATGCAGGGCAGAAGATTGAGTTATTGATCAGCTCTCTTCTTTTTCCCCTCCCTGTCTCCGTGGGCTGCTCCAAGAGACCCCTTCATCAGGATAATGAATTTCACTTATTGCAGATTAACGGTGTAATGTCTGTATGGTAATAATGGCAGAAATTAGCTCTTTGTCACCCCCTTTGGATTTCCGAGAGAGGCTGGTGGCGGGGGGAGACAGAAGAATGGAGGTTGTTAAGGCCTTATTACTCACTGAAGACTGTGATTTTTACAAAAGTTAACCAAAAGAGAGACATATTTGCAGGATAATCAAGACGCTTCCTGTGATTTCAGCCCCACCGAAGCACTGGAGGGGAGTTGTGATGAAAGTGGTGTGTTTTATGTGAGTGAAAGAGAGCAAGAGCTGCGTGTAGTCGGCTGTGATGTGAAAAGGAAAAGGAAAGGGCAAAGAGGATAGCAGATGATTCAGAAGAGACAAAGAGGTGCCGAGGATGGAGCAGTGAAGTGGAAGAGAGACGGCAACACTGGTGATACTGTCATCAGACACAGGCGGTCTCCGGGATTTGCCGTCATGTCTCCAATACTCAGATTAGGGTGCTAACGGATGAATAATGAGTCTTGATTACGGTCCGTGAGATGGAGCGTTGTTCGGCATCAATCCACTAGGCAATTACAGGCGGAACAAACAGCCTCCGCTCAGCCGCAGAAAGAGAGGACGTCATCTTTCTCGGTGACTTGTTGCCTCCTCATGTCGCCGCCATCAACACGTACTTTGCGCTTACGTTAGCCTCCTTAGAGCCTCTTATCCAAAGGCATCTGAGAAAGGTTCATGCATCATCCCAAATACATAGCAGCGTGTCCTTATCCTGTGACCGGAATGGTATTTGAGAAGTCACACCCTATCCCAATGTTTCCCAAACTTAATTATATGTATATATTACATATTTTACAGTAGAAACATTTCATAACACGCCACCAAGTATGCCATGGCTTCTCTGATTCTGTTGTGTGGATACAAGTGGATACATCATGTATGTGATGTACACTCCTGGTCAAAGGTTTTAGAACTGATGCAACTGATGTTCACGAGGGTATATGACAACAGTGTGTAGTGTGTATAAGACACAGTTTTTATGAAGACGGAGGAGGTAGTAAGCACTCCAGAACTTGGAACACCTGTAGGAATTAGTTGCACCAACTACCATGGCTTGATTGGAACCTCCATTTTTGTAGAACAGCTTTAAATTGTTGAACATTTTGTGATCCCCGAAACACACAAGCAATCAATTAATAGAAAAATAACACAAAACAAATTATTATAGAATACTGCAATCACAATTTGCAAAAATGTAAAGGGAATATATACAACCAAATATCATTGGTACAACACCAATAAATGTATATTTCACCTTTAAATAAAGGACTTTTTTTTTAATCAATCACTGTGCTGATGAGGACTATTAGGAGTCGGCTGACATGTACTCGGTTTGACTCCACTACTGCAAACAAATCGGGATGTTCTAAAACGTTTGACCGGTAGTGTACCTTATAGAACACTCCATTGTCCTGCCTGTTATGGACTCGGCTTGAGAGTAGTGTTAATGACTTGTAATTTAACTTGTACTTTGACATCAATGACTTGGGATTTTGATTCAGACTTTAGTCTGACTTGAAAATACCTGAGATTTTTCGGGAATGTGCTGAGTAAAATGTGTCACCATTTAAAGTATTCACACTGATGTGACTATTATTATGTCATGACTATGGACTCGACTTGAGAGTAGTGTTAATGACTTGCAACTTAACTTGTGCTTTGACATCAATGATTTGGTCACTATGTCATTTCCAGCAAGACAACATATTTTCCCTTTAAATCGGCCCCATTGAACGCATCTATTAAAGTCCAGTCAGGTTTAAGAACAAAGAACAAGCGTGGGATTAGAGTCTTGCCACATTGGTCCGATTTCATTGTTAAAATGTCATTTCATTTGGGAGACACGAAGCCGTGCTTATGACTTGTAAGGACGGGAACATTTCAAGCCTATGACTTCGGACTTGGCTCGACTTGCTTTGTTTTGACTTGGATTTGCACGTCATCGCTTCACACTCGACTCGAGACTTCCCGACAATGATTAGTCAACAATATATCAAGAAAACTATGTTAAAATAAAAAGGCCATTCATTGGATCATCCCAACAGAAAGACCAGGAGGTCGTCCTGCGTATATGCACATATGACTAACATGTAAAAGTGTGTGTGTGTACTTGTGAATTAGAAAGTGTGTGTGTGTGTGTGTGTGTGTGTGTGTGTCAGCATGTAAAATGAAAAAGGCTTCATCTTTGCAGCTCTGCTCCTGGCAGAAAGCGTGGGTCAGGCCATCACGCCGAGGTGTGATTGATGGACATGTTGCCGTGGTAACACACTGTAAACAGGAGCAGGCTGTCAGTCTTTTTGCAGCTCGGTGGCTCTCTCTCTCTGATGTGCCATTGTCACACCAGATGTGCTGCTTGTGATGAACGGGGACAACAAGAGGTGGGAATTGGGTGCACACTTATCATAGTCATTTATCTCATGGCGTCGTTTCTGTTTGTTTCCTGCAAATTTTCAAGTCTTCTTCTGTGGTTGGTGATGAGGAGATGATTAGCTCATCCATCTGCCTGTCTACCTGATGGTAATTATGTGTGATATTCAAGTATTTTACCACAGTTTATTATTTGCTTTGTTTTTTGGTGTTTTAAATGTAGTGTTGTAGTGCCATAGTCAGCCTTGCCAGATTGTTACGGACTGAGTCTACAGCTGGAAAAGCAAAAGGCCTCTGCAGTTCTTTTGTTGGCGCCAACTTTGAGGAGTGTTTGTACACTTCTATCTCAATCCAATCACACGGCAATCATGCAAAAATTGCCAGATCTGAAACACAACATGGAATATTCTATTGGCTGATTTATATTGTGTGTGTATGTGTCAAACTTGAATACTAATCAAGGTAATGTTGCAAGGTAATACTCAAACATTTCGGTTCCCTTAACATAATTTTTATTATGTAGAATTTTTACTCCAGTATTAAAAATGGGAAATTCCTGACATTTTCCAACCCTCCCCTCGTTCAGTCATCTAGAACAGAAACGCTAGTTCTCATTCCTTTCCCTCGTGATATAAAATACTATGTTTTTGTCAAACTTGAATTCTCATCAAGGTAATGTTGCAAGGTAATACTCAAACATTTAGGTTCCCTTAACACAATTTTATTATGTAGAATTTTTACTCCAGTACTAAAAATGGGAAATTCATGGCATTTTCCTACTTTCCTCGTGATATAAAATACTATGTTTTTGTCAAACTTGAATACTAATCGAGGTAATGTTGCAAGGTAATACTCAAACATTTTGGTTCCCTTAACATAATTTTTATTATGTAGAATTTTTACTCCAGTATTAAAAATGGGAAATTCCTGGCATTTTCGAACCCTCCCCTCGTTCAGTCATCTACAACAGAAACGCTAGTTATCATTCCTTTCCCTTGTGATATAAAATACTATGTTTTTGTCAAACTTGAATACTAATCGAGGTAATGTTGCAAGGTAATACTCAAACATTTAGGTTCCCTTAACATAATTTTATTATGTAGAATTTATACTCCAGTATTAAAAATGGCAACCCCCCCCCCCCCCCCCCCCCACCGTCGTTCAGTCATCTAGAACAGAAACGGTAGTTCTCATTCCTTTTCTTGTGCTATAAAATACTATGTTTTTGTCAAAATTGAATACTAATCAAGGTAATGTTGCAAGGTAATACTCGAACATTTAGGTTCCCTTAACATAATTTTTTACTCCAGTATTAAAAATGGGAAATTCCTGGCATTCCTCCCCTCGTTCAGTCATCTAGAACAGAAACGCTAGTTCTCATTCCTTTTCCTGGTGATATAAAATACTATGTTTTACACTTCACATTGTCCTCCTCCAGTAGCTATGGCATATAGAAGTTTAAAAATAGCACAGCTCAGCTCTGCTTGGTTCAGTTCATTTTTCCACAGCAATGTGAATCATCCTTTACTTTCATCTCCGAGCTTCAGCCAAGCATGGCAATCTTCATTTTCCTCCCTATACTCTTTTCCTTTTTTTTTTTTTTCTTGTAGATGTGCTGATGTTTGATACGGAGGAAGGAACTAAAATGGAAGGGAAATTAAGACTGGAAGGTTAAGTAACCTTGGCCAGGTTTGACAGACACAGTACTGCCGGCATCTGATTAGAATCCATACTCGCAGACTGTAGCGCACTGAGGTCATTTACTGTATATGCATGTGGGTGGTATAGCAGTTGAGGTGGGGGCTGCCTCACTAACTGTGTGTGTGTGTGTGTGTGTGTGTCTGCGGAGATAGGCAGCAGTCCTTGTAAACAGTTGGAAGAGAAAAAGCTGTGAAGATGAAAGACACCCACCCCCTGTCCTCTATCACCTAGCTCTTCCTGTAAACTCACACAAACACACGCTCTTCCCTCGCTCTCCTTCTCCGGTGCCTCTCCCACGTCCTCGTGCAGATTTACTGTCCCCTCTGTGACCAATTACCAAGGCGCAGCGCGTTGCAGAGACGGGGAGGAAACACTGAGAAGCCAGGCCACGTAATAGCACTACTGCTCATTATAGGAGGGCCGGGACAAGTCACTGTGATGCTCGCAACACAAATTAACACTCACATGGGCTGTCGCTGGGCCTTAACACGCTGCTAATCAGTGGACACACTTGGAGCGCTTTCACACAACTTGTCAGCATTACAGTAGGTCACGGACGGACAACTTTATGAGGTGCCGGACATGACAAGGTTATGTTTTAAAGTCTGTGTAAACAGCAACCAAGCCAGACTTTTTTTTTTTTTTGACATGTGTTTTTAGTTTTGAAAACAGAAATACTGTAATTTTAGTTCCCTATCCACTCTGTGTTTTTTCTCTGGTGTGTGTGGTAGTGGACTTGTCTGCGTATGTGAACTTTTGGGCAAAATTTATACATCAACAATGACCTAATTGTTTCTATCTTTATCCATTCTTTAGTGTTTTGCAGTAGAACATAAGGAAGAAAAACAGCTTTTTGAGAATAGATAGATAGATAAATATCTAAACGACTATATCAACATAAACAACACAAAAAAGGTGTTGTTTTACAACTAAATAATAATCTATTTACAAATATAACAATGTGCGTGCGTTAAAATTTCCCTACAATGCCTAACCTTCCTGTCATGTATGATTCTCCATTGAAATTAACACAATTTTTCATATAATTTATAAATCAGGTTGTATTGTGTTTGACGAATACAGCCTCTTATTTGAAAAATTAAATCTATATTTTTAAAAAATGTAAATTATTTACCTAAATGAAGCATTTTCACGCATGAAAATTGCTAAATGAACGATGAAAGTATTCCTTTGATAAAGAAGGAATCCTATCTATCACGGTCGGGTCTGGAACCAATTAACAGTGATAAACGAGGGAGGACTGTATAGTAGATTCCGGTTTCTTTTTTTTGCAGGAAAACTATTCCATTTGTGCCTTTTCTCGGGGATAATAGGACGTATTTGTCGCAGAAAACTCATGTCAGAACTAATTAAAAAATAATAAAGCATTGCCATAGAGCATAATAATAAAGCATGTTTTAACTGCAAGTGCTTCCAAAAGTGTTGCCAGTAGGTGGCAAAATAGCAGCAGATAGGTATCTATCTACATAATTATGTATTTGCAGATATCGGCAACCTGTGTGATGAGACAAGCATGCAGAGAGAAGGACACGAGGTTGTTTATTGTTAGTTACAAATAAGCTAAGACCAGCATAAAGACAAATTAAATGTGATTTTCTTAGTTTTATTTGCAAAGCTTTAACAGCTTTTTACCACCTAAAAACCTTGCCAACATCAAGGGAATCGTGTCTAAACCCGATTTAGTGACTAATCCAGCCGCATCCACAATGCTGCTGCTCGAGTCCTGACTAGAACTAGGGAATGTGACCATATTAGTCCAGTGCTCAGGATGCTGTACTTGCTTCCTGTCTCTCAAAAAAGACCTTTCATCTCTGCCACGACCATCTCTGCCTCTGAGAACCTCTGGGAGTGGTTCCTGTGGGTGCCCAAAGTCAGGTCCAAACCCGGTGCGGCTGCATTTTCAGTTTGATGCTTTTAAAATCTTTCTTCCAGAAGATATGAGAAAGAGTCCTCAACTTTGTCAGTGTTCAAATCCAGACTGTAAGATGTATGCTGAAGAACTTTCAGTATCAGTGTCGTCGTGCTCTGACATATGCATGATATTCATGCTTCAATAACAAGCTCACAGCTTGGTGGATGCAGTTCTCACACTAATTACCTGTTCAACCCAGTAGAAGACAGTAGAACACAGGAACAATGGTGGACACGTGATGGAGACATTTCTAGCAGGATGAAAAGAACGAAGGATGTCAGAGGCAAATTTGACAAAGCATACAATACTAGGTGCCAGCAACTCATACAGTGGTTTGTTGTGAAAACATTTCTGTCCCCCGTGGGGGCATGACAAAACAAAAATTTAGAACTACTGATTAAAAGAAATCTGGGCAACTGCTTTTGATTGTTTTGATGGTGTCGCATCAATTTATAAAAATAAAATATGGAAGGAGTATCACTGCATACAAAACCACAGTGACACACTCCCAAACAACTAAGTCATGCCAAACATTGGGTGAAAAATGCAATATTTTGGCAAGATAATAAAGCTATTTTATTACGAAACCAGAAAATTAAAAAAATTGCCCGGTTCATAAGGAATCCTCTTATCGAGCATTTTTTTTTAAAGAGAAAATAGAAGCTCTCCAAAGAGGACTTTTGCTGGACTATCTGCTGGATTCATGTTTGAAAACTCAAGGGCAGCTCAAAGAGCCAAAGAGGAGGAGGGGGGGCCTGTGGAGAGTTTATATTGATTTGTCATGAAGACATTGTCAAAGAGAGCTGCCGTGCCGCTGAGAGAAAAGTGGGAACTGAAGTGAGAAGAGTGAGTGTTGGGACTTTTGGGCTCTGCTGACCTTCCAGAGTTGTGAAGGAGACAAGAGGACAAGACGCATTCTGAGCTTCTTCTCTCCCATCTATTCTTTCCTCTGCTCGATTCGCCTGATTGGTGTCTTTGTTGGGATGTGCAAGACAGAAAAAGCCACTGATCATGATTTCAATTAAGTATATATTGTAATAGAGATGCTGCATATTGGCTTTCTTATTGATATTGACCTGCACTTCACTACTGAGCTAAATGGTATCTAACCGCAGTTTCAGAGTGTAGGCACTCTGTTATTGAACATACTGTTCAGTATATAAGCAACACAATAACATAACTTGACCTGTTTTTTGTTTTTAACCCTTAGATGCAGAAGTGGGTCAAAAATGACCCGGTCATGTTGTTTTCCTGAAGTATCTTTGTAATGAAATTTTTTTATCATTTCATATTCCAGGTATTCCTCTAAAACATGTTTTTGATATCATGCCATTCACGTTTTTAACTTACTTTTTAAACATTTTAAGAAATTTTGTTTTTGTGTTACTACCCCAACCTTCCATAAGTGGGTGAAAAATGACCTGCATGCATTTTCTATGGAATCCAATAGGAACCTTTGATTCTTATCAACTTATCATCTCCTAAATATAATACTAAAAGTGATTATTCCTAACCAAAATGGCAAAATTGGCATAAAAACGCATTGATTCTAGTATGGGTCATTTTTGACCCACTTATGGAAGAGTGTAGGGTCTAAACCAGGGGTGGGCAAACTACGGCCCGGGGGCCACATCCGGCCCGCCAAGTGTTTGAATACGGCCCGCCCAATCTTTCCAAAGTATTTCATTTAAACTCAACATACAACCTGGCATCATGGCCTGAGCCAACCTTTTGATGGTTTTATCAATTTCGTTTTTTGACATGGTCTGTTGTTTACAAAGTGCTCCTGAAAAAAGGGACACAAGCACATAATAATAATAATAATCATGATTATTATTATTAGATCATTATTAGATTATTATAACTATTATTAGAACTATTATGATTATTATAATTATTATATTAATGCTAATTATTATATTAATTATATATATTATTGTTATATTTGCATATTTTACATAATAATAATATAATAATTATTATTTTAATTTTATTGTAATTATTATAATATTTTATTATTTTTAAAATATTTAAATATAAATATAAAATAATAAATAATAATAGCAGATTGCATGACAATTTTACAGATACAATAATACCAGGTGGACTGTTACGTGTAAAATACATAGTCTGCCCCCCCCCCCCCGTAAATTTTGTCATATCAATCAAAAAGTTTGCCCACCCCTGGTCTAGACACTCATACATCTAAGGGTTAATTAAAAATGTATAACACTTAGTGTATGACATGCATTAGTATTATTGCTAAATCACACTATTGTTTTGTTTTTGCTTTATTTACAAATATTTTCTGTACCAGAATAATATAGAAAACACCGGGAAACAGTACTGGCAGTTGATGTTTGCTAAATACAAGTCACGATGTGCTATATATATATATCACTATATTGACAGTTACTATGGTACCCATTATGTCATTGTATGGTCATATCACCTTGTACTTCAGCACGTGAAAAAAAACACAAAAAAAACTTGAACTATATTAGGAAAGCAGGAAGTGAACAAATGTAACAGTTACTGATTGTAAAAGTACCAGATGGAGGGGTAAGATTTAATAAGCTTTGCTTCTTCCTACTCCTTTTGGACATGTGGAACTGTGAACTGATTATGTGATGCATTCAATTGTAATCCAATGCATGTTCAAATGAAATAAAACCATTACCATTACTGCAAAACTATAGAAAACCTCACACGCGCTATCAAGTTTAGTGTTAACACAGTCAGGGCAAAAAAAATGTCTGCTTCAGTTCTAATCGTGTACTTTCACCTCCAAGCTCACACACTAACACTCTGGCCCAAGGTGCATTTCTAGAGGTCCATATATTTGCATACATATGCATATTTAATGAGTTTTGGGAGATCATGAGATCCAAGCGTCCCTTTGTGTATATTCTTCCTTTCTTTTGTGTGAGTGTGTTGGCGGGGGTCTCCGTGTAACTATCACCTGCTGTGTGTTGGCACCCATCACAGATGGTACTGGGCGAGGGCACGCTGTGGGCACAGGATACCTATTTCTGTTTGTCTGCGGGCTTTGTGTGACACTTGGTGTGACACCGCAAGGCACGGAGAAAGTGTCACAGTGTGCAAGCATGTGTTTGTTTGGTTTTTTTTTGCAGTACGAGTGTCAACTCTTTTGTGTACTTTTGCAATGGTGAATCTTTCTATCTAAGTGAATGGTTATTGTTGTCAGTGTGTAATTTTAACTGTGTGTGTGTGTGTGTGTGTGCGCCGCCACGTGCGTGTGTCTCCCAGCATGCAGCGTGGCAGTGATGGCCCTGTTTTGTATGACTGATGTGCTGGAGGGAGCAGAGGGGAGCTCAGGTTGGGCCAAAGCCTCAGTCTGACACGCTGCTGCTTCCCCGCTGCTTTACATATGTAGTCGCAGCAAGACTCTGCCTCCGCTCCCATCTGACACTTCCTCCTTCTCCAAATCAGCCTGCACTCATTGCTTTTTTGGAACTTTTGTTTTGAAGCCAGTAGGGGCGTCGCGAGACCCCCGATTCACCACATGAGACAAGGCACAAGACTGACTACATAAGAATGAATGGAGATGAGATTTTAACATTTATTTTAAGAAAAGTACAATGAAAATATTGAATGGGACATTTTATTTGACCCAGTCACATAAAATATACAGGTGCGTTTTGGAATGTTTATTATCACTGAAAGATATTATTGCCAACATTTTTTTGATTTTTCCAATTTTTATGTGTTTTTGTTTATTTTAATTCAGCAATCAGCCAACTTCCATCTTCATTGTTTGCCATGAAGTTGTGACGCAGCAAAGCAACAAAAAAATTGTGTCTAAACTCAACTTTCTTAGCTCGTTTGGTTAGGGGACCAGCCATTTGTATTGAGTTATGGACTCCTATAGAGCAGTTACACAAGATAACACAAGATAATCCACACATTCAGTTAAAAAAATTAAATAAAAAATCACAGTTTCATCGAAGAAGACAAATTGCCAGAACGTTTCTTCAGTAGGAGTTGTTTGAAACCAACTTGATTTTGTCTATTTTAATGAGTTATGGACTCCTATAGAGCAGTTACACAAGATAACAAAAGACAATCCACACATTCAGTTAAAAAAATTCAATAAAAAATCACAGTTTCATCGAAGAAGACAAATTGCCAGAACGTTTCTTTAGTAAGAGTTGTTTGAAACCAACTTCATTTTGTTTATTTTAATTCAGCATCCAGCCAACGTCCATCTTCATTGTTTGCCATGAAGATTTGATGCAGCAAAGCAACGAAAAAATTGCGTCTAAACTCAAATTTCTTACCTTGTTTGGTCAGAGGCTACGTTCCATTGTGGAAGTTTTTTTGGTTTTTGTTGTTGATTGCATGTATTTAAAGGGGACCCATAATGCTCATTTTTCAGCCCTTTGTATTGAGTTATGGACTCCTATAGAGCAGTTACACAAGATAACCCACACATTCAGTTAAAAAAATAAAATAAAAAAATCACAGTTTCATGTCACGATTCCGCAAACAACTTAAAAAGAAGAAAATTTGTTTCTTCAGTAAGAGTTGTTTGAAACCAACTTGATTTTGTTTATTTTAATTCAACAATCAGCCATCTTCATTGTTTGACATGAAGATGTGACGCAGCAAAGCAACGAAAAAATTGTGTCTAAACTCAACTTTCTTAGCTCGTTTGGTCAGGGGACCCATAATGCTCATTTTTCAGCCCTTTGTATTGAGTTATGGACTCCTATAGAGCAGTTACACAAGATAACCCACATGGAAAGCTTTCTAGATCTTCCAAAATCTGCACCTATTCCAGCTGTATTTACTTGGATTTCCAAAACGGTCAGTTTTGATTTACTTTGCGTCCCATAAGAATGAATGGAGATGAGATTTTAACATTTATTTTAAGAAAAGTACAATGAAAAAATTGAACGGGACATTTTATTTAACCCAGTCACATAACAATAGAGATACGTTTTGGAATGTTTATTGTGCCTCAAACATTTTTTAGATTTTTACACTTTTGATGTGTTTTTGTTAATTTTAATTCAGCAATCAGCCAACGTCCATCTTCATGAAGATGTAACACAGCAGAGCAATGAAAAAATTGTGTTTAAACTCAACTTTCTTAGCTCGTTTGGTCAGGGGACCCATAATGCTCATTTTTCAGCCCTTTGTATTGAGTTATGGACTCCTATAGAGCAGTTACACAAGATAACCCACATGGAAAGCTTTCTAGATCTTCCAAAATCTGCACCTATTGCAGTTGTATTTACTTAGATTTCCAAAACGGTCAGTTTTGATTTACTTTGCGTCCCTCTTCTTCAGTCAGATTGGGTTCTCGACGTGACAATCATGCAGTCCGAGGCTAAGCCATCCTCGGTGTTGACCACACACATCCGGATTTTCCAATCGTAAATATTGAACATATTTAACATTTACACACGCGATAATCTGCCAGGATAAATAACTGGCAGATTTTTTTGATAAAACCAGCAAATCGGACCTTTGCTGACTTTGGTTGGAAGAAGGGAATCGGGCTCCAAATCGGGGCGTTTATCTTTATGTGTGTACCGGGCTTAACGCTGCCTCTTTCCTGTTCCACCACACTCACTCATTGCGATATCCTGTCATCGTTGGCCCATCACTAATCCCCTCACCTATCCGCTTTTTTTTTTCTCTGAATTTTCTCTGCTTTTTCTGCTTTTGAAATCCTTGCCCAGCTAATCCTCTCATGTCTTTGTCTCTCCTTTGTCCAAAAGTCAGTTTTATTTCTGCTGCTTTTATGTTCAGCTCGGCTCAACGTATCAAATCCTCATACTTTTCTCATTCATTTCATTCAGTTAAAAAAAAAAAAATCACAGTTTCATGTCACGATTCCGCGAGCAACTTCAGAAGAAGACAAATTGCCAGAACGTTTCTTCAGTAAGAGTTGTTTGAAACCAACTTGATTCATGATTGATTTTATGTCAGGCTCCACCCACTGTGAAGGTTCTTTCAATCAATTATGTCCACATATTTTTGTATAATGGACTTTAGTCTCATTAGAGAGTATCCCAATTGGGAATATATCGGTCAGTAACGACTATGAATTGATGCTTGACGTGACGACTGTTTTTTTGGAGAGCACAAAATCAAACTTTGAACACTTCTCTCAAAGTAGAAGTTGTTATATCAGTTGGAACACAACAGGCATGCAGATTTATTTAAGAATTGGATTGAACAGGATTGTTTTTGTGGGTGCCACGGATAATACACTTGATAACTTGGCGATCAATAAAGAAAAAAAAAAAGTAGTACATTGTACTTTATGTATTACATCATTTTCTCCCAGTGGAAAATTCCCATCTGGATGCATTCATTCATTTTTTACAGCTTGTTAATTGGCAAATCTAAATTGTCCATAGGTATGAATGTGAGTGTGAATGGTTGTTTGTCTATATGTGCCCTGTGATTGGCTGGCACCCGAAGACAGCTGGGATAGGCTCCAGCTGTAGAAAATGAATGAATGAAGTCCTTCTGAATGCTCATGTACCAAATGCAAAATACTGCAAAATAGTTATTTAGTACTTTAACTAATAATTTTTTTTTTTTTTAAATGAAACTTTAGACGATTTCATGCAGGTCACAACTTCAAGTAGAAGCATGTCAACCTGGTTGGAAGGCATGCTGGGAGGCATGCAAGGCATATTGATCCAACTATAACATCCAGCTGTTTGTTTACCAACAACAAATCAATGCAGGGCTCGGTTGGGGACTGACATGACTGGCCTCTGGTCGGCTCAGAGCACACACACACACACACACACACACACACACACTTAGAACACACACTAAGCATGCAGCGTGTTGTGTGTACGATGCAGTCTGTTTTTGAGCAGGACTCTGAGCTCAGAGTGTATATTGCTGTATTTTTGGGGTTTTCTCCTTATTTGCAGGGTGTAGTTCAAACAATGGCCAAATCTACTGAAACGATGCCAGCATTTACTGAGACTGTAATAATCATAATCAGCAGATATTCAGGAGACATTTTAAGTTCACACGATTTAGTTGTATCTTACAAACACTGCCCACGTGTACTCTTGCAAATGAAAAAAAGATGGCTTTCCGAAAGAGTTCTTCCTGTCAGTGCATAGACATCCTGTGAAAATGACTTCACTCTTAAGTGATCAGGGACAAAATTACACACTACGAGGTTCACTTGAAGTTAATGTGAATCTTTTAGTACAGGAATCACATTTTGCTTATCAGTCAACACCGTGACAGGGCAAGGATATTGGGGAGGGATTTTACACCTTATGGATGACCTATGGTAATGGTAATGGTAATGGTAATGGTTTTATTTCATTTGAACATGCATCAGATTACAATTGAATGCATCACATAATCAGTTCACAGTTCCACATGTCCAAAAGGAGTAGGAAGAAGCAAAGCTTATTAAATCCTACCACTCCATCTGGTACTTTTACAATCAGTAACTGTTACATTTGTTCACTTCCTGCTTTCATAATATATTTTTGGTTTTTTTGGGGGGGGGGTTTGTCACGTACCGAAGTACAAGGTGATATGACCATACAATGACATAATGGGTTCAAGACTCTTCATCCTTGTATTTAGCAAACATCAACTGCTTGTATTGTTTCTTGAATTGGCTCATTGTTGTGCATTGTTTGAGGGTCTTACTTGATCCATTCCATAGTTTGATTCCACATACTGAAATGCTATGGCTTTTTAACGTAGTCCTAGCATATAAGAGTTTCAAATGTAGTTCTTCCCTGAGATCATATTTCTCCTCTCTTGTAGAGAAGTATTGGATGACATTTTTAGGTAATTGGTTATTTTTAGCCTTATGCATTATTTTAGCTGTTTGAAGATGAACTATATCAGACTGTATATTAACTATATAGAAGAAATCAATAATACATTTAGGTGTCTGTAATAACATTAGTCAAATTTAGCAGCGGAATTTCACTCATCTTTGCCAATACCATATTTAAGGTAATAGTCGTTTTACAGCAAATTCCACCCTATTCAAAATGGCATTCCGTGGCAAGGAATAAGGGTGTCCTCCACATTTCTTCCAAAGTCAGCTTTGATTGGCTCCAGCTTCCTGCAACACTGAACACAAAGGCTGCCCGATCACTGAAGTGAAATGCTACGGTTGGTCTAAGGTCTGCTTCACAAGATGTCTGGGAATATTCTCATTCAATCACAACTGCTCTGTTCAGGTCGTCTTTAGAGGACGGACAAACACTAGTCTGACTGTCCGCTGTCCTACCAAGTCGTTGAGCATGAACGGATAAACGGCAACTTGAACTGTCTGTGTCTTAAATGAAGAGTGTTCACCTGGAGTCTGATTAAATCAATGCAACATTTAATCCAGAGGGAAAACAGAGTCAAATGTGCCTACAACATTAGTTCTGTCAGTACAATTGAATGAGATCTAAAGGAACAAAAGCATCAAAAATGATGCTCAGCTTTGATTGACACACAGTCACATATTTATTTAATAATGGATATTATTCATTCATTCATTCATTTTCTACCGCTTATCCTCACGAGGGTCGCGGGGGTGCTGGAGCTTATCCCAGCTGTCTTCAGGTGAGAGGCGGGGTACACCAGCCAATCACAGGGCACATATAGGCAAACAACCATTCACACTCACATTCATACCGGATTGGCTCTGCTCAGTTTGGGGCGGCCTGTTAGCAGTACCCCTGGAAACTGCAAAAACCAAGCCATATTGAACGCATCATTTGGAACAAGACCACCCTGCTGGAGCCTATCCTAGCTGTCTTGTGAGAGGTGGGGTACACCCTGGACTGGTCGCCAGCCAATCATAAGGCACATATAGACAAACAACCATTCACACTCACAATCATACCTATGGACAATTTGGAGTTGCTAATTAAGCTAGCATGTTTTTGGAATGTGGGAGGAAACCGGAGTACCCGGAGAAAACCCACGCATGCACGGGGAGAACATGCAAAGTCCAAACAGGGAGGGTGGGTGGTTGTAATTGAACTCTGGTCTCCTAGCTGTGAGGTCTGCGCGCTAACCACTCGACCTCCGTGCAGCCCATGGATATTATTATGGTTTTAAAAAGCAGTAGTGTAGTATTGCAGTACTATAAAAAGTGTATGGCTTTAGAATGACTCTATGCTGACCAACAAGGTTATGATTGATATTATTATAGCTTCACCGATCACTTCATGACCCCAAATTTTGAGTACAAAAAAAAAACTCTTATCCCTTTATTTATTTCATTAGTACTTTTTTCCAGATGACCATAAAAGCTCGGCAAGGAGCACCTTGAGACCAAATGAAGAGGAGGCAGTCGGAGCCTTGCGAAGTGTAACACTGTGCACTCTGCAGCACTCCCCACCCACACAGGACCATACGCATGCAGTGTGAGAACGTGTCTGCCGCTCGTATGGCTTTGAACACTGGGAAACCGAGGTGAGCGTATAGCTGCAGAGGCTGGATAAATCATGTCCTGATGATGCCTTTGTAAAACAATGCAATAAAAATGGATTGAATGACATATGCTTGCTGTTGTTTTTAACCACTAATCCTCCCTGAACTCACCGTTAGCCGTCGTTGCTTGTTTAGATGGACCAATGCAAACAGAAGAAGTCAGTCATCGCTACTGACCGCAGAGACAGTGATGTGTAATTACAGTGTGATCCCAGGTCGCAGCCCCCTGACCTCCAGCCCCCTCCCCCCCATCTCCACACACACCTTATTAGCACTGCCGGCACTAAGCCTTCATTCCTGTACCTGCCAGGGATTTCAGAAAAATAAGCAAGGCATGTTGGGAGAAAGGCATCAAGGCCTTTTCTGTTGATCTCTGTCAACAGGGTCTCTGGCTAGTCTTTGGGGTCCTGGGTTATCATGGACTTTGGAAAGACAGGAAGGGCATAGTCAGGAATCAGACTAACCTTCTGACATAAAACTCAAAATAGATGATGGAGGGTGGGAAAGTGGAATACTAAGGACATTTTACCGGAGTGTTTGAACTGCACATGGAGATGCTGATCTCCCATCCAAGTATCATCTTTAAGTGATCAAGCTTTTGGTCAATCTACTATCTACACCAAAAAAAAGAGATGCTACATTCTCCACCTTAGACACGTGTGTGTAACTTATAATGTATAATTACCATATTTTCCGGACTATCAGTCACACTTTTTTTCATAGGTTGGCTGTTCCTGCGACTTATACTCCAGAGCGACTTATAAATAAAAAAACTGTTTATGTTACATAAACACTGGACACCTTTTCAGCCTGTTCTCTATTATTTTATTAATGTTAGAACTTGCCTTCCAAGATGACGTAATGTCTGTTTTGGTCATGTAGTTTGTAAAATAAATTACCCGCAAAAAATGCGACTTATACTCCAGTGCGACTTATGTATGTTTTTTTTTTGTGTGTGTGACTTATAGTCCAGAAAATACGGTCATATCAAATTAAATTTTTTAGTTAGTTTTGAATATAATATTATATTCACAGTCTGCACCGTGGAAAGTGGTTAGCGCGTAGGCTACACAGCAAGGAGACCCAAGTTCAATTCCACCCTCGGCCATCTCTGTGTGGAGTTTGCATGTTCTCCCCGTGCATGTGTGGGTTTTCTCTGGGTACTCCGGTTTCCTCCCACATTCCAAAAACATGCTAGGTTAATTAGCGACTCCAAATTGTCCATAGGTATGAATGTGAGTGTGAATGATTGTTTGTCTATATGTGCCCTGTGATTGGCTGGCAACCAGTCCAGGGTCGAAGACAGCTGGGATAGGCTCCAGCACCCCCCGCGACCCTTGTGAGGATAAGCGGTAGAAAATGAATGAATTATATTCAAATAATGAGACATTTGTGGGTGGTCTTGTTCCAAATGATGCATTCAACACGACTTGGTTTTTGCAGTTTCCAGGGGTACTGCTAACAGGCCGCTCCAAACTGAGCAGAGCCAGTCATGTCCGGTAGGAAAGCACATTAGTTAACACAAAAAGTGTTCCCCTCACGTTGTGTAAGATTCAGCTATAGCTTTAATTGTGCGTGCGTTATCAGCCTCTGTATTGTGGGCTTGACCCTGCGTGTGTTTGTTTGCCGGCTGTGCGACAAAGGAAAGTAAATTGCTGTGATTATATGGCGGTAATTGAGCAGAGACGGTGTGCTTAATTGCGTTGTTGCTTCTTGATGTCTCGATGACAGGTGCCTTTTTTTTTTTTTAATGCCGCCACGTCAGACATAGTTATGTCTGTTTTACCTTGCGTTCTGTGTGTTTAGCCTAATGGTTTGTTTGGCTGAGCGCCGCTGCTGAGACTGAGAGTTTTATCTGACAAGAATGCAACGTACATCTTTGTGGTTGATGTCTTTGAAAATGTGCATTTGAATTTTGCACCCGATACGATACGTGTTTATGTGCGGCCGTGTATAAGAGCTGGATGTAAAGTCTATGTGTGTATCTGATCTGCCTCCTGGGCTCTATGACCCAAATCAAATGGTAGGAAACATCAATTTCACTATCCTATCTCCTCCTCCCCTACCTCCTCACTCCTTGTCTAATTTCTTTTCTCCACTTACTCTCCTCCCCTGCAGCTCCTCTCCTCGTCTCATTCTGTTGTAGAGGTGTGATTACGTTCCTCCTCGGTGTGTACGTGCGTGATTGGTGACTAGTTGGTGATCTGAGCAGCCTGGCACTGGGTATTGTGCGGCGTAATTCATGGACGGGGTCTTCAGTTGAATGCCTCTATTCACAATTACGGCCTCTCCATTAGTTGAAGCGCTCACTGCCGTGTGCTTCCTCTGTGCAAAAAGACGCAATTAAAGCAGGACAAAAACAACCTAGGACGCAAGCGGTGTACCTGGGAACAACACTTGATGGAAGAGACTTGTGATTGGCAGTCTCTCCTTTGTTTATTTGTTTATTTTGCTCAGGGTACAGCTTCTTGGAGTTTGTCACAATATGCTCACCACACAAATCTATTATTATTCTGATGTTCACAGATTGTTTTTTCAGATTTATTCATAGATTTGACACTCAGAATCGATGCTCTTGTTTAAACACCTAACGGTAAAACAGTAAAAACATATGAATTATTCTTAGCCAATCAGCACATAAAGGTTATGACAATAATAACACATGTATAATCACCAAATACATTAATCCCTCACTTATCATATGATAAGTGAATTTCCACCAAAAATGATTCCTTATTTATGAATGGAATATTTTCATAGTTCAAACCCTTTTTACGACCCATTATTAGAGCCCTCTGGACATGAAATAACACCCCTATAGTCACCTTTACAATCACATTACGCAATAGTGTAACTTATACACGCATTTCTTTGCACGCAAAAGCAGTCTAATTAAATCCCAGTAGGTGTGTTACAACACAGCGTATTACATGGCAACAAGGAACACTGTATTTGTCTGGCAGAGTAAAAAAAGACTACACCGTTCGTCTCACAGGCGGAACAGACAGAAAATTTTGCTACAAAAACTCAACAAGATGTCAGGGTTTTTTTATCCAAGTCTTGTGCTGGAAGACACAGCCATCCCAATGAGAGCAGACACTCTAAGTGTTGTTGTTTCTACGATGTTGTCATTGATGATGCTCATGTTTAACACTTAACTATAAAACAGTAAAAACATATGAATAAAAAGTCATTACAATAATAACACATGTATAATCATATAATACATGAATCCCTCATTTATCACATGATAAGTAAATTTCCGCCAAAAATGATTCCTTAGTTATAAATGGAATATTTTCATAGTTAGCATAGCATAGAAAAACTTTTTACGACCCATTATTAGAGCCCTCTGGACATTAAATAACACCCCTATAGTCACCTTTACAATCATATTACCCAATATAGTAGATATAATCAGACAAAACAAGTCATCAAAACGTGTGTTAATGTGTGTTGCAATAAATGTGTGTGTGGACAGGAAGTGATTGGTTTACAAGTGAATAGAAATAAAATAAAGTGTAAAGTTTTTCAGCTAATGGATCTGCATTGAAACTTTTCGAAAATAAAAACACTTTTTTTGTTGTTTTTTTTTTTACTTTATTTGCCTTTTTTTAACCTACAAATGTGTCAGATTGTTTTGCCTGACCCTGTACATTTTTTTAACATTATTAAACACCTCTAAACATGAATTAACAGTTATAGTCACTTTTAGACTTGTATTACCCAAAATAGTAGACATCATGTGTGTTGCTATAAATGTGTTTTCTAGGGGAGAAAAATGAGTGGCGGACAGGAAGTGACATTGGGGTTTCAGAGTTGAGTTTCAGCCTGCTGATTTTTATTTATTTTTCCTGTGTTTTTTTTTTTAACCCCCACCAGAGGATCTTCTGGTGAACACCGCCTGTATCATTCGTCCCTTTTAGACAGTGTCGTTGATTGAGCCGTTCTGGAAGTGACCTCATAATGACCACATAAGGAAATCCAGGAAGTAGCAGGTTGCTGATGTCACTATTCCGGCCAGACACACGATGTACATCGACACAAGACACATGCTGTGATTTACTACTCCAATAAATCACTGCTATGCTCTAATTTTCTATGGATTTCAATTCCCCCCTTGACATATCTGCATTGATCAACTTCACATGTTGGGATGAGCCAGGATTCGCTTAGGGTGAGAAATGTCTGACATTGTAAAGATACACGGAGAGGATTTGTGCACATGCAGCATTTCTTTTTTCAAAGCTGCTTTCTCTGTCGAGGCTTTTGGATAAAAATCCTTGTCTCCGAGTAATAACATCTGAAAATGTCAGAATCAGAGCCACTGAGATCGGGATCAGACAGGTGAATCAGGGCTTATGATATTGTTATTCTGATCGTATCTGCACACAACACTCCGTGCACGGATATATAGGAAGAAATAAACAGAGTAGAAAAAGAGATGGGTATTAAATGGGAGGATAATTGGTGGTGTGTTTTGCTATCTTGCAACAATACAGTACGTCTTTCAACATGTCTTTGCAAGAGTCCACTGGCTTATGGCCCTGACAGCGTCTTTACCCCCAATTCTCACCCTGGAGGCACATCTGAAGGGATTGTAGAAGCAAAGAGGAATAAATTGGAAAAAAGGACAAATCGATGTTTGGAGGAGGGAACGACAAACAGACCCTCCAACCTCTTGACCACACACACACACACACACACACACACACACACACCTTCAGTGAGCATGTTTCCTTGGGCTTTATTTGATTGGTATGCAGAGCCAAGGGGAGGGACGCTCAGAAAAATACTTGGCCTACAAATGATGTCCTTTGTTTGATGCATTAGGATGGTGGTGGTGGTGGTGGGTGGGTGTGGTGGGGTGGTGGGGGTTTGTCGAAATAAAAATCTCTCTCTTTCTGAGCCTCCCTCTCCTTCTCACCAAAGGCTTCTCAAGTAGAAGAGAGCGATCCGCTCCAGGAAAAGATGGCTGTCATCTGTTTGTGTTGACGAGCTAGAGGGCAGAAAAGATTTCATTGCTTGAATGAACGCGTAATCTGTCAGTTTGAAGCTTTTACTGTGAAAGGATCATTGTGGTTTATCGTGGCTCAAGTCTTCTTTTGTAGCTTCTTGGCTCAGCGTGATTACTGAGGTAATATATGGGATTCATTTAACCCCAAACATGGACATGAGAACATACAGTCACTGACAAAACATACAACATGCTAAATTATTTTATTTATATTTTTTATTTATCACAGAAAAAGGCATAAGAATTTAACATTATGTTAGATCGATATATTCATATATATACATCCATTTATGGGAAACACAAATATTAGTGTATTTCTTTGTGCAATCTACTGTATGTGTTTCTGGCACCAGCATCATTCAAGCATGAATAAAGATACTCACAGACCTGCCAACCTGGAAGAAACCCCAAGAAGTCTCTAACGCCCCCCCCCCCCCCCCCCCCCCCCCCCCCCCAACAACACTTTACAGGGAGGAAACACTATTGTAGATTCATCTACAGCAGTAGGTGGCGATATTTTTGTACAATAAAGCTTGGAGAAGGACCTTCTAAATACAGGGTCAGGCAAAAATTGTGACACATTTGTAGGTTAAATAAAAGGCAAATAAAGTAAAAATGCAAAAAAGTGTTTTTATTTTCAAAAAGTACATACAATGCCATTTTTTTCCATTTCTTTTTCAGTTGCCGCCATGAATTAGACTGGTGAGCATCGTTCTTTCATTGTGGAAACGTTTATCAAAACAAACTAATCTGTAACTGCAACATAACGAGCGTTCCGTGAGCAGACGTGATCTCGTATCAGCTCCAAACATCATCTTGTTATGGGTTACCAACTTCAGAGCTACTATGTAATAGTAATGGTAATGGTTTTATTTCAATTGAACATGCATCTTATTACAATTGAATGCATCACATAATCAGTTCACAGTTCCACATGTCCAAAAGGAGTAGGAAGAAGCAAAGCTTATTAAATCCTACCCCTCCATCTGGTACTTTTACAATCAGTAACTGTTACATTTGTTCACTTCCTGCTTTCCATAATACAGTTTAAGGTTTTTTTTGTGCGTGTGTGTCCCGCCCAGGCCCTGCCAGACCTCGGTACCCGATGCAGGACCTACTGGATCTGCATTTAAACTTTTCGAAAATAAAAACACTTTTTATGTTTCTTTACTTTATTTGCCTTTTATTTAACCTACAAATGTGTCAGATCGTTTTGCCTGACGCTGTACATTTTTTAACATCATTAGAGCCCTCTAAACATGAATTTACAGTTATAGTCACCTTTAGACTTGTATTACCCAAAATAGTAGACATCATGTGTGTTGATATAAATGTGGGGAGAAGAGTGAGTGGTGGACAGGAAGTGACATTGGGGGTTCAGAGTTGAGTTTCAGCTTGCCGTGTGTAACAGACTCAACGGTAGTAGGGATTTTTATTTGGGATTATGGAGCCTGTTAGATATAACTGAGACGGCTCGCTTGTTTTTTTGTTTTTTTTTGGGGGGGGGGGGGGTAAGATTGGTGAGATTGGAAAACTTTGCTTCAAGTACTGAACTCTGTACACAGTCTTACAGATCACTTACACACATACACGGTACACATAGTAAATCTATGTCAGTGGCATACACGGGGCGGTGTATCCATAAATGCTGTACTATGTCAAATTATTGTCAATGAATATTCAACATGGAGGTCAATGTCAAGCAGCCTGTTTGCCAGACAAACTTACACGTTAGCAATTCATCACCCCCGTGTCTTGGTTGTGCACTCTTTTTTTTCCTATTTCGCTCATTCAAAGATGCTTTTTAGGTATTTAAATTTAGATTTTCAACAACATCTTAACTTGAATTGTTTTTTTTTTGTGTCATTAGAGCATCAATCTGTATATACAATCCCCCCCCCCCCATCTCCCCTCTCCGGCAATACGCACTCTTTGTTGAGCTTTCACCAGCCTGGGAGTTCTGTTTTCACTCTGTGTTTTTCTTTCTTTTCTTATAGGTTTGTCATACTGTACTCCCCACTGTGCTTCTATTTTCGATGCTTTTTTGATTTTTTTGATGCGGCGAGAAATAATTGAAAGCACTGTGTACAGTCTTATCTGTTACAGCGCTCCCACTTCCACCAGCCTCATAATATACACTGTGGAATCCCTGATGGCTGAGGATCTTCTCACTCTTGTGAGCCGTTAAACACTCGTTGAGACGAGATCAAATCTTCAGAGACGAATACAGTCGTTGATTAATTTGAAGATTCGGATTCACTGTCATTGTGGGCCCACATTTTGCAGATTTGGTCCATTCATCCAGAAGAAGATTCTTCTCATAGTTGTTTGATGGGATTGAGACAGGCAAGATCTTTCTCACGAGGCATGGATTCTGACAGCAGGATAAACTTGGGCAAAAATCTCACAATATCACGGTATTACAATAACATTTAAAATGTGTTATTTTGAGATATCTTTATTGAAAAGAAAGGAAAAAATGTTTCTTTTGAACAATCATTTTGAAGCAATAGAATAGAACATGATGAAATCATTGTCAAGCTGTTTCACACAGTTGTATTGTGTAAACACAACATTTTTATTTGACTTAACATGAGCTTATTTTTTTATTTTCAATACACAGGAAACAATTTTGTGAAAACGGGGTAATTAAATAATCTATTATACACTTTCATATAGTGTAACTAACACATTTCTTTGCATGCAAAAGCAGTCTAATTAAATCCCAGTAGGTGTGTTACAACACAGCGTATTACATGGCAATAAAAAAAACGATATTTATCTGGCAGAGTCAAAACGACTACACTGCTCGTTTCACAGGCGGAACAGACAGAAAAGTTTCAATTTTGCTACAAAAACTCAACAAGATGTCAGGGTTTTTTTAATCCAAGTCTTGTGCTGGAAGACACAGCCATCCCAATGAGGGCAGACAATCTCAGTGTTGTTGTTTCTATGATGTTGTCATTGATGATGCTCACGTTTAACACCTAACTGTAAAACAGTAAAAACATATGAATAAAAAGTCATTACAATAATAACACATGTATAATCATATAATACATTAATCCCTCATTTATCACATGATAAGTAAATTTCCGCCAAAAATGATTCCTTAGTTATAAATGGAATATTTTCATAGTTAGCATAGCATAGAAAAACTTTTTACGACCTATTATTAGAGCCCTCTGGACATTAAATAACACCCCTATAGTCACCTTTACAATCATATTACCCAATATAGTAGATATAATCAGAAAAAAACAAGCCATCAAAACTTGTGTTCATGTGTGTTGCAATAAATGTGTGTGGACAGGAAGTGATTGGTTTACAATTGAATCAAAATAAAATGAAGCAGGCATTTGCAGTTTAACACTGTAAAGTTTTTCTATGTTTGTCTGGCAGAGTCAAAATGACTAAAGTTTCAATTTTGCTACAAAAACTCAACAAGATGTCGGGTTTTTTTATCCAAGTCTTGTGCTGGAAGACACAGCCATCCCAAGGAGAGCAGACACTGTAAGTGTTGTTGTTTCTATGACGTTGTTTTAAGCTCCTGTGCTTATAGATAGGCCGTAATGATGTGCTTTGTTGGCTAGCTCATATTAACTTTTTTTTTTGTTATGTGTTCATATTTTTGGATTGTGGATGACAAAATTCCTGAAAAAGTGCAGTTTTCCTTTAATAAAGTTCACAATGCTTAACATTAGAATCTTTCACCTTTTTACAAGAAATATTTCTCAAAATAAATCATTGTTCTGGAGTGCGTATATGCGGCCGGCTTGAAATGTTTGCATTTGTTTGTAAGGTATGTGGTAATAATAAATGATTTCAAATGTAATAGCAGCAGCAGCTGGTCATGCTGTGACAAGAAAATATATCAACAGATCAAATAACAGCATCGGAACTTTGAACCATAATGGATGTTTGCAGCAACGGTGCAGAACAGAAGATCAGGTGGAGAACAGAAGGAAAAATTAAGTGGTTTGAAAAATACTTCAATCAACAATGCAGTGATTAGATAATCATAAATCAGCCCCGTCGCTTCATGTGCGCCAGCAAAGACTCCTAAGGTGGATTACCGACTCGGGTTTAGAACTCCATCACTCTGTCACCCGACAGTACAAGCATAAATCATTCCCTCAAAACAACGTCCCCGCCCACCCACCGGTTCCACAGGTTAGAAACAGATATGTTTGTCTTTTTCCACTTGGCTGAAGTGTGAATTCACAATCCAGACAGTCGGAAATGTCTTTCATTAAGGGGTTTTCGTCACTCCCCATTGGCTTGGACAAATAACAAATTAATTTCTAGCCGCCTAATTTCTCTCTGTTCTCCACTGAGTTGTACGGTAACATCAAATTAAAGCCATGTGAACTCCCTCAAGTCTTTATCAATTCATTAAAAAATGTGCCACAAAGGAGGCGCTACAGAGGAAAATCTCTTTTTAATTTTCCTCCATGGCTCCTTCACCACCTCCACACTGTACAAATAAACCAGATGATGTTTTTTTTTATTCATTTTAAGATATTCAAGACACCTGAAACCAAGGGAAGGGGGTGAAAGCAAATACCGTAACTTACTTTCTATTAATTACAGAGTTGCCTTTCAACTTTTCAAAGTGTAAAAACAGCTTTTTTCCTGTGTGGATATTGTTGTTTTGTGTATTGACAGGACCGTATTGATGTTTCAATTAGAGCAGCGTTACATAGTGCAGCAGCATGGTAACACCGTGCATCTCCTGCCATCTGCTCTGCCTCTTCGTCTGACGAACGACACACGTGGGGCTAATCGAGCCCCACATGAGTGATGGGAGCATAGCTCTGATACACACACACACACACACACACACATGCTCGTTCGTTCTTTACGTGCTTCCTGAGACAGAAAAACAGAGGAAGCTTCTAAGGGTGAGCTTCTGTTTTAACACCCTTCAAAAAGTCACCCCCTCTCCTTTCATGAACATGCAAAAAAAAAAAACAGATGCAGGGGTTAAAATTCATCAAAAGCTCATCTGAAGCAAAGATGAAAAATGAAAAAAACGCCAGGTTTGCCAATGCTGGCCTTATTCCCTGCCAAGGCACGCGAATCAAAGACCTCATTGTGTAGATTATTCTGTTAATCTATTGATTCTATTGTGGAATATTGCAGGTGTTAATGTGCCAGCCCCCCACCCCCTCTCTTCCACAGCCCCCCCTTTATAGGGGAGCTGTAGCGTTAGGTTGGGTAATCGGTTTTAAATGCTTTCTGGGGAACGAGACACTGAAACGCAGCCAAGAGAAGTCTGCTATTGTGAAGAGCTTTCCCTTAATACAACACAGAGGAGAACGCTGCCAACGGGGATGAGCCAAGGAGCAACACGGTCTCCGCCACTTGTTGAAATATATGACTGTCTGAATAATGGAGGAGTAAGAGAGGGGGGGGGTGATATTGCTGAAGCAGTCCCGTACTGACATCCATCACACCAACACCTCATCGCTTTTCTTGTTTCTTCTTGTAGAAGATGTGTGTCTTCTATCCAAAACTCTGATTTAGGGCCGCCTGAGCTGATAGACTTCAGAGGTTAAAGCAAAGCAACGGAGCAAAAAAGAATGATAAAGAGGCAAAGATATGAAAGGTAAGAGAAAAAGGGAGAGAAAGTGAGGTAATCCTGCCTTTTTTTTTCCACTCCCCGGGGTGGTCTCTTCATCCAGAGCTTCAAAAAGAAGGACAGAATACACCTCACTGTGACAATGGAGGGGACCCATAGGGGATGTTGCTGTCCATGTGTGTGTGTGTGTGTGTGTGTGTGTGTGTGTGTGTGTGTGTGTGTGTGTGTGTGTTGAGGGTACAGCTTTAAGCAGGCCTTTGAGTGGCCTAATTGTATTGAAATACGGCAGTCTGAGAGCTGGCTCAGATCACGGCGGGCTGCTAGAGTGGGGTTAGAGCCCGCACCTTGGACTCTGCAAAAAAGAGAGCTCAATGCATGCAATTAATGCTCTCCCTTCTGGTTAACTCTCCCCACACTTTTTTGTCCTCCTCAACTATTTCACCCCCCCCTCCTCCTCCTCATCCCACATCTTCTTTCTCGTTCCCTCCCTCATGCCTCACTATGTCGTCACCGGCCGCCGCATTAATCCGCCCTTACAGCCTGTCAATCTCATTCTCCTTTGATGCCCACAACAATTACACCACGCATGAAAACCGTGGGTCAGCTCTCGTTATGTAAGCCTTGCAGTAAGGCCTTGGCAGCCATTTTTGGTGCCTGAAATCAAAAAACCTAAACAGCGCATGTTTTGTTACGTTTTCTCCCACGTTCAACAAATATACAGACGCTAGGATAATATGAGACTCTGTGTGAATGGTAGTTTCTCTACATGTGCCCTGTGATTGGCTGGCGACCAGTCCAGACCAGGGTGTACCCCGCCTCTCGCCGGTATGTCAATCCATTGGCAACAGCAGGAGGTAATTTATTACTCAATATAATAACCTGTCAAAAGAATGCTAAACTCATCACACATCGACTTAACATTCAAGTACAAGACAAGTCAAGTACCAAAAAATATTTTTGTACATTTTTAATATTTTTTTAATATAAATTTTAATTTCATCACACAGCAACTTAACATTCAAGTACATGACAAGGCAAGTACCAATACGAGTTTAAAACTAAAAAAAAATATTACATTTTTAATATTTTTTCTTATATTTTCTAGTATTAATTTTTTACTTAACACCATTCCATAATACATTTCATATCAGCAAAAAAAATTACTGGTTATTGCTGCCAGCGGCGTTGTCAAAATTTGCCTGGTATGAACTTCCAGCCAGATATTGATTTTAAATGCTATGTTGGAACATGCATGTAAGCTACAGTCAAATCTGTCTTTCTTTTCGTCCAGTATTTTTACATGTTAGGTTTTGCCTTAGTTTTCATACACTGTCTTGGTTTTTGTACAGTGTTGCGTGCAACAAACTAGTCTGTTTGCCCTGTACTGTATCGTTCCACTAAACTGAGAGCCCAAACAAAGCACCCTACTACCTGCTATCACAGTGTCCGTGCAAGATTTATTGAGTGAGACTCCTAAAAAAAACACCATTGAGCAAGAGGAAGCTACAAGTGCCAGTAATTTGATAAGGAAGTTGAAAAACACTACTGAATTCGGTCTTTTGCTGGGCACATTTTAAGTTTGTCGCCCATCCGATGTTAAAATCACCAGTTTAGACTTAAGTGGGCAGTGAGTGTGGAAGAGGCCATGTTGAAAACATAACATATTTTACCGGCCCCTCCTTTCCTTTCTCTTTATTACACGACCCATGTCTTAACAAATGTAATTATTTCCACTCACAGGACGCTTTCTAGTGAGAAAATGGCAGAGTAATGTGAACTGATGTATGGGGAGTCGGTTGCCTAATTAGAGCATTAGAAATTGAATCTTTAGCGCACACGGGTCATATAATTATCCCACTGTTAATTTAACGCTTACATTGTCTGCTGTTCATGTTTCTACACTTAAATGTTGGATGTCAGTGGCCCTTGGTGCTCTTTGAAGGGTTTTTTCTTTTTCTTACATATATAAGAGGAGGTAGCTTGGCCCCCCACACATTGGCCCCACTAAGTGATTGAATAACTGCGGACCCTGCAGTCCAAATAACAAGGCCCACATCATTTATGCATTATTAAAGCATGTAATTGAAACAAGACATATTTTGCATATTACATCATTAAAATAATGTGCTTTGCGTTTCTCCCAACACGACTATTTAAGCTTGTGTGGCGATGTGGTAATTCCATGAATTACAGTCTAATTACCACAATGTTCTTTTGATTTGGCCGATTTCGAAGTTACGCCACAATAATGTTCAGTATTACCAGAATGAATTACTGAGCCGTGCCCGGAAACTTTATCTTTTATGACTTGAATCCGTTCATAGGATTATTAGCCTATGAAATGATCTACATTAAAGGCCCACTCGGCTCCACTTTGAGAAGAGTTCCACTTGGAAGTGGAACACACACTTGGTGGGTTTCCCATCAAGCTTTGGAGGCTTACTGCTGAAACCATCCGTGTGTTCTTAAAGCAGCAATTTGCTCAGTCTTGATGACTTCCAAGCATTGTTGGCAAAGTCATAAACCATATTAGAGCTGCAGCATTTAATCGATGAGTTGCTGATTAATTCATTATCCAATTAATCGACAACTATTTCGGAATTTGATTCATTATTTTTTTCTTTCAAAAAGTGAACAACCTCTTATATGTGAATATTTTTAATTTCTAGAAATTAACCCATGAAAGCAGACCTATCATCTTTGTGTTTTAGGTCAAGATTAAACATGATTAATCACACACAATAACTTTGACTTTGGAAAACAGTGAGTGACATGTTTGCCAGATCTTTTCTGATATCTTGTGAACCATTTGGGGGCCTAACCAATTAGTCGATTAATCGAAACAACAAGCTTCAGATTAATCAACGATAAGAAAATAATCATTAGTTGCAGCTCTAAACCATATTCTGCTAAAGTTGCCAACATTCATTCATTTTCTACCGCTTATATTCACAAGGGTCGCGGGGGTGCTGGAGCCTATCCCAGCTGTCTTGGGGCGAGAGGCGGGGTACACCCTGGACTGGTGGCCAGCCAATCACAGGGCACATATAGACAAACAACCATTCACACTCACATTCATACCTATGGACAATTTGGAGTCGCCAATTAACCTAGCATGTTTTTGGAATGTGGGAGGAAACCGGAGCACAGAGATGGCTGAGGGTGGAATTGAACTTGGGTCTCCTAGCTGTGAGGCCTGTGCACTAACCACTCGACCGCCGTGCAGCCTAGTAGCAAACATTTGTGTTTGAAAACATGGGAACTCTTTTGTAAAAATAAACTACAAAAATGTCGGGAAATACGGGAAAATGAGGAGAATGGGAGTTTTTTAACGGGTATTAGCTAAAGCAGCATACTGTACATACAAATTGGTCTTAGCATCATTTGGATTGGTGCTTGGAATGTTCAGTTTGTTATTAAACTAAGACAACACAGAACTTCCAGTCTTTGTTTGCAGTCGTCATATTGTGAATATTGTATTTTCTACAGTCAACTACCACGCATAGAATTCCAAAGTAGGCCAAATGTTTAAAAAAAACATATTTTCAACAATCTTTGATTTTAATTGCGTCATAGAGTTAATAATTTCCCAATATGTTTATTATTGCACTGGTACTTTGTAGAGATGTAAAACTGCAATGCATTATGTACTGATGGAAGTGTATACGTTTAACTCCAATGTTGTTGTTTTGGATACTCTGTTTAATAACCATTTTACTTATTGAGGAATCGGCGATGTCTTCTGTGTGATAGTGGGGGTCTACCTTCAAAGTTTTTCTCCTTGTTTGCTTCATCTCAGTGGAGTGTGAGGAGCAGCTTTGAGGAGGGACATAATCTCTCTCATCTTTTTCAGTGTTCTGCTCCTTTCTCCCTCTCAGGACTCTGTGCTCTTTACTCCTCCCTCCTTTATCCCCAACCAGGCTTTGTCCCCACAGCAGAGTCCCTCTAAATAGAGGTCTTTAGATAGCACAGGAGCATGCAGGGAGGGGGAGGGGGAGGGAGAAGCAGCCACGCCACTGCTGTTGTTTCATTTACGTCTCCCTATGGCAACCAGCAGTGGTGGGCCAGGAATGTCCCCTCTCCGGACAAAGTCCTGGTCCCTGAGGCTGACCCAGGGGACGACAGCTGGGACGGGATGGAGAGCTGCTCGCTCTGCTCTCGGACTGGAGGCCCCAATCTGGACATTAAACTGCCTCTTCATTCATTTTTGTCTATTTGTGCTTGACTGGGTGATGAGCGGCCAGTTTGGCACACACCATTAAACTTTATGAATGACTGAAGTCCTGGAGATAATGGAAAGATTTCTTTTTGGTGATGTAGTAGATTCTCACAGTGGTCTCTGCATGCCAGACAATGTGCTAAACAAAAGAATTGTGTTAAGATGTGCTATTATAATTCTTGTCGCTATTTTTTTTTATAAAATAGCTTTTATGATTAACCTAATTTTTTTAATTTTTAAAAAAAAGCATGGGTGTCCACACTTTTTGCAACATGTGCCACAAATTAAAAACTCAAAACTAAAAAAAAATGTTTTATATACATGCAAATACAATGATTTGTGTTATTATTAATTATTATTATCATAATTTCAGCCTTTTTCCTTTAAATTGAAATATTTCTGAAATATGTTTTTCATTTTAGTTGGCTTTTTTGTTGATTTTTTTTCCTCCTACAGTCAACAATTTACAATATTAACTGACAAAATGGACTAACACCTTCCTCCAAATTGCATTATTCATTATTTATATTCACCTGAATGCCATGTTAAATATTTCTATTAGATATTAGTGTCAGATATGAACATTTGGCTTGAAGCTCCAATGAAGTGTACTTTTAAGTTTCCTCAATTTTTCTCAACAAATAATGTCACATTAGAAAACAATGGCTGGTGTTTACATGAGCTTGCTATTATGTCATATTTTCTGTGTTGTAATCTAATTGTAATTAGAATATAGTGTAATAAAAAATGGCAAAATTCTCCAGGATGACAAATATACGGAGAGCACACCATCACAAACGTTTCACCTGCTATAATGTAAGGTTTATAAAGTGCAGATTTATTGCTCGCTCTGAAGCTGCAATTAAAGATAAATAAATCAGGACGTTTTATAAGGACATTTAATTGCATGAATACGCACATCACAACAATTAGTAGCATCGGTCCATAAAAATATGCTGCGTGTCGTCCCACTCAACAGACGATTTTCAGGCATGACATACGCGATCATGCAAATAAATCAACTATCTTACAGTCGCCCCGCCGAAGCCGCCGCCGCGTCCCCTCCGTGCCGCACTCCAACGCTCCTTTTCCTCTCAGCCTCCACTCGCACCCCAATCAACAAAGGGAGAAAAGCCCGCAGCCAATCAGCGCGCCGTCGCCCAGAGCAACCACGTCCATCACTCCCCCCCACGTCCAATGAGCTGGCGAGGCGGAGCCGGATCCAGGTGCGCTCCGGCGCTCACTCGGCAAAGCGCCTGGGAGCCGCCTGTCGGCAGGAGATGATCTGTCAAATGCGAGTTTCTTTGAATAAGAGCTACCAGTCCGGCTCCGAGCGTCATGGCGACCGCAGCGTCTAACCACTACAGCATCCTCACCTCCAGCGCCTCCATCGTGCACTCGGAGCCCGGCGCCATGCAGCAAGCCGCGGCGTACCGGGACGCGCAGAGCCTGTTGCAGAGCGACTACCCGCTGCAGAGCAACAGCCACGCGCTGAGCCACGCGCACCAGTGGATTACCGCGCTGTCCCACGGCGAGGCGGCCCCTTGGTCCACCAGCCCGCTCGGCGCGGACCAGGACATCAAACCCGCCGTGCAGAGCGCCCGGGAGGACATGCACAATTCCAGCAGCAACCTGCAGCACCAGTCGCGGCCGTCCCATCTGGTGCACCAGAACCACCACGACGCGCGGGCGTGGAGGACCACCACGGCGCCGGCGGCGCACATCCCCAGCATGGCGACCACCAACGGCCAGAGCCTCATCTACTCCCAGCCGAGCTTCAGCGTCAACGGGCTGATCCCGGGCAGCGGCCAGGGGCTGCACCACCACAACCTAAGGGACCCTCACGAGGACCACCACAGCCCGCACCTGAGCGAGCACAGCCACCCCCCGTCCCAGCATCAGCACCAGCACCGACCGCAGAGCCACCACGACCACTCGGACGAGGACACGCCGACCTCGGACGACTTGGAGCAGTTCGCCAAGCAGTTCAAGCAGAGGAGGATCAAGCTGGGCTTCACGCAGGCGGACGTGGGACTCGCCCTGGGGACCTTGTACGGGAATGTCTTCTCCCAGACCACCATATGCAGGTTTGAGGCCCTGCAGCTCAGCTTCAAAAACATGTGCAAGCTGAAGCCTCTGTTGAACAAGTGGCTGGAGGAGGCCGACTCCACCTCGGGCAGCCCTACCAGCCTGGACAAGATCGCCGCACAGGGGAGGAAACGGAAAAAACGGACCTCGATCGAGGTCAGCGTCAAGGGGGCCTTGGAGAGCCATTTTTTGAAGTGCCCAAAACCTGCAGCGTCGGAAATAATCACCCTGGCAGACAGTCTGCATCTGGAGAAAGAAGTGGTCAGGGTTTGGTTTTGTAACAGGAGACAGAAGGAGAAACGAATGACGCCTCCCGGAGGAGCTCTGCCGGGGAGCGAGGACGTGTATGGGGACACGCCGCCCCACCACGGGGTCCAGACCCCGGTTCAATGAACCCCTTGAACCCCCTGTTTGTTTTTTTTTGCTCTTTATTTATACAAATCACTTAATAGTGGCTCTTTTATGTATCATAGACTGCAGTGAGGAGGAAAGCACCTTCTTCTAAAGGAACTAGAGGAACATGTTGTTGTGTTCTGAGGAGACCAGCCCAGCACTGTGAGTCCAAGGTGCAGACACCATTGTGGCAAGGAAACAACAACACATGGAGGATGTTGTTGTTTGCAACACAAAAAAACAGCAGGATGGGGTCCATATATATATATATATATATATATATATATATATATATATATATAGCTGGTTGATTGTTTGCTGGGGGGGGGGCAACTAAAGAGTCCACTCTATTAGCTTTGCATTCATTTTATTGCTCTTATTTATTCTCAGACAGCTGAGGTTGATAATTCCATAAAAAAACAAATATCATTAATAGCAGGAGTAAAATGAAGATATTGATGATTAGGTCCACCAAAAACATTATTATTATTATTATTGTTATAATTATGATTGTCATTATCTTTTTGGCACTAACATGCAGGATGGGTTTAATATCTGTAAGGATTTATGTCACCAGGATTTTTTTGATCCACTTTTGTAAATATTGTATAACTTTAAAAGTCATGGTTCCATTTTTTTTCCACTGGGGCACTTTTTGAATGAATATTTCAGATTTTTTTTTGTTAAAAATCCTTCATAATCTACCTGTCTTGTATCTGTGTTGTTATTTATGGTTCTTTTTTTTATTATTATTATTATTATTCCGGACATATATTACGCATTTGCGTGTGCATTTTTTATGATTAATTCAGATTAGTTACTTTGTTTACGTTATGTAAATTCAGTTAAATGGTTTCTATTTTTGTAGGCGTTTTTTTTTTTTTGGCCGGATAAAATTGTGAATTCGATGAAAATGATTTTACATTTAGAGTTATTAGTGTTCTAACTGCTTAAGCCCCAAAATATAAAACCACAAAACGTTAAGATGAGGTTAAAAATTATAATAATTATTATTATTATTATTTGTGAGTTCGTTTGCATAACGCGTTGGTTTCATCCATTTCCTTCCTGCTTGTCATCATTTGATTTAATATTCTGTTTCTTTTATTCATTTATTATTCAGTGGCGTTTCGAGATGACACAAAAGGTGAATATTCATGTTCTTTTGCGAAAATATGTTTACATTTAAATGCAACCACAGCTAAATGTATATACAATTTTTTATTCCCTCTTTTATGCAAACAATTCCAGATTTTCTTTTTTGAGTAATTATTTTTAAAAAGGTGAATAATTCCTTTATTCCCTTTAGAAAACAACATTTCCCCCTTCAGTAGCTTTAATCAATTCATGCAACTCCAAATGATCTCCAAGTGGAAGTTCTGGGATGTGGAAGCGTCCAGCAACGTTTTAGGTTGGATTGTCAGGCTGTTTAGTTGACATATGAAGTTATATTCCCTGGATGAAGCAGGGATTATTAAACAGAGCTAGGAAATGCCTGGAGGTGTTTCATCACTTGATATATGAACAAAAGAATTGCACATTTTTAAATGATGGGGTTGCTATTAAACAGCTTTTTTGCCCAACGTTGAGACTAAATGTGTTTTTAAGTCAAAAGTCAAATCGCATTGTTTTTTATTTGTGCACTTTTGGTTTCTAAACATTCAAATAACGTACAGAAACGAAACGTACAAATGAAAGCTTTGGGGCTTAAGGTGTACTTTTTAAATGAAAATAGTAGTCCCACGGACCCAATAATAACTCTAAGGTTATTATAGTAATATTTTCAGGCGTACACTCTTGTTTTATTGGAGGGAAAACAAGGTTATTTTATTGCTGTAGTCAAAACAATTAACATAATGGCTCGCCTGAGGTGACTAAATGTAGTTTCCATATTATAGTCACATAATTAAAAACTGAATACTGTTTAATGGTCTTGTGAAACAAAATGACCTTAAATATGGTTCCCTGCAAAAACTTCAAATGTGCATTTTTTTAATGGTCTTTTCCATTAAATGAAAAACTACATAAGTAAATACTGTGATTAGTATATAGGCCTGCTATGGACTATGTGGTCCCATGGTATGGAGAAAGTACACTCCTGTGTAGGTGCAATTAATAGTGCGTCATTTTAATTACACCTTGCTTTTTATTTAGGTGAAATTCCCCATCAAACTTCCAGTGGCAGCAAAACACGTTGCACGTATAGTCGGTGCTTTAATGCCATCTAGTGGCCACAGGTGGCAGCGTTCTTGAAGGAGCACAAGGTTCATTGAAACGTCACTTTACCAAACAATTGGGGCATGTGATGAAATATAGTTGGTAGATTTAAAAAGGTATTACTGCCAAAAGATGCTGGAATACATCCTGAATATGAATATTTTGTTTTATAAATGGATACCAATTATATTCAATTGTCAGGAAAGTAAACTTTTATAATAGCTATATACAAATGCAATGACAATATGAGGGATTCGAATGTTAGCATGTTGGCCACACATGCTAACATCTGGACTCTAAATTGTCCACAGTTATGAATATGAGTGTGAATGATTGTTTTATATATGCGGCCTGTGATTGGTTGGCGACCAGTCCAGGGTGTACCCCCGTCCCAAAGTCAGCTGGGATAGGCTCCAGCATAACCCCGCAACTCTATCAAATGTGGATGTTCTAAAACGCCTACATGGGGGTAAACCGCAAAGCACCATGGGTAATATGAATACTCCATAGCCAGTGTCCGTTCATAAAAAGTCCTCCACAAAAGACGAACGTGTGCTCATCCGAAAGACTCTGAAGATCATTGGAGGCAAACGTCAAGACATTTTTTGGTTCCCGCTTCTTCCCCCGCCACTTTGCTGTACGCTTCTCTCGGCTCCAGCTCATCGTAAAACTGATTACGTTTTGGCGCTCGCTCACATCAAACGGAATAGTCGCCTTGTGCCAAAAGACATTCTGACGAGTCAAGGTAAGACAAGCATGAGTGTAAAATGAAATTCGGTTTCGCAGCTTCAGGAGTTCCCGGCCGGCGCCACCGGAATTGAACTGGAGATTGATTTTTCTTCAAGTCATTACAAAGAAATTGCTGTGTAAAATAGGGACTAAAGACATGGTTTAAGGAAAAACATCCTAACCAAATAAAACCAAAGGCCTCTGTTAATGCGTCAGGACTATTGGCCAATGGAGCCAACCAAAAAGGTCAAAGGTGAACACAACCTGAGTGTTTTTTTTTTTATTTTTTAAACACAGTCATTAGAGTTTCTACTGTAAAAGTTGAGTTGCTACTCATGTGAGGATGAACGCTGCATGTGTACAGCCCCCCGTTTGACATTGTTGTTCTTCCATCACGCTCCGCCGCTAATGACGCTCGCCGCACTTAAGCACACCAATGTGTGAGTGCGTTCATTTGTAAACGAGCTAGCGTTTAATTAGAACTTCGTATGAACTTTGCTGATCGCTGGAGCGAAACGTGTCACCCCATCAGTGTGTTATTATTCCGGCTATAATTGCTCGACACGCTCATCTCTCAGCAAGGCCATCCTTGCTGAGAACCCCCCCAACCACCACCACCACCACCACCACCTAGACACTGGTCAAGTTAAACCAATCAATTCAGTCCTGATAAATTGTAAATCAATAAAACAAAAACTTTCCCTTACAATCTGTGACATTCAAATATAATGTCAAGCTAATATAAAATAATATAATAGCTAAATAAGAAAGCAGAAAATAGGACAAATTAGGCTTAAAAAACAAAACAAGGGTGGATATGGAAAGCATTTACATACATTATGTTGAGATGGTAATACAAAAGTACTATGTAATACTACATGTATTTTGGTGCGATATATTCAAAAAAAATTCAAAATTCAACTCCTTCAGTAACGGCCATTTTAGATGAATTTGACTGATTTTTCAAGGCACAAATAATATTTTGTTCTATGCCTCGTACGTATATAAACATGCAACATATAAACACTTTAACCTCTCATCTTTCATCAGAAAAAGACTTTCTCCCTTTTTCCTTTCCATTAGAACATATAGGTAAGTTTCAGGAAAATACCAGTTCCTAACAAAAAAAAAAATAAAGCGAGAAAAACAGCTTTGTGTGAAAAAATTAAGTTAAAGCTTAATTTTCCCTTCAATTTTGTGCTTTTGTGATAACTTAAATATTTAAACAACATTACCACAGTCGATGATGGAGCCTCTCCATCACAATAACAATTTATTTACAAATGCAACACCATGAACTACTTCCAATTTTCAAATATAGTGGGTATATCCATGCATGTGTGTGTGTGTGTGTGTATGCGTTAAAATGTATCTATAATGCGTAACTTCTGATCACTCCATCTTGTAAATACTGTACATGCTATCAAATGCATTTCTGCCCCCTTATGATTGTTTTTATGGCTTAAAACTGCCGTTATCACCTCTTTTGGCCTCCCCTAAAAAAAAAAACATAAAAACGTCTTTAGGAGTGAGCGTTCGGGTTTAAAAACGTATCAATACGTTTTTGGTATTAATGACTTTAATATTAAATGAATGTTTCGGAGAGTCAAATGTGCCGAAATGTTAGTTTTTTAGAATGTGCAATGGCCCCCAAGCCGCACTTTGGAGACCACTGCACCATGGTATTGCCAGTCCATCTACTTGTGCATATTGGAAGGGAAGCTGCACTCTGCCTGCTACGTAAGCCAACCAGTGGATTATAGCATTAAGATGAGTGAACCTCAGTGGTGACATTTTCATTCTGTTCCAAAACAGTGCAAAAATAATCATATTCAGACACACCTTCTTCAGACACCACAAAAGGTCACATTTTAAGATCATCATATTATTTTTCGAATCATATCCGAGTATTTATGAAATGGATGTTCAACATAGAGTACTTATACATCTCAGCACTGACTCCATTAACAAACTGATCAAATCATCAAGAATGGCAAAGAAAGCAGTCTTGCACGACTCCCAGATCGACTTCATTAAATTATTTAGTTTCATCTTCCAAGCCTCCTCCCTCATCTAACCCCAAATTATGAGGAGGAGGGCCACCCGACTGGAGAATTTTGGAAGGTGGGCAGATCTACAGCTCACCCCCATACTTGATGTAACCGCAGGTCATGATATTCCTCTACCGAAGCTGACTGTTCACGCGGCTTCCAACGGGTCAGTAGTTGTGATTAGAATACAGTTGAATTCATGACTCATCAGAAAACTCAACCTACTGCCGCTTTTCCACTGTTCATCTTTCTGCAAGCTGTGGGCTTTGCAAATGCAACATCATTGTTTAATTATTTTTGCCCATTACCTTTCAGAGTGGGCAACTTCTTCAGCAGGATGCTAGTCTTTCTCATACTTTCTCCTCCACACCAAAGTTCCCGATAGTCACCAAGGTCAAGATGCTCCAGGATTGGCCAGCCCTGTCACTAGACATGAATATAACTGAGAATGTTTGGGGTTAGATGGGAGAACATTGGCATAACACATACTACATACCGTGTCCAGTAAAGTCAGGCCTTCAAAACAAAAGAAGCATGGCAGTAAAACAACATGGCTGCACCACAGTAGCGGACGGGTAGGAGGGGAGTTATACTGGTGGATATTCTCAACCAGAATTTACCTCATTTTCTCTTAATTTGCGGAAAAAGTCCCTTTTTTCAAATGTTGACGGGTACGACTAGGCACCAATAACAATCCAGGTATGCCCTCCTTCACCAAGAAACTAACAAAGGTTGCCATTTTCCCGAAGTATGTACGTTTTTTCTTTATCATTTTAGTACCAGTTGAGCATTAGCAACGCCACAGTCGACTTGAACATTGCTGAGCTGTTAAAACACACCGTCTTAACGCTTAAAATAAAACGTTTGAAATTGCTAGGATGGGCGATTTAGGACACTATCATGTCAACATCGACTCAAAGGAAGGTTTTCATCCCAGATGATTCCAGGTGAAAGATGCAAACAAAGCATTCCAGTGAACATAATTAAAATACTGTAATGTCATCAGGAGATCCATGAAACCTATTTGCACCATCACAGTGAGCAGTGGCTGAGTGGCTAATAATCATTGGGGAGGCAGCCTAAATGAATGCTCAAACCGAGGCCGCCTCATTGTCTGTCATTAGGGCACATTATAAGGCCACAATATACACCATTAATCCAGGCACAAACAATTCATTAAAAGGCAGTTAAGGAGACAAGCTCATGTCACTTCTCCCTGTGGTTTTAATAGACCGCAAAGCGGCAGAGGCCTTAGTCAAAACTGATCATTCCGCTATTAATTTTCAGTCCGTCATCCTGACTAATAGCTGCACTCACTGCTGTAGAGTCAGTAGATGACCCTATATGTTCCCCCACATGACTCAACTTAAGGAGCCTGAATGACAAAGAAATAACATCCATGTCCTCGTAGGAAGACAGCTAGATCATAATCAAAAGGAGATGCGCGTCACACACATGGATTTTATTTCAAATCTCATTCAAGTGAAGCACCCACTTTCATGAGCACAGAGGAACAATCTTCTCACACAACAGCGGCCATCAAACTGGAGAATGGGGAGGGAGGGGGCATCAATGCATGCCCAAACAATGTGAAAAGAAATGAATGACACATCCTGGATGGTGGGGGTTGTTGTTCAAATATTGCACAGATATAATAAAGTGGTCAAACTAACTACTATTATTATTATTATTTCCAGTGTATAAGCCGCTACTTTTTTCTTAAATTTTCAACCCTGCGACTAATTTACGGCTATGTTCTAATCTCATGACATCCCCTTAACTTCAGAACTACTACTAATTGTTTAAATACTGCGCCGCTTGAGAGTTGGTGAGAAAACGGTAAGTTAAGTTGTGTTAAGTTGCTGTGTGATGATTTTTGTGTTCTTTGTCAGATGAAACCGTGAGTCAAGATTCTAATATTGAGTAATGACCTCCTGCGATTTCCAATGGATTAAGCTTTTTGTGAGATTTTTTGATGCCATTTTATGATGTGGACATGCGCGGTGTATATGGCTTATATATAGAAAAATCTCTTTTTCTTTCTAAATTTAGTGGGTGCGCGTTACACACTGGAAATGACGCCATATATGGTATATCTGTGGTTCCCAATGGTAAATACAAGATAACATTTCAAACAAAAAATGGGTATCGATTCTTTTAAAATTTTCAAACAAAGGTAATAAATATTTTTATAACTCAAATTTAAATTAAATGCATATTTTGCATCTTCAGATGAACTCAAGTTTTCCAGGGGTACAGGTGACAGTAAAAGGTTGGGAATGGCTGCTACATGATGAGCAAAAGTAAGATTTCTCCAGTACGACATTGTTGTTAAAGTATAAATACAACAGAGTACCTTAAACCAACAGTCAAGCTTTACATATTATTGACATGTTCTGCATTCTCCTTGTGTTGAGATGAGATCATCTATTAAAGAAAAACAGTGTGGTGCATACATTGTATATCAAATACAACATAACGAGATACAGCAGATATGTTGGCTTATGTGAAGCCAATTATGCATGGCATTTAGAAGACAGTCCATGTAAGAACTTAACATAAAATCTGTAATTGTAAAGGAATATTGCTTAAAAAAAAGACCAATAACTAACTGTAGGTAGTATACATGAGTCTTCTACTAGAACATCAACAATGTGTTTTTGATGTTTTCATAATGTCACAGATAGTGCTGCCTGACAATCATATCATTAGTTGGGTCTTTGTCATTCATAGCAAGTCATTTACCAAGCCCTGTATTCCCCAAAATTAAATAGTCTTTCAGTAGATAATAAAACAGACATATGTACATTAAAATAAAACCCTTGCAAAGAAATAGAAATAAATACTTTTCATTATAATTGACACTGCTACACACAGTATGTGGCATATGAACTAGAAGGTAGGTGACAAATAGGACCGGTATCTCCATATCACTTTGGTTGAGGGGCACATGTCAAACTAAATACTGTACACTATAATATAATCAAGAATATAAGGCACAAATACATTGTACATTAGGAGAGATGACTGGTTTTGTGATATAAAAGACCAGTTTTGACTGAATGATTTTGGATACAACTATACAAACTGGTGAAATGTTGACAGGTTTTATATTAGTCCTGTGAACAATAACCATGGCATTAATAAATGCTAATTCTTGGGTTACATTTTGACTGAAATAATCCACAGACCTGTGTGGAATAAGGCCTTCCTTCCCTCAAGATCATATTCAAAATGAATTTGAACATATGACAAGCATGGATCAGACGCCATGTATGACGGCCTTCATGTCGAATGGTCAATCTGAGAAGGCACTAACCAAAGCTGCACCTGATCGTTGCTCATAAAATGTCCTGCTGATGCGTTCCCTGCAGTTTGTAACAAAGACTGATTTTCACACTTGTCTTTTTTTTCCTACCAACATGACTACTGCTAGTGAAGCATCATTTTATAAATAAGTCACATTTCTTTCTCACGATTCATATTTCAGGAAGATGCAATTGCTTCACTGCAATAGCCCTGATTTTATGTCCAAAAATAATAAATTAAGCCTCACATTTCAGATGAGAGTCTGTGGTTGTTTTTTTTTTTCCATCCTGTGCCATTCCAGTTCAAGGAACTTTCTCACCCAGTCAAACGGCCTTACTTACTTACCACTAATAGAAGATCCTGTGATCCAGAGGCATCTCTCCAGCATCTGCTGTGCCTCAGTTTGCTTCTTCTGCAGTAATCAGACCGTGCAAGGGTCAGTGTGTGAAACTCCTCTTGATAGCTACACTGGGGAAGAGGCTGGAGAGCTCTTGGATGACCCGAGTGTCTATCTGCGAGCAGAAGGAAACATCCAGGAGGAGCAGCTGCGGACATGACTGGAGGAGTTTCTTCAATGAGGCAGCACTCACAAGCCTTGTACCTGCCCGATAAACAAGGGATGCAAGATTGATTATCCAGATTATAGAGTGAATTACAACTAAACTATTCAGGAGAATGAACAAACCTCTGATTGACAAAGGTTTTCACAAAGCCCACAATGTTTTAATAAATTACTTTTTTTTTGCAAGTGGCTGGTGCTCCTGGGTGTAAATCGCGCAAAGAGCAGGGATTTATTGTATACTGGAATCTTTCCAGTGAACTAGGGAGCAGAATTCAGTAACATTTATGCAAACATGACACCTCCAAAGTCCCAAACTCATACTGCCACCATGCACAGCGCCATGTGAGACATCAGCATAATTCCTCGGTTTAACAAACATCAAAAGATTAACTCTGTGCGTGCTTTACTTTTTTTCAACACATCTTCCAAAATAAGGAAGAATCTCAACAAGGCCTGTTCGGAGAGAACAAGCATTGAAAGCGGAAAACGTGTGCGAAGTAGGCAGACTCACATTATACGCACAGTCCATACACATTAATTAAACTAGCATTGGGGAGATGTTGGGTCCATCACAGTGCACATATAGGCAACCATTCACTTTTAATATTTATACATTTAGAGTTTCCAATTAACCTAATGTGTCTGTTATGGGGATCAGGAACCGATGCAAGCTACATGTGCTGGTATTTCACCACTGAAAAACTGCTCTTGCCAACCATGACAGGTATGTTGCTGATGTAATCTATAAGGAAACAACTTACCCAGTATGTCAAGGTGCTGTAGCAAGGGGCAGCTGGTGGCCAACTCCTCTATGTCTGAGTCACAGACTGTGCGATTGGCAGTCAGGAAGAGTTTGCGTAGGCGAGGAAGGCTGCGAGCAAGGTGCTGAAAACATCCAGTGCTACTCTGCAGTGTGGGAGACCAGCCCAGGTCCAGCTCCTCTAACATTCTGAGTTGTCACAGACCAAACAAAAATGTGCTGTGTAGTTGGTGTGACTCCAAAAATATCTCTCTCATCAAGCACAGACGAACCAACATCAAATAATCATGTTGTAGTGGTCACACCGTAGCTGCTTTTGACTTACCTGCAGCCAGACGCAAGCTCATTGAGGCCTCGATCCGTCAGGTTTCTGCATCGCCAAAGGTCCAGTGAACAGAGTGAGCGGCAACGAGCAGCCAGCATGCTTGCTAAAACATCATAATCTTCGATCTACGGAAAATTAAAACAAGAGTTTGTTTCATAACCTGCATGTGCAGCACAAGAGAAATACAAACTTATAATGATCAGCTCCCCTTTGGTCTTAAAACCCCCAAAGCAGCAACGAGTGGCTATACATTATCTATGTTGAATTACCTTGAGTATAAAGGGGGAGGGAAAATGATTAGTGCATGTACGTAACTAACAGTTTGTCGTTCATAAGTAGTCATATCACGTAGCTTCTAATGAACAACTTACTTACTTAAAAAGAGGATACAAACACTAACTGGATTAAACCATTTTGATGGCTTTGGGCTAAAAATGGTCCTTCAGTATGCGCAGAAAGAAAATGGCACAGCAATGATAACAACAAGAACTGGACGTCCCTTAAAAGTGATGAAAGCTGGTCAGGGAAACTGACAACAAGCAAGTAGCATCCTTAAACTGCAAGAATGTCTGGCAAATGTTAGTTGTGCACCGCATGTGATGAAACACATTTTTGCATTACTCATGTCTGCACTGTGGGTTCGGTGGGCACGATGGCCAAAATGGCCTTGTCAGGAAGGAGGGTGGGGGGGGGGATCAAGCCTTAATAAATTCAGTTTAAGTGTTCTGATTTCATTACACCAAGGGTGAACTTGTCAGGCATAATTTCAAAAAGTATTTGGCACAAAACAACCCTCCACAGCACCAACTCATCAAGTACACTATACCCACATTGAAGCATGCTGGTGGCAATACTGTATCATAGGAGTTGTTTTTTCTTGTCTGGAACTGACTGGGGTGTTAGTCTAGGTGGGAGAACTTGTGAACAGATTCAATGACCACACTAAAATGTCGGTGTCAGCTATAAAACTGATTCCGATGATTAATTTGACCAATTTCCAAATCAACAGGACACGAAAAATAATCGTCTTACTTTTTCTGACAAAACTATTTCATTGGACAGTGGCAACTAGTCTATTCATCCAACCGCTAGACCGCTCCACTTGAGATGATAGCTGGACATCCAGCATTTGATAATATCTAGTATGTTTTGGAAGACCCAATTCCTGCCACCAATGCGTTGGTATACTGTATGTAGATTCTCACCCTCACACAGCTCCCCAGGTTGAGGTGTTTCAACTCAATGCAGAAAGTCAGGATGCTAAGAATAGCAGTTTGCTGCAGAACACAAAGAGAAAGACAAGATTATTAGTTATTCGAGTTACAATTTTACATAAAAATAGACTGTTTGCAGAATATATTTTTGTCAAATTCGTATTTCAAAAACCCCTCACAGACATGTGTTTGAAATATGATTCAATCACCGCTGATAAACAACGGCATATAGACAGCTGTAAACAGGGAAAACAGAACACACACTTGCGCTTGTGCAAAAGTCACTTGGCTTGTGTTAGCTCCACCTACCCCGATCTTGGTACGGTAAAGCACCAGTCGGCGGAGGCGCGTAAGTTTTGAAATGTGTGTGAAGGCCTGCGGGTTGAGGCGATCGCAGGAGGCCAGATTAAGCTCCTGTAGCCCTGGACAAGTCTGGGCGATGACCTCCAAACAGGCCTCGGTCAGAAAATGGCAGCAAGACAGTTCCAGGGACACCAGACTAAGCCCACAGACCTTCATGAAACTGAGGACAAAGGACTGATAAGGACGGAGTAAACAGGACAGGCAAGTTTGCCAAGCTTCATTTTCAGAAATGAACAATATCGTCTCACTTTGACTATAGCTGTACTTCTTTCACAACTTTCTAATTCTTCAAGGCCATTTCTTTTCTCTAGAACTTATGGCCAGCTGACAGTCTGACCTGCTGAAGCTACTCAGGGTGAGAGCTCCCCGGTTGCCCGTCCAGGAAAGGTTGAGCCTCTGGAGGCGTGTGCAGCGGCTCTGCAGGTGTCCCAAGGAGGTGTCACTCAGCCTCGCCCAGTAGGGCTGCAGACTCAGCTGGGTGTACTGGAGCGGGTCACAACAATGCTGGTGCAGCAGCTTACAGCTCTGGGCCAGACGGCAGAGGTCTGGCAAGGTCAGGTGGCTCAGTATCAACTGAATGAGCTATGGATGGAGGATGGGGAGAACACAAGAGGTGAGAAAGAAAGTTAGAGGAAGTGGGAGGCAACATAAATAAGAAATATCAAACAAGTTGCATCAATAACTTGGGTTTCAGGGTAGAAGAGACAATGCCTCAGCAAATGGTGCTATTCCTAATTCTTTCTAATATGGATTTTAGATTTAACACAGAGCACGGTTCCATTAAAAACTGTGTTTAAACTTGTGTTATTACACTGGAGTAATTTGCTTAGTGTCTGTCTAACTTCCTGCCAACTGGAACACCCGAGTGTTTTCTTTTTAATTGCATTAGTTATGCTTGAGACCTTTGAATTCTTCCCGGCAACAAGAGGCATACATGATGTTACATGACCAAGAAGAAGAAAAAATCAGTTTTAGAATGAATACTATACTACTAAAAAAAATATTCACATTATTCTTTTTCATAGAAAATCCTTATTTTTACAACACGCAGAAATGTAAAACGAATCTAGACATTTTAATATAGCATTGAGAAACAATTGATAAAACCCCTTGCATACTGGTGGCGCATACAGCTAATATGGTATAGTATAAAGCATAAAAACCATAAAATATAGTTTTGTTTTACTTTTATTCTGGAAGATGTGTCCTAAAATGTCCACTTTCAATAGTAGGCAAATGTAATTACATAATCTGCATGTGGACATGTAGTCCCAAATGCATATTTGCGTAGTGAATAATATGTTTTGATAACATATTAAATAAGATAATGAGAAGTGATCACATTTAAATGTTATCTTATTTAAACTTGAGGAACTGATTCCTGAATCGATGCCTGAAGCTTCAATAAGCCTAAGTTCCATTTCATTGCCGAGTCCCAAAAGTGGAAAAAGAATGAATAGTACTTAGAAATCATCAGATGGCAATGGCACCTAATCAGCATTTGATTGGCTCTGTTGTCTTATTACTTTTGCCAGGTTTTAGTTTTCGACAAATTCCAAGTACTTTGCAGGGAGCTCTTGCCATGTGAAGAAAGCGGAGCCGGTTGCTGTTTGGTTCGTTACAACTTGAGCTATTCATCTTCTTCTCTGGGAGAAAACTAAAAAACTTTTGAAATCGCCAAATGATAGCCAGAAATTTAAATGTTATCTTTAAATGTCAAGTATCTCTTTGTATTCAACAGCCAGCCATTTTCTACTGAATATCCTGTTCCTGATTGTCCTGTTTACAGGCACCTGAAGGCTATCCCGGCTACTACCCCATCCTAGACTGATCACTAGTCAATCACACACTTCATACAGTGGGGGAATCAGTGATCTCCCCTAATGCATTTAGGCTGATTCTATGAAAGGGATCTGAAAGTTGAGTTGCCAAGTGACAGCCTTGAAACCTTCAGGATTTGGCAAGTATCTGTAAAATCAGATGTGCACTACTGACCAATTAGAACCAATGTTTGACCTCTATGAGTCAACCACTAAAATCAATGACTTTGTATTAAACATGAAGTGCAATTCCTGAGCTAATCATTCACCTCATAGGGCAGTTTGTCAAAGAAGCCATTGCCTGTCCTGCTGTTTGCACATTGTCTGAATGGACCTCCCACATCAGACAGGTCTTCTTCGCTGTCGCTGAGGTCAGTGATGTCGATGACGGGCATCTTGTAGAGTGCGAGCATGGGCCTCTCTTTCACACCACGTAGGATGACGGCGTCCAGCTCGGTATAGTAATCCAACAGGGAGCTATTGACCTCCAGGCGCAGCAGGTTGGTAGGGAAATTGATGTGCTTGATGTTTGGTGAAAATTGGCGTGCCTGGGGTGTCAGTACCTTGACGGGCTCCCCTGACCATAACACCTCCCACCTGAGTTAGAGAAAGTAGGAGGGGCCTGGCATTATACCTTTAAAAATATCATCACAGTATTCATATTACAGTATCATACGACCCCCGCAGTATGACACTGTTACTTCTTTGGTGTCAGAAATCTGTACCATGAGACCTCATCTGACATTTTTTTTTAATCAAACCTGCAGTTTCAAAAGTTCCACGCCTCAACCAATGATGTGCACGCTAGAAAAAGAATGTGATTTATTACACTGCACCTCATGACACATTGTTAGTTTAGCTTAAACAAAAGGATGGAATACTAATAGAAGTTGACTGATGGGACTATCAACCCTGATAGCTTCCATTACATCTGAGCGATACAGAAAGATCCAGAACTGCTGCTCATGCTCAGCAACTGAAATCTTGTTGTCTCACTGCTTAATAGATTCATTTCGTATTAAAAGACAACAAAAGATAACACGGACACATTTAGTATATCTTGAGCATAGTGTAATCAATCAATTTAACTCATTTGTACTGGTTTTCTGATAAAATGCCGTCAGTATCTTTGGGAATTGACAAGCTGCAAACTGTCAGTTTACAGGGCTAGACAGTCTGAGTGTTTTCCTCGTATATCGATGTGTTGAATTGTAAAATATGTTTACTCTTGAATGATTTTCGCTTGTCCATCCATCCATCGATTTTTT